>NC_140771.1:56159534-57603284 GCF_044657685.1 Stegodyphus dumicola | reverse complement strand
GTCGAAAGGCGACTTTGCGCCAATGTGTGGCCTGAGTTACGCGAAAGATGCGCTAGTTTCAGTTGTCTGTTTCGGCGAAACGTGTGATGGAGTTAGCTTAGTTCGAATTTATTTTTAAAAAGTTCCCCTGACGAGCCAAAATGAACTTCGAAGTGGGCTAATTAACCATTTACCGCTTCTTAATTTTAATTTTAATTTTTTAATTTTAATTTTTATTTTGTATTTTTACCTCGATTAATTAATTAGTATTTTACTGTGTTTTAAATCTACTTACTTCGTTTAGCATATAGCTTACTATTTTTTATGAATTTGACTTGTAAATATTCAAATGTTGTATATTTCTCCTTTTTCACACATTTCATAGCAACTAAATATGCTTATGTTGAAGTTTTCACGGAGCCACAGTTTTTGGTAACTTTTTAGCGTGCGTACTAAAATTTATCTTCTAATTTCCTTAATTTTGCAGCACAATGCGCAAACTTTTTCACTACATAGGTCTTTTTTTCGTTTGTTCTTACTACTTAACTTTAAATTATATATATATATATATATACATATATACTTTTCCTTATGAAGTCTCTTTGATTTATAGTGTTGATTTCTTTCGTTCATTTGACTGCTTACTCTGCATTTTCTATTTGATTTGATTTTATGATTTCTTCCACGTTTTGGATTCCCGGGAAGCGTGCATTCTTTCATAATTTCTTTGGATTTGTTCACGAGATACTGGTCTCCCCTCCCTTCCACCTACTCCTGCTCTCCCTTTGGGATGTTCACTTCATAGTGCTCACGTCAGGAGCATTGTGGCAAAAATTTATTGAGCTTTGTAAGGCTGATTTATTCGGCCAGTAAGCATGAATACGCCTATTGGACTCTTAGTCGTCCGACGATTCATTTGCTCAGTTGGAAATAAAAGGATTAAAAATTACAGAATTGTCTTCGATGAGGTTAGGGCTGATTCCATGTTAAAATTTAAATCAAATACAGACTAGCATCCATTAAAAGTTTTCCCGCTGGAGCTAAAATATAACAGCCAGCTGATAGAGCAAAGCCTTTCAGGAAAGGAATATTACTTATATAACGAAGGTGCTAATATTCAAACTACTAAAGTACTAATTGTTAATTATTTTAGCTTTGCATAACTGATAGGTTATTAGTTATCAACAAATATTTTAATTATTGTAGCTGCTTGCGTATCCAATTAATGTATATACATCACTTCGATGGCAATAACATTTCTGTAACTCTTGAAAGTTAACTAATTATTAGCAAAAGAGTTTGTCAAGCGTCAGAGCCTCTACTTTATGGAGCACGGTATCCCATTATTGTTTGCATAGTAATTTATATTTTCAAAATAGTTTAAAATTATATCAAATACATATTTTAATGTACTACTTAATATTCTATCCATTATACGAATGGATATTAAGTGCAGAAGATTTCCTGTTTAGTATTCTTTTCAATGTGTGGCTATTTCGAAATAAATCTGCATCTGATTAATTAAAATAAAATGTTATATTCCGACACATTTTATTTTGAAATGCTTCAACACGTACCAGTTTTAACTAGAACACTTTCTTAGACATATTATTTCAGTGGTTAAATACATATCTTAAATAGATATAGAGAGATGTAGAATTACTTCATGTGTGCCCTCTTGTGATGTCAAAAGAAATACGTCCAACTGGACCTTGGAAAATTCAGGAAATTCATGATTTGAATCCCAGTGAAAATAAAACTATTTCGTGTTTTTTTGTCCCCACCTTTAAAAAAAAAAAAAAAAAAAAAAAAAAAAAAAAAACTAATATTTGTGCAAACACATTGTTATTCTAGCTATATAGTCCAATTAGCGGCACATTTCACGAAAAGAAAAGAAAGTAAATATTTTTGCGGTTATTTAGCTTTGCTATTAATATCACATATCTTTCAAGTAGTTAATGTTTCTTCGTGAAATTTCCCTGCGATATGTGATAGTAAAATTTAGCAGTGTTTAACAAATGCTAATCTGTTCACAATGTTCGCTGAAGATTCATATCACGCGCAATACCTGAATCTTACAAAACTTGCAATCTTGCATTTCTCTGTCAAAGAATATTAGCGCACTCTCCATAGAAAGAAATGATTGAAGTGTTACATGCGGGGCAGCGTAAGCGCGATTTCGCATTTTCAGTACAGATTATTTGAGGGATTAAATTTAAGTTCCTATGATTAGAAACAGATTATACCACAACCATCTTCTTTTACTAGATTTCTCATCCTATGACTCCACGGTTCTCTCTTATCAAATTTTTACGGGGTCAAAGACATACCAATTACTTAAATTCGAATTTAATTTCGAATTACTTAAATAATTAGACAGTCATTCTCGAGCGATTTTAAAAAAGACATTTTTCCAAATCTTCCAGAAATGACAAGAACTGTAATATAAACGTGTATATGTTCTGGTGAATGTTTCTGCGAAAGGTGATAACGATGATACTTATTTTACATTTCAAATAGAACTGCCACAGGCAAATTTAAAATCTTATATATAAAACACCTGCTACATTAAAACACTTTGTCTTTCATGCAGAGAGAACATTTGACAAGGCATAAGTAAAGAAAAACCTGTTACCAGTTGCTTTTTGACGAGAAAACTATTTCGTCTTTTCTAGTTGACACTTAGTTCAGAAACACTACGGAGTTCAATTCTGAGAATTTTCATGCTATAATATTTTATGGTTTTAAAGTTGAACTAAATGAACAGCGAATGACTTAAAAACCTGTTTAGTGGTTTTATAAAATTTTCTTTTGACAAGCCATACTTACAGCTGGGTTCAATAAATTCAGAAAGGGACAAGATTCTTGGAAAAATGAAGATCGCTGTGTCCGAATGGCCACTATTTGAACTGATCGAGACACCGCTCCGTAAAATGGATGCTAAATGAAGATCTATTATTAGATATATTCTTGACGAAAGACTTAAGGTTAGGAATCTTATCAGTCACTGAATTCTTCATTGTTTAGCAGGCCAACTAAAAGAGGCTTAAGTAGACGAATGCAAAAAATACTTCAAATATTTGATTAAGGACATTCGAAAGCGACTTTTAACTTCATAGTAGCTGACGAATTTGTGTTCTATCGATATGATTCTTAAACCAGATATTTGTCTGTTGTATGAGGTTTTCACGGAGAAAAGTTTTCTGCAATAGTTAAGAATGGGTGAAATATTGGGGAGAAAATGGAGTTTTCTATCGGTTTATAAATGGGCATATTAAAACTCTGTTTCTGAAGATAAAAAAAAAATTGGAACCGCAGAGTGGTATATCACGAAATGCTTACTTAGTATGTTAAAAGTATAACTATTCGAATAAAACTGGATTACGAGAAATCTTTTGTTGTATTTTGATAACGTACAACATTTCTCTCAGAAAGAACAAGCACATAAGTATTTCAATGATTCGTGTTCTTGAATAAGGAGGATTCCTTATTGCTCAACTTCAGTTTCAAGTGACTTTTTTTAAATTCCCACAAGTTACAGAAATTATTTCTGTGCAAATCCCTGTTTCTGTGTTTCATACCACAAAAGGCTACTTGGAATTAGTGGATTATCTCAAACGAAGAATGGGGAATTTGAAAGGATAAGAAGTGAAATGTGATTTGAAAGGATAAAAATATGTATTTGGTATAAAAAAGAAAATTGCGAGGAAATTTAACAGGAATTTCTTTGATATTTTTCAAGTTTAATAAGAACCCTTCGACATTTAGAGCTACCCTTAAGTTTCTTACGTTTTCATTATTTATCTTTTTAATATTTTACGCAGTTATTTAATCTTTTTTCTGCTTGTTCCTAATCAGTGCTTTTCTCAGTTCATTGATCCATTCGAAATAGCTGTTTGTTTATTACTCCATCGAATTATTTGCTTCTAGAAATTTTGGGAGGCCTATAAAATGACTATTTTATTACCATTTAAAAACTCATTATTTGTCTTTCAGGAAGCTTTCCATATCATTATTTTAAAAGAAACGTAATAAACACGCGTAGATAAATCTTAATGCTTTCCAATGTATAATGGCTGTCAATTAACTTATATTGCTTTAAAAAATAAGAAAAAAAATCAATTAAAAAAAAAGCTCGTAGCACTTTGAGATAATGAGTTCTGAAATATGTCTACGAAGTTTAAGCATAACTGTCATTAAAGAAAAGTAGACGCAATTAAAATAAAACAAAATCAGATTTGAAAATTTTTTATAGTATCTCGTATATTGCATCGGCACTAGCCAACATTTCTAGTCTTCAAATACGGCAGTTAATAACTATGAATCCGGAAATGAAACTTCAAATGTTTATTTAACTCGTGCTTTACAACAGCTAACATTTAGAAACAGGTTCTTCATTTCCACTCAGTACAATAACCTCAAGCTATTTGATTCTTTCTTCTGGATTCAGTGATACGTTATTAGTTCTTACTATTTTCTTTTCTTTAAGGGCACATGCAATGGAATTTCTACAGTTTCAATTACCCCTCAGACCTTTGTTATGAGGGATTAAAGAATACATGAATAATAAAAATTCCTTCGTTCACCATTATCACTGTCAGGTATGAGCTGTCGATAACGAAGATCCCTTTTCAGTATAATGTTAAAATATAAGAACAGCTTCATGGAATTATCAAGAGTTAATTTGAAAACTGGTTTTTCACATCTGGTCGATTATCTCTAGAAAGAATTAATAAATTTTAGTGAAATTCGGTATAGACATTAGTTGATATAATATAAAAACATATACTATAGAGCACTCATTAGTATAATAAGGCTCATTGATACCATAAGGTCTAAAGCAAAGATTGGAAGAAAAGGAGGCTAACAAGGTGCATGGGCTTCTCTAATAGACATACAGTTCTCATAACGGGACTTTCACAACGGGGAACTTATTCTTGAAAAGAGGCAGTCCCTGTGCCAGTAAGTCCAATTCCTGCAAAAATGTTGTTTTTAGGTCTTGTAGAGTTCTAGGAGGGAAAAGGCGAGTTGCAATTGCCCTTTGCTTCATAGAGAAAATAATGAAACTATATAATAAATTGCATAACTTCATGTTCATTTATAGGAACATTTAAAAGCATTCAGTTAAATCTTTTAATTTATGTTCCGTTAAATTTCAATACAACATTTTCTAAAGCATGTAATATTCACTATATCAGCTAATTGACTTTAAACTCATACTTCTAATTAGCCCCTTGTTAGAAGTACTTCAAGGATTCTCTTTTAATTATAAGGCTGGGTTAAGACATCTTGTCTCACACAGCAGAAAGCGCATCTGGAAGCTTTTAATGTAATATTAGCCCTAGAAAACATCTACTAAAAGTACCTTTTTTGGCATATTTGGGCCCTATTAATCCTAACATGTAGCCTGCTGTTCATAACTCATAATAATTTAATGCATGTACAGGTCCTATCAGTGACCAAGTGATAAAAACTATTGAATACTAGGAGTTATACCCGGCTTCAATCTCAGGCGAACGGGCTTGCCTGAGTGGTTGGTTTTCATAATTTCTGATATGTGTAACCTGAATACAATCTAATTTAACTTGGAAAGTCTTACACGAAAGTATTTCTTGTTTCAGGCAGATACCGTTAGCGTGGTGCTTCCCTGCGAGATAGTGATTAAATGATTCTAACTACCGTACTGAAGGGCCGGGTGTATAGTGTCTTTACGGCATGCTGCTATTCTAAATGTATGGCAACCGAAAGTCGTGTCGTGTGGTTTCTGCTAGGCGAAGAGGGATGGGAGACCCTAAGACCGCATCGCGCTCTTCCTCAGAGTTCGGGTGGAAATGGGCAAAGTCGTACCTGTCACCTGTATGCTGCCCAAGGCTCTTGTATACTACGGACTCACTCTTGCACTTCTTGCAAATTCATGGGCTTGTTTTGATTAGGTCGGACAAGGGAGTTTAATCACAACAACAGCAAAAATCCTAGTATGCTTTGCCGTTTTCAAATAATGTAACATAACCATGCAAGTAACTTGGTAATTCTTATTCCATTAAAGTTTCTTTATGCGAAATAGCGAGATACAGTCAAGTTCTTCATAACCATTACATTCTAAAAATGTTTGTCTAACAATTGTTGTCTGCAAGAAGTTTTTTTTAAAACTCTTAATTTCTCCTTTTCAGCTACCTGAATTATTTGAGCAGTTCAGCAAAATTACGGTTTTCCAGATTATGACAGATTTCACATTGTCGACATATAGCTGCAAGCTTTCAGTTGCGTACATATTATTATCGAAGCACACAGTATGTTGCTGTAGTTGTTTTAAGCTGAATTTGTAGAGCTCATTAAGTTTCTCGAAGCCAGAAAACATCAAAAATCGATTGCACCTTGGCCGGAATTCCAATTCGATTCTTTCTCTTCGTTAATTGGATGTGTAAACCACTTACACATGATAGCATGCACGGAGGAATGAGAACTTAAGGGGCAAATGGAGAAACGTAGGAGTGATGAGGATTAATTGACAATTTATCGTCCAAGTATTTTAGTTAGGGTGCAAATGAAAAATGCATGTTGATGTTTTTATTTTTTAGTCCAGGTGTGCTTTGTCCCTGAAGGACTGTTATTTTCGTTTTGCGATTTTACGTTGGTTCACTATAAATGTCCGTTTCACTTTTCAAACTGTTGCCACCAAATGTTAGAGTCCTGCATTATATTTGAAGAAATTAAATAATGAAAGATCTGCTAAATGTATGTATATTTCTCGCATTGTGATGAAACAACGGTTCATAGAGCTATTGAATTTTGAAGGACGTAATCCTACTCGGAATATGGGCATGTGGAAGCCCAAATTTGGAATTTGTTTTATTATCGATTTCATATTTTGTAAAACTTTAACGAATTTTTGAATAACAAGCTCAAGGATTTCAAAGCGAGCAATGGCAACGTTGAACAGGGGAAAAAAAAGAAAAAAAAAAACATTTTTATCTCCAGCGCGCGAAACTCTGTATCGGAAATTCTAAAGAAATGCTCAATTTAAAACTATTTTGAGATAACTCTTGAACTGAATTTTATGTTTTAAGTGCAAAGAACGTGATATTTAATAAATAAAGGTAACAGATAAAATGTTAAAAAAACACCCCTTTAGACATAATTTAAAATCTGAAACCTTTCGGATTTTTTTTAAAACCATAAAGAATTAAACACCAACTGTACCCATACTGCGATTCGAGTCATATTGCTTCCACTTTTGTGAACTAGATGTGATAAGCCCTTACCTCACGAGCACGCGCTTGGAAATGCGTAACTCCTCATACGTTATTAATATTACGGATTTGAAATAATGAATGCTTTGAAACTGAGGGGGAAAAAAGATCTATTTTGCCTAAGTTTTGTCGCTGTAATATTGTTTAATTTTACATTTCTACATTTATTACAAATCTTTCTAACTACAAAATATTATTTTGTTATCAGATAATTTTTCTTCATCAATATATTTCCTGTAAGTTTCTCTATTCTACAATATTCTTTTAAATGATTATTTAAAATTCGGTACATAATTTAATTGACTCGTCCACATTGCCAAATGCAAAATATAATGAAGTTGAAATCTCTTCCGCAATGCAATTTTCCTATAGACCTTCCAGTGCTCACTTAACATTGTACGTATGCTTATTTAACATTCGAAGCTATCTCTTCCCAAATCTCGAATATTTATGAAATCTGAGAACATTTATAAGATTCAGAGTAATCCTGCATAATTCGAGATGTCTATCATTTAAATTAGACAGAAATTGCTTATCAGAAGCCAGTTAATAATAACAATTAAGGCAACAAATGAAGTCCTGCCATGCAGGGGTTTATTTATTTTTATTAATAGTTATCTTAATTTGCGAACCTTTCCTGCTTTCTCTTTTACCTCTCGCGTTTCCTCACCAGGCTGTAAATGAGTTAGGGGGAACGAAGCTATTTAAACAATAGGAGAGAAAAGTTTAGCCAGTTTTTAGTTGTGATTTCGCTATTGTGAGGGCACGTTCCTATTTATTGTCTTCCAGCTGTTAACATTAATATCAGCTACCCATTCTTGCCGCCGAGCTATTCTGCGGGTAGAGGTTTCTCAGTCAACCTGTTAGCTTAAATTAAATAGTGTAATCTCTGTACCTTTAATATGTTACATTATCTTTTAAGTTTTCATCGGAAGTGATCAGTGTTAAGCACGTCAAGTCCGTGCGGTCTGCTAGTTATATTGTGTTCAATAAAAGGATGTTTACGCCCTTCTCCTGGTTTTGTTCATCTTTAAGCCTGTAAAGAATTAATTTGCCCTTAATTCTCAAGGATCAACACTTAGGTATATCAAGTCACATTTTTATGATAGCTAAACGAACTAGATCTTAAAATCATTCGAAATACGTGCCGACAGATATATTAGTTTTTGTTATTACAAGGTAACACTGAAAACACGACCAGCACTTTCTTTGTTCAAGAAAGGAAGTAAATAAAGAAATAAAAAGAGGTCAACGAGAATCGCATCCAACTTCTCTACTGAATTCAATTTCGATTCCTCGAATGGAATTTATTCTAACAAGCAATCTAAAAAAATAAGAGAATTATTAATAATATTTCTTAATAAAGTTCGGAGTGTCGGTTGAGAAGAAGCAAAGTTATACGTGTAAATATAAAGGTGAAAGAAAGAAGTAAAACTGAAAGAAAGAAAAGTGTCTTCCCCCCCGCACCCATGATTACAAAAACAAGTGTGGGAGTATTTACAAGAGAATTAGTGAGGTGAAAGATCTAGTTATGAGCACACAAGGGCAATGAACGCTTCGCAATAGCGAACGGTTTACGAATTTAGCGCCACCAAGCGACAAAATACTACACCGTAGGAATAAATAGCGTTACTAATTACTTTTTATCATCTTTTTCACTGTTTCCTTTTCCATGTTCGTTTCCACTTAGCCTCAGTCATATAATACAGATTTTATTTATTTCATCGGCATTTTAACACTGAACGTGGCTAAATAATTTATAACGCATAACATTATTATAGTTTTATAGAATTGTTAAGAAAATTTAAGACCTTCTTACTTGAATCCTAATAATAATTTCATTAACGCAAATTTCCGTTACTGCTTTCGAAAATTTACGATAATTTTCTGACAATTCATTTCAGTAACACCTGTGGGTTGGTGTCCCGTTAGAACGGCAGCTCTTTAACTATGGCTCTAACTACATAGTTAAGTGAAGGTTGTAGTTAGAAAAAACGATAAGTTGGTTCATTGGTTGGTTGCTTGGTTATTTGAATATAATAGAGCGAACGAGGGCTATCTGCTTAAGGGAAGGGATACCTACGTGGAGGACATTTCTAGAAAAACTGGCTGGTATGCACATTACACAAACGATTGTTTAATACCTAACCCATGACGTTTTGGCACTCAAAAGTAATTTAAAAGATAAAAGTAAGACTTATGCTGACTGGATTGACCACAACTTCCTATTTTGATCTGATGTAGGTTTTTTAGACAATAATGAAACTTTCTCAAAGTTGAATTTATAAGCATAGTAATTTGAGAAAAGTCGATACTATAAAGTTAGTTTTCATTTAATGCAAATTAAACTTCAGAAAATGTTGATTTTAAAAAAAATCCCATTAAGAATATAAGATTTTCAGAATGTGAATAAATTTAGTTTCGAAAAGCATTTGTAGAATTTCAAGGAACCGGACATCAGATATTTAAAATTTCAGTTATCCGGGGAAATCGATGTTCTTTTTAGACAAAGTGATATAAAGCTTTTTTATTTGAAAACAATGGTTTCATTTAATAACTCGAAGAGTCAACTTTACTCGAATTTCGTTTAGCTTCCTGGATTGCAATATCTGAAAAAGTTTTTTCGGATCTATGCCTTGCCATGTAACAGTAGTTATTATTGTTCATAGTGGCTACAATTCACCATTGGTCATAGCATATTCTATTTGTCAACCGAACTTTAAATTTTAAGGACTTTATCTTTGTATCACAAGGCATTTGTAAAATAATCTTGGATGCGGCAGCTTTTGTCCTTGTTATTGTTCCCAGTTTTAATGACTAACAACGTGTTTGAATTTCGAATTTTTATGGTGGAGATTTCATGCTTATCATTCTTTAACATCGTCTCTCCTGTCACCAAGCGCCCTGGCGTGGTATACTTCTCGGCTTAGGTTTAAGAGGCCTTACCTATTTTACTATTTAGGAAAGCCTATTTTACTGTCATTTATAAACATTACTATTGTTGTTATTTGTATTCCACAAATGCCCCAGGATAAAACTAAAACCATAGTCTTGTTGCATTTAAATGCATGCCAAGTTCTCTCTCCATTTTACTTATTTTTCTTTCCTTTCAGATTTATCGAAGCCTCAGCTCGAGAAATTCATGGACTGTGGGAAAGACGGATTTTCGGCAGAGGTAATAAAGTTTATATAGAAATTGATTCTGGTACCTTGTCTTTTGCTAACGAGATCTGATTTTTCCAGCTGAATCTATGAGAGAAATTCGCATGGGTATCATTGTATCCATTTACAATTATCTAATCAGTGATACAACAATGTTATTGTAAAGCGCCTTTTCAGAAAAATTGTATGGAAATAATGGAATCGAAAATTATTATGATGTAAAATTTTGCATATGATTTTCTTTAATGTTAGAAACATTTTAGCGGAATCTTTCCAAAATATTGTTGCGTACGTACAGGTTCGTAAAACCTGAATGCGCACAGAACTGATAATAGCTTGAAACGAAACATTTCACAGTTCATCAACTTTCTACAAAAATAATCATACAGTTTTTCACAGTATCAGAGTACAATCAGTAATTACACTTCAAACTACTAAGAGCGTTAAACGCAGTGCTATGAAAAGCCACAGCAGCACCTCTGGTATAGGGTGTAAGTTCTCAACTTGGCTTTTGTACTACTGAATCTGTAGTCATAATTTTTAGGTACTACGGGAGTAAAATTCACACCAAAAAGATCTGAGAATTCACGATTAAGCTAAATAACATGGTTTTTCTTAGCATGGGTGCTACCGCCCAAATGTCGTTGTTGATGGTATCTAAAAGGCCGTTACTATTCCTAAAGGTTATAAATGTCTGTACGGAAGCAAGCGAGCCGCAATAAATGTTTGGTAAATATGATTGACTAAACATTTTTTAACAAACATTTAAACATTCACTTTGCTGAACAATTAGGTTATTTGGAGTGGTAAACGGGAAAAATCGTCTATGCCTTGAGCAGAATTCGAGCCACGGATCTTCAAACTGCTAGCCAGACGTGCTACCAGTAAGCCATAAGAGTATGCAGGGGGGGGGACTGATAATCCCTTACAACTTGATTATACTGTAAGGATCTTAAGTTTTACTAACGTTTATTTTATTTTAAATTTTTACTATCACTTCTTATTTTCTACTTCCGGCCAGAATTATAAGCGTTAAGGTTTTTATGCAAAGTTTGTCTGGCGAACGACAAGTATTTAAGTTGTGGCTTTTTGCCAAGCGAGAGAGAGGAAGCAGTGAGTCGAAGCAGGCCGCTTACCTTAAAAGTTACGCAGTTGCTTGTTGCCTTCCAGGCCACAGGTTTTAATCCTCTTGATAAATTTTAAACGTTATTGTAGTGTTCACAGTTCTCTGTACTACATACGCTTCCTGTTAATATAAGGCCAATCTTCCACGTTTATTATTTTAAAGTTAAATTAGAGTTTTAGTTCTATTTTTATATTTTTACGTTAGACCCCAAGTGGCGGGTCCGTGTATTCCGAAGTACGGAAGTTATTGTAAATAGAGAAAATAAAGGGTTTTATATACCCTTCTTGTGTTTACTTCCCACAGTTTTGAACATAGTTTTAGTAAGCTCTCTGTTCCGAGTCAGGTCCTTGCATGTTCCCGAAGAAGGTTAGAAGGAACATTGACCCTGATAGTGGCGCCCAACGAAGAAGAATAACCATGGCCGAGTTTCAAGAAGAACCTGTGCTGCCTGCAGAAACGGCTCAGAATCCAGAAATGCCAGCTGCCGCCCTGGAAGGATTTGGTTACATCGTCCAGACCATGCGCGCTTCGATGAAACCAGAAGCAACATTTAATGGAAACTCACCGGTAACCAGTTTTTTGGAAAAATTGGATGATCACTTCATGCTCTACCCCGTGCACGAATTTCAAAAAGTTACCTTAGTTACCAGCGCTTTGAGGGGCCAAGCGCTTAACTGGTTCAAATGTATAGGCAGAAGTCTCTTGGGTCAAGCAGGAAGTCCCACCTATACTTACGAGAATTTCAAGACTGCCCTACTAAAAGCCTTCCCTGTCGTAAGGGATCGTGCGAAATTAGAAACGAAACTTTTCAGTATATATCAGCAAATAATCGAAAATCTCTCAAGCTTTATTTTAAGAAAAATTCACGTCTTCAAACTCTTGTATGGAAACCGTCCGGATCCTGAAATAATTCAAGTGATTTTGCCGAGGTTACTGCCCCAAGTGCAAGACTTTTTTGAATTAAGAAATCCGACTACACTGGAAAAGTTATTTGAGCTAGCATTCCAGTTTGAAAGTAGAAGAACGGCGGACGTCGAAAGAAGACGCCAATATCAACAGCGAAACCAATTTGGTACGCCAAGACTACAGCAAACTCAAGCACACGGCTACGGAGGAAAAGCCAATCAGTGGGCAAGGAAACCCGAGCATTCAAAAACAGCCGGCGAACGTCGACAGTTCAATAGCAACCCAGGAAAAAGTCTCAAGGCCAGTGGAAAAAGAAGGAAAGCATGGAAACAAAAAAGAATTTAAACTAAAACGGATTTCTGCTGACGGGAGGGTGCGGAAATCCGAAGGCCACGAAAACCCCTCTTCCTTCAAGTTAAATAGAGTAACGGTGAAAAATTTGACTCTTCCGAAGATTGAAGTGTTGGTGAATAATATCCCAGCCACCGCACTCCTGGATACAGGCGCGCAGTGTTCCTGTGTGGCAGAAGATTTTTTTAGGAAGTATTTTCGCAAATACCGCATATATAATTCGGATAATACGACAGTGTTAGCGGCGCAAGGAGAAAAATGTAAGTGCATAGGTAAAGTACCGTTGTATATCCGTATCAAGGACGAACAAATAAAGGTGATGTTTTTTATAGTAAAGAATCTGCGAGCACATTTAATTTTAGGAATAAATTTTCTTTCAGAAGCCCAAGCTACGCTGGATTTTAATGAAGCGTCCCTTAAGCTGACAATGAAACCAGTTCGTGCAGAAAAGGCTGAACCGCCAATGTTAAAACTTGACCACCTGCCTAATGACGAGCAAGGAAGAATCCGACAAGTGGTAAGTGAATTTGCTTCGTTATTTAGTGATATTCCAGGATTTACTCAGGTTACTAACTATAGTATTGACACCGGAGATTCAATGCCAGTTCGCCACAAAGCATACCGGTATGATAAGAATAACGAAAAAATTATAGAATGGCATATCACCGATATGGTACGTAAAAAGATCATAACGCCCATCTCAAGTAGTTATGCTAGCCCGGTGGTTTTATGTAAGAAAAATAATGACTATCCTTTGACCCATCCAAAAAGGTGGAGATTCGCTATTGATTACCGTAAATTAAACTCCATAACTAAATATCCGGTATATCCGTTACCGATCATTGAAGAAATTCTAAGGAACATAAAATCAACCAAATTTATGACGACTTTAGACTTAACGACTGGTTATTTTCAAATAGGGGTTAGGCCTGAGGACGTGCCTAAGACTGCTTTTATAACCAAGTCTGGCACTTATGCATTTTTGCGTATGCCGTTTGGCCTTTCAGGGGCCCAGGCAACATTTCAGCGATGCATGGACATTGTGTTAAGACCTGTTCTTGGAAAGTCCGCATTTATCTATTTAGACGATATCATTATTACTAGTGATAATCTCGACCAACATGTACAGGATTTAAGACAGGTGTTTTCTTTATTAAATGAGGCCGGTCTAAAAGTTAATGTCGAAAAGTGCAAATTTGCAGCCCCTGAATTAAAATATTTAGGTTACAAAATATCTCAAAAAGGGATCGAGACAGATGAATCAAAAATAATCGCTGTACAAAAGTATCCGACTCCAAACACGGCAAAGAAGCTCTCTTCTTTTCTAGGACTTTGTTCATATTATAGGTCCTTTATAAAAGATTTTGCGGCTATCGCGGAGCCATTGTTAAAATTAAAAAGGAAAAAGGCAAGATTCTCGTGGACGGCCGAAGCCAATAGTGCTTTCGAAAAATTAAAACAAGCATTAACGCAAGCCCCTGTGTTGAAATTTCCTGAAAAGGATGAGAATTTAGAAATTTCAGCGGATGCTTCGGATTATGCGGTAGGAGCGGTACTTTCGCAAAATCAGCAGCCCGTGGCATTTTTTAGCCGAACTTTAAATCAAACACAAAGAAACTATTCCGCGACCGAGAGAGAGGCACTTGCAGTTCTGTTAGCAGTGCAAAAGTTCCGAGTCTATTTTGGAAAGGCGCCGATAACAGTGTACTCTGATCATGCGGCGGTAACTAGATTGTACTCAGGGAAAAATTTATCCCCAAGGTTAATAAGATGGGCACTCAAGCTGCAAGAATATAATCTGGTAATCAAGCATACCCCCGGAAAGGAAAATATCGTAGCAGATGCCCTATCAAGAATTAAAATAGATGAACAAGGTAATACCGTAAAGGTGGCAATGCTCACAGCATGTACAATAAATTCCCGAGAAACTGTAATAACCGAACTGGGTAAGGATCCTGAGTTTGGAAGCATTTATGAGTATTTGAAGGATCCTGAAAATTTTAGCCACCAAGATATTGTGGCGATAAGAAATAGGGCGGCCCACTACGAACTAATAGATGGTCTATTATTCTATACAAAAACTACGAATTCCAACAACGAATTTCGACCTGTTATCCCAGCTAGTCTTAGATTAAATATCCTGCAGGAGCTCCATGACAGCCCTTTAGCTTCTCATGCTGGTATTCGAAAAACTATCCAACGCGTACGCGAGGCAGTCTACTTTCCTGAACTGCAAAAGTTAACAAGGGCGTATGTCCAGTCCTGCCCAACATGTCAAGTAGTTAATTATATTAATTCCGCCCGGCCGGGTTTCTAAATAGTATTAAATCCGAATTTCCAAATGAAATAATTGGTATCGATTTATTGGGCCCTTTCCCAAAAAGTCAGTTAAATAAAAGTCGCTATCTCCTTGTTATGGTTGATCATTTTAGTAAATGGACCGAAATTGTTCCCTTAAAACGAGCCTCCGCGAAATTAGTTACTGATTCTATTTTAAATAAATATATTTTAAAATACGGGGCGCCCCTAAAAGTTATATCGGATAATGGTCCTCAATTTGTAAGTAATATATTTGAAGACATGTGCCAAAAACTGGGCATATGTCATTTAAAAATGGTCCCGTATCGGCCGCAATCAAATATAGCGGAACGGGTCAATAGAAATATAGTGAAAATTATCCGTAGTTATGTTAAAAATTTTCATAAAAGCTGGGATAACTATGTCAATGAATTTGCTTTCGCCCTTAGGACCGCAAAACATGATACAACGGGCAAAACTCCTGCTGAGTTATTTCTAGGCAGAAAGATTATAACACCGTTAGATAAATTATTTTATGTGCAACAAAGAGCCCCAGAATTTAAAATGGGTGATATAGAAAAACTAATAAAAGAAGCAAAAAAGAATACGGAAGTAGCACAAAGAAAACAGAAGCTATATTATGATTTGAAACGACGGGGAGTAATTTATAAAGTAGGGGATGAAGTTTTAAAAATTAAGCATTCACTTTCTTCAGCACCAGAAGATAAAAGTGCGAAATTTTTTCCACGATTTGAAGGACCATATGTTATAGAAAAAATAACTCACGCTGTAGTAGTGTTAAAAGCCAGAAATGGTGAAACCTGCTCCGCAAACCTTGATCAAATCAAACCCTACTTCGATCGTAATAAAATGCAAATATTTTCAGATCTTTTGCAGGATCCGGCACGGCAGACACAGCAGGCACAAGCTCCAGAGGTGGAACAACGACAAGTACAAGGGCAAGCCATTAAGAGGCAGGAGCAAAAGAAAAGAAAATTTCCCCGCGGAAAAATTGAAGGTAGCAAGAAAAAGAAGCCGTTCCACCCTCCAGAAAAGAGAGTTCACGAACACCCCCAGAATGAAGAAGGGAGAAGGACGACGGATGTGAAGAGAACTAGGAGAAATGACGGCAACTATAACCCGGCTTTAAAACGGAAGATCTACTCATCCGACAGAACTCTCCGCAACAAAAGTCGCCGAACTGCGGAAGGGCCATCAGCGGCGGAGGAAAAGTTACAAGGAAAATTTGAACGGCCAGCAACGAGGTCCAAGCAGGAACACGAAAGAAGTTTCCCGGTTCCGCCAAGACCAGCTGCCATCAAACGGCCAAGACCACAAGCAGAGGAGAAAAAGAAGGTATTCAAGGGTGACCGAACTGGTGAAAAAAGGAAGCTTCCAGAGGAAGGCACTGAAGGGCGAGCCCGTACAAGAAGGAGGATAAATCAAACAACTATCTGCAATACCTTTAAAGACTGGGCCCAGAAAAGGATGTCCGAATATCACAAAGATAAGTAAAATTTTATGTTACTTTGCAAACTTAAGTTAATCTTTCATTCTTACTGCAAGTGGCAGATTTCAAGAAGTTTTACCTCATGCGAGGTCTACCTTTATCGCCAAAAGGGCGAGAAATGAGTTGTTACCGATTTTGG
Organism: Stegodyphus dumicola; assembly: GCF_044657685.1. Classification (NCBI taxonomy): domain Eukaryota; kingdom Metazoa; phylum Arthropoda; class Arachnida; order Araneae; family Eresidae; genus Stegodyphus; species Stegodyphus dumicola. The sequence continues at coordinate 57,586,563 of NC_140771.1, read as the reverse complement.
TATTATGTTTTTCAATTACTCGCGCGTAAAACTAAAGTTTGCAAAGTAACATAAAATTTTACTTATCTTTGTGATATTCGGACATCCTTTTCTGGGCCCAGTCTTTAAAGGTATTGCAGATAGTTGTTTGATTTATCCTCCTTCTTGTACGGGCTCGCCCTTCAGTGCCTTCCTCTGGAAGCTTCCTTTTTTCACCAGTTCGGTCACCCTTGAATACCTTCTTTTTCTCCTCTGCTTGTGGTCTTGGCCGTTTGATGGCAGCTGGTCTTGGCGGAACCGGGAAACTTCTTTCGTGTTCCTGCTTGGACCTCGTTGCTGGCCGTTCAAATTTTCCTTGTAACCTTTCCTCCGCCGCTGATGGCCCTTCTGCAGTTCGGCGACATTTGCTGCGGAGAGTCCTGTCGGATGAGTAGATCTTCCGTTTTAGAGCCGGGTTATAGTTGCCGTCATTTCTCCTAGTTCTCTTCACATCCGTCGTCCTTCTCCCTTCTTCATTCTGGGGGTGTTCGTGAACTCTCTTTTCTGGAGGGTGGAACGGCTTCTTTTTCTTGCTACCTTCAATTTTTCCGCGGGGAAATTTTCTTTTCTTTTGCTCCTGCCTCTTAATGGCTTGCCCTTGTACTTGTCGTTGTTCCACCTCTGGAGCTTGTTGATGTATAATAGCGTTGTGTAAAGACTTAAATATTGTAAAAGTTATTGTATAAATTTTATTTAAAACATTCTAGCAAGAAAGAAGTTTTAGTCTGAAAGACTTTTTGAAATGTAGTATTTCAATGTAGAAAGAATTGGCACTTACTTTGAAAAGAATAGAAGTTAACAATGTACTACTAATGTATGTTTTCAAATGTGTAAAATTAACGGCATGTTGATATGTTCTTATATACAATGTGAACTGTTATTTTAAATGTTAAGAAATACCGTGATATGGTAAAAGTGAATGTTAAATTTTTTTTTATTCGTGTGACTTAAAAAAGTCTAAATCATGGTGAATATGTGTTAAAGGTTGAATGAATGTAGTTAGGCTCTCTTACGCTACACTTCAGAGTTAGACACTTTCAGAATAGTACCTCAGGGTTTAGAGTTGAAATTAGGGTGTGTTACGAGGTCTTGGCATGTTGAATTTTAACACGTTAGTGTTTTGATTGTAGGAGGAAATGTGGAACACGTAGACAGAAACACATTCGTGTTTGGTGTTTTTTTACAACACATGTCAGAGAGCACGGGGAGAGATAATTAAAATAGTCATGAATGAAATAAGAATGTTAAGAGAAATATAATTATACATGTTACTTGCCATTTCATTTTGTAACATTTCATTAAACTAGTTTTCCTTCCAGATCTCTGGAAGGAACCAGATTTGAATAAGAGCTCCTGTTTGGATGCTGTACAGATGAAAAAAATTGTGTATCCTGGGAGCTGCTATTGTAAAAACAAATTTCTTTCTTTTAAATATCTAGTTTCTAGCGAAAAATATTTGTAAAAGATTGGCCTCGCGTTAGATTCTAGAGCTAAAAGTTTTCAACAAGGTCGTTTTAGACCTCAGTTTCAAACTAATTAACTCTGGCGGGAAGTATGTAAGGATCTTAAGTTTTACTAACGTTTATTTTATTTTAAATCTTTACTATCACTTCTTATTTTCTACTTCCGGCCAGAATTATAAGCGTTAAGGTTTTTATGCAAAGTTTGTCTGGCGAACGCCAAGTATTTAAGTTGTGGCTTTTTGCCAAGCGAGAGAGAGGAAGCAGTGAGTCGAAGAAGGCCGCTTACCTTAAAAGTTACGCAGTTGCTTGTTGCCTTCCAGGCCACAGGTTTTAATCCTCTTGATAAATTTTAAACGTATTGTAGTGTTCACAGTTCTCTGTACTACATACGCTTCCTGTTAATATAAGGCCAATCTTCCACGTTTATTATTTTAAAGTTAAATTAGAGTTTAGTTCTATTTTTATATTTTTACGTTAGACCCCCAAGTGGCGGGTCCGTGTATTCCGAAGTACGGAAGTTATTGTAAATAGAGAAAATAAAGGGTTTTATATACCCTTCTTGTGTATCCTGTTTACTTCCCACAGTTTTGAACATAGTTTTAGTAAGCTCTCTGTTCCGAGTCAGGTCCTTGCATTTTCCCGAAGAAGGTTAGAAGGAACATTGATCCTGATAATACAGTCACGCCTCTTTACAGGGATTGCATCAATTTTGTCAGTCTTTCTTCACACGCAGTGATCCATGTTGTTTGTTGCTGTTATTTTTCTACTCCAAGGGGACATAAAAAAACGTATAACATTACAATGTTTATAAAAATTATAACAATCATATCAACACACATATGGGTCCAAGTTATACGAGGCTTCGCTTTCATGATTTTAAGAAAAAATATAAAATGCAAGTTATAAATTAGAAGTCAAAAATTCTAAAATACATGTCTCTAAATCCGTATATGCGATTATATCCAGTATACAGTATACGCAAGAAACAATATACAGCATCTCATATAGTATCATCGTTGCAAAGAAGGAGGATATTGAGAAAACTCTAATGGAACGCCGCGCTAAGGTTTCTCTGAAAAGAGGAAGCAGAGCCAGGAACGTTTGTTAAAATATGGTCTAAGCTATAATCATTCACAAAAAAATGTAGTCTATAGTATTCATCAAATTTTCAGTGAATTATTATTCGCAGTGAGCATACTTTAAAAACGAATTCTAAAATTCCATTTATTTTGTTTTCAGTGGCCATCTGGGGTGAAAGTATTCTGCATTACCGCAACACAATATTATACCATACCATATTTTATTGCAGTAAACATAAAACGTCAAGTATTTTCAAGTTTCTTTATGAAACGCAGCACACTCGAAAACAGCATCATATATTTTTCTGTGATTGGTCAGTTTTCCTCTCTCACATACCTGTGTTAACATAAAATTGAAAGCATGGAATTTTTAAGCCAAATACCATGTACAATAATTTTTGCATTATATACGTTTTCTTATACGTAAACGTTTTCTTATACGTAATTATATACGTTTTCTTATACGTAAACGCGATTTTGCATTATATACGTTTTCTTAATTGTCTTCATTTTAGCTATCCCCCAGAGAATTTCAGTTATAAGCAGCACGTTGTCGTTGTATTGTGATAGTCCTCTTTAAAAAATACTAGTTTGAAAATTAATTCATTGAAGAAATCAAAGATTGCTTAGAATAACAAACCTGAGCTTTAATATTTTCCTAATTCTCTGTAAATCTCCAGGACGGTATTGAAGCCCTCATAATAATGCATTCAAGCGTTAGTTTTCGTTCCTCATACTGAAGACTACTATTTTAACCCAACCAACGGATGAAGGAGTCGAAAAAATATTCAAAGCCTATTATGTCAGACATGTTTACATATCTTCAAATAATACGAAGAAAAGCACAACACACTAACAGTATTCTAGAAGCAGTTCAACATAAAACACTACCGAGAAATGATTAAACACACACGGGAACAAATGAATTCATCAACAATAAATGCTTGCTGGCATCAGCTCTGGCCAGAAGTTGCCAATAACCTTTAAGCATTTTCATCGACTGAAAATGAAGCCAAAGAAATCGTACAAATTGCAAAAGCAATAGGAGTCGAAAGATTTTTCAGATATGGAAGAAAGAGAAATGAAAGAATTAGTCGAAAATGAGGATCGAGAAATAACAAATGAAGAACTAGATGATCTTATAACACTAGCAGACTATGAAACAGCTAAATTGAAGAAGAGCCTTTAACGTACAAGAAGTTAAACAAATTGTTAAAAAAGGGATAGAGACTGTCTGATTTTGCAATGTAAATTGACCCAAATGGATAAACAACAGCATACTTTATGAGAGGTATTGAAAAACATTGCACTCCTTATCGCGAAACGTTTAATGAGTTGCGTCAGGCATTTTCCTAACTATTATTTAAAAATTAATTATATCGTGTACCTACTTGTTAAGCAGTAATATAAATCCTTTCAATTAACATTTGTTTCATTTCTCTTCTTTAATTATAGTAATATTTAGGTTTGTATAAATTGCAGATACTTTCTTGATCTGAACTACAGCTAACCCATTTCTTCTATAGAAAGTTATAATAACTTTGCGGAACGCGAATTTGCCGCACTCGCAACGTATTAATGATGTAACACATGTGTTCGGCAAGGATTTATAAGGTTATTATTTAAATTAATTAGTTATTTATAATTTCAGGCTTTATTATAACTTTCTCTTTCCGTTTTTCCCACCAGAATGCAAATGAGGTAACCAATTTTTAAACTGAGATCTGGAGTTTAAGGCAGAGCCTGCCTCTGGCTTCGCGCGCGTGTTAGTTAAAACCAGCTCTGACAGCTAAAATTATTCGACTTTGCCTTATATCATTGCCGACATTTGGTTTTAACGCTTCGGTAGAATTGCTGAGCCAACTTCGAGTAATATTGAAATGTATAGTCTTTGACTATATTGTTCCACGTTCAACGTGAATTTGACTGTTTTTTTCTTTGCATCATCACAACAATCATTTCGTTGCATCATTATTACGGTGCATGATCAGGCTGATACTGTTAGCACAAGAGGGTGCGTTAATGTTCTAAAGTCTGTTTAAATAAAAAGATTATTTAAACCTTTTCACGTCTTTGTAGTTACTTCAGATATACAGATGATTCGTTTTACTTCTGTTGGGGTTATCGACCTAATTACTAATTTCAAATCAAGTAAGACCTCACAGCTTTACTGTACTACGTCTTATGGCGCTTTAAGATCTCATTGTCTAATACGAAAGTATTATTTATGCTGCTTGTGGCAATAAAGACACTGCTATATATCGCAGATTACTATTCATTTGACTTAGAAGACAGAGAAAACTTAAGTAGCGAATAATGTCTATTAACAATCTTTATATTTTCTTGGAACCGTTACGCTGAGATGCCGTTCCAGTTATCACCAATGTGATCTAGCAAATGTTTTCATCGCATGGAGGCCCACAAGTGGTGAAGCGATAAAGTCGCTGAACACTGGTAGTTGGCTCCATGTATCGAATCCAAAGGAGTGAGCTGGCTAGCATGGGCGTTTTGGTGATTTTTCCCTATACCTAATATATATACGAGCAAGTTTCCTTTAGAAAGTCCTCCATGAAAGCATCCTTTATGGTCTTAGACTCTATATATGCTAAAGGGCTTTACCATTAGTAAATAATTCAAACCAGTCATTGCATGAGATATAATATCTTATATGCAAACTGTAGTAATGTTACTGTACAAAATTCATATTATTACAGTTTAAAGAACTTATATTATTTAGACCAGCTTAAAGATCAAATCAGTTTTATAGTTCAGAGACCTTGCTTGTCGTATGACTACTATTTAAAGATTTTACATTAGCATAACGATCTTATATATCTTTTATTTTTCATGTTTTTTTTTTTTTTTTTTTTTTTTTTTTTTTTTTTTTGCTTTTTGCTAGACCGCGTTGTTGATAAATAGCCAGTTCAAGGATGGAGACCAGTGACCGAGAGGTCAAGACCGCTGAGCAGGAAAATCGAGTGCTCTGAATAGGAACTGTATTCTAGTTGAGTTCGAAACCAGAGGAGCGCTGGCCTTATTTGATGTTTTTCATGTTTCTATGCCTAACATGAATACGAGTTAGTTTCCCTTAGAAAGCCCTCTATAAAGGCATACTTCCCCTTAGCCAGATATCGCTCGTCTGCTTTGCCACCTAAGCAGCCAAGTCTATTGTAGTCAAGGGTGGAGAATCATTTAATCTTGGGAAGCAGCATTTACATGTTAAGCTGCAAATAGAAATACAGTGAAACTTTTTCTAAAGTTAAGCATAGCAAATGCCAATTATTAATTGTTTGATTTTATTTATGTTGAAATTTTGTGTTCACTTTGGATGAATTATTTAGTTGAAACTCATTGTTCACTTTTATATTTTAACTATATTTATTGTAAAAAAATAGCAATATCGTAAGATCTGTTTCAATCGAAAGACCACACTTAAGGATTTAGAAGACTACTATTTCTCTGTTCGATTAAAGTATTCTATTAGATGCGTTATGACCTTCTTAATTTATTTTAAGTTATAGCTGTATTTTTTTTAAAAATGAAGGATTTAAAAGCAATAAACAAGCTACTTACAAATCTGCGTCTTTATTTTATGTTTTAGTATATAATTGTTGCAATTTAAAATACACTTACATTTCATCGAACTGAAACATAAACATTTTCAATATTATTGTAATTCATAAAGATGATTTATTGCCATGCGTTACGCACTTCGTCATTTGGTTTTTCAGTTTTTTAAATTGAGCTTTTCATTTAAATTATTATCGAGATCTTTTCTGTAATATCCCGTTCGAGCAGAACGGCAACAACTTTAGACTTTTTGGTATTAATTTGTTCTGTAGTTAAATAATTGAAATAATTGCCATGGTTATGCCTTTTTTATTTCAAATTATTTTACTAAATAAATCGGGTGTTTTTTGGAGTAAATGTGAATAAACTCGAAACGCTCACTGCTATCTATTGCCATGTTATGCACAATTCTATTTTTTGATTGCACGTTTGCTACATGTTGGAGGGATCACGACAAAACAATGAAACTGCAATTTTGTTCTTCGAAACGCAATTAAGAAGGAAACTTTCAAAAAATAATAAATGAAAAATGTTGAGGTAAATGAGATGACCTTTAATACATAATTATTCTTCATAATGTAAGACATTAGAAAATCTTAGAAGGAAAACATTTCAGTGAAAGCCACAATAATTTCAACTTAACTTACTGGCCTTTAGCGTGGTGCTAACAATGTAGAATCTTTCAAAATTCCTGGAAATATTAAAAACTTCATAAAAAATAAAGTATGCAATTGATACCTAATTTTATTACAGAGGAATAGACACAAGTGTTTTTTATGTATTTCACGGATGCTCAATGTAACCTAAAGCAGAGCCTCAGTAACCGGAATACGATACGATTGCGAAGATACTGAACATTAGCAGGACATGGGCAGACAGTGTCTTTGACAACACTTCCATAAGAAAAGACACATAGAATTAAATCCGAAGTCTATTATGGTGGCCACGCATTAACGATTTAGATCAATGTCCTGTGCTTCCTTAGAATTGTACAAGCATTCAAAATCAACCTTAGTGGTAGATTTTGATCGAGGTAATCTCAAAGATTGCCTCTATCATTGCAGAAAATTTAATTTAAAATGCTCTTGCAAGGTGCAAATTGTAGTTTTCATTTTAAATTGCTTAGATTTTCTAGTGGTGAGGCAAATAACAGTTTTGTTGAAAGAGGTCGTCATCATTATTTTCATTCAATTATGCTATCAGTTAGCTTTCCAATACATCTAAGTCAATTCAGCCAATACAGTAATGCATAGATGTCTTTCGTACTAGAAAACATGCACATGTCAATCATCGTATGCGAGACATTAAAAAAAAATAGAAAAATGTATGCCAGCACATAACACTGGATTGGGAAATCTAAACATATATTGCTACGCTGATCTTAAAATTTTTGTAATTTTGGTGTTGAAGTGTATATGGCATAAGTGGAAAGAAAGTTATGCTTAAAAAGTCATAGAAATTATTAAAAAAATCTGAAAGCTTTCAGATTTTCTATCACGCCGAAAGGAGTTTTTTTCTAACTTTTTGTGTTACCTGTATTTATTAACTATCATGTTCTTTGCACATAAAATTCAATTCAACAGCAATATCACAAAATATTTAAAAAACAGCATATCTTTAAAATTTCTGATAGACAGTCTCGCGTGCTGGAGATAAAATGCTTTTTTTTTCTTACATTATTGCCAGTGTTCGCTTTGAAATCGTTGATTTTGTTAACGAAAAGTTCATTAAAGCTTTACAAAAGGCAAAATTGATAATAAAACAAATTCGAAATTCAAAATTTGGGCGTGCAGGTGCCCATGTTCAGGTGGAAGATTAGTTATTCAAAATGTGATGGCTCTATATACCCTTGGTCTTTTACATTGCGAGAAACATACATACATTCATGCATATTCTTCATTATTTAATTTCTTTAACCCCTTGCCTGTGACCCCCGTACTCAATTCGGGCAAAGCAAATGCGCTAATTTTGGAATCCCCGATTTGAGTTCGGGCAAGAGAAAAGTCGGTCATTGTATCAATTCCATGAAGCCCAAACTCAGTTCGTCCAATGAATAATATGTAATTTACCGTTTTCCCAATAGATCACGATACTTTCCCGCGAAATGTTCGGCAGTTTCGCGCCATTTGTTGGAGTTTTGTTATTTTGCATTTCTTCCCAATTTTCATTCAAACCACATTATATTCCCAGTGTCGGAATCAGACGATGATGAAAAATGCTTGTTAGGCTCTTCATGTTTAGATATCAGTATTTCACCAGAAGAGTATGACTATTCCGAAAATGACGACGAAAGTGAAACTCTTTCATGCCGAACCTGGTTGGAGCTATGTTTGAATAATCTTGCTCCAGCTGCTCCAAGATTCCCATTCCAACAACCACAAGTGGATGCAACTATTGACACTTCTACTTTCACTCAAGACAAACAATATTTTGAACTCTTTATTGATTATGATTTGATTCACACAATTACGGAAGAGACTAATAGATATGCACAGCAACGTATTGAAAGGTAATAGTTGAAGCGAAAAGCTGATCAAAAATAATAAAAAAAATAACATGTCTTGAAACTTCATTCTTTCGCAAAGTTATAGCCTACGACAGATTTCAAATGATAAGAAAATTTTGAAAAATGAACAAATCGACCTTGAAACACACCCGAATGCAAAACTGCACAAAATTTGGCCCATTCATGTAAAAATCTGAGAGATATGAAATTCATGACAGTTTGATATACATAATAATATTGTTGTATTAGTTTATTATATTTAGCTTGAAAATTATTTCATTTGAATTATTTTGCTATAATTTGAACACAAAATTGCTATAATTCATTAACATTTCCCATATGTGTGAAAATATTGAATATAGTAGTTATTTCATTTAAATTTTTTTTAAATAATCTATTTCTAACATTTTAATGATGATAACGAACAAAATTAAAGAAGAAAAAAAATTCCATTTTTGGCAAATTTTTATCAAATACGTTCCACAGGCAAGGTGTTAAATGGAATACAGGGCGATAATATTTGGTGGCAACAGTTTAAAAAAGCGGTTCGCCGTTTATAGTGAATCGACGCAAAAGGCCGTTTCGAGACTAATTTCTCTTCTGGGCTAACGCTCCTTTGTGTTCTACGCATTTTCGAATGTTTTTGTGCATTCATCTCATGAAAAAGTTGCAAAAAGAGAAACAAAAAGTATATGGATGCTTAACATCTCGTCAGTGCATTTTCGTAAACCTTATTCTTTTACAGTTTTATTTTTTAAAAATGCGAAAGCGAAACTTTGAATCTTCAAATGAGATGTTTGCTTTTCTTTCAGGCTTCCAGTGGCTGGAGCACATGTAAAGAGGAAATACTTGGTCTCGTCGATGCTAATGCAACGGACACTCAAGCAATTATTTTCATGTGCGAACAAAACAGGACGAGATCAGTAAGTTTTGCCTTCATCTCCAAATTTTGTTTTCATTGACTCTTAATAAATATTTCCCCTGACAGTTATAAAGCTAATACAGTGAACTTCTTGTATAAGAAACCTGCACAAAAAATGTTTTCTTTATAAGATAGAAAATTAAAAGTTTGGTTGGAGCAATGTCAAAAATAGGTTAGTTTCACTCACCAGTATAAAATATCATCCCGCTATTGATTTAAAAAAAATATTACACGGAGCTTAGGTTATAGAAAACTCGTGTAAAGAAATTTTCGTTTATAAGGAAGAAAAATAAAAGTTTTGTTGAAACAATATTAAAATTCAGATCAGTTTTACGTTTATAGAAAGAAGGAAAGTCGTGAAGTCAAATGTCAGATACAAAGAGAGCACAGATTCGTCTGCTGGTTTGTTTTATGCAGATTAAATTTCAAGATATATAATTAAAAGTTTATTAAATGTAATAAAGAACTTTTCCTTACGTTCAAGAATTGAGGCTACCATCCCCTTTCACATTCACAGCGTAAAAGAAGAATGTCCGAAATTAGACGTCCCTTGTGGTCATTCAGATGATAAGACTGCAAAAAAACTAGCTTTCAGTGACTTCGACATGTTCACTCTTAATTAAAACTTGTTTATTTTATCGTCGTTTAAAATGTACGCGAATCTAAGGCTAATATTTTGTCTAATTTTAATGCTCTTTATTACATTCAAGCTTTCTCAAAGCATATTTCATAATGCAAAGTGTACGTATGCATACAGCGTATTCAGAAACATATTCTTTACATATTTAAAAATTTAATCTTGATGGATTCTAAGCAATAGATACACACATTTTGTATTTATTATTAAAGTAATTAAAAAAAGTTGCAGATTGCATTGTCTTATGATATTTTAAGGAGCTATCTGATCTTTGCGTGCTTAGTGATATTAATGGTTGGTGGTTTCAGCTAGCAAGTGGAAGATCTCTGGTTCGATTCTCAGAGAAGGCACAGTAGATTTTTCTCATGTCCTTTTTCTAAAAACTTAATTACCTCTTTTATTGAATTGCAGATATTTTAACTTGCTTTTAATATTATGATCGGAGTACTTTTTTTCCTTTTCAAGGTGTTATGATTATGCAAAATACAGACAATCCGGTGACAGAATTAGAAATCCCAAAAGTATATTGAAAAGTTTTGCGTTCTCTAATAATCAATAATCTAAATTCATTATACATCAGTTAAATTAACTAACAAACATACTGAAAAATATAGACGTCTGTGATGATAGTGATAAAATACGATTTGTCTCTTTATGTATCAAGAAGTAGTCCAATTAACGATCAACAAGACAAGCTTCGAAGTAGTTGCATGAAACATAATAGGCGCGAAACAGAAGACAGCAGAAGTATAACTGCTAATAAAAAATTCTTCACTAAACAAGAATATGTTTCGATTGAACTTGCGTTCAGGACAAGACTACGTTTAAGATGCGTCTCTTACATTCAGTTTCGCACTCGCTCCGGAGAACTTATTCTTAAAGCAATTTTAGTTTGGTGTACCAGTCATTGAAACTGAGTTATAATAATAGTTACTTTAGGCAACATAGCAACCAATTTTATTACTTATTTAGGTAGTGAAACAGTTCTTGAAATTTATTAATCCATTTAATGGCCCCTTGTATTAAAAAAAAAATTGGAAAGCAGAAACGCTTGAAAATATATGCTGAAAGTTGTATCTAAAATCAGAAACTGCAAAATTACATGAAAACGCATGTTGAAAATTCTTAATATCGAAAAACAGAAAATGCAGTCTTACATGAAAACATATGCTACATTTGTCAGCATCGAAAGGCAGAAACGATAAAATTAAGTAAAAATGCATGTTGAAAATTCTTAATATAGGATGGCAGAGCACAATAGAGACTGAATTGAAGATCAATTTAAGAAAAGCTGCAGAATAGATGAGAGCTCTTGTTAATGAAAAGTAATAGCGGAGAGGCGGAATTTTAAAATTTCTACATCTCGTATTATTTTTAGTACTTTTAGTCTGATCAATTCGAGGCACGTAAGAAAGTCGCCACATTTTGTGATGTTGTGCAATTTGCTGCTAATCTGACACTGATTTTCGTTATCACGTATGAAAAATTTCAAAATTTTACATGTATTTTATCAGAGGTATTAAGAAGCTGCGAAAGATTGTGCGCACAAAAGTTTTTATACAAAAGCATACGTAAATTTAAAATAGATGACCACAAATTTTTAATAGTGCAAAATAAAGCAATCATTCCTCACTGTGACGATCTTCCACTTTAGGAAACCTAGAAATTACTATTCAGTCTTTAAAAATAAAATTTCAGCAAATTGAATAAAAAAAAATTGATGATTTTCTATATTTGGTCAAATTAATGGTCTCCTAGCTTAACGTTACTATAGAAATGCCATCACTAGAGTAATTTTCAATATAATGAATTGTATACGATATCCAACTAATCTTAAGAACTAATTAATTCGTAAATTTATGTCTTAATTTCTGGTGATAATATCAAATTTTTAATGCTGTTATTTATTTCCTTGTCATTCATTACAATTTCTCAATGTTACGTGAAATAATGATTGAGGTAAGGCTGTTCATTGTTTTACCGCATGATGAAATCTGATTGTATGACTGCAGTCTTCTGTTCCATTAATGTATTGCTTTTTTTTTAAGGTAGAGGACTGCATGAAGAAATCAGGGAAAGTAAGTCATTGAAGTTTTCTTTTTATGAAATCGGGGGAAGTAAGTTACGAAAGTTTTCTTATTATATTATATGTCCACTCTGCATTTAAGTCTGAGAGGTTTACCTAAAAATGATCAAAATCGCTTTATTTACCTTGAAACTATTTTGCACTTTTAGGGAAGATATTTGCTTTAATTTATTCCTTTAATTAGAATATTACACAGGGTATCCAGTCAAGACCGCACAAACTTTACGAGATCACTCACTCCGAGTACATGAAAGTGACCTCTAGTACCTATTAAGTTTTCGAGAAGAATATGAAAGACGTTAGTCCGGTGTATGGAAAATAAGTTTATGTGTAACTTATGTGTATATTATAAGTTTCCTAATGTTCTGATTGACTGCTTCTATAATATGGCTTTATTGGAAGGCAAGTTTTCAGCATGATAGAGAACCGAAACATTTAGGCTTTCCTATGTAACTGACTAGATGAGGAATTCTTAGGTCGCTAGATCGGACATGTGGGTTAGGGGTATGGGGACATGGCCGTCATGATCATTAGATCTCACACTTTGAATTTCTTTCTATAGGATTATTTAAAGAGATTCCACTTACAAAAGAGACTTATTTGTTCGTCTCCATACTCCTTTCCCTTTTCTGGACACCACAGAGTTGGATCGTGTTCAGTCAGCCATTTATACAGGTCACGCTTGCATGCCTTGAAATGTCTCATTTTGAGAATCTTCTCTTGAGAACGTAACATAATGTGCTTATAACAATATTCATGTTCACAATAAAATTTATTTTTGAAATATTGTGACGTAAAACTTTTCCTCTCGAATCTTTCTCGAAAACTGTTAGACTCAGAGGTATGATTTTTCTGTCATTTTTTATGCACTGTCATTTATGTGGTCTTACGGAGTATTATTTATAATAAAAGAAATATCAAGAAAATTTTGAAACTTGCTTATGTAAGGAACTTACTTCGTAGGTGAACGCTAAAAATTAACTTCAGGAGATAAAGTGACATTCAGATCTCTTTTCCAACAGTCACAAATATTGAAAAAAGTGCGTTACTAATTTTTAATAATATATTTTTGCCGAATTATTATCTATGTATTACTCTGCATTAAAATAAGATGTCAGAGTTCAGTGGTTTTAAATGTGAATGAACGAAAGCTAAGAAAACATACAGTTTGGTTTGGATTCTATTGTTAGCGACTGTCAACGGACTGCCTGCGAAAATGATTTGTTATTTTATCTATAGGTTAATATAAATTCTTCCAGTTTCCTTTAAAGGATTCTCCTTAATGACTTGACACCTTTTACAGTAGTACTCATATGCTTTGCTTTAATTATTCACTAAACATCTGAAGAGGGAGCCTCTGTTTGACCTTCGAGCCTATAGTCTTGCAAATTTATTCATGTTACTCCGATTATTGTTCCTCATTTTTGATTTCTTTAGCAACTAATCAGTGCTCCTAAGATGTTAGTATATGACAGAGGTTCACGTTGAAAAAGGAATTCAATTTGGTTGGCGTATAGAAATGAAACTATATTTAGAAAGAATATACATTTTTCATTGCAATTTTATTTACATCACACCATTTTTGCCTTCGATATCGTATAGCATTGATGCCGAAAGAATAAAGGGACAATTTTAAAGTCCATTTTTCTACCAAAAACATAATCTGTCGAAGAGCTAAACAGATGAAAATATCAAGGTACTAAATCTGAAAAGGCTGAACCGAATATTTGCATAATCCAAAATATGCTGCCCAGACAGTATAGTGGTTAGAGGACCCGACTGCGATACTGAAGGGCCCGGATTCGAATTCCAGAAAAAGCCGTGGATGTAAATTGTCCCCTTATAGGAGGTAACGGTGGCTGCTTATTAGGTGTCTCCACAATAAAATGGCCATCACTTCCTGCCTTAGGAGTGTCTAATTCTGAAAAAAGGCAATTGCCCGAGGTTCGATAAAAAAAATTCAAAAATATTACAGGAAAAATCTAAAACTGCTGTTCTTTTTTTAATCAAAAGTAAACATTGATAATCTCATAGAGATACTGCGCATTTAATGCCGTGACATTGTGTATTTTGGCGTAGGGCATTTTTATATCTCTACTTCATGTTTGATCTCTTTGAATCTGGTGTGATAGATCTACTTCCCAAAACTGGTAGTTATCTGTTTTATAAATTATTAATCTTCTTGGGATTGAGGTACGGCTTGAGAAGTTTATATTATCTCATGGATGATTTTTAACACTTTCACTATTTATGGATATTTCACGCTTAATAAATGAAGAAGACTCCATGTTCCTTAGCTCGTGCATTCCATTCAAGTCTCTGTATCTTCCTTTGCATTTAATCTCTCAACTATGCTATTCATGTTTTCAAAAATTTCATTCTGTTTGATACACTGTTCCATAGGAAAACAGATAATATTAATTAATAAGAGATACAATAAACGTTTAATACGTCAGCTTCCATCATCGTTAATAACAAGCAGTATGGCTCACAGGGCCACAAGGAATGATTTTAGAATATTTCTGTGTATGCATATAATTATAAAAACAGCTGCTTAGTGTAAAACATGAATAGTAAGCATTTACTAGAAAAACTTCTGTTTCTGATGTAATAATCTCTTACATTTCGATTCATGTCTTCCTTGATACCAACTTTTTCAGTTTGATCTATAGTAAGTTTCGTTTCAGTGTTAATATTTTTAAGTACCCTACCATTTATACTGTAAAACAGAATTTTTCTTTCCAAGTATTTTTTTAATTCATTCATAGAAATTTCTATAAAAGTATATTTTAGGAAGAATTCTCTGCATAATTTGTATTTACAGAAGACCGAATACTTTGAAAGGCTTCTGTTAGTTAAATCTAATATTCGTGTTAATTTTCAGAAAAAAACATTTCTGCAATCAGAAATCAAAAATGGCATATCTTGGTCAGAAGAAGAGGGTTGTACCATTGCAGAATCGAAATCACTTAAAATGTTTTCTTTGTTTTTGTTTAAACTGATTTCTCGACATTTTATTTGCTACATTTCAAATTAGTATCCGTCAATTACATTTTAACATATTTTGAACAGCTCTGTTTGCGCAGATAATTTCTTTTTTTTAATCCCAAGTAAGTACTCTCTTCAATTAATTGCCAATCCATGACCCAGTAGGTAAGACCGCGCAACACTGGCAGTTCGACCAAGACGCCTTCATAACGGTGCCCTGTCCTAAAGTTGCTGTAGCCTTTATGAAAATTGGCCATTGTTCTTTTAAACAAAAGTTTTCAAAATGGTAGTCCAGCATAAAGCTGACTTCATACTTGTAATGATCATATTTGAACTTAAAGTTATTAGTTATCTCTGGTCCAAAGCATGTGTATGCAAGTATTTTCAGTTGTTTTATTAACCACAATAGAAAAGTAAAACCCTACTCGTGTAGTGGTATCTGGCATAAAGGTAACTGCATTCCCTATGAAAATAGCTTTACATCACACCATTTTTACCTTCGATATCGTATAGCATTGATGCCGAAAAAATAAAGGGACGGGTGCTGAGCGACTGTAGCATACGTATTTTAAAGTGAAATAAATTAAGAGAATTTGCATATTTTAACGAATTGCATGAAAAGAACTCAATTGAAGGAAAAACCACTGCTTCTAGATAAAAATGCAAATCTTGTACGACAAATACGTAAGTGTATACGTGTGTGTAGGCGGAGGTAGCAAAGAAACAGACTTTATAAGCGCGTGGAGGGTAAGACGAATTGCGTTCGCTAGCACACCTCGGCGAATTTCTTGGTGTTATCTTGCAGCAATCGGTTAAATTCATATCGGAACAGTAAAAATGAATAACCACCAACGGTTAGATGATGGAATGAGGTGGCAAATTTTAGGGAGGCTAAAGGCAGGCCAATCGCAAATCCAGATATGCAGAGAGTTTAATTTAACCCCAGCGTCGTGTGTAACCTATGGAAGCAGTTCCAGGATACTGGATCCACTGAGAGAAAGCCTGGTCAAGGTCGTCCAAGAGCCACGATGGCTAGAGAAGATCGCTATTTGTCCATTGTAGCGAGGTGTAACAGAGGGGCTACAGCTTCTCAGCTCTCTTGGGACCTGTATGCAGCCAAAAGAACCCGTGTAACAAGGGTGACTGTTTCCAAAAGACTGAATGAGAGAGGGTTGTTTGCCAGAAGACAGGCTGTTTGCTTCCCGCTCACGTCCACGGACAGGAGAGTCCGATTAGCATGGTGCAGGCAGAATAGTGATTATAGTACGGAACAATGGGTGACCGTTCTGTTCACCGATGAGTCCCTTTTTAGCCTAAACACCGATTCTCGCCGTACTTTCATAAGGAGAGAGCCAAGGATCCGCTACTTAACCCCCAATGTCCGCGAAATCAACAATTATGGCGGTGGTGATGTAATGGTCTGGGCAGGCATCATTTTGGATGGCCGCACACTTATTCACGTCTTTGGCAGAGGTTCTGTGACTGGTTTGAGGTATAGGGATGAGGTCTTGGATCCCTATGTTCGCCTTTTCAGGGGTGCAGTGGGCTCCGAGCTCATCTTACAGGACGATAACGCAAGGCCACATAGAGCTCTTCTGGTTGACGAATTTCTCGAGAGTGAGGATATTCGCCGGATGGATTGGCCAGCCAGGTCTCCAGACCTCAACTCTAGAAAGCATGTCTGGGACGCTCTGAGGAGGGCAATTGCAGCTCGCAACTTTCCTCCAAGATCCATCCAAGAACTGAAAATAGCGTTTCTGAATGAGTGGGACCAATTGCCACAGCCACTGATAAACTGCCTTATTTGCAGCATAACATCACTCTGCAATGCCTGTATGGCTGTAAGAGGTGACCATACCCTCTATTAACCCATTTCTTTTGTGTCTTCTGCAACTGTTGTTTCAGACCTTTACACTCGCATGAGTGTTACAGACGAACATGTGTGTCTATTATAACTGTTAAATGTTTATTTTGTTTGCATTATATTAACCTATGTTCACACCAAATTTTATTAAAATCTGTCCAATAGTTCTGGAGATCATAGATCAAATATGAAAATTCTCTTAATTTATTTCACCAGTGTAATTCAAATAGGATCTTCATTAGGGTGAGGAAATTAGGGTCTCGGAACTTAGGTACCCTGGTGTTAGGGTACCATTCTACTGGATCGATGTACGAAAAAAAACCATTTCTATCTCCCCCGCGCGAGATTGTCTATCGAAAATTCTAAAGACATGCTGTTTCTAAATATTTTTAACTCAAAGGGACATTAGCCAAAATGTTCTCAAAACGTATATGTGTGTATAAATGAAAAAAATGCCCCTTTGGGCGTAATGTAAAATCTGAAAACTTTCAGATTTTTTTAGATCATTTTTATAATTATCTACACATAAAAACACAGTTTAAAAACATACGAACACAGTTTAAAAACCGTGCCAACCAATTACTTCTTTAGAATTCAATAGTCCGCCTGGGGTAAATTGTTCTACGACCTTCGAGGAGTGCATTTTTAAGTAGCGGCTACCAGGTTAGTAATGATGAAATCAAATGATGCTTGGTTGCTGTACTATTCTCCAAGTAATTCTTTTGATTACAACTGTTACATTTACTAATGACTATAACTTTATTGTCAGTTTCAAATTATAATTTCTAGCCAAAAAAAAAAAAAAAAAAAAAAAAAAAACAGGCTAACAGTAGTAAGTCAGAAAACCACTATAGTTATGTTGTCACGGAAATATTACCTCTCACCGTATTTCAAGAATAGAAAACCACGTGACTCAAGAGTTTTGTTCTTAAAAGTGACTATAAGTGACTGCCAGCCCTAAAACTTGCACAATGCAGTATTGCCATGTAGTAGCAGACTAAGTCGAATTATATGTTGAAACGTAAAATTTGAAATTAATCATCACTTTTCTTGATAAATTGGGTTACTGAAAAATCGAATTTTTTGCCTGATACTTTTAGTTTCGATTTATAAATGTTAGACAGTATAAAAAGATATTTTCTTTAATTAAATTTTCATTTAAAACTGTAAATAATAATTATTACTTAAAAATAATCATTTATACTTCTTAACTGATATTATGTGTAATTTGAGTATTATTTAAATTCCGACTAGCAGGAATGATTACAGGATGCTTGACTTAAAACATAGCATTTTATGTAAAATGGTTTCCTTCGCAATATTTATTGTTACAAGTCTAAGCATTTTCACAATATCCACAAATGCCTAGCTTTAAGTTATCTAAAACTGATTCGGCGGAACAGGGTATAAAAACGCACCCTTTGTAATTGTTCTGCAAGGCAACTAAAATGGCCACGTATCTGAAGTGGTCTGGATCTATAAATTGATATTCAACCCACGAGTGATGGGTTATATTCTAGACATCATGTGACCATTTTAATTGAAACCTATCGTTAATTATAAAAATGATGAAAAATACAGCGCGCAGATTTCTGTTTACCTTTACTGTAATCTCTTTCAGAAAGTCAACCGAAAGGCGAGGGCTAAGATGATGGTCTGTATGATGAAGGTGCTCACCTGACATCCGTCGAGAAGTTCAAAATGTATTCGTCATTCATTCACTGTACATTATCAGTCTATGTGCGTGTGTGTGCAATATTCTTCATTTATGTAATCCAATAAAATGTATCCCATTGATGAAATGTACCTTTTATTTAAACATTCATTAAAAGTTAAATTATCATGTGTAGTGTGGTTTCTTTCCAATCAATCAAATCAAATAATCTGTGAACGTAATACAGTCAGATGAGATCTGAATCTACAGATTGCTTTAAGTAGAACTCAGGTTTTTCCTGTAGAGCAAAAATAAGTGAATATAAAATATAGGGAATATTTGGAAATTTACCTTCTTTTATTTGAAGTAAGTTAGCATCACATTTTGGGTTTGAAGTGATTCCATCTCTCTCTTGTATCTCTCTGAGACATACTAATGCTGAGATACAATTTGTTGGTAAATCAACATTGAGTCGAACCATCTATATTTCTGATTTCATTTGTATCGTTCTTAAAAAATTTTCACACTATGGTATAAAAATAACACATGTTAAAATTTATTATTACACAGCCACACCTAATATTGCCATCAGCAGTATTAGGGTACGTTTGGTACAAAAATTCAATTTATGTTAATTTATGTTTTAGCTTTATGTGTCATAAAGTTAAATGCTTTATGTGTGCTTTATGTGCTTAAAAGCTTTATGTGTCATAAAAGGCTGGCATAATAGAGATGGAAAGCATACAATCGCAACGAAATACTGCATGACAATTTTTCCCAGAAGAGAAGTATTTTCATATATATTCCACTTTGATAGAAAAATATTGCGCTAGTTATTATTTGGAGTCTCACACACCAGGCCTCTTGATCATCTGTGTTTTTCTATAGACATAGCCACACAAATTCAGCCGTATACATAGTGTTTCCGAGCTTTAGGGAAAACTTCTGCTAGACTTCAAAATACGCTATTGCTCCAGGGCCTTTGGTTTCCCTAATTATATATAACTTGGATTTTTTTTTTTTTTGTTGTTGTTGTTTCAGATGAAATTCATTTTCTTCCATCACTTCAAAAGTAGAAAAAAGCATTTTTAGTGGTTTTTCCAATTCTTTCTCCTTCCTTCTATGAATAGTATTCCGTTAGCGTAAACGTACACATTCCTGTCGTAGCTAAACCTGTTAGTTTTCATTAGTACTGTATTTATGACAATATTTCACAGCATCAAGTCCACAAAAAATGTTATGAGAAGCCTCCGTTTTGAGTCATTTTTTAATGATTTCCAGCCGACTGTCATTTACAGCATTCCATTATTAATGCAATTTAAAACAAGAACTCACCCTCATCTTGGTTTACAAAAGAATCTATAGTCTGGCCGCGATAGGATGGGAATTGCTCATTTAATGTCAAAGGAAATGTTGGTTTGTGCATTAGCACTGAAGGCGTAATGAGTAAGTTTCCTCAGGCGCAGTTTTCATTAAAGAATCATAAATCAAAAAACTAACTACGAAATCTTTATTTAATGAAATAGGAGAATTTTGCTTAACTTAAGCATAACAAAAAGTAATAATCTTCACAGACATTAAAACACTGAATTATCGAAAAGGAGATAACTTACATACAAATATAAGTCGTACATCTTCAAGCATACCTATTTAGGCAATAAGAAAAATTAGGAACATACTTTGACACGATACCTGAAAAGAGAAAGTACTAACTGAATTAGACCTTTGAGCCGTGATATAAGTAGCTAGGGTGAAAATCGAATACACTGCACGTAGCTAAGGTGAAAGTCAAATATACTGCATTGCACGCGAACTTTACTTTCTCTTGCCAATATATATCTTGGCGCACGTTCGTTTCGTATGCCTTTTGAGTTTCATTATGCAAAACACCTAAATGTATGTGAACTGTACTCAGGAGCTGGTTGACTTTGTATTTAATAACAAAGATTATCATCACAAAGATATTTACTTTATTATACATTTATTAATCATTTTGTTGCTGTAGAGGAACGATCTGGCTCCAAAACATTTTAAATTCTCAATCACAAAGCTGTAAGATCTGTTACAGCAAGTACACAAAAGAAAAGAATACTGAATTCAAATTACGTAGGTCGAGAGTATAACGTGCTAGCAGCGCCTCCTGTCGGCAACTTTTAATCACTACTGAACATACTCCCGACCTTGACACCTTACGGGTTTCAAAATATTACAATTAGTATACACTGTTTTAAAGCAATATATAATAACAAACAATTGTAAGCAATAGCAATACAATGGTTAAATTTTAAAGACACATTAAATCATAAATGCAATATAAACACTGGAAAGAAACACATTACAATATACAATACATAAATCTAATTACAATTCACAGGAAGAACACAAATGTCTCTCACATTTCTTTTTAACATTTTACCACCTGGTAATACTATGTTAATCATTCGAACTTTTTTATCTTTTCCAAAAATTATTTCTGCAATTCTACCTGTTAACCATTTTGTACTGGGCATATGCTCATCCTTGACTAACACAAGTGAACCCACCTTAACATTATCTTTAGCAAACATCCATTTACTACGGTGTTGAAGGTTATTTAAATAGTCTCTCTTCCATAACTTCCAAATTTGTTGACTATATTTCGTTATTTTTTGCCATTTTGAGAGCCTATTTTCTGGTATCTCAATAAGTTGGGGTTCAGCTATTGAAGTTAAAGGCCTCCCTATGATAAAATGTCCGAGGGACAAGGTTTCAAAATTATCAAACTCGGATGATAAGGGAGTAAGGGGTCTGGAATTTAATACGTTTTCAATTTCTAGAATTACAGTGAGAAATTCTTCAAGAAACAGATGAGCATTGCCAATAATTCGTTTCAAGTGAAACTTAAAAGATTTCACCCCGGCTTCCCAAAGACCGCCAAAGTTTAGTGATTTAGGAGGGATAAACCTCCACTCAATGTTTTCACTTAGCAGGTATTTAGTCAGTGTTTCATCTGGGTGTTTAACCAATTTATGCAATTTTCTTAGCTCAATGCTTGCACCCACATAATTCTTTGCATTGTCACTGAATAATTTCGCACATTTACCCCTGCGACTAAAAAATCGTTTCGAACAAGCTATAAAGGCATCTGAAGTAAGATCAGAGACAAAATCTAAATGGATGGCTTTGGTGCTTAAGCATACAAATATGCACACATAAACTTTGTTTAGTTTACCCATACGCTGATTTTTAAATTTAATGTGGAATGGTCCACAAAAATCAGTTCCAACATTACTAAATGGGTAAGAAGGTGTTACTCGTTCTTTGGGCAGATCACCCATTATCTGACTCTCAAAAACAGGTTTGTTTTTAAAAAAAGTTATACCTTGAAAAACAACTTTACGACAAACATTTCTGCCATTTAAGACCCAAAATTTACGTCGAACATGATACAATAATGCATTTGAACCAACATGCAAATACTTTAAATGATAATATCTCACAATTATTAAAGTTAATGGATGCTTATCTGGCAGAACAATTGGATTTTTCTCACATGTACTGAGGTCAGAATGTTTCAGTCTGCCTCCAACCCTTAGAACATTGTCTTTATCTAAAAAACAGTTTAAAGATTTTACCTTGCTGTTGCTGGGCAGTGAGGCACCTCTCTCAAGATGTTTTATTTCATCTACAAACTCACCTTGTTGGATTGACCTAAATAAATAGATTTCCGCTCTTCTCAACTCGCTAAATGTAAGGTGACCTGTAAGCTTTTCATTTCTAACATTATTGATAAATCAATAGGAGAATGATCATTAGAGTCATCAGTTTTCTTTAGTTCATCAGAAAAGTCATCTAATGAAATTAGAATGTCATTATTGTCTACCGGAACATCAGTCTTTTCTCTCAAAAATTGGGGTCCATGCCACCAAATGTCACTGTTCAATAAAATGTCAGCACTGACTCCCCTGCTGAGGAGATCAGCTGGATTTTGCTTCCCAGGGCAGTGTGCCCAGGCACTGGTATCACTTAAACTCTGTATTTCGTTAACTCTATTGGCAACAAATGATTCCCATCGTTTCGTAGATCCTTTAATCCAATAGAGAGTTATTTTTGAATCCGTCTAAAAGAACACTAAGGAGGGCTTTTTTAAATCCACTGTTTTCTTGACTTTACTCGCTAGTCGGGCGGCAAGCAAAGCACCGAGTAATTCTAGTCTAGGTAGAGTGATTTTCTTTAGTGGAGTCACTCGACTCTTGCTAACCAATAAATTCACTTCGATGTTATTATCCTTCACAACTCTTGCATAAATAGCAGCACCGTAAGCCTTTTGGCTAGCATCGCAGAAGCAGTGTAGTTCTAAGATATCGGTTGGCACTTGTATATTTAAATTGAGCACGTTTCTAGGAACTCGTAACTCTGAAAGATCAGGAACTTCGGAGCACCACTGAAGCCATATTTTTTGTATATCTACAGGTATTTCTTCATCCCAAGAAATTTTCTTCATCCATAAGACTTGTAGAATGAACTTTGCACGAATAGTAAACGGCGAAAGCAACCCAAGCGGATCAAAAATCCTTCCAATTGTACGTAGTAGGAATCGTTTGGTACTTTCGTTTTTAGACAGACTGTCCACTAGGCTCTGCTTTCCCAATATTAGACAATCTTCAGCAGGATTCCATGGCAGTCCCAAAACTTTAATAGTGTTGATTTGTGGCTGTGTATCGAAACCTTCACGTGTCCAAAACTGCATCAATGTATTGTCATTCGTAGTCCATTTTCGTAGCACCATGCTAGCTTGGCTCATAATTGATGTAGCTTGAGTGGAGATCTCAAAAGCATCCGACACATTATCAGCTCCAGAAATAAAATCATCCACATACAAACAGCGGTCTAAGCATTCTGTTGTAGTCGGGAATTCTTCAGAATGCTTTCTCAGGTGAGTTTTCAAAGTAGCAGTCAAAAGGAATGGACTGCTCGTAACACCAAAAAGAACACGATTAAATCTGTAAACTTGAATTTTACCATTTTCTTCCCACAGAAAACGAACTGCATCTCTGTCTTTTTCGGCTAATAAAATTTGTAGGAAAGCTTTCTCTATGTCTGAAGTAAAGGCGACTTTGTTTAATCTGAAATTAACAAGAATGTCGAATATGTTCGAATTCAGGTTTGGCCCTGACCACAGGCAATCATTTAGACTTAAATTCTTAAAGTTATGACTAGAACTTGCATCAAATACTATTCTCATTTTTGTAGTTGCACTTTCCTCTCTAAAAACTGGTTGATGTGGCAAATAGAACACAGGTTTATCAACAGGTTCTTTAGGACATCTAACTTTCTCTATAATATTCTTATTTTCATAGTCTTTTAAAGTTTCAATATACTGCAAATGAAGATTTGGATCTTTTTGAAGTCTACGCATAAGTAAATTAAGTCTGTTTTTAGCAACGATGAAGTTATTATTGAGCTCTCCCCAATCTCTTTTCCACGGTAATTGAACCTCATACCGGTTATCTTTAAAACGAACAGTTTTTTCAAATGTTTCTAAAGATTGATCTATCTCATTTTCACTGGGATCATCTTTAATTCCTATAGACTCAAGTTGCCAAAATTTTCTAATTTCATTTTCTATATCACTATAATTATTAATTAATCCACAGTGAACTGCTCGCGTATTTTCAGTCTCTGAACCTAAAATGCTGCCAGTGGCTATAAAGCCAAAAACAGAATTTTGAAATCTTAGCTCTGAATTGGGCACTTCAACTTGACCGAATTTTAAGATCTGATAAAACACCTCCGCGCCTAATAATGCATCAATTTTTCCTCTTTTATAAAAGTTTGGATCAGCAAACTTAATGTTTTGAGGAAAATGTTCAGTCGGAACTTCTATATTATTGATTGGTATTGTCGCGAACGACGCACTTTCCGCTCTTGGGGAACGGATTGAGCCTCCAGACCGACGAGAATTGAAAAAGAAAGTTTGTTTTTTGAGAACTGGCAACGATAAGTGTATGCTTTTAGAACAGTGACGCAGTAGACTAATGACGCTGTTAGATATGTAGAACAATGATGCTAAGTAGTTAGAAGTGATTTTCGATAGTGTAATGATTTAGATATTTTTCCCCTTTTATGTAAAATGTCAAATAAAGTGATTCATACAAAATAGTGCCAATTTTAGATGAGTTTGGAACCAAATCGGAGTCTACAAAAGCGGCGGACCAGAATCGAAGAACGCGGATCATAAAGGTAAGCAACCTTTCTTCATTTGCTTATCTAGAATTTTGAATGATCTGTTTTTTACTGAATTGAAACGACATAAAATTTTTTGGCGCCCGAACAGGGACCGCCGATGTAGACTATCTTGAAGTGAAAGATTTAGGAATGTTTAAAAAATATCTCCTTTTGATTTGAGAAGTTTATTTATGATTTGAGAGTACTGATTTTTAATTTGAAATATTTTCTATCTGAAATATTTAAACATGTCTACTAAAATAGAAGAATTAAAGAAAAGACGAACTGTAGTTAGGAGTATGACAACAAAGTTGATAAATAATTGTAAAGAATACCTCCAAGAAACAGAACACGATTTGTGTATTCTTAATGAAAATATTGATTTATTAGATTCAAAATATAACAGCCTAAAAGAATTAGATAAACAAATACAAGAATTAATTGAGGCTACTGAATATGAATCGGAATTTGAAACTTGTGAAGTTTATTCCGAGAAAATAATTTCCATGAAATCAAAACTAACATTTATGTTAAAAGAGAATAGGAAACCTGAAATTCCTGTTTCGAATACAATTGGTAATATTGTGAATAATGATATTTCAAATATTTCTGTATCTCATTCAAAAATTAAATTGCCTAAATTATCGATCAATAAATTTAATGGCGATCCTGTTAATTGGTTATCATTTTGGAACCAGTTTGACAATGCGATACATCAGAATAGTGATTTAACAGATACAGACAAATTTAATTATTTGATATCATTTTTATCAGGTGCTGCTTGTAATGCTGTTAGTGGTTTTTCATTATCAAGTGAAAATTATTTTGCCGCAATCGAGTTACTTAAAACACGCTTTGGTCGAACAGATTTAATTATAAATGCACATATGGGAAAACTGTTAAATTTAGAACCTGTTAGGAATGCTAACAACATATTTGCATTACGTAAGTTGTATGATGATATCGAAATACAGATAAGAAGTTTAAAATCACTTAATGTAACTTCTGGCACATATGGCACGTTATTGACACCAGTTTTATTAAAATTAATTCCGAATGAACTGAATCTTGATTTCCAAAGAAAAAGGAAATCGAAAGATAATTTTGATGTAAACGAATTATTAGAGTTCTTGAAAACGGAAATTGAGTGCCGCGAATCCATGCTACAAATTCAAGATAAAATAAACAACCATAATTCGAGCCACTTTCCTAAAGAAAAAAGAATAAATAAAATTTCTATTCCAACGGCTGCTGTGTTAAAGGTTTCAATTAACAGCTGCATATTTTGCGAGGATTCAGAAAAAGAAAAACATACTTCCGAAGCTTGCCCGAAGTCTGTAATAGACAGAAAGGCGTCACTTCGGAAACTCGGAATGTGTTATTTATGCCTTAAAAGGGGTAACCATTTGGCAAAAAAATTGCTTTTCGAAGATAAAGTGTGATTCGTGTGGGTGGAAACACAACAGTTTAATCTGTGACAGAAATAGTTTAGATGAGAAAAAATCAAATAAGAAGGATCTCAATTTGACGAACAAATCATGTTTAGAGAAAGTTTTATTACAAACTTTAGTTGTAAGAGTGCGTGGCAATGGTCCAGAAAAATACTGCCGCTGTTTAATTGATTCTGGGAGTCAACGAAGCTATGTATCTAAATTCTTAGCTAATGTTATGCAGTACGAATGTATTAACGAAAGCAGTGTGATTCATAGTCTGTTCGGAGGAACTGAAGTGGTTGAAACTCATAAACAGTTCGTTGTACGTTTAAGTAGCATCAAAAACGATTATCAGTGTAACTTCAAAGCTTTTGATCAAGCGAATATTTGTTCTGATATTCCACAATTGAACATCAAGCCTTATTTAAATGAGTTAAAAACCCATAACATATTTTTGAATGATGTTGAAGGTAGGCATAAAAAATTGTTGTTCGAGCATTCTCCTTCTGAAATTCATATCCTCATAGGCGCAGACATAGCGGGAAAATTGCTTACAGGGAAAATAAAGAAGTTAGAATGTGGATTAGTTTGCATTGAAACTTATTTAGGCTGGAGTATCATGGGGAAAATTCCCGTAGAAATGGAAAATAAATATGATTGTTCTTATGCATTTTCTATGTTAGTATCAGATAGTAAAATTTCTGATTTATGGAAACTTGATACTCTTGGGATATTAGACCCTTCAGAAAGTCAAACTAAAAGGGAATTAGAAAAACAAACAATGACACATTTTCTTTCCAATGTGAAAAGAGATGAAGAAGGAAGGTTTCAAGTTTGTTTACCTTGGATTGAAAATCGTTCCCTACTTCCAAACTATCGAGAAATAGCAGAAAAGAGATTAAAGAGTACAGTGAAGAATTTAAGGGATGGGGGATTTTTAGAAGATTACAACGCAATTTTTAAATCTTGGGAAGATGATAAAATAATAGAGATTGTTCCTGAGGAAGAAGTTAATAACCCCTCTCATTATTTACCCCATCGTGCTGTTATTCGAATGAATTCCACCACGACAAAAATAAGACCGGTTTTCGATGGATCCGTAAGAACTAAAGGATCACCCTCCGTAAATGACTGTTTGGAAAAGGGTCCAAATTTGATTGATACTGTTCCAGCTATAATAAATAGATTTCGACTGGGAAAAATTGGCGTTAGCGCTGATATTAAGAAGGCTTTTCTGCAGATAGCACTTAATCCTAAAGACAGAGATTATTTAAGATTTTTATGGTGGGAACAGGGAAATTCTGAGCGTTTGAAAATATACAGGCATAGAAGAGTGGTCTTCGGAATAACCAGCAGTCCATTTCTCTTAAATGCAACACTAACGAAATTAATGAATGAAGTACCAGAAAATTATCGTGCGAGTGCTAATAAATTAGTAGAATCCTGGTACGTTGATAATTTAGTTACAAGTGTGAATGATGAATCAGAGTTAAAGAAGTTAAAAAATGATGCCACTGAAATTTTGGCAAGTGCTAAATTTGAATTACAAGAGTGGGCATATAACTATCCTCGAAATAAAACGGATGCATTTGTTGTTGAACCCATCTTAGAACAGTCGAAGCTTGATAAATTAAATGAGAATGAGTTTTTCGATGATCCTTGTGAAGCTAAAACGGTCAACATTTTGGGACTTCTTTGGAATTTGCATGATGACACATTAAGTTGTGATATTAAGGGATTAAATGAATCAAAAAACAAACCTGTTACTAAAAGAACAATTTTGTCTGAAATTCATAAAATTTATGACCCTATTGGATTCACCTGCCCTATAATTTTAATTCCTAAAATTCTGTTACAAAACTGCTGGGAATTAAAAGTAACTTGGGATGAAGCTCTTCCTGAAGAAATTCAAAGGAAATACATGAAATGGAAAAATGATGCAAATCGTTTAACGGAAATAAAAATTCCTCGACAGATGATGCTTAATATTGATTCTGAATTGAAATTATCCTTTCATATATTTTGTGATGCATCCCGAATGGCATATGCAACCTGCGTTTATTTAAGAAATGAAAATGAAAATAAAGTTTCGTGTCATTTAGTTCAAGCACGATCTAGAGTTGCTCCTCTAAAACCCACATCAATTTGTAGACTAGAATTATTAGCTTGTGTTGTTGGTGCAAGATTAATGAAATCTATAAAACAAGATTTGAAGGAAGAAAATATACCTACGTTTTATTGGACAGATTCAAGGAACACATTGTACTGGATTAAGAATGAAGAAAATTGGGGTGTATTTGTTATGAATAGAGTGAAAGAAATACGAGCTCTTACTAATCCTGATGCATGGAATTATGTTCCTGGCAACTTGAATCCGGCGGATATTCCGTCAAGAGGATGTTCTGTTGAAACTATTAAAGCCAAAAGATGGCATGAAAGTCCAGCATGGTTGAAGTTGAATCCAGACTGTTGGCCTACTTGTGATATTTCTCCTGACAAAGATATGATTGATCGAGAAAGAAGAAAAACAGTTGTATCCTCGTTAACAAATGTAGATGAAGAATTTTCGCATTTCTCACGAATTTCTTCTTTTGAGAAAATAATTAGAGTTACAGCTTGGATAAAAAGGTATATTGATAA
The DNA here is from genome assembly GCF_044657685.1 of Stegodyphus dumicola. NCBI lineage: Eukaryota > Metazoa > Arthropoda > Arachnida > Araneae > Eresidae > Stegodyphus > Stegodyphus dumicola. Next base: position 57,557,496 of record NC_140771.1, on the reverse strand, counting down.
CTGCAGAGATAAAAACAGAACAACGTCAAAGAACTTAGAAATCGAAGAATTGAATGCAGCTGAAGTTCTTGTTTGGAAAATTGTGCAAAGGGTCTCCTTTAAAACAGAAAAGGATAAACGCTTACGAAATTTAAAACCATTTGTTGATTCATCTGGTCTTTTAAGAGTAAAGTCAAGAATATTAATGAGACAAGACTTCGAAAATTTTAGAACACCTGTAATCCTACCTTCTGAACATCCAGTTGTCTCTAAACTGATTATGGAAAAACATGAACAACAAATGCATTGCGGAACTCAGACTTTAATGGCAATGCTACGAGAAAATTTCTGGATTTTGAAAAGTCGTAAAACTATTCGTAAAGTGTTGAAAAACTGCACTAAATGTAGAAGATTTGATTCGAGACCCTCCACGGTACAATCCGCACCTTTGCCAAAGGACCGTATTAAAGATTCTTCTATTTTTGAAGTGACAGGTATCGACTTAGCTGGCCCTTTGTTTTTAAAAAAGGGATCGAAAACGTGGATCGTTTTATTTACATGTGCTGTATACAGGGCAATTCATCTTGAACTTTTAACATCTTTGTCAACAGATAACTTTTTATTGGCTTTCCGACGTTTTATAGCACGCAGAGGAAGACCTGAAATTGTCTACACTGATAACGGTAGTAATTTTATTGGTACAAATTCGCTCTTAAAAATGATTGACTGGGATAAACTTATTAAAAATCATGTTGTCAACCGCATTAAGTGGAAATTTATCCCACCAGCTTCTCCCTGGTGGGGTGGATTTTGGGAAAGAATGATTGGCCTGATGAAAAACATTCTCAGAAAAGCTTTAGGTAATGCCTCACTGAAATATGAAGAACTCTATACGATCCTCTGTGATTGCGAAAATATCTTAAATTGCAGACCATTAACTTATATTTCCGAGGACTTGGAACTGGAACCCTTGACACCTGCAATGTTTTTTCGTGATCTAAAAGAAAGTGGCGTTCCAGATCTAGATATTATTGATGCCAAATACTTACAAAAAAGGTATGCATATCAGATGAAGGTTAGAGAAGATCTAAGAAAACGGTTCAGAACTGAACACTTAGGACAACTGAAAAACCATATTTTAAAAACAGAGAAATATGTTCAACTATCGGTTGGAGACATTGTGTTAATAGAAACACCTGAGAAAAGAATTAAGTGGCCTCTAGGAAAAATTATAACACTCATCCCAGGAAATGATGGTGTAGTTCGTTTAGTAAAATTACGCACCAAAAGTGGCGAAATCCTTCGACCCATACAACGAATTTATCCGTTGGAAGTCCATTTACAAACGGATAATATAGGAGACTGTTTGAGAAAGAAGCATTCTGATCAAAAAATGTGTGATAAGCCTACAACTTCTATTGGATCTACAGAGTTTCGTGCCACTGACAAAGATCAGTCAAATGAACTCAATCAGAATCCCCTCAAAACAACTAGATGTGGACGAGTGATTCGAACTCCTGAACGATTAAACCTCATGAACTTTCAACCAGACTGTGGCTGAGTTTCAACTTGGTGAAACTCATCGGGGGGAGTGTGTCGCGAACGACGCACTTTCCGCTCTTGGGGAACGGATTGAGCCTCCAGACCGACGAGAATTGAAAAAGAAAGTTTGTTTTTTGAGAACTGGCAACGATAAGTGTATGCTTTTAGAACAGTGACGCAGTAGACTAATGACGCTGTTAGATATGTAGAACAATGATGCTAAGTAGTTAGAAGTGATTTTCGATAGTGTAATGATTTAGATATTTTTCCCCTTTTATGTAAAATGTCAAATAAAGTGATTCATACAAAATAGTGCCAATTTTAGATGAGTTTGGAACCAAATCGGAGTCTACAAAAGCGGCGGACCAGAATCGAAGAACGCGGATCATAAAGGTAAGCAACCTTTCTTCATTTGCTTATCTAGAATTTTGAATGATCTGTTTTTTACTGAATTGAAACGACAGGTATGGAGTCCGAGATTTTAGGTACGCACAAAAATTCTAAACTCATTTCAAAGTTAATACCGTTTGAAATAGAAGCACATACTTTAGAATTAATATTTATTCTCGTGTTATTTAATCCAGAAACCGCAACAGATATTTTTTCTCTTTTAATCCCTAACGAATTAGCACATTCAATCGTTAAGAATGACGTCATCGAACCTACATCACACAAAGCGCGAACTGATTTTAATTCACCGTAGCAATCTCTTATTAAAATATTCGCAGTAGAAAGTAAAACATTTTTGGTCTGACGCATTCCGTTTACAGCTGTGCCGGCGAAAATACTTTCTTTATTGGTAGAAGAAGAGTCATAAACAAATTTTTCAGCATTCGGATTGAGACTGACTGTCGTCTTCTCCCCCCCTACTTCCGGCTTTGAAATATGAGCACTTTCGGATTTATTTTGTTTTTCATTTTCGAAATGTAATAGCGTTGAATGTTTTCGCGAACATTTTTGATATCGATAATTAGACGAACACGTTCGAACGGAATGGTTTTTCAAACAATTAAAACAAAGCTTATTTCTTTTCACGAATTCACACCTGTCATTGACAGAAAGATTTATAAATTCCGGACACTTATATAATGAATGTAATTCTTCACCACGGCACTTTATGCACTTCAAATTTATGTTTTTCATATTAGAAGTGGATATCATACTCGTAAGTTTATGTGGAGAATTATTACTCTTTTTTACCTCCTTTATTTTACTGTTTTGAAGCGTTCTCGCTTGGCTTTGTAAAAACGAAAGTAATTGTTCAATCGTACCAAATTCTTCCGAGTTTTTTAATTCCTTTTCCCACCAGTATCGAGTCGATTTATCAAACTTATCCACTATCAAATATACAATCATTATTTCCGATAAGTTTTCTACTTTGTAGTTTAAAATATTTAAAGTTCGAATACATTCGTTCGTTACATCAATTAAATTTAGAATAGAACTAGATGTCTCGCTAATACTCGGCTGATTCAAAAGCTTTTTTATTATAGCATTTAAAAGCTCACGTTTATTCGAATACCTATCTTCTAAAAGTTTCCAAGCTATATCGAAATTTGTATCCGAAATAGAAATAGATTGTATTACTCTCAGAGCTTCGTCCTTACAACTAGCTTTTAAATATTGCAATCTCATTGCATTACTCGAAATAGATTTGTTTTCTATTACACTAGCTTTAAACATATCTTTAAACATTATCCAATTCTCTATTTTACCATTGAATATTGGTACCGATAGCGTCGGTAACTTAACATCCGAAAACACATTTTAATTATTATTACTCGGCACAGGAGAAACAGAATGTTCAGAATTCATCTTATTTTTTACTACTGCTAATTTACGTTTAATCATCAATAGCAACTCATCAACAATATCATCTGTATCTTCTTTATCCTTAATAAAGTTATCCAATTCTTCGGGTTTACATGCTTCGAAAATTGAATAAAATACAGATTTAAGTTCGTTAGAAATTTCATTAGTTTTGGTTTCAAATAGCTGCAACGCAACTGAATCTGAAACATCTAATGACGAAACAACTTTATCTTTATGCCTCGTCAGTGAACTTTTTAACACTCTTTTTCTAGTTTTTAGAGCTTCCATATTTATTACAGTTATACTTTTCAAATTTAATAGAGATTAAAATGGGAGAGCTCACCTTCGATTCTCGACGGACCACTTGCAACTGTACTCAGGAGCTGGTTGACTTTGTATTTAATAACAAAGATTATCATCACAAAGATATTTACTTTATTATACATTTATTAATCATTTTGTTGCTGTAGAGGAACGATCTGGCTCCAAAACATTTTAAATTCTCAATCACAAAGCTGTAAGATCTGTTACAGCAAGTACACAAAAGAAAAGAATACTGAATTCAAATTACGTAGGTCGAGAGTATAACGCGCTAGCAGCGCCGCCTGTCGGCAACTCTTAATCACTACTGAACAGTATGCTAACAGGAAAACACGATTTTGGAATTTTCTTGTGTTTTATTAGAGAGAATGTTATTCTACTCTCATGGTATAGTCTGCTCAATTTTCCTTTTGAGAACTGTATTGGATGTCTTCAGCACTGTTGGGCATTAAAACCGCTACACCAGAAAAGGAAAAAAATAGCGGAATTTTGTTTATTTCTCATATAGAGGATAATGGGAGAACGCTATGATTAAATTTTCACATCGTTTGAGGTGAAAAATTCCGTACACAAAGCTGACACATATGGCAGCAACAACGGCTATAATCCAGATGGCCATCGAATTGAACTGAGCTTGGGTAATCATTCGATGCATCCTCATCTCGCGTGCGGCAGAGTACCTATCCCTTAGAAACCCATGAACAGATGTTCTCAGTGGGAGAGAGATATATAGAGAACATGCTGGCCAGGGCAACAGTCGGGCAATCTGTGAGTCGAGAAAAGTCAGGACAGCACGGACAACATGTGACAGGGAAAGAGGGCGTCATCCAGGCCTAAAGATACGGCACAGCCACGGACTTAACACATCAGAAATATAATGGCTTCTATCCACATTACTAGCTATGCGAAGAAGAGATGACTAGGATGTGTACCCATCGGCACCTCGTAACAGCACGCCAGGTGCTCAACCCGAATGATGATAACAAATGCAAGTTGGCAACGTTCGTTCTCGTCGGTACATCCACACACTGATACATCCATCATACCATATGTAAAACCGGGATTCGTCTGAAAGTACGGCATGATGCTACATGTCATCATTCGTCTACCTATCGTAGGCGAGCCTGTCTCTCCTGCAGAGTCAAGGAAAGCCACACCAATGGTTGTCTTGCTGACAATTCTGGTGTTGCAGAAGTCGTACTCTCCTTGTAAACACTTATCCTGCACACAAACCAAGTTCCTGATTCAGGCTACATAACATAGCAATACGTTCTCGCAAAGCCAAGAGAACAATACATTTGTTCTCTCGGGCGTTAGCGGCGCGGAATCGCCGATATCTTGCATGGCGTTCAGTGTGGCCCGCCTAGACTCATCGATTCTATATGTGTCTGACAGTGATGGGATCTTAACCAACACGAGCAGCAATGTCGCGAAGCGATAAATCGGTAGGCCCAATAGATCACGATCCTGCCGGGTCGAATTCCGATACGTACTATTGTTGTTTCTTCTTACCACAAACTTTACTCAAAAAAACAACTCTAAAATGCGTTTTCCGAATCAGAAACCCATCGTGCACTCTTTCCATTTATACATAATGTAAATGGCGTTAGTCATACCTACTTTGTGCGCATGCTTTGGAACGCGAATCATTTACATATGACAATATTTATTACCCTTTATACAAATTTGAAGTTTGTTGCATTCTGACGGTGTAGTAACTGATAAGTTATTACAGCGTCGGTGATCAGCAGTGTAGTAATTGCTTAGATGTCAAATTAGACATCATATCAGAATTAACTTTTTTAGTAGTTTACTTAGAGAAGGCAGGAGATAAAACTGGACGGTGGGAAACAGATCGTTAGCATTGAATCTTGTTTGTTGCAGAAAATAACCACAACAGTTTTGAGATTAGATAAAAAGGCTTATAAGCTCAAAGTTCTCAACATTTAGCTAAAAATATGTATATAAAATTAGGGATTGTCTTGTAAATTTCTTATATTATTGTATTATCTATTCCATTAGATCAGTACATTTTGGGAAATGTCAAATTGTTATCTTCGCCATCAAAGAGCGGTATTTACATCGAAACTAATTTGTTGCTTTTGATTATATTTGTGTAATTTTTTTAAACTGCTATATACGACGGTATTCAGAAAGGCGTTTTGATCGGAGAAAGTACTATCTGTTTGGCTCCTCTTCGTTGAATATTAGTAAACAAAGTCTGAAGAGAAGAACAACTTGGTTATTCTTTATTTCTAAAAGAGTAGCAGATTTAAATAGTGAACTATCTTCCATTTTTGATGTAATGCCAAACTTTGTTATTATATCGAAGCAGAGTTCTCTCCCAGAAGGGCAGTTAGCTGTGATAATATCTTTTATGTACACAGACCTGACTTCTTTAATGGTATGGCGTAATATTGTTTTTCATCTCGACATTACTGATATCTGGTACATAACTTCGAGATATTTTCCCTATACTGCTGGCAAGTCACTCCATCCTGCTGAGAATACTCTTACGCCAGGTCTATATAATTTATTGTTCTATTATTTATATGAAAATCGCTGCCCCTAGCTATCAAAAACATGATGAAGTCTTAGATTTTCAGCGCATGGATGAGTTATTCGATATGAGTAAAGTTAAGTTACCAGAATTTTTTTATTCTTCCTCTTTAGTACTAATTTATGCAAAAAAACACTTCGTTTCATTTTAAGTGAATCATGGTACGTTAACATATACTTTTTGCACTCAGCTTATCCTTTGAATAATATATTGCATTCCTGTAAACTGCTGATTAGCAAATTATTTTAAAATGAGGATGGATTAAACTGCGAGACAAGAAACGATATCTTCGAATTAAAACTGAATGAAAGAAAAATCCATTATAGAATATGTAATATAAAACTAATTGCTAATTTTTTGATTGATCATCGCTTAAAGATCACTATAATTCTAAATGTAAAATGAACTGTCACTTAATTAGCAGAAATAGAATTTTTTAAAATTTACAAATTTTAACCTTTCTTGCATGGCAATGAAATTTTATCTCCTGAGTATTACTTTAACAAATTTCATTCCATATCTGAATGAAATTAACATATTACAGTTTACATTACAGTTACTAAAAATGTTGAAAAAGCTCAAATATCGATATTTCATTTTAGATTAACTGCTTTCTAAATCAGAAATTAAATTATTTTGTTTAGCAATATTTCCATTAAATGAATGAATGAACTTTGTAGTATGAGTAAATTATTATCGGTTAGTTCAATGTTTCTGAAAAAAGATTACGAGATGATATGGGTGATAGAATTCTTCTATAGGATTTTATTATTGCCGTGAAGATTGTTATTAATTTTTTGTTACAAGATCACAATTCTAAATTTCCTGCTTGCACAGTTCTCTTCTATGAATCCGATAAGGATGTTCGTTGGAGATGGTAATGTCACTCAAGAGTTTCTGAATCCGAGCTTCTTGCAATTCCCGTTGCCTGGCAAGAGCTTCTAGTTCCTTATCTCGGAGAAGGTTCTCAGCTTTCAGTTTTTCTTCTTTCGTGCGAATTTGTTCCTAAACGCAATCAAAAAAAAAAAAAAAAAAAAAAAAAAAAAAAAAAAAAAAAAAAAAGGTTAGCTAGTAAGCTGCGCACAAAGTGCATTTCAGAAAGTTCAAGTAAACAGTATGTCTCCGTGATTTATCGTTTAATTGAAATGCGCAATATCTTTCTCATGCCCATTTTTACCCGAAAAAAAAAACAGTTAAAAACTGGCATAAAATCGACGACTTCAGTGCATAAATAACACAAGTTCAAAAATTCTTTACAATATTCTTCATTTTAAAACAGGTCAGTAGCTTCATTTTTTTAGATCTTAATAAAAAATGTAAGGGCTCAAAATTTTTAAAATTATTATACATGATGCCGGAGTAATAAAATTTCTTATTCAGAATTATAAATAAGTCCAAATCTTTGAAATGTTGAAAATGTGGTAAAAAGACCTGACATTTTGATTATTAGCCAAAGAAGTGTTAGCCCAGAAGGGGTGTTAGTTTCAAAATGGCATTTTTCTTCGATTCACTAGAAACGGCGTATCACTTTTTAAATTTTTACCATTGAATATTATCACCCATACTTAAGGAAATTAAATAGGACTTAAGGAAATTAAATAATGAAGAATCTTCATGAATGTATGTAAGTTTCTCGCAATGTGAAAAAATGACTGTACCCAGAGCCATCAAATTTTGTATAACGTAAATCTTCGCCCGAACATTGGCGCTTGGAAGCCCGAATGTTGAATTTCAAGTTTGTTTTATTATCTATTTCATGTTTTATAAAACTTTAACGAGTTTTTTTATATGTGAGGTATAACCTAATTTTATAACAGTAATTTTAAGTTTCTTATCTCTTCTAGGTTCAGCTTAATTCTTTAACAGAATGAATTTATAGAATCGCGTTAAATGCCAATGAGAAGTAGAAAATACTTAAGTCAAAGTTCCACTAACTTCGAGAGAGAGAGAGAGTTAGGATTCCTGAAAAGCGCGCGTTTGCCTTTTGGCTATGTCTCTGTTCGATGTTATGCAAATTGTATTTCTTTCTTTGTACCGAGGAGCGGCGCAGACGCAAATTTGTTAGGTTTTTAAAGCTCGCGTTTAAAGCTTTGAGGTTGCTGTGAATTACTGGAGTTTCAATTAAGCAGAGGTTCTTCTGAGTTTGTGTGGTAAGCCGCTACCGAAATCGGAGTTTGCAGTGTGGTCTTCGCCGTTCCTCAACCAACTTAATGTTTGAAAGCCAATAAAGAAGTTTCGGTCAACATTATGACTCTGAGGTTCTTGGGTTCTATACTGAAGTAATATCAAGTCAATTTACAGTTCACTATTTTTAAACAACGGAACGTACAGTCTCTCTAACTGTTATTATTCTCGGCCGTATTATATACTTTTTTATAGCTTCGCTGGCTAGTTTAATATTATGGGCCAACTAGGCTAGAATTTGTGTTAGCTTGGCTAAATATCGTTAGTTAGTCATTAGATAGTTCTTATTTCTTATATTTTGAGTTAAGTGGAGGCTTTGTTGTACTCCCTGAGAAAGGGGCCGACTGTAGGTTTTTATTTGGAGCAAATAAAGGGTAATTAAGCATTCTCAAATTTACGTTTCTTTTCTTGGACTTAAGCGATTATTCGTTCAGCAGTTCTCTAGGTTCCTCAACATTAAAGTTCCTATCACATATATTTCAGTTACTCGGGACTGGACGTCGAAAGGGACATTTCTCAGAACCCGCACATTTCCACGAAACTTACGTAGCTAGGTTACCATTTTTACTTAGTAAACGAATTTGAACGCCAAACAGTAATCGATTATTGCTCAGACTGGGATCACATGATCCTTCAGAAGCAGAACTTTCGTCTGATTGATTGATCTCTACCCGGAACAGAGCTGCAGACGGAACATTTCCGGCGAAGTTACAAAATATCCCGCGCAGCCGGGACATCGTTTCCGTAATTAGGTGGAACTTCGCTTTCAGAGGAGCTGTTGTTTCAAGGAATCCTCGCGTTTAAACCAGTGCTATCAAGATCTCGTTTCTCAGAAAAGTCCGGTCTAGCGGGGACCGTCGCTAGATGTGATAACCCCTTTAGTTTAGTAGAATAACACGGAGGAACACTACAGATCAACAAACTCATTGTACGAAAAAAGAAACATTTTTATCTCCTGACTGTCTATCGGAAATTTTAAAGGTATGGTGTTTTTAAACATTTTGTGATAAATGCGAAGAACTTGATATTCATTAAATAAAGGCAACACGCTAGACATTAAAAAACAGGCGTAATATAATTTTATTTATTTAATCAATATTATTTTCTGTTGTTATTATTATTTTTATTCCTCGCTTTTGCTGAATTAATTTAGGCTAAGCATCCCCAGACAGCATATCTTAGCTTCACTGCAGTTCCGGCAGAAGCACTCCAGGAGATGGAATTGAGAGTTTTATACCTGTCTTACCTTAGTTCTATTCTCTGGAAAGTAATTTCAAATCGACAGATATTTAATACCTCCATTTCGTAAAGATATTATACTGTATGCTTTGCTGGGGATTATAGCCTGGGTATGCTTGCTGGGGATTATAACCTGGGTATGCTTTGCTGGGGATTATAGCCTATTATACACGCCATAGCTGTGATATTCGGCTCTTCCTAGATAACTACGGTAGCTCAGGGATAGAAATGAAATCAAAACAGCCTTTATAGTTTTTGCTATCATTACGTAAATTATGGCTGAATTTCTTTCAAATCCTTAAAGCGTTTTAAATTATTCTACGAAAAACTAAACTTTTCTCAAAAGGTATATTTAACATTTTGGCATCTTACGAACGATTCAGTGTAAGAAACGGTTTTGGAATAACGCATTGCGTAAAACTCACCGATTTCCGAAGTATGCAATCAATCATCTGCGAGAGTTGAATTGAAATTAATTTCATAAGGCGTTTGAAAAACATAATTTCAGGAAGATCGTAGGTAAATTAACTAAAGAAATTACTATTAATTTAACAGATAACAAAGATGTTTTTACTATTTTTACATGCAATCAGACAAAACATGAATGACTTTAAATCTATGCATTGTGATTTAATTCTCTATTAAATCTATGTACGGTGATTTAATTTTCTATAATATGTAATTGGCATTCTCCTTATTTTAGAAAATTCGTCGTAAGGGATATCACAAATATCATCCCTTACGATATTCTACTCAGTTATTAGAAGAATATCGTAATAGATGATATTTACCATATTAGAAAATGCATGTTTATTGCATTTAATAATCTTCTAAGTCTAAAAAGTAAATTACCAAAAGATCCTTCTGATGAGATACATGTTTCTCTCTGATTAGTCTCAGTTTTTCTTCTTCTCTTTTTTTATCTTCTTCGTCTTCTTTCAAGACTTCTTGGGCGTATAATTTCGACATTTCCTGCACTTTCTTTACCTTCTCCTCTACAAACAAACAGCACGTTTAGCAAATAATATAAACATACAGTTTATCTATTTTACTATGTAAGTTGTTTGTGGTCCTAATAAAACGGGAAGTTAAATTTAGATTGCCACTCCGAAAATTTGATCTTATGCAGAAAAGCTGAACGAAATCAAAAAACCAGAAAAATTAAGATGAATAAGCAGAATAAGGAACTAATACTTAGCGTTCGTAAACACTCACATTCAATCTAAATACAAAGTTACATGATCTGAAATGAGAAAATTTCTAAGAAATCGTTCTAGCTTGTAAGTATGTTGCTCTAACACATAAATTTTTATTTTGCTTTTTCTTCTTCCTCCTGTCATTCCATCGAGGACTATACAAATATAATTAATATTACAACAATCAATACAACCAGAAGTACAATTTAGCAAAATGAAGCTATGAAAAATATCCTGCTCGCAGTTACCAAGGTATCCTAAGCTGTTAACCAGTGTTGATAATCCAATATCAGAGTAACTGACTAAAACATCCAGAATTCTGAGCGATTCAAACATTAATGACAGGCGTGAAATCGGGAAGAATCGAAGTGTCTGTAGATAATTTCTTTATAATCTTCTGTTCCAAGATTTGGTGTCAAAGAATTTGGGGAATTCCAAGAACAAATTTTAAAAACGTTGACGATACTATAAAACACAGCCTTATTCATTTACACTCATGTCTATAAATTAAGGATAATGCAAAATCAGACAAAGGAAGAGTTAGAAGTAAAACAAATTTGACTTATTTGTAAAGCTTATTTATTAAACAAAAAATAAAGAGCAAAAAAAAGATGCTATATTTTTTATATTATTAAAAAAAATTAGCGATTTTTTTCTCCCTGGAGCAAATTACCAAAAAAAAAAAAAAAACTATTTACAAAAAAGCAATTTTACATGGTTGGTATGATTGTTAATACATTGTATGTCTCCCAGGCGATGCAATACAGTCCGTGCAACGCCTAGGCATGCTGAGTATCAAATTATCGATCTGATCTTGGGAGATATTACACCACTCAAAAAGCAATGCTCTCCGAAGTTCCGGTAGACATGTAGGAGGAGGTTGACGGGCTGCAACTCGTCGGCCAAGCATGTCCCACACGTGCTCTACTGGATTCAAGTCCGCTGAGAATGCTGACCAGTCCATACGGGTGATATCCTCCGATTGAAGGCATTCGCTTACGATGTTTGCACGGTGAGGACGGGCGTTGTCATCCATAAACACAAATTGTGTGCCCATGGCGCCCCGAAACAAACGTACATGTTGTTCCAGAATGACGTTCCGATAGATTTGGCTTGTCATGCTTCCAAGTTGAACATGCAGGTCAGTTCTGGAACCCAGAATAATTCCACCCCAAACGAGCACTCCTGCACCACCGTAACGGTGTCGTTCAATGATGTTTTCTTGGTGGTAATGGGTACCTGGAGCTCTCCATATGAAAGTCCGGCGAGAATCAGACTGCAAGCTAAACCTGGATTCGTCGGAAAACATCACTCAATCCCACTGTTGCGGTGTCCACAATGCTCGCTCTGTACTCCAGGCTAACCGCAGGCGACAGTGAGTTGCAGTAAGTGGAACGCATCTGACAGGTCTACGAGCAAATAGACCAATCTGCCCTAAGCGTCTGTACACGGTCTGCCTTGAAATTGTACCAGTGGCTGAAGAGAGCTGGCGAGACAGGTCTGAGGCTGTGCTCCGCCTGTTTCTTTTGGCAGTAACTGCCAAATACCAGTCCTCATTCGGCGTTGTTACTCTGGGGTGACTTGTGCTACGTCTCCTCACATTACCATCACCTTGGAATCGTTGCCAAAGCCTGAAGATGACACTCTGGGCAATTCCAAGTTCGTCTGATACTTCCAGTTGGGTATGCCCACATTCCAGACGGTCGATAATTCTACCACGTAAAAAATCATTCAAATGCGTCCTTTGTGTCATAACTATGCGGTTATTGCACTGAAGTGCTTATAAAGCGCCTGCGAACAACTTTACTTCTTTGCCTGTATCCCTTATATATCACTCTCTTACACTCTCGTCATTGTGACGTACCATCGGTGTCATCTGGTTACTTCTTAAAGATGTGTGTAGTGATTTTACAGGTGATATATTTATTTTAGAGTTCGATTTCCGCGTGACTCTGAATTATCCTTAATTTATGGACATGAGTGTACTTTCTCCTCACCATTAAAAGTTGTTTCACCATGAAATAAGTGCACAAAGAATCTCAAATTTACAGATATGATACTTGCATGAAAGGTAGAATCTGCTAGTATTCTGATTAAAACGTTTTGAAAAATATGCAGTGTGAAGTGTCTTGAATGTTGTGTTTTGAATTTAAAATGTTATGCTATGTTTTGAATTTAAAATCTTATGTTATGTTTTGAATTTAAAATGTTATGCTATGTTTTGAATTTAAAATCTTATGTTATGTTTTGAATTTAAAATGTTATGCTATGTTTTGAATTTAAAATCTTATGTTATGTTTTGAATTTAAAATGTTATGTCTTAAATGTTATGTTTTGCGTGAGTTATCTTAGCATATCTGATGTGCAATTCGTATTTGCTTCGCTTTATGGTGAATTTATGAACGTTTTAGATTCAAGGAGAACTAAGCCTAATCTTCACGGTTTGTTTACCTTTTTTATCAAGTGGATTTCACATCACATTCCAGCAAAACGTATTTTTAGTCCTGGACTGTCTTCTGAGTTTGAACAGAATCTGACTTGATTTCCATCATTATCTCTACGGCATAAAATTCCTGCTGCGCACAGATCATGCATCATTTAACGCATCTTTTGAATTTCAAGAATCCTGAGGGTCAAAAAGCCAGGTGGATACAAACACTCCGAGAATATGACATCACTATCCATTATCGGAAGAGATCATCAGAAGGAAACGCCGACGCCCTGTCTATAAGACCTTGCCCAGAAAGCTCCTGACATTGATCCAGGGTCCAAGCTAAATACGAGCCGCTTAATCCGGTCTCATGACAAAATACAATATCAACATCGGGCTGATCGAGACCCATAGAGTGAGAGATATGTCAGTAAAGACCAGGTGGGAGACGGCGACATTAAACCCATAATTGATTTAATGGAGTCCTCAAACAGAAAACCTGTCTGGCAGGACATTACGATCTATAATCCAAAGACAAAACAAACTGGGCTCTCTGGGACTTATTCCATATTTGAAACGGCGTCCTGTACTGGAAATTCGAATCAGTTGATGGACCATGGCATCTGATACTTCCAAGATCTTGGATTTCGGACATCCTTAAACTTAGAACCTTATCCTTATCCTTATCTTAGAACTACATAGCAGCCCTACAGAAGGTCACTTTGAAATAATGAAAATCTTGCAGAGAGTTCGAGAGTGCTTCTACTGGAGTAACGCAAGGAATGACGTGCAAAAGTGGTGCCGACTTCGCGATGCCTGGGCGGCTCAGAAAGGACCAAAGAAACGTAGCCAAGACAAGCTGCAATGTTATAATGAGGAGAACCTTTTGAACGTATCGCCTTTGACATCCGGTGACCTCTACCACGAATTGCTGATGGCAACAATTACATCCTGGTTGTCACTGATTACTTCACTATGTGGCCTGAAGCATATACTATTCCTGATCAAGAGATTTTCACAGTAGCAGAAGTAGATAATGCCGCATTGGATTCGGAGTGACACTTCAATTACATTCTAATCAAATTTTGAAGAAATTTTGCATTGGCTGTAATTAAAGAACTCTGCAAACTACTTGGCACTGACAAAACACAAACTACACCTTTACATTCTCAGTCATATGGTATGGTGGAGAGGTTTAATCAACCATCCTTAATAACCTCTCGTTGGTGGTTTCCAAAAACCAACAGGACTAGGACAAGAAATGTATTTTTTTTTTGTGCTTATCGCAGTGTTGTCCACGAGACTACCAGCTATTCCCCATCCCAGATGCTCTTCGGTCGTAACCTTAGTCTGCCTTGTGGTCTTCTGTTTGATCGCCCTCCAGAAGCGCCTTCATCGCCTGAGGAATACACCCAAGATCTCTAAGCCCGGTTTAAAGTGATGCACAATTTTGCACGAGGGCGAGTCAACTTGTCGACGAAGAAGATGAAGACACGATACAACACCAGAGCTACTGGACATCGATTCAACGAAGGAGATAAGGTGTTATTGTGGAATCCGGTTCGACGGAAAGGACTCTGCCCAAAACTACTGTCACCTTGAGATGGTCCTTACACAGTTCTAAACAGGCTGGACGACGACATAGTTCGGATTCGTAAGTCATCGAATTCTGAGCCTAAAGTCGTGCATTACGACAGATTAGCTCTTTACTACGGCCATAGTACGTAGTGTATATAATGTAAATAGTATAAGACCATGATCTTGTTTGTTTCTAAATTTGTAAATTTCTGCACACATTTATATATTTAGTATTTGATTTGTTTTAAGTACTTATGGGAATTATTGTTTGTGTTATTATTGTAATGTAATGTTTATTATTGCATTGAGGCCTTAGTTATAGGGATTGTACTGTCCGGGACGTGCAGTCCTTGGAAAGGGGACAGTGTTACGAATTTGGTATTTAGATAGATATTTTTGGTAGAATTATAATTAAATTTTTTTTTATTTCCCTGTGTAATGCAGCAAGAGACGAATTTTAAAAGAATGCTATGCCGGAAAAGTAAAAAATACAGGAATACCTGCATTTAACTTTGAATAAATGGATATCTCGTTAATTTGTATTGAAATTGAATAAATGTAATTGACTACTGTGTTTGCTATAACTGTAATTTCATCCTCTTATTGTTTTCCAGAACTCTCGAGAAGCAGAAATTACTAGAAGCTTCTCGCAACTGATTGAAAGCTATAAAATGCCAGAGAGAGAACATCTCAGCTCAGTTACTTAGTTGCTATTACTGCAAGATGTAGTTCCGCGCGGACGGAGATAAATCGGAGTTATCTTTCTCTTTAGATAATGCTTTGCACGGCGTTGTATTTTAACGTTTTTGTATTTAAAAGTGTAACGATTGATTATATTGCGTGATATTTTGAACAATTGTACGAATATCTCTGAGGAAATTTCCAGCAGTATGTTATATTTATTTTGATAAGAATAAATTTTACTAACTTTCTTGTATGCCACATGTGAATACTTTAATAGACCATTTCCCAATCTGAATCTATACGGATGGATAAAGAACTAAAATGGGTGTCGGAAATGTCTTCTGTGCTTACACAATGAATTGCTCTTTAAAACATGGCAGGCGAAGCTTAACAACACAAATTCAGTATCCCAAGCTAAACAGTTAGCCATCAGAGAAGCTGCGAAATTTTCTAGGAAACAACAAAACAACAAGAAAAAAAAGCGTTATAATTTTGCGACATTGCCTCAGACGTACAGACAATGATCGGACTGAGCCGTTCGCCAATAATAAGAGAAATTCAACACTATTTCCCTGAAAATACTCGCCACAACGATGATCGCCGGTATCGATTCTATGTTGTGTCAAACTGGTTCGACCCATGTCAGAAGAAGAGAGGGAGAAAATATTTTAAGTTCTTGAATGACACATTCGGCAACATTTCTCTCTTCATCGCTTAATTGTGCACTCTGCAATAACTCCGATGTAATGCTCTCTGAAGACACGGATTCTGAAATGTTATTGTTTCGTTTAACGCTGGTCACTGGAGTACAAACCGCAACCACATCACCTTTCTTAATAACTCAGTTACATTGGAAACTCTAACCGGGATAACGGTTCTCGATAAGTCGACGAGCGCTGAGGCTTCTACTACTTCTTTCGAGTTGTTACAGTTCTTGGGATAGTCTATGATGCCATAGCGGAAATTTCTATTTTCTGCTATGGATACAGGAAGTAAGAATTCTGTTCTTGCTGGTATTGTGATATCGTCTTGAGCTATGATTTTGTGGATTTTTCACTCCTTCATCATTAATTCCGAATAAGGCTATGTCCTCAGAAGCAGAATGCGGTTCGTTATTTTTAAGGGGAAAATTGTATTTCCTTAGAGAATCCAATCCGAGTATGCAAAGATCTGTAATTTCTGCCACATATGCCCTATGATGATAGGTGGCACTTCCAAACGTGATGTTAACGTTTACTTTTATGTCGATGTCGATGTTCTCGCTGGACACAATCTGGAGGGTAATGCAGGGCGGCGTCCAGATTAGTTTAACATCCAGTTGTTGAGCCGAATCTTTTCTGATGATGGAAACTTTGGCTCCTGTATCGATGGTCATATTGCAGGGAACTTCATTGATATGCCCCATGATAAAGAGATGTCCCATGATGAAATGTGAAGCGCTTTAAAATGGGGCTTCTCATTATCTGGCAAACCTCCGCCCCGCGAGAGGCCACTAATTAGTTTCGCTCCTTGCTAATGGGGGCGGTCTTAACTTACGTGCCGTGGGGTATTCTGCAGTTCTGTTGCATGTGGCTGTCAGCACCGCAGTTTCAGTATTTGAGGGTTTGTTTCATGTCACTCCAATTCTGCCTCAAGATGTCTAGTTAAATCGTTTATACGAACAGTCAGTTGATCCACTGGCTCTTGTACTTGAGCAGCTCTGACTGGGTGATGATCTCTGCGAGTTACTTGATGGGCTACCTCGAATTTCATGGAGTATACCAAAGCGCTTTTTAACTCCTTGACAACCGCCATTCTCAAAGCTTTCTGTATTTCAGGATTCCGATGCCATCGATGAAGAACTGCAAGAACAGGATTTGCCTTGTTTCTGCCGGGCACTCCGAAAAGGGGAGATGAAACAGCCTTTCAACATCCGCGGCGAGCTCCTGGAGTGTTTCTGTGGGCTTCTGTTGACGGGATTTTAATTGAAGCCTGCTGTAGCCTTTTAAGCATTTCTCCCCGAAGCGCAGCTCCAACGCCCCGGATTGAGCTTCGAAATTTAACAGCTTCATAAAATTAGTCTGAAGGATATCTGCTGCATCTACTCTCACCGAAGCGGCGAGATGGCAGGCCTTAGCTTGGCCTCCATTCGCATTCTCCACTATAAAAAAATTGTGTAATACACTTGCCAGGAGGTCTTCCCATCATATGTGGATAGCTTCAGAGACGGACGAGCAGGCATGGTTGAAAATTTAAAACCCTCAGAATTGCTTCCTGCTGTTGCCATACACTTCTTTCAGGTGTCTTCTTTGGCGACAGCAGTAGAAATCCTCTCATCAATTTGTTGTTGGACGGCAGAAACTCTTCCTTTGATTCATTGCTCCACAGCAGAAACTCTTTCTTCTATTTCTTCCTGTACAGAAAAATCTCTTTCTTCAATGCGTTCAACATTATTTTCAACAGTGTCAATTCTGCCTTCCATAACCTCAGATTTATTTCTATTGTACAGGTGGTCTCTCCTTTCAATTCCTCTTGACTTGCTTTCATCGCTACTTTAACAGTTTTCATCTCTGGCCAGCTTTCATCTCCTCTTCGCCCGCTTTTATTTCTGCTTTAACTGAATCTTGACCAGCTTTCATTTCTTATTTAACGGAGTGGACGGCCCCTTTCATCTTTTCTTGGAATGCAGCGAATGCAGTTATCAACTGCCTTAACTATTCTTCCATCGCTCTTATGATTGGTATTCAATCCCACTTCTGACATCAAAACGTGTTGTCAGCGTACGGGTTCGTAATAGATTAAATGAGCAAATCCTATAAAATTAATAAAATTTATTTTTATCAAAAGAAATATAACAAAACGCTGGAATTTTCTTCAGAGGTATTCTTACAAGTGTTCACAATATCAGGCACAAATAATCAGTAGAACCTAAATTCGTTAAATAGAACGCAATACAATCTGTAGCTATATTTTAAACTACTAAAAACTTTAAAATACAACACAGTTCAAAGAGAAAGCTAATTCCGTTCGCACGGAACTAAAACAAATCGCTATAACAGTAATTAATCAACTGAGCTGATATGTTCTCTGCCTGGCTTTTATAGCTTTTTTAATTGGGTGCGAGAGATAGTTCTAGCAACATCTAGACAGCAAAAAGAGTAGAATTACGATTACAGCTAACATAGTAGGCAATTACATTCATTCAAATTAAATATAAACTACCGAAATAAGCTTTTATTCAATGTTAAATGCACGTGTTCTTGTATTTTTTCCCGGCCTATCTTGCTCTTAAAATATGTCTCGTGCTGCATTGCACGGGGAAATAAAGCAACTTTAATTATAATTATACTAAAAATATCTAACTAAACAAATCATCTGGAAAGACTAGACCTAATTAACAAAAATCAGTTCGGGTTCAGGAAAGGGCACTGCAACCCACCAAATATTAAACCTGTTTGAATTTTTTTACCAGGAACTTTGTAAAAAGAATGGAGAAGCAGCATGTTACCTCGATTTTGAGAAAGTCTTTCATTGATTGTAGCATGCCGGCTTATTGCTCAAGTTATCTAATTTTCTCTTACCCAACAGTTTCATACACTCATTCACAGCAGAACCTACGTGAAGCGTCGTATGTTTCAAGTAAGATGCGAAGATGCTCTTTCCTCAAGGAAAAATGTCTACAGTGGAGTCCCTCAGGGCACGGTTTTAGGCCCAAAATCTGTCAACATATTTATTAATGACATGCGTCTTCCATTTTATTCAAACATATTAAAGTATACGGATGATACAGTAATACTGACAAGCTCAAGAATCCCTCAAAATGCCCTCGATAAGTTGCAACTACAAGTTAATAGCATCCAAAAATGGTGTCAAGATTGGAAAATAAATTTAAATTCTTCAAAATGCTGTGTTGTCCTATATCGTGGATACAGGAAATATTATCCAGTTGACTTCAACATCAGAATTAATAACTATCTGGTCCCTGTGATTGATTTGTACAAGGACTTAGGAGTATATGTTGACAAATCTTTAACTTTCAAAGAACACATAAACTACGGGATAAATAAAGCTAATAAAGAAAATTTAAGTTAAATCTCCGCACTAAAAAAACTCTCTACATTACCTTAATCCGGCCAATGATCTTATACGCAATTCCTGTCTGGGCTACAGGCAGTAAAACTCATAGACAGAAAATTAACGTCCTTCAAAATAAAATGCTAAGAAGTATTGTGAACTCTCTATGGTTCATTCGCAACTTCGAAATTTATGAAGACCTTGATATTAATCAAATTCATGATCAGATACTTATTAGCGCTTCTAACTTATTTGAGAAAATAAAAAACTCGCCAAGTGCAGCAATTAGGTATTTAACCGACTATGATCCTACAGAAGAAGATGTAGTAAAGAGACCGCGAACTATCCATCATATCAAATATCAAATATTGATTATTCAGATTGTTAAGCAAGAAAAGAGGAAAAGGTAGATTAAACAATATTAAGCGTATACTATTGTTACTAATAAAAAGCTCGGATCATTATGCAGAGTTACTAAAAATCTTGCATGTATGAATTATCCAAAATGTAAAGATCATTTATTGGAACTGAGTTGAAACATGAAGGTGTCACATTACAGTCTATTACTCCAAAGTATAGTTAATTACAAAAAAATTATAAAATATAAAAAATAATAACTTTTTAAAATTGTACTGTTATTTTTAGATTCCAGTTTAAAAGTTTTAAGCTGAAAGATTATGACAGGCGTATTAGTTTAAGGATTAATTTGTAGAAATTTAAGATACTAGCAGAAAATGAAATAATTGCCGTGATATGCTACGATAACTTAATGCTCCAAAACATTTTTTAATTATTTAATTATTAACATCCAGATGTGCGTTATTTTCTCTGAATCGCTTGCACGCGACTGAGGCTTCAATTGCATGTTTCTCATAAGTGAAGTAGTGAATTAAGAACAATTGATATTTTGGCCAGGGCACGCTTTTAGTCCATTGAGAACGATAATATCTTCTTAGAAATGTCGAAAAAAAATTTTTCGATATTTTTTAAAATACTATCTAAAGTCAAAATCTGTTTCGTTTATGTTATGGAAAAAAAAAAAAAAAAAAAAAAAGGAGTAAGGGAAGAGGATTTGAAAATTTCGATTGAACTTCTCAATAACTGCAAACCTAAACATCTACATCTAAACTCTTATTTAGAAAAATAAAATTATCACAGTATATTACCATTGGCTGTGATCTGTTCTTTAACTTCTTTCATGATATCTTGTTCGAGTTTTCTCCTTTTCTCCTTCTCGGCCTGCCACTCTTTTTCCCTCTTTGCCCACATTTTCTCAAGCTCCTCTTGATACATTTTATCGATGTCTTTTTCAAATTCTTCTTCTTTTCTTATTTGATCTCGAAGGTACTGTAGATATGCTTGCTGTTCTTTCATAAGTGCCTTCTACAAAGAAATTAGATGTGTAGTTTAGAAGAAATTTATCATTCCTTAGTCATAGCACTTACTTTGCTAACTGCTTAACAGTCTTTCAAAAAAAAAAAGTGAAAGAAATCAACTTCAGGATCAAATGTGAAATATGCTACGAGAACTAAACTTAGTTTAGTGAAAAATCAGCCGGGATTCGAACGACGTATCTTCCAATTGCTGGCTGGGAGTACTACCACTTTTACACTACGAGATCCTTCACGAGGTAATGCGACAACTCCGTATAAATTATTTTTGAAAAGAGGATTATCAAGATCATATCCTAACACAATTAGTTAATCCCAAGTTACGCAGGTCTAGTAAATACGTTACTGCAGATAACACTCGGAATGCGAGCCACTCGAAGATTCGCAATGTAATTTACAGACACTCGACCACATGCAGTGAGAACTTAAAGAATAAGTAGGTAGGTAGGTAGGTGAAAGAAGGTTCGGAAACTCGGGCGGCTTGCATATGCTAATCGGGTATTGTCCGGATCTCGCAACTATCTAGGAGTACACTCCGAAGTCAAGACAGTAGATGGCCATACAAGGGAAAATTATAATTTTTTTTTCTGTATGCGAAATTAAACATTCTCCCGGTTACATCGTATGTTAATACACTGCTATACATTTTATAAAATGCATTGCATCGATCATTGCACTATACTTAAAGTACATTTACAAAACTCGTTGCTACACTTCAATATACAATTCTATGCTGAACATTACTCTTGACAGTTTAACATAGATTCCGAAATAATGTAATTGATTACATAAGACATAACTTGATTAGCTGTATAAGACATAGTTTTTGATGCAATAGGTTTGAGTAAAGCTCAAAATTGCCCATTATAAACAAATTACACACAGAAATACACGTTGGTTACTTTATGCTGTATTTATAATAACCAAAATAAGGAATAACTTAAAGGATAACTTAAACTTAAAGGATAAATAACTTAAAGGATAATGTAACACTAAATTTAAAGGTAAAGAGTAGTCCAAGACTACATAATTCAATTCAAGCTAACAGATTCACCCAGAATCTACCCGGTAGACTAATAACTCGGAGGCAAGAATGCGTATCCGATATGAAGGTGAACAGCCAGAAGAAAATAGTAACATGCGCTCACAATAGCAAATCACACTCTTCTAAATTTTTCGCTCGTATAGTTTAAATACTTTAGTTCACCCTAACTCATTTACATCCTGGCGAGAAAGCGCCAGGTGATAAGAGAAAGCGGGAAACGCTCACAAATTAAAATAACTATTAGTAAAATAAATAAAACCCTACACCCTTTGTGAAGTTTAGTTCATAATTCTCAAGTAAGGCTGTTTTCCTTAGTTTATCTTGATCTTCTGTTTTTTGGGTCAAGAACTCTGAATACCGAATGCTATAAAGCAGGGGTGGGCATTAAGTCGATCGCGATCGAGCGGTGGACCACCAAGACATTTTGAGGTGACCGACTTTATTAAAATGCGCATGCTAAAAGAAACGCATTTATGGAACATCGACGCCAGCTAGACTGGAGAATCGGATTTTCACAACGGATGCGACTGTGTTTACTTAAGCAAATGATTCAGTGAGTGTTGAGAAGGCCCGGTATCTTCATTGGAAGCGCACGATGACGTCTAAGTACATACGTCAGTTACAGATTCATCAGCTCACGTACATTCTCTGCTCGCTGCATTGAATACGTCCACGCTCCACGGTCTAGCAGTCCCTAAATTTCTTCAAACATTCAACTTGACAATTTTGTGTTACTTGTGTTTTTGCAGTAAAAATAGTAATCTGTTATATTTTAAAAGAGAGATATAATGTCGAAAACAAGCTTTAAGAAAAGAAAAACGTACAATTTCCATACAGAATGGGAAGAACAGTTTTTCTTTAAACGGTGAATGCAAAAGTTATGTACTATATATGTCATGCAAGTGTGGCACTTCCAAAAACGGAAACGTTGAAAGGCATTTCAAAAGCATGCATGGGAGTTTCGATACAGATTTTTCGTTAAAATGCGAAATGCGTAAGCAAAAGTTAAAATAATTTAAATCGCAATAAATCAGACAATAATCATTCACTTTATTAAACCCAATACTATATCTAAGGCTGCAGGAGCTGTCTCTTTTCGTAAGAGTCATGTGTTAGCAAAACGTAAGGAACATTTCGCAGATGAGAAATGATAAATAAAGCGTATTCATTATTTGAAAGCTCTAAAGAAGAAAACACGAGGTAAAGATGCTTACTTGGTCTTCAAAAATTACATACAGGAGAAAAACATTCGGATTTATAAAGTTGAATCGATAACAACTGATGGGACCCCATCAATGACCAGCAGTCAATGGATTTTTTTTGGCTATGGGTATCAGAGAGGATGACATACCGCATTTCCTTTCTTATCATTGCATTATTCACCAACAGGTCCTCTGTTGTAAAATTCTAAATATGCGTCATGTTATGGGAATTTGCATGAAAACTGTGAACTCAATTCGAGGAAGAAGTCTTCAAAGAAGAATATTTCGGGGCCAACTAAAAGAAAACGAATCAGATTACTGGTAATTGTTATATCATGTAGATGTTCATTGGTTAAGACGTAGTATATTTTTACAAAGATTCAGGGACCTACTACAAGAGGTAAAAGATTTTTTGGAATCAAATGAAAACGTACGTGGAACTTAGCGATGACGTTTGGTTGATGGATTTAGATTTTTGGTTGATATAACAAGCCATCCTAATGAACTGAACTTGTAAATGCAGAGAAAAAGTCAAACAATTGTAGAATTGATAGGAGTTTGATTGGGTACTTTAAAAAACATGCTAAAGCTAATATCTTCTAGTTGTTGAAGAATGAACTAAAAAATTCCAAAAAATATTTCTGACGAGTTGTTTAAAATCGGAGGTACATTAAACAAAGAGAAATATTAGGATGGAATAATAAAACTTCTTTCCGAATTTGAGAGACGTTTCCAAGAATTGAGTAGACTATAACCAATTGTTTCAATCATGTGTTACCCCTTTGGCAATCTTGATGTGGAGAACATAACTGAAATTGTAAATTATATATTCTCTTTATCTCTTGAGAAAAACGAAGTTTTTCTCCTTCAAAATGACATAATTATAAAAGCAGGTAGCTCAGAACTTAAGATAAGTAAAGTATCCTAATTTTAAAGAACGTTGCGTTTCATTTAACATAGTTCTTTGGCTCTACTTTTGGCTTCTTTGGCTTAGGCCGCATGTCATCTCGACGACGAGAAGTAACGAGAAGAAGCTTATTCTCCCATTTCTCATTCACTAACAGCCTAATAGTCCCTATAATATTGCTTAATCAAGAGGCTTAACGTAGCAAATGCACTCTTTAATAATTTGAATCTTTATTTTTCATTTTTTAATAAACCATCTCACAGATGTTATATAAAATGCGCTTAATTTGTTATTAAGGTCGACCAAAAAAAACCTGCTGGATAATGTCATTCGCAACAAATAGAAACAACAATTACAGATTTCAAAAGTACACGACAAAAGAAAAGTAAGATGCTTCTAATGGATTGATCAACAATTCTGCTGTCAAGATCGAGGCACACTTAAAGATGATAAGTGATATAATGACATGCATAGGCCTATCGTTCAAAAGGAATATTTTTGAATGCCTCGGTTTAATCGCTTCAAAACGTCGATTTTTGAATATGAGAGTAGATTTCATCTGTAATCTCAAAGGAAGGAACCTGCTGGTATGAAGCTGGGACAGCAGGCTGGCCGTTCCACAAGCCTACATCTTTCGATTCATTGGACATCCATTCTATATTCGCTGATATTGCTTGTTAAACATAAAAAATATGTAAAGCAAAATACTAAATTTGACCGCCCAGACGGTATAGTGGTTAGTGGAGCCTGACTGCGATACCGAAGGGCTCGGTGTCGAATCCCGGAGAAGGCATGGATGTAAATTTGTCTGTCCCTTCATAGGAGGTAACGATGGCCACCTATTAGGTGCCTCCACAATAAAATGGCCACTTCTGGCTTTAAGAGTGGCCAAAGTCGTTATAAGCAAGTGCTCGCCATCGGAAAAAAATACTAAATTTAACTTCAATGGTCCCTTAATTCTTTGTTTTAATTTGGCTATTTCCTTTATCCTTCCTTTTCATACCACTGGATGACGTAGCTAATTCGAAACGGAAACTCAAAACTATAAACGAAAGCCGAAATCCTTTTTAACCAAACCTACGAAGGTAGGATGACACAGAATATGATGAAGAATGGATGCTATCCTTCATCTTTCAGTAGTGCTTCTAACCATTCTTTATCTTCACTTTAGCGTCACCCAGTATATCCATTCCATAACTTTTATGAACATCTGTTATGGATAAACGGATTTTTGGAATAAAATTTTACGTACCCTTTATAAGTTCATTAATATAAAATAGCTCTCTATATATTTATTGTTATCTGTTTGTTATTGTTCAACACAAAATTTGATTGTACCCCAAATTTTTTGTCAGTTAATTTCTTATAACAGAAAGCTACTGTGTACATGGAGAAATATATATATGTATACAACTAAACTGCACAGTCCAGACTATAAGGTATTTTTCCCGCCTTCTTGGCATGCCTTCGTGGTGTGGTGGTCTTCACGCTGGGAGCGTATTCCAGAGGTCCGTGTTTCGATTTCCGGCGGAGGCGTTGCTAATTTTTCATCTTTCCTGCTTCCAAAAAATACCTAATGTCTCTACAAGACTCGCCTTATTCAAGGTTCGTCTATATTTGAAATTAACTTAAATTATTAAATCAATAACAATTATTCAGCTATTATTTTCTTGAGTTAAAAAAAAAAAGTAAAAGTAAAAATTACTTTCTTTTCATTCTTTCTAGCTTCTTCCTCGTCATCCATGATCTGCCTCAGGAAGAAGAGATCGGTCAGAAGATCGTCTTGAACTTCTTTTGTCTTCCGCTTTAATTTTGCCCTCAGACATTCGCTCAAATCGCGTCGAGTTTCTTCTTGCTTCCGTCGCCGGCGCTCCTTCTCGTATGCCTCTTCAAGATCAGCTAATCTCTTCTGTTCTCCCTGCATCGTAAAAGAACTCATATTAGGTAGCAGTTTCAAGTTCTTTCATCGCCCTAAAATGACTAGCTATTATTAATAGTTTATTATCCAGTTTCTTCTTTACGTTAAAGCCACGACCCTTTGATGTTTCTGGACTTGTATATTGAATAATTGAGAACTTAATTTGATTTGCATTCACGAGTTATTTTTATTTGACATTGTTTGGAAAAATTTGAAAGTATGTCATAATTAAATTTCATATTTTCATCTTCAGATATCGATTACGCTTTGAACATTACCTAGCATTTTTCCGAATATGTTTCAAAACTTTAAAAAAAGTTTTTTTACTCTAAAATATAGAAACGTCAAACAGTTCCTGTAAATACCGTGGAGACTCTTACAAAATTAATCTTCTCAATATTTTTATCAAGAACGTTTTTAGAAAATATCTCAAGAAAATGGTAAAATTTCCGAATTCTCACTTCTGGAAAAATTATGTAATTTATCGAGAAATAGGAAGTTTTCTGAAAATTCGATTGCAAAGTTTATAAAATTGTCTTTCCAGTTTTGTTTTTATCTCCATCTCTTTTTTACTGTCTTCCTTGGAATTTAAAAATTAGGGCTTGATAAGTGTGTTCGTAGCATTGTGGAAAGATTGCAATCAATTAATCAACGACTTTAAATAATCAACGAGAATCTAATTAATCAATAATCACAGCGATTTAAAAGTAATATGTTGCCATTACTTAGAACACAATACTTTTATCGGTACTTACGTAATATCGCATCAACCAGCCAAGCAGCGTGATTTAGGCTAATTACGGACGCCACTATCTTTAGAATTCCTGAGTAACCTATTGGTGAACTGGCGAGCGTTGAGGCAATTTGCACCAGTGGTCGATGGGATATACGTAAGTACAATTTTATATTCCACGTACCAGTAAGTTACCTTCCAAATTCAATGTGTCCCTCACTGATTAACAAGTTAAACAATTTAAAAACAATAAATGCAGGTTTTAGAAATATTTTCTTTTACTTTTTTTAATAATATAAGTGATTGATTTAAATAAAAGTGCGTTTTATTCATGATATATATCCGTAATAATTTTTATAATCACTTACGGCTTATTTTTTACTTCCTTGTACAACGTAAAGGAAGTATTCTAATCACGAAAAGGTCCAGGTACCATATTTCGACGAAAATATCCATTTTGACCACTATCGAATGCAATTTAACGATATTTTTGCATGACATCTGTACGCAAGCACAGAATAAAGGACTCTTTTTCCCCAAACGGGAATTATAAAACTGATTTAAAATGAATTCAGTAGAGATTTTTTCGTGGCGTGTGAACGTACGTACATATTTACGTATTCCAACACCAGATCTTTCAATTATGCGTCGGACGTGATAGCCGATAATTATATCACAACTTACCATTTAATATCCAACACACTAGCAGATTATATTTTAAAATCTATGGCGTTTTTGTTAATATGGTAACAATAGTAGACAAAGTGTATTTAAAAGCGATTAATATTGTGCACGGATTGAGGCAGAAACCACACTTGTTGCATATTTGGATTATTTGAAAATGATAATTGCTATAAAGCTAATTACTTTCCAGTCATCTTTGACATTTTGTAAACGATCACTATACTTACGCAGCACTCCTTAAGTACTTAAAAAAATTAAACTCTTTTATTTATGTTACATTCTGAATAAATTCACTATCTTATCGAAACATGTTTAATGTATCCTCCATAAGAATACCAACAGGAAATGTGTTATTTAAATAAAATATCCTTAAAAAGTATATATGACATAATTGGATAATCTCCTATATCCAAAATTTAACAACTAAATAATTATGCGCATTGAAACATCAATAACTGACACTACAGTACATTTTACTTCCTGTTACTGATACCTGAAAACTTGAAGTATTTGTGAAGTACTGGAACAGAAGTTTCACTGAGTGTTACTATATCCTTTACTAAAAATCTGTTGCAAAATAGAAGTTTGGCAGAAATGGTTTTGATTTTGAATTTAATATTCTAATCCAAATTTCTGTCACATCATTTTACTATGTTCGAGTCCTTTTTTTCATAAGTTAATCTTTTCTCGAAATCACTGCACTTATCAATTCGCAAAAGAGAAAATTAATTTGCTCCAAACTTCAAAGCTTTTCATTTATCGCCAAATCAGATAGGGGCTGAGTTTTTTACTAATATTCTTTGGAAATTCTTGCTTTCGCATTCATCCTAACTTCTACCACGGACATCCTGATTTCTACCATTTTTGCGGGGAGGGAGGGTTTCACAAATCACAAATCGAACTGTTTCACAAATCAGGCGAAGACGAACGTGCATTTCATGTACGGACCTGAGAACAGGCATATGAAGGAAGCTCAAGGACTGCACCAGAAAGATTCTTGACAGTTTTAAAGTCTTTGAGCTATTACAAGTATCCGTGCGAAGCGAGCTTCATTGTCAACATCTTTGCGGGTTGCAGAGCTCCCAAAGAGTGTAAAGATATCCGTGTTACACAGGGAATTCTGCATAGGGTAGAACTCATAAAGAATGCGTCACTCAATCCATGCTGTAAGTGTGCTCTAATGCAGTGGTCTCAAATTGGCCACTTGGCCCATATATTAATTAGCATTATTATAATAAGAAATTAAAGAACAAATTTAAGATTTTAATGATTTAGAATCCAGTTTCGCATTATTTTCATAACCAAAAACGCATGTGAGCAACGCCCAAGAAAATCTATAAATGAAGCTAATTAATTTACACTGTTATATAAATCCTATTCAAAGATTTAAAAATGTAAATTTGATTAACTTTCATTGGTAATTGTCAAAATATAAATGCGAATTCTTGCAATAAAAATATTCGCTTTGTTTGGAAGTACATTTACATGAGAACAGTTATTTTTTTTTTTTTTTAGTTGAAAATTAATAAGAAAAGAATCAAATTGCCAATGGGTATCTGCAATTCACGAAAAAGATACTTTCTAGTAATTTTTCTCCAAGATTACAAACTTTAACAAAATCACAAGGTATTGTAGCTCAAAGTTGTAGTAACAAATAAAGAAGTTTATAATCATTTACACACAAATTTACTATTTCTGCATGCGTCAAAGAAAAATGTAATAGATGAAGGAAAGAGAATATGTTATCATTATTTATTCCCAAGTTTCGTCCCCCCTGAAAAAATTTTGTAATTTGTTTATTTTTAGTTTATTTAGATTACTTTAATGTATTAGAATTATTTGAATAACTGTCGATCTGAAAATTTAATATTTAGTTGTCAATCCGTTTGAATTACAAATGAAACTAACAGAAATTTCTTGCAGATACGAACCTTTAGATTTCAGAAAATATAAGCACAAGTATAAATTTTTTTTCTCTGCGTCATTATTATTGCTATTTATGCATGTTTTTGACAAACATTTAGCCAAAAAAATTTTTTGTTAATAATACATTTTTTTCAATTGCGTGTAAACTGCTTTCAGAATGTGCATTTGTCCCCTACGTGTAGTCTGAGTTTGAGACTTCTTATTGATAGTTTATTATGTCCTAAAAGACAAACGATTACCCAATTACCATGCACAGAGAGTGCGTGGCTTGATATTGCAGCCTCATTTGTGCACTGCTTATTTCAAGAAACTGCAGTGCAACAGCATTTTCTGCACATGTCAAATTCATCAGTGAATAAATACACTTGCCAGAAATTTTGATAATCATAATTCTCATCGCGTGGGCAACCAGCAATCCCTACGACAAGCTGAACAGTCTTCAGCAGTGGCGTTTCTTAAAACACGTCCAAACTGGGATCATCCAAGAACATTTGATTGGCTCGTATAGTTTATTAGACTAGACAGAAGAATGTACCAAGTACAAGATATCTTGACAGAATTACTGAAACCTCGTCCAACAAACATTAAAACACGAATTTGATTTCAAGCTACGAAACACTACCGTATTTCCCCATGGATATTTTCCAGGACAAATCTGAAACCCTCTTTAGTTTCAATGAAGACGTTATTGGTAAGACTTTTATTGCCGCTACTTTGATTGCCGCGCTATTTCTGGAGACATGCCAGCTGTTTTCGCCAATATATGCCGATCATTGCACCAGAGATGTAAAGCCTGCATTCGGATTGTTGGTCAACCTTTTGGGCAGCTTCTGTAATTTTTTACACTAAAATTTGTTTTATATTTTGACCAAGTTTTCCATTTCTTCTTCCAAGTTTTTTTATAACTACTAACCCCTGTGGC
Source organism: Stegodyphus dumicola (assembly GCF_044657685.1). Classification (NCBI taxonomy): domain Eukaryota; kingdom Metazoa; phylum Arthropoda; class Arachnida; order Araneae; family Eresidae; genus Stegodyphus; species Stegodyphus dumicola. The sequence continues at coordinate 57,527,189 of NC_140771.1, read as the reverse complement.
TTCACTACTTGAGTTACGTTCATACATTGTAGGATGAAGACTGCTTGTTTAAGTATGTTCGATCAGTCCTTAAAATTTTGTCCAACTGTTTTGAATTATCTCGTGTAAAGCGTATACATGAGCAAATCGAAATTTATCATGCAATATACAAAATAGAATCATTACAAGTAAGTGTCTTCCTGGTGCCTAGAATTTATAAATAGAAAACTATTTTATTACAGCAGGGAAATCCAAGGCTGTAAAATCTGTAAAAATTACGCTTCTCACCATTAATATGGCATCATTTTCCTTTTCTCGGAGCGCCTTCTGTTTGTCTACAGCCTTTTGTAGAATCTGTGCTTTCACAAAATCTACATTCTCCTTGTCCCTAGCTTTTTTTACCTCCTCTTCTTTCTCTTCCCTTTGGCGTTTGGCTTCCGTGTCCTGGACCCACAAGTCTGCATACATGTTTTCTTCACGATTTCTCTCTGCCCTCTCTCTTGCTGCTTCTTGTGCAATTCGTTTTCCGTCTTCAACAGTTAGTTTCTGTATTTTCCGACTCATAAGGTTTCTGAGTTCATCACAATTCCGCCTAGAGTAAATATTTAATGTGAAATGAAACATGGACACAGAAAGTATCACAAAATATACAGAATGCTTTTGAATCTATAATAAGCCATGGCTTGAAAAATTCATAAGAAATTTTGACTTTCTTTTCATTCCCTGCATATTACTTTACGTTACTTTGCTTTAAAAAGTTTCCACTTACTCAGATTACTCACACAGCTTTTTTTATATCAAATAATAAACATTAACTTTAAGGACGAAATCTCTAAGATTTAATGGAAGCTGTAAATTTCATATAAGGAGAAAGACGTTTATAACTATCAGCTCGAGGATTAATAAATGTCGATCAGTCATCTCAAGGATTGTCCTTTATGGTGGAAGTGTCATCCGTTAAGCTGAGTTTCAACATTTGAAGGTGTTGCATTACGGGTGCCATCTATAATATTAATGAGAATCTCCAAGTAGTACTAGATCCCCGTGCTTTACCCTCTCTTTCCATACTCCTTTATTTTATCCGCTGAAATAAAAGTGTAAGCAGGCTTGGAGAAAGATACAGTGATTTATTTTCTACTCCAGTTAATGCGTAAAGTTTACTTAAGACTATATGTTAGTAAGTATCCTAAATTGTAAGTTACATGTACAAATTAATTGCGATTTATTTAAAAAATTCTTTATATTATGTATATGATTTGATTTTCTATATTCTTAGAGTGAAGGAGCATTTTAGTTTACAGAAGTGTATAACAAATATAGTTCCTTCATCTGTCAGCCATCCCAGAAGAACCTAAGTCGTCTCTGTATCTGAACAGTCTTAAGTTAAAATTTGAGAAAGTACATTTATATAAAAACATTAAGAACAGGATTTTTGAAGAAACGGGGGGGGGGAGGGAAGGGAACTTGGAATTTGATTTTCTATTTCTATAACTCTAAACAGCCTATCAATCATTAAACTGGCATTGCAGACCAGAACTGTTATGCAATAAATGATTTATTTGTTTCTTTTTTTCTCCTTTTAAATATAATATCTGCTTTTGTCCGTCTAATGTTTAAGTTTCTGTTTTATCAAGCAATAGCATAATTCCCTCAGAATCCATGATTTGAGTAGGGTTTCAAATAACAAATTGCATGCTTTATTTAAGCGTGAAAAATAACTCATAAATTTAACTCAAGTATGTGTAATTTTGCACCTAAAAGAAGGAAGAGAGGGAAGTAATAACTAAATTCTTATGTCTGACTTTTGGGAAAAGAGGCAGCATTAGTTTAAAGTAGAATTTGAATAAAATTTTATTGATTTCGAGGACAATTATCTTCTTTATAATTTCCGTTTACATTGGTTCCAAAAGCAAAAAATATTTTTTCCAAAAAAGGTTAAAATATTCTTTTTTCTTAAGAAAAGAAACTTGCTAATCCATTTCCAAACAGTTTAATATTCATCTCACTAATAGTTTGACGTATATCATTTTAAACGACTGAACTAATCTCAGCATTAACAGGTTGTTCCCTTTGTAGAGACTCATTAGGCATTTTGAAACATGGAACATCAACTGTTTCCTCACCAGCTTGCAGAACAGGGACTTCTCATCTGCAAGCTGGATGTATTAAGCACTCAAACCATGACACGCATAAAAGAAAACGAAAATTTCTTAGAATTTCACAGTTTTGTAGGGAAAACTGCTTGTTTAAAGAAGCTAATTTGTTTCACTCACAGAAAAATGTTTTTCACAATTGATAGAAAAACTCGAAATTTTTTACTGAAACATTAAATCACTTAAAATAGTCATTAAATTAGGTTTCTTCCTTACTTTTGCTTCGAAAACGGGAAAAACTGATTAAACCGAGACATCATTAGAATTGAATAAATCGGATTTCCATTGTAATTTTTTTCAGGAAAAATTATACTCTTCGCAAAAGTGAATTATATGTACAGCTGTTATAATTTTATGTATATGTATGATTATTTCAATTAAGTATAATTTCCATTCACACACCCAAATACGTACCTGAACTGTTGCTCTTCTTTCTCCTTTGCGACTTTTTGCCTTTCCATTTCTTTCTGTACTTTGAGCTCTTTGTATCGTTCGAGAAGTGCTTGAGAATCAACGACTTGAGGCACGGGTTCAATGGCTTGCAAATGTTTCTGCTCTTCAGCTTTCAGTAAGTCATTTAACCTGCATTTAAAGCAAAAATATCGAATACTCTGTCCAAATGGAAATTTGCCAGGCAATGAAATGCTGCTGAATAAACATTTCTATAGGTACTGATGCGGATAATTAAAAACAATTATACGTAATATATCACAACCATTTGTTTGCTGTGCTTAATCACTTCAGTAGTTCATGAAAAGCTACTGAAAGGAGTTAGCTCTTATGTGATTTTTCTGAAATTTATTCGGATTAAGCTAGTCACAGAAAAATCAAGTGGGGCATTGATAAGAACCCTCGATAGGAAGAGACTCAGAGGATAGGAAGAGAGATGATCCGAAAAACAATAATGTGTTTCATTTACTCTTTTTGTTTCCGAATAAAAACAATCAGTGGTTTCTGAGGCAGCATTGTTTCATCTGCAGTTGAGGACGACTTTCAGTGTTTTAGTTCAGCTCTTGATCGGTAGACAAATAAGGATATGCTCTCTCCAACGTTCGAATTCAATGACGTTACTTGCATTATACACATAGAAATTAAGACACATAGAAAGTGGGGAATAGTTGCTTTTCAGCAGATTATGGGTCAGTGATGTTACATGCTCAAAACTTTCTGGTCGAGAAGAACAAATCTTGAAGGAAAATACTTTTTGTGGGACAGAAGAGTTCAGCCATGCCCAATTTTTCTGTCTGATGTATTCCCCAGAAGCAGACTGAAACTGACTGGAAGAGGGAGGGAAGTCAAGCAAAAGAGGGAATATGCCAGGAGACTTGCCAAAGAAGACAACTCGGGAAGCCGCAAAGCCTGGAAAATAAGCTTATTCGCCAACTTGGCGTAAATAATATAAAAATTATTTTCCTACATATATATTTTTATATAGGGAATTTTTAAAAGATAGAATTCAATATATTAGAGCTCTGTCTTATATTTAAAGACATTGAATGATGAAGAATCTGCATGAATGTATGTATCTTTCTCGCACTGTGAAAAACAACAGTTCCTAGTGACATCAAATTATAAATAACGGAATCCTAAATTTGAATATGGGCATCTGGAAGCCCACATTTGAAATGTGGAATTTGTTTTATTATCTATTTCATATTTTGTCAAACATTAAAGAATTTTTTATCGACAAACCCAACGATTTCAAAGCGAGCAATGGCAACACTGTAGCCGGGGGGGCACATTTTTGTCTTCAGCACGCGAGACTGTGTATTGGAAAATCTAAAGATATATATGCTCTTTTAAATATTTCGTGATATTGCTGTTGAACTGAATTTTATGGGTTAAAAGCTAAGACCATAATATTTAACAAATAACACAAATGTTAAATAACACCCCTTTGGGCGTAATATAAAATCTGAAAGCTTTCAGATTTTTATTTTTAAATTATTTTTCTCTTTCAAAAAAGAGATTTTTAGTAACAGAAACGTATATATATATATATATATATATATATATATATATATTCATACATATATATATATTTGAAAAAAGTGGCAGGTTTCAGCATTGGTACAAATCCAGTTCATAGCATTATTTGCATGAATTAAAAATGAAGAATATTTCTAGCCCAATGATTTTTCTTCCATTATTTATTGTACTTTCCTTGACTGTTAAAGGAATGAAAATCAAAACAAACGGAACTGCATATAAATATTTTGAACGCATTTGTAGTATTTAAAACCCTTTTTGTGTGAAAATGATTCGGCATATGAAATGTAACAAAATTACAAGTTAAAGAATGTTGCATACTAATAAATCATAAAGGAATGTGAGTAAACGTATTAAAGAGGAACAATTCAACGTTGAATAATTTTAATTTATTTTTTAATCGATTCTTGAAGGAAAGACAAAAATACTAAATTGCAAAAATCTCAGATTGTAGTTTTATGGATCGCATAAATATCAGATTTCGTAATTTTTACAAAACTGGCTTTTAAATTTAAAACCGCCAAAATATGTATATTTGCAACATTTAAAAACATTTTGGTAATCGAAAATGAACATCTACAACCAACATTTGTGGAAATATAGGCCACATAAAGACTTTTATTGAGAGGGTGTATATTTGAATCTGTGCATATTCAGAAGTCCTCCACGCATCCACAAATCCAAATGCTCTGTTTCCTAATATCTTTATACATTTTTACTCGACTAAAGTCTTGATACCGATAATGTTCTGATACGACTCTTGTGTTTAAGTCTTTCGCTTGAGTGGACATGATGCAGAAAAGCACAATTTGTGTTGTCGGCCGATCGGTAATAAAACTACACATAAAATTTAGTTGCTCAACTAGCGTCATTTCGCTTTCAAATAAGATCTATATTAGTACTTTTTATGATAAATGAAAACCATTTCAAAGAAGATTTCTACTTTTGCAAACAACGAAAGAAGAATTCAAATGTGCTCACTGTTTTATTAATTTCTTGGGAAAAACTACTTTGAACATGCCGTACTTCCACTTTCGTTATTTGTCGGATCATTGTTTGTTGTGTTAGTACGGAGTTTTTAGTAATTATGATGAGCTTTCAAAATTATTGTTCTTGTGTAAATAAACAGTGAAAGCTTCCTTCGCTTTACATTTCGACTTACGAAATGTTTCATAATAACACTTTGCATAAAATATGAGGTAACCGCAATTTAAATTTTTACTTATCTTGCATCGTTTCAGTGAGAAGAATTATAGTTTCTTCAGGTAACCGCTACAGGTACTGAAGATGTTTTGAAACGACAGCTCATATTCCAACTACAACTCTAAAGCATTTTAAATGTAAATTAAAAGTATGTTTAAAGCTTAAGTGAGAACTTTGTACCTTCCCGGTGTCTAAATTTAATGCCCTGATATCCAAAATAAAATGATTTTCGATCTCACTCATTTTAAATGCCCATGTTATTCGGACAACTTTTAACGCATAACTAAAAATTGAGCTCTAAAGTTGAAGCTTCTTTATATCAATAAATCACAATAAAATGCAATAGGATTACCAGTTTTGTGCAAGTAAGCTTTTCATTAAAGTTTTCTACAATTAATCTGTCACCTATTTTACGAATCACGAAAGGAAAAAAAAAATTCTATGCCTTTGCCGGCATTCAATAACTTCATTAGTTGGTCAGCTTCACTAGCCCGGATTTTCAATCATTCGAAAAAGGTCGGTCAAATATAAACTTCAGTATTGAGGGCCTTGAGAAACAGGAAACGATCGTTTCGCGAAGCGTATAAGAATCCTGCAAGTAGGTTTCTCATGAATTAAACAAAAAAAGAGGAGGTCTTGAAATTTGCAGTTCGAATCACTTTGAAGAGCACTAGAACACTCTTCTTGAGGAAAGTTGCATTGGCGATGAAACATGGATTACTTAATATAGCACAAAGAGATTAGGATAGTAGGTTAACAGGAAGAGTTGTCTGAAATACAAGCCGAAGCCATGGAGGTGACAAGTGGTGCAGTGAAAGGGATAATCTTGAAGAAATATTTTTATATTAAGTTTGGAAGAGAATGGAAATTAATATGGCATTGAGGGAGAAAAGTCAATAACAAAAGTTGGATGTATACATATGTTTATATATGTGTGTGTGTGTGATATTTCGAAGTAGACATGACTTGGAGATTAAAAGACAGCCATTAACGATGAGATATTACCAGTAGTTACTTGGGAAGGCTTTAATACGTAGATTCACAAGATGACATAACGGAGACAGACCTTGAAGAATACAACACATTAATTTATTTGTACATACATTTGTTAAGCATAAACGTGTTATAAAATTTTCTTTAATCCGATTGGACAGTAATTCAGCTTCATTTGTTTTAATCTTATATGAATACATTGTGTTATTTCTCCATGAAACTATGTCCTCTGCTAAAGCATTTTCCATAACTTCTCATTAGTGTTGCGTGCCTTTCTCGGAGAAGTTTCCTTCAAGGGCAACGTGACTTAAGTCTCAAACCTTTTCATCGAACACTTGAGTAATGACCCGAAATAAGAGGACTTCGGCATTTCTGTTATGTAATTAAATCATAATTTCATTGGCAAATACTTTTGATCTGGAAAATCTTATTTTAATAATAAAATAAAATTAAAAATCGATTCTAACTTCTGAATGCTTGCTTCTCATTTCCGAAACAGATCCTTGGACGGAGGTTGGGACTTTTAATGAAAGAAAATCCCTCTCTACACGTCCAAAGGCTGTGTGCAATTAATTTATGATAATTTTTGGATGATGTGCAATGAATGGCTCTCCAGGATGTTCATGTGCAATGAATTTATAAAAATTTTTCGTTCCAGCCCTGATGTCTTCCCGCAAAAAAAGAGCACTGGGGAAATCTCCTGTCTCATACTGCTTTGCAGCTAGAATTATATTAGAAGGAGGTCGAAGTCAGAAAGGATTGGACACTCCTCTCTTTGTTTTCATACCTACACATCCTTCGCTAAACTTTCCTCCATATTTTCATTTTAGAATTGTCTGTATTTTCATTATTAATGCTTTAACTGTTTAACTTTTTTACATTGTTGTGCTGAAAAAAAATTGCATATATCCCTTCAAATATATTACACTTTATATTTAGTGCTTAAATTCAGCTGGTGTCAGGTTGAGCTATTTCTTAGTTTTTGAGTGAAATTGTGATTCCTGTAAGAAAAAGTCTAGCATTCTTTTGTATTATTTAACTCTTTACCATTAATTTAACAATTTATTCCTTTATATTTTATAGAATTTAAGTTTGTTAATTGTTTTAATTATTACATACTTTATTATTTTAATTTTTAATTGCGTTACTATTTCATTAGTTATTTTATTAATTTATTTTTATTTATCTTTCTTGGTGGTGTTCTGTAGACCTACGACACTTCTAATTTTAGAAATTAAACCCTGACATTTATATTATATAATCTGTCATTAATTTCAGTTGGATTTTGCTCTCCAGGGTGAAGAAATCTAATGTAAACTTTTTCGCGTTTTGAGGGAGCATTAATTTATATTATATCTTTACATACACGTTATACACATAGTCATTGTTGGATTCACTTTAAATTTATTATTTATGGCAAAACGCACTCTTTTAATAGGATGCTCTCAATATGATCTCTAGCTCTTCAACATGATGTACCTTTGTGGATATTGTAAAGAAAAAATGGCATATATTCATGATGGACATAAAAAAACAATAAAAACTACAAATACGCTATGCAGCTGGTCCATTCAATCGTAGGAAATAAAACCGGGCCCGCAATACCATTGTTTTACCCTCTTAACCTCTTTACTCTCTCAACCTTCTTTACCTCTCAACCACTAGTGGTCTCAGGGCAGTTGTTGGATTGATTGCTCAATTAATTAAAAGAAAGTACTATCTTCATAATATGATAAATACTTCTTAAAGCACGTTCTAAAGGATAGTGGATCTTATTTACGTTACGCCTCAGAAAGCCACAGAAACATTAAATAGCGAACCCTTTTGCGGTGATATGAAGCTAGATGAAAACACCAGTGTTAATAATTCTTACCCAGTAGACTACTGGTGGACAGGAATTGTTAAAAAAATAAATACAAATGATAAGCGACTTATCAGTTTAGAAAGTAAATGCTAGAAAGTGAGTATCACTTTTCAATACTAGAAAGTACGTACAAATGATAAGCAGCTTATCAGTTTGCTGCAGATTCTTCTTCATAAAGGAATAGCGAGATGGAAAAGGGGCCCTCACGAGAGCTTAAATGAATTTTATGGAAGCTGAACCACTTACTTCAATATGTTTTCATAACTCTACGTCCACCGGATTTTTCGCAGAAGAATTCTCATTGTTTCTTTCGTAGAAGAATTCCCATCTTTGCCTCTTATGAGGAGATGGACAAATACACCCATGTCTTTTCCGGGATTCGAACCCGGGCCCTTTGGTATCGCAATCGATTTCCCTAACCACTGTACTGGGGGCTTGTTTCTAGTTATATATATATTATATTGCTTAAACTCCATTCCTATATTGGAGGATAATTTTTTCATCGTTTAATGTTAATGCTCATTTATCTTATCAGTCGGTTAATGTTACTGAAATAGCCGTGTGCAAACATGATCACATTAAACGCGCCTGTTGAAAGAGATTTTGTAAAGTGGACGAGCTTAACTTTCATAACTTTGCGTTTCCCAGATACCGACACTACTTCGATAAACAAGTTTTCTTATTAAAATCGCTTTCATGAAAGTAGTATTGTTACAGATAAACATATTTGGCTGAATTTAAAAACGATTTTCTTTGGTCTTAAAAACCCAACCTTTCATATAAAAATGAAACAAAAAATATAACGTTCGGATATGCTTTACGCAAATATTAGGATTAAATACAAACATTTTCAGGTTAGTGGAAGGGCGTATCAAACAATCTTCAAACAGATATTTAAAAATAAATAAAAAACAAATAAAAATTCTTCTTGGAACCTAGTTCTACGTCTCTCCAGTTCTTCGTCCATTTTGGCTGTCACTTTATCCACCTCCCACTGGACTCTGCTATAAAGGCTCTTCTTATCTGCTGCGCACTCCCACTGATTGCGAAAAAGATCTCTGTCGTGCAGTTTTGCGTACTCGGATATATCATCAAGGAAGTTCTGTCGATTCCAGTAATCGCGAATAGCTTGAGCCTGCCGATTTGCTTTCGAATCCATTCTGCTTCCATCAGCAGCTGCTCGCTGAGCCTAGGAAAGTAAAAATAAAATACAGATTCTGCTTAAGACAAGCATGATAAAGACATCAGGAATTAATCATCACCTTTTAGAGAAGTTTTGAAACATTACTGTAACGTAAGTAGGGGTTCGTAATTGATTCAATGCACACAGTACCAACGGAAGCTTGAAAACATTTATCCCCTTCCCCCAAAAAAACCACTTTACAGTTCTGGAACTTTTTACAAAAATACTTGCATCTTGTGGAAATTTGTTTAATTTAACTAACGGTTAATTTTTGGTTAAAGCAACTTGCTTTTCAATCTGGTTTTCAGCCATGCTTTCTTGTCAGAATGTTAATAAACTAGCGCACGTGTATTCAAATGAGATAGAAAGAAGTGCTATTTAAGGGAAGGATTTGGAAGTAATTTTTGCTAGTTAAAGAGAGACCTGCTTGAGGGCTACGTTGCTATTTTGAACTACTAGCGATTAGACTGATGTAGCGTTGAGCGCTCCTAACTATTAAACTTGTTTTCACTGACTTCTACGAGTAAGAGGCGCGTTAAATTATCCCGTTACACCAAATTTACTTCATTCAATTTTAATTTCATCATTACCTGCCAGAAGTGTTGGCTTTGTAGAAGCCCAAGTGGGGTCATCTGTGAAATTATAGGGAACAAATGAAAGGTTCTTTACATCCTTTTTTCTTCTTCTGACTTTCCGTTGTAATTAAGACCTGGGGATAATTCCTCGTACAGTCTTTTAGAGCTCGTAGTTTATGCTCCCCAAGAACACGAGCAAAGGTTTTTCTCAGTATGACAGAACATAATCAGTAGTTACCACTTCAGACTACTCAAAACGTTAAACCCAACGCAATGGAAAGTGCATCTAAAGAGCAAAGCTCGCACGGAGATCTCTCATCACTCCGAACTGAATTCTGAATTAAAAACTGAGAACTGATGCTTTCTCCGTTATTATATAGTTCCCCCCCCCCGGCCTCCGAGAAATTTCCAATACCATCCATTTCTCGAAATGACTAGAAGGCATCCGCAGTTACAGTTACATAGGGCCGCATATGGTTACGATTACATGGTGATAGAACCAGTAATAGTTACACAGACCAAAATTTCGCCAAATGGTCACCAAGTTTGCTGACTTTTGGCGATTTCTCGCCAAATTTGGTGAAAAAATTAGCCGCCCAAAACATTTCCAGCTTGGCTATGGCAAGATAGCCATTTATCTCGATGTTAAATCTACTTGCCCCTGTATCACTACCTTTCCGGCGGAGCTTCTCGTTTTTGAGGCATTTTATGTTACACTAGTATACCGGAAATACGACAATTTGCACATAATTTCTCTAAACGCATTTACATATATAGAAAATTCGCAACATTGTGAATGCGAAATAAGATGCTGACTCACTTCTTTTAGAATGGGCAACATACCGAAATATGGAATTTGTATGAATGTTTTTAGATGGCTCCTCAGTCATTCATTTAAAATGTATTAAAATAGTTAGAAAACTACTTATTGAGTGGTGCCAGAATGAAATTAGTTAAACAAAGAGGACATCTAATGTTTTTTAGATGATGGAGTAATGCAGATAGGCAGAAGATAGAAGACAATGGTTGTCAATAAAACTACAGTGTTTCTTATGGGTTTGTGCTAATCGAAACTACTTATCATCGACCAAATAACTTTCTGTAATTAATATATCAAGTATCAAAAATACAGAAACAGTATTAAATAGCTACATACGTTAATTGATCCATACTAGGAGAGCAAATTGGTAGTCATAAGTTTACATAAAAGGAAAAGAATTGACTAAGCTTAAAGAAAGCAATTTTAGTACATAAATATCATCTTACGAATCCCTCTCTAACCAAGAAAGCAAACTTGACTTCTGAATTCATCTTTCTACCAATTCACTAACGAAGGCACTCTTCCAATGAAAGGCACTTTTAATGAAATAAATTATTTCGATAAAATAGCGAACCATCATTTCAATCTCACCTTATAAGAACTGACTTGCTATTTTTACTTTTGCTACATATCTTTAAATATTACATTATTTTGCATATTCGAGTAGAGAATTCGTGGCGCATAAGATACAAATGGTAACAACACAAAATAACTAAGTTAAATTAAGATAAAACTTTAAACTATCAATTAATACAAATAACCTTCATTCCGTTTTTCACCTGCATGACTTTTTATTAATATTTTTAGAAACTAATTAATGTAACAACTCTGTATACAGCCTGCTTGTAAATGTTAGTAAAGTTTACTATTTTTCTTTTAGCCGCTTGTTTTATTTTAAAACTTTACTGTCCTCTCTTATTTTCCACTTCCGGCCAGAATAAACACGATAATTTTTTTATGCAGATTGTACTTGCTAACGCTTAAGTATTTAAGTTGTGGCTTTTTGCCTAGAAAAGAGTTAGATGGAGAGAAAGTGAGCCTCCTTGCCACTGTGTGCCATGCGAGCTTTCAATCAGTTGCTGTCCGCCTTTAAGACCAGAGATTTAGTCCTCTCGATATTTAAGACGTATTGTATTTTTTCGCAGTTTGCGCTCTACATACGTAATAAACTCAAAGGCCAACCTTAGTGTTAGTCATCTGTATAAAGTATCCAAAGTTAGCTCTTATTTAAATTTAGTTAGTTAGTAGTTCTTATATTTTTACTTTCAGACCACAAGTGATTGGTCTTTGTATCCGAAGTGCGGGAGCGTCTGTAATAAAGCATAGTTAAACCCTTCGCATCTTAGTCATCTGTTTTACAATTCCCACAGAACATAGCTTCCAGTAAGCTCACTGTTCCCATTCAGGACATATCATGTTCGCAAAGCTGATAAGGAGGAATAGTAGTCCTGATAGTACAAAGATGGAAAAAGAAAAGGACAATCGTGATACATCTTGTCCAAAAGTAAAAATTTTTAATTTATTAAATGCTAACTAATATAACTAGCAAATACAATTTAAAAGAAAGAGAAAAAATTAATATTATATTCAACGGAAGTACAAATAAATAAAAATTAAATTTTTCTTACTCTCGCTTTAATATAAGGCGCATATCCAGTCGCTTCGATTACCATTGGATTTGTATGATTTTGTGCTGAGAAAGCCATTAGAGTACAATTTGTTTTATCTGAAAAAAAAAAAGAAGCAGTGGTAAGAAAATATTAGCCGGTATATTGGCCCATTTAGTACAAAATCTTTGCTATAATAAACTTTCCTAAATAACTAGCCTTTTTTACTTCTTTGCATGAAGTAAAGAAAGTACTGTAATCATGAAAAATTCCGGATATAATAATTCAATGAAAATATCCATTTTGACCGCTATCGAATGCAATTTAACGATGTTTTTGCGTGACATCTGTACGTAAGGGACAGAATAAAGGACTCGCTTTCCCAAAAAGAATTATAAAACTGATTTAAAATGGATTCAGAAAATATTTTTTTCGTGGCTTCTGTACGTATGTATGTATCTCGCATAACTCATAAACGAGTAGCTCAGAACGTTGAAATTTTATATATAGAACTTCTATAACTGGAAGTTGTGCACTTCCCCTTTTGGTTGCTATCGGCGGCATCAAAAGAATGTATATATATAATATATATAAACTCACTCTGTTATTCGGTTCCGCGAGCTAATTTTTTTTTATTCTTGTATGTTGGTAAATTGTGCAATTTTAGCTTTAAAAACGATTAAATTGTGTTGTTCTTATCTTTCGGTTAAGCTTTTTATGCCTTTAATTAACCTGCATGCAATACTTATAGAATTATGAACAATTTAAAAGTTGTTTTAGTGGGACTAGGCCGAATTTTTATACCATAGCAGCCATATTTGTTTACGTTTGAAACTTAGCAGAATAGCGGATGTTTTGCCAATCTAGAGAAACTAAACTTCGCAACAACAAAGATAACGTCTTCTTTTATTTTTTGAATTAAATCATGCTTAATCCATTCTGGAATTATCTCATTTACAAAAAGTTACTAAATTATTCGATATATTGATCAGCATAGCGTCCACAACAAATGAAGTCGGTTTTTACACCTTCAGTGTCTTTTTGCCTAGTAAAATCAAAAGTAAACTTTCAGTTTTGTGCACCGAAAAATCTGCCTTCTTGCTCGCTGCCCAAACTGCTTGTTTTTGCGTAGAAATTATAATTTTAATTGTAAAAATTGTTCTTTAAATTGTATTAACTGTATCTGTGTTTCATATTTTTCAGATTTTAATAAAATTATATTCATATTTTATGTATTTTTGCCTTGTCGCGAAGTGAGAACTGAATTAATTGAAGGAGAAATATATCTGTAATGAAATTCGAGGAAATAAGTTTAAATGAAATGCAGGAAAAAATGCGTATCATTTAATATTCTGTACAAGGAAGTCATGTGGTGTACACATCAGATTCTTTTTAAATGGGATATCGTAAAATAAACTTGCAAGAAAGATATCATTTACAAATAGTGAAGTCTGAATCCAATTACTCGAATTTAGGTTCTATTCGCTGGAAAATCGATAAGCTACCAGAATCGGTAACCAGATTCTCGCAATCTCTCCTTGAGGATTTTAACTCCAGAAATTGCACTACAAATCAAAAACAAGGTCAATATTAGAAGAACTTTAACATATTATATTTGGAAAGCATACTTTTTACGAATATCAGCCATGGATAATTCATGAATAACTCTAATATGAAATTAAGAATTTCATTAACACAAGAGCCCGATTGGAAAAGTCCAGCTGGCATAGGAGGCCGATGGAAGATACTAAGGTTTGAATTGGCGTGGGACACGATTGGAAAAGACCTAAAGTGGTTCTACCATGAGAATTTGATTAGGAAGGCCAAAAGTGACACTGACATGGAAACTCGATTGGAAATGACCAAAAATGGAATTGGCATAGGAACCCGATAAATAAAGATCAAATGACCCTGACATAATAATCCGATCAGAATACATCAAGAGTGGGAACATGCCTAGAGGAGACCAAGAGCGGCACTGACATGAAAATTTGATCAGAAAAGACAACAGTGATACTGACATGGAAATCCAGCCAGTAGAATCAACAGTGACATTTTTATAGTCATTATGTTATTTTGAAGGAGGGTACGTAAAAGATATGCACTGTCTTCGCTGGGACTCGAAACCTGGACCTCTCAAATACGCTTCGAGTATGCATCTAATTACACCACGAAGGCGAGGGGAAAATATCTTATGTGATTACCCCTTTTAAAGGGCCACTTAGAATTAAGGGACCCAATCGCTAAATTCTGGTGGTGAGAAATTATCGTCCACTCCCTTTTAGTTCACGCGTCACTTGTAGAGTGATTAGGTTTATCGATGCAGGTGACAAGAAAAAGGAGCAGTACCCCTTGGCCGGGGCTCGAACTCTGGACTCTCGGATACGCGTCGAGTATGCTTCCAGTTACACCACGAAGGCATGCGGAAAAGAGGGAGAAAATACCTTATACATTAATGCGGGTATCCGGCGGTGAAAGACCAAGAATGTACCTGATATAAGAGCTGGATCAAGAGAGATCTTGAATGCCATTGGCGTAGGATCCTGACTGAAACAGACCAAAAGGAAAACTAAAATATCTTAGAAGAGAATGGTGGAAAAGGAAATGGACAAATCTGAATGATATGGATGGATGCGTAATGGTGACATGGATGGATGCTCCAGCAAATTCTTTCTAAATTTAAATTTGAGTGATCTCCAGGATTGCTTTTCCTTTGTATAATGGGCAAATACTAGCATCTCTATTCGAGATCTGAACGGCAAAGCGCTCACCATCTTCTCACCATATGCCTCCCAAACGTCCACACTGTGGGAGTACTCTGCCACAGTTACTCATATATGGTGGAAAAAAAGTACATGGATTTCAACTATTTTATTAGAACCTCCTAGTCGTCCAGTGAATCTTTGCATCAGATGTAGGGAACACACTACATCTGATGTAATAATTCCAATCAATTGTGGTATTTTCCCACATATTTAGCTACTTGTCATTTCATTTGACAGATGTCAATTCCTCTGCCCAAGAATACATAAATAGCAGTGACGAATAATGTTTTTGAACCACTGAACCAATTTCCGACAGAGGAAATTTACAATTTTTAACATTGCACCTCCAAATGGTTTCGTCTTTAACATATAGTTTCGTGTTGTGGCCATTTTCGTGTATTCGCTTGTCTGGTAAAAGATCTTCTTAAATAATGATATGGCATCCACCTCTTTATTTGGTAAATTTAAGATTGTTAACCGCATATTCACAAAAAAGGAGATATATTTTTAAAATACACTCGTTGCAAGAGTAAAAAATGAAACGTGAAGGGAGGTATCAGAACATGTGGTGACATTTCGACGAGATAACTCGGTTGATTAGCGATTCTATCTTGCGGGCCGCTATATTAAGAAAGTAGTCGAAATTTTGTGTGCTCTTGCTGATGTGAAAGGCTTTAAGCAATATACAGTTGTGACCCTGTATTTATAGTTTCAGGTTTTAAGAATTAAGTGCCTGGAAACTATTAGTGCGCTCAAACTGAAAAAGAAACATGATAATATAAAACTGAAAATTAGGCAAAAGAGTAATGTTAGTTTTCCGCAGATTTTGAATAAAACTCTAACAATTTCGAAGGCTATCAGGCACATCTCTGTCTTCTTTGGGTAGCTAAAATTTCTGTGCAAAGATTAAACTACATAAGGGGGTACAGATGGGAAGTAATACCTCCTAGCATAATCAGACATCTTCCCAGGTTCAGTATGGCGAATTCGATGGAATCGCAATACCAATAGCTGCAAATAAATAGATACCAACAACAGCGAAATTAGATACTATGAATACAAGTTAGAGGAAATTATTTTTTTAACGTCAAAAATCTGCATTTATCAAATTGTTACCAATTTATTCCTACAATTTCATTGTCACATATTATTTCAGTTTCATTTTTTTCATAGCATAGTTTCCCATTTTATAGTTTTATGTTTCTTGTTCACATTCAGATTTTCAGTTTTTGCTTAAGTTTTACAGTTCTATACATAAACCAAATAAATTAATCTAATTTTACTCCCTAGCTTTTGAAAAAACAGGAAGTTTGTATATACTTTTAATCCCTCGCAGCAAGCATCCAATTAATTAGAATATCAAAATAACGGCTCTTTCGATGATCTAAATTTAAATCCGAAACTTAAGCCTATGAGATAAAAGTGCACTTAGGTATTATTGCAACCACCTCAGAAAAAGTCACCAAATTTTCAGAAGTCACAAACTTTGGCAACCATACGCATAACAGTTCTTTAAGTAACAATATCCATTATAAGCTGAAATCCTAAAATTCGCTGAGTAACCTTTTCCTTCTGTAAAAAATTGCTAAAACTGGGCCAAAGTGACTGCGCTACGAAAGTATCAAAAACATATATGCGATAAGTTAACAATGTGAAGACCTAAATGTGGTACACATTTGTGTTATGTTTCTGATTCCCAACGTAACAAGCCTTATCCAGTCAAAGCATTATGTAGAATGTAAAGATGAAGTACCGATCCTCTGTTATGCGTCGATGTGTAAACAAACTTCGAAAGTAGGGCCCATGAGTTTCAGAAACAATTCACACTGAAAGACGCCATTTTTATTTTGACATTTGCCTGGAATGATGTTACATTAATGTGTATTACTGTTACTGTAAATTGTGTCCTTCGGTCGTAACGAGTCGAGGGGCAAAGATTCTCTTGATTTTGAAACAAGTCCAGCGCTTATGTCCTACATCCTGGATTTAGTTACATGCTTGGAGAAGACTGGTTTAGTGAAGAAGGGGTGCATGCTTAGATGGATGTAGAAGATTGTTTCTGTCATACTCTGCCCAGATGAAGACGAAATAATCGGACATATATTGGAAAGGTGAATGATGATCAGATGGGAATGAAAGGATGGAAATGAAAACGGTATGCAAAAATAAGAAAGTAACGTGGCCAATTAACCTTTAGTATCATAAAGATCTAACTTTAAATCCGAAATTTAGATCTCTGAGATAAAGAAACATAGAGGGGGCTATATCTGCCCCCCAACCGATATACCAAAGAATTATCTCGAATATGAAAATTAAATACTGATTCCTTTTTATGCGTCGTAAATTTGAAGGTAGAGTCGGTAATTTCCGGAAAAAATTCACATTTAAAGAGGTCAGATTTACTTTGTATCTTGCTTAGAAAGATGTAAAGACTCTCGCTGTAAATTGAATCCTGTGATCATGTTTGTAGAAGACGAGTAGAGTTACGAAGATTCTCGTGGTTTTAAAACACACTCAGCGCCTCTGGCCGACATATTGTATTTATTTACTTGTTCTGAGAAAGTAAGTATTAGTATAGAGAAGGTTCAGGTTTAGGTAGATGTAGACAACGCTGTTTCCATCACACTTTCTCATTATGATGAAAGAATTGAACATGTACCGGGAAAGAAGAACGATCAGAGGAGGACGACGAAGATGAAGATGACATGCAGAAGAAATTTTGTGGAAAGAAGCTGATGAAGGATTGCAGACTTTCATAAGATTTGTCGAGAAATGTTTCTCTGTATCAGCAGATCATGTTATAAAGCTTCGTAGTATACACTACGAATATTTTAAACTACGGCAACAATCTCGTATAGGAGTAGATGTTCGAAATTAAATGCCGTCACAGTAAGAAAGTCACAGCAATTGTCATGTTGTAATAAATATGACATTTTAAAAATCTTTATTAGTTTCGTTTTTCTGAAATATAGAATCAGGTCTATGTGTTTTAATTTTAAAAAGCGCGTTTTTCTCTACTGTTTACTTAATGGCGACCGACGACCAACGCGATCAAACGCGATCAACGGTCTTCGCATGCTGCAGTTTTTGCAGATGTCACCATATAGCATGAACATGTAAATTCTGGAAATATATATTCAGTTTTCCGAAAACATTTTCCGAAATCTAGGAAGTCCCATTGCTGCCTGTTAAAAGAGATACTACTGCATGCATCTATGGGAGTACGTGATAAGAAGTACATGATGTATATGGTGTTATATCCTTATTTGGTACTTTTCCGTTTTGCCGCCGCAAGCGATAAAGTCGCCAATAATGGTACAACCGATGCCAAACGGAATATTCTCGCTGGTAACCTTTTACGCCTCTTTCAGATAGTTCAGTTTTATGTCTAAGGCCATTTTCGGCAATTTAGGATGCAATCACAGCGCTTACCCGAAGCCGAAAATATAGAAAAGGTAAAGTCAAGGGTTAAATTCATCAATTCTAATGAGAATGCATTAGCGAAGTAAAGCACTGCAGTTTTACATAATTTCTGAGTAAGTTATTCGTACTAATTGGAGTATTTCTTGCATTTAAACTTGTGTTCCAAATTAAGATTTAACTTGAAATTAATGTAGATAATTACTGAGAGCATTATATTTTTGTAGAGTAGTATACGTGAGATGAGATCGCTTGGGGTCACGTGATATGAACCGGCGAAACAGGATGTTGAACCATGAAAGCATAGTAAATTCTTAAATTAATGTCTTTTTATAAATTTATTGTCTTTATTTATTGGCTTTTTATAAAATTTTAAGCGATATTAAAATTTTTATGCCTTCAAAAAAAGAAATCTTAGGACTAACATTTTTTTTAATATTTTTTGTGTGTATAATGTATGTTGTCGCCAATAAAGTCTGCTTGGCGAGATTTGCGCCGGCGAAACGGAAAAGTACCCCTTATTTTATATACAGCAAATTTCTAACCTTCCAACTATAATCTCGTAAGCAGGCAGACATCTAAACTTATATATCATCTCACTAAGAAATTAGTAATATCTACTATATGATTATATATATAGTAATTTTAAAACGTTTTATTTCATTTATTTAACTACGTTTAATTTCATTTTTTTTTTTTTTTTTTTTTTTTTTGCTGAAATATAAAATCATTTGTATGTGTTTTGATTTTTAAAATTCTGCCCGATTTTCTATATTATTTATTTAATAATGGCCGATGGATCGAAAAATCCGGCTACGGGCTCTGCAACGGCTACGGCTACGGGCATGCTGCAATAGCAAAACACGAAGAGTTCTAGGAACATATTCAGTTATCAAGATAAATCTTTTATCCGAAATCCGTAGTTTCCATTGCTACCGGTGAAGAAGATTCTATTATACAGAGATAATTTCAGACTCAAGCTGTCCCAACTGTCATTAAAAATATTCCACAATTAAGTTGGTACCAAAATCTTACCTCCAGATTCCGCGCCGGTATTTTCATTTATGTGATAATACTTTATCTACACAAAATCTTAATAATAACCATGACGAAATAATATTTAAAAGGCATTGTACTTAAGTGATGAAAAATTATCCTTTTTGATCATTGTCCTTTCGTGTGAATTTAACCCAATTTCTAAACGTGGGCAAATCATCCAAACACTAATAATGGGAAACTCTGACATAAATATTTCATAGTAATACTGTAGCGCTTTTACGATACCTCAAAAAAATTTTTTTTAAAGTTTTTAAACCTTAAATTACTAAAATTCATTTCGCATTAATCGTGAACTAATTTTAAATGTAAAAAGAAAAAAAAAAAAAAAAATGTTTTTTTTTCATACAAAAAAAAAAAAAAAAAAAAAAAATAGCACTTAGCTATTTAGAAATCAACTGAAAGAAAAGAATATTTAAGTAAGATATTATTTCATTAATTCATGGGTGCAATGGAGGTAATATTGCTTTGAAAGTCAATTCCAGTTTAAACAAAACTAAATGATTACCTTCAATGACAAGCAAATCACATCAAATAATTTCAGGCTTCAGTTGTGACATCCAGAGGACAGGAAAAAGATGATTTATGTATTACATATTTGTTGCCCAAAATTTAAAAAAAATGATTCATCAGATCAATTTTCATCTAGTGTCGAGGCTATGTGCAGCTTGTTAAGCAACGTTGTTATGGCAACCAAAGTTTCAAAACTTGGTTGCTCTGTATCGCTAAGGGAAGAATTCTAAGAGAAAAGATTTATGATTAAATTATCGAACAAACTCATAAGAGAAAATTAGAAATATTTTCATGGAAATCTGTGTTTTTAACAAGTATTTTGAATCATTTTTAAATGTTTCATTTTCATACAATACCTTATCCTAAAAACATTTTATTTTCTCAAGGGTTTTTCGTACTACTTATTTCTCTTTTGGTTATTTTTTTTAACAAATAAAAAGTTGAGGTGCGAAATATGCACAGACTTTTTCAAAAATAATGCTGTGCCGCTATTAAATTTTTGCATGATAATCTGATCAGCAAAAACACTCTATAACATAAAAAGCGATGCACCAAGAAAGTTATGCGAATGGGACAATAATCGATAGATGCAGTACACTGCGGGGAAAAAAAGAAAAGAAAGAAATGAGACAGTTTTTTATATCTCCCGTTCTACTGGGCCGATTGACGAAATTCAGCTTGCATTTTTTATATCTCGAAGGCGCGATCTAAGATATGTATTAGATTTATATATAGCATTGTTCTAATATAGGTATTTTGACACAAAATCGGACATTTTCTGAAATGGCATACCAATTTTTTTCCATATTTCGAGTCCACGACTCAAATTATGCCAAACTGCCAAGTTTTGTAAAAATCGCACTAGTAATTTTTAAAACATTAGCTCTCAATATTTTAGCTCCTCAGTGTTAATTGAATTTGATATATATTTATTAATGTCTCTTTTTTATTAAACTTACTTGATTCCTCCTTCCAGAATTCGAAATTTAGGCTTAATCCAAATATAATTCGCACATTTTTTATGATTTATTTTTTAAATTTCTATTTTTAAATATTTTTAAAACATTTCCTAAAAAGTTTTGTATTATAACCTATAAAATTTCTAACATCATCTTAAAGTACATGTATTTCTAGCACACCTGCAAAAATTCATAGAGTTTTAACCAAAATTTTCTAAGATATACATGAATTTACATAGTGAAGAGTCTTGAAATTTGGCATCCTTTTTTTGAGCGATAATAACGTCAAACAATAATACGCACTTTATTGAAATTATTTGAAACTATGAACGATGACTTTTTCCCCGCTCGACTACAATAAAAAAAGAAAAGGAAAATAGGTTGCTATAATTTAAGAAGTTTAAATTATACTTGGTGAAAACTAAAAAAAAAATACGCCAAGATAAATTTTTGAATTTTTCCTCAAATTTTACAGAATTTAATATTTAGGAATAATTTGAGTCGCAGAATCGAAATATGGAAAACAAATGGCATGTCATTTCAGAAAAGGTCGGATTTTGTTTGAAAATATCTATGTTAGAATGATGCTATATATAAAACTAATATATATCGTAAGTTGCGCTCTCGAGACATGAAAAACGCAATTTGAATTTCGTCAATCGGCCCAGTAGAACGGGAGATATAAAACTGCCCCCCCTTTTATCCCTCAGTGTACATGCATTGTAAACGAAACTCTAACAGAAGCATAGGCAACGAATTTTTATTCAGAAAATACAACTGCAAAAATCAATAATGTGTCGGCCTACTTCCGGCCCTGATATAAGTTGTTAGCCGACTGGGCATTGACCCATACAGTTGGCAGATGTATTCCTGGGAGATTGCTTACCATGCACCTTCCAGCTCGCGAGTTAGATCGGTGCGATCCAGGGATGATCGACGACGTCTTCTCATCAGAGCCCACACATGCCCTATTTATGAGAGAAATGGCGATCACGCCGGTCAGGAAAGTGTTGGAGAAACATGAGTAGAAGGGTGTGCTGTGTGCAACAGGCCATTATCCTGCTGAAATATAAGCCAGGGGCTAGTCAAAGGAAGTACATCACTATGGTGCATAAAATCTAGTCTACATATCGCTATACTATGTCACCAAAGAGGCTAGGCTATCAAATGAAATGGCACTTCATACCATAACTCCTGGTAATCGAGGTATGTGGCGGGCGACAATCAAGTATCAAACTGTCGTACTGGGTGTCACAAGACATGTCTTCGTTGGTCATTGGGGCCCAGTTTGAAGCGCGACACATCGCTGAAAACAATTCTACTCCAATCCGTACGCTACATTGTCCACCCACCTTGCCACCCGGCTAAGTTTGACATAGTTGTTAACCGCATTTCTCTCAACGCATATCAAGAAACTGCAGTTTATACAGACAGCTCAAATGGAGCAGCAGGAACAAGAGGTGCTTGGTGTGCAACTCATTACGACTTTGTAGTCTACACTTAACATCAATAACTCAGTATTTTCAGGCTGAGCTCGTAATGATAAAGCAGCCCTGGCATGAGAGTGACATACCAAGAGTGAGGCTTAAAGCAGCCTCCTTCTTCGTAGTGACAAAGTGATTTTTACAGATTCTACATCAAGTTTGTAGGTCATTCACGTCTTTTGCAGCAGACACCCGCTAGTTAAAGCATTTAAAAAGCAACTGCTATTTAAAAAGCAACTGCTTTCTTAAAGTCTGAGGATAAAGCTACAATGGGTACTAGCCCGCAGCAGAATCCTGGATAATGAAACAGCGTACCAGATGACGAAAAACGCAGCTGACGAGCTATTCATAAGTTCACTGAATGTATCCCTTCCTCACATCTTAAAGCTATACTCAGCATTGAACTTCTAAACAATGACCGAATTATTGAAATATGGTCATTACAGACAGAAGACTACACAGCGTGTTTTCTAATGCAGAGCAGAACTTCGTTAGCGGTTCTGCGCAATTTACTCAATACCTAACAGGTCATAGCCCAGGTATTTCTGATTTGTATCGTTTTGGCCTCATAAATAAAGACCTATGCATCTGCGACAGTGTCAGTGAAGCTGATCACTATTTGTTCCATTGCACGCATATCGGAAGAAATTCAATATCTCGTTGATGGCTGCTTTGTTGTAAAAGTTTCTGTTGAGTTTATTTATAAACTTTTTGAGGTTCTGAAGCTTAAGGTCCCTGTGTAGTTGTTCTTTACGAACGAATCAGGGTACCTCGGTAATGTTTCTGAGGAAGTTATTCTGAAACGTCTGAAATTTGATGAAATCAGTGTTAGAGGCAGCACTCGAGACACAGAAGGCATATGTGAGTATTGGGCATAAAATGGAAGTGTAAATGCGTATTTCCCGAGCTTGGTCTAATGAAGATGTGGAGTCTAGTAGATTTCTGAGCTTCCTGAAGACACCAATAGCTTTGCCTATGACCATTGTGATGTGTGCTGTCCATGTGAGAATACAGTTACACAGAATTACTAGGTAACTGACCTGGTTGACCTTTGGCACCTTTTCGTTGAAAAAAGTTGAAAGAGAACTCTCAGCTACTATTTTTCTTCTGTGGTGACCAGTTAAAAGTTATTTAGACTTTGTGGCATCTACACATGTCTTCCATTTTCCACAACAATCTCTATTTGATGGATCCGGGATTGAATACGGGTAATGGCGTTGCTAAGTTTCAGCAAGCTAGAAAGTATCGCTGTAATGTCCGCATAGCAAGCAGTGATAACAGTCTGGGTTATTATCAAGCACGGGGAAGCGCATTACTTAAATGAGACAAAAAAAATCGGCTCAAGTGTTGACCCATAGGGAACGCCAGCTTTAATGATGTTTTTTGCAAAGTGGTGGTCCTCCTACCTAATACTGAAGGATGAGTTATTAAGAAAATACCTAACAGGTCAATGTAGTGTAAGGACTGTCTCCCTAGTCACGTCTACAGAGATAAGCTTATAAATTAAGCCGTTATGCCAGACGTTGTCAAAGGCTTTTGCCACGTCTAGCATGCGAAACGCAGTTGTTTGATGCTTGTGGATCGCAGCGCTGATGAATTCCACTGTTCTTACTAATTGCACGGTGGTGGAAAGTTTACTGCGGAAGCCAAACCGTTCGCTTGGAAGTGCCTTTAGTACTGGATATAAGCGCTTATAGATTATCATCTCTAGGATCTTACCTAATGAAGGGAGAAAGCTTATTGTTCGGTACCCATCAACTCGTGATTTACCTTTCTCCGGTTTGTGTATGAGGATTTCAACTGCGTGTTTCCACTTCTTCTGGAAATAACATTGGTACAGACATTTGTTGTAGATACCTTAAAGTCTATTAATAATTTTACCAGGAAGGTGTTTGATAGTTATATTTGAAATCTTATCTTTTCCAGGCCAAGTACTTGGGTACTTATGCATAATCCGGAGTCAACGCGAATTTTATCGGGCTATTTACGGCACCTCAGATAATCCCCGGCTGGGGTACTCGCACATACAAAACCTCAACGGTAATTTCTTAGAAGAAAACTGTAAGGAGGGAAAGGAAAGGTAGATGCTTGCCTACTTTATCGGCGATCTCATGGCAAAAAGTAGGAAGCTAGCAGCGAGGCGAGATCTGAGTGGGCAAACACGTGAATGGTCACTGCTGACCCTGGGTAGCCTCTTGAGTGAACGGGGGTATTCGTAATTCAGGAGAAACTCTAATTGGTATTGTTATAAAAATGTGTATATAAGGTTTGAGATTGATATCAACTTCTAGCAGCTCGTATTTAAAATTGATTTTGTGACTATTTTGTAGTAAAAGTTGCTATAAAGTTTATTTATGAATGCTTTCAGCTCCTGAAGCTTATAGTCTCTGTTCAGTTATTCGTTACGAATGAATCAGGAAGCCCCCGTAATTTTGCGAAGGAAGTTGTTCTGGAAAATTTGAAGTTTATTGAAATTGGTACTAGAGGCAGTACTCCAGGCGACTGACGCATATATGAGGATCAGGCGTATTGAAATGTAGATGTGTTTTCCCTGGCAAGGCCTAATCAGGATGAGGGACTGAGTTTCCTTGAGAAGCAGACAGCTTAGGCTTTAAAATGTGTGTTTTTCATGAAAGAGTGCAGTGACATCTAACTTTGATGTTTGACTGAAATCGAGTGTTGCTTCGGAAGCTAAAAGAACATCTACTCCCAATTAATTTATGATTTAGATAATAAAATTATCATATGCGCTTTTAAGGCTTTGGACCCATTGTGCGCCAGTAGTAAGCAGAGGTACTCAGCCAGCGGAAATGATAGCACAGAATAGGGGCGTGGTCGTCATATATAGTCCCTGTTTTATTGTGCGGCAACGATCATATGTTTTCAGAGTTTTTATTTTTTGTGGCAATGACAATATTCTTTTTTTTTATTAAAGTTTATTTAAAGTGTATTTAAAATTATTAAAGTTATTATTAAAGTTTATTTAATTATCAAATTATATTCTTGTAATTTAAGTGCCCATCTTATTAACCTTGGGGATAAGTTCTAGTTATATTATCTAGTGACCGCCGCGTGATCGGAATCAACTGTTACTGGCGAACTTTCCAAAATAAACTCTGAATTTCTGTATTGCTAATAGAACTGCAAGTGCCTCTCTCTCTCAGTGGCGGAATAATTCCTTTGAGTATCATTTAAAGTTCTGCTAAAATATACCACGGGCTGCTTATTTTGGAAAGTACCGCCCCTACAGCATAATCCGATGCGTTTGCCGCAATTTCTAAATTTTCATCATTTTCGGAAAATTTAAAACAGGGGCTTGTGTTAACGCTTGTTTTAATTTTTCAAAAGCAGTATTCTCGCTTTTTGTCATTTTAATTTTATTAGCGGTTCGGCAATAGTGGCAAAATCCTTTATAAAGGACCTATAGTATGAGCAGAGCCCTAGAAAAAAGATAGCTTTTTTACAATATTTGGCGGAGGGTAGTTTTGAATGGCACTTATTTTTGATTTATCTGTTTTAATTCCCTTCTGAGAAATTTTATACTGCAAATAACGTAACTCTGTAGCAGCGAATTTGCCCTTTTGAACAACACTTTTAGACCGGCCTCATTTAATAACGAAAACACCTCTCTTAAATCTTTTATGTGTTAATCCAAATTATCACTGGTAATAATAATGTCATCTAAATGTATGAATGTGCTCTTAGCACAATGTCCATACATCGTTGAAATGTTCCTGGTGCCCCTGAAAGGCCAAAGGGCATAGGCAAAAATGCATAAGTGCCAGACTTAGTTATAAACGCGGTCTTTGGTACATCTTCAGGTTTTACGCCTATTTGAAAATACCCGGATGTTAAATCTAATGCAGTCATATATTTAGTGGAAGTTATGTTTTACAAGATTTCCTCAATAATGGGTAATGGATACATTGGGTACTTCGTGACGCTATTTAATTTTCGATAATCTATTGCGTCACCTTTTTGGGTGCGTAACCGGACACTCATTTTTTTTTTTTTACATACAACAACCGGGCTGACATAACTACTGGAGATGGATTTGATGATCTTTTTACTTAGCATATCTCGAATGTGCCATTCTATAATTTTTTCCTTAGATTTGTCGGTAAGGTTTGTGCTTAACTGGCTGTGAATCTCCAGTATCTATTTCATGGTTTGTCACTTGCATAAATCCTAGAACATCACTAAACAAAGTAGAAAATTCACTTACAACTTGGCGTAGTTTTTCTTGCTTTTCTATTGGCAGGTTTTTGGAGATTTAATGTGGGGGGTCTCCGCTTTCCCTTCCGGTACTGGTTTCATGCAAGTCAAGCTTAAGGGATGCTTGACTGAAATCGAGTGTTGCTTCGGAAGCTAAAAGAACATCTACTCCCAATATAATGCATGCCTAAAGATTTCTTACAATAAAGAACATAATTTTACCTGCTCGTTCTTAATCCGGATATGCAATGGTACTTAATCTATAAATCTGCATCTTTCCCGCTGGGCGGCTATCACTGTCGTATCCTCCGAACTATAGATTCTATATCTACGAAAATATTTTTTAAAAAAGTCTTCTACCTCGAAGCTACGCTGAGCTCCTGTATCCAGGAGGACGGTGGCTAGAATATTGTTCACTAACACTTCAATCTTCGGAAGAACTAAATTTCTCACAATGACTGTATTGAGCTTGATGGTAGAGGGATTTTCTTGGCCTTGGGATTTCCGCCCCCTCCCGTCAGCAGAAATCCGTTTCAGCTTAAATCTTCTTTCTTCTTTTCCCGACCTTCCTTCTTTTTCCGCTGGTCTTCATACTTTTTGTCTGGCTTATATTTGAACTGTAGCCGTTCATCAATTTTGACATCATCAATCAGACATTCATTAAGACAATCATCAAGTTTTTGAATATTCAGGTTTTTTTTACCGCTGATTCGACTTGCTTCCATATCCGTGATCTTGCCTCGGCTGTGGCCTTGGCGCATCAAATTGGCTTCGTTGTTCGTACTAGCGTCTTCTTTCGTTGTCCGCCGTTTCTCTGCTTTCAAACTGGATTGCGAGCTCGAATAACTTTTTTAACGTTGTAGGATTCCTTAATTCGATAAAGTCTTGTACCTGGGGAAGTAATCTAGGCAAATCACCTGTATTATTTCAGGATCCGGCCGGCTTTCATACAAGAGTTTAAACACTTGTATTTTCCTTAAAATAAAATTTGACAGCTCATCGATTCTTTGCTGGTATATACTAAAGAGCTTCGCCTCCAACTTTGCTCGATTTCTTACGACTTTACTAAGGTGGTCTTGAAATTTTCATAAGTGTAGGTGGGACTTCCCGGTTGACCCAAGAGATTTTTCCCAATGCACTTGAACCTATTAAGCGCTTGACTCCTCAAAGCGCTAGTAGTCAAAGTCACTTTTTGGAACGCATGGACTGGATACAACACGAAATGGTCATCTAACTTTTCCAAAAAATTATTCACCGGTGAATTCCCATCAAATCTTGCTGCTGGCTTCATCGTCGCCCGCATGGTCTGGACGATGTACTTGAATCCTTCTAGGGTGGCAACTGGTATTTCTGGATTTTGGGCCGATGCTACGGGTACATCAACTTCTGGAAACTCTGCCATGGTTCTTCTTCTTCGGGAGTCACTATCAGGACTGATTGATCGTCTTATCTGTTTAGGAAACATCTAATAATCCTGAATGGGAACGGGGAACTTACTCATGCTATGTTCGAGTATGTGTGCAATGGGCAACACAAGCAGGAAGGGTTAACTTTAGCCTTTATTCTCCACGATATTACATGCGCTCCCACAGTTCGGGATACAAAGACCAACCACTTGTGGTCTGAACGTAAGAAAATAAGAACTACAACTAACTAAATTTAAATAAGAACTAAACTCGAGTACTCTATACAGATAATTAACACTAAGACTGGCCTTTCAGGTTATTAAGTATGTAGTACGCAAACTGCGGAAGACTATAATACGTCTTAGATATCAAGAGGACTAAACCTCTGGCCTTAAAGGCGGACAGCAACTGATTGAAAGCTTGCGTGAAGTAAAGTGGCAAGAAGGCTCACTGTATTTAACTCTGTTCTTGGCGTAAAGCCACAACTTAAATACTTAAGCGTTAGCAAGTACAATTTGCATAAACCGATTAACGCGTTTATTCTGGCCGAAAGTGGAAAATAAGAGAGGATAGTAAAGTTTTAAAACAAAAACAAACGTTAGCCAAACTTAAGAACCTTACAAAATTACTTTTTTTCGCTGATTTTCATGAATTCGTAGATCGGTAGCAAAATTTTAATGCACCGTATATGAACTATGATTTTTTTTCAAACTTATTGTGATCATTGTTTTCCATTTACATAGACTTAAAGAAAATATTTCGTGTTAATTTACCGTTTTTCGTGAGATACATCTACGTATTTACTTAATTTTGGCATTTTGTTTACAATTATAATACTGAAAGAACATAAAAAAAACATTATTTCTTTGAAAATGTTCATATTTTTCCCCCAAACATTATTTCTTTAATATCTTTAAAGTAACCTATTAAACACATAGTTATCTTGTACTGCTCAGACAGCCGTTGATCTTGCCAATGTCTGAGAGAAGTCACGAAGCTAGAGAATTTAAGAAATATTTTATCAACACGAAGAACATTTTAATGACATTTAATGTTTTTAATGAAAACTGACCGAATTTAGTAGTTCATTACTAACCTAGGAGCCTTTAACTATTTCTTTTAAAAACAAACATACTCAGAAATTATGTCAAGATATTCCATACAGATATATTTTTCTACATTTCATGCCATTACATTTCCAATGAAATTTGATTCACTGCCAGATAGTTAAATGTTTGTTATTTGACAGCTTCCATTAAAGATATGCAATTCAGTGCGGCCACTTTTGATTATCACATTGCAAACTATTAAACCGCTTACTTGGAAATGGAACTTTTCATGAAAAAAGGAAAATAAGCTGAGTGTTCCTCACTCTTGTTTAGATCAAAGCACATCAAGAATCATAGTTCCAGTAAAATCTGGACTCGTCAGTACATAGGGCAGGACAGTATCTTAAAGATGGAGTGGACACATATTTTTCTAGCATAGATTCCAAAATTGGGAAATCGTACAGCAGTAGAACGGCGGATTCCAGTTTTGGGAGCAAACTGAGAGTCTAAAACAGTGTTTCCCAACCTTTTTTGTGCTATGCCCCACCTAATCCTCTCTAAAATTTTTAAGCTCCCCCTAGCATATGCATAATTTTTAATATTTAAAAATTGAAATGCTCACGAAAGAAACTTGAATGATAGGTTTTGGGAACAAATGACTACGAAATTTTGTGAGCAAACACAGTAAGTGAACTTTAAAAACGTGGAGAACTGAAATTCAAGAAAAACTCATTTTAGTGAAAGTTTTTTATTTTAAGTATTAGTAATTTTTGTTATTTAAATTAAGTGAGTTCTTTGAGCAAAGAAATTTTATGTCAGGTTCCAATTTAGATAACTTGAGTCTCAAGTCTCCCGGTTTCTTTATATCCAACCGATTTTTTTTTCTTTTTTTTAAACAGCAAATCATTTATGGCACTAAATCCTCATTCAGCAAAATATGAAGATGGAAGTGGTAACAATAGTTCTCTTGCAAATTTTGTTACAGTTGGATATCTGATTCTGGTTTCCTCACAAGGCTATGTCATCGCTCCTTTTATATTAAATAAAGTTTTAATTGACTCATCATTTTGCATTTCTGCGAGTCCTTCTTTTTACTGCATATTTGAAATATCAGCCAAATCCACTAGCAGTGGCTGCATCATCCAAATTGGGAAATCAATTTGTTTTAAGTTACAAAATTTTTTAAATCAGCCGATAAAATTTTCAGATGATCGACAATAACAAGTATAGTGGTAGTCACGTCACATTTTTGGAGCCAATGAGACTTTTCAAAATTTTTGTAGTAAATAGTATATGCCTGACATAATTCAACAAAGATAATGAAACCAAATATCTTCCTTTTGCATCGACGTAAGTTTTATTTGCTCCTTCAAGTTGTTTATTTAATATATTTAATTTTTCAAAGATATCGGCTAAATAACCCACAATTGGCTTGCTATCATCCGTTAACGGATTTTTCATTTCAGGTTTGTAGCTAGTATCAAATAGTTCCATAAATCTTTCCAAGCAGTTCCCTTTCGACAGCCTTCTTACTTCAGCGTGACGTACAAGTCTCATATAATCTTCATTTTGTTCTCCATAAAATAACTTGAAAAGACGTTCACATGTGGCCCTAGCTTTAATAGCATCGATACACTTTATAACTGAATTTAGTACTTCATTTAGAAGAGGCGAATTGTTTTTAGCTACCAGGTTTTCTCTATGAATAACACAGTGCACAAGAAGTATTTCTGGATTCTCATCTTTTATCAATTTTAAGCAACCCTTTTTCTTATTCCCTGCTTTATTTTATTTTTCAACCATCATATTAGGAGCACCATCTGCAGTACAAGATGTATTATATTTTTTATTGGTATATTTTTTATATCTAAGTAATTTTTTAGCTTACTTTGGAAGTAGCTTATCTTTGGAAGAATTGATTTACAGAAGAACATTTCTTCGGTAAAATCCCCTCTATGAATATATCTTACATAAGTTACAAGTACGGTCTCAAAGTTGGTTCATGCATTTGCACCGAAATTTTTTTCAGCTTTTCAACAAATTGTATTTCAATATCCTCATTTAATCTTTCTTCTGCAAACAGTACTGTTATTTAGTGGCATAGCTTTAACGGCATTGTCATCTTTTTCTAGAACAGTTCTAAATGCTTATGTTGATGGTTTGATTCAATTCTACCCTATAGTACGGATTTTCCCAGATTAAGCGATGAGTAATGAAATTTGATAAATAGCCTCAAGAGCATGATTAACGGTTGCATTATGAGCAGTAAATAGAGACTTTAATATTACTCTTTTGTCAAAAATGTTCCTTAAAGTGTGATAACAATTCAAATCCGAATTAATATCAGCATTATGTTTCGCCTTCAAATGTGCCTCAAGACGACCTAGTTTCATTGATTCGTTGGTCAGGCATTATTGGCATAAAAGACTAAAGTTGACCGTTTAATGGACCGGGTATGAAACCAAATTTTAAATATGCCTCCGAATACCGTCGAACGTTTTTTTTTCTTGCTTGAACCCCTCATTTCACTAAGGGCTGAAAGAAATAAATATAAGATCAATATAAACAAAGCTGAAAGCAGCTGCTGTTGCCATTCAACGAAAGAATAATATACCGGTTGCCATTCCTACAGTAAAAAATAAAATTAATTCGTTGGCTGAAATGTGCGAGAAACGTCTGGAAAGCATAATGTGTCAGTTATTTAAATGCCTTTAAAAGCATTTAAATGTCCATGTGTACAGCGAGAATTCTTTATAAAATATTTAAAATGCACCGCAATTTAAAAACTTTTTTACGTATACATCACTTACATTTTTCTTTATTTTCGGGAATAAAAAATGAAATTTTGAAAAATATTGACTTCATGAAACATATTTAGAACGTCCTTTGTCTCCTTAAACTCTGGACGAGTCCATTTTCGAATTGCCCCCCTTAACAGTCGCATTGCCCACTTGTGGGGCGTGGGTCCCACGTTGGGAAACACGGGTCTAAAATCAACGCTTCCCTTCATGTTTTCTGCATTTCAGTACTGAGAGACAGGACTTAGAAGAGACTCTATTTATCCCTGACTGAGAGATGAGTCTTCACGTACAGCTAGCCGGCCTTGACCATTTAAAGACTGTGTGAAAGTAATATTTTTGCTAATAATTTAGTTATTCCCATGATAGTAAATAGCCTAACAATTACTTTTTTTAATAGATTTCGTATAAGTGAATATTTTTTTACTATTCGAATGGTGATCACTATATATCTTTTAAACTATTCTGAATGTGATCGTTATTGTAAATATGCTACAACACCGTCTCCCATCGGATTCTAAATTGAAATAAATGCAGTAATACTAATGAATTAATACATTTCGAAGAGTCTTTCATTTCTATAATTAATAATTCGAATTTTTCTTCGAAATGGCGTTGCCATAGCAATAATACGCAATCAGATAATCATTTAAATAATGTGATGATAATGATTTAATAATCATTTAAACAATTAAAAATAAATAAATAAAACTTAATTTTCGTTTTCAAAGCATGTCTAAAGTTAAGTAAAGCAGGAAGTGGATTTAAAGATCTTATGGTCGATCTACTCTAGTAGTTCTCAACCTTTTGACTAACGCGTACCATCTAAACAAAAATTGAAAACCTTTAGTACCACCACAACAAAGTACTACTAGCACCACCACTTTGTTCTTTGATCTGACGAATATTAGGGAAAAAACTCAATCAGGATGTTGAGGTTTTAATTTTTGAATTTAATAGTTAAAAATACTTTGCTTCTTTCCTATTTTTCTCTTGCATATCACCAGTGGTACGCGTGCCACCGGTTGAGAACCCCTGTACTATAGTATACTATAAACCTAATTTATTCATAATGCGAGTGGTAAAAAATAATGGTGCAGCAAAATATTGTTAATAGGTTCATATAAAATTCTCGTTAAGTGGTCACTGATACTTTAAATCAGGGTTTCCTAAACTGTGGGTAGCGACTCCCAAATGGGTCGCGGAACCTGCAGAAGGATGTCGCCAAAACGTTTAGCAGTTTTGACATTTCTTTAACTTATTATAATAATTTTACAATTACCAAATATTTTTACTCAATGTATCTGGAAATAGATAAAGATAATACAATACAGACAAAGAAAAAAAGAAAAAAACGAAAATGTGTCGATGCATTCTTTTTATAATATAAATGTTCATTTTCCTTGCTTTGCACGTGACGCTGTCATTTTGTCTGTTATTTATTTATTTAAAATTTTCACATTGTTCTATGTCTTAAAATTAGAAATTAAAGTTAATGACCTAAAACTGCAAAAGTATATTACAGTACAAGTGAAAAAATTGACAGTTTCCCTCATACATGTGTCGGATTTGTGCAATACATATGGAGCCCCACAAAATTTTTGAAAATATTATGAGATCCTGAGGGTCGCGAAAAAATCTCAGTGATAGAAAAGGGGTCGCGGCTGAAAAAAGTTTAAGAAACCCTGCTTTAGATAATTAGATTAAGGAGTCGGTTACCTTTAAAATGTCAAAATATTCCAAACATACAAGTTATTTTGAAGCTCGATATTTTTATAACCAAATAATTTATGGCCGCGGAATCTTGCATATTTATTTGATATCATTGATTCTGTATTTTTTAGATATTAAATTATTCAAATAATTTTTTTAAATACCGTCTTCGTCATTGACATAAAACTGTAATATGTATTTTGCTCAACATTGTGGTTAAACAAATCACTAGTTTTAGCTGATATTCTTTCCTAAGTTAGCAAATTTATGCATATTAATTATGCATAAATGACCTACTTTATAATAAAAAGAATCATATTTTTCCAAGAAATAATATTTTATTTTTTTATTTTTGAGACCCCAAACAGACTATTTTTTAACGTAAAATTAAAAGTAATTTCTAAAATTTTTATTCGAGAAGCTAACTCATTTCATACTCACATACGTTTTATACACTTGGTAAAAATTTCTTGAAAACCAGCAGTTTAAAAGAAAACTTGGGCTCAAACAGGAAAAGTATCCCCCCTTCCCAAAGGCAGTCACAAACCATTATAGGCATTGACCACTACTAATGCCGAAAGCGGCAGTCACTTTATTACGGAGGCACCTAATAGGCAGCCACAGTTGCGCCGTTACTTTTAAGTGCTGAAAGTTGATTGTGCTTTTTCTGTCCGATCTAAGTAGTATTATAACTTCGCGTAAAGTTGCTGGAATTGCAACTGAACTAATATATTACAGAGTTTCAGCAGAGAGCTCTCAACAAGAGAAATTGTTTTGTAATATCTTAAGTTTAGAATCACAAGTTGTGAAAAGTTTTATACTACCCTTTTACATCTTTATCTGTTCTTGTGTCCACAATAAGCATTAAGGGCGATAACTCGCCAACAATCTGGCCAGCAAGAGGTAACTTCTCGAGATTAACCTCTAAGTACAAGCAATTAGTTATCTTTAATCGATAAATAACTATAATACTCCAGTTCTAGAGTGAATTTTTATATGGAATTTTAAAATGCTTGTCGATGGGCTGTTTCCCATCAATATACACAATTCTCATACTAGAAACAATTTTCATAACTAGAAATTATTTACGATTAAAAAACCCGCCAAACAGTCCAAAAGTCACAAAAAATAACATGTGATGTCAGAGATCATGTGAATTTTGTGACGTCAAAAAGTACCTGGCATGGACCTTGTAAAACGTAGACTAACCCAATGAGCGGAGCGCGCGTTACCCACATGTCCGCAAGAAGGAATAGGGACGGTCTGGTTTACTTTAACACTGAAACCTACGGCGTTTGTATCACATAGCTGTTTTCAATTATTAAACGCGGTACGTTGTATAAATGACGAGATTATGAAAGTCGCAGTTTTTGCAAATATCTCATGAAAGTACTTTTTACTGCATTTTGCGCACTTTTTTCCCGCGCGTAATTCTTGCATAAATATCTTTACTTTGGTAAAACAGTAAAAACTCTAAACACAAAATTTGTGGACTTACTTTTGTACACAAAGTAAAATTAGAAAATAAATCAATAAATAAATAAAATCTGAAAGCTTTCAGATTTTACATTACGTCCAAAGGGGCGTTTTTTTAATGTTTTGTGTGTTACCTTTATTTATTAAATATCATGTTCTTCGCACTTAAACCATAAAATTCAGTTCAACAGCAGTATCTCAAAATATTTAAAAAAGCATATCTTTAGAATTTCCGATTCACAATCTCACGTGCTAGAGATATTTTTTTTTTTTTTTCGTACAGTGTTGCCATTGCTCGTTTTGAAATCGTTGCGTTTGTTAATCAAAAATTCTTTAATATTTGACAAAATATGAAATCGATAATATAACGAAATCCAAATTAGAGCTTCAGATGCCCACATTCGGTGTAGGACTTATTCAAAATTTGATTGCCCTAGGTACAGTTGTTTTATCCCAATGCGAAAACACATACATACATTTATGGAGATTCTTCATTATTTAATTTCTTTAAATATCATGCAGAGCTCTAATATTTGGTGGCAACAATGTGAAAAGTGAATCGACATTTATAGTGAACCGACGCAAAATGAGAAAACGAAATTAATAGCCCTTCTGGACAAATTACCCCTTTGGACTAATAAGATTGATAGTACATGATGCTTTGAAACAAATAAGGTAAAATTAAACAAGATCTGATATTATTTTTTACTTTTATGAGCATTTATGTGCTTTTTTAAAATTATAATATCACAAGATGATCATTTATTTGATTATATGATCATTAATTAACATTACAAGATGATTATTTATTTTAATAATTCATAAAATTTGGAGAATAAACTTTTCTGAGTGCAACGAAAAGAAAAAAAAAAAAAAAAAAAAAAAGATAAAGTTAAATTTGAAAGCTCTCAGATTTTATATTACGCCCACAGGGCCCCTTTTGTTACCTTTATTTATTAAATATCATGTTCTTCTCACGTTAAACCACATGAAATTCAATTCAACAGTAATGTCACTAAATATCTAAAAACTGCATATCTTTAGAATTTCCGATAGACAGTCTCGCACGCAGGAGATAAAAATGTTATTTTCCGTGCAGTGTTGCCGTTGCTCGCATTGAGTTTGTTAATCAAAAATTCGTTAAAGTTTTACAAAATATGAAATGGATAATAAAACAAATTCGATAGTCGGGCGTTCAGGTTCCCATGTTCAGGTGGAGGATTACGTTATTCAGAATTTGATGGCTCTACATACCGTCGTTTTTTCACAATGCGAGAAAGATACATGCATTCATGCAGATTTTTCATTATAGCCAACCATTGTTAAGTTTTCTTTTCCCTACTCTTCCGGGTATGGTCAAGGGGACAGCCGGGAATGCGGCAGAGGAAGGAGAAACCCATTTTGGATAGTCTGTTTCTTATAAGCCTCGTGGTGGCTGGTTGTAACGAAAGTTTTCCGCCAAAAAACTTTCTGAATAAAGTTAGGAAAAAAAAAAAAAAAAAAAAAACAGTGAACATCAAAGCAGTACCTTTAGTGCGGGTAGTAATCACCACCCAAATCTATGATTTTCTGCCAACATTTCAGCAAGTTTTCAGCCTTCGGACAAAAATTTGGCGGCCGCGAGTCCCAAAACAGATCAACCTCATTTCGGACGTCCTGTGCAAAATGGAACATAACACCAGCAAAGATATATCTGCAGGTGTGAAAAAAGGTAGAAATCCGAAGGAGCGATGTCGAGACTTTATGGTGGGGGTGACAAAAGATCCCATTCTAGTCCGTACAGAGTCCAACCGGTGATTGCAAACACGTGGTCTAGCATTATCTTGATGGAACATTACCTTTTTGCGCAGAAACTCAGTTCGGCGTTTTTACTTGATAGCAGCTTCAACACGAACCAGTATCTCGCTGTACACCTTACTGTCGCGGATTTTACCTTTTCCCAGATACTCTTTGTGGATAATACCATCAGACACAAAGCATGATCTTTTTGTTAGTCAAATTACGCTTTGCGATGCTGCCAACGGGGTCAGGCCAACCCCCTTTCGGGCATGTGTTGTCGAAGTAAATCCGCTTTTCATCACAAGTGACGATACTATCAAAAATTTTGCCCTAGCGTTGATATTCGAGCAGATTACTGCAGGCCCGAACACGGCTGCCCTTACCTGCTTGAGTTAGCTCATGTGGCACCCAGTGACTAAACTTGTACGTCTGCGATGCATAACGCGACTAATGGACATGGCACGAATGTCTAACTTCTTAGCAAGTTCTTGAGTGGTTGCATACTGATCTTCTTCCACACTTTCTCGTAGACGTGCCTCATCAACATCGGCCACAGCGCTCTGCTTCTTGAATATCATAGTCCTTGTTTTTGAACTTTCGGTACCAAACCTTCAATGGTCACATGATACAACATTAGTACCTAAAGCTATATACATGATTTGGTGACATTCTGTAGCTGACTTTTTGCAACAGAACTGAAAGTAAATAGTGGTCCTAATCTGGTAGCGTGACAGCTCCATTTCCGAAACCTTATGTACTTAATGATATTTTTTTCAAATTTCACAATACAGTGTTCTAGAGCAAGTGTATTTTCTTTGAAGTGCCAAAAATCGTTTGACAAAATATGATTAAACAAGCTAATGTGAGTTGTTTGCGCTGACGGGAAACTTTCGTTATAACCCGATATATGTGTAAATTTATTTCATCGAGGCAGTATATCAGCATACAGCCTTAAGGTATATGCGGGAAAATAGATGTAAATATAATAAACAGCAAAATTTTTGTTATACATCAAAATTTAGCGGAAGAACACGTCTGTAGTCGCCAATCTCACGCTACATCGCCAATAGCGTATAGTAGGGATTGTGATTATTCAATTATGGCAAAGCACACGAGGGCTATCCTCCTAAAGGGAGGGATGTCTTCGTGGAGGATTTTCAAAGGGAAACTGGCTCTTATACAAGTTACACATGGGGAAAACCACGAAAACGTCCATGCAGCCAGCCCGTTCGCAGGATTCGAACCGAATTACCAGTGTTCAGCGTCTTTACCGCTCGGCCGCTGTTGGGCCTAACGTGTAGTAAACATTGCTAAAACGAAATGTCGGTAGGCACGAATTTGGAGGTTTCCGAACATCCCAAACAAAAAGCGAAATTTCCCACATAATGGAAATTGCGAAGAAGTGGTAATAAATAAAGATGACATAAAAAGAAATATTCCATCGCGATGACAATGCTCCAATAAGAAATCAACTAATGGATAGCGAAATCTGTAGTTTAGTTCCAAATCCAGAAAATACCGCTGCCGACAGTGAAGAGAGTGAGAAAATTCTTGAGAACGAAAATTTTGATTAGTGGGAATTCTCGACACGGTAATTGCAGGACTTGTATAATGGAATTTTGTACCTGAATAATTAAATTATATGTATCTATAAAATTAAACGAAGTATTAACACACACAAAAAAAAGGAACTTAACAGCTTACATTGAAAGAAATGTTTTGATGAAAAAAATAAATATTGAACTTTCTTTTCTACAAATTTTGATTCTCTCAAGGTCATACATTGCTTCACAGACAACTATTTCAAATTTTTATAATTTCTATATGTTACCTAAGTAGAACTGAACTCATGATCTAAAATCCGGAAAATTCCGATCTCAGACTTTAGTACTCTACTATTCTTTAGTAACAGAATCTACGCATAATTTAATGTACAGCTTAGAAGTGGGTCACACCAAGAATATTTCTCTGATAAATTTATTTTACATAAATTTCGATTTTGTGACATTCCATGATACAATTTGTATCACATTTAGCAGTTTCCATCATCTCAATTTTAACTTAGATTTTCCTTTTTACCACACATTGTTCATAATAGAAAATATACGTGTAGCAATTATTTCCTGGAAAACAAGTATTGAATTCCATAATATTAAAAAGTCTAGAAATCTTTTGTTCATTATAAAAAAAATAAATCTGTACCTGTCTTTCCGATTAAGAGGATATCTTTTAATCCGAACTGCAAAATTATGAGATATTTCAATTATCTCATAATTTTGCATTTTATGATCCAGTGACTGAATAAGAATTTCTTCTGCTACGTGCTTCTTTGAATTCAGCTGTCTTCCCTACTAGAACCCATTGGCAATCAGCACTTCTTAAAACTATATTGCCACTTCTTATACTAAGCATTTTAAACTCGCTTTATACTACTTCAACAATGTTAGTCTCATTCATTTCTCTTTAATCTATTAACACTTTTAGTTTTCTTTTGACATCAGTAGTAACAATAAACATTTTACAATTTAGGAATGCTGAATTTGCTTGCAAGATTTACTTCTGTAGCTTCCTTGTAATTTTCAACTCGGGAACAAATGAAAAACCACAGAAAACAAGAATAAAATCCATCAAACTACCTTAGATCAGTGACATATGGTTTCAAATTATGAGAGACATCTCTTGAGATATAAAAAGAAAGCATACTTACACTCTTTATTAAGAATAGGCCTAAACTAACATTTTTATCAAAATAATTGGATAGTTAAGCTATGTTAAAAGTACAGTGCTGTCCAATTCAAAACAGTAGGCATGGGCAATTCTAACAGTATACAAATAATGTGATACTTTTGAGCCAACAAGTTGATATTTCAAATCCAAGAAATGGATACAGCACAAGCATATCATTTCTCAATAACTGCTTCAGACAGAACTTAAATTTACATATACAAAAAAACTCTCTTTCAGTTTTCAATATTAATTCAGTCTTTAATATGCATACCTTCTCATGTTTCCCAGCTAACACTCTCATGGAAGGGGTGGAAGAGGAGCAGCCTCTAGAATCGTACTCAAACTAAAAAAGAAAAAAAAGGGGGACAATAAACTCATCACTCCCTGGATTTGTTCAACTAGGTCTCTCAATTCAGGGGAAGAAAGAGTAAGGAATTTTCTAATGGTGTAAGTGGTTTAGCAAAGACACAATTCATTTCTTGAATTTTCTGGCTTAAAAAATTCTAAAATCCCTGCAACATAATCAAAGATCAATTAGAAAGACCCATTTTTTATTTAATACTTTGCATGCATGAGTGAATAACACACATTCTTACAAGATTACTCAAGTAATTGGATTTATAAAGAAAATTCCATTCTTTTTATTAAATTTCAGTTAAAAAATATGCATGTGAAAAACATAAAAAACAAGTATTTTTGTTAAACACAATTTATTTGTTTTGTACATTCCATATAATTTGCATATATATTTTGCATTTGCTGTAAGTTGCATACAAATTTAGGAGCAGTACAAAGATTTCCAAAGTAATTCAATTTTTTCTTTTGCCTTTTATATGATCAAACAAAATCCGAAATTCAGTTTTAATTTGTTTCGAATTATTCACACTGTGGCCGTTATTTTTATAATTATATCAATAATGCTTAATTTTAATTTAGTTCTAGCAGCAACATAAAATAAATAAGAAACACTGGAATGTCAAGTATCAATAAGTATGTATGTTTCACAATGAAGTAAAATCAACTAATTACCATAATACAATATAGGACCATGGAACATCAAGAAGCATTATTGCTATACTTGGTCCATCGAAACTGACACAACAAGATTATTTCACTTTATATAAAAAACAAAAACTCCAAGTTTTTTTTAATTTTTGATTAGTATTCATTTCTATAATACAAAGCAAATTGCAAGTTGTAAATGTAATTTTATAAAAATTATCTACTTTTTCACTAAGGCTCCAAATAAATTAACACATAAAGAAAATACAAATATTTGAAAATACCATACAGTATAAGGAAGTAACAAATGAAACAATACTGAGGAATAATCCTCAAGTTCCAGGCACATGTATTCATTTCAAACTGATGTCCATAACACTAAGAAATGGCACATAATGTTATATACAATGATCAATTCCTAACTGATAATTGTAAATGAAGGGTGGGGTGACCTCTGAAAATTTATGCAGTTAAGGCTTATAGAAAAACTTCAAACTGACCTAGCTTTCAATGAGAGGGCAATGTAATACCTTTTCACAACAGTAGCTTTACTATATCTTAACATAGTTACTTAACAGCATTTTCAAATCTTTGCAAACAAAGTTATTTGTTTTTTAAAAGTTGAATCTTGCAAGATGTAAAATTTAAGACTAAGGCAAAATATAAAGACCAAATATAAGAAATGATAAATGTTATTTTCAGGCAGTCATAAATTTTAAAGTTCTGTGACTAATGAAATACAGCTAAACTTTTTTGTTCGGAATCCCCCCCTCCCCCAAAGAAAAAAGTTTGCTGGGAAGATTAAAATTGTAATTCTAAAGATGTAGAGCACATCAAAATAATTCATGTGTTAATGTGGGGTAAAAGGCAAAATATGCTTTGACTGATGAGTGGTTATACAATACGAATGAAAAATTTTCAACAGCTGGAGCACTGAAGGGATCTACAATCAAACCAGAAATTCCAAAATTATCCAACATTACTAGAATCTTAAGTTACAGAGAAAATCAATAATTTTTTTTACACAAATATACCTAAAAAAACTTGCATAGTGTGATCTTTAGCACCTCTTACAATAAATAATGCAACCATTGTTAACCATTAGCACCACAAATAAGTGGACTCAGCAGTAGATTAAATACTGTTTTGATGTTTGCTATTCAAACACAGCAAACATAAAAAAAAAAAATAAAATAAAAACAGACATTTCTTAATATTTAAATCATTTCCATGTTTGAAACTTTTTAACAAATTTAAGTAGTTTTTAAAATCCCGGCATTCTTTTCCAATGATTCTGTACTTTTCTTGTAAAACTGAATTCAATCCCCCCCCAAATTGTTTATCCAAAAGCAGATGACATGATCCTGAGAAAGACAACAATGTAACAATAAGATCAAATAAATTCACACTGTGATGAAATTAAACTATACTCAGTTCTCTTAAGTTTTAATATAGGTTATTAAACTAAAGTTGATTTTGAAACACTTTTAGATAAAAACATATAAGCTGTATTTTCTTAATTGTTTCTTTCCAAAAACAATAAAGAAAATATGTTTTTTTAACTAAGCATAACTTCATTAATTATTTTACAACATAATACTTTCAAGATTTTGCAATACATGATTTTTATGGTACTATAAAATATTCTGTCATAAACACCATCAAAAACTCAACTTTATTATAGATTCTGGAAAGATTAACTTTTGAAGACCACAGGTTTCCCTTTTCTTTAGAGTTCCAACAAATGATCAATGAATATAAAATTTTATCTAAGGTAAAACTAATACACTACATAGACTATGTACGGATGACTAGTCAATAAAAAATGACTGCAAAACAAAATTCTCTCACACATTTCTAGATAGAAAAATCTATATTCAGAAAAAATAAATTACATACATTTTTAAAGTTTACCTTTAAAAGTACAAAAATATTGCTAGAATTAAAAAAGTTTCTGCAACAGATACAAAAGGAATGTTCCGCTTTCTGATTGCATACTGTAATAGGAAAACAGACACAAATTTAGATATTGATTTCAATTCAAGAAAATACATAATCATCAGCATTAAGATGCATGATAAATAATTTTCATCTAATCCAATTAAAATGATACTTTTTAAGTTAATTAAAAAACAAATGTAGGAATTTTACCTGAAATACTATAATTTTGCAATTTCAGTAGACAGATCTTTTTAATCTGTTAATGCTAACATAATAAAGTAATAATAATAATAACAATAATACTAAATAAATAACTGCACAACAAAACCACATTATTGATAACTGGAAAGTTATGATTACTTTGTTACTTTATGATAAATCCTTTCTATACATCATAAATTTTTGCAATACATAATGAAAAACATACATACTGTATTTACTCATGTATTTTCCTCCCTTAGCTTAAGCACAAGGTTCTAAAAACTTTTTATATACAGGTAATTTCCCCTTCTCTCAAGGCATTTATTTAGAAAACACATTAAAAAAAAATAAATAAGAGAGAGAGAAAGCTAAACATTTCAGTAACAGTTTTTAAATGGAAGACACTGTCAAGAACAAAAACTCCCTAATGGTATCATAGTTAGGGTATATGAGACAGGCTGGTTTTTTAACAAACACTATTCCTGCCATCTTTCCAGGAGGACATCGCTTCTATCCGTTCAATAATCCATTCAAAGACTATTGCCAAAATATTGGCAATAGTCTATTGCCATTTTATAGCATGTCCACTGAATTGATATGCTTAGGCATTTTAGGTGCATGCATTCTTATTGATGAAGTAATAACAGTGAAAAGCTTCAAGAAAATTCCATGCTCTTGATGGTTCTGAAGATCACTGCATGTGAGAAAACAGACTGAATGGTTATGGAGATGATGAAAATGGTAAATGACTTGCAAGTTGTAGCAGAACAGAACAAATGTCATTCCTGCCATCATTCCAGGAAGATTTAAATCACTTTTGTAACCAAATTGTGACTAAACCACTCAGACTATCTCTGAAAGTTTTATAATAAGTGGATGTCAACATAGTTGCACAAATTTTTTAGAATTGGAAAATCTCGATAGCTTCCACTGGATTGATATGCTAGTAGATCTCAGGTGCATGGGCTGGATGTTGTTTGACTTATTTTATTGATGAAACAAAATAGTGAAGAGCTTCAAAAAACGCGAATATATAATGCTCTTGATGTTTCTAAATCACTGCATGTGGGAAGACAAACTGAAAGGTTGAGAAAGGTGACTACAACGATGGTGGTTACAAATTGTAAGTTGTAGCAGATGACATGGATGACAGTTCCAGAAGTACTGAATGACATGAAGCTTAGGCTGTATCAGTAAACAACACCAACAGCAGGTAAAATTCAAGACACAGGGAAACAGAAATAATGGTTATTCTTATTAGATATTATAATATCAATATTACTATGTATTTTTATTTGAATGTAGGCTTCTTTTACATAAATAATATCATGCTATTTACCAGTAGTTTACCAATAAATACTTTTTATACGTTATATTCTTTACTGTATCTGTGTCCTTTGGAAATAGTTATTTGAGTAACTGCCCACACTTGGTTTGTGTGTGATAAAATTATTAAAAAATGGGAAGGATGATATGCGAGTAAATACGGTATATCAATGAAGAAAGCACAAAATGGATTTTAATACTTTAACTCAA
Organism: Stegodyphus dumicola; assembly: GCF_044657685.1. NCBI lineage: Eukaryota > Metazoa > Arthropoda > Arachnida > Araneae > Eresidae > Stegodyphus > Stegodyphus dumicola. Next base: position 57,482,783 of record NC_140771.1, on the reverse strand, counting down.
AAGATTTTTCATAAACGAATAGGAAAATCAGAGAGATTCTGCATAATATTATGATACATTTGTTACGTAAAAATATAAATCTTCACATACATTTATATACATACAGGCATACATATTTTGAATGACAAAACAAGTCATTGAGAGAATTTTGTACTGCAAATTAAGGCGGAGAGGTAAAAAAACATGCAGAAATGATATCACTCAGAGTAAGATACATGCAATTCAATTCACTTGCCAATAAAATTTTAATATCAAGCCATACAAAAATTTTAACAAAATCAGTCACAAAGGATTCAAACAAAAGTTAATTCAAACTTTTCCATACAATTTGAATTCACAATAATCTGCTTCATAATTAAATACTGATACAGAAATTCAATTTTAGTTGAGCTGTTCTGCACTTACTTCATGATAAAAAAAATTTTAAGAAAAATACATATCTTTATCATTAAAAAATTCATAAAACTATGCTTATTCTAATAAACCTAAATAAAACTCTAACCTTCTGCATAGTTTTATGATGTAACTTTGAGTGTATTACAAAAATTATTTACGAAATTCTGATATACTTTACCCTGCCTCACACAAAAATGTAATTAACTATTTAAAGAAATACCACATTGCACTTGCAAGCTATAAACTCTTCAAAAAGAAATTGCCTTTGTTCACTTTGTGAATTTCAAGAAAAAACAATATTCCAAAATCTTTCTCACTATCTTAAATGCCACCAAGTAAGAAATGTTACAAGGAAGAAACTTGCATTTGTATCACAGATTATCTTCATGTCACCAGGCATTGTTTTAATTTGTTTACAGTTTTAGGGTCAAGAGTGCATAGATCAAAATCAAAGCTCGTGTTGGAAATCTGAAATTTACCAGTTTTCTCAATAACATCGACAACTTTCTGTAGCATCTGCCTGTCATTTGAAGACATTATCTTCTTTTGTAATTCCATTAATTCTTCACGATCCAAAGAATCATCCTTTTGCATATATATTTCTTCTCTACTCGGTGACAGCCGCCTGTGAATATCATTATTTAAACTCCCATTTCCTTTATGGGAATGCTTTGAGGATTTATGCTTCGATGAATTGTGAGAATGGTGTTTTCTTTCATGTTTTGGAGAAAGTTTAAAGTCATGATTAGATTCAGAACTATAGTCATCTAATTCATAGTCACTACTTAATCGTCGTTTGCTAGGATATGAAGACTCACTTGTTTGAGGGGATAAAGCATCATTATCACTGTCGGACATTATAGCCGAAAAATCCCTGCTGCCATCTAATGATGTTTCAGAAATACTGGATGCAGAACTGCTGTATGCCAGCCTATTGCTACTGCTCTTCTTTGATCCATCATCCTCTGAGTCTGAATCCAAAGAGCTCGAGAGAGGAGACATGGGTTTATGAATAGGACTGGCAGGCTTAGGTTTTGGCATTTCTTTATTCTCAACTGGCACTGAATGGGTTTTGTGTTTCTCCTCTTTCTTAATAGAACTAAATACTTTAATTTTACTTTCTTCATCCTTCTCTTTGCCATCCTTAATTTTACTTTTTGAAAATTCTTTCTCTCCAGTCTTTTCACTACTTTCTGAAGATACAGAAATATGCCTTTTTTTCTTTTCTGAAGTTCCATGTAAACTATGAGAATCTGTAGTAAGAGGCCTTTTCAAAGATTTCTCTACTTTTTCAGATTTAATTAATTTAGGTTTTATATCTTTAAAGTCTAAGTGGTGAGAGTCTTTTGAAGAAGTGTGATTATCTTTATGTGAATGGTGACTACTGTCCTTTGAGCGGTGTCCACTTTCTTTAGAAGAATGATGGCTACTCTCTTTATTTGAATTTTGATGGCTTTCTTTAGGTGCTGTGTGATGAGATTGTTCTTTTGATAAATGGCGAATTTCTTTGAATGAGTGATGTGTGTCTTTAGATGGCTGGTGCTCTTTGGAAACTGAATGATGGCCTTCTTTGATACTATGGTGCGATTCTTTGGATATGTGGCGGGCTTCTTTTGAAGAGTGAGAAAATTCTTTATTGGAATGATGAGTATCTTTAGATGAATGATGAGATTCTTTAGTTGCAGTTTTAACTTCTCTATTGGGAGGTGCATTTGAAGAGCTTACAGGTGTAATTTTACTTTTTGGTTGACTAGACTGCCCAGATCCCTAGATCAGAGAACATAAAAAAAATTAACATACATATACACACAAAATACTTGAATTTACAATATCCATATATTTTTTTACTTTCTTCAAGAAAATTAACAAATAGCAGAAATATGTAAGTGCAAAAATACATTTAGAATAATATTATAAACACGATGTTGAAAAAAAGTTTTAATATGTGACAATTTCATATATAAATATACAGCTAGGCACAGTTTTTCAAAATTAAATCAGCATTTTAGAAAATTATTACTGCCAAAACATAGTTTTCAAAATTACGTACCTAATCATTTTTAAAGGAATACTAAAGCATTATCTTTTCACTGAGATGTAACTTTGCATATTAATCAACAGTAATAAAATAGAGTTTGTCTATGCGCGTATGTATATCACACAGCAGAGATGAACTGCCCCAGAATTTACATCAGAATTTGTTTTTGGATGTGTGTCATTTTTCATGTATACCTAACTCTAGTTGACTTATTCAAAATTTAATTATTTCATAATTTCATCATTTGCAATATCAGATAGAGAGGAAAGGGAAGTCATCTATATAAAGTTTATTATTCCAAGTCTCTTGCACAATCTATAAAATCTATTAATTTTCAAACCTCGGGATTTTTTCCATCATTGCACATTTGTTATTTTAATATTTAAAAATGTGTTTCCTTTATAAAATCTAGATACTTTAACACATTATAAAACCAATTATTTGTTTTCTTTTAAAGTACGAATGATAAAAAATATTAATTAAGCAATTTTCTAAATTTTATTCCCAAACATCCGGCATTATGAAACCTTTTCCGGATGGACATCCCATATGTGCATTCCGTACGAATGTCTCTCACAGCCAGGTGTTCCACCCATGTATTGCTGAAGAATAAGTTTAGAGGATGGGTGATGCAGATGTGCATTTCAAGCTGAACCATTTTTTAAAGTCCACTAGATGGCATCCCACGTGCATCACTATTGAACTGAAAACAGCTTTGGTATTCTGCTCCCCAGCTGTTGAGGGAGGAAGAACAGTATAATGCAAACAGAGCTCTGAGCATTCCCATTTTTTATACCCTTCAGATTCCTTTTTTTCACTATTATGTGGGATTCTGTTACACTTTGTGTTGCTTTTAGATATATTTGGTTTACTTCACTTCTTATTTTGGAAAGCCTTTAACCCACTTTATTATGACATGGAAACATTATTTATCAGAGGAAGGATAAGAATATACTTGTATGATAAATCAGCCGATTAATGACATAGATGACAGTAATGATTCATTTTTGAATGAGTTATTAAATGCTATTTCTAGTGATTCTGATATGGTCATTTTGTCAAATACTGAGCTCATCAAGTGCTTGCCTTCCACTGCCCATGAACAATTTTGTTACTTCTTGTAATTTTTTCCCCTTAATTTTGGAGTTTATTAATATATTTTGTCAATTAAAACTTCAGAATAAATTGAACTTCCAAAAATTATTTTTCAAAGTAAGCAATTTTTTTATACGTTTCCATGTAAAGTACAGGAAAAAGGTTATGAAATGCTAATTTTAATGTGTATGACAGCTTAGGTAATAATCTAAAATAATATCAAAAACTATCATGTTAAGATTTAAATTTTTTGTTGAGCGATTTTTTTTAAATTCTAAAGTTAGGCTTAGCGACAAAAAATCCCTGTTCTGAGGGACCCTAGACTCTCCTCTGTCTCGAAGGAATGTCTTAAAAAAGGCATGCCATTAAAAGGGTTAAACTGAAATGGTGTTTTCTTCTCTCATGATCCCATTTAGAAACAACAAGGCCTTTGTTTGGAAACACGGCTTCCAAACATGCTCATAATATGCACGAACTAGAAAATGACATAAGCTTTGTAAAACTAATACAGTCAAAAGTCTTTAATCCGGACTCGTTGGGACTTCAGCGATTCCGAATTATAGATCATTAGTTTAAATCTGGTAAGACGGCATGCAGAAATTATAAAATTAAAAATATAAAACCGTAATTTATGAAATAAAGAGCAACTATGATCTAAAGGGCATCAAAATTTACAAAAAAAAAAAAAAAAAAAAAAAAAAAAAGTAAGAAAGAAAGAAAAGAAAAAAGCTTAATATTTATTTGTTTACTTTATTAAACATTTCTTTCAATGTAAGTTGTTTAAGTTGCTTCGTTTTATGTGCTAATACTTTATCTTTAATTCTATAAACAGATATAATTTCTTGCTCCGTTACAAAGTTCTGCTGTTCAAACCCTATAATTGCTGTGTCGAGAATAGCGACTAATTTGTCAATCGAAATTTTTTCGTTTTCAATAACCTCTCTGTCACTTTCTTCACTATCGGAAGCAGTACATCAATACATGCTTTCACTTTGTAGATGCTTTGGCAGCTCCAGAATCGGAAACTCTTTTTGACATAATTGAAAGTTCAAGCTTACTTTTTATAACATTGCTCTAACAGTGTGTAAAAAGTAATAAGCCAGATCCAATAAGAAAATTAAGGAACAATGCAATCTGCAACATTAACTGAAATAGATAACTAGTTAATTTTAGCCTAGCTTATACCGTCCGTTATACATTAAACGCACATGCATAAACATATTATGTGCATGTGTTTACGCATGCACAGAAAGTTTGTAGCTTTAAGGTCTGGATTATAGATCATTCCAGATTATAGACGTCTGGATTAAAGACTTTTGACTGTAATATAAAAATGAGAAAAAATTTTAAATTGAAGAATTTTTTTTTATTAAAATTAAAGCCAGCATTTTACATCCCTTCTGTTATATTACACTGCTGCCAATTTCCCTTGATTTTCATTCTATCTCTCAATATCTTGGCAGATTATCAATCTCCCACTTTTTTGAAATCTTTACTAAAGAAAATGTTGTCCAGAAAAAAAAAAAAAAAAAAAAAAAAAAAAAATTTACAGGGTTCATGAAACTTAAAATGGGCAAATTTCATGCCCCTATCCCTAGTAATTTTCAGCATGTTTCCATATCAAATTTTATTTCATCTGAACTTAATTTATTGTAGACATTTGAAAAACTTTTTATGAAGATTAAATCAATATTAGTATTTAATTGAGCTTTACATCAATAAATTGTACATTATTAAGTTTATCCATTCAATAGTGTGTATGTTAATTACATTTTCATTGTGCTTTGAAAAATATAAAAGAATTTCCTTTCTTACTCAGGAACTGCTTGGTATAAATGTGTGAAAACATTGCAAAATGAAATTAGTCAAAAAACATAAAATTTAAAACATCTAATTAAACATTAACATATTTCAGATCAGAATCAGACTATAAATAGTCCAACAATCCCAATCATGCATTTTAAAATGCAATTAATCCAATTTGGAGTTCTTTTGAAATTGCATTGCTGCACAATACAAAAACTTCCCTGTTTCTCATATAGTGGTGGGTCTCATAGGGTGGCAGCTATGAAATTATATAATAATTAGATTTATTCCAAAACTTAAAAACACTTTTCAAATCATTAATATCATGTCCATTACCTGTTCCCTCATTACCATAATTCATCATAAAGACATATTTAAAAAAATTCTCCTAAATTAGAAACTTATAACTACTTGTACAGCACGAAACCGATATATACTAATAATTATAATGGATTCGTTTATTAAATACCTAATTAGTACAGTCAAAGAAAAATTTTTCAATTCCTAAATTTAATCTTTTAATCGGACTTTAACAAAATTCAAAGTGTGCTTTTTTACTTAGTCAATTTAATATTCTTGCAATTAATCTTACTTAAGATGATTATATTTTTGATGCAAGTAAGCAAATTTTCATATTATAGCTAAAGTTTCTCTTATCTTGCAAATGTTTTAAGCCAATGAATATCTTCATTACTTCTCCCAGTCACTTATATATAATATATTATTTCAGATGACTGAAGCTATATTAACCATGCTAAGTAAAAGTTTAAGTTTTGCTGTCCATTCACCTCTTTCCACAATTTATAAGATTGCTATTTCTTCTAAGAACTTTGATTCAAGCCCAGCTATTCAAATAATATGCAATTTATGCTTGTTTAATTGAGCAATTTATGTTTGTTTGATTTTCAAAATTCATTTTAATTTCATTTTTATGTATTATAATTTATAGACTTATTGATTAAAAATTATTATTCAAATTAAAATGTAGAAATATAGAAACAATTCTGCTGGTTTTGCTCCTCTTAATTGAGGGCTTACATTTAGGTTTTTCTACTCTTTCAGGTGAGCTAATTTCAAATGTTCTGTGGTTTTTCCTAGTAACATTTTGTAATAGATTACTAAATCGATTAATAAATTAATAAATTTGTAATTCGATTACTAAATCTGTGAGGAAATTAATCCTAAAATTTTCCTAGAACTGTCAAATATTCACCTTGTTTAGTATTCTCTTCTTATTTACTTTTTGTTTTAAAATTGAAATAAATTAAAATTTAAAATTAAAATAATGAAAAGCATCCTTGTTTTATATGCAGTGTTCTTATTAAGTCTCATACTAAATGATGGTGAACAGATTATATCCCACATACTAGCTATGTATAAATAGACATACTTTTAAACTCTCCTACCAGTATACCATCATTATATTCCATAATTTGTCAAATAACAAACTACCCATTATTGTGAATAATCATATAGAATTTCAAACTATCTTATCATTATAAATCTTATCATTACTTTTGCATAAAAAAATTTAATTATAAAGATAACATTTTGTAACACCAAGCATATAGGCTGGCATCATCAATATGCTTCTTTCCTTTTTAAAAATTTTATATAAACATTCAGAAAACTTAATTTCTATAGATGGTAACAGTAACTGATATTCTGATTTAAAAAATATATTTTATTGTTACTTTGTAATTCTGTCTCTAGAATTCAAAATTTGTATTCAATTTAACATGTACATACATGAATAAACATGCTTCACTTACTTACATCAAGAATTTAAACCCAAATTTTTCATGTTATAATGATGCCAGTTTATAATATTTTTTTAGTTTGCGCTTTATTTCAAAGAATATTGTGGAAATTATTATTGTACTTTAAATTCTTTCAAGCTCATCATAATTAAATATTTGAAAAAACTAAATTTAATTTGAATCATAAAAATGATGCAAGCATAATTTCCCTAAACTACTATAATAACAATAAACATCAGATTACATAAATTAAGATTACCTTTTCTGTAAAAAAATATTAAATGTTTTGTTAAGATTGCAAAAATCCAAGAACCAACTACATATGAATAAAAATGGTAATAACACTCCTTATTTATGGATTCAAATTTTTTAAACTCTCCACCATCAATAGTTCAAATCTTTTCTTGAGGATGTGGAGACAGAATATGGAGACATATTTACTACAACAGTGTGAAGCAGCTGAGCCTGGGCAAAGTGATAAAAAGATTCTGCACACCACAGAGTGCAAATCCTCTTATTTCTAGACATGTAAAAGTTATCTCACAATTTTGTTACAAAAACAGGAGGAGGGGAGATATGAGATGATGTTTGCAGCTGATGCATTTGATAAACTGGATGAACTAAATGTGGCATTGCAGGAAAAGGGGTTATTTGCACATGAAATGTGAAAGATGTAAAATCCTTCAAAGCAAAACTAGGCAAGCAGGTGAAGACACGTTTTGTCATTTCCTTTTATTAGGAAAACAGAAAGTGCCTAAGGTTAGGGATCATCTCCAAAGCTTGGAAGATGAGGTCACAAAAAGATTTCAGGACATGTTCAAAATTGATAAAAATAATAATGTAAACCATGTTGTCTTTATCATCGCAAAAAGGACAAAAAAGAAATTTTAAGACATTACATGGAAAATTTCAAATATATACCGCAGAATTTACATATTTTCTAAAAATTAAATTAAGTGTTCTAGTTTATTATTAGGATTTTCTAATTAATAGCCATACAATTAAAAAGTTTGACAAAGATAAACTTTTGCATCATGCAAATCTCTTTATAAGTAAAGTTAAAAACTTGCATTTAAAAAAATTTCGCCTTATTTTCTCTCATAAAAACTTAGATTTCTATTAATTCTTTTCAAATTAAAGAAAACAATTATTCGTATGGCTTCATGATTTTTTACAATTCTCTTACTGAAGTGTGCATCTCAAAGTTATGAACATTTAGTAATAATCAGTGAATTATTTTTCATCGCCATAAATGTAATGAACAGTTTTTAATATTAGCAGCACATGAAGCACTGCTAAAATTTTTAAATAAATAATGAGCAGATTTTTTACCACAGATAATGAATATATTAAATACAGAGATGTCTTTCAAATAATTTATCAAAACTTATGCACAACTTTTGAACAAAAACAATAGAAGAAAAGAACAATAATTTAGACCTTTAGAAAAAGTGGTGGTATATAGATTTGCAAATACAAATTATATACTTTTTTTTCCTTCAATTTTAATCTAAAGAATTAATAATTTTCTTAATTTCTTTATTAAAACACATATGTACCGGGACAATTTTACTTCCTCAGAAAATTTAATTTCTCAACATTTTTCTACAGAATCATTGTTAATCTTGACATATTTTTTAACTTTTTTTTTCCAGTTGTTTCCAGATCTTAGTTATCCAGTTGTTTCCAGATTTTCCTGACCTCACTTTGATCCTCCCAGCTTTTTTCATTCACGACATTTCGGATATCAATAAGGGAAAGCTGTTACCAGATCTTGAGAATAGGAAATAGTTTGAATAACTGATTTCGGAGACTCCAATAGACATGAAAATTCCTTACATGAGTATTAAGAATAATGGTTTCATCTTCTGAAGAAATGCATTCACACTGGCAGCAATTATGTAATTATACTGAACAGTAATAAATAACTATGCTTTAAAAGGAAGAGGGGAACTAATCTCAAACCTAAATCCTTTTTTGAGGCAATTTTCTTAAAACGAAATGCATAAATCAAAGAAAATTTCTAACTATTTTTATGATGATAGTATGAACTTGTGTCTATCTCTTATATGGAAATTAAAGATCTTTTAAGACTATCAATTAAAATTAACTTCTATCTAATTATGCAATCTACTTCATTTAAGCTATATTATTCTCAGATTAAACAAGTCTTGGAGGAAAACATTACTATTAAGCAGAACATAAATGTAAAATAAATTTGAGAATAAAATTAACTTTCTAAGAGTTACCGAGTAAAAAACATTAACTTAGGAAATTTCTTGAAATCTTTGTATTTCACACTTTTAAAGCCATCTCACATATTTTGAAGATATACGTCGTCATTATTAAAAAATTATTTTTCTTTTAAAAAAATTAAAAAACATGGATTAAAAAGGAAATTTTACAACTAATTACTAATGAACTAAGGGAATTTTACAGTTTAAAGAAACAGGTACATATTTGATACCCATATAATTTATTATTCCAATTTTAAAAAGATATTAGAACGTTAAATGTTACAAGACACACAACACAGCATATTTGCCTCTTTTTTTTTTTTTTTTTTTTTTTTTTTTGAAAATTTTCTACATATTTTAGTTAATTTCTATCCATTTCCTTCTAAATTCATTTGCTTTAATAAACAAATCAATGTTGCTATTGTCATTGGTTCATGTGTTAATTTTTCAATGATATCCCTTTGAAAAACAATTTTTTTCCTCCCTTGGTATAATCAATTTCTTTTTCAATAATTCTTTTTTTATCTTCGAATTTTCAGATTTAACTAAAGATTTTTGTTATTCTTTTAAGACCTGTATTAACACATAAAGGCCCTTTTACAAATATCTCTCCATGTGACAAAAGGTAATAGGTCACACATAGAAAGGTAGCAAGGTCAAGGTCCAAGAAACTCTTTTTCTTCAATGCAGACAGATAACTTTTGATAATCTAGGGTGGAGTGTTCCTTGTTGTTCACAATACTAATTTGTGATAGTTTTGCAATGAGCCACATGATTTGATTTCCTTATTCATCTAAAATGTTAATTCACACTCAAAATAGCCATCATTGGAGAGGGAAAACAGAGAGAGAAATGTCATATGAGCAAAATTAAGGACATTTTACATTTTGGCTGAAATTAAGAACTTTTAAGGAACTTTTAAAAAAAGAGAGAGAGAGAAACTAAGGACTTTTAAGGGTTGTACGAATCCCGTTTAAGGAAAAAAATATAAAATCAAAGTCTGGCAAAATAATTTTAGAATGCCTAGTTGATTATAAGACATGGAAAATAAACCAAAAGAAACATAACCACATGGTCTGCAGAAAATATTTCCAAGACAAATTATTTCAACAAATAAAAAATGTTCCTTAATCAAAACTAAAGCAATATGGTAATTTAAAAATTTCATAATGAACAGAAATAAAATCTAAGTAGCCTAGAAAAGTGTAAAAATAATTCTATTTACTTTTGATTTCACAGATGGGTCTGGAGAACTTTTTGTCCTTATGGGAGCACCAAAAATGTCAGTAAAAGGCTGGCTAGCCTTTGGAGCTGGTGGTGAGGAAGGTTTTGTTGGTTCCTGAAAAGAACAGTTTCTTTTATAACTGACTTTCTCATAAAACAAAGCATTAATTTAAATGAAATGCAAATAAGCCCATATTTAAACAATGAATATTTTATTTTTGATAAAACAGAAAAGAAAAATTTGGCATTATTTTCAGAAATAGAAATTAAACAATAAATCTAATGTACCCACATATCTCCCCTCTCAGCACTTGCATAGAACAGAAAAATTGATTTTCATAAAATACATATACACATATACAAATACCATACTGGACAAAATATAAGACAAACACAGCAATTTTTTAAGTTTTTTACAATTAAAAATCAGGATTACATATAAGATGGTCTAAAAAATACAAGCTTAATATACTGAAGGCATTCTTTCACAATAATTAAATGCTTTGAATTTCACAGCCTGAAATATATTCCACAGCTTGAAATCATATAAGTATGATTTTGTAATGTACAAATTAGAAGATGGGAGGGTGAAATTAATAATTTTTGGTACATATGTATTATTACAAACACATTAATAAAATTCGCCAAACTCCGGCAACCAGGTGCATAACAGTTCTTTAGATGACCATACCACTATAAATTGAAATCTAAAATTTCATTGACTCACCTTATGTTAAAAAAAAAAAAAAAAAAAAAAAAAAAAAAAAAAGGGCAAATGTGCCAAAGTGATTGCACTAATTTCTTTAATGTCAGTTGCACTATGAGAGGTTTCTCCCCCTCTTGGGTATTTAAAATAACATAAGAAATTAAATTCAAGTAACATAATTGGAAACTACACAAGGTGATCTATTTAAGCTGGCTCAAGTAAACTAATGGCATGCTTCTAAAGTCGGCTAGCAAAATGGTTGAAGCCTGAATAAGATTTGGCATAACTGACGATAGTACATAACTGCAAGAGAGGCTGCCAGAAGAACTTTAAAATATTTAAATTCTCAACTTAAATACTTTACAATTAATTTGCATTTTGGCGAGGACTATGGAAAGAAGAAATTACAGTAGAGTTTCAAATAAAAACAATTGATTAAGTAACATAAAATCCTACATATAATTAATATGTTCTTAATGTATAATGACAATAAATAAAAAGTATATCAAAAACATTTAACATTGACATTACAAAAGAAACTTCCGAAACCGTCATAAAATATATCTTAAAATGTAACTTTCTAACAGCTTTAATTCAAACATAACTTAGAAAAAATAGTATGCTAAAAGTTATAGTATTTTTACCTTAGGCACAAAATGAGATCGTGGCTTCTTTTCAGCAACACTCTGTTTTGGATTATTAGAGGGAGAAGGATTATCTGCATTCTGAGGAGGGACACAAGCTTGAGTCTGTAGGGATGCACTGCCAGTTACAGAACCAGTTAATGCACCAACCTATAGTAAGATAGATAAGTAGACTTAAACAGAATAGGCAGTTGTTAAACTATTCAAATGATAAAAAGGACTTTTGTATTCATTTCAAAATAATTTTAATAATTACAGAAAAATATGTTATATCTTGATTTTCTACACAATAGTGAATAAAATAATACAGTAGTATGTTAGAATATTCATATTAATTGAACAAAATAATCATTTCTTTTTGAATAGCTAGCTACTGAATTTTTTTACTGATTAAAAAACACTCATACATTTCACAAAAAATTAATAATTTGAGAAAAATATGTTACACCTACACTTTTTATAATATATTTGATCACTTAAATCTAATGGAAATAAAATTCTAACTTTTACAATAGAAAAGAATACTTTTTCAGCACCTTTGTTTAACTTTAGAAATTTAAATTGCTGATATTTAAAAAAATTCTTAGATCAATCTATTCCATATTAATATGGGACATATGATTAACAGAAGCACTAAACTCCCCATTCTCAGTACTGCACTAACACATAAAAATCTAATACTTTAATGTATTCTAATATTCAGGAATAAGGGGAATACAAATATAAATTGCTTATACTTAAATAATCCTTGAATCAATAAATTCGAAATTAATACGCGATATTGTATTATTAATAGAATCTGCTAAACTCAACATTCACAATCCTGCACTAATGCACAAGTCTAATTTTTAAATATGATAATACTCAATAACAGCAAAAAATTTAAAGAAATAGAAATTGTTAGTACCTCTAAAAATGTTCGGATAAAACATTTAAATTAATACGCGGCATATGATTAGCAAAATAGCTAAGCTCAATAATATTGCACTAATGCATATATTTTAGTCTACAATAATATTCAAGAATGGGGTAAAAGTTGAAAGAAACCCACTTTGTTTCGTACACCACAACAATTATTTTTATGAAATCAGATATATTAAATCAGTGATATAACGATCATCCTACCTCCACAATGATAAGAATTCAGCCACATACAAAAATGAATATGATTCCTGATTAAAATTTAAAAAAATGATTTCTAATTTTAAACAGACCGCTAATAATCAAAATCAATCATTTACTGTTTAATAATATGCCTCGGAGGAAAAGAAAAATTCCTAGTAATCCAACCATATGTTTCAACCACGTGGATTACGGCCTACTTCGTGCGGGTTGTTCCAACGTGAGCATTCCATCCATATGAATGCATAAAAAGATCATCCGGTTTTGAACAGACTAACTTGAATTCTCAATATCACAAAACGGTTCCAAGACGTAAGAAACATTTCGCAATAAAGAAAATTACAGTGAGTGAAATAACGCTAACAAAAACAAATAAAATTAACATCAAAGGGGAAAATTCTAATTCTTCCGAGAAAAGCGAAAGCGAACTTCCAGAACCAGTCAAGCACGACGCGACGTCTGGAAAAAAAGATTTTTTTTTTTTCCCCCGTCATGATACTACTGCACAAATTTTCGATTATTTTGCATTCGATGTTAATGTACAAATAACAGATTCAAAACAGAACGCATAAGGTCGAAATATACGCAAGCTTTTATTTTTGCTTATAAAACATTAACACTTCATCTCCGAAAAAATAACACCACCTGTTTTTGTATCGAACTATCTGCCGGTAGATATGCATGTCGACGTGGTAGAATATTTCGCACCGCAAAAGAAAGAGTTAAAACATTCAACAAGCAGAGCGAGAGATTCGAAAAGAGAGCAATTCGATGCTTGACCTATATACTTACTTGCCTACCTCGGACTCAAGCTGGTTGACGGAAGAAAACCAACTGCGGCTAAACCAGACTAAAGGAAAAGAACATGAAGAAACCTTACGATTATCATCCGTATTTATGCTCTCGTTTCGCGTTATTTTTATTTTCCTATCCAGCCAGTCTCCGTTGATTGGCTGAGGATGATAGAGCACAACGTGGGCTGGAATTTCATTGCTTTGCAGGAAAAGTAGGAGAAATTAAAATGGTGGCACAGTACCAAGAATACTTATTATCTAATATACATTACAAAGAATAACTGCTGTATAAAAAAAGAGGCTATATGGAAATTATAACAAATATATTTATTAGAAATATATTAGCAATTATAATAAAAATTTCTATTCAAGTATTAAGGCACTTAAAAATATATTTTATTAAACACATAATGTACTATTTTTTTTCCGGATCTGAAATGTAAATTTAAAAAACCCTGGAGTAAACATTAACATATTTTTAAAAATCTCATTCCTCCCCACCCCCCCTCTAAAAAAATTTCATTTTAAATAATTCAGTTATTTTTCAGTTGAAAAAATTGATTTCAGCTTTTATTAAATTTAAATTTTCCCCAAAGTATCTCATTTCCCAAGGTTTGTTGTGCAAATCTTCAATAATGCACTTCTTTCATATTTAAATTTTTACATGCTTTACTTAGATGGATACTACTTAATTACTCACAAAGAGGCTGAATGATTAATATACAAAAAATGCAAACTTAATAAAAGGAATAAATCCAAAACTTTAAAATAAAAGAGTAACATATTTCCTGCCAGAAAGAACTTTATATTATGTTCTTGGAATTTAATAAAAAGTATATTATTTTTGAGTTGGCAGTACTGACTATTTTTTGAGGTACTATTCAGAATTTAGTCGAGCTTTTGCATGTGGTCAAGTTTTCATTTATGTTCAGTTGCAGTATCCAACCCATAGAGCCAGCAGTTCTTTCATTTTAGAGTTTTTAATGCAATGAATGATATTATTTCCTGTTTTATTTTTGATTGCCTAGACGATATAATTTTTTTTTTTTTTTTTTATCTTAAGCCTAATTTCTTTCTGCCGCAAAGATTAGTTGCAGGTTGATCCCTATCTTGGGTTAAAAATAGATTTAATTTAAGTCTTCTTTATAAGTCATTATGTCATTTTTCTAATAAAAATTATAAGGTATTTTCTCCCACTTCCCTAGTGTGCCTTCGTGGTGTAACAGTAGCACGCTAGGCCGGTATTCCAGAGGTCTGTGGTTCGATTCCTGGCGAAGGCAGTTGCATATTTTTTCATCTTTTCTGCTTCCAATTAACCTAATGACTCTACAAGTGGTGCCTGAACTAAAAGAGTTGTGGATGATTCTCCGCACCCAGGATTTGGCGACTAGGTCCCCGAAAACCCTAGTCGCCCTTTAAAAAGGGGAGTATATAAGGTATTTTCTCCCACTTCCCTAGCGTGCCTTCGTGGTGTAACGGTAGCACGCTGGAATGGTATTCCAGAGGTCTGTGGTTCAATTCCCGGCGAAGGCGGTTGCATATTTTTCCTCTTTCCTGCTTCCAATTAACTTAATGTCTCTACAAAATATCATAAATTAATAAAATGTAGATTGCAGGAAAAACTGATATATATCAAGTTTATAAAATACAAAATAAGAGAAACATTAAAAAAATTCTCATGGTTTTTAATAGGTTTATACAAACTCCACATCATCTGGAAAATCAAATAGTATCTCAAGGTTAACATTTTCCATCAGCAGTACAAAAAACAGAAACTAGTAAACTCAGTCCGAAAAAAAAAGGAAATAATTTTAAGTCATTAGAAGCTTATGTTTAGTTTCTAAATGATATGGTGAAACACTCCTTACCTATCAATCATACATGCAGAGCTGGATAAACCATTAAGAAAAATAATTATATGCTTAAGGCATCAAAGAAAGGGGGCACCACAAAAATTTCACATTGCAAATTGTACCATAAAATGTATCCCAAACAGGAAGTGAAAATCCCAAGCAGAAGAAACAGGGGGAAAAAAACTGGTCTAAATGTACGCAGGGGCATAAATCCTTTATATGCTGAGGACCTCTAAGTATCTTAACCCAGCCTTGCAAGCAGGAGTTGACGATAAGATGTTACCAGCTTCCCTCTAAAAGGGGACTTCATTTTTATACTGCAAAACCAAAACTTTTACTATAATTTTCATCAACATTTTTTTAAAGTTCTGAGTATATTTATTTTGGAAATTAAACCTAAGAATAACTTTTTTATTGAACACATGTTAATGTGTATAAATAAATGCTGCATATTAGTTATTCGATAACAGCAATAAAAACCATTCTCTACAAACAGCACTTCATAAATCTTTTCATTTATGACCCCTTTCTATCATCCAATCACAGATACTAAATACAAAATAAAGATATAAAAATAAACATTTTCCCATAAATAATTTATTGCTTTGGTAAACAATATACATATGAAGAGAAGTAGATTTAGAACTTGTTTTACCTATGTTTTTCAGCATTAACCCATACTTGGATTTAAAAAGTATTAAAGATGAAGAAGTCATTTCACATAAGTAAGTGGTGCTGAATAGCAGAACATTTAATGCAATTTCAGGAACAGAAGGAAATTTATTTCTCTCTCTCTAATACAGAATTCAATCACGGAATTTTTGTGGAAACTTTTAAGTTTGATCTGGTTGACTTGATATCTGAGCAAATTCTTTGGCTTTCAATGGCACGATTTATCTATTTAATATAGATGAAAAATATTTTTTAATACAAAAAAACTTTCTGAAATCAAAATTCAATATGATATACTTTCAGAACTGTGCTTCTACAGTTTTTAAGTTATCTGTAATAATTTTTTTCAATTAAAGTTTTACAAAACTTTTCCTAGTTATAAAATTGTGAATCATCTAAAACATTTTGAAAGAATAATTTTCCACTCTAAATGTGTTATGTTGATATTTTTTTTAATAAAACCTTCACTTATTCCAATTGAAGTAGATATATTACTATCTCTTCTTTGCAGAGACAGGTTAAGATCAATTAGTTTCTCAAAAATATATGACAAATAGCACATCTTTGAAAGCCATTAGTCACTTTGATAATGAGCAGCAAGATCAGATTTTTTGCTCGGTTAAAAATATAAAAATTCGCCTTTTAACAGCAATGATCTCCTTAAACTGCACTCTCTTGATATTCATCTTACTTCCGAGATTCATAAAATTTGTGTATTTGTGGTCTATATCTTTAAAGAGATTGGAAAATAAATGGCTGTCAGGGGCACAGTTTTTAATACACTTTATAATTTGAAAGCATCTTGATCCATTGCTAATTTTTTGCTTCAAAAGTCTCTCGATGGATCGGGCAGTGTGTAAAAGTTACATGATCATTACCAGCAGATAAAGTAAACGATTTAAAAACAATAATTTTACTCATCATAACTTTTGCACCTGTGCATACTCCAATACAATTTTTTCATTCTAAATCTTAAGTTTTAAAAACATTTTTAACTTTGCTATGTATGTTCATCCAAAGAAGACAAAGTAACAATCTTTCATCAATGCTTTCTTTATAAATATATTTAACATATACTAAACACTGAACTATTTTTGAAATACAAGTTGTTTTGTCCAACTGAATTGTAAAATTTGGGCTTTCTTTATTAAATCTAGCAATAAGTTGCTCGAATTGGTCACCGCTAATTTCAGAAATTCTATTTGGGATACTGTTGTTTGATAAAAGAATCTTCCCACATTTACTTCTATTGTTGTACAACAATAGAAGTATCTACAACAAGTGAAGTATTTATACTATTTTACTTTCTACAATAAGTGAACTATTTTTGTCATTTTAAAGACAGTAGGTAATACAAGACTTTCTCCTCTGGTGTGTCCCTCTTTATTGTTAGAAATCAGATATGAAACTTTATTTCATCATATTTTTAAAAATCAGACATGAAACTTTTGCACACCATAAAGCAATTGGACTTTTTGTTTCTTGGTAATATTGTAAAAATCAGGTCTTATTTCTCACTATGATTCATACTGAGTGATCATTGCTCTGTTTCATAGTAGTCAGCAAATCTTTACAGCAAGCTTTTCTGTCTTCCTTTTGCCATTCTTTTAAGATCCAAACACAAACAAATCAAGTACAAATTTTCCTTATTTTCAGATTTTCAATTAAAATTAACAGATAGCTTTCTTTGCTTATTCAAAGCACGTCTGAAATTTGCAGAGTTGTTACACATGTATCAGCTTTTACCAAAGAAAAAAATTTTCTCCACATTTTTCTCACTTTTTGAAGCTGAAAGGTGTTCTATCTTTGGTTCATCTTCAAAGCTTTTGTAACCACATTTAAAGCAGTTTTGCAAGTCATATGCTAGTGTTCTTGATAATGATGCATCCTCATATACTGTTCGAATCACCTCTAACATTTTGGTAGCAAGATTTACCCAATTTGTAACATATATAATGTTATAACACTGTTCCATCTGGAGGCAATTTTTTTTGTGCAACGTCTTCTTAGTAAATTAAAAAAAAAAAAAAAAAAAACTCTGGCATTTTAATATGCAAATGACAAAATAACGAGTTAAACTGACTTTACCAACAGTTGAGATGTCACATTTTCTGAACACACATTTACTCTTTCACTTTATTTTATCATCTGGTCTTTTAATTCGTCGGGTTACTTCATGCACAAATCTTGTATGATGCAAAATTATTTTTCACCAACAACCATAAATTTCTCATAATATTATTTTCCTTTATTTGAAGATTTTTAACAGTCCTTTGAAATGTTCTTTTGGTTTACTGATGAATGAAAGACGCTTGGATTCAAGATGGTTTCATACTCTGCACAGCCAAAATGTTAATGAAAATTAAATAAAAAAAATAAAAAAAAAACTATTTATTACCATCACAGCTTTTGAAAATAAGGAAAGTTTAGAAAAATGTCTCATTATATTTTTTTCCCATCTTAGTTGCTTATTTTTTATTACTAGATTTCATGTGTAGAAACTGTACAACCATTGCCATAAGCAACACTACCTTTGTTATTCATTTCTGGCACATTTGTATGGCACAAAACATTATATACTGTGCATTTCTGGCATAACTGTTCTTAAATTTGTTTTTTATTAAATATATTTCAAGTACAGGGGAACCTCGAGATACAAGTTTAATTTGTTCCAGCATTGACCTTTATATCAAATTTCTCGTATCTAGAAAAAAACTTCCCACTGAAAATAATGAAAATCCAGTTAATCCATTCCGCACCTCCAAAAATATCAACATAAAAATCAATTTTCCTAATACATAATATAACCATAGTTACTTTATGAAGAGTACTGACTAACAATAGGGATGTAGGGAAGATGAAATATGTTACTGTGGGGAAGGGAGAGTCTCCGTCTGATTCCGGAAGGCTCTCTCTTCTCAGGAATTTTACCCCACTGGAAGCAGGTTGTGGATCAGAATCCCTTAACAATTTTTTTTCTTCCAATTGCAAGCTGCTTTACCAAAAATTAATCCATTAACACTTGCTTCTGTCGCCTTTTTAAGATGCCTTTAAAATGTGATAAGCAAAGCCTTGAATGTCAACTTATTTTCGTGAAGGTATTTCTTTCATTCAAGAACTAAAAAGTTCATTGAACCACTCGATGAAAAATTGCTTTGTTACCCAGGCTTTGCTGTTGGCCTGCCACATAACATTCAGTTGGTTTTTCCACCTTCCCTCTCTTGAAAACTTGTGGATTTTCTGAGTGGAAGAAGAGCAACGGCTTGATTTTGCAATCTCCTCTTGCAATGGCACAAAACAAGAGAGTAAGCCTATCTTTCATCGACTTGTGGCCAGGCAAAGATTTCTCCTCTTGATTGATGTAGTTCCTTTTAGGCATTTTCTTCCAAAAAATTATGTTTCATCATAATTAAACACTTGCTAAGAAAGAAACCCTCCCTAGTAATAAACTAGAAACTATGGACGAAATTTATCAGCAGCAGCTGTATTAGAGCTCGCAGCCTTCACATATCGCACAGCACTGTGAACACCAGTTCTCTTTTAAAATTTTTCAAACCATCCACGGCTTGCCTTAATACCATTTTATCTTCAGTCGACATACCTGGTGTTTCTCAGAGAAGGTCAAAGTACAGATTCTTAGCCTTAGCGCAAATGATAGCTTCCGACACTGAATCACCTTTTAACTGCTTCTCGCTAATCCAGACCAGCAATAGCTTCTCAGAATCTTCTAAGAGTTTTGGACAGTGTTTGGAAGTAATGGTAACTCCTTTGATCACATCAAATTTCTTCCTTCTTCTTCAAGTGCAGATGATCGATGTCAAATGGCCGTAAGTCTTCGCACACTATGCCTATGTTTATCTACACTGGCATAAGAAATTAAGAGAATTTTCATATTTGATCTATGATCTCCAGATCTACTGGACAGATTTTAATAAAATTTGGTGTGAACATAGGTTGATATAATACAAACAAAATAAACATTCAACAGTCACAATAGACACACCAGTTCGTGTGTAACACTCATGAGAGTTTGAAGGTCTGAAACAGCAGTTGCAGAAGACACAAAAGAAATGGGCTAATAGAGGGTATGGTCCCCTCTTACAGCCATACAGGCATTGCAGCATGATGTCATACTGCAAATAAGGCAGTTTATCAGTGCCTGAGGCAATTGGTCCCACCCATTCAGCAACGCTGTTTTCAGTTCCTGAGTGGATCTTGGACGGAAGTTGCAAGCTGCAATTGTCCTCCCCAGAGCATCCCAGACAGATATGCTCTATAGGGTTGAGGTCTGGACACCCGGCTGGCCAATCCATCTGGCGAATATCCTCACTCTCGAGAAACTCATCAACCAGAAGAACTCTTATGTCGCCTTGCATTATTGTCCTATAAGATGAACTCGGGACCCACTGCACCCCAGAAAAGGTGAACGTAGGGCTCCAAGACCTCATCCCTATATCTTACACCAGTCACAGAGCCACTGTCAAAGACATGGAGAGGTATGCGGCCATCCAAAATGATGCCTGCCCAGACCATTACACCGCCATAATTGATGATTTCTTGGACATTGGGGGTAAGTAGCGGGTCCTTGGCTCTCTCCATACGAAAGTACAGAGAGAATCAGTGTTTAAGCTAAAACGGGGCTCGTCGGTGAACAGAACAGTCGCCCATTGTTCCGTTCCACAATCACTATGCTGCCTGCACCATGCTAATTGGACTCTCCTGTCCGTAGACGTGAGTGGGAAGCAAACGGCCGGTCTTCTGGCAAACAACCCTTTCTCATTCAGTCTTTTGGAAACAGTCACCCTTGTTACATGGGTTCTTCTGCCTACATACAGGTCCCGAGAGAGCTGAGAAGCTGTAGCCCCTCGGTTTCACCTCCCTACAATGCAAAAATAGCGATCTTCTCTGGCCGTCGTGGCTCTTGGATGACCTTGACCTGGCTTTCTTTTGGTGGATCCAGTATCCTGGAACTGTTTCCATAGGTTACATAAGACACTGAGCTTTAAATTAAACTCTCTGCATATCTGGATTTGTGATTGGCCTGCCTCTAGGCTCCCCACAATTCGCCACCTCATTCCATCATCTAAACGTTGGTGGTTATTCATTTTTACTGTTCCGATGTGAATTTAACCGATTTCTGCGAAATAACACCAACAAATTTGCCAAGGTGTGCTAGCGAACGAAATTCGTCTTACCCTCCATGCGCTTATAAAGCCTGTTTTTCTGCTGGCTTTGCCTACACGTTACGGTTACATATTTGCCATACAAGATTTGCATTTTTATCTAGAAGCAGTGGTTTCTCCTTTAGTTCAGTTCTTTTCATGCAATTCGATAAAATATGCAAATTCTCTTAATTTATTTCACCAGTGTATGATTTCTTTCTGAATTTCAATGGTCATGGCTTCCTTCTTTTTCTTTGCAGCACTATCTGAAGCAGCAATTTTCGTGAGAGGCATTGTGAAATAATTATTTTCACATTAAATGTAAAAAACAACTCACAAACACACAAATCAAAGAATACTGTGTGATCTGACGAGGAGATTCTCCGAGTTGAGTCGGATCGGGAAGAGTGCCACGCATACCAACAGCCTGGCTCATCACTTGAGTCAATTAGAGATGAATTTCTCGCTCATAATTTCGTAGTATCTCGAATTTCTTGTATAAAGAGGTGCTCGTATCTCGAGGTTCCACTATGCTGCTTTATTTAAAAAACTCCTGATGTTAAGTAAAAACCTCTTCCCCCCCTTAATTTTATTATTCTTAGTGGAAGACCAAAAATAGCAATAGATGAAGAAAAAGTGGACTTGGGGAGAAAAGATGATGATCATCACAATGCAAGAGGAAATAGCATAAACTACAGTGATTTCACTAGCATTAGTACGCTATATTTTAATAGAGATAAAATTTTGAGATAGTTTGTAGATAAAAGTTTCATTCCAGTGAATTTCTCCTTACTTGATGGAACAATGCAAGACAAAGAGTTGATGATTAAATGAAAGATCTCAGTAATCATTATTGATGAAACATGGGTTAGAGTCTGAATTAGCTGAACAGCTGAAATCGCAGTCAACTCCAATTCAAAGCTGGAAGAAATTCCTCCTCCGTGCAACCTCAAAAATTTCAACATGCACAATCATACATGAAGTACATGATACTTTCTGCCTAACATAGCAAGTAATCATCGTGAAAGATAGTTTCACATGGGAAAAACATAAAATGCAGTATATTACCATAAGTGATTTCAAAAATTGTATGGAAAAACGGATAAAAATTATATATGCTTAGTAAAGGAGATTTTAATTCAAACTATTACACAATGAATGGAAAGTTGTGACAGATTTCCTGGCCAAGTACAAGTGGGAAATTTGATCTCACCAGCCATAGATAGTATTTTCCTTCACTGAAAGAGAATTTTTCAGGAGCTATCCAAGCCATCCTAAGATTGAATAAAAATAGAACCCTATACAAAATAGCTAATCTTCAGAAGAACGGAATCCAACTACTAAGAAGGAGATAGAGACTTTTACAGACATATTGTGGTCGAAACTTTCTGAAATAAACTGAAAGAAAAAAAAAGGAATGCTTTTAAATAATATCCATATTTGTCTGTGCTGTCCTAATTACCTTAACCTGTCATAAAAGTAAGATGATTACTGTTATTATGTTCAAAAACAGAATTATTTGTCATTTTGGCCCACCAACGGCTGAGCGGTAAAGTCGTTGAACACTGGTAGTTCGGTCCGAGGTTCGAATCCCACAAACGGGCTGGCTGCATGGGTGTTTTCGTGGTTTTCCCCATGTGTAACGCATATATGAGCCAGTTTCCCTTAGAAAGTCCTCCCCGAAGGCATCCTTCCCCCCAAGCAGATAACCCTCACGGCTTTTCCGTAATTAAATAACCTAACCTATTTGTCATTTTGTTCATTACTCTGACAATTAGTGCAAAGTAAAATTACTCTGAAAATGTGTGCAAGGTTAAATCACTTTATTACATAGAAAAATAATTTAAGAAATTAAATTACTGAGAAAAAAGCATGTTGTTGCATTATTTTTATTTTGAAATATAGTTATATTTTCTAGCAACTACTGCTTGTTGCAAGTGAGTTGCATTATTAAGAAATTTAAATTGTAAAAAGCACCCAGTCTATTTCTACATCAAAACACATATTGTTACGAATTTGGTATTTAAAAAGCTAATGTTAGTTCAATTATGAATTAAATGGTTTTATTTCCCACGCAGTGCAGCGCATGACGAATATTAAAGGAAAGCTAAGACGGAAAATTGAAAATACAAGAGCGCGTGCATTAAACATTTAATAAATATCTCTTTTTGATTTCGAGAATGTACTAGAAAATTCTCGCGCGTGATTTTAAAATCTTATAAAAGGAGGAAAACCTCTCAGTTCGTTGTAGTTAGTTAGTTTGTTGTGGTTTAAGAGTTTGTTTAGAAAACTGATCTTGCTGACTGTAGCGAATTCACGGATTAGCTTTCTTTAGCTGTTTCGAATTAAGTTCTTTTGAACGTTTGAGTAGTTAAAAGATAACTACTGTGAGATATAGTAATACTGCACAAATTTAAGGATATTTGTTGTGATAATAATAAATTTTCGTTCATTTTTCATCGGACTTGTGCATTCATTTCGTAACGAACCCATACGCACGCAACTATATTAATATATGTTAGCACTTAGTACTAAGTGGATCTGAATTATTCTAGACTGGAAGTTATTATGGATGCATGTCTTTTTCTACCTTGTTAAGCATATATCAGCTTTATTTATGTTATCATCAGAGATTATGCCCTTTTGCTGCTATAACAATGCTTTTTCTCATATATTTTGAATACAAAAACTCTTAATCATACATGAATATAAATAATCATTATGCTAAATAATGAACTTAAATAATCATTATGCTAATGATTGATAAATGTTTCTTCATAACAATCACTGATTTTGTCTCTAATTTCAACAATTTATAGCCTCTTTTCATTGTATAGACTTCAAATTGGCTAGTTATATAACAATTTTACAAATGATAGTAGAAATATTACAGTTCATGAATATTTGCACTTAATTTTCTTACAAACATGTACATCATAAATTTATCATATAAATATTTAAGTTACCTCCTATCTAAAATATTGGCAGAAATTAAAATTTCCAGGTATTCCCCCCCTTACTCTACAAGAAACTTAAAACAGCAATATTTAACATATTGGAATTATCTACTCTATATGACATACTCTTCTGTTTGAAAATACATGGAATACCATTACTTATGTTTTATAACATTCCCTTGCTATTAATCATAAATATTATTGTGAGAGTATGGGTTCATAATGGACTGAATGCACACAGGTCCGATGACAGTTTGATAAAATTCTGGAAATTTCTACGAAAATACTCAAAAACCTCTTCACAGTATGAAAGAGTAAAAATAGTAGTTACACTTCAAAGTACTAAGAATACTATGCAAAGTGCATCTAAACAGTGATGCTAATGTGGAGATATTTCAGTACCCCGAACTCCCGCTAACGCTATGCAAAGCACATCTAAAAAGCAATGCTAATGTGGAGTTTTTCAGTACTCCAAACTGACGCTAACGCTATGCAAAGCGCATCTAAAAAGCCATGCTGATGTGGAGATATTTGAGTACTACGAACTCACACTGAACTAACAACTGAAAGCGGATGCTCTCTTTGGTCATATATAGTATTCAGCTGGCCGCCAAAATATTTCTAGTACTTTTAGCTTCTCAAAATTACTGAAAGGCATATGAGGGCCGAATATGGTTACAGAGCATCAATAACAGTTATTCAATTGAAATACATATTGCGGTGATACAGAGACTGCACCAAAATATCATCGAGTTTGACGACTTCCTGCCAAATTTGGAGATAAAAATTAGTCACAAAAATCGTCAGCTTTGCAAAATCTCACCAAATTAGCAAGATAGCCATTTACTCAATATAAAATAGACTTGCTCCTGCATTCTTAATATTTCAGCAAGCTTCGTCAAGCAATTGTTATATTTTTCAGCAAGCAATTCTTATATTTTTCTGTATGATGTAATATGACATCATACAGAAAAATATAACAATTTCACACATAACTGCACTAAAATAAGCTACATACAAAATTCCTAGCAATATGTTGCAAGCATGCATTAAACCTTTGGGTGTCACAACTGGCCTTATAGTCACGGGAGTTTTTATCACTCAGTATATATTAGCTTATAATTTCAGATATTTTGCTTTCTTTCTTTCTTTAATAATGTAAATGTCAACTTAATGAATGTAAGTTTATGAAAATAGAGACTAAAATAAGTGATTACACAAATTTAGTTAATAAATGCGGTTTAAATACAGGCCTTTATCACACATGCAAAAACCCAAGCTGCTCAGAGAGGGGTCAATAAATAACTAAATTTTAGAGTTCAACAAATATCCAAATTTAAGAGCAGAACTGTTTCTGAAAGCTAAATTATTTTAAAATGCTTCTTTTATTTTTACACAATTCTCCAATGAAAATCAGCCTTTTTCCAAAGTAACAGATT
Organism: Stegodyphus dumicola; assembly: GCF_044657685.1. Classification (NCBI taxonomy): domain Eukaryota; kingdom Metazoa; phylum Arthropoda; class Arachnida; order Araneae; family Eresidae; genus Stegodyphus; species Stegodyphus dumicola. Next base: position 57,456,878 of record NC_140771.1, on the reverse strand, counting down.
TTTAGAAATATTTTATGTACCTAACTTCCAATAACAGAATTGTGTTTCATAAAATTTTAAATAACTTTAATACACTACACACATAATTAGATTGAAACAGTCACAGACAAAATAAGTTGTTAATGCCATAGATCAATAAATGATAGAACATGTAAAATTTTATCTCTGTGATTGTCTAAAAATTAAAAAAAATGAATAAAACCTCTCAGCAGCACAGGAGTAAATAATAAAAAAACAATCCTAAACAAATTCTTAAAATCCAAAATGAACTAAAGAAAAGGGGGGAGAGAGAGAGATGGGGAAAGCAAAATATTTTTTGGTAACAGAATATTAGTCAAGTATTTTCAGGTCTACCTAAAAATAGGCAGTCTGAAAAAACTTTAAGCAGCAGAGAAGTATAACACTTTGTAATGGAGTGCTACACTGTACTTGTGCTAAGTCAAATAAGATATACCGTATTTCATTAGATATTTTTATATCTAGCCTTTTAGCCCCAGGTTGTGAAACTTTTAATAGTAGTTCAATTTTCCTCTTTAATGCATTCAGGAAACAAGCTGCCCTAAATTTTAAAATTTATTCCTTCATGTAGCGATTGTTTTCCTATTACTAACAAAGACCAAATCCTCCAAAACTGCCTGTGAAGGCACACCGAACCTTTCCCATCTAACTGTTGAACCAGCCTAATAATACAAGAACCAATCAATCACAGCAAAGCAAATACAAAATGACATTTGGTCTATGATTTCATAGGCTCAGCTACACATTTACCTTCTCGAATTATATATAGATGATTTGATGCCTAAGGAGTAGCAGAGAGAACAATAAAAGTAGGCGAGATTCTAATTAAAGGGAAGAAGAATCAAAGCTATCTTATTCGATATTGTAATGTTACTATTACTATGTATTCTCATTGGAATGTAGGTTTCTTTTAAAGAAATAATACTGAGATAGGTACCTATAGTTCATCCATGACTACTTTTCATTCATTATATCCTTACTGTAATCATACTCTTTCGAAATTAAATTATTCACATAATTTCCACTCTCAATTTTTAAACAATAAAATTAGTAGAAAAAAAGACAGGAAATGCAGTATCTGAAATGGCAAAAGCAATCCAAAATCGTCAAAATGGAAAAGGCAGTTTGTTATATAAGTTGTCAATATGAAAGATGAACACTTAGCAGAAAACAGACAGCAGAAATAAAAACAGATTTGCTATATTTGTGATGGCATGATTAACCAACAGGATGCCATGTTTAAATTTATCAGATGCAAGACTGGCATTCATGATGAGCAAGGGAACAGTAGATCTTTAATCTCTGGCAACCTTCTTTAGAAGATCAAAGACAAAATTCATGCTACTTGTGTGAAAAAAAGGCGACAAAAATCTTTCCCAGAGTTTTTTTTTTTTTTTTTTTTTTTAAATCTGTATTCATAAAACTATCGCTGAAGAATTAGAATACAGAAAACAGTGCAAACACAGGATGGTCCAAATGTTAATCAAAGAATTTAAAATAATAATGGTGTGTTACAAACTAAACTTTTTCACACATTATGCAAAAGAAGTGATGAATTCCCAAACCACATTATGACTGGAACTTTTGTTTTCACATACATTTGAATCCTTGCAACAATCTATTCGATGATGCATATGCATTACCCAAAACTTCGATCTTAGTTCACAAAATCATGGCTTTAATTTTATTAGATAAGTACAGAGTTCTCCTCACTGAGTTCATGGTTTCTAGAGCAAGAAGTACAAACAGAACAGAACTTCCGATATCTGATGCAAGATTTTGCAAACAACTTTTGTGGACTATCAAAAATTAAACGAGAGAAATACCGATACACGACATCTCCCTGCTCCATGATAATGCTCCAGCCTACATCATGCTTGCCAAAATTCACATGGAAGGTTTTGTATTCTCTACATATTGTTCAAATTCACTGCCCAGTAAATTTTCATTTCTATCTGCTGGCATCTAATGGGCAACAGCTTGAGACGATGAAATAAAAAATCAAATTACAAGGCTCAAAATCAAGGCTTAAATGGCAAGAAAATGAAAAACAACATAAAATCACATGGTTCAAATGGCAAACGGGAGGTTTTTATTTTGCAGGAATATAAAAGCTAGTTCCTATACTTACAGACCTGAACTTGATTCCGGGTAAATGGGTTGACTGCCTGGGCATTTTCATGAATTCCCCATGTGTAACATGTATATGAGGGTCACTCTGAATTTTTTTTAAATACACACAAGTTTTTAAAGTTGTGAAATTTTAGGAGTGTTCAAAGTAGTCTCCTCCAGCATCAATGCACTTCTGTAGGTGAATTTCCCAAAGATTAAACTAAGCCATTCATTTCTTAGAAATGATTTTAAAAAAATGCATTTATAGCCTCATCAATCTCATCTTTGGAATGAAAATGCAGCTTTTTTATTTTAATTAATTTATATTTAAATTATTACATATGTATATGTAATTCATTATATATATATTACTTAAATTTCAGGGTTCGTACACATTTCTGCACACAGAAATTAAGTACTTTTAATGACCATTAATGAAAAAATTAAGGACCTATGAGCAAATGGGAACTGAATAAATTCAATTAAAAATATTATTCTATGCCTGATTTTCACTTTTGTAATACCATTCTAAAAATAAAATAGATCCCCGAGTAGTATGCATTATTACTAAACATGAATTAATTAACATAATTATTAATAAGTTTGAGAATAAAATAAACTGTATGAAATTTATCAAGTAGCATTAACTATTTTACACTTATAATAGTTGGACATATTTGAAAGAAGATAAGTGACATTTATGTTTTACTATTAGTTAGCTTTATGTTGATTTTTTTTTTTTTTTTTTTTTTTTTTTATGTCTCATATTGTCACATACTTAGTCAGTCTAGAGGTTTAGTAAATAGCAGGTAGATATTATGTCAAAAGGCATTGCTTAAAATCAGAAGTAAGATCATAATCAGCATGACTCATAACAAAAGACTGATGGTTGTCACCGCAGTTGCTGGTCTAGAGAGAGACCTGCTCATTAGAACAAACCTGAAAGGCCTGATGTAGACACAGTTGGGAAGTGTTGAAAGTTAAGACTCTGTTTGATGCAGTTAGTGTCATAGCTTTGTGTAGAGTTAAAAGGGGTGGTAGTTCAGCTAATGTACTTTAATGTTCCAATAAGCGATTAAAGTACCAGAGATGATAAGTTGTTTTGTATTATTTTTAAGTTTCACTAGATGCAAAGAATAAATTTTACTTGAATTTTTACATTTTTATGTTAATCTTGTGACCACAGTGAGTGTTAATGAATGGCAATAACTCGCTTTAATATGTAGACATAATTTTTACGGGTAAGCAGTTAGTTATAAATAATTAAATTAGGTAATTAGATAACAGTCATAATGGATTTACATGGCCACTATTAAATTTTATTTTCTATTAAAATCAAAAGCTAATGAATTTTCACAGTTTAAAATATATATAATTTATGACATTGATTCTTAAACAATATTAGGATACATATTAAAAGCTACAAAACATTTATGTTTTGTAACAACAACACTCAACAAAATATTTATCCTTCATTTTAATTTGAAGCCTTCCTAAACATTTTGGCTAGTTATATAGATTTCCTTCTCTTTAAGCATCTTTTCTAACAATTAGAGATTTGTCTCAATACGAAAACCAATGCTCTCGCTAGTTTCTGCGTGCTTATCTTCTAACTTGGCTACCTCTCCACAAGGTACCTATAAGGGTTCACTTGATCTGGTAAAAGTCAAATAGTCCCAAACCCTCGACCGAATCATAAACTGAAGGGCTGAAATCATAAACAATAGGTACGTTAAATAATAACAACTGCACATATCTTTGAAGAGTAATTTTCTTTATGTACTCAGTTTCTTTCTTTAACACGTTTCCTTTTCATTTTAGAATTTTTGGATCTAACTAAGGATTTCTGTTATTCTAAAAAATGTTAAATGCATTTAGATTGTATAGAAGAAGTGGCTAATTTTATTTCTTTAGTAATATGAACATTCAGAAGAAATATGAAATATATATGGTATAGCCTGGTTACAAAGTTGATGTGGCAGAATTTTTTTAACTTAATGACACACCGAACAACAAAATCTAGAAATAGCAAAACTTTTAGAATTTAGAGCAGGCCTTGAAAGCAGAATTTAGGATCCACAGAGATTGCATCAGGTGGGATATGTCTAGTGCCAGCTATGTGTTGATGCATTAAGACATATTAGATAAATCTCTTAAATAGTAAATTTTCAATTTCTTTAATAATAATAAAAAAATCCCTTTCTATAATGTCTGGCCATGTGATAAGATTAGAAACAGTTTTGATATTTTCCATACTTGTGTCTAGTGAGAAGTAGAGAAAATAAAGGGAAGATAAACATGTTAGGAAATAGATTCTAGTATCAGAAGTAAAACTTTCAAATATTATGCTTTCATCGTTCTTACAGGCATTCTCCAAAAGGTAAGAAACCGCAAAATTTCTGTAAAATACATCCATTACGTGTTGATACCATGGAGACATTTTTCATTTTGTCACATATTTCTCGAATTTTCTAGAATCGTGGGTCTATAAATCTTGCCTTCAAATCCTTCTAAACTTTCCAAGCTGCAATGTCTAAAATACTAGAGAAAAATTATCCCTACCAATTCTGTAACAGCAAAAAGGCAGAAATATTTGGGGGAAAGGGGGGAGGAAAAGTAAAATTAATTTTACAGAGAAAATTGATGCATATTCTGAGAATTTCGAATATTCTGAGATGGGAAAAACACTTACTACGAAAAAATTAAAGAGAAGACATTTTGAATTAATTACATAGTTAATTTTGCTCTTGTTAAGAGCAGTTTTGTAAATTACGCTTTATAGCATTATGCCTTATTTTTCAAATTCATAATATTGTATTACAAGTTGCCAAAATGAAACTTTATAATATGATAGCGAAAAATAGAGATGTTTTATTTTAATGTTATTTTTTAAATATAACTTCAATATATTACCATTATTTTAATGAAATTTATCAATGTTGTGATGTTGAAAAAAAAATCATCGAAAAATTCTCAGATCTCAGAATGAAACATTTTCTACAAAAACTGATCTTAAAATCAACAAAAATCTTGACAAGTCGCTAAATTTAGAACCGTTTAATAAAAGAATTCACATCCCCAAAAGCGAAAAGTTGTTTTAGATTTCTTTATTAGAAAAAATGAATTTTGAAATGCTTATATTTCACTTCTTGCTTAGAAACTCGAGTATCCCATCATTTATATTACAAATAGAAACAAATTATAACACATTCAAAAGATAACCATATGAGTCGGTGAATAACCATATGAGTCAGTTTTAACTAACACGTATAAAAGTAAAAAAGCAAATTTAAAGCCAAAGTTTAAAAAAAAAAAGAAAGCCAAAATAATTTAAAAAAAAAATTTTTTTTAAATGTGCAAACATAAAAAAGATTTAATTCTCGAACTAATCTACAATATCATTTAAATTCAGAAGCATAAGCAAATCAAGTGCAAAACCAATCCATGAAAATAAATTCACTAATTTAGCAAATTAAAATTAATCCAAACAATTTTTTTTTAAATGCATAAGTGAATGACTGTTGAGTAGGCAGGAGACAGACTTATCAAGGGGAAGTTGCCTCCAAACCTAACTTACATTTTCATCAGATAATAAATTATTAATTATTATACAAAATATCACCTTTACTTTTAAGTTTAATATGTACTGACCCCTTTTTGTCTTAATGGACATTGTCTTAGATAATTTTTTTTTTTTTTTTTTTTACTACACATATTATTGAAAACAACAGCTTTACTCTGAAAAGCTTAGCTCTCACACAGAGAAGCTGTCATTTTAGAAGTGGCAGAATCATTCTCACGTACTCTAATTTTCGATTTCGATCCTTGTATTCTTTATACTCTTTTTACGTAATCTGTATTCATTCATTTATTAGGATGAAAAAAGTGATGGTTTCACTCGGTTCAGTAGCAATTCAAACCTTTTTCCTTTAAATATTTTTCTAATGGAAAATACTTTTAATCTTTTATATATTCTTTTTCTTTGATCAAAACTTCTTTATCTGTTAACTCATTGGCTTTTAGCTAATTTAATAAGGAATTATGACATTTATGTGCATGCTTAAACTCTTCTTACCATTCTGAAACCTTTACGATTTTATCACATAATTCAATTAATTCAGCAGTAACGCACAATGATGCAAGCGGAAGTATGGTGAAAGCAGATACAGAGGTTAGACAAAAATATGGAAACAACTCGTAAAACGCATGTTTGAATTGAAATGCTTATTCTTGCAAAAGCTGTAAGTGGCACCGATGTATTTGCTCATTAATGCCAACTATACAACATCCTCAATACATTGTGTTATTCCTTATCGAGACAGTGTTCTGTGCAATTAATTGTGAGTGCATCATTTTGGGGTTAAATGAATTCAAACGTGGGCAAATAGTTAGAGCTCTATGGTGGATGCTAATGTAACTAAGGTAGCAGATGCGTTTGGTACTTCAAAAGGCACAGTATATATATTTTTTAACTCATACAGGAAAGTCAGAAGAATTGCATAAGTTAAATCACAGTGCAGATGAAATCATAGGTGATCATGACAGACTATCATCAAAGAGAACTGCGATGAAAAAAAAAGAGACTATGGCCGTAAAAGTGATTGCTGAATTGAATGTCACACTCACAGACCCTGTCAGAACTAAAAGAATACAAAGGAAACTCCACAAGAAAGGTTTTTTGGGGCAAGCTGCAAGTCTAAAGCCACTCATCAGAAAACTATTTGAATCAACAGGCAAAAAAATTATAAAATGTGCTAGTAAACATTATGTAGGGGGGAAAATTAATTAATTTGTATTCTAACAATTAAATATATATATTTTTTCAACATCCGCAATAATATTTTATAAAGATGCTTTCATAACATATACTGAGATGTTACGATGTTTGTATACAATTTATTTCTATATAATTTATTTTAGTAGTAGAGATTATGTTATATCTACCATTCAGAATTTAATCTATTAACAAGATTTAGTATAATTTTCAGTGCATGTATCAATTAGAATTACCTTTAATATTTGAAATCTTTTGTGAAATATTTCATATCTTGGATAAAATGCAGACATTCTGGAATTTTTTATACTTAAATGTTTTGATTTTCCTCATTATGTGTAAAAAATAACAGGTACGAGATAGTTGCTAGTATTTGCTTGCCGCTCCCATTCTGAGAGCTTGCTTCCATTTCTACCATAGTTTATTTGAAAATTAAATAAATAAATAGTTTATTTGTTATTTAAAAATTTGATAGTAAAGAGAAGAAAGAGGAAATATGATCTGTTGGAAAAGGTATTGTTAAACACATTCATTCATTCCTTTCTATCAGTTGCGTCCCCTACTGAATGTATTTTATCAACTTCCAGAATGAATAATAAAACTGTGCTTGCCATGTAAAATGTAATGATGTGTGTAAAGCTCACACATCTATCTGGGACTATTTTGATTTCTTTGCTCTCTCAAACACCAGTCAAGGCTTTGAAAGAAGGAAAAAAAAGATAATGAACACAGCAGAAGGCAAATAGTCATTTTTTGATAATACAGTCAAAAGTCGTTAATTCGGACACCCATAATCCGGACCTCAAAGCTAAAAACTTTCTGCGCATGCGCCGCGTTGGCACATGCGCACAGGCGTTTTACGCGTGCGCGTAAGACCTTGACTACTGCGCATATGCATGTGCGCAAGTGCAGAATACGTTTTCACCTGCGCGTTTAATGTATAACGGACGGTGTAAGCTAAAATTATCTAATTATCTATTTCAGTTAATGTTAATGATTGCATTGTTCCTTAATCTTTGAATTGGATCCCGCTTATTATATTTTGCAGACTGTAAGAGCAATTTTATAAAAGTAAACTTGAACTTTCGATTTAGAATTTCCGATGCTGGAGCTCCCAAAGGATCTACAAAACGAAAGTATGTTTCGATGTCCAACAAACAAAAAGTGGAATTGCTGCAAAAAATGGATAAAGACATGAAGAATGGGACAGAGAGGTTAGTGAAAACGAAAAAATTTCGATTGACAAGTTAGTCGGTATTCTCGGCACAGCAATTACGGGACTTGAACAGTGGATCTTTGTAACTGAACAAGAAATTATGTCTGTTTATAGAATTAAAGAGGAAGTATGATCACATAAAACGAAGCAACTTAAACAACTTACATTGAAAGAAATGTTTAATAAAGTAAACAAATAAATATTAAGCTTTTTTTTTTTTTTTTTTTGTAAATTTTGATACCCTTTAGATCATAATTGTTCTTTATTTCATAAATTACGGTTTCATATTTTTAATTTTAGAATTTCTGCATGCCATATTACGAGATTTAAACTGATGATCTATAATCCGGAATCGCCGAAGTCCCGACGAGTCCGGATTAACGACTTTTGACTGTATATATCCCCAGAAAAACTGTTGGGTATTTTGAAACCATTGTGGTTGGGGGTCATTTGCAGAAAATAAATATTTCAGAGAAAATATTACTGGCAAATATATTAAATACCATACATTCCGGAGTATGACGCGCACCAGTGTAAAACATGCACCTATAATTTCAAACTATATCTTTGAATTTTTATGTACATTCACTGTATAATGCGCACCTTTTCTTAATCAAGAAATCTGAAAGATACATGTGCGGTGCTTTTATCTTTTGAAGTCATTCATTCGAAGATTTTCCCCTGGCTTTCAAATAATGTATACTAAACTAAGTGATAAAAGGGAACAATATGTATACGGGGAAAATGCTTGAGGGAGTAAAGAATTCTGAAAAGAGGGTAGTTTGTATTCCACGCAGCTGTACACAAGAATGTTATTCTAGGTTTCCAAAAAAGGGAAACACAATTTGGGGTAATGCACTTCCGACCAGAATCAATCCATAGAATTAAGAATCATATGTTTTCTTATTCAGCAATCATTAACAGCCATCGTAATTTTGAAGTGAACATCAAAGGATTTAGTAAATCGCATTTGCTTTAGTTAAAATATATTTGACCTAGCGTACCTTTTAGTACTAAATATAGATCCTGTCAAACAAAACAAACATAGTGCTGGTTTCAAATGCAAAGTTTTTCAGCTTTCGAAAGAAAATGGAAATTGTGCTGCAGCAAGGATGTTTAGTGCTGGTGAAAGCTCATACGTGAGTGGAAGAAAAATGAAATAATAATTAATATGCGAAAAAATAAATGCACTTTGCACAAAGGAGTAACGAAATGGAGGTAAAGTAAAGCAGCAATGATCATAGAAGAAAGTACTGCTAACTGGGTCCTAGTAAATCAACAAAATTGATTAGTTGTAACAAGAAGCACTCGCCTCAAAGTGGGTCAAAAAGATTGCAAATGAAAGTGAAAACTTTAAAGCAACTTTGAGTTGCTGTAGTCGATTTATGGTAAGGAATAATTTAGCAACAAAAGTTTCACAAAGGCTTCTGAAAGATTCGAATGATGAATTGGTAAGTTTCCAGAAGTATGTTATTGACCTGCAAAGGCTAAAAAATAACTTACTGTAACATGTTAGAAATATGGATAAAAAATTTATGTGTAGTGTACAAAAACGGTTCACATAAAAACAAAAGATCATGAAAATCTCGCCTCACTATAGTGCTTTCTTGCTTAGTGAACTACAAATTAAAACCAATGGTTATTTTTTAAAAGAAAGATGATGCCGAAATGTAATTTCCAAAATGGTATTTTCATTCATGTTCACGAGAAAGGACGGATGGATGAAAACGGTGTGAAACTGTGGATAAGAAATGTTTGACAAAAGCATTTTGTTCCCTTAAAAAAATTGGGGAAGGTTTTTAGTTCGTACATTTTCATATCCCATCTAACAGATAATATGAAGAAATTTTTGAAAGAGTAAAATACAGACATGGCAGCTATTCCAGGTGGATTAACATTAGTTCAGCCTTTAGATATGTGTGTATCAATAAACAATTCAAAGAAAATTTAAATGACAATGGAATACATGGATGTTAGAAGATGAAAATCATTTACAGAAGTAAGCCAAATGTGTCCTGCTAGTCTAAAAATTGTGTATTAGTGGATAATAAAAGCATGCAATGAAATTAAACCCGATATAATTCAAAAGTCTTTAAAAAATCATAGCATATCCAACAATAAAGATGGAACAGAAGATGATTATTTACTTATGGATCACAGTAATAATCACATAACAGGTGAAGATGAAACAGAATTCGATGATGTGCCTAAAGATACAACAGAAGATGTATTATGACAAAATTTGCCTGTCATCCGATAATGAATGTGTTTAAGTTCATAAGGTAGAATGCCATTTCTTTTAAATAAACAGCATTTACATACATGTAGAAATCTAATTTTTGTATGCTCATTTCTTCCTTATTTTTATATCTGGTATATACCGCGCACCTGTCAATTTCGGTTGTATTTTTTGTATTAAAAGTGCACATTATACGGCAGAATATACCGTAATATATTTATAAGTCATAAGCTTAGAACTCCAAAATGAATTGGATTACTTAAAGGTGCACTTGGATGCTTGTAAAAAAGGGCTTTCAAAACGTCATCATTTATAAATATCCATTTGACTTGATAATCATAAAAACGTAATGCCCATTGAAAATGTGTTTATATATTAAATACATTACGCTTATAGTATTTAATATATAAACATAATGCACATTTTAAATGTTTATTTTTTTTAATATTTATTAATATTTTCATGATTATCTGTTCTTCAAAATGAAAAAAAAAATGATTAATACTTAGCTTCCACAGAGCTATGATTACACTGTAGATCTCATACAATAAGCACCAGTTTTATAATTGATATATAATCATCATACACAGACCCAAAAATATCCATCACAACAAACTCAGCCCTGCTAAATAAGCTGCATGCAAACTTTATCAAATACTAAAGGTACCACTAAATTTGTTTTACTTGCTATTTCAATAAAGTACATAAAATGGTTTACATCCAAAAAAAAAAGATAATGAACACAGGAGAGGATAAATAAAAATGTTTTGATAATATCTAACAAAGAAAAACTGTAACCCCTCCTAGGACAGAAATGCTCATGCCTATGCATTGGGGAAAAAAAAAAAAAAAAAAATATTAGGTGATCCAGTTTGAATTTAAAATATTTAATAGAAGCTAAGTTGAGGTGTGATTTTCATATGCTGGTCTTCAAATAGTTACCCAAGAGAAGTTAAAAGGTTAATTAGGCAAAAATGTGATAAGTTTTTATTCTGCCCAGAGAAATGCATATGGGTTAGAAAAAAAAAAAGATTCTATTCTTCAAATTTCTATATTATTCTCTCCCACAATAAAAAGTGTTATCTTATTGCAAAATGAACATCTTTTGATTTATCATTACTTCTATTAAAATCAATTAGCAATTATAATCAGGTAAAAAATTATTGATTTTCTACTTGGAGTAAAGGGATTGTTGCATTGAGAGAAAGTGTAAAATCTGTATATTGTAGGAAATGATTTCCCGGACCCAGGGCAAGATCAACAAGAATTATTTTAAATAGACATACTGATTAAAAATGCAGTCTTTATTAACTTATTTGAGGCAATATTTTCAGTTTAAAACTGTTGTATTACTTTTAAAATGACATACATGTGTAAATTGAAACTCTTAAATCTATAAATTCTAAATATTATTTTCCTCCTTCCTTCTTTCTTAGAAAAAGGACGTTTTCAGAGAAAGGAAATATGAAACATTTCAGAATGGAAACACGATGTAGATTCAAGAAAATTTAGTATTAGACCCACTATCGTCTGTAAAATACAGAAATACACACAGTTCTTAATTATTGAGCAAAAGAATTTATCTTGTATGTCATAATACACATTCAGAATTTAGAAGAAAGTCTATTTATTTATTACACAAGAAAGGAAATTTATAATAATTTTTCATCTGTTACACAATTTTTAAAAATAGTTTAAGCAATTAAAAAATCAAAATTTGTAACATGTTCCAAAAGCAATAATATAGTAGGCAAATCAAAAATATAAAAATGGTTTGCTTTCAAAGCAGTGTCACATTTACAGAACAAATAATAAAAATGCCATATGCTACCATTTCAGTGAACAATGCATATTTGCCAGCTACATACGAGAATTTTTTTAATTCAGAAAAAAAAAAAAAAAAAAAAAGAGTAAAATGAAATTAATAAAAAGAATTGCCACATATCTGAATATTTTACAACAAATAGGCGGGAACACTTCTAAAAAAATGGGAAATCAAAGAAGTAAAATTTTTTTCATAATACTTACAGTAGCTTTTCAAGACATTTAAAAACTGTCAAACATGAAAGATAAAGAGCTTCCAAAGCATATGAGGAGGAAATTAAAATATTTTGTTTTGATGTTATATTTTTATCGTGCAAATTTAATATACCATATTAATGATATCAACATAACCAAAAAGAATTCATATTGCAACTCAATTATTTGCCAAAGGTAAATAAAAAGCATTTAAACATTGGCAACAAATTGCCAAATCAGCAAGATTTTTTAATATCTTTCCAAAAACTGAAGTTTGCATCAATCATAAAATTATAATTTTCCTAAAAACAATAAAAAAGTGTAAAAAGTGGCAAATACGAGCATGATCAATAAATTTCATTAACCGAATTTAAAATAAGCATCATGAACATAGCAAAGAAATGCTGGCTCCAAATAATTATTTTATAACTAATATTTATATTTATAGATGCAAAATTAAAATAAAACATAATAATGTGTCCCATTCTTTATCAAGGTTAATTTACTGGGCAACAAAGAAAGTACGAGGCGTATTCGGAAACTAAGTACCGTTTTGAAAAAAAAAAAAAAAAAAAAAATAGTAAAACAATTTTTTTTCGAATCCAATTTTATTTTTACATAAAAATACATGTCTTAAACTATTTTTCAACATAGTTTCCGCCAATGATCAAACACTTGTCATAGCGGGTGACCAGTTTTTGTATACCATCGTCAAAGAAACTTCCAGCCAGTTTCGATAACCACGACTCCACAGCATTTTTCATGTCATCGTCAGATCCAAACCGCTTGCCACCAAGTTCACGCTTCATGTGCAGGAACAAGTGATAGTCGGACGGCGCCAAGTTCTGGCTGTACGGCGGGTGATCGAACTACTCTCAATGAAATTGTCGAATTAACGATTGAGTTACACCAGCAGTATGGGGCCGAGCATTGTCATGGAGCAACATAATTCCTTTACTGAGCATGCCTCTTCATTTGTTTTGAATGGCACGCCTTAAGTTTGTTAAAGTCTCATAATATCATGCCGCATTAATGGTTTCACCTCTGGGAAGAAATTCAGTAAGCAAAACGCCTTTCCTATCCCAAAAGACAGTGCACATGATTTTTTGTGATGACATTGTCACTTTGAACTTTGTTTTTTTTTGGAAAATGAGTGTGTCTCCACTCCATCGATTGTTGTTTCGATTCTGGTGTGAAATGACACACCCAAGTTTCATCACCTGTCACAATTTGGTTTAAAACGTTTTCTCCCTCATCACTGTACTGTGTGAGAAATGTCAGGGCACTACCAAGTCGCTTTGTTTTGTGAACATCAGTAAGCATTTTTGGAACCCATCAGGAACACAGTTTGCGATAATTCAAACGGTCAGACACAATTTCGAACAAAACAGTACGTGAAATTTGTGGAAATGCCTCTGAAAGAGTTGTCATTGTGAAGCATCTGTTCTCATGAATTGCTTCATCAACTTTCCTTACCAAATCATCGGTGACAACAGAAGGCCGACCACTCCGAGCCTCAGCATGGACATTTGTTTGACCTGCATTAAACATTCTTACCCACTTTCTCACCATTCCATCACTTATCGCGTATTCACCGTAAACTTCTGTCACTTGACGATAAATTTCGGCCGGTTTAACTTTCCATGCGTTCAAAAATTTAATCACGGCACGAATCTCACAGTCAGCGGGAGAACTAATTGTCTTAAACATTTTGAATATGCACAGCAAACTGAAAGCCCAACATAGAGCAACCAAAACTGAAAGTCAGTGAACAAGAAAGACTAGTGCGCATGCGCTGGACGCCTACCACAGCGCTAGAATGAAACGGTACTTAGTTTCCGAATACGCTACGTATTACACTAAAATAATACAGTACAAAGTCCAAGATCCAGACATCCAATATCTAGAATGATCTAAAATCCAAAACTCAAAGCCATCAACAACTTCGTGTGCGTGCTTCACGCATGCACATTTGATTCCCCCCCCCATAATAAAACATATGGAGAGTCCCAATTCTTAATTTAGCTTTGGCACTACATAAATACCTCATTAATGAAGAAACAATTTAGCATAAATTCGTGTGATCAATAATTTGGTTCCATAGCTTTATATTTGCTTCACATATATCTCAAACCGAAACATTCTACATAATAACATTGTTGATTTTACACCTATTAATATTTTATATCCTTGATGCCCACAACCAAGCGAATTATTATTTATTTTATCAACATATGACAACTTGAGTAATGACTCATGCATTACTCAAGTTGTCATGTGTCACAATTTTTTTTATATATATTAGTAATTTAATAAAGAGTATGGTAACCTTTTATGTTGACATTACACATGGCAATGATTACAGATTTAAGTTAAATGCACTGTTGACGAGGGAAAATTTAACAAACATTTCTTTCCATATGCTAAAAATAGGTTTTGTTAATGATACTCATAGAAAGATTACATTTAGTGCTATTTGAATTAAGAATAACTGATATGTTTTTCACATAAAACCAGAATCGGTGCTAGAGCTCATTATGGCTGCACCGGGCAGCAGAATTTAAGTAAGACAACTTTTTTCGAATTTTAGAGAAATCATTAGCAACAAAATTAAGAGATGATTTTTTTTTTTTTTTTTTTTTTTTTTTTTTTTTTTCAAATTTAGGGAAAGCACTGGGATCCAAAATTTAAGGGTGGGAAAAAATTAGAACTTAGAAAGGCACTTGGTAGCAGAATTTAGGACCCACAGAGATTGCATGAGGCAGTAAGATATCTAGCGTCAGCCTTCGATAAGTATATGT
This sequence comes from Stegodyphus dumicola, assembly GCF_044657685.1. NCBI lineage: Eukaryota > Metazoa > Arthropoda > Arachnida > Araneae > Eresidae > Stegodyphus > Stegodyphus dumicola. The sequence goes on along the minus strand of NC_140771.1, from coordinate 57,441,699 downwards.
AGAAATTTATTTGTTCAGAACTTAGATACGCCTTAAGCATGTGCAAGAAATAGATGTAAGTATAATAGATAACTAAACTAATACACTTCAGGCTTAATTGTCTCAGTGCGTGATAGAAGCAAGGCAAAATTTAGCGGAACTTGTCTTTCGTTGCTAATCTCATGATACATACACTATAATGTATAGCGGATGCAGTTAATCCAGGCTAAAATTATACTTTACTGATTCCAAGAAATTTCAGTCTATATATCAAGGTTGCGCTATTCCTTAACTACCTGATTTGATCCAGCTTATTATTTTTTGCAGGCTGTTTTTATTACAACAATTTTATGAAAATTAAAGTTTGAACTTTCAATTACGTCGAAAAGAGTTTCTAATTCTGGAGCTGCAACAGAATCTACAGAGCAAAAGCATGTTTCGATGTAAATTAAACAAAAAAGTGGAATCGCTACAAAAAATTGGTAAAGGTATATCCGCCTCAAAATGATGTGTTATTTGGTATTGGAAAGTCAATTGTACATGGCATAAGAAAACAGAAAAAGGAACTTTTTGAATTTCTTGTGGATTCTGTCACCTCACTCGCAATGAATAACAGAAAAATTATTTGATATGCTAAAAGTGAAGATCATGACAAATTGATGACAGAATGGGTCAGACACCATCACAGCGAAGCCACTGACGGGTCCAATACTAATGGCTCAAGCTAAAATATTTCACTACGAAATGAACTTAAAAACTAAGTGTATTCAACAGGTTGGTAAAACCAAATTTAAAAACCACCATTCTATAAAGCAATTAAGAATTTTAAGTGAAAAAGCTTCAGCTGATACTGAAGCTGCTGAACTGTTTGCAGATGAATTCAGTAATAGTGAAAACTTATCTCAATAAAAAATTTACAATGCTGATAAAACTGGTCTTTTCTGGCAATACGCATTGTAAAATACCTTTGCAACATCTACAGAAAAGGCTACAACTGGTGTCAAAGATTCCAAATCGAGACTAACAATTTTAGCATGCACAAATGCTGCAGAAACGCACACGCAAAAATGTTTCGTAATCAGTAAAAATAAGCGACCTTGAGCATTTAAAGGAGCAAAGATTTTCCTCGTTATATATAGAGCAAATAAAAGAGCATGGATGAACAAGTGTTAATGAATGACTATCTTGAATATCATTTCATACTCGAGGCTTGGCAGAATTCGGTTGGTTTACCTGATGACGCAAAAATTGTCCTGACTGTAGACAACTGTTCAGTTCCTACTTTACTTAAAGTTTGAGTGAAAGATAATGTATCTGTATTATTTATTCCTCTAAATTGTACACTCATCATTCAGCCTATGGATATTGGAATAGTGTGTGCATTGAAATGCAAATGTAAAGTAGAATTTTTAAAATCCATGTTAAATTTCTTGAACAATGGCAAGACCGTTCAAGAATTTTTGAAATATTTTAGAATAATATCTGCTTTGTGGAGCATCGCAAGATCATGGGAGGGTGTGTCTCCAGATACTCTGACAAATGCTTGGCATAATTTATGGCCAGCTACTATATTTCATGGTGAGGGTGATGAATATGATAGCCGCGAAAGTGAAGGTTTTCAGATATCACAAACCAAAGGTGAAATTTTCCAATTAATGGACTGTGTAAAGAAATTTGGAGAAGCGGTAATAAACGAAGATGATATAACAGCAGTTTTTCATTACGATGACAATGCACCAATTATCAATTAATTAATGGATGGTGAAATCTGTAGTATGGTTCTAGATCCAGAAAATACCCCTACCAATAGTGAAGAAAGTGACAGACAGGTTATTGAAAACAAAAAAATGTCGATTGACAAGTTCTCAACTTGGCAATTACAGGACTTGAACAATGGAGCCTTGTAACTTAATAAGAAATTATATCTGTCTACAAAATTAAAGAAAAAATATTAGTACAAATAAAAAGATTTAAAAAAAATCTGAAATGTTTCAGATTTCTAATCACGTCCAAAGGGGCATTTTTTCAACATTTTGTGCATTACCTTACCTTTATTTATTAAATATCATGTTCCTCGCACTTAAACCATAAAATTCAGTTCAAGAACAATATCGCAAAAGAATTTTAAATTGAGCATATCTTTAAAATTTCCAATAGACAGTCTTAAGTGCTGGAGATAAAAATGTTTTTTCAGTACAATGTTGCCATTGCTTGCTCTGAAATCCATAAGTTTTTGTTAATCAAAAATTTATTAAAATTGTACAAAATATTAAATTAATAATAAAAGAAATTCCTCCAGATGTCCATATTCGCAGTAGGATTATGTCATTCAAAATTTGATGGCTCTAGGTACCATTGTTTTATACCAATGTGAGAAACATGCATACATTTATGCAGATTCTTCATTATTTAATTTCTTCAAATATAATACAGGGCAATAATATTTGGTAGCAACAGTTTGAAAAGTGAAACAGACATTCAGAGTGATTCAACGCAAAATCATAAAACAAAAATCCCTCAGGGACAAAGCCCTCTTGGACTAAAAAACCTTTCACTGATGGAAATGTTTAATAAAGTAAACAAATAAATTTAAAGCTTTTCTTTTGTAAATTTTGTTACCCTTTAGATTAAATGCTTCATTATTTCAGGAATCCTGATTTCATATTTTTAATTCTATAACTTCTACATGCCATTTATTAGTTTTAAACGGATGATCAAATATCCAAAATAACCCCAAACTCAAAATCGCCAAAGTCCTAATCTTGGACTTTGTATTGTATAAGCAAAATATTACACTTTTTTTATTCATTTCAGATGGATCAACATAAATTTTATTTCCAAATTAAAAAAATATATATATATTTAAGAAAGGGGGGAAAAAAGGAATTAGAAGAGCAAACTTACACCTCCAGCCTTCAGCAGCTTATGCCTGAAGTCTTCTGATGGATTATGAAATGTCAACCTTTCTAAACGGATATTTCTAACAGGTGAAAACTCTAACCGTAAGTACAAATCATATTCAAATCTAACTTTTTTTGGTTCTTCTTTGGTTCGAAAGTACACTTCTATAGGCATAATAAAACCAGCATAGCCAGATTCCGATACAGAATAAGGGTGCTCCTTGACAACTAAAAAGGGGAGAAAATAAATATTAACTTTGCATTTTATACATTGAATTATTTTTACAAATTGAGTTGTCAAAAAATGTAAATATCAAAGCAAAAATTATTCATTAGGGAAATATGCTTTCAATGTATTTTTCACGTAGAAAATTTTTATTATTTTATTATTATGGTCATAAATTTAAGCTGCAAATTAAGAGAAATAGTTTGTTATACATGACATAAATTTGAGAAGACTATTAGAATTTCAATCTGCATTTATCCTTTCTTGTATTCAAATTTCTGCTAATGTATACTTTGAATGATGTCTTTACGGATACAAAAGACATTCATTCATACAAGGGTTTCCAATGAAATTCAGCTTTTAATTTTACTGATTTTTCAGAGATCAAACTGAACAATTACACTGACAAAAAGCATGATAAAAGTCCAAAAATTATGTAAGAAACTAAGAATTTTTATTTATTTGCTATAAAATATAATGAAATCACTAAAAATATACAAAAATCTAATTTGCCTTACTTAATATTTAAAATCAAATGAAAAAATATATGTAAAAAAAGGGGAGATAGTGACGAAATTCAAATTGCATTTTTCATGTCTTGAAAGTACGACTTAGGACATATATTAGATTTATATATAGCATTGTTCTACCATAAGTATTTTGACACAAAATGGGACTTTTTCTGAAATAACATACCAATTTGTTTTTCATATTTTGATTCTACGACTCAAATTATGCCTAAATATTAAATTTTATAAAATTTAGAGTGAAATTTACAAAGAAATTTAAAAATTTAACTTATCGCATTTTTTTTTTTTTTTCAGTTGGGCCGAGAATAATTCACTTAGCGAACTTCTTAATGTATGGCAACCTGTTTTCCTTACCCTTCTATTGTGGAGGAGTGGGAAAAAGAGTCACAGTGTTCCTAGCTTTTTACATTGTCCATGAGTGAAAAAAAGTCACATCGTTTCTACTTTCAAATAATTTTAACAGGCGAATCAGGATGTTGAACCATGAAAGCATAGTAAATTCTTAAATTAATGTCTTTTTACAAATTTATTGTCTTTATTTATTGGCTTTTTATAAAATTTTAAGCGATATTAAAATGTTTATGCCTTCAAAAAAGGAATTCTTAGAACTAACATTTTTTAAGTGTATACTGTATGTTGTCGCCAATAAAGTCTGCTTGGCGAGATTTGCGCCGGCGAAACGGAAAAGTACCAGAATTTCTTACTTTAAAATATATTTTTTTCACTTCACCTTTTAGCTTCAGTCAAATAACATTAGTCAATAAACATCTTCAAAGAAAGAATGTGCTTTTTTTTTTACTTTGGTTGGCACCAGGATGGAAAGCAGACACCTTCCTTGTAGGTTGGTGCAGCTGTTAATCAGTCATAATGTCGGCGGCAGCAATCCATTCAGTAGATGCGATAATAAATGAAGGCAGTTTAAACGGGTTTTCACCACACTGGCTTCCAGGAAATACCATTTTGTAATGATATTACTTTCCACTCCTTCCTCCTTGGAGCATTCGCATATTTCAAGCTTTCTCTTTTCATTCATAGTATCATTTGGAATTCGTGGTAGTTAGCAAGTAGCATGCTTGAAATGGGAAAATATAGTAACTTTTAAACTGAAAGTCGCAGAATTTGCATGGAAAATGGAAAAAGAGCAGCAGCAAGAGTATAAAAGGTGGATGAAAAGTGTGTGCACAATTGGAGCAAATAGCGTGATCAACTAGCGACAACGAACAAAACAAGACATGTGTTTCATGGTTCAAAATGTAAGTTTCCGAACTTAGAAAAAAAGTAGTTGCATATGTTTGTGAAATGCATGCTCAAGGATATGCAGTAACATACGAAATGTGCCAAATAAGAGCGCTTGGTGCGGCACAAGAAGACATTCCTCTACATCGCAGTTCAAGACGAGTGAAAACTGTTTGCGGCCAATGATGAAACGAGACGGATTTTCGTTTTGCCAGGGTATGACAATATGTCAAAAAATGCCCAGCGACTATGAAAATAAGTTGATGTCCTTTCGCCATTTCATTATCGTGAAGGGCAAAGTGAATCATTATTTAGCTTCACAAATTGTGAATGCTGATCAGATGCCAGTTTATTTTGATGCTCCACAATTACACTGCAAATGAACAGGGTGCAAAATCTGTACCAATACGCACATGGGGATATGAAAAACAAAGAGCAACTGTTATGTTAGCAGTTAGTGCCGATGGCAAAAAACTTTCGCTGTATGTGGTTAAGCGAAAAACAATGCCGAAAGAAAAAGGAACCAGGAATTGTAGTACTAGTTCAAGAGAAGGGGTGGATGGATGACACTTTTGTTCAGTACTGGCTGCAGAGTATGTAGTATAAATGGCCTGAAGTTCTGTTGCAGCTACCTTCGCTTCTAGTGCTGGACAGCTTCAAAGGGCATCTCACTGACACAGAGAAACAAAATCTTAAAAGCTCAAGAACTGATCTTGCTGGAGGAGGTCTAACTTCCATTCTTTAGCCACTTGATGTTTGTATAAACAAGCCATTTAAAATGGCATTCAAACAGAGCTACTGTAATTGGATTACTTCTGGGGAAGAGAGACCATGGCAACTGGACGTCTGAGAAGAGTATCCATCTCAGAAGTGTGTGCATGGAAAAGCATATCCGATGATGTGACTGTAAAAAGTTTTAAAGTAACCGGCATATCAAATGCTTTGGATGAAACAGAACATGATCTCCTTTGGAAGGATAACGTGAATGAGGAAAACGAGAAAGATGACGTGAATGAAGAAAATGAGGAAGATGCAAGTGAAAAAAGGGATGACGACGATAACTAATACATGGAAAAAGGAACAAAAGTACTGGTACTACAAGTGTGTTGAAAATTATTCGCGATAAGTTTTTAAAATCTGCTTAGAATTTGAATTTTAATATTTCATGTGTACGCATTGTATTTGTTAACAATTAATATGTGCTCATGCAATTGGAAATGATTTGTAAGGACAAAATAAAAGATAGAAAAATGTGATAAAAAAATTTTTACCGATTAATTTATTTGCACTCATATCGAGTGTTGTTCACAATGCTTTTTTTTTTTTTTCTTTCTTGTGGTAGCTTGAAATTAGAAATAATACTGCTCACTGATTCTCCACTATGTGGCTGCCACTACAGTGCCTGCACTGCCATCTTGTGTATTTTTATGCTACCGTTTGCAACAGAAAGATTTTACATTTGCACATGCAGACATAACCAAAATTTTCATACAGTGTGTCAGAACAGATTTTTTTAAAAAATAATGTGTGCAAGATATTAAAAGAACCAACATTTGTTTAATTTGTATAAAAGTAAATATTAAAATTGCAAGTGTTGGTTAATTTGTGCCTTTATATTATGTTCCTATGCGAACTAATATGCGCCGAGTGTTGATAACGTAAACGGGATAATTTATATATGTGGACAGAATGCGAGTTTGTAAATTTTAGGTAGCTATTAGACAACTTTAAATTTAATACTTTTATTACTTATATCATTTTTCTTCCACTTAGAACTTAACTTGGCTGTTTGAAATGAAATTTACACTAAAAATTACTCATAAGAAAAGGCATGATAATTGAACAACCCGTGTAATGTCCGCACCTGCATTTTAGTGATGTAATTTTAGTAAAAAAAGTGCAGACATTACCTGAGCATATACGGTACTTTTTATATTGCATAAGACTATGCTTTAACATTTTAACCATGCTAAAGATATTCAAATTAAATCTGAAACATACATAAAACTGATCTTAATACTCAATAATGAGAAATATATATACATTTTATAAAGTCAAAATTATCTGTCATTACAATAAAATTTTTATTACGTTATAAACATTTGTTCAATAAAAGTCAAACTAATTGATATTACTCAACAATGAAAAAATGATAAGAAAGGTTCATAAATTCTAGAATTAGGACAACATGGCTGATACTCAGCTTTCCTTTTATCTGCTGTTTTTATAATTTTATGTTAAATTACACCTCTACATTATACAACAAAAGTTCATACTGATTCTATAAATGACTTGTTTACCTTTAAAAAAATAAAATAAGCTCGAACAGTTTTAATAAACAACAGTTTAACAGAGTTTAAAAGTTAATTTCTGTAACCAAACATGTTAAAAAATTAATAATAATTAATCATTACATGTCATTATAAGTCTTTTCAAGGGGGGAAATAGATTTTGAAAAAATGATACAGTGTAAAATAATATTAATGGTATAGGTAGAAAAGTTATAGATTTTAGATAGATGAAAAATGTACGTTTTAGATAAACTTATATTCAGGATGCAGCATCCATTTACTTAACAAAATGAGAACCCTCTATCCTATGAAATGATGCATTTACTATAAAAAATTTTTTTTTTTTTAATTGCCTATTAATGGTCTATTTTCTACTGCACTCAGCATCAGATTCATGCTTGAGACTAGATGAAGTGACATACTTTCTTGAATTGTATTAATATGGCTTATTCAAAAATTTTAAACAATGTTACTTATTTAAAAAGCTTTTTTATTATTATTTTTTTATTCAGTAATTAAAATCTCTAACCATTTATGTGTTTTTGATGCAAAATTTCACATAGAAGGATGGCTTTCCAATTTATAAATCTGATTTCGGGTTGGATTATGAATAAAAGAAACCTATATACAAAATGAAAGGGTCACTGGATTTATAATCAAGAAAATATCACTTATTCATGGCAATTTTGGAGAATGTTACAGTTTCAGGGACAAACTTGTAACACTCAGAGGAACATAACAGACCATTTTAACCTTTAACCCATTTTTCATCATTTAAAAAATGGGAGATTATATGATATTAACCTTTATATGTATATATAAATCTACAGTGTAAAATCAATGATACCCAATTTGAATGATTACTGTCTTTTGCAACAATGCATACTTGATGCTTCCCATGCAAAGAAAGATACACAACTCTAGAACTTAATTTACAGCACAACTAAATGGTACACCAGATTCCTTACATTCTATTAAAGCTATAAAAAAATTTACATTAATATTTTCTTAAAACTACAATTTAAAATAACAGTCACCTCGTTTTGGTTTTGGGAAACTTTCATGAAGGTGAAAGACAACTTTTTCAACAAAATACTGGATATTATGTCCTTCAGCACCACGAACAAACACTGTCCAATCATGGGTAAATCCCTCTGATGTTGGTTTCTCTCTGAGGATCGCCCGATGGCCTAACTCTATCTTCACTTCAACACTCTGCAAAAGAGTACAACACACATTTACAAAAATATTTCATACTGTAAAATATGGTGTTCAAATAAAAAACGAATAAAATAAAGAGATGTAATAAATAAAAAAAAGTTGCATTTTTATGTTATGACATTACAATCAGAATAACATATATGTTATTCTCACTAAAATATCATAATATAAAAATGTAATTTAAAAGTAATTTTTTGCACACATACAATTTAAATAAATTATCTTTATTCTTGCAAGAAGATTAAGACAAAACTTTTCTGTTTACTTGACATACATGATTACTTTTTCACCTAACTACAATACATAGTTCGAGACACAGAATCATTGGAACTTCGGCAATTCTGGATTTTAACCTTCTAAAACCTGGCCGAAATTCTCATAATACAGCCTTCTTCAGTGTTTCATGCTTGCTTCTTGATACTTGCTTTGGGTCGAAGGTTGAACATCCCTGGTCTAATTACAAACAACCCATGGTATAAAAATGTATCATTTCTTCACACAGATATGTTTAAAGATGGCTCCTAGCTTGATATTCATGTTTTTAGTCTTATACCAGCTTTCTTTAAACTTTTTTTTCCACATGATGTATTACCCAAAATTTGTAAATTAAATTTATTGCTTAACCTGTTTGAACTTTTTCTATCTACTACAGTTACTTTTTTTATTCTTCCGACTATTATTTGAATGCTGCAACCCTCTAATCTTTTCTTTTTTTCCTTTTTGAAACTTGCACGGATGATTTTTTTCTTACTTTATGTTTTGCAGTACTCTTAGGCGATTTCAATCTCAGCATTACTAATAAAATAATGCAAAATCAGGCTCTCATATGCACTGCATAAACATACACATCAGTTTTGTACTTCTATGTATACTCATGCACACAAAACAAAATTTATCTGTGCTCCATGTAAAGTATAGCTGCTAATACATTAGAAGTCTTCAGGTCAGACTAAGCTGCTAATAGCTCTTTTTCTATACAAATAGTAATTCTTTTAATTTTGAAAAGAAATTTATATATAAAAGTTATTTTTAAATGAAAATCCCCAAAAATGTATGTTACAAAAATCTTATAAATTAAGCAATTTTCATTTTATTTACATTAACTCATAGTACATTTTTTCTCAAACATGTTTACAAACGATAGACGATATTTGTCATAAAGTATTCAATGTCCAAGATGCAAGCTTTAGGCACATTAAATAAATAATGGCCTGCGGAATTTAAAATTTTAAAGATTAGTCCTGCATATGTGAATCATCATTTGCAGTCTTCATATGCAAATATTTTAGTAAATAAAACTCATATTTTCAATTTCATGATCAAAAACAAAATGATAAAAGATAGATTTTATATATAAGAACACATCATTCATTTTGATTCTTCTTTTATATATTTTAATACAAAATATATTAAAAGAACCAAGGTCAGATTAATGGCATAATTATTAATAAATAATATTACTATTTTACAAATTTTATCTCATTCAATTCTGCACATCACTACATAACATAAAAGTCAATGCACTGTTGATACCTACATTACTCAACTAATGCTCACAACTACATATAACTAGGCATTAGGAAAAAAGGTATGAATAAAGACTAGTTCCAACAGGGTTCGTACACATTTCTGCACACGGAAATTAAGTACTTTTAAGGACCATCTATGAAAAAATTAAGGACCTATAAGCAAATGGGAACTGAATAAATTCAATTAAAAATATTATCTATGCTGAACTTCACTTTTGTAATACCTTCCTAAAAGTAAAATAGATCCATAAGTAGGATGCATTAGTATTAAATATAATTATTAGTAAGTTTTAGAATAAAATAAAGTTCATTATTAAATATTTTACACTCATACTAACTAAGCATATTTGAAAGAAGATAAGTGACATTTTATTTAGGTTTTACCAACAGTTAGCCCTTTTTTTTTTTTTTTTTTTTTTTTTTAATGTCTCATTTTGTCACATACTTGCTCACTTTATGAGTTTAGTAAATAATAAGTAGATTTTATGTCAAGTGGCATAGGTTAAAGTGAGAAATAAAATCACAAACAGCATGATTCAAAAGACTGGCTGTTGTCGCCGCTCCTGCTTGCCTAGGAGAGACCTGATGATCAGAACAAACCTTAAGGCCTGATGTAAGCACGGTTCACAATTTTGAAAGTTAGCTGAGGTCTGTCTGACGCAGTTAGTGTCGTAGCTTCTAGTAGAGTTCCAGGGATTGTAACTCAGTTAATATAGTTTAAGGTTCTAATAATCCACTAAAGCACCAGAGGTGACAAGTTGTTTTGCATTATTTTAAGTCTCAATAGATGCGAAGAATAGGTTTTTACATGAATTTTTACATTTTTGTGTTTTACCTTGTGACCACGATAAGGGTTAATGAAAGGCAATAACTCGCTTTAAAATGCATAGATAATCTTTAAAGGTAACCAGTTAGTTATAAGTAATTAAATTGGGTATTAGATAACCTTAGTCATTGTGGATTTGCATGGCCACTATTAAATTTTATTTATTTTTTAACAATGTTTGTTAAAAAAGCCTTATTAAATCACAATGTAATAAAATTTCACAGTTTAAAATACATGTAATTTATAGCATTGATTCTTAAACGATATTAGGATAATTATACATTAAAATCTACAAAATATTTATATTTTGTAGCAACAACACTCAACAAGATATTTACGAGTCTGTTTAATTTGAAGCCTTCCCAGACATTTTCGCTAATTTATATCAATTTACTTCTCTTTAAGCATCTTTTCTAACAGTTAGAACTTTGTCTCAATATGCAAGGCAGTGTTCTCACTAGATTCTACGTTTTGTATCTCCTAACCTGTCAACCTCTCCAAAATGTACCTATAAGGGTTTACTTGATCTGGTAAAAGTTAAATAGTCTAAAACCCTTCGGACAGATTTGGAGCAAATTATCGCTATATCTGAAAGTAACTACAAAGATTTAAATAAGCTTCTTATTTAAAAAGAAGAACATAAAGCATGTTCTTATGCTAAAAAAGTCAATTACAGCTCTTGGTTATGTAATTAAACAAGAAGAATCAAATGCAAACTAAAAATATGGACTAGTCATCAAAGACTATACAATTCAATTTCAGTTTAAGCTGACTCAGTAACTCTATTGTCATAACAAATTCAAATGTTGGCAGCGGTAATGTAAAGACAAATAATTGCAAATTATCAGGGCTGGCAGGAACTAATGCCAAGTGAAGATCAGAAACACATTCTTGTTTTAGACTCCAAAAATCTCAGTTTAAAAACTGTTTAAGTGATTTGCATTCTGGTGAGAAAGCAGAAATGGGAAATTATAGTAAAGGCTGAAATAGTAAACAACTGGGTAATTTACATAATATCTGCACATATCTTTGAAGAATAATTTTCCTTTCTCTTAACGTATTCAGTTTTTTTCTTCCCGGTTTCCTTTTCATTTTAGAGTTTTTGGATTTAATTAAAGATTTCTGTTATTCTAAAAATACTAAAGCATTTAGAATGTATAGAGAAAGCTGCTAATTTTATAGTAATAGGAACATTCAGTAGAAATATGCAATATGTATGGTAAGGTTCGGTTACAGTGCTGGTGTGGCAGAATTTTTTGAATTTATTCACACGTTGAGCAACAAAATCTAGAAATGTCAAAACTTTTAGAATTTAGAACAGGCATTGGAAGCAAAATTTACAAAGGCACCAAGCAGCACAATTTAGTGTGTATGATGCATTAAGTCATATTAGATGAATCGTTTAAATTGTCAGTTTTCAATTTCTTAATTTAAAAAAAAATTATTTTCTATAATGCCTGTCTATATAAGATTAGAAGCATTTTTGATATTTTAAGCTTGTGTCTAGTGAAAAATAAAGAAAATAAAGGGAAGATAAAAATGTTAAGAAAAAGATTCTAGTATCAGAGCTAAAACATTCAACTATTATGTGTTTATTGCTCTTCCAGATGTTTTCCAAAAAGTAAAAAATTATGTATTAATACCATGGAGACATTTTTCATTTTGCCACATCTTTCTGGAATCTTCCAGAATAGTGGGCCTACAAATCTTTCTAAACTTTCCAAGCTGCAATGTCTAAAATCCTAAAAAAAAATTACCCCTGCCAATTCAGCAACAGCAAAAAGCCAAAAATATATTTATAAAAAAAAAAAAAAAAAAAAATTTAAATAAATAAAAATCTGATAAAAAATGTGTAAAATTAATTTTATACAGAAAACGGATGCATATTCTGAGACAGTTACATGAGGAAACTCTTACCAGAAAAAAATTTAAAAGAAATTTTTAATTAATTACATAGCTATTTTGCTTTTGCTAAGAACCGTTTCGTAAATTGTGCTTTATAGCATTATACCTTGCTTATTTCTCAGATTCAAAATATTGTATAAAAAGTGGCGAAAATGGAATTTTATAATACGACAGCAAAAAATAAAAATGCTTTATTTTAATGTTACTTCTTAAATGTAATTACAATATATTACCATTATTTAAAAAAAAAAACTTATCAGTGTTACAACGTTTTAAAACAATCGTCGAAAAATTCCCAGATATCAGAATTAACAATTTTCTACAGAAACTTATCTTAAAATCGCAATGTTGATAAGTTGCCAAATTTAGAGCAATTTAATAAAAGAATTCATATCCCCAAAAGCGAAAAGTTGTTTAAGAGCGCTTCATTAGCAAAAATGAAATAATTTCGAATGCTTTATGTTTCACACTTGCTCAGAAACTCTATCCCACCCTTTATATTAGAAATAGGAACAAATTATAACCCATGAACGCATTCACCCATTCAAAAGATGATAGAGAATTTGTCAGAGAATTGCCAAAAATATTCCTCCAAAATGCTAATTCACACTCAAAATGGCAGTCATAAAAACAGTCAGAAATTTCAGATGATTAAAAATTAAGAACCTAATGACGATTTTGGCCGAAATTAAGGACTTTTAAGGACCAAAAACCGATTCCAAAAAACTTAAGGACTTTTAAGGACTCTTAAGAACCGTACGAACCCTGTTCCAAGTAAAGGGAACAAAGGCATCTGCTGAGAATTATTTTCAGAAGGCACCCTCAGCAGCTCAGTTACTCTCCTAAGCAATAAATAAGCATATTTCATATTGAATTATTAATAATTTACACAAGGCACCAGCTGTACTAATTGCAAGGGCTGCCAAAAATGTTACAGCTATGGCTGGTAAGAATACTGAACTTTATTGTTGTGTTGTAACTTATCTCATTGTTTGACAGTAACATCAGAAATAAGTCTATGGATTTTATCCTTACCATGATAAACTTCATGGCCTTGTTACAGGGTTCGTACACATTTCCTTACATGAAAATTAAGGACTTTTAAGGACCATCAAAGAAAAAATTAAGGACCTATCAGCAAACAAACAAACAAACAAAAACGAATAGAATAAAGCGATTATCCATTTATGAAACTAACAGAAGTGTGTATTATGCACTATTATTAAATTCAATTTAATAAACATAAAACAATTTTAAAAATTGAACTAACTCCCTACAAGTTATGAAGTAGATAACATTAAATTAAGAACATAATTTCTTAAAAAGCATGTATAAGTGTATTTTACACTAATAACAGCTACAGATATTTTAGAGATTTACATGATTATTATTTAACTTATTTGATATTTATTTAAACACAGTCAACTACTATTACAATTGCAATGTAAGAATATTTTGCAGATTAAAATAACAGATTTGTAAACATACAATTTATTTCTTTGGTTTTTTGAAAGATACTAGAATAATAAACTATACAATAAAAAAATACAAAACATTTATACTTTTTTAAAATCTGAAATTTTTTCAGATATTTTAACATCTAATTTATTTATGTCTATTTCCTTTTTTTTTTTAGCTATTTTTCTAAGTTCATTTGCTTTGATAAACAAATCAATGTTCCTGCTGGTCTCGGCTTCATCTGCTAAAAGCATCTATTGTTTCACTTTCATCTGCTAAAAGTATCTATTGTTTGACCTTGTTTCAATGCTGCTGCTGATCTCATTTCTTTATTAATTTTGATATTAAGAATACCTCCAGAAAATTTTATGTAATCAAATACTGTGCATTGAGAAATGCATGATGAGTCACTTAAATTTTCAATTTCAATTCCTTTATTTACAGAGAAGCCCCTTTCCACAGAGGCCTGTCCATGTGACAAGATAAGAATCATTTTCACTATTTTCCATACTTTAGAATAGTGAAAATCATGAAAATAAGAAGTGAGAAATGTGTCAAGAGATAGATTTTGAGGATCAAAAGTAGAAAATTCATGTAAATTTGTCTTAACTACTTTGTCTAGAATCTCTCCAAACTGCAGCAGAATTTCATCACACTTATCTTGTAAAACACGTTTATTCTGCATTAATACCATTAGAACTATTTTCTTTTTGTTCTGGACTTTTTGCCATCAACTGTGGGTCTATACAAGATACATTTCGAATAAGAGAATAATTTATTGGACATTTAGCCAATAAATTGTACCATTGTTCAGACACATTGTCGACCTTGTTTCAATGCAAAACTTGCAGCTTGTGAAATGTCCTTCTTGCGGCATTTTTCATTCATTAACTGCTCAAATAAACTTTACTTTTATCATTATAGCAATTTGGATTATTAAATTAAATTTATAAAGATTTTCTGCTCTAGTTATTTTTGAATATTCTAGTTTCAAAATTTTAAAGTGCTAAAAGCAATCATTTACAAGTTTTAAGATATCTTCAGCAAAAAAAGGAATAAGTGGTTTATCGCCTTGATAATATTCAAGGAAAGGCAATAATATTTTTGACAGAGAGAGACAAAAAATTTAATTTTATAAGAAATGTTTTATCCTTAGTTGCCTCCAAAATATTTGAGATGGATTTCAATGAATTTTTTTTAAACTGCCCCATTTCAACTTTTATAATGTATAATAGCAAGTCATCCCATATTTCAATGGCTCTTTCAACTGCTGGGACATTTTGCAACCATCGGTAAAAGCAGAACTTCACAGCAGAAAATTTAAACATTATTTCTTTATCTAGCAGATGATGGAGCAAAGATAAAAATTCTGCAATAATTGGTTTTATTGTTAAACAAAAATGTATGAATTTTTCTTACGCATTATATTTTAACACTTAAAAAATGTACTTTATCGATAAAAAATTGCGACATCGCGAAATATTCTAGGCAAGAATTCCTGCAGAGATTCCATTACATCGCTAAAATTGCCATAAGAATGCGATATTGGCAATACCATGAACACGTTTCTCCGTGTAGCAACCATTCTGCTTATCGGTCATTTTCTTTTAATTTATTAATCTTCCGTTTCTTTTATTTTTTCTTTCAACACTGACTTTTTATTCAGGATTTAGCTTTTATTTTAATTCCTAGTTATAAATAGGTGAAATTAGCTTAATAACAAAAGATAATTTCAATCATTATCACAATGAAATTTTATATCGAGCAACTATTTGGATAACTGATGTGATATTAAAATTCAATAACATTCTTCTGAAAGCAGTATTCCTTTTATAAAAATACTTGGTAAAATTCTAGTATGGTGCAGCCTTGGCGCAATTTCGAAAATTATCACCAACACCAAAATGACCCGTTTAACTACCCATCGTATATGTCCCGTTTAATGCTCATCATAAAATCACCAAAAGTAGCCAAATCCCTTATGCAACGGATACCTTGCGCATAGGATTAAACCAAATACTTAATTGTCTATTGAAGCTTCAAAATGTATTTCCGAACTTCACTTTTTTTTGGCTAGCGTTACCGAATTTGCTCTTGGCGACCTAAAATCGAAATGGAGCCAACAGATTTCCCACGAAATTGATAACAGACCCTCTGCAGAAACAAACTCATAATCCCGATATCCCATACATATATGTGCAAAAAAATAAATAAATAAATAAATAAACTCCGTAGAAAGTGATCAAAAATTAATTTATGGCCTAATTCAAACAAACACAGAAATTAAGGTAAGCAAAACCATGTAAAAACAAATTGAAATGATAAAACGAAACTTAGCTTTCATGTGAATTTTCAGCGCTAACTCTCCCATTCTAGAAATTTCAATTTGTTTCAGACAAAGACCACATTTAGCTTTATAAGGATTGTCATCCATCAATATCCAGTCTTTGTAGTCAGCTTGATGAAGCCACAGTTTATCGAAAATGCATTTTCCAGGCATCTCGTTTCTATTGGTGTCGGAGGGGTTGTGGCCTTCCAAGTTGGAATTGTTCTAATTTTGGCAAATATTTTCAGAATCCCCCCCCCCTGTTTTTTTCCTCGAGCACCTTCATCATCACTTTCGCCTCTTAAAGAACTTCCGGCTTCACGCTTTCATCACAATCTGCCTAAATTTATGGATAACACTTGTTTCGAAAGACTGGGTAAATAGCCAATCAGACACCCAATACTTTCGTCCTAGGGTAGCAAACTGTTTTTTATCATTTGCAATGCATATCTGCCAACAGATTGGTTAAGAGCCATCTAATTTTAATTCCATATTCATGAGAAATCGCAATTCACACTTAGAATGGCAATTATTAGAAATGATAAGAAATGTCAAAGGAGCAAAATTAAGGACCGTTTATTCATTTTGACCAAAATTAAGGACTTTTAAGGACCAAAAATCATTTTTGAAAAAATTAAGGACTTTTAAGGACTGTACGAACCCTGTGTTACCATGCATTGTTTACATCAGCCTTGGCTACTTTACAGGTGACAGTACGACTTTGGATCAGATCCGACCTAAATTTGGAAGAAAGATTTCTCTCTAAAATGGATTCAATAGTCTCCCATCTGTCTTTCCTTTCCACCAAACATTTCAAGAAAACTTCCTGCTTGCCCTGCATTTTAAGGGTCCCCATGCCAAAGACACTATATATTCAAACCTTCTCCAGGATAGGAATTCAAGCCCTACAATAAGGCAACCAGCATCATTAGCCTCTATACCAGTCAGATTACTTAACCACTGAACATAACGTAAACCTCGTGTAAGCTACAAATATATGAAAAAAAAATATATATATGCCCAGTAAATGTACAGTAGAATATTTTTACGATCTTCAATTTACAGTAAAATCCCTCACATCTGGCACCCAATAAACTGGCAATATCAAAATAATGGCCCTTTTGAAAGTCTAAATTTAAATCCAAAAATTTAGGTCCACGAGATAAAAAGGTATGCAAAGTTCTAACAATCCGAAGACAAATTCTGGAAACATTTGTGTTGTGTTTCTGTCGCTAAATGTAAGAAGCCTTATCTAAATAGTGAAATAAGAAATTATTCAGAATATAGCATCTCTGAGACAAGTGTCCACTATTTTCAGAAACAATTCAGACAGAAGGGATGCCCTATTTACTTTGTCTCTTTCCTGGAAAGGTATACAGGGTATTACTTTACATCGCTATTGGTATAAAGTGTGGCATACGTTTATGCTCGTAGATGACAAATTGAGCAACAAGGAATCGTTCCGATTTGAAAATACCTCCAACTTCCATATCAGACATCTTGGATTAATTTACATACTCAAAGATGATTAGTGTTAAGGGAAAAGGAGGGACAGGCTTGGATGGATGCAGGTAATTCTATTCCCATCGCATTCTCTCATGATGATAGTAAAATAATAATAATAATAATCTGAAAGCTTTCAAATTTTATATTACGCTCAAAAGGGCATTTATATGTTACCTAACAATGCTTTGCATGTTACCTTTATTTACTAAATATGCACTTAAACTTCTGCAAAGAGATAAAGAAGTAGCTATCTTGTTTCTTTAAGTAAGAAAAGTTCTTCACAAAAAAAGCCTAATGAAATTAAAATGAGACACAAGATCAAAACTGCCATGTTGCCATCAGTCATGTTGTAAAAAAAAAGTTGTTTTGTACACAGATGTGGTTTGTTTTTGAGCATGCAACCCTTTCTTTACTACTGTACGATTCCTTAATTATGGTGTTGGGAGTTAACATTTAGTGAATGTCATTTTGTGTTAACATTTATTAAGTTTCTTCAAATGAATCACAATACTACAGTTGAGTGGAATGACAGTAAATGAGAGGTACATGTCAGTGTCTTATTTTATTCTAATATTAAAAATGATAGAATCAACAAAATTGAGGAAATGAATGAAAATTCATTACAAAAAGAGAAAAAGGTACTGCATGATTATCCAAACTACTACTGGAAATTTGCAAACTTGTTGCTGATTTTGAAGAGAAACTTTTGTATCTGTATCTTTTAAGTCTATTTTAACGATGCATCCTGGAACCCTACTCCCCCCCCTCATGCATGAAATGCACATTTCTTCTTTTTCTGCACTGATGTTCTTCCCATGCACACAGCAATCTTTTTTTGCTAGTAAAAATCAAAGAACTGTGCAAACTTGGCATCATGCCACTAAAATCCTAAAATGAAAAGAAAAAAAGAGGTACATGAGGTTAGGCCAGCCATGTTATTCTCCATACGTGTGAAAAGCTAAGTCTGACTGCCAAAGATGATAAAAACTGCATTATGCAGTCCACCACTACATTAAAATGCTGAAACTGCCACAGAAGCAATCATAAGCTGGAGTCACATTGGCAAAAATGTCTGGAAAAGCAGAAAGGGGAAATGCTAGACTGATAACTGGCTAGCCACAGGTGCTTTTGGTGACATTGTGTGTTGCCTCAGTAAAATTTTTTCACAGCTTTTCAGTGGGAATGTGGATAATCAGAAAGTACAAGTGAAAAAAAGTATGCCATGTTCCTCCCCCATACACACACAAGGAGTTCTTGGAGGACTGTTTCATGAATTTAGAAACTGTTTCTTCTTGCTATTCCCTTTCATCTTGTGTCAAGCCAAAGACATTAGAAAATCAATACAAGCCAAAATGCACCAATAACAGTATTGCCGGAAATTTTTGAGCTAAAGTAGCAAGAGAAGAAACATAAAGTAGGAAAAGTGGCACATGATATCAGTGATCATAGATTTTTTTAGAATGTCATACATTCGTGAGTTCACATGACCTCTTATTTCAGCCTATGCAAATGTGTAACTCGATGCTTGGCCGTTTTATTATTAGTTTTGAAAAATCTTAATACCGTATTGTTAATTTTCCATTATTTAAAATCTCAATTTCTTTTAATTAATTCTCAATTAATTTAGTTATTATTTTTTAATCATTTTGTTCATATTTATTGTCAGCTGCATTCCCACATTTGAATTGTTAACACTATTTTACTAATTCTTTTAAGCTGTAGTTTATTTTTATGTGCATTAAATTCACATTTACGTAGACAATAAGTCAATACACTTTACATCCTACTAAATACATCTTCAGTCAATAAGCCTATTTTCACTGTCTTCCTAACCAGTTCTCAAACATAGTAATTTAAGACAAGTATTTCAAAAAATTGTGCTGCATTTTTCCTGTCACTTATAATTCACACTTTAACCCTCTGAGTGATTAGTTTTACGAATCTGCTTATTAAGACCTGTATTTAAACAGCAAATCTTAGCTAAATTTGCATCATTACTTATTTCAGGTTCTGTTTTCAGAAACATCCATTCATTAAGATGATTTTTACATCATTAAAGAAATTAAAGAAGCAAAATATTTTAAATTGTAAGTTAATACATACCAAGTGAATATGCACATGCCGCCCAACTGGGATGTTGGTTACTGACTCTGACTGCCATACCGAAGGGCACGGGTTTGAATCCTGGAGAATGCATGGATGTTTGTAAATGTATAGTATCTGTGCAGCATTGGGGCACTTGAAATACGTGGCTAGCTGAAAGTTCTTTTGAAAGGTTGGGGGTAGGGAAAGAAGGGTGGGAGGCTCTTGGACCTGTCTCTCTGGGATGCTCTTTTTCAAAATTGGTGGCAGAATTGAACAAAGTTGTACTGCCACTACATGGCACCCAAGACGCCAACATCAAGTCCAATTTTGACTCCTTGGCATGATGAAGCTTGCTGGCTTATTCTGATATAAGTGAGATTAGTCACAACAGCAACAGAAAGCATATGACCAAATAATGGTGGTCATGTCACTCAAAGGGTTAATTTACATGGAAATTATAACCTGACTTATCCTGAAATCCTACATACAAACTATCAAAATACTGAGCAAAGCAATCAGTCAAACATGTAAAAACACCAGTGACTAGCATTGAAAACTGAGTGCACATGTACTCATGGGCTACAATAACAGGATTGCTGGTTGCCAACTTCTTTAAGGCTAAATAAATTATTACCTTTTATTATAAATTAATTTCATATATACATCATATTAGTAATGCATTTTATGATACATAAAAAATTTAAGGAAGCAAAAAGTAGCAGGAAAAAACAATGTATTGGTAGAAAATTCGCAAAATTGCATAAACTTGTTAAAAGTAATAAATCTACAAAAAATTCCATAACCTGGTAAAACACTGCGCCAATTTGATGCAAAAAATGTGTGTTAAAATTTTAACAAATAAATACTTAATTGCATTCCTGTCTGCAGTAACTTTGTAAAGTAGAAGACAACTTATTTGCTTTAAAGATTGACTTAAAAGATGTTAAGGGATAAAACTGTTACTAGTAAAAATTCAAGCATGAAATGGACTAAATTAATGCAAAGTTTACGGAAAAAGCACATATGTAGATACGTCTATTAATGACAAATGAAAAACTAAAATATTTATTGCCTGATATTAACAGAAAGATTGTTTTCAATAAATAAAAGAGTGGATTTTAAAAGATAAAACATTTGTTTGTAAAGGTGATACATGTAGTAGTAGAAAAACAGCTGCACAATATTATTCAGAGACAACATGACAGATTCAGAGAAGCTTCCTTTATTATTCAATGGATGCCAAGATGTTTTTACACACAAAGGGGAAAAAATTTTCAGTAGATAACAAGAATAATAAAGTACAGATAATATTCGAGAGGTGACAATATCACCAAATATCACTTTGGTTTCACAACCCATGAAATAAAGCATCACCTTGCATACCTCAAAAAAAAAAAAAAAAAGATTATCTGAAATGGGAATTTGAAAACTGACACAAGATCATGTTTTATCTAATACATCTTTCAGCACAATATATAGCAACTCAAAAATAATGAATGTGATACATTCAAGTGAATGATTTGGATGAAGATGCACAAAAAAATAAGGGCAAAATAAAAAAGATTATTGTATTCCAGTAATGATCCAGCTGCATCAAATATCCTATCTTTAAATATTTAAACATTTATAAAGTTTAACCCTTTATGTCCCAAATGACTTTATTTTTTAAAAAAAGAGTTTGAAACTTTTTTTTGTTATATTTCTTTATGCATGAGAAACATCTCACATTAAATTTACAAAATGTTATAATTTTTCCATTTCTTTTTTTAAAAAAATTTAAAACTGGAACTTAAAAGTCCCGTTGGGAATAATTGTATCCATATGAAATGGTGCTAGTAATGAATAAGCTAAAGAAAAAAAAAATTTTTAACTCACATAATCACTTTAATTAGAAACATTATCCCTTAGGACAAAATAATCCCTTTTTACACAAAAATCCCATTAATTGTGGAAATTATAAAAATAATTCTTTTTTCATTTACACAGAAAAAAATTTTGCACAAGACACATCAAAAATATAGCTTTCATTCAATTTGTTTCAATGAATATAATTGACAGTGCCTCAAGATTTAGCAAAAAAATGGCCATTCTGTTCCTTTATATGGATTTCTAATATAATCAGATGTCGAAAATTTGCTACCCCTGCGTTTCGATGTAGATACACCATCTCAGAGGATCCAGTAGAGGAACGTCGCCTTCTTCATTTCTTGGGAACAATAGATGACATTGTAATGAGTCCTAGTGTCACTCTTCTTTTATACTGAAGAAATGGCAAAATTTCTCTACTAATTCAAAATACACTCTATACAAATAACAAGTACACAAATAACAACTTTGTACTCTATACAATAACAAGAAAAAAAAAAAAAAAAACAGTGGTGCCACTAATCTCCCCCCTGATTTCTCTCACACAAAGATTTCAACATATCATTCTTGTAAACACTACCCACGTGCCTCTTGCAGTCCCTCACTACTATGGAGGCTAAAACGTCAAGTTTCTTTCTTTCTTTTTTTTTTTTATTTTTTATTTTATATATATATAAACAGTTTATGTCTCGGTTCCATGGTAATTTGAGAAAACGAATACAGAACGATTGTTTCTTTATCTGAAATAAAACCTTTTGTCGATAATATGGAAGTCAAAATCTATTCTCTTTTCAAAGTTTTATCTTGGGCCAGAATTGGCAAGCCTTTATGATTGCTTCTTACTGTGCCACATGCACATATTCCAAAAAGATTATAGATATTCAATAATTTTAATTGATGAAAAAATATTGTAAAAAAAAGTAAAATATGAATAAAAATGCAAATAAAAAATTAAAATGTCAAAATTAAATGAAAAAATATAATTTATTGTAAAAATTAAGCTTGACATTTGAAAGGAAACAATATACTAAATAAAAAGAATGAATAAAGTCTAAAATACACAATGCTCATAAATTAAAGGACTCTGCAGTCCTGCAAGAAAAATCTTTCCTAACTCAAAAATGAAGGTTTGAATCTCAAAACTTAATCATAAGATTAGTGAAATATATTAAGCATCCATAATCAGAGATCCAAGGCTTAAAAATTAAGCAACAGCACTTCCTCCAAACTGGCCATTTCAGACAAGGAATTAGCAGTTAAAATACTAATTGAGCTCCCATCACCATCTAATTCTGGTAAATAAAACTTAAAACAGCAGGGATTTTTAAAGCCTCAGTGGAATCTTACTGAAAATTTACGTCCTATTGAGTGATTTTATTAATGGGACTTTAAAATCTGGTAGGAAACAAAGGGTTAAATCTAATTTAGGCAGAAAAAGCAATCTTAGGCTGCTAAAGATTTTAAGTAAAACTCTATCAATTTCAATAGCAACCAGACACAAGTCCCTCTTCTTCAAAAGCAAAATATTTGGTGGTTACACTGGAGAAGGTATAGCCACTAAAAATCATCAAAGGGTAGAATCACGTGAAACCGAACTTTTGTTAGAGCCATTTGTTGAAGAAAACAGTAATTAAAAAAAAAAAAAAAAAATCTAAAATTTTAGAATTTTGAAAGTGCTGAAAAGAGATGGAGTGGAATTAACAGGGCTATAGAGTCGGAGTCGAAATCGGAGTGGGGCAGATTTTTTTGGTAAAAGGAGTCGGAGCTGGAGTCACTAAAAACAGGTCGACTCCGGCTCCAGTTTTTGTTGGACAGTTTTAATTTGAAATGAAATTAAAATGAATTTAAAAAATTAACGACAAGCTGAGTTATTATTTTTATTTATGGACTATATACATTAATAAATAGTAATTTTCTATTTCATTGACATATTAATAAATAAATATAAGGGAGGAGGATGGATGTGATATTTGCCATTAGTGATTAAACATTTAGTTACAAATCTTACTGGTAAATTTAGGTAAGCAGCAAGAACTCCCAAAATAGATGCCATTCTTAGGAAGTGAGCATGAAAAGGAGCAATTATTGATCAAGCAACGTGATAAGGAAGTACATATTTGATGATAAATAAGTTTTTAGAATCAAGAACATTTTAGAAGATGTAGATAACCCTATTGTTTCACTAATAGAAAGGCTGTGGAATTATCTTGCAGAATTGGAAACTCTTCTTTCTACGCAGTATATAGCCACAAAAAAGCTGCAATCTGAAGAATTGACAGGAGGCAAGAATGGAAGAATGAGATGTTTATTCTTTCTGAAATAGAAGGTTTATTGCAGAAGGAAATTTCTTCAATGAAGAAAAGAGAAACTAGTTTGCTAGACAATGACATCTTGCTAGGTTCAATATATGTAGATCCGAAACACTGAATTTTCTCGAATGACGAAAAAATTAAAAAGGCAAGGAAAGCCATCTATGAACTTAAAAATAAAATTATTCTCAGAATAATTGGAGAATTCGAAGCAGTACAGTCAAACTGCAGACATTGCAACTGAGTCTCTATAATCCTCTTCCAGTGATGAATTAGATTCTGAGAAATATTACTGGATAATATTGAAAAGGCTAAGGCAAAGCGAATGAAAATAAAGAACCATGAACCTTTAGATATAAAAATGAAAACATACAAACAAGATTTCTACATGGCCTTTGAAGAAATAGAGAAATATGATTGCGCTTGCAAGACACTTCTTTTAGAACTTATAAAAATCTATACTGAAAAGTTAAAAGAAGTTAGCTCTAACGGTAACAGCTCTTCCTCCTACTCAAGTTAGTGCGAAAAGACTCTTCTCAGCTCTGAAGTTTAAGAAGTCGGATCTATGGCCCTCCAACAAAGATCTTGCTGAAGCTATACTGTTTCTTAGAAATAACTACTGCCAGTTTTTCCATCTCATAATAAGTGCTAATTAATATGTCTATTTCATCTTTTAGAACAGAAAATTAGTGTTCCATGATATGAAATTTTAGCTGCTTTTAATTTAGAAAATGTAGTTCAAATAGTATTAACATGATAGTCTATAAATTAACCAAGAATTAAAATTAGAAATGGGATCTGGCAGACTGAACAAGAAATTTTACTGACAAGTGAGAAAAATGATATGAAAACTGAAATTGTCAAAAATCTGAGAATTTTTGTAAGTGATAGAAAGATAAAATAAGATGACAAAGGATTTTGAAGAACACGCTTTAAGAGTTTAATAAAAAAAAGTAACAAAGAAAGAAAGATGATTTCTTCCCCCCCCCAATGTGTTTCCTATGAGAAAGGCAGCACATAGAAAATGGGATTTAAGAACAGGAAATTGCAAAATTTTCAAGTTTCAATTCTGATGAACTGTTGTTTTTTAATAAATCAGAATATTTGATACAAATTCTTAGAAAACTCAGGAATTAAAAAAAAAAAAAAAAAAAAGTTGCAAATTAAACTCAAAACATAATGTTAAAATGATAATTAAAAAAGTAAATATAAATATTATGGATACGCAGGCTAAATTATACTGAAACTGCAGGGAAGAAACAACTTTCACAGACGACCCATCAGCTTTGTCAACTAGAATCATATTTCAGGATCATCCTCTTGAAATAAAATAGTAAAGAAACTGTTTGTAGAATGAAGCAAATCTACCCGTCTTCAAATTATATACTTACCAATATTACAGCATTCATGTTATGTTTATCCGGGTTTTCAAGGTTTCACCTGAGATATGCACATAAATATTCTTTTGTGGAAGTACAATACTATACAGCTATATAATTTGGAAATGTTAAAAAACACATTATTTTTCATAAAACCGAGATTAATTTGAAATATGAGAAACTTCTCAATTTCTTGACTTTTTTTGCTCATACACTAAACCCATTTAGAATAATAGCTCATGTACTTAAACTGATAGTAATTCTAAAGAAGACATAGTATAAACCAAGACAATGTTTTTGTTTTTCCCTCATTCATAAACCTTAAAAAAACCTTGAGATTCATAAGAATTTTTGGCAAAGAATTCTTCATAAATATATCAGTTACTAGGATTCCCTAATCTCAACAAAGCAAAAACTTTTAGAAATACAGTCACTAACCAAACGGCTGAATTTTGCCTTCCTTAGGAGGGAGAAGACAAGTCTTTTTAGTGAAAATTTTAAACAGAATTAATAAAGAACCAATTTTCAAAAAAAGTACTTAGTATTTTAAAGGGGCTTGAGGTGACAAATGTTACTATTATCCCAAATGACACGTGTAATTTTTTGTTATGAATCTAAAATAAATTTTACATTGTCTATCCAGTTATCCAAGCTACATAGATCTCAATAAGTTTGGATTTACTGTTTTTGCTCCCATGCTTATTGATTAATTTAAAATGCATTATTGGGAGATGTTATTATTAAATAAAGTATATAAACTACATCATGCAGGTAGAAGGTACCAGATGCTCCTTAGTGCCAAGTGAACTCACACATATGACAAGAACGTATACAATGTAGTAATACATTCAGAGATGGGGCATGAAAATTAGGAATTCCACCAAGTTTGATCAATCAACGAAATTTATGTACAAATGTGTTCCAGAAGCAACATACCATTATAGACCACATATTAATTACTAATACGACACGCCCAAGAAGCACTACATTGTCTTTCTCCCATTAAACGGCCATTTTGATCACTTATCTTTCTTCCATTAAACGGACATTTTGATCACTATATACTCTTTGTTAAGCAAATCAAATCATATTAACATCAATAAAACCAATCTAAACTAGATTACACATGAAATTTTAGAAACTGAAATAAAGGGCCTTTCATACAAGTGGAGTTTTCTCGAAGTATTTTTTTACAGCATCACACTGACAACAGTGTACATTTTTAGTGACATTCGAAAACCTGAAAATTTTTTTCTTCATTTAATGTACATTGCATTGATATATGGTCAACAGCTGCAGAATTAAACTCAGCTGAAAAACTGGGTCAATTATTTTGAGGAATCCTATATTCTAATTTTATTGTTTTCCCAGGTTAAAGAAAGTAAAAATACACTACTTACCTCACCAAGATCCATCTCAATAAAAATCCTGAATTTCAAAGGTGCCCAAATAAAATCCTTTGACTGAATAAATCTTGTTGTTAACACATACACTTACTGACATCACCAACAGCCCACGAGGTTAGTAGATGTATAGTCCAACATGTGTACTTACTCACTAAGGAGCATAGTGGCAGACTGTACATTAGGATACATCACTAACATGTTTAAAAGTCCAAACTCTGCTTTACTGTAATCTTCTAAACATCTGTCACCTTGTCAACCGCACCATATTCTGAAGATTAGCTCTTTGACAAAAACTGCATATAAAAAAATGTTTTCCCTTTAAAACTAGCTTATAACAGCATTCAATAAAAAAATAAGCATGTTATTGGTGATTAATGCAGTATCTATTTCATAGAATACTGCATTTTTATACTTTTAAAAATAAAAAAGTACACAAGAATTTTCATAATTCTTAAAATTAAAAAAAAAATCCTCTTGTGAGTTTCCTGCTAATTTGATTTAAGTTTCTTTTTGCAGCAAATAATTTATATGGTTAATACAGCAAAAGAAAATGTTCACTGCAAAAAATTAATGCAAGCTCTTTACCCCAATAGCCACCAAAAACTGAACTGTCATTCCACAGTTTATAAGCCTACTCTGATAGCCTAATTTACCAATAATTTTTTAAACAGGCACAAATCTAAACTAACACATGAGACATCACAAAATATTACGGTCCTTAACTCAGGTTTAGTTAAAGCAATGAATAAAAAAAGCAGTCAAAAATTTTTATAATGAAAAGAAACTGCAGCCCAGTTTCAACTGGCATATTAATCCAAGTTTTAAACAACAGGGAGTCAATTTCATCATTTTAAGTAAAGATGGGATAGAAAATATATACATTTAGTATATTTTTTATGGACCAGCAACATCCAATCACACTTGATAATGAAACAAAAAATATTACTTACAAATTTTCAAATTCTTTGGATAGTTGTTATTTTATAAATAAGTGCAAATTTTCACATTTCAAATGAATTCAGATTTACATTCAAAATTCAATCTGCATATTAGTCCTTTTAAATTGTATGATAATAAAATCTTTTCTGTAGTTTACTTAGACCATTTTGCCATACAAAAATCAATCAATACTTATTCTGTTTAGATAATATGATAATGACAACAAAACAAAAAAAAATCGACACAAAGAAGGAGTTGTTTGATGGAGACAAAAATTGGTGGATAGGAGAACTTTGTACGGAATAGAAAATTATTAAAATTTCAGAAGAACTGAACGATTTATTTCAGAATTACATAGTTGCAAAGTAATAGGCACAATAAGGTGTTGACCCACCTCTAATCTGGATGCAAGCAGCCATACGGCATGGCATAGACTGATAAAGCTCCTGGGTGGTGTCTTGGGGTATTTCTCTAGTTGTCGTGCTAGGTCATGATAGATGCAGTTGCCTTCCGATCATATTCCAGATATGATTGATGGGAGAAAGATCTGGCAGGCCAAGGAAGTGTTTGGCAAGCTGTAAGCCAGTTCATAGCAACACATGCCGTATGTAGTCTGGCATTATCTTGCTGAAAAATAAGGCCAAGGTACTGCAAAAGGAACGGTAGCAAAACAGATCTCGTAATGTTGTCGATGTACCACTGTGCTGTTAGTATACCTCTGATGACTACCAAAGGGGTCTGGCTATCAAGGAAAATGGCACACATACCATAACTCCTGAGGGCCTGTGTGACGTGCAATAGCAAAAACAGGAACAGCACACTGCTCTGGGTATCTTCAAACACGTCTTCAATGATCATCACAACACAGTTGGAAGCGGGATTCATTGCTAAAGACTATGTCCCCAGTCAGCGTCATTCCAACCTGATCGAGCCAAGCATCATTGTAATCTGGTTCGACCGTCTGCAGGTGACGTAATGGTCGGCATGAGTGTAGATTTTGCTCTATCAGCCCTCTGTGAATGGTCAGAGTGGACAATCGTGTTGCGGGTCACATGTCTGATGGTTGATAGTGATGAATCAGGTGCTGCGACAGCCTAATCTGACAATCACTCCGTCCTCCCGTTCTGTTATGGGCTAGGTCGACTGCTACCATAATGACGCTGAAATCTGCCACTGTCCATCCATTCTCGCCAGCATCTTCTAATTGCCGCATTGCTTCGACTCATATGATGAGCGATTCTTCGATTTGCCCAACCTACCTCTTTCAATCCAATGATCCAATTCAATCCACTTTCAAACTCTGACAGTTGCTCGTAATGAGCTCGAATCCTGAGGTGAGGGGTTTTTTTCAGTTGTTAAATAGTATCCTAAATCGCAATGCAGCAGAAATTTTTAACAGTTCAAGAACAGCTCCTTATACACATTTGCTGGATGTGCAGTTCCAATGCACTGGAGATTGCACTAATTCATTAGACAACAAATTTTGATCATTTGTACATTTGGTCAAAACATTTATGCATACGAAATTTCAAAGCAATCGGTTGTTCTTTCTTGGTGTGTTGATTTTTTTGTTATAGTGTAATTACACCTGAAGTAGCCAGAAATTATCTCAGTCCCAAGATAATACCCTGACTGAGAATTGCTAAATAGTAATTCTCAGGAAGAATTAGTAAAATTCCATGCATGTTTATATTGAAGTAACCGTTTTATTATCTGGACATCCAAGAATGGTTACACATGCCAAAATCAGAAACATCATATTTAATAAATGGATACTTTTGATTAACCAAGCATTACTCTAGGTGACAATATCTATAATAAATAAGTAATCAGACAACAAAAATTAAAACTTGATTTTTAAAACATAGCTCTTAGCTGAAAAAGTCAAGTATTAAAAAGAGATATCTTGGTTGAGAATTTACAACCAGCTAATAGAATGGAAGTCATTCACAAGATTAAATGAATCACACAAAATTAAACTCCTGAGTAGCACTGCATTTTGCAGATGTGTTTAAACAGCACTTACCAGATGTAAACTCTAACAAACTTTCCCATTACCTCAACATTCCGTGTAACTTGATGACTCTTTTTTTTAAAAAATTGCTACATGATTTTTGCTGTTACAGCAAAACATTCTATTTGAAATAATGTGAAAGTCTATTAATTATAATAATTTCTATCACTGCCTTTTAATTACTGCATTATTGCATATTTATGGAATAATGCAGTAATACATACAAATGTCTGCATGTTTTCCCATTTTGTACAAAGATTTGTTATGATAATATATTTGTGCAATTCTTTGCGAGTTTGATTCTAGAAACTTCCTACAAACTTGCTGATTTCTGTAAAATTTTCAGGTTTTGCTTTTCATGGAAATTTTAATCTGCCCTATTAGCCCTCTGAGTAAAAAAAGTGGCTGAAGAAAATAAAGCAGCTGCTGTCAATCACCATTCACATTACTTTCTGTTGCTAGCTGTTAGCAAGCTTACCTGAAGGTTTATGGCTGTAAGGTACTGAAAACTAAACTTTTAATTCCTTCTGAGTATAGTTTTTCAGTTTACCTCTAAAGAAGTAGTTCTAAATCATTGGCTTGCTGGCATCTGGTAACCTGAAACCCTTTCTTTAGACACCCAACAGCCACAATCACAATATCACTATCAGACAAAAACTTTATTCTAATGCTAATGTAAAAACAATCATAAAAAGGGTACAACTACATTCCATATACACGGACATTGCATTTGTGGTATCTACTTGCGCCTTCACTCAGTCCCATTTTTATAGTTTTATCTGCATGCTGGATTAGGATTAGAGAGCCTGCTTTAAAAAAATGCCCTGTTTGCTGCTAGTGCTAGTTCGGGGTCTACACAAAGGATGAATCCTCTAATGGGCCAAGCTTTTGACATTCAGTAGCAGTACCAATGCAATCGAACATTGAATGTCACCCTAAAACTTTCATAAGAATTCCAATAGTAAATATCCACTTAGGTCTGCTTTATATGAACATATAGTTCAATCACCGACATCTTCTTTAAAAGCTCCACAAAGCAACCTTTTAACCTTCAAAAATTAAGCAAAGAATCGCACAAAAGCGTCCTTCACAGTAAGTTATGTTCTAGCATCACATAAAAATTCATTTTTAGACTAGGCCAGTGGTGGCAAATTTTTTTGGAGTCACGTGGCCAAAACCTTTTCTTTGAGTAGGCTGTGTGTCCAAAACCTTTTTTTTTCGGGGGGGGGGGGCATATCTCACACCTCTCCGATTAAATCCCCATTGGACAGCAGTTTACGATGTTTTGCCAGGCACAGGGAAATTAGAAAGCTGGCCATTGTTAGATGGTTTGTTTTAAAAAGATAATTGCAAAAACCAACTTTCTGATAATTATAATTACTCAATTTCCCTTCAATAAACACCTTCCACTTAGTTTCATCAAATTCGGCAACAATCTTGTGGTTGGTGTTAAAGTGTCTTCTGACACTAGATATGCGACACAAAACACTTTCCCCGCATGGAATGTATAATGCTTTCGCATTGCGTTCAATAACTCCAAATGATTCTGTCTAGGTCTCTTGAAATGACCATCCACTATAAATGTTTAATTTTGTCTTTTTTGTTGGAGTCACTTGTAAGAGTTCAAGACCTGGAGTATAGAAAATCTTTTTAACAATTAAAGTATTAAAATTCACCGGCAATTTGCAATAAATTTGAATTCATTTAGCAAACATTAGCTGCTTCTAGTTTGGCATATTTTTTTACATGTAACACATAATATGATTGACCCAAACAATTGAAACGTCATGAAATGTATATCATTTCTATGGCAATATATGAAAATCTTTCATCTAGGCTTAGGCCCTATGCCAGTGGCATTATGCAATACGTAAATAAGTGAAACATTCAAAAACAGACCAAAACACTTATTTAAATTATATAGTTTCATTTCATTTCATTGATATACATTTCATGATGTTGTGATTATTGATTAAGGAAATAATACTTTAATCGCGTGCCAGCTGATGAGGCTCTGCGTGCAGACTGTGGTGCACATGCCATAGGTTCGCCATCACTGGACTAGGCCACTGTGAAGGAAGCTATGCTAGCAATGTCAGAGCCTTTATTTCACAAATTTAAAACAAGGATGAAATGATTTCTTCTATAAAAGATGACATCTATGTATAGAAGAGATCTGATTTAGAAAAATATGAGTATCTTTTCTTGCAGTTTAATGAATTTAATGATGTTACTAACTCATCACAATTTCTGACGTTTACAAGAATGATGTTTCCCGACTTCTTCCGAAAAAAGAGCACTGTAAACCGTGTTGACTTTGACAAAAAACATACAACGGTAAGACATATGACACAGATAAAAGCTATGTTAAAGAAGAGAACATACCAATAAAAAAATATTCGTCATGATTACAACTTGTCGGTGCATCATCTGATAATACTGAGTTTATAGGGCTCTATAAGAAGGATGACACCTCTTTCAAATTTAATTCATACCACTGTGTTATTCGGCTGCTAAATTTATCTCAATCACATTGTAACTGTTACTGTATGCATTGTAAATTTTATCCGAGGACAGCCTTTGAATCAAATTTTTTAGAAATTTGCTTCATGCTCTAAATAACAGGTAATTTGCCATGCAGACGAGACAAAGTTTTAACAAGATTTGTTGGAATGCCGGCTTATTAAATTGAGTAAGATTAAAATTCTCATATCCAAAGGTAATTATGACTCAAAATTGAATGACATGAGTGACTTGCTGATCTGGCATTTTCAGCTGATATGACTTCAAAATTCAACAACAACAGTACAAGGAAAAGGAAAAAAACATATCAGAAATGATGAGTTCAATATCTGCTTTTCGAGCTCAAACTGAGTTGTGGATGAACAACTTATTGCAGAAAAATTGTCACCAATTTCTGTCATTTAAATTCACTCTAGACGTGGAATTTATTCTGAAGCATGATCCATCTAGTATTCCGGAATATGTTCAATCCATCCTCCATTCTAATTAAGTATATTAAAAAACTTCTGTTACTTAGCTCAGGTTTTAAAAGAGACTTCTAAGATATGTTTCCTTTGGAGAAATTTTACCGTTCACAAAAAATTCTTTTCTAGGAATAATAGCCATAACATAAATGACTTTATGAATGGAAAAATTTTATTTTATTAACAAATCAGAGTTTGAATTAGAGATTATTACTCTTGGTACTGATATAACACTTAAAAGTACAGAAAATAAAAATGATGAAGTTTTTTAATTTAATGGACACTATTAGATACAAAAACATACTTAGGTGTGCACTAATAGTGAAAGCACTTTTTGGGTTAATATACCTTTGTAAGCAGGCTTCTTCACAATTTAAAATAATAAAAAGAAAGTACAGAAATATGTCCACTCCAAAGCATGTGGAAAACAACATGGTGCTGACATTCTGTGTATCAAAATATGCCCGATTTTAATAAGTTGTCAGAGAATATTAATAATCAAATATTTTATTAACAGCAAGTTAGTGACTTAGTGAGACATCTGACAACTTAACAGTTACATTCTCTTGTATTACTTTATTAGCGCGTGCTTTTGTTTATTTTTTAATTTAAAACCTATAAGACATTTGCATTTTATTAGTGAATGTTCTTAATTTCTTTGTAAGTTCATAATAATTTTTCTTGTCAGGAAACACGAAGTCATCCAGTAAAATCATATTTTAATGAAATTTGTATGTTCCAAACATAAAGCACTGGGTACCTGTAAGGAACATCAGAAATTTAAAAATATCCCTTAAGGCAAAGCCGACTGGATACCACTGCTCTAGACTTAACAAGTGTTGCAAACCGTACAAGTGAAAATGTCTAACAACAAAAGATAAAAAATGAACATAATGGAAGTGAAATTGGATTCCTTAAAGAGACTGCACACAGGGGAAAATTTTAATGAAATTACTATAGATTCTGGTGGTGGGCAAACTACTACAGTCAAAAGTCTTCAATCCGGATGTCCATAATCCGGAATTATCTATAATCCAGACCTCAAAGCTACAAACTGTTTATAGAATTAAAGATAAAGTATTAGCACATAAAACGAAGCAACTTTAACAACTTACATTGAAAGAAATGTTTAAAAAAGTAAACAAATAAATATTAAGCTTTTTTTTTTTCTGTAAATTTTGATACCCTTTAGATCATAATTGCTCTTTATTTCATAAATTACGGTTTCATATTTTTAATTTTATAATTTCTGCAAGCCATCTTATCAGTTTGATCTACAATATGGAAAAACAAATAATCCGGAATCCCCGAAGAGTCTGGATTAAAGACTTTTGACTGTATAATAAGTAAAGGCCCACAATCGAGTCTCCATAGGTGAAAAGAGCATATAATGATAGTGTAAAGGAAAAGAAAAGTATGAAAGATAGTGAAAATAATAAAAAGTGAGTGAGGCACTTCATTTGTGTATGGAGCAAAGGAACACTCATTTCACGACTCATCTACAAAGGAAAGCTCTCAAATTCTATGAGGAATTTTCAAGAACAAGGATTTACTGCTAATGTTGACAGCCTCAACAAGTGAAAGAAGCTTCACAAACATTTTATGGCAGGTCTAGTTTTCAAATGTATCTTTGAAAATGCTTTGATCCAGGGAAGAAAAATAATCTCTTGGTTATAAAAGAAGTAAGGAGAGAGTTACAATCCTGCCATGCAGCAATGCAACAAGTAGCCATGAGCTCAAACTAAGGCTCTTTAGCAAATAGAAAATTGTCCAGGTGTTACACATACAAGAATGCACTGATGGGACTTAAACCTTCAATAATCTAACTATTTGATACAGTAATCAATCATGATTGGATGAATGGAACGATATTTAAAGACTAGTTTTATCTGCAGTTTGTTCCTTCATTGCAAAAATTTCTTATATCAAAAAAAGGCCTGCCACAGAAAACACTTCTTTATGCTTGACAATGCCTCATCACATCCTGATGGCGAACAGTTGTAGGACAAAGACATAATAGGCTTTTCCTCTTTCCTAACATAACTTTAGAATGCCAGCCAACGGACCATGACATTTTAGAAGCACTGTAAAACACATAAAGACATACTTCTTTCATCTCTTGACCTAAGCTATGAAGGAAGGCTGTCATGGAGGAAATTAGTTTCTTTAGTTTGTGTAATAGTCGTGAAAATATTATGACTATTACACATAATAATTAAATGACTAGTACGTAGTTGAAAAATCATAATGACAATGAGAAAAAAATAAAAGTTCTATAAATGAAATGGAAAAGTTTTATTTCACTTCTTAAAATTATAATCCAAAAACTTCCTTGAAAGGTTAAAGTTTCTTCAGATTTTTTTTTCAGTAAAATTTAATCACTATCCAGATCCCTGAATTAAAAGCCTCTCCAAACAGTCAAATAACTAGGCTGGCTAGCCTTGTATAATGAATGAAAACATTTATAAATGGTACAAATTGTCTTTTAAATTAAAACACTTGCTTAATCTAATTATGATATTACATAGCAGTACAAATGTATTATGTGGTGATAGAAAAGTACTTTTTCCTTATGATATAAAACAATACTTGCTGCAAAATGTTAGGATGCACAAGTTCTTTAATTATTCATGTTATGCTGATGACCAACACTCTTTTATAATACAGAATATATATAAGCAATGGCATTCTCTTGCGTATTTGATCTTTATTTGTAATGTATGGAATTTAATCCACTAATTGAAATAAATAACACTTTTACAAAATATTAATAAGTGGCTGTTGAAGAATATGAGGTTACTTAAATTTAGGAACCACAGCGGTATTGTGGTAAACTCTGCCATGCAAACACTTTCACTTTGTATTTTATTATATCGTAGAACATTTGTTTCTTGAAACAGCGCCAAAAATAATACTATTACAACTCAAGAACATTCAAAGACAAATTATACATGAAAAATATAATAAAATGTTAAAATTTTTCCGAATACATCGAAACAGCGATGTCAGAAATGCAATCTTTGCCTACTACCACGTTTAACTTTATTTACATTTAACTTCCTATAGTTCTTAACTATATTTAGAATTGTTGGTATACTTCTTTTCAGATTATTCCAGAACACTGACAGTCAATAGCAATACAAATCTTTTTCTGAGACTGTAATAATCTATATTATAATGTAGTCAAAAAATCTGATAACAGAATAATAATGATGAAAACGATAGTAAACATTAAGATGCATAATTAGATATATTCTGATAGATCAGACATTTGTTAATATTTTTACCTAAAAAATTACTCACCATTTTTTTAGCCAACTTCCAAAATGAGATAACTCTCAAATTGTTACGTATACCTCGTTCATTAATCCCAGAATTTCATCATACACCAAAAGACACAACATGATAGCACACTATTTTCGTGCTCTACCACATTACGACGACAACACTGAAATTAAATATCATGGAACCTCCATGAAAAATGATGTTTTCCAACATTCAAAAAAACTACTTGTTAACGTTGAGTACAAAACAGCAAGGAAACAAAATTGCATAAAGTAATAAAAATTAATGAAAGTTTCCAACTTCAGCGCGAGCATAAATCGAACACACCGTTTGGCGGCGTAACATGAAATTGCCAGATTTAAAATGACAAATTCTTCTGACGTTTACTATCACGAAACTTTAATTTCCGGATAATTTGAATTTATACATTCCACAAGTATTTCCATAGCAATTCAGATATTGCAAACGGTTAATAAGTATGTCCTAAAGTAAGTCGCTACTAAAAGGAAACGATGCGCTATGGAGGTGTATCCCTTAATATCAGTCAGAATAAAACACTTTGTATAAATTTACCAAAGATTTTGAATAGTGTAAATAAAAACGTGTTTTTATATTCCAAAAATTTATTACCGAATAAGTACCCGCGTATAAGTCGACACCCCCACTTCGACATAAAAAATTCGTAGAAAATAAGAAACCCGCGTATAAGTCGACCCCCCACTTCCGAAATCGATCGAGAAACCTCGAAAAAATTTTTTTAAGTACTACATTTATTCAAAATCATCTGAGAAAAAAAAGTAAATATACGATAAAAAATACCTTGGTAAATAAACAAAATCAAAATCCTTCAGCGTCTGATTAATGGTCAGATTCGCCAAACATTTCATAGAACTCTTCTGTCGTCATTGGCTCGTCATCATTCATATTTTCAGTCTCGAACTCTGTATTGTTACAATCACTACTAGAGCCTTCGTCGTCATTTTCACTTTCAAAAACACCATCATCTTACGTGTCGTCCAGTTCGTTGCTAATACAACATTTTTTAAATGATTTTATAATCATTTCAGAGGTGTTTCGTTCCAAGCATCTTTAAGCCATTGAGCAATTAATGTAATATCGGATTTTTTAATGTTGCCTCCCTTTGTAAATGTTGGTCGACCGGAACTAATCCACTCTGCCCAATATTTTTTAACATTTACTTTGAAAGGCTTATTGAGGCAGACATCTAGAGGTTGAATCACGGATGTCAATCCTCCCGGAATTACGGCCACAGTCGTTTTTAGGTGTTTTGTCACTTCTTCATAAAAGTGTCCACGAAAAGAATCGTATACTAAAAGAGAAGTATGCCCCCGAACAACCAATCAGCATCCAGCAGGCAAAAGCGTCGCGAACATATCCAAAACGCAGGATAATTGGGGAAAAATGATCGTATATAGTAACCTTCTAGAATTTGTTCCGGAAAAGATTCGCGTACGTAAAATCTATCTGCATTTTCCCTTTTTAAAAGTTAAAAGAAATATTCAAAACTGTTTGTGTTGTATTTTATATGTGTTGGGTACGTGCTCAGTGATGATTACAAGATGTACACAAACATCGTTTATTCTACATTAGACAGACAGACAGACAAAGTAGACAGATGTCTTGTTTTGCACCCGCTAAGTCTTTCTGCACCGATGGGCGAAAAATCAAGCAGAGGTGCGAAGGAAAGGTGTATAGAAAGAGGAGCAATTTCGTATTTGAGGAGAGTAAAAAGGGAACTTCGTACATCTTGCACGAGTTCAAAAGGCCAGGAAGAAAAGATGGGACAAAATAAAATTTAAAATAAATGGCCCAAAAATAATAAAGAGGGAAAAAAAGGGGGCCTATAGAAAGAAAAGGAAAAGAAGTAGAAAATATCCTAAAATACGATTGTGTCCATGAGTGTAGTTAAAAGGAGGAAAATTTGTCTTCATTTACAATAAATAGTGTCTCACAAGTGTGTATGTGTGTGTGTGTGTGGTGAGTGTGTTTGGTAATGATGAATAGATGTGTTACTGGGGGAGAAAAAAATATTGTCGGTGTTAAATTGCTTCGTATCAAGGTATTTAGCATGAAATACAAAGTAATATGTATGCTGAGTATATGCAAAGTAATATGTATTGCATCCTGAGATATCAACAAAAGTCATCATACAAAGTATATATTAATTTAACTAAAGTAACTTATGCTATTTTCGTTCCCAACATTTTCATACATTTTTCAAAAAACAGCAGCAGACAAACAAGATAGAACCAAATACAATACAAAAGCACAACCGTACACACACACACACACACAAATATATATATATAGTGTGTGTGTGTGTGTGTGTATGTAAATTACTGAGTATATGTATTAAAGACACAAATAAAACATAGTATTTATTAATTTATATATCATAATTTATTACAAGATTTATTATTTTACTATCATAATTTATTACTACTTAATTAATGCTAGAGACACAATGAGGGACACTGTTGTTTATATAAGCTGATAGTTCTAAGAATTTATTTAAGGCAGTGACGAATAATCCATCCGTTACATATGGACATTTAACAGATAGCAAGGAACAGTATGAGAAAAAATCGGTGAGGTATAATATTATTTAAAGGCAAAAAATATATAAGTGATCTAAAAAAAAAAGAATCCAGAGGATCCGAGAGGAAATAGCGCGATGCTGTGAGTCCCCTATTTTCCCTCTCACGACATTCCTCAAAGCAAGATAAGGGGCTCTGTAAGTGACGACAGACGTGAACTGATAACGTTGGCGTCTGTTCGGAATTGTTTAACAAAGGAAGCCACAGGCAATGAGCAATCTCAAGTATTTTTTAATGCTAAAAACAGATTAAAAGTTAAAATTTATTGATTTAAAGGCACATATTTATAGAAATTTGATTGAGTTTAGATGAAAGAAGGGTACTTATCTTAAAATTCCAGCCTTTCGTAGTACTTCCTCACATTGTCCGCTGTTTCATTCTCATCAACATCGCAACTGAAAAACTTTTGAAAACGTGTAGGTATTGTAGAAAAATCAGTATTTCAAAGTAATTTAATTGATAATCCCCAAGGGGAAAGGAACTTTTTGCACTTTTTTACGGAGCGCTGCGAACGCCCAGCCGTTTGCCTCGTTGATCGCAGCGCCTTCCATGTACCTCAATGCCAAATAATTTAATTTTGAAAAACTTTATTCTACATTACTCTACGATTAAAGATAATAATAGATACAGTTACAGTTACATATATAACATCTCCCTTTTTTATAAAAAATAATAATAGTAGTAAAATTAAACATATTCTTTTAAATAATAAGGTTTCTTAACAGTCCTACCAGATCGAGTGACGTAGTTATGTCCATTTGAAAAATTTGATGATACTATACCTCTTTCACTATTTGGTGACACAACACTTCTGTTAGATTTTGAAGGACTTACAGGCACATCTAAATTTGTAGTGCTCCTACTATTTTCATGTATCTCGGGTTCATCTATAACTTCATTCTCATAGTTGTTTTGTATTGCAAACTCTTCCTGATTAGTTCCTTTAAGAAGGTCTCTTCTGTTCCTTTCTACAATTCTTCCATCTGTTCTTATAATCCTATATGAACGTGGTCTTTCTGCTTCTTCTATAATTTTCCCTCTTTCATTTAGTTTTTTCCCTTTATTTTTATGTAAACATGATCTCCTGTTTTCAGTCGTTTTAATTGTCTTGCATTCCTATCATAATAACTTTTTTGTAAGGTTTGTCTCTTCAGTAAATGTTGCTTATGGTCTTCATATCGTTTAGCTTGGACAAAATTCTCTTTTATAGGCATCAATCCATTTACTTTTCTTCCAAACATCAATTCAGAAGGTGACTTAATTTCATCTGAAATAGGAGAGTTACGATATTCCAGTAAAACTAAATATGGATCCTTGTTGTCAACTACAGCTTTTTCTAACAGTCGCTTGACAGGTTGGAATATGTCTTTCAACCATTCCATTAGACTGTGGGTATTTTGGACTTGAAGTTCTGGTTTCAAAATTCCATCTTCTTGCAAAATCTTTATATTTCCTGCAATTATATTGAGGACCATTATCCGAATATACTATTTTCGGAACACCATGTCTTGCAAAAATTGATTTCAATTGCTTTATCACTGCTACACTTGACAAATCTTCCAAATGTCCAATTTCAACGTATTTGCTAATAATGTCCTAAATTAAATATGGATGGATTAAAGCCACCAAGTAATCTATGTTTCGAAGGAAATTTAAGCGAAAATTGGGAGAAATGGAAACAAA
The DNA here is from genome assembly GCF_044657685.1 of Stegodyphus dumicola. Classification (NCBI taxonomy): domain Eukaryota; kingdom Metazoa; phylum Arthropoda; class Arachnida; order Araneae; family Eresidae; genus Stegodyphus; species Stegodyphus dumicola. Next base: position 57,401,195 of record NC_140771.1, on the reverse strand, counting down.
AATTCCAAATTTATATGTTAGCGTCTGGTGGTATTACTAAATCACCTGAAATTAAAGTAGCTATTTTATTGCATATTATTGGTGAAGAAGCACTTGAAAAATTTAATACTTTTAATTTAAGTGAAGAAGATAAGAAGGATGTTGACAAAGTAATTGAAGCTTTCGAAAATTTTTGCATACCGAAAGCAAAAGAAAGTGTTGATAGACATATATTTTTCTGTCGAACACAACATGTAGGTGAATCGTTTGATGATTTCTTAACCGATTTAAAGAAATTAAGTAGCAACTGTGGATTTGCAGAATTAAAAGATAGTTTAATAAGGGATAGAATAGTAAGTGGAATTCTAAATAAAAATCTCAAAGATAGATTATTAAGGGAAGATCAGTTAACATTGGAGAAATGTATTAAAATGTGTAAAGCTTCTGAATTAGCAGAACTTCAGCTGAAAACTTTAACTGAAGAAAATAAAATAGAAGCTATCAAACGTAATAAATTTCGACCTTCAGAGGAAAAAAGTCAGCCTTGTAAGAAAGACTATCATGTAAAACAAAGTACTAAATCTTCTTCAAACTATCAAGGAACTAAGTACAATAATCCAAAACCATGTAGAAAATGTGGAACTTTACAACTGTCCTGCTTATAATAAGATTTGCTTGTACTGTAAAAAGAAAAATCACTTTTCTAAAATGTGCACTTATAAAAATGTTAATGTTGTACAGAATAATTTAGAGCATGAGTTACATATATAACACTGTTCAGTTATTGCGTGGGCTATTTTTTTAAATTTTGACGTGTACGCCTGTTAACAAAAGCATTTCATGAATGAACAATAACTATTATAAAGACTTATACGTACGTAAAAACTATCTGCATTTCTCTTTTTTTTGGCGTGTTGGCGAAACTTTTTTATTGCTCGATATTGATCGGTTGTTCGGGGGCCGAAAATTCTTTGCTTTAATCGAAACTTACTCTAATTAAAGTATGAAACTTTGTGATTAGTTCGTCACATAATTTAAGTCATGAAATTACTTCAAGTAAGTGACTTATTTGATAAGTCGTCCAATTTGAGTGCGGGAAGAAAACAACTGCATTATATAAAGAAATTTTTGAATTTCCGATTCTTTTAATTTTTTATGGCCCCGCGTATAAGTCGACCCCCCCCCCACTTTGAAGTCTTTTTTTTTGTCCAAAATATCTCGACTTATACGCGGGTATATACGGTAATTCAAAGAACTCAAATTATGCGATCTGAGCTCTTGCTTTTTATTGCGTGAGGATATATGACTTATAATATGCAGAAAGGAAGGTAATAATTTATTGCTCTCTGGCTCTCTCATAAACCAGTATGCATCATTTTCATTTGTACTACTACTTTTCTATGTCACACGCTTAGAAATAACCTTGAAAACTGGACTTTGCTACCAGAACAGAGGGGGTGAAGAACTCTGCATCCAAAATTAATTTTGTAAAAGCAGGAGCTTTTTATAACTGGTGCATTAGACGATGAATTCTGTTCACTGTCAAGATGTTAAGATTGTTGGAGACGGCTGCTGCAGACAGGCGATTACGTAACGGCTGTGCGAAGTGGACGGAAGGAGCGCCACATCTGATTAGACTATTTTTATTATTCTTATTTTTTCTTTAACTGCGAACTGAGCGGGGAAATTCCTTTTTCACTCAGTTATATGTATGCACTAATTAGAGTAATGTAACGTTTTCAGCTTGTGTGAGATATCCATATTAAATCTTTATAATCCGTGCTGTGATTATTTAATTTGTAACCTGCACTTTGTAGCCCTGTGAGTTGCAACAAAGATTGAACAAAGTTGAGGCTAGCGCTTTTCCTTTAAGAGACACTAAACTATTTACAATATTTTTTACTCGTAAAACTTTTGTAAGTTGAAATTCGAAAATTGACTGAATTTTTTACTGTTAAACCACGTACCTTTTTTTTTCATTTATTTATTCAGTGCTCTTCCATTAGACAATACACAGAAAGGAAGCAATGGTCCGTGGATGAATTTTTAAGCGAACCTGGCTGGTATTCACGTTACAAATGGGGAAAATCACGAAAACGTCCATTGAGACAGCTCGTTCACCATGACTCGAACTTCGGACCGAACTCTCAATGTTCAGCGGCTTTTACCGCTCGGTAGCTGGTGGGCTTAAGTATCTACCTTTGAGCCACAGGCTCCACAAAGGATTTAATGAAGAAGGATAACACATCAAATATTCTCAAATAAAGACGTTTTTATTCACAGGATGTATTCCTCCAGGCAAGTCAGGTGAATGCCCCATTCTAATGCATAAATATTAAGAATTTTCTCTTTAGAACAACAATAAACGAAATTTAATTATTGTTGCCTCTCACAAATTGTATTAATAGCATATCGTTTGTATTTATGTATAGCTAACGTGTTTATTGCGATGTAAATTGTAACTGCAAATATATCCGTATCTAGGTAATTTAAAATTTTGTAACTAATTAAATATTTTTACGAATTTTGTATTTAGTTAGCTATTTTTAGTAGAATTATAATTATAATTGTTGTATTTCCCCGTGCAACGCTGCGCGAGGCAAATATTGAGAGAAAGCTATGTAATAAAAGTAAAAATGCGAAAAAGTAAAAATGAAGGAGCACGTGCATTTAACATTTAATAAATAGGTATCTCTTTAATTTGTATTGAAATTAAATAAATGTAATTGATTACTGTGCTAGCTGTAACCGTAATTTCCTGAAAGTGCTAGAACTATATCGTGCGGTTGAAAACTAATTAAAGCCGGAGAGAGATATCTCAGCTCAGCCTTTGATCGCGTCTGGCATGAGGGGCTCATCTTCAAGCTTATCAACTTGGGACTTCCTAGAGAACTCATTCTTATGATCTTCTCTTTTTTTTTGCAGAACCGTACTTTCTTCGTCGCTCAAGGAAATGAAAAATCCAATTAAAGAACTATAAGATCCAGCGTCCCACAAGGAAGTATTCTCGGTCCAGTACTATATCTTTTCTACATATCAGATTTTCCTCACCCTGGTTTGGACAATTACTCTCAATGTTAGCATGTTATGCCGACGATACGGCGATTGCAATTAAATCCATCCAAGCTAATCATGCAATAGACAAAATGCAAAATTACCTCTATGCCGTAGAAGACTGGTGCACAAATTGGCGAGTAAAACTCAATGCTATCAAGTCACAACTTTTAATTCTTAGCAAAACTAAGAAAACCATTGCTTTTAAAGACCTCTACCTTTTTCAGGAAGCTGTTCCTCAGGTCACAAAGGCCAAATACTTAGGAATTATTTTGAACCAAAGGCTCACATGGTCTAACCACATTAATAGTATCAAGAGCAAAGCCATGGGCATAATATGCAGATTTCTCCCGATCATTGGAAAATATTCAAATCTTAGCTTGCGTACCAAAAAACATATATATACCACTTGCATTCGACCAATACTTGGTTATGCTGCTCCTTCTTGGAACACGGTCACTCAAACTCAACTGCATCAATTACAAGTAGTGCAAAACAAGTTTCTGCGCATTATTACTGATTCACACTATCTTATCCGCAATACACTTTTACACAGAGACTTAAACCTTGAGACGATTCCAGATTACATCAGAAGATCTAATGAAAAATTCTTCAACAAAGCTGTGCAATGTGACTTTGTTAATTAGTCCCAAGTCTTGAATTATGAAATTCTTTTCGAAGATAGAAGCGTCAGACCACTTGCAGCTCACACCTTCATGGGAGGAGACAACTTTTTCACTTGATCCTCAATTGTTAGCTGTTTATACTTCCAATGCATCTGATTTTGATTGAAGTTCTTCTGTAGCTTCGTTGAATAGTTGTATTTAAATTGTGTTGTATAGTTGTTTTGTATTGTGTTGTATTTAGCACTACTGATTGATGTTGTTTAATTGTATTTAAATTTGACATTGGAACTATTGCTATAGTGTATCTTCTCGTATTGTTGTCATTGATTTCCATTGTCTTTGGTCCTCCTTGAAAGCTATGATCGCTCGTCACGTTTTGCGAACTTGTCCGATTGGATTGTCTTGCTCCTTTTGGTACTTCTCTTCTTCCCCTTATCTCCGTTTTCTCATCTGAGATTTTCTCCACGTCCGGATTTATTTATGTCAAGTGCCCTTGGGCTTTAATTCTGGAACTGGCAACATTGCTCCTCACAATAGCTCGGTCAATTATAGAGTCTAAGTCTAAGTCTCAGCTCAGCCAATACGATGTCACCACCTGCTCAAGTGACTATGTTCACTTCCCCTTCTACACTTTCGGCAGTTCCTCTTGGACTCGGCTTAGGCAAAGAACGTCTATGTAAAGAAGGAAAGTCTCCGTAGATGTAATGTAGACTAGTTTTTCTTCTACTCAGCCAGAAAGAAGAGGGAAAAGTCGCGGCTAAAATTCCATAAGCGGGGTAAGTTGGCGCCAAACTATTTTGGCCTTCAAAATCTGGCGAATTTTTTAGGCGCACTAAATGAAAGCACTAAAATGTGATTTTTGAACGTAAACAGAATAGTAACTTTTAAGTTTTGCAGTAGTGAAACGCCGTTATTTTATGTAAACAGAATAGTAAAATGAGATGATAAAATATTAGATGAATAAAACAAAGTCCAACAGCTTTGCAAGTAAAAGCATAGTCCTATATATATGTAATTCATCATAAAATAGTAGAATGAACAATTCTTGTAAATAATTGTTGAGTAAATAAATGTATACACTTATCAGATCAGAGCACTCCGAAGTCAGTTTTAAACGTAAACAGAATAGCAAATTATGCGTATTCAGCATCATAAACTAACTACAATATACAAGTTACTATCGTTGTGGAATTCAACACACTAAACAACTTTCGTTCAAAGCTTTAAATATTCCACATCTTTCGACTGCCACATGCAAGAAACAAAGCTAAAAAAAATTAACTAAATAAAATTAAATGAAAACATTCATAAATTATAAATTTCATGTCATATGAAATCCAACATTCTCCCACCAACAACAGCTTAACCTTCTGCAAATATTTATATAAATATAATATTAAACATAATAAGCTAGGTTGTAAGTACAATACAAAAAGACCAATTTGATCAAAAAAAATTTTGCGCAATATGCTGCAAAATTAAGAAAATGAGAAGAGAAACGGTAGTTAGCTCGCCAAAAAGTTACCAGGAGCTGTGGCTCCAAGAAAAAGTTCAACACAGTTTTTTTAAAAAAACAATGACATTGAAGGGTGAAAAATTAGGCTACACGCGAAATAAAATGTAAAATATAAAACACAGTAAAATACTAATCGTTGGATACAAGTTAATGGCCAAAAATACAGCAAAATACCTATTGATGTGACAAGTTAAAACATACAAAAAACCAATCGATGGAACAAGTTAAAACCAATAAAAACATATAAAAATTATAAAGCGGAAAATGGTAAATTAGCTCAATTCGAGGTCCAACCTGGCTTTTCAAGAGAAATTTCTGGTTAAACGTCGAACCAAGCTAACTCCATTACGCGTTTCTTCGAAACAGACAACTGAAACTTTTGCATTACGAAATTTTAATTAATTAGATAAATTGTCCTAAAAAATTTAAAAACAAACACAGTATTTCAAAATTAAAATTTAAAAAAAAATTTGGCTACACTAAATTCGCGCTCTTACAGTTACCGAGATAAAGCTCTAGGTTTACCACAATAAAAACATACAGCCGGAAACCACAACCAATTAAAATCGCGCCAAATAAAAAACTCTCGCCAAGCTTGGAGCTCACCCCGATTATGGAATTTTAACCAAATTCGCCAAGGGATTTGGTGACGGAACTTGTTGACGAGAATTTCCCTCTCTGTGATGTACCGTACCTGGCTACGGCCAACTGGAATTTGGCCAATTAAATTCACGAAGGTCACGACCTGGCCGACATTTTCTTCCTCCGCGACATGTACAGGAAATTGAGGAATACGGGTTAAGATGAATAAGAAAATTAGGTGAAGTTTCACTTTCACTGGCTGTTGAACTTGCGTTATCCATATCGCAGTTTGACGTCTGATTTTTTATCCGTCAATATAGAGGGGGAAAAAGTGGAGTCACACAGCTTTAAAACAAAAATGAATCCTTAAAAATCAGGAAACCAAAATAAATTCACATTATCAAACGAAGAATTCCCTTCTCTACCAGACACCAAAGAACAAAATTGCTCAGAAAACGCTTCAGCCTGGTTTAGAAAGAAAACCCAGTAAGATATCAAAGAAAATGAATTATCCTTTTTCGAATGGGTAAAAATTCCCTTACAGAAAGCCAAAGAATTCTTTGAAAAATTCAAAGCTGCCAAATCTATTATGAATAAACTTGAAATAGGAATTTCAGCCGTAGACTATTTTTCAAACGCTAGTTTTTTTTATTTCTAGTCTATTAACTTTGAATAAGCAAATGCAACATTTTAATTTAATTCGCATCAACTGCGGTATTTTACCCTCATCATCATCTCTGTTGAAAAGACTTTCTTTTTTTATTTTATCTTTTAATATTACTTAGTGTATTTAAACTCATAATTTTTCATTTTGTATTTGAGCCACTGTGTGATGATGCACTTTATAAATATTGCATCTTATTTTTGTAAGCAAATGTTAATGCGTACAATTATTAATATGCTGGTTAAAACTCTTAGTAGTTTTATGCCAGGAATAAAGTGATGATACCTGATACCTCAGCTCAGTTTTATAATGTATCACGTTCTTATGTAATTATATACCATGATTGTTTTACTTTCAGCGCCATTAAAGCACAATTACTTCAATCCAGCTGGAACACAGCTAGAAAGTGAGCTAGCTAATTTCGGCATAATAAAGTTATGTCTATGTATATATCTCAGCTCAGTATCTTTGGCTAGTAAGCAAACTCCAGACAAAACCACTCTCATGGTTTACGCCAACTGATAAATACATGGACGAATACAAGGTCATTTCACCTACAGGTGATGAAATTAGGGAAATAGCCATAAACGCTAGGAAAAAATTCCGAAGTGATGACAAGTTCTACTTGAATCCTGAATATCAGAAAATGGTTAACGACGAGATGCAAACATGCATAGGAAAAAGAAAAAAAAAGAAAAAACGAAAAAATAAATCAAAAGTAATAATACCGAAAAACTGAAGAAATTGTTTTCAAACTTAATGCAAGGCACTAAAGAAATGCAAAATGCCGACTCTGTTGAAAGTAGCACCGATTGGACAATCCTACGTAAAACCAGTAAACTGAAAGAAAAGGATAATCCCAAATCTGAAGTCTCACAAAGCAATCAATGCAATAGCTTACCTTCAGAAATATCACTCCAAAATTGTGGACACTTTTGGAAATTTTTATGTTTTTGAACTTTATATGCTTATAGAAAATGTTACTCGAAAATCAAGCGCTACTACTGATGATAATAGGCCAATTCCCCAATCGTTCTAGCACAACAAGGAAAACACGTAGTTTTCCTTGAAATTTAGTTTACATAGTCTTCCTTTTAGACTAATATTTTTATAAGAATAAAATATTGAACTAAAAAATAAATATTCTTCTCTCTTGTGCAGTAAAATTATGCCATGACTGTAATCGTATTTTTTTTACTAATCGCATTTCTCAGAATAACTGTAATATTTATTGTCTTATTTTTATGTATAATTTAGCATACAGGGTTCCAACCTTGGATTTGCAGCTATGTGTGTGGAACCTTGAGAACTGGTAAGCGAATAATCGCTTTAATTCAGGAATCAGAAACGTAAACTCAGAAGCGTTAATTACCTTTTATTGGTCAAAATAAGGATTAACAGATGGCCATTTTCTCAAGACGTACAGAAAAGCCTCCACTTGGGCTAGAACTCAAAAGTACTAAGAAAAATCAAACTTAACTAATGCTTAACTAAAAAGATATAGCCGAAGCTATCAAAATTCTACAGGAGTTGACCCCTAAATGTTAACTAAACGGCGAAGCTATCAAAGGCCTGAAATACGGCCGAGGGTAGTAATAGCTTAAAGAGAGTGTAACCAAATGGCAAATGCGCGCTAGTCAGAATCTCTGGCTCTCTAACGAAGTCAGTGAAACTTCGATTTCAGTATTACTCATCCTTCATTTGCATTTAAACGCGATTCTAAAAAGACACTCTGGCAGGAAATTTGCAAGCTGAAATTAGCAGGGACAGGAAAGTAGTCTTTTTAGCGAAAGTGGTTAACTAAAGATAACTGTTAAACACTTAGGATAAACCTTACAAGCATTTTTAATTTAGATTCGATAGGAAGTTTTGCTACTTTTGGCCTAAATTTGCTCCACTTGGTAAAGTCTTGGTGTATCATTGATTTCAAATACTGCGTTAAAGACTTTTCTCCTAATTTTATCTCCAATTTCTTGATAAATATGTTAAAAATTTTTTTATTTGAATAGTAAGCAAGGATCTTCATTACTTAAATACAATTAAGGAGCAGCCATAGTCTACATTTATAGCAGTACGCTTAGAATCGTTATTTAAATTATTAATCATTATTAACGTTTGGAATTTTTTTTTTTCAGGTTAGACATTTGAGACAAGGACTTCAGATTTTAATTAGATTCATTACTAAGCATTTATTGATTCATTACACTAGCAATAAGTTTAAGATTAAGGTTCCCTATGACTCGTAAATTTTCGAGAAAAAGAAAGTTAAATTTTCTTTTCCTTGTTTCCACTTCTTTTCTCCCTTTTCCTCAAGAACGCCAAATCTTTTTTCTTTGTGATTCGACCAATGTACAGTGGTGGCCAAAATTGTGGACACTTTGGAAATTTTTATGTTTTTGAACTTTATATGCTTATAGAAAATGTTACGTTTTGTAAAATGCAAACTTGTATATATCATTTTAAAGATAATTTATTACTGAATTCAATACAAAACACAAAATTCAATTATTTGCAATACGAAAAAAGTTATATGTACTTTAATATAAATAAAAAACACAGTTATGAAGTGGTTTGTAATGTCTAGCTTTCCTGGACAATCACTGTTCTTGTTCTGAGAACCAATCAAATGTTAGTAACTGCCAGTAGAAGCTGACATCATGTTTACACTTGAAACAATTCATTATTTTGTTTTGTTCTGTAGAAGGAGAACCTGTTTCTTATACACTGCTATTACAAGTAGGAATTTTTTGTAAAAAATTTTAATATTTAGTCAAGAAGCAATGACATCAAATAAAAGAGTAGATTGGACACCTAGAAAGAGATGCAACATTATTGTGTTACGAGAAAGTGGTCTTTCCTATGCTGAAATTGCAAGACAGGTGGGTGGTTCAGTGACTACATCTGGAGTCCAAAAGTTTTGTTTACGATATCAGGAGACAAATTCACTAAAAAACAAGGAAAAGGCCGAAAAAGGTGCACCACATCTATTGATGACAGAAGAATAAAAAGACTATGTCTCCAAGATAGAAAAATGTCATCAGCGGCCATCAGAAGTGATTTGAATGATGCTGGTGTTTCTGTCAGTTCAAGAACAATCAGGAGAAGATTAACAGATGTGGGACTGAGAGGTAGAATTTCACGAATAATACCTTATCTTAATTTTCAGAAAAAAAAAAAATAGACTACAGTGGGCAAAGGAACACATTAATTGGACAGATGATCAGTGGTCACAAGTTATATGGAGTGATGAAACTAAGATATCGTTATTCGGTAGTGATGGGCGAAAATATGTAAGACGTAGAATAGGAGAAGAGCTACATCCTGACTGCATTCAAGCAACTGTGAAGAACCCAGTTAGTATTATGATTTGGTCATGCATGTCAGCAGATGGTATTGGTCGCCTTCATGTCATCGATGGGACACTGAATGCCAGAAAATACATTGACACTATTCTAGAACCAAGACTTCTACCTTCCATCAGAGATCTCTTTCCCAACAATGCTTCGTTTATTTTTCAGCAGGATTCTGCTCCTTGCCACACGGCCAAAATATCGAAAGAGTGGTTTCGTACAAAGAGCATTAAATTGTTGTCATGGCCAGGAAACAGTCCTGACCTCAATCCTATCAAAAATTTGTGGCACCGTTTGAAAACTCTTGTCCGAATGAGGCGCCCATCAAATAAAAGGGAACTAATTGAGGCTATAATTGTTTCCTGGCATCATGTAATAACGATCATCATGTAATAACGATTATCATGATCCTGGCATCATGTAAGCAGTGAGTTATCAGTACTGATAACTCACTGCAATCATTACTATCTAATGTATATCTATAACTATTATAGTTTAACTTTTTGTATTGCAAATAATTGAATTTTGTGTTTTGTACTGAATTCAGTAATAAATTCTCTTTAAAATGTTATATACAAGTTTGCATTTTGTGAAACGCAACGTTTTCTATAAGCATACAAAGCTCAAAAACATAAAAATTTCCAAAAGTGTCCAAAATTTTGCCCACCACTGTATATAGCGGGCGAGGTTACTATCTAGTTGCAACGAAAGATTTCCACCAAGAAAAAGTTCTTAATAAAGTTAGGGAAAAAAAATGAAAGCAGTACCTTTAGTGCGTATAGTCACCATCCAAATCTGTGATTTTCTGCCAACGTTTTGGTAGTTTTCCAAATTATTCTGTCCAGAAATTTGGTGGCCGCGAGTCCAAAAACAGGTCAACCTCATTTTGTACGTCTTGTGCAGATTGGAAGATAGCACCAGCAAGATGTAGTTGCAAGTGTGGAAAAATTTAGAACTCCGAAGGAGCGATGTTGGTGCTATATTGTGGGGGTGACAAAAGATCCCATTCTAGTCCGTACAGAGTCCATCCGGTCAGTGCAGACACATGTGGTTCAGCATTATCTTGATGGAATATTACCTTTTTGCGCCGGAACTCAGTTCGACGTATTTCCTCAATAGCAACGTCAACACGGACTAGCATCTCTCTGTACACATTACTGTTGAGGGTCTTTACCTTTTTTCATGTACTCTTTGTGGATAATACTACAACAATCCCACCAGATACAAAGCATGATCTTTATGTTAGTCACATTGCGCTTTGCGAAGATGCCGCTTGATTCACCGAGCACAAACCAACTCTCTTCTAAGCCTGCGTTGTTGAAGTCCGCTTTTCATCACAAGTGATGATCCGGTCCGGATTTTTGTCGTTGCGTTGATACTCGAGAGATTAGTGCAGACTTGAACACGTCTGTCCTTATTTGCTCGAGTCAGCTCATGCGGCACCCAGCGATTAAACTTGTACCTCAAGTTTATGCGTTGCATAGCGCGACTAATGGACATGGAACTAATGTTTAACTCCTTAGCAAGCTCTAGAGTGGTTGCATTAAGCACTAACGACATGGCACTAATGTTTATCTCCTTAGCGAGCTCTTGAGTAGTTATCTTCTTCCAGAAGTTCTCGCAGGCGAGGCTCATCAACATCAGTAGGTCGGCCAGAGAGCTCTGCTTCTTGAAAGTCATAGTCCTTGTTTTTGAACTTTCGGTACCAAACCTTCATATTTTCACATGATACAACATTAGCACCAAATCATGTGTATAACTAAAGCTATACACATGATTTGGTGATATTCTGTAGGTGACGTGTTGCAACAGAAGTATATGATGGTTCTAATCTGGTAGAGTGAGAGCTCCATTTCAGAAACCTTGTACTTAATGATATTTATTTACAAATTTCACAATACAGTGTTCTAGAGCAAATCTCTTTCTTTGAAGTTCCAAAAATCTTTTGACAAAATATGATTAAACACGCTAATGTGAGCTGTTTGCGCTCATGATATGTGCGGTGGCGGGAAACTTTCGTTACAACCCGATAGATGTGGAAATTTTTTTCTTCGGGACACAGATGAGTCTTAACGCATATGCGGGAAAACACATTTAAATATAATAAACAGCAAAACTTTTATAATACAGGCTTAACCTCTTCAGCGCACGATAGAAGAACAAAATTTAGCGGAAGAACATGTCTGTAGTCGCCAATCTCTCGCTATATAGCCAATAGTGTATAGCAGACACTGCTAAATTTAATAATGGTAGGTACGAATTTGAGGTTTTTGGAAATCGCAAACAAAAAACGAAATTTTCCAATTAATGGACATTGTGGAGAAGTGGTAATAATTAAAGATGATATAAAAAGAAGTATTCCATTGCGATGGCTACTCTCCAATAAGAAATCAACTAACGGATGGTAAAATCTGTAGTTTAGCTTCAAATCCAGAAAATACCGCTACCGATAGTGAAAAAAATGACAAAATTCTTGAAAATGAAAATTTTGATTAGTGTGAATTTTGGCTTGGTAATTACAGGACTTTTACAAGGGAATTTTGTAAATGAATAAGAAATTATGTATATCTATAAAATTAAACAGAAAGTATTAGCACACACAAAAAAATCTGATGTTTACGCCACATTACTTCTTTGTACGGAATATTAAATTATACGTTTTTTTCCGGCATTTCATTTATACTTATTGAATTAAATCTACTTCGTCGATAGTGCATAAACCACAATAGAATAAATGCGCTTTTTAAAACGCACTGTATTTATTTACCATAGGAATGCTCTGGCTGTGAAAAATTGTATCTTTCAAATAGTTGCAAACGTAGGTAATTATTTTGTTTACTTTTTATTTTTACATTTGAATGATGCGTGCTAAATTTCACTTTGACGTATTTGTAATTGTACGATTTTTAGTAATTAGGTTCTGGCAACAGTAAAATAACGTTAATTCTATTCTATTCTGTTTTCGTTTAAGAATACGTTATGCTTTGTTTTGAGATAAACGAAAAAAGAAATCTTTTTGTGATATTTAAAGATGTAGGTATTAAGTTTCGATGTGCTTACGATGTAATAAATGCGTTTTAGCAAACAACTTGCAATTTTAGTGAATCGTTATTGACTTTGGAGTAGAGGCAGTTATTTGTCATCTGGCGTCCGTTTGATAGGTCTGGAACTGCAACTAAAAGCAAGCAATTGTTTTCATTAATTTTAAGTATGAAAGCTTTAAAACTAGTACATAGGCAACATCGTAGAGTATTTTCTAAATCATGTAATGAATTTGATGAAAGAGAAAATAATTTAAGGGACGAAGAAAAAATTTTAGAATTAAAGGTTATTCAAGAGAAATCAGAATTAGTGATTTCAGCTGAAAGCGATTTTAAGCAAGAGCTATTTAAACAAGTTAGACATGAAGAAATTATCGAAAAAGGTGGTTGATGAGTCAGAATTATATTTAGATAGAAAGTTAGAATATAAGATGAATAAATTATTAAAAGTGTCAGAACAGAAAACTTCCGGTTTACATATAGGATTTGCGTCAATTTTGCAAATTTCTTATACAATGTTACATTATCCCAAGGAGGCCCACCAACGGCCGAGCGGTAACGTCGCTGAACACTGGTAGTTCGGTCCGAGGTTCGAATCCCGCGAACGGGCTGGCTACATGGGCGTTTTCGTGGTTTTCCCCATGTGTAACGTGTATACGAGCGAGTTCCCTTAGAAAGTCCTTCAGGAAGGCATCCCTCCCTTAAGGCAGATAGCCTTCGAGTGCTTTGCCGCAATCTAATAAAACCAAACCAAACCATTATCCCAAGCAAAATTACCAACATTTAATGGAGATTTTAAAAAAGTGGCCTAATTTTCGGGAACCATTTAAGAAAATTGATAAGGATCCTAATATTGATAATCAAGATAAATTTACATGTTTATGCCAGGCCATGCAACAAGGTTCTGCTGCAGAAAAATTACTTAAAAGTTTCTCGCCAAGCAGTGAAAGTTATGGGAAAGCTGTGAAACAATTACATGTGCGTTTTGGAAAGGATGAGCTGTTAATTCAAGTTTATGTAAGATACTTATTAGCTTTAATATTTCAAAAGCAAAACTCACGAGGGTGGTTTATCAGAAATGATCCGTTGGAACCTAAGCTTCGTGCTTTGGAAGTTCTAGGGGTTACTAGAGATAAGTATGCAGCCATGCTTTTTCCTTGGCTGATGAGACACTTAGAGCATGAGAACGTTACTGAGCAGTTAATAGTAGATCTTAGAGATTTAAATCGAGAAAAGTGATCTAAATTATTTACTTGAATTTCTTCAAGATGAAGTAGAATCGGAAGAGCGAATATCTCTAGCTTTCCAAACACTTGACCAAAAAAAAAAAAAAAAAAAAAAAAGCAAGGAAAATATGATAACAATTGCAGTGTTAAAATACCTTTTGAAAATAAAATCAGGAGTACTAAATCGAAATTTGGCAATCCATTGCCAGTGACTAGTACTTCCGAACTGTTTACATCAGCCCAAGAGCAACAAATGTGCATATTTTGTTCAAATTCTCTTAATTCTTGCGATTGTAGGAATGCAAAAAATATACCTCTAAATGAGAGAGAAGCGTTGCTGCTTTCTCTGTCTGAGACAAAGTACATCGACTAATGAAATGTAATAAGAAATCGAGTTGTACTATGTGGGAAAAGACATCATGTACTTCTGTGCAGAAATATAGTTACAGTAAGTGCACAGCATTCTAATAAAAAGGAAACTGAGTCTATTAAAACTGATTTAAAGAGAGAACAGGCGCTTCCCGATATATCAAGTGCACTTAATGTTATGTTACAAACATTAACTGTGATTTTAAGATGCAATGGTAAAAAGCGTAAAGCTCCTAGCCATTATTGATTCTACTTTTTCAGAGGTCTTACATTTCGAGTAACACAGCTAAAGAGATCGGATACAAAGCCTTAAGAAATGAATGCCTACAACACTCACTGTTCGGAGGAAGTAATACTAAGTGCATAAACATGATGTATTAATGATATGTTTATCAAATATGAAGGGTACATATAATTGTCATTTCGAAGCACTAATCCAGCCTGTAATATGTGATACCATGCCACCAGTAGCATCGGAATAGTGTCTAAAAGAACTTGCAGACTTAAGCATTTATCCTGATGATCAGGAATGTGAATCTATTGAAATTTTAATTGGAGCTGACTCTGTTGCAATATGTCATGTTTCCACCTTTGAATTCAGTTTTTCGCATGCACGCGCATAGCGGAGTGAACCGGAAGGAAAAGATTATGTCAGTTTTAACTTCGCGCTGGAGAAGTTATGATGTAATCTACGTTTTTTTTTCTGTTAGTTTATAAATGTTTTAGAAAATGGATGTACAGTTTTGATATTCGTTATAACGTTTTGTAAACCTTCTGCACAGATTAAATATAATTGAAAAAGCTGATCCCGAACTCTTGATATTTTACGTTGTATAAACAGTTTCCTCGAACACGTTAGATAATAAATAAACAACTAACGTATCACAACGATTAGGTAAGCGCTGTTTTACTTACCTTTTATTTGAATACTTTCACTACAGAGAAAGTATATTAATATTAATATTGCCTTGGGACACAATATTAATTGGCCTCCCGTGCTGGGATACTAGTTGTTTATAAATGAAATCTTGTATATTATCTTTATTTTTAGAATCACTATTTGAGTGTTATGGATCAGTTAAAAATGTTAAAAACACTTCTTAGAAGCGCATTTACGCGCATAGCTAATGGACTTGAGAACAATGTTGGCAGGGAAAATAAAAATATTCAAGGGATTGAAATTTTAATTGCCCAGTTAGAAGAAAAAAGGAGCGAACTTAATCTTAAGGAAGGGAAATACAAGATCTAAAAAATGAAAATTGTTCTCAAGCTGATTTTGATAAAGAATATGAAGGTTTTAGTTTGTATGATACGCGATTCGTCAGATTAAGGACAAAAGTGCACAAAGTTTAAAAAAATGTTAAAGTCGAAAATGATTCTCAAATATTTAAAGATTCAATTTAAGCTTCCTAAAATAGAATTTAAGTTGTTCGGCCGTGATATCAAAGACTGGTTGTCATTTTGTGCATAATTTGAGAAGATATATAATGACAATGAAATTGCGAATTAGGATAAATAATCAGTATTTATTAGAAGCTACTTAAAGGCTTTAAGGGCACGAGAACTTGTTGAATCATTTCCGGCCACAGCTGATAGTTATGAAAACGTAATGCAATGTTTAAAGGCGAGATTTGGCCGAACTGACATGCTAATCGAAGTGTATATTAGAGAAGTTCTTTCATTGATGATGAATAACGCAATCGGTAAAGGTCCTAAAATGCATTTTTCAAATTGAACGATGAGATTGAAACTTATTTAAGATCTTTAAATATGTTAGGTGTTTCCAGCGCAAATTATTCTTCAATTTTGTATCCGTTAATTGAATCTTGTCTGCCTGTCGACATATTAAGAGTTTGGGAAAGAAATCTGAATTCCATATCCCTAACATCTAAAGAAGAAACTATCGATAAGTTAGGTAACCTGATGAAATTTTTATGTCACGAGATTGAAAGCGAAGAAAAAGTGCTTCTAGCACGTACCGGATTTAACTGTGGAACTGACATCGTAAGCAAAACTATTTCACCCGCGTCAGCGCGATGGGAAAGATTTACTCCGACAGTTGCAGAGTTATGTAACTCTTCGGAAATTAAAAGAGAAACTTGTGTATTTTGTAACAAGACACATTTAAAACCTTTTACACGCCAAACTATGGTGCGAAAGTCAAATAAACGTTTTGTTGTGAAAAATCGATTTAAAACTCAAATATAAGAATTATGAAAAAAGGAAAAAAAAATTAATGATTTATAACATGTTCCATAAATGGAACATTGGCGGGAAACGGTTAGTTTTTTTACATGATTTTTGTAAAACATGATTATCGACATTTTAATTAAGCTTCATTTTTGTCTGCACTTTTTCAGCATTAGCAAGTGAATTTGTCAACGTTATTCGGAAGTAACATAGATTAAGTATAAAAATAGGGAACCTAAACCTTTATAACCGCAAAGCTACTCCACCAAAATTTCTTAGGAGAAGATATGAAATTTCCTCAGAAAAAAGCTTTAGTAATAAATTAAAACAAAAATTACATAGTTGATAAGCAAGAATTTATAAAAGAATTTTACATTAATTGTTAGCAGTTTACACTGAAACAAGGAAAAGAGTTGTAGAAATAAGTAACAAATAATCTCCATACAAGAATTCACACTGCAGGAATGGAAGACACCGAACTATTGAAAGTTTTTATCCAGTTCCTTCATAAAAGGAGAAACTTTTTCTGTTTTATCTCCTAATGCCAACTTCGTATTATCTATAATATGAAAAATTTTTTTTTTTTTTCAGTTATCGAAATCTATTTCTTGACATTACAGAAGAAACTACTGGGACAGATAAATCTTCTTGAGTGCTTCAGTATAAATCTTCGCCGGGTACTCGATGATACCCGCTAAACAACAGTAATCCAAAAAACTGTCCAATATCGTTTTCATCTATAGCTAAAACTTCTTTCTGCATTGCGTAAAGACCTGTCATATTTGCTAAATACACCAAATATTTTCTAGTTAGGAATTTGTGAAAAATCCCAACTGGAGATAAAGTAACTAAAGTTCTGTGATAAAGTTCTGTGAAAATTTTGTGAATTAACGCTGATTTTTGTTGTTTGACTTCTGAATCAGTATTTATTCGGCGTGTTATTGTGTCTTAATTATAAAGTAACTAGTTCAAGAAACAATTCGCAAATATTTTCAATGCTGCCAGTTTTTAGAATTTTGTTAAAATTTAAATTTTTTCCCCACTGATGTTCAATGTTTTTCTCTTTCGCATTTAGTTTTCGCTTCAAATTCTTCCTTCCCTTTCAAGATGAAGGTTCTTGAGGATCGAATGAGATTTCTTGGGATATTTTATCATCATCTATTTTATTAGAAATTTCGATTTTTCCACATACATCAGCTGGCAGAACAGGCTCAAAAATATCTTCATTTACATCTTCTTCATCTGTCAAACATCCAGTTTCTTCTGGAGGCAGTTGACAAATATCAATACACTCTTTATCATCTGATAATGTATATAAATATTCCAAAGCTTCTTCAATAGTCTGAAATGGTTTTGAATGAGCCATCTTATCAGCGTAGCGTATCTTCACGAACTGAAAAAAAAAATGCAAACAATGGGAAAATAATGAAATCCACACTCCAAAATATACGCCGTTTTCACTGAGTCATAAACAACCTCTAGCATCTAGCCTATCAAGAAATGCCACGTGCTTTTCTCTAGCAGCTGTGAGTAACTCACTTCAAACCCCTATGGAAATGTGTGAAAGGAGAGGAGGGGGATATACGGTAGTCGAAAACAGATTAAAAGTCATAAACATCTGTTTTCCACACTTACTCGAACTTTTCACATTTGGAAAATCTTTCTCCGTGCCTCTATTCACGGCAATCAAAGTAATTTCATCATGTTAAAAAATATACCTTTACACGCCAATGTTCCCTTTCTGGAACATCCATATTTCTTACCTCATAGTAAAATATAATAATCATCTTTCTATCATAACTTACTGTCTATGCATAAAATGAACCTTTTTAAATATCCTCATTGAGTTTTAAAAACATTTGTTGAATTTGTTATTTTATATGAATTTCTGAATTTTGCTCTTAGAAAAGAAGGGGAAAAAGGTGAAATAATGAATTTTTTTATCAAGATAATTTTTCTTTTAGAAGAATTATATTGCTACTAAAACATCAATCCATATTTACTCTCCATGTAATAATTTATGCAAAGCAATATTAATAAAATTGTGTTATGAAATTTTAAATTGGCTTGTAAAAGGTTAAATAGCCAGTGTAGGTATGCTGATAATTTGCCTTATGAAGAGAAAAAGCAAATATTATTAAAAAAAGGGCGCATGTTTTAGATGCTTGGCTGTAAGAAAACATATTTTTCGATTTTGTAAAATGAAAGTACCACCTGTGAGATCTGCGGTAAGGGTCATTTTAAATTAATGTGTACTGAAAAATGTAATCTCGAAAATTCGAACGAACCGATCGCTACAGGAGAGGAAAGAAATTGAAAGTAAGGACTTTGTTCTATCCAACAAAAACAGCTACTCGTAAAGTTCTCTTGGAAACATTTCTTGTTCGTATTAGGAATAAGAATAAAACGAAATATATAAGGGTACTAATTGACTCAGGCAGCAGTAAATCTTACTTATCAAATTTCATAATAACGAAAATGGGATATGAATGTATTTGTGAAGAAATTTGGTCACATAGTTTATTCGGCGGTATAGAAACTATGGAAACACATAAGAGATATTTGATTCGTCTTAGTGACATTACGGATGCAATTTGATTGATGCAATTTGGAGGTGTTAAATCAAGAACAAATTTGTTCCGCAATCCCGAAAATATAGTGTGGGAAATTTATCAGTGAAATTAAGAAATGCAAAATTTTCTTGACTGATTTGAATGATAAAGTAGATCTGTTGTATCACGTCTCTCCTGACGAGATTCATGGACTCGTGGGGACTGATGTCGCAGGTAAACTGTATACCGGAAACATAAAACAGTTAGACTCAGGTATAGTTTTGATGGAAATGCGGCTTGGATGGACACTAATGGGTAATTCCGATACGATCGAAACTTCAGATAGCACGAATAGCGTTATGTCGCTACATGTAAATGATGCAAAAATTTCAAACATACGGCAGCTTGATACACTTGGAATTTTGGACCCTGGAGAGAATAGAAGTCGACCAGAGCTTGAAATGGCAGCTGAAGAATATTTTAACAGAAGTGTGAAATTAGATGTTGATGGAAGGTACGTTCTAAGCCCCCCGTGTATACAAGGTCATCCTTCTTTGCCCATTTGCAAAAATGTGGTAGAACGAAGGCTAAAAGTCTGCATTGATTCATTGAAGAGGAGTGGAAAATTAGAAGCATACGAAGAAGTGTTTAGAGAAAGGCTTCAAGAAGACATTATTGAAGAAGTTGTAAGGTTTATGTTAATTTTTCTAACAGATAATCTTTAGTTAAAAGTTACTTTCCTCTTTTCCTGAATTTCAGCCAGAACGTATTTTCAACAACTTACAATTTTCGGCCAGAACGTATTTTTAGAATCGCGTGTGAATGCAAATAAGAAGTATTTATCTGTGAAGTTCTATTGACTTGTGAGAGAGCCAGAGATTCTGATTAGCACGTGTTCTCCTTTTTGGCTATACTCTCTAAAGCTATTTCTACGATCGGACATATTTTACGCCCTTGGCAGCTTCGCTATTAATTAGCGTTAAAAGGCCAACTCTGTTAGAACCTTGATAACTTCGGCTATATCTTTTATGTTAGATTAGTTAAGTTTTAGTTCTTAGTTTCCTGAGTTCAAGCTTGAGTGGAGGCTTTATTGTAACTCTAAGAAAGGAGTCATCTGTTAAACTCTATTTGGAATAATAAAGGGTAATTAAACCTTCTCACGAACTCAAGAGATTATTTGCTTATCAGCTCTTAAGGTTTCTCAACTTAACTGTAACTTAAACACAGGTTGGAATTTTACAAAGTTAAGAACTCCCGTAACGAAAAAAGTAAATACTACCTACCTCAGAGGGCTGCAGTGAAAGAAATTTCTACTACAAGAGTGCGACCCGTTTTTGAGGGATCGGTCAGAGAAAAGAACTCACCTCCTATCAACGACTGTCTGTAAAAGGGCCCCAACACCGTCGAGGTCATTCCAGCCGCCATGAATCAATTTAGATTAAAGAAAATAGGCGCGGTTGCGGACATTCGTGTAGCCTTCCTACAAACTAGACTGAGTGAGAGTGATAGACCATATCTGAAATTTTTAATGATGGGAAGGTGGTGATCCCGCCCAGCCTAAAGTTTTCCAGCATAGACGGGTTGTGTTCGGATTTTCTTGTTCCCCTTATCTTTTGTTAGCAACCATTCGATTTCATTTACAGAATAGTCCTCACCGTTCTCAAAAAACAGCCACCAAGCTGTTGGAATCCTTTTACGTGGATAACTGTGTTATCACTGTGGAAAATCCCGAAGAACTTAGAAATTTATTAAGGAATCAAAACTGGTTCTTCGTACTGCCTAATTTGAACTTCAAGGGTTAGAGCACAGTTATAATAATCAACAATCTGAACACCCTTTACCGAAAAATAAAAGAATATTCCAGTCTAGGACTTAAATGTAACTTGAAGAATGATGTTTTGGCGGTAGATTTACAAAAAAATGTTGAAAACGATAGCTGTGACCAAGAGAAAAATCCTGTCAACCGAACATAAAATCTTTGACCCTCTGTCCTGTTACTTTAGGGCCAAAGGTCTTCCTATAAGAGTGCTGGAAATTGAAAGTATCATGAGATACTGAACTTTCTACCACCATTGCAAGGAAGAAATGGGGACAGAAACTTTCTAAGCTGAAAGAAATAGAAATTCCTGAATGTCTTATTACCAATTGTTAAGTACCAAGAAGTCTAACATTGCATATATTCTGTGACACGAGTAAGATAGCTTATGCTTCTTGTGTTTTCTTACGAAGTGAAACCAAAACTTCAACGACCTGTCAACTTGTTCAGGCACGATGTAGAGTTGCACCAATGAAATCTGTTTCTATTCCGAGAATGGAACTTTTCTCTTGCAACATTGGAGCTAGATTAGCGCAGAGTGGGACTAATGACCCCAAAATGGAAAATGTGCCGAAGTTTTTCTGGGCTGACTCGGCAAACGCTTTGCATTGGATCAAAGGAAGCGAAAAATTGGGCTCTCTTTGTTTTTAACAGAGTGCGAGAAATTCGTTCTATGACAAATCCTGAAGACTGGCATCACGTGCCAGGTCCATTGAATACAGCAGATCTTCCATCAGAGGGGTGTACGATGCCGAAACACTACGAAAATCTCGATGGTGGGAAAGACCATCGTGGCTGAGGAAAACCAATAGAAGAATGGCCAAAGTTTAGAATAGTTCCCGATTTCGATATAATAAATTTAGAAAAAAGAAAGACAATTGGTAGCACAGTTACTCACGAAAAGATCATCCCAGGAAAAATATCATAACCGATTCTCTTCGTACAACCAACCTTTTAGAGTCACTGCTTCGATGTATCGATTTTTTACCAATTGTAAGGTTGAAAAGTCTAATCTAATTTCTGGAAATCTTGACACTAGAAGAAATAAATAAGGCAGAGACAGCGTTGTTGAAAGTTGCACGAAAGGAATCATTTTCAGGACCGGATGATAAATTCTTGAAAACGATTCAGTGTTACGTTGATTCTAATGGTGTTTTGAAAGTTAAGACTCTAATTCTAATGTGAAAAGATACAAGAAATTTCCGATATCTGACAAAACTACCCTGTAGTCATCCAGTTACAGAAAAAATCATCCGACCAGACACACGCAATTACACCATGCGGGAGTTCAAATCCTGATGAGCAACATAAGAGAGGAGGTTTGGAATTTGAAATGTAGGAAGACAGTAAGAAATGTAATTAGGATCTGTGTAAAATGTAAACGGTTTAATTTGCGGGCTAAGTCGATCATAGAAGTTTTTCTCCCAGACGATCGCATAAAGGAAGCTGCAGTCTCAGGAATGGATTACGTTAGCCCATTAATCCTAAGAAATGGCCAGAAAGCTCGGATAGTTATACTTACCTGTGCCATTTATCGAGCTGTACATCTGAGTTAACTACATCTTTATCGACAGACCATTTTTTTCAAACTCTTAGACGTTTCATCGCTCGAAGGGGTCGACCTTCCATCTTTTACTGTGGCAATGGTTCTAATTTTTCAGAAGCTGTGAATTTGCTGAAGAAAAATGATTGGGACGTCATTTCTCAATACAGTGGATCTCAAAGGATCATTTATAAATTTAATCCCCCATCTGTCCCATGGAGGGGTGGGTGGTGGGAACGTTTGATAAGTATAATAAAAGGAATTCCACGAAAGGTTCCAGGAATAATTTCACTAAATTTAGAAGAACCGTTATTTGTGACATTGAAGGAGTGATTAATCAGCGACCGTTAACCTATATTTCAGAAGATGTTGATGATTCAACTCCACTTACCCCTTCTATGTTTTTGCATGACCTCAAAGAAGCAAGAATTCCAGAATTTGATGTTCTGGATTCGTCGTCTCTAAATAAAAGACATGTTTATCGACAGCGTGAGAAACAAGATTTACGAAAGCGATTTCATACTGAGTATTTGGGCCATTTATGCCTATAAGGTTATTCTCCCGCTTTCCTAGCGTGCCTTCGTGGTGTAGTGGTTCTGCACACAGGGCCGGTATTCGAGAGGTCCGTGGTTCGATTCCCGGTGAAGGCGGTTGCTAATTTTTCATCTCTCCGGCGTGCAAAAATCCTAATGTCTCTACATGTCAATAATCGAAATCTCATAAAAATCAGAAATCCATCCAAATTTGTAATTTTGTTCTGGTTTCTAGTGGCAACGTCAAGAAAACTGAATATCCTCTAGCCCGGGTGATCAAACTCTATCCTTCTAAATATGGACAAGTTCGCCTGGTAAAACTAAAAATGAAAAGCGGAGAAATTCTCCGCCTAGTGCTCAGGTTAATACCTCTTGAAGTGACTAATAAAAGTGACCCCGTTATACTATAAGGTATTTCTCCCGCCTTCCTAGCGTGCCTTCGTGGTGTAGTGGTTCTGCACACTGGGCAGGTAATCCAGAGGTCCGTGTTTCGATTCCCGGCGGAGGAGTTTGCTAATTTTTCATCTCTCCGGCCTCCGAAAAAATCCTGATGTCTACAATACCTGTAGCCGAACAGGCTTTTATTCCCAGTGAACCGAAGACTGTTGAAGATCATCTTTCAGAGACAGCTTCTGACAAGCCAGTACTAGCTCAAAAGACAACTCCTCGTAAGCAAAGAACTGTTAATGACTTTTTTCCAGAGACTCTGTTCCTAGAAAAAGATCCAGATATGGATGATTAATTAAACCTAAAATTAGAGTTTGAGATTCTCTGGTTCGAATCTCAAAGGCGAGAGTATGTTGCGATACGTGATGTTTTCACCTTTGAATTGAGTTTTTCGCATGCATGCGCATAACGGAGTGAGCTGAAAGGAAATGATTATGTAAGTTTTCACCGCGCGCTCGAGGAGTTATGATGTAATATATGTTCTTTTTGTTAGTTTATAAATGTTTTAGAAAGTGGATGTTCAGTTTTGATATTTGTTATAACGTTTTGTAAAACTTGTGCACATATATTAAATATAATTGAAAAAGGTGATCCTGAACGCTTGATGTTTTACGTTGTACAGTTTCCTCGAACACTTTTGATAATCCGAAAATGAACAAATGATGTATCTCATCGATTCAGGTAAGCCCTGTTTTACTTACCTCCTATTTGAGTACTTTCAGTACAGAGAAAGTATATTAATATTGCCTTGGGACAAAATAGACATATCAGGGAAGTTGATGACTGGAGTTATAAACTTCTACACAATAGTCTTTCAGTCACTGAAACAAAACTAGGGTGGACAATTATAGGTCGCATTCCATCAGCGTTGTCCAGTGAGAGCACAACTTTGATTTCAATGTTAAATAAAAATGCTTGTATAACAGATTTGTAACTATTACATAGTTTAGGTATCAGAGACCCTTCCGAAAGCAAAACAAAATGCGAAGAGGAAACTGTGAAGTCCCATTTTTTTTAAATACCGTGAAAATCGAGAACAAACGTTTTATGTTAGGTCTACCACATATTGAAGGTCACCATCTGCTTCCAGACAACTATCACTTATCTCTCAAACGATTGAATATTACATTGAGGAAATTGAAAGCCGATAGCTTATATGAAGACTAAGGAAATATATTTCAGGATTGGGGGAAAGAAGGTATCATTGAGGATGTACCATTGAATGAAAAAGATGTTCCTTGTCATTATCTGGAGTCCAAACCTCATAGAACTGATTCCTTCTATTTTGACTAGATGTCGTTTAGGCGAAATAGGTGTCGTTGCAGATATTCGAAAAGCCATTCTCCAAATAAGCCTTTAAGCAAATGAGAGAAATTTCCTAAGATTCCTGTGGGTAAATAGTAACAATGAATTGAAATTTTATCCTCACTGTAGAGTTGTGTTCGGAGTTTCAAGTAGTCCTTTCCTTCTTCGAGCTGTTATTCAGCATCATTTACAGACACTTCTAAGCCAATGCGTAGAAGGACAGTCCATTTATCCAAAAGGAATTATGCAGAAACTTCTTAGTAGTTTTTACGTTGACAACTGTGTCACGAGTGTGAAAGAGGAATCTGAATTAAAAACTTTCATAACATTAGCTTCAGAAATAATGGCAGAAAGCCAGTTTGATTTGAGAGGATGGGAAAATACAGATTCTTCAAGACTTTCTCTTAGCTCTACAATGTTATTGGATTAATATGGAACAAAATGAGAGATACCCTCCAAGTTAATATATCCAGATACCCTCCAAATGAATATATGTACAGAGAAAATAACGAAAATAACTATTCTAGCTGCTGCTCACAGAATCTTCGATCCTTTTGGAATTGCTTGTCCAATAGCCTTAATTCCCAAACTTGTTTTGCAACATTTATGGAGAGCAAACATCAGTTGGGATCAGGAAGTAGATGAAGATATAAAGAAAGAATTTTAAAAATGGATGAAATATGTATCTTTTTTCATCTAAAGTTGAAGTCCCAAGATCGATCAAATTTGGTAAAGTAAATAATTCAGAATTCTTTACATGTGTTTCGTGATGCAAGTCAATTCGCATATGCGACAGTAGTCTTTCTTCCTGTTGAAAAAGAAAATTCTGTGTACACTCAATAGGATGGCTAGAGCAAGAATTTCACCTTGTGGAAAAAGAACTAGCGTTGTACGATTGGAGCTTCTTGGTGCTACTATTGCTGTAAGACATTTTTCAAGCATACTAAAAGATCTTCCAGTTTAAACGGTTTACTGTTGGACCGATTCAACGACTGTGCTCGCTTGGATAAGAAGAGGAGATTCGTGGGATGTTGTCGTCCATAATGGAGTAAAAGAGATATAGATTTGACATCTAAAGAAACCTGGAGATATGTTCCCGGTACAATGAATCCAGCAGATCTTTCTAGCAGAGGTTGCTCTGGGCCACATTTAGGTCCTTCGCGACTCTATCTACATGATGAAATGTGGCCTGTCACTGCAGATATTACTTGTGAAGAGGAAGTAAACAGAGACGGAATGAAAAAAATCGTATCCGCTATGTTGATTTCTGGAGTGAGCACTTTGCTAAATTCTCATCTTATGGATTATGAAAAAGCAGTAAATATCATGAGTTGAATAAGGAGATTTGTCTACAATGGTCGGCATAAGCAGAAAAAGAAAAGAGGGAATCTCAGTGTATCTGATATGGATGAAGCAGAAAAATCAATAGTGTATCTAATACAACAAGAATCCTTTAGTGGGTTAAGAGATAAACGATTACAATCTTTGGACACATTCCTTGATAATGGAATTATACGACTGAAATCAGCTGTACTCCGAAGAGATGATCATGAAGAATTTAAAACGTCAGCAATTTTACCAGGAGAACATCCACTTGTGAAACGTTTAGTGTTAGAAGATCACCAGAGAAATGGGTATGCTGGTGTCTCATACACTTCGAACTCTTTAAGACTCTTTAAGACAGAAATACTGGCTTCTCTGCGGAAGGAGAGCCGTTAAACATGTATTGAGATCTTGCATTATTTGCAAGCGATTTGCAGCTAAGGTAATAATCCTCCAAGTGCGCCACCACCTGCAGATAGAGTTCAAGACGCTGCTGCATTTCAGATAACAGGAATGAACTTTGATGACCCAGTGATTCTAATAGGTAACTCAAAAGCTTGGATTGCCCTTTTCACCTGTGCGATGTATCGTGCCGTTCACCTCGAATTAGTAACATCTATGTCAACAGAGACATTTCTACTAGCTTTTCATTGTTTTGTTGCTCGCAGAGGGAAACCTTCAGTCGTGTATAGTGATAGTGGGACTAATTTCAAAGGAGCTGCCAGTGCTTTAATTGAGTTTGAGAAACTTTTCCATGAAGCAGGAAAACACATAACTTGGAAGTTTATACCACCTATTGCTCCTTGGTGGGGAGGTTGGTGAGAGAGACTTGTAGGAATGATGAAAAATATTTTTAAAAAAACTCTAGAAAGAGGCAGTTCTGAGGCTACTTTTTTTGAGTTATGCGAGTTACGTACTTACGTACGTACAAAAAGCCACGAAAAAAATCTCTTCAAAATTCCTTTTTACCAGGAGAACATCCACTTGTAAAAAGTTTAGTTTTAGAAGATCATTACAAAAATGGGCAATATAATTTTTTTGGGGAAAACGAGTCCTTTATTCTGTCCTTACGTACAAATGTCACGCAAAATAAATCGTTAAATTGCATTCGATAGCTGTCAAAATGGATATTTTCGTTGAAATATGGTACCCGAAATTTTTCGCGATTACAATACTTCCTTTTTACTTCGTACAAGGAAGTAAAAACGAAACTTAAAAAACTTACACTGAAAGAAATATTTAATAAAACAAAAAAATATTGAGCATTTTATTCTGCAAATTTTGATTCTGTTAAGGTCATAAATGCTTCATTCCTTCATAAACAATTATTTCAGTTTTTTATTTTATAATTTGTACATGTTACCTTAGTAGAACGGAATAAATAACGGCATTTGTTTGCAGATTTCACAACAGAGTTGTAGAGACATTAGGTTAATTGAAAGCCGGAGAGATGAAAAATGAGCAATCGCCTTCGCCGGAAATCGAACCACGGACTTCTGAAATACCGGCCCAGCGTGCATAACCACTACACCATGAAGGGATACTAGGAAGGCGGTGGAAATACCTTATATACTCCCCCTTTTAAAGAGCGACTGGGATTTTTAGAGAACCCAATTGCCAAATCCTGGGTGTGGAGAATCATCATCCACAACCCCCTTAGTTTGGGCGCCACTCTGTAGAGACATTAGGTTAATTGAAAGCCGGAGAGATGAAAAATGAGCAATCGCCTCCGCCGGGAATCGAACCATGGACCTCTGAAATACCGGCCCAGAGTGCAGAACCACTACACCACGAAGGCGGGAGAAATACTTTATAGAGTGTTCTAAAGCAGTCTCTTTCTTTCAAATTCCAAAATTCGTTTGACAAAATATGATTAAACGCGCTAACGCGAACTGTTTGCGCAAACGATATTTGCGGTGGAGGGAAACGTTCGTTAAAACCCGATACTTAAACAGCCTTTAAAGTTCTGTTTGGAAGTTTGGGAAATACTATTTTAATACTGCTCACAATATTGCTTTGTATTCTCTTGGGACAAATAAGGTAGTTTACAAAAAGTTCTTTTATTCTTAATTGTGTGGTATTGAGGATAGCATTTTATTGTATAAAATATTGTTAAATGCTTAAATTAAATTATTCCAGCCATTCTTTTTTTAAATAAAATTTCTCTCTTTTTTCCTTTTCAAGTAATAAATCACAAATTGATTTAGATTTTCTGATCTCGGATATTTTCTAAAGGAGCCTTGATAACGAAACGTAGAAACAACACTAACTCCAAGGGCAATTTATTGAAAATTTCGAAGAAATTATTTTTTAGATATCCACTGCTGCTTTTAATGCAGAACTGTGTCACAAATTTACATAATTTATTTATTTCAGATAGTCTTTGACCAATTTTAAGAAACAGTTTCCAGTCTTAGTTTTATTTCTAATTTCTCCCATAAAAGGAAAAAAAGAAGAATGCGGCTTACAAAGAATTCTATTTATACTTGTCAGTAATACATACCTTTAGTGAATTACATTTTTCACGGTAAGTTTCCTTTAAAAGCTTATTAACGCGAATTAAAATTTGAACGAAATTTCATTGCGGGCAACATCACATCAGCGCGCAGTCGCTTTCAGCTTCGCAGATGATAATGGAGCAGAGTAGCGCATGCGCCCTAAGCACGCGTTCTTGACAGAAGCGGCTCCTGTCATGGCGGCTTCTGCACGGCTCCATGTTCATCTCCTCTCACCGCCCGGCAGACGAGGCTGTTGAAAAAAAAAGGGTAAGGTCGCCTTTCCGACTGATTTTTATTTATTTATTTTTTTAATTTTGCTTTCTCATTTGTGGTTATTAAAAGTACAAAAGGGCAAAGCTAACAGACTTTTCTCTGAGGATGTAAAAAAGATGCTATCGAAGCATAAATTAACCTTACATTTTAAATATCGTGATGACATTCAATTAGAGATCACAATAAAATGAAATAGTTTACTTTACATAATAGGTGATTCAGCACATTAAGTGACGAATAATTTGAAATGAAAACATTTTTATCACAGTCTTGAAAAATAATTTATAACAAAAAGAATTTGCTACTCTTTTAATAGAAAACAGAATCTGGCAGTAAGAAAAATCAATTTTAGTTTCTTTTTTTGTAACTTTATAAATGTTTCTTTTAATAATTTATTGAGTGGCATTGTTGCTGTTATTCTGCAAATGATTTTAAAAGGAATTATGTTTCATAAAGCATGAGTTCACACTGCGAAATATTTGAATGAAAAGATTTCATTATTGAGCGTGTAATTTTGAAATACTCTCTATTACTGAAATTCCTAACATTACGTTTTACTGCGAGTCAAAACCGTCTAAAAAAGCCGCCGTTTTCCATAGTCTCGTGATTTTTTTTTTTTTTTTTTTTTTTTTTTTTACCATAATGTGAATTAGAATATGGCAATTTAAACTGAAATGATGCGAGGAACTGAGCACTTGATTTATTCAGATGTCATCCGTTTTCTTTCTGTTCTTTATTTCCCGGCAGCTCGTTCTGTGTAAACCACATATGTGTTAAACGTTTGTTTAAACTATACTTTCTTAAGCTATGGGTCTCGACCCCAAATGGGGTCTCAAATCAAAATTTTGGAGTCGCGAAAATTCAGTACGATAATTAAATTTAAAGAAACTGCATTTGTTAGAATTTTAAAGAAGTTGCATTAATTGACATTAGTGAGATTAGACTTTTCAAGACATTACATTAATTGATATTAATGCGATTAATTACCTGTTATATAAAGTGCAAAAGGAATTTGTAAAACTAACTAGCGATTCAAACTTAAAACTTGAGTTTTCACAAAAATCCTCGATGAATTCTGAATCGGAATTAGAACTAGATTTCTGACTGTCTGAAAATTAAATGTTCTTTTCTCATTCAGCACTATATATTTTTTATGAAACTACTTCTTCAGATTTAACGATAATTAAAACCAAATGTCATTCAACCTTGAAGCATGTTGAAAGTGCTTTATGTCTAGCAGTGTTAAATATCACACCAACATTTGTTATGCAGCAGAAAACAAACCAATTTGTCTCATTAGAATTTTCTTTAATTTTTCGTTGCTTAAAATAAATCCTAAAACTACTTTTTATATGTATATTATTTACCAAAGAAGTAAATTATTTGTGGGAGGATATTTTTATATCTTATTTTCTATTTAATATCTGGGTTCGCGAAAATATTCTCAGTGATAAAAGGGATCGCGATTGAAAAAGGTTTAAGAACCCCTGGTTTAAACATACCTTTATCTGTCTGGCAGATGTCTATCTTTTCACGACAAGCTAGCAATATCATAAACTTTCCATTTGGAATTTTAAAAAGTATGAAACTGGTGATAAAACATTCTTCCATCACACATATGTCGATTTTCTTTCTTATCTTCATCATCTTAAATAAATTTTGTAATTAAATTTAAATGATAAACATTTTATAGATTCACTAATCGGAGAAAACCTTTGAATGTTCTAAACGCTAATTAAACTGTTTTCGAAGCCTTATTTTGAAAATGTAATTATATGTTATTGTTGAACTTTGATCAGCTATGAAAGGTACAATCATTATACTACTTTCTAAAATTTCTATTTCAGACTTCTTTCTAAATGCCGTGCCGTATTTAAAGTAATAATTACGTTTATTAATACTGATTTATATTTGATAATTCTAGAAAGTTATTTTTCGTAAGGCTGTCATTATTGAAACAAATCCGTTATTATTATGTGTATTATTATGTTGGGTATGTATTCGTCGAAAGATGCGGCAAGTTAACTCCTAAAATTTTTTGTTACCTAAATTTGAATTAATTATTAATTGTTGTTTTGAAAGTAACGTATGAAGATTTTTATCGACCGTCCGTTTGCATGGAGACGTATTTGAGACGGTAGAACCATGTAATATGACTCCATACTTCCTAGTTAATTTTTTTTTCTTTGCCGTTCAGTCTATTAATGACGCAGTGGAGAAAATCGCTAAACATTGGTAATTCAACCAGACTTCAGAATCCTGGAGACGGGCTAGCTGCATTTTGGGAGACGGACTATGAGTATTTTATTATTTTTCTAATGTGTGAAGTGAATATGAATTAGGTTTTCACTACAGCATCATAAACAGAGATAGCTTTGCGCGCTAATCTTATGCATTGCAATGAAGTTTCCTGGCAAAAATTAAAAAAAAAAAATTTTTTTTTAAAACTTATTACCTGAAAAACGTATTTTTTACTTTCACTTTGCAATTAAAAGTTTCTGCTAATATAATACGATGACGCACAGGATACTCTTTATCTTCAGATTAATACCACTACGTCCTTTACGTACTTTTTGGACGATAAAACATAGTGGATCATAAAACGCAGCAATACTTTATGACAAAATTTTAGACAAATATATTTTCATATTTGCCACGCAGAGCCGTGCATAGATAATTTTTCATCTGATGCAAGAAGGTAAATTCGCTTATAAAAAGCTTAATATATTCAATACCTGTAATTCTATACACGATAAATATTTTAGCTAACCGTAATAAAACTGTAAAAACCCTAATATAATAATATTAAAAAATATTTTAGGAAATCATAACTTTTATAGTAATTTTAATCACAATGCTTTGTACCCCCCAAAAAAAAATAGTACACGGAACGTGTTTTGTTTTAAAAAAAGTCTTAAAATACGCTTTAACTAATTCAACTAAAATATATAACTTTGAAAATTTTAAATTGTTATCAGTAGCGTAGCTAGGATTCCAGCGCCCGGGGACAACTGAAGAATTTTCGTTCCTTTCAGTGTGCCAAGAAATGGAAAACATTTCATTAAAAAATTTCGTACCATCAATTTGGCGCCGTCTGGACGCTGCGCCCGTGGACAGATGTCCCCCCTTGCCCCACCCTAGCTACGCCACTGAGTGTTATGAAATTAATATAGAAAGATATTGCACTTATTTTCAAGACAGCGTTTCATAATTCAGCCTTCCACTTATCGGAGAAAAAATATTAATTTTTCCAAAAACTATTTGATCACTTAATTCATGTTTTGTAGAATGAATATCCATCTTCAAAAGCTTTTGTAGGCCAAGCGAAAAGTTCATATAACTGTTTATTAACTCTACTGAAGTTTCTTTCACCTATGCAACAGAAATTGGCAACATTAGCAACGTTGGTTATTTGAATATAGCAAAGCAAAGAGGGCTATTTGCCTAAAGGCAAGGATTCCCTAATGGAGGACTGGCTTATATTCCAGTTACACATAGGGAAAACCATAAAAAAACATTCTTGCAGCTATTCCGATCGCCCGGGTTCCAACCCGGGTCTAACAACCAACACTCAGCGAGCGGTCTTAACCATTCGGCCACTTTTAAAGCAACAGAGAGGTTTAAACATATATTTAGGAGTACATGCACGCAATTTTGGAATTCATCTGTGACTGAACTAAAACGTATTCGCAAATTATATATAATATATAAGATCTTATAACTATATATCTTATATATAACTATATATATAAGATCTTATAACTGTTTTACTGTTTGGAATTATTATAGTTGAATTGTTCTTAAAAATGTAAATGTCTCATGAAATTTCTACAGCATTTATATCATTTGGATATTTAAGCAACAAGTGACTTATTTAGACTGTCCAACAGAATTTTTCCACGGCCAGAAATTGAGCATCGGAAGTGCATGAAGGAATTATTATAATTAGCTTATCGTCAGAAAAGTAGCAAAGGCAATTGTTGTCGAATGAAATATACAAAATGTTAAAACCTTAAACAAAAGAATAGTATGTAATTATAATAATTATATGTATCTTAATAACAAAATAATACGTAATTATGATAACATATTTATACGTAACTGAATAATTACATGTAACTGTTCATAAGCGGTCAGTAATAAAAATAAATAAAAATATAACAAATAAATATTTTTAAATATTTTATAGAACTATTAAATGAAATTTAAAGCTGTAATATAATAAAAAAATTTTATGTGCACACCACATGACTTCCTTGTACGGAATATTAAAGTATACGCTTTTTTTTTTTTTTTTTGGCATTTCAATCAAAACTTATTGCATTGAATTAAATTTATTTCGTAGATAATGCATAAACCACAATAGAATAAATGCACTCTTTAAAATTCACTATATTTGTTTACCATAGCGACACTCTGGCCGTAAGTTCACTTAACAGCGTTAAATTTCATTTATTTTTTAACTCAGAATGCACAAAATTTATATCACCTTAAGAATTATCTACATATTCCACATATTCTATTCACATACTATAATAAATCTAAAACGATGTATAAAAGAAATTAAGCAAACAAAAAAAAAAAAAAAAAAAAAAAAGTTTTTCACAGATGATTCAGTATTTCTCATTCAATTAACTCGGTTTTTACTTCGCAACAAAGCAAAAATACATAAAAACTTAAAATATCTGTATTGAAAACTATGAAGTGAATCTTAAACACGTATTTCCTCGAATGAATTCTAGAATGGATTAAGAAGGATTTAATTCACAATAATAAAAGAAGGCGTTATCTTTGTTTTTGCGAAGTTTACTTTCTCTAGATTGGCAACAAATCTTCTATTCTGCTGTTTCAAATGTAAACAAACATAGACGCCGTTGCAAAAATAATTAGGCTTAGCGGCACTTAAACAACTTTTAAATTGTTAATAATTCTAAAAATATCACATGCCGGAAGAGAAATTTCATTTTTAAATTCATTTTCATTTTTAAATTCAATTCATTTTTAAAGCACAGTGCTTTAAAAATGATTGAATGATTGAATCATGTTGTCCTTTTCCAAAAGTGCACAATTTACAAACATATAAGAATAAAGAAACTGAGATTACTGAGCCCAGTAACAGAGTAGAAATTGTATATATATAAACTTTAGGTGAGGCCGATTGCAACCAAAATGCGAGGTGCACATCTACGTGCTATAGCAATCCTATATACAAACTTTCAACGTTCTGAGGCTACTCGTTTTTGAGTTATGCGAGGTACGTGCTTACGTACATACGCATAGACGCCACGAAAATTTCTCTTCGGAATTCATTTTAAGTCAGTTTTATAATTTTTTTGGAGGAAAAGAGTCCTTTATTCTGTCCTTACGTACGCATGTCACCCAAAAATATCCTTAAATTGCATTCGATAGCGGTCAAAATGGATATTTTCGTTGAAATATGATTCCTGAAGTTTTTTACGATTACAATACTTCCTTTTTACTTCGTACAAGGAAGTAAAAAGGAAAACAATCACTTCTTGATTTATAATATTCGTCTACTTTGCTGTGTGTAGTCGCAAGTATTACATGCATTGCGTGACCCTACATGTATCATCCACGACTTAGTATTTAATATTCTGAAATATTTGCTGAAAAATTTTGTTAATATAAGTGCAGGTGAAATCTCTTTTCTAAAAGATTTATCTTGCACTGCACTGAGAAATACATCGTTTTAATACTGTACATAGATGAAAGAGCTTATATTTTGCTATTTGGCAATAGCGTTAATTTAATGCGGGTGACATTTACAGCAGTCTGAAGTTAAAAAGTGCTTGCAATCAATGACGTACTTATTTTTTATAAAAGAAAAAAAATTATTAAATTTTATACGTTTGGTAATTTAAAAAATAAGATTACGTATTTGTTCCTATGGCCGGATGTTTTCTCAAAAGCATTCTTCGTGAAGAGCTGGCCTTATTATTATTTAGCCGTCTCATCACCGAGAACATTCTCCAAGGTTTGCTAAAGGAGGATCGATATTACACCCGCGAGGAGGGGAATAAAAACAGACATATATAGCGCCAAGCACTGCACCGCAGTCAAGCCTGCATTCTTAATTCCGGAACTAGCACTCAACCTCCACTAACCACCGCATCCTATATGATTCAGCAGGCGACAACGCGACGTGTAAGTTGTTTTTCCTTTCTTATCTTATGAATGGCGAGGAAAACATTCTCACAGATCAAGTGCATCTGCTAAATGAATTTTCTTCCTCACCAACGAAATAATTTCCTCTTTCTGCCGTATTGAATTCGTACGTGCTCAGAATCATTGCAACATACAGTAAACAGAAATGCAGGAGATTCATGGCTGTGTAGATTTTTCTTGATCTGATTGTACGAGTTCTAAATTGCAGGGAGAAGTCATTGAGAAACTTAATAATAATACAGAAAGTACCAGTGGAATTCCGGAAAATGCGTTTTAGTTTCTTTTTTTTCTTTTTTTTTTTTTTTCCCTGATGGACTTACTTTCAAAGAGTATGCAAATAAAAATTTTTCAGCTATTTTGTAGATTTTATGTAATTTTATCGTTATTATAATTGGGTTTCATATTTATTTTATTTTTATAAAGTTAACTATGTCTTCGGCGAAATATTTTTTTAGCTGTTTGGTCATTTCATTACACTCCTTTACGAGATCCTGTTATTCCATTTATCACCCAAGAAAACCCGGCAACTGTTCCATTGCAACGAACAAAATTCGCGAAACAAATCCGATGCACTCTCTTGAATTCGAATGCACGTCTGATAGCTTATCTTGATAAAGATGAATCTCTGCAATATTTCCTCAAATATTTTTCTTTTAAAGATTTGATATAGAATTATTTTTCCAATTTTTTACAGGTCTAAAGCTGAAATTTTTCTATAACAATAAAATCAATTATCGCAGGATTTCCCAGTGAAGTTTTTCAAACAAATAACAAAATAGTCTTCCAAATTGATGTTAGTTCGGGATCACTTGTATAATTTATCGAATTTTGGCGATTTTTCAAAATTAATCTTTAAGGTATCGTGTGGCTGTTAACACACGAACTTTTAAATCAACAGATTTATCCTGCATTGTTAGCAGATGATTTTAATGATGAAAAGATGGAGTTTTCAATATCAAGCAAGTTTAAATGATTTAAGTCTACCTTAACAGCATTGAATACCTTAACAGTATTGATCGGAATATCGGGGGGGGAGGAAGTGACATCACATACTTCTTTTCCACACTGATTAGAAGAAATTTTTAATTTAAAAAACTGTGTGGAAGTAAAACGAGAGAAACTTTAAAATGATCGTTTCAGAAATTGCTTACTTAGACTACAGAAGAAAAATGACTTTTATTACTTTTTGCATCTTTAAAAAATGAACGAATAAATTACTATAATTATTGCGTAAGATTTATTGTTTGTATTAACTGCATTTTTCTTTCCGAAATGGAGAGGTTTTTTTTAACATACGGTCAGCGAGTTTGTCTAAGATGATACAATAACTATGTGAGATTTCTGTTCTTTGGAAAACGTCCTAAAATGAAATTTTAAATGGATACGATTTCTTTCCGCTCGGCTGAAAAACCGAACACTGAGCCATGATGAGTTGCTATTTCGGCATTGGGGTTCTTTTGTGCTACATTACGCATGCATAATTAAGTCCGCACTTCTATTAAACGTAATTATCTGTTGTTAAACATTAAAAGGTTTAATTTTTATACCCTTGCAATACTTCTGTAAATGGCAAACCAGAGTGAACATAATTAATATATTTAGGTTCCTATGAATAAATTATATCTCAAAGAATAATATATAAGGTTATTTTCTCCCTCCTTCCAGCATGCCTTCGTGGTGTAACGGTAACACACTCGGCGTGTATTTGAGAGGTCCAGTTCCCGGCGAGGGCATTGCTCATTTTTCACGTGTCCCGCTTCAAAATCACCTAATAATTCTATAGTAGCGCCCGAACTAAAAGGGTGAGGGACAATAATTCGTCATCACGAGGATTTGGCAATTGGATCCTCTAATCCCCAGTCGCCCTTTAAAAGGGGGAGTATGTAAGGTACTTTCTCCCTCCTTCCAGCATGCCTTCTTAGAGTAACAGTATTACACTCGGCGCGTATTCGAGAGGTCCAGTTTCGAATACCGATGAGGGCATTCTCATTTTTCATGCAATCTTGCTTCAAAAAATCCTAATTGTCCCGAACTAAAAAAGGTGGTGGACGATAATTTGACACCACTACGATTTGTTTACTGAACCATGCCTTCGTGGTGTAGCGGTAGCTCACTCGGCGGGTATTCGAGAGGTCTAGTTTCGAGTCCCGGCTAGAGTACTGCACAATTTTCATGCACTCTAGTTTCAAAATAACTTAATGTTTCTACAAATTTTAAAAGCCCAGATAGAATTGTAAGGTATTTTTCCCTCCTTCTTAGCGTGCTTTCGCAGTGTAGTGGTCTGCACGCTCGGCTCGGATTCGAGAGGTCCGTCGTTCGATTCCCGGCGAGGGTATTGCTCATTTTTCATCACGCCATAAATGCTGGTTGATTTGTAGTACTGGGAGTGATTTCTGTTCAACTTATTGAGTTCTTAATAAAGGGGTCTTTTATATCCTTAGTACGTTTCTGTTTGTTTATGACAGCGATAAGTCGGCTTACATCTCCTTAGAAGTCTCGACTTAGTGCATGTTACCAAAACAAGTGACACTGTATACAACGTAAATCATGAACTCAAGGAAATGAATTATTTCCATTGTTTTAGTCGAGGGTGATTCTTAAAATTTTCTTAAGCATTAATACTAGTCCTAAAGATCTGGAATCTCTCCTAGCTCTCGATTACTTTAAAGAAGAATAACAATAAGAAACAAAATTGACTTATTAATGAAACATTAATTACAGAAAAATTTGAAATTGGTGCTTAATAAAAAGTAATGTGAGGAAAATAATTTTTCCAAAATTATTAGGTATCCAAACTAAATATTCTTAAGCGACCAAACTTTCTTAATTCATATATAATCTCTCGAATGAACCACTTTTTCAAGCTGGAAAAAACTGAGTATCAAACTTTAAAGTGCTTTGTAAGTATACTTGTAGTCCGTAAGCCATTATAAAGAAAGGTAATCTATAAGCAAACATATTATCATTGATAAATCTTTTGATACCGTCTATTTATCTATCTGTTATCAAATGCTTCTGGGCACACTTGACCTATTTAGCCATGATCTGTAATCTAACATACGTCCTTCACCTACTGTAATACTGTAACCATTTTATACTGAGTATTTTATAAATCTCTGTTTTTTTTTTTTTTTTTTTTTTTCAAAAATTGCGGTAGTTTTTGAACAGTATTACCCTAGTCTGGACATTTTTAGGTTGTGTTTACCTATAACTTTAAATGATTTGTAAAGATCCATTATTGAATACGTTTAGAAGGCTTTATTTTGTCATACATCTTTAGATGACATTAGATAATTTTTTAAATCAGGAGTGATGAAAAATTAGCAACGCCTTCGCCTGGAATCGAACCACGGACGTCTGAAATACGCACCCAGCGTCCTGACCACTACACTACGAAGCCATGCTAAGAAGGCGGGAGAAATACTTTATATATCTTACTTTGACACGAGAAATATCTCTGGCGAAGTCTTTCCAGAATTTCTGGACCATTATATGATATTTTGTTACGTTATGCTACTGTGCATTTATTAGATATGTTATAAGGTTGTGGGGTTCCAGTCTTTTACCTAACAGCTAAATGCACAGGAACCTCGTGAATAGATAAGCGAATAATTGCTTGAGTTCGGGAACAGAGACGTAAAACTCAAGAAGGGTTAATTACACTTTATTATTCAAAATAAGAATGTACAGTCGGTCCTTCTTCAGAGCGTACAGCAAAGCCTCCACTTGGGCTTGAACTTGAAGAAATAAAACTTGGCTAAAACTTCACTAAAAGATATAGCCGAAGCTATCAAAATTTCTAAGTAGTTGGACCCTAAATATCAAGTAAGCTGGCGAAGCTCTGAAGGGCCTGAAATAAGGCCGAGCGTAGTAATAGCTTAAAGAGATATAGCCAAAAGGCGAACGCGCTCTAGTCAGAAACTTTGGCTCTCTAACGAAGTCAGTGGAACTTCGGCTTAAATATCGCTCTTACTCATTTGCATTAAACGCAATTCTAAAAACACATTCTTGTAGAAAATTGTAAGCTGAAATTAGGAAGGATAGGAAATTAACTTTAACTAAAGATAACTATTAAAAACTTAGGATAAACCTTACAAGGTATTTTCTCCCTCCTTCCGGCATGTCTTCGTGGTGTAACACTCGGCGCGTATCGAGAGTCCTGGCGTGGGCATTCCTAATGTCTCTACAATCGGACTCGAAAAATTTTCGATTAGCTAAAAACTTCGAGATAATAAAATGATATAAACTGTCAATTTAAACATAAATACTGTTGTTATTAATAAATCGATTATTGAAAAATATTTGCTAGATGTATGCTAATGTTTTATTTTATTTAATTTATATTCTTAAATTCGAGGCCTTCTGTTAGCGGTACTGAAATTAAGGGATTAATCTTCAGAAGATCTTTAATTAACCTTTGACGCAGCCTTGCAGATATCTTATTTCCAGAGGGCAGCCATTCATAATAGCATAAGATATTTATTCTTTCGAATTTTAGTCTTATAACTTAACAAAATAGGGCGATTTCAAAGCAATAAATGCGACTAGTTCTTAAGAATATAGATCTTCATTTTATATATCTAATTGATGTGTAAGTGATGTAATTTAAAACATCTAATTTATAAATCTAAGCTACTGATTATTTTATAAACATTTGCAGCATTATCTGAATAAACAAAATATGTTTCCAACACCATATTATATGTATACGTGTAATCAGAACAACTCTTATACTTATAATACTACCTGTATATATATGTAGGAGAGAGAATATAATATGTCTGATTCTCGCAAAGAGGACATGATACAGCTAAATTACCTAACGTTGACTTCGGCGAATGCAGAAATCTTATTTTAAGTCTGTTGTCTTAAGAAATGGTGTTGCAAACGTAAACTTGTGTGCGGAACTAAGTTGATTGAAATAAAATCAAGAATACTTCACAAAATATTTTAATGAAATTTCACTCGAAAAGAGTACATTTTACTAAAGTGAAAATAATAACGATTATATACTAGAATAGTTCTTCATGACAATGTATCTTGCTTAAGAAAGTATGAAGATCCAAAAGTTGTAGAGACATTAGGATTTTTGGAAGCAGGCAAGATGAAGAATTAGCAATTGCCTTCGCCGGGAATCGAACCACGGACCGCTGGAATACCGGCCCAGTGTGCAGAACCACTACACCACGAGGGCACGCTAGGAAGGCGGGAGAAATACCTTATAAAGTGATAGTGCACTTTTAGAAATGCTAGTAGGAAGAGTATGGTCACTCCTATGCAGTCATCACAAGAAGCCATCAACTGATGTTGAAAAGAATGTTAAGAAGATTTTGATGTAGAAATTTCAGTTTTTTTTACCAAAATTCAGAAACTTTCCTTCCATTGACAGAACTAGATTTGTACATTTGTTCTCTTCGTTTTGAATTATGATTAGACCTTTTTTTTGTTTTGTTTTGTTTTGTTGTTGCAGTCTTTTAGGAAAGGCCATGCTTCATCAAGGGTCGCAACGTATCTCCTTCTAAGTAGTTTTGTGCAGGGTTCACCTGCCAATAATTTTTATGCAGTTTCTATTCAAATGGTTCTACGTTGAGCCACCTTGGAAAAAAATGATGAACATTATGTTTTTTAGCTTTATAAGCTGTAAATCTTGGTTTATTATTTCATTTATTATTGTTTCAGATGTATTTAAAGAATTTGCAATTAATTTCTGCATCGGAGAATTTACCCTTGTTACTAACGATTTCACTTTAGAAATAGTACTGCCTTTCTCGGGTATTCGTTGGGAGTCTTCTTTGTATCTAGAAATAATGACTGAACTGCTGTTCTCTTTCCGAATAATAAAATGTTGCTTAGTTTTCAGTTTAATTTTAATATAATGCATTTCAAACGTTTTTAAATTACGGAATAAAATTATTTCTCTTAGAAAAGTGCGAAAACATATCCTTTAATCCACAGCTTGCTTACATGCGACATTTTGGGAGAAGAATATATTTAAAAATAGCAAACGGTATTTATTATTTCAAATTATAAGCAGTTGCCCGAAATGTTGATTCCAAAATATTTGCTATTTTTAATTCTTTATCGAATTCGTTCTAAAAATGTGTAAACACCCTCTGTATTTCTTGTTAAATTCTTTTTACCTTCCGAATATTCATCAGCCAACCCAGCCATATGTCGTCCTGGAAAAA
The DNA here is from genome assembly GCF_044657685.1 of Stegodyphus dumicola. Classification (NCBI taxonomy): domain Eukaryota; kingdom Metazoa; phylum Arthropoda; class Arachnida; order Araneae; family Eresidae; genus Stegodyphus; species Stegodyphus dumicola. The sequence goes on along the minus strand of NC_140771.1, from coordinate 57,359,934 downwards.
AGATGAACTGAGGTTAAAACACTTCTTGAAAAGTCGTATTTAAGGCTCTAATATATTAATTTAAAAATCTTTTAGTAATTTTCTGGGATCTTTATTTAGAAACCTTGTTGAGTTCAACTTATCTGTAAAGATTATTTAGGATTTTCGGCATGGGAAACGTGAGAAATTAGTTACGTCTTCGCCAAAATTCCAACCACAAATCATCCAGTAACTTTCTGGACGTGCAGTTATATCACAAATGCATTCACAGAGCGACGTGATAATGTTTTATATCCTCCTCCCTTTAAATGGCAACTGAAGCATACACGACACGCGACTGCCCAAACACCCATCACATTTTAATTCGAATGTCACTTCAGAGGCTTATATTAAGTTTTTCAGACGCGTTATTACTTACACTATGAGTGCACTCACAGGAAGTGTGTATGTGTGTGTGTATTTAATTATGGCAAAGCACACTAGGGCTATGTGCCTAAGGGGAGGGATGCCTTCGTGGAGGACTTTCTAAGGGAAACTGGCTCGTATACACGTTACACATGGGGAAAACCACGAAAACACCCATGCAACCAGCCCGTTCGCGGGATTCGAACCTCGGACCGAACTACCAGTGTTCAGCGACTTTACCGCTCGGCCGCTGGTGGGCTCACTCACAGGAAGAGGATACGAAAATCCATTATCTTTACTTAAAGGGTGACTACTGGGAACAGACAGGAGACCATGTCGGCCAGATCCAGGTGGGGAAGAATTACCATACATTCCGTTTTAGTTCGGGTGCTACAGCAAAGACTTATATTAGGTTTTCCGAAAATAGAAATGTGATAAATCAACTGTATTCTCACCAGAATTCGAATCACGGGTCTTCCAATTGCTAGTTGGATGTTCTGCCACTGCCACTGGGAAAATGAGATAATTACTTATACAGCAATCCATAAAAAGCCACGCCAGACTTTATGTACACTACGAGTAAGATCGCAGTGGTAAATTTCCTGGAGCTAGAAAAAAGATTTAGGATCCTTGGCTTTCTGTGGACATGAAGACACGGCAAAAAGATGTTTAAGCCGCATACTTGACTCTTCATTGAAAAGCAAATACGCTCACTGATCTTATACCCAAGCTTGATACTATCTTTAACAATTTAAATAGGTGTTTTTACTGACGATATTTATTTCTGTTTTTGAATATTTTTATTCATCAGAAGGTATAAGTAACTCATAAATTGCAAAGATATTTAATATATTTATGATCATGATTTTTTAATGAATTAAATATTCCAATACAACAAAGTATTAGGATAATCGCACTTTTTTTTTAATCAATAGAATATGTTTCCTTTAGTTATGATGCGATATATTACAACAAATAGGTTTGTAAATAAGGCATTAAAATGCATCAAAATTTTCATGAATAGAATAGAATAAAATTCCCACGGAAATCAATTTGTTTTTTAGGAAACATTTTCAGAGAACGCATTGGGGCAATTTGCCCAGAAGAACTTTTAATTTTGTTTAAGCATTTTGCGTTGATTCACTACAAGCGTTGTTTCACTTTTCAAATTGTTGCCACTAAATATTATCGCCCTGTATTATATTTAAAGAAATTAAACAATAAAGAATCTGCATAAATGTGTGCATGCTTTTCGCATTGTGATAAAACAACAGTACTTAGAGCCATCAAATTTTGAATAACGTAATCCTCCTGCGACTATGGGCATCTGGAAGCTAAAATTTGAAATTTGTTTTATTATCAATTTCATACTTTGTAAAACTTTAACAAACTTTTGATTAACAACTCAGGGATTTCAAAGCGATCAATGGCAATGTTGTAAAAAAAATTATCTTCAGCGCGCGAGACTGTGTATCGGAAATTCTAAAAATATGCTCATTTTAAAATTATTTTGCGATATTGCTCTTGAACTGAATTTTACGATTTAAGTGCGAAGAACGTTGAAAAACGCCCCTTTGGACGTTATTTAAAATTTGAAACCTCTCAGATTTTTTTAATTTTTTTAAATTAAACTGTAATGGTTTGTTACCCAATTGTTACCCGAGGCCTAATCTTAGTCAGAATTACATAAAGGACAGCAGTTTGCACCAAGAAATATGCAATAAAACTGAAAACATATGTTAGTAGATTTCTAGCCAATGTGAAAATGGGTAATCGGGGGAAAAAGTAATTTCTGACCCGTTGCTTAGAAAGAGTAACTATATAACATTGCAATAGCAGTAGCTGTTGCAAACCCAGGAATGTTATGACCGTAGAATGACTGAAAGGAATCCGGGTTTAAGAAAATTTATATTTTCCTTATGAAATTAATATTCTATATTTTCAATAAATAGTACGACTATGAAAGGTTTCATTAATATACCTGCTAAAAATCAGTAGATGCGTTTGTAAATAGTTCTCTCAGACATAACAGTATATTTGTTTTTGCTTTCTACTGCCCTCATCGCTGTATGTGTTCGTTCTAAATATCTCACTCGATTTTCAATTTTCAGTTCAGATGTGATGAAAATTTCATCATAATACTAGTTCAAAACTCTAATAACATGAATTTGAAAACAAGATTTTTGTGAAAGGAATATGTAATTCGAAGAAAATAGCTGTCTAACTTGGTGGTTGTCTAACAATATAATCAAGAAACATGAATTTATCTCTCAAAGTCTTTGCATTGAGGATTAATAGTAAGTAATTTCCTGGTAAATACTGCAATTAAATATGTATTTGAGTGAAATATTTTGGAAGTATCTGTTTTTTACAAATTTCTATAAGTTTTGAATTATTCAAATTTCTACAAGCCTTCGTTTGAAGCGAGAGTGGGCTGGGACTTCTCTGCAAAAGCCAGACGTCCAATCAGCAAACATTTCCCTTGTCTGTTTGATGAGAAGTTGTACTTCCTAATCAGTTCATGTGCGGACGTAAATCAAACGACACTGGGAGACAATTAGCCTTGAACTTCGTTTATATTTGACGATTCTCGTAACGAAATGAGAGTTAAAGAGCTTTCGACATGAGAGTACAAAATGCATTCACAAAGTACGCGGTTTGTTTGGTTTCCAGACACTGCGTCTAAAGCCGTAATTAAGGCCGCTGTAAAAAATACTGTGCCTTCTTATTGGCTCATTCTGAACCCTTTCTCGCTGCTCATTCCATACGCATTATATGTGTTTATCCATTACGAATTACACGTGAATTCATCCGTTACGAACAGTTCGTAATTTTGCGGTAATTTAATGTATTCTCGTTAAAATGGGTTGTTCACCGATTATTAGATTGAATAACAATGATAACCATGCTAATTCTTAGAAATAATCATTCTTATTATACAGTTAATTATATTATTCTTATTAAAATGATAATATTTTAAGGTTTACACGAAAAGAATCGATTCTAATAATTATCTTATTAGTCTCAATATACGATGAATTCATGTGGGAGATGATTATGCATTTTTGAAGACATCACGTCAAAAACAAAATATCATGACCGTGCCCCTTATCATCAAGAAAATCAAGTGCCCCTAATTTATACTCCTATGCAAATTTAAAAGAATTTCCAAATTATGTCTATTTTTAGGAAAAGTATTGAACCAAAAATGGTAACTATGCCGCCCAAGAATTGTATAAATATTCAGAGTTGAGAGCATAAGAGTACACGAGCGTGTCTGCTGAACTGTGATTGTGGAGGGATATAAGCGCAAGACGGGTTTTGGCGATTTGTAAGCGATCCTCTAAGACATTAGCCGTGTTTCTTGCAAGACTTAGGTAAATTTTATAAGATATCAAGTAAAGGGAGTAGCTACGAGCATAATGGATGACTGAATGATGTTGAAAATTATCGGTAGATTGGACTCAGGCTATTCACAAGCACAGATGTTTGCAGAGCTCAACGTAACGCCAAGTGTCGTCTGCAATTTCTGGAAACAGTTTCCGAGCACTGGATCCATATAGAGAAGACCTGGACAAGATCGACCAAGATCTAAAACGACTAATAAGAATCGTCATTTGCACTTTCAACGAGGCTACTCAGGACTGATACAGGTTCACATCTCTCACGTGAACTACATTCTGTCTCTAGAACCTGAGTATTACAGTTCACAGTTGACCGAAGGCTTAATGAGCTAAGGCTGTATGTCACAAGACCTGTTGTTTCATACCGCTCTCTGCAGCACGTAAGAAAGCGCGTTTAGCATGGTGCAGACCATGCATCTTGAAACAGACATCAATGGAGCACCACGCTTTTTATAGATAAGTCGAGATTCAGCCTGGATACTTATTCTAGGCGTACCTGTACCTAGAGAGAGGCTGGAGCACGATACCCTCCCTCATCAGGGGAAAGGATATTACGGTGGTGGAGGTATAATAATTTCGGCAAGCATTTATTGAAAAACCACCCACCCCTGCATGTGTTTGACAAAGACTTCGTGACTGTTATGAGGTATAGAGAGTAGAGATCTTAAGAGTCTTGTGTTCGACTTTTCAGGGGCTCAGTTGGTCCTGAATTCCTGTCAATGAGCGATAGCTTTTGTCCGCATAGGGCTCAGCTGGTCGAAGATTACCTGAAAAGTAAGGGTATTCGCAGCATGGATTGGCCATCGAAATCTGACCTTAACCCTAAAGAGCATGATCGGGATGCTCTTGGGAGGAAAATTTCATCTTACTATCCCCCTCCGAGAACCATCTCGGAGATGAAAATTGCCTTGCTGCAAGAGTGAGATCGGTATGGTGTTTGGTGTATTTAATTATGGCAAAGTACACGAGGGCTATCTGTCTAAGGGAAGGGGTGCCTTCGTGGAGGACTTTCTAAGGGAAACTGACTCGTATACACGTTACACATGGGGAAAACCACGAAAACGCCCATGCAGCCAGCCCGTTCGTGGGATTCGGACCTCTAACCGAACTACCAGTGTTCAGCGACTTTACCGCTCGGCCGCTGGTGGGCCAAGAGTGAGATCGACTGATACAGGGACTCCTCAATCGCCTTCTGTTCAGTATACTGTGATGCTGCGCGATCTGCCTGGCTGTGAGTGCGAACCACACCCATACTAATCTCATCTTCAATTCGATATTACAAAGTGGATTTTCGATATCCGTGCACTACGAGCTTTATTGATGCTTATGCACACAAAAAATGACTTTTGAATGGCCTGTGTTATGAATGTATATTCTACCAAATTTCATTAAAACCTTTCCATTAATTTTCAGAAATTCAACATAATGTGCAAACTCTTTTAATTTTGCACACGAGTGTATAAACTTGACATACTGCACAAATTGCATCTTATTCTTCTATAAAACAGACAGTTAAATAGTCTAATTGCCACACTTTGAGGGAAGCTAAATAAATAATTTTCTGGTTCATATCCACATGAGAAAAACCACGAAAATGCTCACGTAGCCGGTTACAGCCGAAAACATCGCGGACGAAAACGTCGCGGAGAAAACAACACAAGGCGAAAACGTCGTGCTACAAAACATCGTGGGAGAAAACATCGCAAAAAGAAAACATCGCAGTTCTAAAACATCGTGGTACAAAACATCGTCGTCGAAAATAAAGCGGTTCAATAACTTCGCAGTTTAAAAACATCGTCGTCCAAAATATCGGGGTAGAAAATAAAGTATCTACAAATCATCGCATGACGATAACATCGCAGACATGATTTTTTCAGGTTTTTAGTAATTGTAAATGCATATTCCCATAATGATTTGTGAGCGCAAGATGGAAAGAAGGATAATTTTTACTTTCATATTTTTTATTAACTAATAAATTTTTGCTGAGAAAATAAGAAGGAAACTTAAGCATAGAAAATTAATGCAACTTATAGCACTTAATAGAAATTTAAACTGACATAGTTAACTAACACAGGCCATTAATAAATCATTTTTCATAAAGTTTTTACTGGTAATTTTTCATGAAAAGTGTAATCTATAAGTTGCATTCAATTTTCTATGCTTAAGTTTCCTTCTTACCTTTTCAGCAAAAATTTATTAGTTAATAAAAAAATGTGAAAGTAAAAATTATGCTTCTTTACATCTTGCGCTGACAAATCATTATGGGAATAACCATTTACAATTATTAAAACCTGAAAAAAGCATGTCTGCGATGTTATCGTCATGCGATGATTTGTAGATACTTTATTTTCTACCACGATATTTTCGACGGCGATGCTTTTAAACTGCGAAGTTTTTGAAGCGCTTTATTTTCGACGACGATATTTTGTACCACGATGTTTTAGAACTGCGATGTTTTCTCTTTGCGATGTTTTCTCCCACGATGTTTTGTAGCACGACGTTTTCGTCTTACCTTGTTTTCTCCGCGACGTTTTCGTCCGCGATGTTTTTGCCGCGATGTTATCGGCGGACACCCACGTAGCCAGCCCGTTCACCTAGAAGCGAACTCAGGTCAGACTATCAGTGTTGAACTACTTTACCGCTCTGCTGCTATGGGGCCCTCATGAACTACGAAGATAACAGTCTCATTGATAAAGATACTGTTTTTACTTGTAAGGTATATTTTAATTTTATAACAGTTATTTTAATTTCAAAGTCTCTTTCTTATTAATTCTTGTTTTCAATTCCAACTCCCTACCAAAATGTGTTTTTAGAATCGCGTTGAATACAAGTTAGAAGAAGTATTTAATGAAGGTTCAACTTACTTCGTGAGAAAGAGCTGGGACTCTGAGTATCGCGTGTTTGCCTTCGGGCTAAGTCTCTCTTGAAGCTGTTACTCTCGGCCGTATTATTACGTGCTTTTTGATATTCGCCGGTTAGTTTAAATTAAGGGCCAACTACATTAGATACTTGTTTTAGTTTCAGCTAAGTCTCCTTTAGTTAGTTATAGTTTAGTTTCTTATTTCTTATTCTGAGTTCAAGCCCGAGTGGAGGCTTTGTTGTAAGCCCAAGAAAGGACCAACTCTTATTCTTATTTGAGTGAAATAAAAGGTAGTTCAAGCCTTCTTGAGTCTACATCTTTAATTATTTGAACTCAGCGTTAAGTCGCTAAACAGTTCACTAGGTTCCTCGACGTTTATCTTAGACAAAAAGCGTAAGGAACCCTATACACTTTCAAATCAAATCAAATAATTTTTCTCAAATTTTTCCATGAGATTTGTAGTGATTAATTTAATAATAAATCTAAGCCATAATCAATGAAAACCCGTAATCTACTTGGTAATTTTGGGCTGAAACGTACTTATTTATATCTGTAATGGTAAAATTCGATAAATTAAATTTAAAAGAAAACATCATTGTACATACAGTGTCCGTTTAATAATACTATTCAAAAAGCTGATGCACTTAAAAATTCTCGAAGCAATTTTCAGTTTGCTATTATTTTTTATATTAAAAAGAATAGTCACTAATAATTTAAAGGGCCCCAATGTTTAGTGACGAAGCATATATAACACCATCGAAAAGCTTCAAGATTAATACCAAATTGCCAAATTTGATGATATCAAAATATTTTAAATACAGCTGCCAAAATACTGCCTTTCTACAGCCACACAGTTCTGCTGACGCTCATACGGCTCTATAAGACATCTCTAGAATTTACGTAAAGTGTTTCATGGCATCCTCAGCAGCAACTTTCCTAGCATTTTTTTCAGGGAAACTTAAAGAATCCTATTACATTTAACAACAACATTTTTATACACTGAGTTTGGTAAGTTTGAATAAAGTGATGAATCTGTAAGATCTGAAATATAATTGAGAAGAATGACTCACCAGATAAAATTGAGAATAAATAAGCAACATTTTTTGTTGTTAGTTGCATTTTTGAAGTGGAGCGATTTTACAGTGCCATCTTTTCAACTGCCTGATAGAGATAGAAACGAAATAATTATCTGTCTTCAGTTTTATTTTAGCAGAAGTTCTTTGGCGATTGTACTCAAAGCAGCCCTTTTTAGATGCGTAGTAAAGACAAACAATAGCTAGCGTCAGTTTTATCTTAGAGTAAGCTGTTTCGTTTATCTAGAGTAGATGAGCAATATTATTTACCTGAAATTTATTTTATTAGAATCGCCTTCTGCTCCGAGTCAACTCCGAGCCATTTGAAATTTTTCCTAGAAAATCTTTCTTGTATTTTAAAATAAGATGCTGGAACTGATACTCATGCATAGCAATTTGTTCAGAATTCTTTAATTTTACCCCTACAAATTTCTGCGTAGCTAAATCAGTGATAAGGAAGGCAGAGAGCGACAGGAAAAAATTTTTCTCGCCAATGTTCGAAGTACAAAAGATTTCCATTTAAGGTCATTCTGTTAATTGTAGACCTCTGTCTAGCTATGTAAGTAGAACTCTCAGAAAAGTTCTTGTTAGCTTCGTATTGCTCGCGAATATTGTTGAATCATAGATCCTTCACTCTTTTAACAATGCTTTTGTTTCAAAAAGAGTAAAAATCACCCCGTAGGAGGTTTTAACACAATCAGCAAATGTGTGGAAGCATTGCTATCTTATTTTAGCCAGATAACCTGCAAACAAGAACTGAATAATGCGCAAGTTATCATTTCACTTTTACAAGGCACTAATTATTATCACATCTTTATTTCTTGTTAATTCCTGTTATTTCTTTAGTTAAGCGTGTAATATCCCAAGTAAAGAGCGAACTCTCAATTAGGATTTGTAATCACGTTTGCTTATTTTTCGTTTCAGGATGACGCAGCCATGGACCTGAGAGAGCATGCCCAATAGTGTCCCGATCTCTTTACCAGCGACACCCCCTTCGCCCTTACCCCATTCGCGGCTGGCACGCTCTCACAATCGTAGGTTCCACGTTCGCTTCCCGGGAGTCGACTCCGAGGAGCATCTCCTTAACTGTAAGTTCCTTCTTCCTTCTCATTGTTCTCTTTCCTGCTTGGGAGTTGGAAACTTCCTTTCTTCCATGTATCCTTAATATGTTTTATGAGGGTAGAAAACACTTCATGTTATTAACATCCGTTTAATTAAAGTTTTCGTAATGCACAGTATTTCTCATACAGAAGCCAAAATAATAAAACATGCACAATGAAAGAAAAGTAGTCGGAATAATAATATCATGTTTCTGAAAAACTTTCATTTGCGGTCTGCGAATATGCTTGCAGAACAAAGTTTTATTCATGTGCCACCCACGCATATTCTTCGTATGGTACTAGCTCATGCATCATTATAGTGATGCATAAAGTTAGTCGTAATGACGGACGGCACAACTGTAGGAGAGGCCAATCAGGGATATTGTGTTGAATACTCCTCAAGCAAGTGTTCCTAGAATTTCTAATTTCTACACACTAAGTCTTAATGACAGTTAGACGCTGAAGTGTGCTTAATGATACGTTTGTCAGTTGGAAAAGAAATCTCATTTTTAATCATCTGTGAAACCATGGATGCCCTTTTTAGCTAACAAATCGCCTTGTTCGTTACCATCCACACCACAGTGAACCGGGACCCATTATAGGGTAACGTGGATTTCTTTCCACTTGAGATGTTGCAAATAAATTCTGCATTGTAATCAGAAGATGTAGTTGCGGCAAAAAAAGCAAACCTGAATAGTTGCCTTCGAGTCAGACAGTGTGGCAACCTTACAGGTCAAGTTTTTAATCAGAAGTTTTGCAGTGGCCTTAATAATGGCAGTGGTCTCACCATCAAAAGCAGTTCCAAATGTCTGGTAGAAATATTAAATGCGAATACTTCACAAAATACTTCCGCACCGACATTTGGTGAATCCAGTGGCGTACCTAGGGTGGGGCAAGGCAGGACATCTGTCCCCGGGCGCAGCATCCAGGCGGCGCCAAATTGATGCTACAAAATTTTTTAATGAAATATTTTCCATTCTTGGCACGCAGAAGGGGCCCAAATTCTTCTGTTGTCCCCGGGCGCTGGAATTCTAGCAACGCCACTGGGTGAATCGATTGAACATTATCCATCGGTGTATACTCTCAGTCAGATTTCGGATATTGAAGTTCTAGAGTCTCCAATGTCGTAGGATGTTTCAGAAGGTTTCAGGATGATGTTTCAGAAGGAAGGCAACATTCAACATAGAAGAATCATCTATTTCAAGAATAACAGATTGTTGACACTAAGAAATCTTTTTCTTGAAAAACTAGCTGGAGAGTCATGGATATCTTTAAAGTCCTTCGACTTTTAACTGAATTATGTATTATTATCGTGATATTATGTCAAAAATATAATCTTAAAGTCAAGATCAAAGTTTTCAGTACTTGTATACAGATAATAGACGCCAAAGAGATGCTATGATGCGTTACGTTGCATAATCGATGCTGTGAGTAAAGTTACATAATAACATACTTCAGACGATCATTGGGGGATGCGCGTATATAATATTTTCCCCACCTGTAGAGAGCTCTTTCGTGTTAGAACAGATTATAATTACGCTAAGAAGGTTAGAATTCTAGCCCCCTGCTGTCCATCAGCCACATGTAGCTAATAATTAAATGCTTGAAATATGGTTACTGTGATACAAGACAATTTTAATATGAATTCGGATCTCAATTAGTTACATTGATTTAAAACACATTTTATTAGACACGTTTAAAATTTGAAGAAAATGAGAATGGGACTGTTAAACAAAAGTCATTTTATGATATTGAGTTTAGTACTGAGAAAATTCACATCGACGTTTGGAACAACTAATTAAATTTTATCTACTGTGTTTTTAAAATGAAGATAAAGATCTATTTTTACTGTTGGAAATCTTGATTTTGAATTCAGGTGTACTGCAAGCATTAAAAGTCGTGAAATATATATAGTGCCTATTTCTTTTAGGATTATAAAGGATCTTTTTTTTTAAGTTAATAATTTTTGTATTAACTGCGGTTTTCATTGCTATCCTTCTTGGCATTATAATACTTATACTTACCTTTGTAACACGATACGAAATAAGAAAACATCTAGCTTATTTTCGCTCATTTGGAAATTTGACTCTACATATATTTATATCGTAATATTTCTATCGAAGGTCGTTGTTGTACAATACTTTCTTCACTTTATTTTTAGTATTAGATATTGTTTAACTTATCGAATGGAAACAGAATATTTTTATTGTTTTCGCATCATATTCAAAATGATTAAGAAGCGAAAAAATTGAGCTTAATATGAACATGGTAACGTATCGGAACGAGAGTATTTGTACAACAATATAAACTAATTTTAGTATAGGTTTCAGGAACAGTTTAGAAATAAATTGCTTCTTCTATGGTACTAGCTATTGTACTATCTTCTATGGTTCTATACTAAAATTGCTGAAGACCATTTTCATTAAAGTGAAGAAGTTTTTAGTTTCTTCTATGCAAACATGTGACATAGCACTTCCGATGGTAGTTTTAGTCTAATATATTAGCTCAGATTGTTAAATCTATATATGTTAGAGTATGAAGACTAAATTCTATCTCTAAAATATATGTGCCCAGAATTAATTAACTCTATTTCAAAACTACCTAGAGGTGAAACTAGTCATTGGAAAATCGTTAAATTTTGTGCGGACTTAATGAAGGGATGGGAATGTCTTTCAGTGACAAAAAAAAAGTTACGGATAGAGTCCCCAGAGGGTGTTTTACAAACCTGGAGTAAAAATATAAATTTTTGTCTATGTGTAGAGTCCAGTAGATAAACTTCTGTAATAAAACTGGAATTGCAGGAAACTACACAAGAGAAATGTTAAAGTACCCTTTATTAAATCTTTAAAAATTTACAATGCATCAGCTCGACGTTAACAAACTTCGCCTCTGCTTGGGCGGTTTACTAAAAATCAAGTAACGAAACTAAAATTTGAAGATATTAACAAACGATACAACAATACTACAGGGCTCAGCGAGATCCCGTAACTTAAACCTCCTTCGAAACTAGTGGCAGCAAATAAATGCAATTTAAGCCACTTGGACCAGCAATAAGCAAACGTATCTAAAATAGAGGTGGCGGCTAGAGCCTAACTCTCCCTTTCTCCTACCGAAACTCCGCTTTTAAATATTTTCTTCAAAGTAGAAATTTGCATTCCTTCACTCGCGCTGCAACATTTAAATATTATGGCACTGACAGTTAGGGGTATTAACTTGTTAGTTAAAATAAATATAAATCCCTACAATGTCATCAAGCAATTGTAATAAAACCTAGACTATTTGAGGAGATTTTGTTTTCAACGTGCTTTCGCTTCACAATAACGATAATTTTACAAGATCGTGCTAGTAAAATCGTTTCACCAAAACAATAATTCCGCAATAGCTGCTCTACGGAAATTTCGGGCTTTGAAGGGGATTCGAAGAGGTCCAATGAATGCTAAAACCCTTCGGAAAATGATAACGAAATTTAAAGAAACACGATAGTTTTCTGTTCGTCCTGGAAGAGTAAGAAAACCCATTTCTGCAGAAGCAATATAGGAGATTGTGCTTCCCATGATCTAGGGCATAGCTTCAAAATTTCAGGCTAGTACCAGTGTCCGGCCTATAGCAGAGGCAGTGGATAGACTACTTCAATTGTCCATGAGATCTTGCAAAATATCTTCCGATATTGTCCTTACGATCTTTCACTGGTGCAGCGGTTGCTTCCAGATGATTTTGATGTTCGACTCCGGTTCTCACTTATTTCTTGTTCGCTTTGAGGTCTATTCAGAATGGCCTTGGAATATCTTCTGGGCAGACCGCATTTTCATTTGAACGGTGCAGTGCACTCACAACAGCCGAATTTGGGACTAGAAAATCCGCGACTTATCTTAGAATTTCTTTTGTGTTCACGAGAAGTAACTAATAAGGTGTGAATTTTACGTATCATTTATTTTCGGCCCGTGCTTCTTCGAGGAGGTACGTTCCATAGGTTCAGTGACATATTTGATCACTGGGCAGCAATATCCATCGCTGTTCAGAACGAAATAGTTCCGGCTCTGAAAGCACGTCAGCGCCTTGCACGCACAATCTTTATATAAGATGGAGCTCTTCCACGCATTAATGTTGTTTTCTCTGAAGAATATTTTCATCCTTCATTAAGTCCGCCACCGAATTTCATAATTTTATGATGACGGATTTCGTTCAAATTGATATTGTTCTTTAATTATGGACACCCTGTATATGAAACTAAAGAATACAATTTTCATTTTTCTCTTATTTAATAGTAGATAGTTTTGCAATTATCGTTGAAATTTATTTGAATGTGTAAACGAATGAAGTTTTTCCTTCAAGTGCTTTTCTTTATTCCAAAACGTATTTTTGCTGGTTCCAGCTCTGAATGGTCTCTCTCTATTTATCTGTTTTATTTAAAAAACGAAATTTCATTAAATCTCTAGTTTGATTTATGTTATATAGTATAAAATCATAAGAAAAATGGGTAATTGCATTTTTCACTTCTCATTTTTCCCATAGCAAAAGATGATGTCATTTAATAAATAGACTGCATATTTTCAGATTACTCATGCGCTCTCGTTGCCGATATTTTGTTACAAGGACATCTATACATCACAGAAAACTACTTCGCCTTTTATTCGAATATTTTTGGAAGGAAAACACAGGTAAGAGTTTGATTTATCTTGATTCCTTTTGAAAGGCTTTTTTATTCTTTATTTCATCTTGATTATTTCTCTTCTTTCCTCTTTTACTTGAATGATTTTGCAACGACTTCGTCCGCCGTGAAAAGATATTGGCTGTTTCAATATTAGTGGTTGCTGTAGCTTGCTCTTTCGAGGCGTCCTGTTCATAGCCGCAAAGGATCCAAGATCGGCCTCGCACTTTCAGAGAAGTAATGAACTCATGGCACCAGCTGTCAAGAAACATTGTCATCAACAACTCGACATAGCAACCTTCTACAGCAATTAATTCTCTTTAGCGAATACAAATGGGGCCTTTAGGAAAACAAGACGGCAACAAAGACCACGCCTTAATTTCAATAGAAGCCTGTTATACTGCTTTTATCTTTCATTCGGAAACAGAAACACATGCTGACAAAATACGAATTTCTTTTTTTACACAGAACATGTTAAATCCTATTCAGCCTGGGATATCGTGATTCTCTTTTCATTTTGCCAGACATTTAGATTCATACAGTTCAATAATCCTAATCGAAAAGTTTTGATATCTGAAGGATTTTTTTTTTTTTTTTTTTTTTTTTTTTTTTTTTTTACTAAATGATTTAATGAGTATACAATATTGGTAGAGAAAATTCCTGTTTCTATTTTAAAACTATACTCAGTTAAAGGGAACATAACGAAATAAAAAAAAATCTACAAATTAAGTATGCTTATTTAGTGAATACTTTAATTTGGATCTCGTACACGTGTTTTTACTCATGTGCCGTTAAGTCATGGATTCAAAATACATCTCAAATCTTAAAAATTGCATTGCAGGATTTAAAAAAGCTGAAACGAAAATTATTAACATTTCAGTAGTGCCGGATCCCCTCCCTAGGCTTTTTTTACCCCCCTCCCAAGTCAAATGCAATCTCTGCTGTTACTAAGTTCTAGCATCCAGGGTCTTCCTAAATTCTGAAATTTTTGTCACCCCTAAATTCTGCCTCGCTTTGTGCGGCCGCGCCATCTGCATCGGATCTGGCATCAGTCCTGAATTATATTGAGAATACATAATGGGAAGTAGTTAGTATGACTAGTAAATTTTTCAAAAGGTATATTAAGTTTTCTAAGTCAAAAATTTTTAGCATTAAATGTTTCTAATATTCCGATTATATTTTGATTTTTAAGAGTTAAATACATCTTTTGTATCACGTCTAAATGTCACTTCATCATTCATGGTTCAGTAAAGAAGCGTATTTAACCTGTCATTTTAGAAATGATTATGAATATTGTCAAAAGTTCTTTGCTGTCTGCTAATACGTAAAAAGGAGACTGATTATTTTGAATCTTCGTTCCTCTTCCAATAGATTCTACTTCCAGTGAGTGACGTCATCAAAGTGACAAAGGAGAGAACAGCAAAAATCATTCCAAACGCTGTGGGTCTATACACAGTTGAAGGAAAGGTAAATATGTTATCTCTGACAAACAAGAAAAGAGCTCTATGCTCAGTTAAATTATTCGTTAGTTTTTACGGACTTTAAATTTGTAAACAGTTATAAATACCATATTTTACTCGCGTATTTTTCCCTTTTCCTACCAATTTTACCACTTAAAGCCTAGAAAGGAGAATACGTAAAGAGATGACTTAAATAATAAACACGGCATTAAAAAAACTAAAACTACACATAAAGACACATTAATATTATTTAACTACATATTTCAATGGAATCATTGCTTTCAATAATATTCTGTTTACATACGTCAAATAATTTCCTATTGATACATACATTTTACATTAGTACCATCAATCAGAAGTTTCTAAATCAAATGCTGAAAACACTAGGGAAGAATATGTGAGTAAATGTGCTAATGGAGTGGTATTTTAAATACTAGACACATTTTCCTATTAAAAATGTCTTTGTAACACAACTATTTGGATGTAACCAAACTATTTTACAACTAAACAACTTACAGTCAGTCGACCTCCAGCTGCGATGAGAGCAAGTTCTCCAATATTATATCTCCGTGACTCGAAAGTTAATTCTAAATGTTTGATGTTCCTGTTTGGTTATGTTCTGCTTCTATGTATATTTTCTTTGCAACTGTTTCTGTGCTCTGTTAATAAATACTTTTAGAGCTAACCGGCGTTTGTGTTTATGGAGGAATGGTTACATCTTTATATTGTAAGTGGAAATGAAGTTTATAACTTTAAAAACTTGAGAAAAGTGAAATTAAAATTGCAGATAATATAATTTTGGCACCTTCATATCTAAAACGCGTTTAGTGTACACGTGTACATAAATTCATGTAATGAGTTTAAAAATTAACGAGACGGCAAAATTTGCAGAACTTGTGTAATGTAAAAATATTCATTAATAATTTCAGGATTGTCTGAATTATTCATAACGATATGCAATATATATACTATGTAGAAAGTATTAGGCAAATTTCAAGTATTCCGTTCAGGTTGCTGGTATTTAGACAAGAGTTGAATTTAAAACGAAGTACAGTTAGAGTGAAAATGTATCTCTTATTATTCCGAAACGAAGGAATTGTACTTTAAAGAACTTGTAATTTATAAATGATATTTAAATCCAGTCGAAATTTTAATGGCGAAGAACAATTAATGTCAGTGTGAAAATCCTTTTCCTCACTGCTTCAAGATGGTTAAAGTGGCTTAACTGAGAACTATGTAGTCAAGATGGGCTAAAACGCGCCTTTAAGGAGCGTCAGATTGGAAGCATTCGCTCACTGAAGTGAATCAGTTCTTTTTAACAATTCGCCTTGATGAATGCGTTCGGAACAGGCATGGATCAAGGGCGGTGACCAAAGATTGGGGGAAAAGCAGAAAGAATTGAAAAAGGAGTGGGATCGCTGGAATCAACTCAACCAAACATCTCATTCCATGGACAGATTTCTAAAATTCAGGAATAAAAAAATGCTAAAAGTTAAAAGATAGTAAAAACTAAACTCATTTTTGTTAAAGATTACATTATTTTATTACTATAATTAATATTTTGTTGCTACTACAAAACACAGCGTAAAAATAGTTTTTAGACTGGATGCAGATCCCAAAGAACAGGAAATTGTCTGCTGAAAATACCGGTATTTTCCTTTTTATTTATTTATTTATTTATTTATTTATTTATTTTTTTACCTAATTTGACAAAATAGTACCAAATATCGTTCGAGTTTCTTCTACTCAGTAAGATCCACATTTTGTTCTACAACCTTGAAAAAATACATTTCATGGAAAAATTTATGTTTATAAATATATGCTAATTCTAAAGAAGATTAAAGAGAAATTTACAGCTCTTGTTACAAGACGTGAGTAAAATAAGTAAATTAATAAAAATATAATATATTACTTTACATAAATCTTACAGTAATATTCTATAAAAAGGTAATACCTAATATACATAGCTATACTATGACACAGTATTCAAAGAATCGAAATGAAACTCAAACAGCTCAGAAGCGAAAAGAACGAATAGTCGAGACTGCAGGAGCCAGATTTGAAAGAGCGAACAATGAAGACTCATTCGGACTCAAATCCTCAACTAGTGCAGAAGCGACGAAAAGTGCGAATATTCACGACTCTGAAGGACCCAAATCTGCGATTAGTGTCGGAGTGTTGACAGCTGGGAATCTGAGGAAATAGTTTTATAATCTACGTTCTTTAAACAGATACTCGCGCTGCCAGGAAAAATTTTGCAAATAGGTGTGATCAGTTTCTTTGAGATGCGTTGGTTTATTTAATATTTTGTTTTTTAAATGCTAGATGGAACACAAACAACCCCACACATATATATAAACACAATACGTACTATAAACACATAAAAAATAAGTCCGTTTAAATAGGTCCGTCCGGTCCATAAAAAATAGAAACGTTACCGGTAAATAATAAAGAAAAGACTGCTAGTCTTTACATTAACAGGGATCAAATTTTTGGCACGCTTTTCAACAACAGCTCTTGATGAAGTGTCAAAAAACTGCCGTTCCGTTTTCGCCGGAGCGCTGATCATTCGTTCAGTAAAATGAATCAGTTTCGAAGCAGATCATCCATTTCTACAATGTAGAGCTCATTTTGGTTGACGTATTTTGTAGAATCGTGGTATTATTTCATCCGGAAAAGAAAACTGCAATAAGCAAATATTAAATCCAAATTTCGACCATTAGGTGTGTAGAGACATTAGGTTATTTCGAAGCAGGAGAGATGAAAAAGAAGCAACGCCTTCGCCGGAACTCGAACGGACCTCTCGATTTCGCGTCGAGCGTGCTGACCATTACACCACGAAGGCATGCTAAGAAGGCGGGAGAAATATCTTATATACTCCCCTTTTTAAAGGGCGACTGGGGATTAGGGGATCCAATTGCCAAATCCTGAGAGAATCATCATCCACCACCTTTTTTAGTTCGGGCACCACTGTAGAGACATTAGGTTATATGGAAGCAGGAAAGATGAAGAATGAGCAACGCCTTCTCCTGGAGTCAAATCACGGACCTCTCGAATGCGCGTCGAGCGTGCTGGCCATTACACCACAAAGGCATGCTAATAAGGGCGAAATACCTATAGGGGAAACATTTTTGTTTCTTTTTTCCAGTATGGAAAAGACGTTGTACAAGTTAAGAACATTTTTTTAAATGCCACTATTCAACGCCTTTAAAACGCCTTGATCATGCCTTTAAAAAAAAAGTTCGAGCTTTACTGGTCTAGTTGTTTTATCAGAGCTGCAGTAATATTTAGGTGCACTGCGAGAATATTCGACGTTTGAAAGGCTTACGAAAAAGGCGTATATGTTGAAGAAGTGTTTGAAAAAGATGATTAGAGAATATGAAGAGACTGAGCAGCTTGGTGCGCTAGAAAGATGATGCAAAGGTTTCAAATGAAACTATGGAAGGAGTCGCTGTTGCTGTAGTTGACAGATCGTCCTGTGCCCGATATTCTCTGTTAAGTACTCGAGTGGTGTCACGTGGTTTGTCTATCCCTTGGGTCATCGTATTAAAAGTTTTACGATCCATTTTAAAGTGATATCCATACAAGATCTAAAAGCTGCACCGCAAAGACTCGCATCGACGAACAGATTTTATTTGCGGATTTTTGGCGAGAGTAATCAGTAATAATGTATGGTCTTGGAACATTTTGGGGTCAGACGAGACACATTTTCTCCCGACAGAGCAGTGTATGTTCAGAAATGTCGCATAATGTTCCCAATTAGCTGTGGATTCTGATTATGTGACTCTATCGTGTGATTTTACAGCTGACGTCATTCTTGGCCATGTTTTCTTCGAATAGTGTAATCTTGAAGGCCCTAAAAGGTGCACCAATGCAAACTGTCTGTTACTATGAACTTCTGCAGCGGCAAGTAATTCTTGTTTTACAAAAACGAAAATGTCTATAGACTGCTGTAATCATGCAAGATGATGCCCATATTGGTCGATAATGGCGGAATTGTTTCGTGCTCAGCTTGGAGATTACCTGGTAATTTCGAAACGTTTTTCAATTGCTTGGCCTTCTTTTTCTCCGGAATTGAATCTCTATGATTTCTTCCTGATAATTCTGAAAGATCATGTTTATAGAAGAAGCACGCGGACTCTGCTTGAATTGAGAGCAAGCATATAACGCTCTGTGTTGCTCCAATTTCATAAGAAACATTTCGCGCTACTGTAGAGCATGCTATAACACACTCTGAACACATGATTGACGCAGATGGAATGAACATTGTACAATTGGTGTCATATTAAATAAAGTTCTATGATTACAGTTCATGTGTATTCCTCTTTATGCACCTAGTATCGAAATTTCAACTATTACTTTTAACTGCAATTTTTTAATCCTCTTGGCCCATAGAGAAGTATATCAACTTTCGACGAAATTATGAAGTTTCAACAAAATGCGGTAATCAAAACGCGCTCCGCATAAATTTGAGTAGAATCACTTTAATTATATCATCTGATATCATTCATTCCTAGATATCTAACAGCGCATATCTTAGAAGTTTATACTTTTTGTATATTGAACCGTTTGTTCTGAAGAGGGACATGTAAAACTTACGTATTCCATTTTTTATAGGAAAAATGCTCATAAACAGCAGTTCCTTACGAACTTATTCTTTACGCCGCTTGTTATATTTTGGAAATCAGAAGTTTAAGTTAACCTTCAGTAGTAATGACGTTGGAATCGGTGTTTATGAAAGCCTTTTCTTCATTTGCTAATATAAAATCCAACATTGAACTATTTTGCAGTGAATAAAAGTAGTAGGATTACTGTAATTAAATAGGGTTTAATTACTATATGATGCTTAAAACATATTCCTCCTTTTCTGATAGAAATATTCGGCAAACAAAATAGTAAATTGAGATTACAGTCAACGCCCGATTAACTGGGGATGGGTTAATCGGGTTTTATCTAAAAAAAAAGTTAAGTTTATTTAATAATGAAAAATATGGACCAAAAGGTTTTTTTCTTACAAGTTTTCACAGAATAAAAGTTGATTAATTTTCAACAGATTTTAAATTAATTCAGTTTGTGACTGGACATGGTAATTTTAAGAGTTATTTAATTTAAAACGATTTGGACTTGCTTCAAGTGCTTTGTGCCAACGGCGGTAGCGGCAATGAAGATGTTAAGCCTACTCTTCTTGAGTGCATTTCATTGTCTTCAGAAGAGAAAGATACTTCAGGCAACTTTGAAGCATATTTATGGCCACCAATTTCTTCTGAACTTTTTTGGGCAAAAAAGACAATTTCTGCTTTTCGGAATTTCATTCTCAATTTAGAGTAGTCAGTTCTCTTTCTCTCTTTTTTTTTACTTTCTATTTATTATATTTTATAATTTTGCAGTGCTATTATAAGTTTATTTATTTTGTTAGTGCTATAACTTTAAGTAAGCTTCGTGATATATTTTGTAGAACACAAGGAGTTGGAACTAGTGTTAACCAAAAAAAAAAAAAAGCAATCAAAAGAGAAATAAAACTATCTGCGGAAACTATCTACGAAATGTAAAGAAATGTGCATAGGATAACAGCAGTCATAGCAAAAAATCTCAT
Organism: Stegodyphus dumicola; assembly: GCF_044657685.1. NCBI lineage: Eukaryota > Metazoa > Arthropoda > Arachnida > Araneae > Eresidae > Stegodyphus > Stegodyphus dumicola. The sequence continues at coordinate 57,339,412 of NC_140771.1, read as the reverse complement.
AATGCAGAATGACTTGAAGCCGACCGATATTTTGTATATGATCAAAGTTCATAAAAGAAAGAAGAAAAAGGAAATGTCTCTAATTACACACTGAAATATGCCATTTTATTACCAGCAACTTACAAGTTAAGTCTTTATGCTGCATCAAACTGATGTCTTACGTACAAATGTTTCCCTCAAACTTCACATTGATTTAAATCTCGGTGTTCCTGTTTCTCACTGGAAGCAATTTTATAGCAGTATTTAGAATAGAGAATATCTGCCCTCACCAAAAGCACAATGGACCAAAAGCCTTTTTTCTACAATTTTTCACAGAATAAAAGTTGATCAATGCTCAGCAGATTTTAAAGTAACTCAACTTTTGACTGGACATTGAAATTTTAAGAGTTATTTAAAGTAATTTGGACTTCAAGTGCAGCTGCGGTAACGACAATGAAGATGTAAAGCACATTCCTCTCGAGTGTTTCCATTATGTTCTGCAGAGGAAGATACTCCAGACAACTTCGAAGCGCCTGTCTGTATCTTGGCCACCAATTCTTTCTGAATGTTTTAGGATTAAAGAGAAAATTTCTACTTTTCAGGATTTCCTTTTAAATTTAGCTTATTGAGTTCTCTTTATTTTATTACTTTTTTTATTTTATGTTATTTTTCTTTTAATCATTATTATTTTTTATATGTCATTTTTTTTTATTTATTTTACTTCTGCTAGAAATTACTTGGGTAAGCCTCGTGGGATACTTAGCAGACGTCGAGAAAAATTGGAATTAACAAAAAAAAAAAAAAAAAAAAAAAGTTCTCTCAATTATTTTCAAATTCTCTGTACTGATTGTGGAGTTCTATGTTTGGCATCTAATACACTGACCATGTCAGCTAACAATGAAGTTGTGCGAACAATCGCTGCCCTTCGTTTCAGAATAAAACACGATGTTCAGCGCTCCAACTTTCTGTTGCAACTATTATGGTGTTTTGTTGAAATGACATCTTATTCTCATTCGAACTCTCACCCCAAACTATCGCGTCTGCGTAATATTCAACTTTGAAATGTGTTAGTCGGCTCCGCACTACCCTGAACTTGAGCTTTATTTTTATGTTCAGAACAGTACGTAATTCAGAATAAACGTTATACAATGGAAACAATAAATTTTGACCTGCTTTCTTACACCATAAATTTTTTTCAAGTTCTCTGGCAAATATTGTTCTTAAAGACCATTTATATTTTTGTTTTTTTCATTTCTAATAATGTTCTTCAGTTATTAATACCATGTTCTTTTTGTTCTGGATACTGATTTGATTTACGCAGCCAAACGAATTTACTGCTCGAAATTAAGTAGATTAATTAATTAATCCATTAAACTGCTCGAAATATACGTGAAATGTTCCTTTATGTTAATTAACAATTTTTTAAAATGTTTTGGTTATTTACTTTCACTTTTTGTTTTCGCTTTCACTCCAGAATGCAGATTAGTTTCCGTGTATTAAAGGTATTAGATTGTAACACAGAGCGTGTTCTGCCTCTCGAGCCCACGTTACTAGGTTGCTAGATAAGATAAGATTTATAGTCTTCGTCCTTGCATTATAACTGCCGATAGTTGAATACCCACACCGGTTAATAAAGCCAAATCTGCAGTTGATTTTAATTGATTTGTGTAGCCTTTGGCTGCTAGCTTATTTAAATTAAATTTTAATTTCTGTTATTTAAATTATCTTGCCGCAAGTGATTGGCTGTAAGTGTGCCTTCTATTCTTATTTAGTTTTAAATAAAGGGTCTTTGACACCTTTCTAAAGTTTTAGTTGTTACTTAGCAATAATTCGCTGCCAGTCTATCTAAAGTTTGGTTACGCGTCGCAGTTCTATTGTTTAATTAATATGCAAAAAACTTTTCTGATGATACTGAAGAACACATCGTTTCTTGTTAGCAACATAGATGGTTTCGAAAAAACGTCATTTAAGCTGTCAAGCAAACTTTAAATAACGTTTATTAATAAAACATAATGATAAAAGAATGGCGTGGCGAAAATTTGATTAACGCAAAAAAACGTATGGCCCACAATATATCATTAAGTACTGTAGAGACATAAGGTGGGTTTTTTTTTTTTTTTTTTTTTTTTTTTTTTTTTTAAAAGCAGGAGAAATGAAAAATGAGCAACACCTTCGCCGGGAATCGAACCTCGGACCTCTCGGAAGCGTGCAGACCACTACACCACGAAGACACGCTAAAAAGGCGGGAGAAATACCTTATAGTTTAAGTTTATACATTGGGATCAAGTGTTCAGGGCTTTTATAACCACAAGAGTTTAACTGACATTTTGATTCTGCTTCAGACTATTTTAATGAGTGCCTAAATATGTTTATATATAAGTGGTTCTCAAATTTCTCCTCACCCCTTTCACGATTGTTGTTAGACGATCATTCCCCCCCCCTTCCTTTCCAAAACTCGGGGAATACATATACATTTATTTAAATTTAGATTATTTTTAATGTACTTTATACTAAATTAAACAAGGAAAAGTACAGAAAATATTGATAAATACCAAAACTTGAAAAATGTACCTTTTTATATTAATAAACTAATTAATCATAAAAGTAAATCATAAAGTAATTAAGTAAAGAAAAGGCTTCCTGCTTTCCACGCACTGAAACTATGAAATTTCTCTCTGGGAGAGAATTCTTCCTTAGTTGTGAACCTTGCTATATATAGCTATGAAATTTTGAAATGTCTCGAAAAATATAGAAATAAGTCTGCTAACCGAGAAAAATGTTTTTTGAATTTTGTCGATATTATATTGCTGCTATAAGGTTCGTGAACGTAGTGGTTTATGGTAGCATTCCTTAATCAAGGAATGAAATACGTAAGCTGTTATTTGAACAGCTGCAATTGAAAAACATTTTTAAACGTGTTGGGATTTTAATGATGCAGCTCACTATCGTGCAACATAACAGATTATAGTACTTTCCTCCCCAAAAGTACTTATCATAAATAAGGCTGATTTAAAGCCGTTTGTTTAGGTTTACTGTATGTACATTAACTGCAATCATATTCTCTCTACATTTATGCACATAAAACAGCTCATAGAATTAACTCGATTACAAGAATTTATTTACGAACTAGCCATTTGGTTACTGGTCTTCAATGTGCTTCGAATTTCAAAAACTGCTCGACTAAGTTCGTTTTATTTCCCACTCTTTTTCTACTATTCTCAGTTACCTTAAACGGCTAAAAGTTAGATTCACAACGTTGTTAAATTTATTTAATATGGAGCCTGAATTAACTGTTTTTTCACCAAAGAATCACCTTTTTTCAAGACTTTCACATCTTGAGGATTAATTGCTGGCATCCATTTGAAGGGCAAAGTCTCCAGACTTTAATGTTGACACCTTTTGATGGTTATACAGAAAAAAAAAGTTTTCTTGTAAATTTTGCGACATCATCACGCTGAAGACTTCATTGTTCGTGCTTTTCAGAAAATTAGTTATGAGCATGAATATTAGAAGGAATCAATTTTTGAGATCAGTAGCAAGAACCTGTGGACACTAATGAAGTTTGAAGAGGAGAAACTTGAATGCTTGTAGAGACACTAGGTATTTTTTTTTTTTTTTTTGGAAGCAGGCAAGATGAAAAATGAGCAAACGCTTTCGCAGGGAATTGAACCACGGACCTCTGGATACCGGCCCAGCGTGCAGGACTACTACACCACGAATTCTCGCTAAGGAGGCGGGAGAAATACCTTATATGCAGATAAACTGCACGTTATTATATTTAATTGTTTAGTATTTAAGAAAAGTTAAAAGATTTTGTAACAACAAATTTTAGTCATTTAAAAAGTTAAAAGTAAGTAATACGTTTACTAATGCTTGCCAGATGTAATTTTGTATTCAAGTACGTAATAGATAAACCTAGAAAATATACCCTAATTACAACAATAGTGCAAGTTGCTGTCAATCAAATATGTTATAAATAGCGTAAGTTTATATTATAAACTATATAGAATAAAAATGACATATAATTATAAATGAAGAATAAAAACGATTGTTGCTTTCAAGTCATTTAGTTAGTTAATCAATGTGTTATTTAATTTTAAAGAATTTATGCCACCTCCAAAGGAAATGCCTCTGAGAACTGGGAATTTACCAGGTACTGTGGACTAAATCCAATAAAGGCAGTCTAGGTCGTAAGCACAATGTATGGGAGATCTGTGCGTGTCTGGTGGAGCCGCAATTCTATCTAATTTACACTGCTAAACGTTCAACTGTAGCTTTCTCGAAATCAGCTACACCGGCCAGAATTTAAAGATCAGTATTCATCAGCAACTATCTGCTCGCGGCTCCATCATATAGTTCGCTCCGCCACACCTAAGCCCAGACTAATACTGACGTTCTTAAGACAGCAGACAAAACCTACTTATATCCCTACGCTCGTCTCAAAAATCTACATAACCGTCTGGAGAGAACAAGCTCCATGACTAAGTCAGAAGTGATGGAAAAGATGCAAATTAAAACCCAACTTTGACAATAAACAAAATATATTGTCACAAATGTTCTTTCAGAAATTACTAATACTCGTTTTTATAATTTTATGAATGGCAAATCGGGATTAGGAAAATTTATAAAATGATTTGTAAGCTCTCTGAACCCAGAAACAGTGCTTCTGAGCCTGAGCAGTAATCAGGCACCGAACACAGGATGGCAAATAAAAGATCTTATTATCTCGGGGAATAGTAACCCTTGCTAGATTGCATTGGTAATGAATTTCCTGTGTTCTTTGAAAGGAATTAAAGGGATTTTGAAAGGAATTAAACTGCGTTTACCATGCATCTTTATGATACATTGGTAAACGCAACAAGCTGTTGATCGAAAGATCTCAGATTACATTTTTGGTAAAGACAGGTTGGTTTTCCAAGGTATTTTATCAAATAAAAGGGAAAGAAAAGAAATGCAAATAATCCAATGACTGTGTACTATTATAATGCAAAGCGATGTAGTGGGGAACAAAAAAGGAGGAGTCTAAATGACTTAACTACAGATTAAGGACTCCCAACTCTTTTCTTTCATTAGTTCCTCTTGAAAAAATGCTGTTATTTATAGAATCCCTTGCATTTTTATCTCTATAATATATAGCATTTAACATAAACATAATAGAAATAATTACACGTAAATAAATTTAAGATAAGAATTAGACTAAGGATGCGAATAAAAGTTTTGAAAAAATGGTTTATTAGATTTGTACTTATCAAATTTTACATGCTTATTATTTTTATATAATAAGCATTATTTTAATTATTATTAGCAATTATTTCATTAATTATAACTTAATGCTCGTTATTTTTAATTTTACAAATATAAACAAATTTTTAATAACAGAACAAAATAATGTGATGGCTGCGCTTAATATATGAATGAAATGTTTTTAATATTTGGCATAAAATTACTTAATTTTTAAATCACCTCGTTCAAGAAATTCATACTGTTTCTTGTTTTCCGTAGCAAATTATTTACTTAACTAAAGCTTAATGCTTCCATTGGATAAAAAAAGGGAAATGACTGTAATGTTGATTCAGAAACAATTTCTATTTGGGTATTTCTTTCGGATGACATTTAAATTCCGGAACTTGTTTCGAATAAGACTTGGGCTTGAACATCCTCTCCAGTGCAACTCTTTTTGCATCATAATATCAAAATCAGATATATCGCAGTTCGGCGCCTGCATGAGCCATTCTGGGCATTCAAATTTTCAATGTCTTAGAAACAAACATTAAAATATACTTTTTTAGGGCATAAACGTAGATTTTGCTATGATTAATTAATTTAACGTTCTTTGTATGCTTTTGGTTTTATGAAAATATTATTGACTTTTAAAACAGTACATTAAATAATTTTTCCCTTACATTTATTGTATATGATTTCTTCCTTAATACCTGATTTAATTTTATATCGGTAAATAATTAATTATCAGTTTTCAAAATAATATTTTTGTAATCAGTGAGATCTTGACTATGCCAAACAGTCACCGGTAAATAATCGGTTATAGACCCCATGGATCATCATCGAAACCTCTTAAAATTTCATCGACCCCAGTGAGTCAGTACCCTGCTATGGGCGATTCTAATGCCAAAATTTAAAAGAAGTATAACCGTAATTTGAGCACTGTTAGAGAATTGAGAAGGAACGATTTTAGCCCTTCTCATAAAAGATTCATAGCTTATCTTGCATTAAGTTTACATGCTTTACTTCCGTTATCAAGAACTTCTTAATATTGATACTCAGAATGATCTGCTTGAAAATCACAGTAACATATTATTAAAATATTTTTTCATAGTAGTTTATATAAACATAGTTATTGTATATCAAAATTCAGAATGGATTGATAAAAAGGTACGGATTATATATGTTTAAGAATGAATATAAAATGTCTTGCCTTTGCTTTCATCTACTTACATATAGCAAAGCATTATTTCAAATAATATCTCTTCTTTCCAGTACGTCTTTGGATCTTTGCTCTCTAGGAATACTACTTACAGGCTGATGCACCATGTCTGGCTCAAATCAGCAGATCCGGTAACATATTTTCTATATAATACTCCTCTGTGTGTATGCATGTTTTCGTAATAAAATTTCCTTGAGCAATTTAAATTTTTAATAAAAGCTCGTTACACTATGATTATATGAGCATGTGGTGCCAAATTCTGTACCTTCGAGTGCCAATTTAAAATGTATCTGTAGGTCGTACAATATATTACGTTTAGCCCCCCCCCCCCAAAAAAAAGAGCTTCCCTTTGGGCGGAATATAAAATCTGAAAGATTTCAGATTTTTTATTTTTAATTAAAAAAAAAAAAAAAAAAACAATTCCCTATGTACACAAAGTATCACATGAAGCTTATAGAAGTAAGTATGAAACACAGTATAGAAAAATACACAGTAAAGAAACAAAATTAAGAAAAACTTATGAAGGATTACAATAATTTACAATGAATTTACAAAAATAGTCAAAGGTACTTCTCTCGGAAATAAGCTGAAGAAAATCAAGAGGCCATTTAATGTTAACATTTATAAGTGCTAGTGTTAAGATCTTTCTGTCACTGTCTAATTTGGAACACGGAAGAAACCCATGTTCAACATTTTCCTTGGCACCAACACTGCAATCAGAAAAGTCTCTAGACCCAACTTAAATCTGTTGAGATAACTTTTAAAGTTTCCATGGTCAGTAAGGAATTGGGTCATTTAATAACTTGTAAAAAAATGATGACATGACAGTCTCATTTTGATATAAGGTAAAAAATTTCTTAATTAAGATTCCTTTATTTGAACTGATATATACTTGATTCCACGATTCCAGAATGCTTTAATTCATGACCCTCTTATAAAAGAATTTAGGGATATTGACAACAATATTAATCTCAAATCTGGCCAATGAAAAAGACCTTACAGTCCACATGTGACCTGCAGGTCACAATTTGCTCATCACTGATGTATTATATGGAAGTTTACTATAGGGTTAATTAATTTGTCGCCAAGAAACATTCTGTGTATTGAAAGAAATGATTTGGTAGAAAGCGTTCTAAGAAGACTGTCTCTCTCAGGACAAATGGTAACCCTAAACGTAAAATATTTAAAGAAAACTTCATAGGTACCACAGGAAATCTTTGTAGAATTGCTTTCTTATTTTATTTGTGAAAAGTAGCTGTGATGCTGTTGGTAAGCAAAGAAATAATTTATATTCTACTGAAAAGAACAACACTTATTTAAGCATTATAATTCTTTGTGCTGTCAATTTTTGCATCATGTTCTGGGTCTTGTATGCACTAAACGTTTTTAGATCTCTCTACAATATTGCAATAAAAATAGCGAAATTCTGAAATTCGTTTTATTTTTCAATAGAAGTGTTCACATTGTTTAAAGTATCCATCAGATATCCAATACGAAAACGACAACATAAGTAGCAAAGAGCCAAACGTGGGCTAAGTAACTCTTGGGCCATGTAACGTCACTTCTGTGGCACGAGGATGGTGGAATACTGCTTGTGATAATTTGAAAAAAAAAAAAAAAAAAAAAACTGAGAATGCATAAATTATGTATAATCTCAATACATACAGCAGCTAACGGGAATGCTTTCATCAATCTTGTTTGTTATGTGTTTTCTTAATATCTTTTCAACCAGATGATCATCAAACTAATTTAAGTTGAATATATTCCTAAAATCGATGTAAAATTAATTTACTAATTTCATTAATAAAGCTACATTTTCGTTAACAAGTCAAAGAAAATAGTTTATTTTGAGTTCTATATTATGTATTTGTAGAGACAGGTCAGCAGAATGCAATTCTTTTCATTCAATTGTAGGATCGTGCTCTCTTTGGTAATATAAACTCTGCTAGATCCTACTAAGTAACCTGGTGACTTCTTGCACAGCCGTAAAGAATACCAGCACAGAAGAAATGTAAAAGTAACCACCACCTTTTTTTTTTAGTTCGGATGCCACTGTAGAGTCATTTTAGAATTTTTTGAAACAAGAAAATTGAAGAAATCCGCAGTGTCCTCACCGGGACTCGAACTTCGGACCTCTCGAATGTGCGTCGAATGTGTTGACCGTTACACCACGAAGTCATACTAAGAAGGAAAGAAAAATACCTTATAGTCGCTCGAATGATTAGCCGCCTAAAAGATTTATCATGAAAAAGAGAAAAGTATGTAATGATTTTAACGAATCCAGCTAGTGTAACTTCATAAAAATATTTAATATTTCTAACTAAGACATCTTATGACTTAAATGTATTTTTATTGAAATCAATCGTAACAAAAAGTACAAAAAATATTTTTAAGAAGAGCATTTATTGCTTTTCAATTCACTTGGTTTGCTACTCAGTAACAGAAAGATTAAATTTAAATTTTAACTACCTTACACTTTACTGAATGCCAACGCGCTGGATAAAAAAGTATTCTTTTTGCGGCAGTGACAACACATTACTTGAAAATAGCCGAATTTGATGATAAAAAAGCTTTGTTTGGAAGAACGTTACCACATCTCGCGTTCAAATCGCTAAGTTTATTAAACAAAAATTCTTTAAATTTATACAAAGTAGGAAATATATCAAAAACAGATTCAAAAGTTGGGATCCGAGGTAACCATATTTGAGTGGAGGACAACTTATATTAAAAATTTGGTGGCATCGTTTTTCCCACAGTGCAAGGAAAAAAAGTACACCGCGCCCCCCTTAAAAAAGACAGTTCTATATCTCGCGTACTACTGAGCCGATTGACGAAATTCAAACCGACAATGCGAAAAAGGTAGTTTGCTCGACGGGTTTTAAATTTTTTTTTAAACTTTCGAAATGAAAACTTATTTTAGCAAGCTTATTTAAAGATCCGAATTCTTCGTATTAAATATGTTTTGCTTGGCAAGACATCAAAGAAGTGAGCAAGCGTGTGAAAAGTTTATCTCCATTCAAATAATTTTTTAATGTATTCGGCTTGTTATCCTATTGTAAACGTTATCGCCGATGTTCAGACTTAAAAACTGTCAAAACTCAAATTGTTGAGCAAAATGGCTACCTTTATGCAAACATTACAATGATCGCCAAACAGAGTACTGTGGGCTTTACTAAACTGAGAATCCTGCAAATACTTTGCAACATTGCCTGCAGTCTAGCATCCATCCCCTTCAGCTATACGACTGTATAATTTATCTTCATTTGGGTATGTTTTTCTTAGGTGATCATCATCGATCTTCTCTTCCAGTTGTTTCGAAGACATTCCACTCACAGTGCAGGATTTACGTGTAAGCTATACAAGTTATAGCTTAGGGTCCCCGCTTTCTTGGGGGGGGGCCAAAACCCTCTAGGTATCCGAAAATCATATTTGGCATTGACATCTAATATATGGACTTATAAAGGGCCACATATCTCAAATAGCTTAGGGCCTTATCAAGTCTAAATCCGGCCCTGTCCACTCACGTAAAACAATACTATGGGCCATAAGAAACTCTTCAGTTACATTATTGAAACTATACTTTTCTTTCAGTTTACCGGTGATACGACCACATGTAAAGTCATCCAGATGTATTCTCTTAGACATATCTTGTCAGCAACCTCTTAAAATAACGCACACATTTGCTTACCGTTCCCTATCTTTACGAGTATGGATACGTTGTGAAGTTGCTTATATGGCCCAAAAAAGGAACTTGAAGCTAGATAAGGAAATTAAGCCTTTAAAGGCAAATGAAATTTCTGAGAAGAGTCGTGGAAATGAGGTACGAGGTAGGAGACCATTGTGTTCTGTATAGCAAAGATAAGGGTCAGATAGAAAGTGATAGCAGATAAAAGTTCCTCTAAAGCCACACCTAAAGCAACATATAAAATTAATATAAAATTAATGATGCAAAATGAAGGTAAGCTTTCAAGTAATGCAAATGAAGTAAATAGGTTATACATTTTATATACAACTATTGAATTCAGAAATGCAACAATAAATTAAATGAACTATATACAAGAAAATACTAAATGCAGTAAAAGTCCTCAATCCGAGCTAGGTTACAAAACTCTGGTCTCTAAGCATATTAGCAGTAAATGGCCTGACCAAATTATAATCTAGAATGATTTGGTAATGAAGGATTTCTGAAACATTTGCAACATCCCAGCTGATTTCTACGCTGAAACAACGCTCATTAAGTTTAAAAATATGGCCCACTGTAAAGTCGAATTTGAAATCGTCATGGATCAGTTTGTTTCTAATCAGGTAATGAGCGTTTACAATTCTCTGGTTACAATTTCAAATTTTAATGTCTATTATATGTAAATGTAACCGTAATGTTTAATGTATATTATACGCAAATTTTAAAGTATATTATATGCATTATAAGTTAGTGCAAATTATAATACGTTTGCAGAACTACCTTTTGCAATTCTGAGAATGGCAACGTCTAAAGATTTTAATTTAAATCCCAGAAACAATGAAATAATATGGGTACCCTAAAAATATTAAACACAAATTTAAATGAATTCAGAAATGCTAAATAATTCAAAATTATGTCACTAAAGTACTAAAACATAAAACAATGATAGTGAAAAAAAATGTTTTAACCGTTTACACATATTAAAATTTTCATAAAAAGACAAGGCTTATAAATAAAGGTCACGAAGAAATGTAAAGAAATTGCATCAAAAGTAAGTAGCAACTGAAATTAATTGAAAATGGCTTGCTTCAATACAGTAGAGTCCCACAAACTCGACATAATGTGGACTAGAGGCTGTCGAGTTTGCGAAAAGTCGAGTTTTATGATATAAGGAATGGGTCTTTCAAAACTCTAGTCTAGATATTTACAATAGTACAATACTGGACACGGAAAAGTACAACATACAATTAAATTAATGTTTATTTTTATGTCAAGTTCTAGGACAACCGAAGTCACAAAAAGAATAAATAACCTATGATAATTGAGCAAAAAACTTACATACGAAAAGGAAGAAAAAATATTAGTAGTTCTTGGTAGAAAAATATCGTGTGAAGGTAGATTGTCTGTCACACTTCTTCCGTCGTCATGCAGTTTCATCTCGTAGGCGACGGAGGAACGAAAACGAAATGTCCATACTAGATGCCTTTGCTGTCCATGTAACGCAGCTGCCTTGATTCCTTTACTATGGATCATCATTTTAGCTTTTCTGTGGTCTTCAATCACTTCGTTTTCTGATTCATTCATTTTTAACCACATTGCCTTTCACCAGAACAGCTCTCTTTGCATGTCCTAAAATTTCACAATTTTCATCTTGTCCCATCCATTATTCAACATCACCATCACTAGCTTCTTCACAGACTGGAATTTTCTTAAATAAGTCAACTATTTCACAATTTTCTGTCACTTCTCTGCTTTCGTGAAATTCGTTTCCTGAATGGTCCAGCAACTTTCTCCAGGAATGAACGAGGCTTATCTGCTCGATTTCACTCCAAGAATGGAAGTTGTTCACCCATCTAACAACATCCAAATATATCTATTTTCTTTAATTTCTCCATCATATCACACCTTTTCTGCATGACTAGGACAAGAGATGAAATAAGTTTGCGTCTGCACTTCTTCTTCAATGCCTCCAAAATGTCCTGGTCAATCGGCTGACACACTGAAGTTACGTTAGGAAGGAGAAACATGGCTCTTACATCTTCGTCTCGTAATTGTTTTGCATCAGGATGAGATGAGGCATTGTCTTAAATAAGAACCGCCTTAATTCTTAAATCTTTGAACATAACAGGAAAGACATATGCATAAATAATAATTCTATATACTATATGTAATATTTGCTCTGTTTGGCCTAGAGATATTTTAAAAAAGTTCCTAAAAAGTTATCGAGTTATATGGAACGTCGAGATATCGGAGTCCAGTTTGCGGGACTTTACTTTACTATCTGGATTTTTTTTAAATATTTATCTGAAGATAACGAAATGAATTATCGATAATTCAGATCGTATTCAATGATAAAGTTTAGTCTTTTCATAACATTGTCCATCTGCAAATGTTTGCTACGAAGAGCTTCTTCAGTGCGTAATGAGTTTAATGAGTCTAGTTCGGATTCCATTTTAAAGTGTGTAGAGACATTAGGATTTTTTAGAAGCAGGCAAGATGAAAAATTAGCAACCGCCTTCGCCGGGAATCGAACCACGGACCTCTGGAATACCGGTCCAGCGTGCAGAACCACTACACCACGAAGGACGCTAGGAAAGTGGGAGAAATACCTTATAAGTGCTTTAAAAATCGTTGCGATCCACAACTTCAAAACAAAGAATAATTAAACTAAACCATTTTTATATTTGCAGTGTTTTCAAATACTGAGTAAGTATTTTTGGGTGTTAAATCTTCTTATAAACTTTGTGAAACCAAAAACCTGGAACCTTTTTACAACTCTAAGCAGTAACAAATTTTGTTACTGCTTAGAAAGTTACAAATTTGTAACAAACTTTGTTACTGCTTTACTACAGTAACAAATTTTGTTACTGCTGCAAGTGAAGATATATGGAGCAAATCATTCGGATACCTTCATCAAATTACATCCCAAATATGAATAGTATAGCGAATTTAAAAAAGAGAAAATATGGTACCATTTAATACTGCGTCCACGGCACACACATTCTCCTTTTTTAAAGATAACACTAATAAGATTACACATCTTATATAAGATAATACGACATTATCATATTACCTTACACCTGATTACCCTAGTTAATTGTGTTGATTAGAGGAGCCCAAATTCTCACTGTTCTAATCTGAATAGTGAGAGTCCGAAAGCATAGTCAACGTTGCCTCGATACATCACTCCGCACTTACATCGCGCAATGCAAAAAGTGAGCTTTTTCGTAGCCCAAAGGGGCATTTGCCCAGAAGGGCTATTAATTTCGTTTTGGCATTTTGTTTTAATTCACTATAAACGGCGAATCACTTTTTAAATTGTTGCCACCAAATATTAGAGCCCTGTGCTATATTGAAAGAAATTAAATAATGAAGAATCTGCATGAATGTATGTATGTTTCTGCCATTGTGATAAAACAATGTACATAAAAGCCATCACATTTTGAATAACGTCCGTGATTACGTAAGATTACGTACGAATTTTTAATAACCGAATATGAAAGCCCAAATTTGGAAATCTGGAAGCCGGAATTTGTTTGATTATTTATTTCATATTTTGTAAAGTTTTGTAAAGTAGCAGGCGAGCATTCTACCACTTCAGCATCTTTCGGCCGCCCAGACGGTTAGAGGAGCCTGACTGCGATACCGAAGGGCCCGGATTCCAATCTCGAGCAATGCATGGATGTAAAATTATCTGTCTCTTCATAGGAGGTAATGATGGCTGCCTATTACGTGCCTCCACAATAAAATGGCCACTACTTCTGGCTTTAGGAATGGCCTATGCCGTTGTAGGCAAGTGCCCGCCATTGGAGAGCTGATATTTTGTAAAGTATTTATGAGTTTTTGATTAAGGAACTCAACGATTTCAAGGAGAGCAATGGCAACACTGTACGGAAGGAAAAAAAAAAAAAAAAAAAAAAAAAAACATTTTTTTTCTCTTGCGCGCGAGACTGTGTATCGGAAATTTTAAAGATATGCTCTTTTAAATATTTTGCGATACTGCTGTTGAATTGAATTTTATGGTTTAAGTGCGAAGAGTATGCTATTTATTAAACAAAGATAACACACAAAACGTTAAAAAAAGTCCCTTTGGGCGTAATATAAAATCTGATAGCTTTCAGTTTTTTGTTTTGTTTTGTTTTGTTTGTTTGTTGTTGTTTTGTTTTGTTTTGTTTAATAGCGGACACTAGTTACTTTAGGCTTTGGCCACTTCTAAGGCTAGAAGCGGTGGTCATTTTATTAGGAAGGCACACTTGACAGGCGGCCATCGTTACCTCCAATGAAGGGACAGACAATTTTACATCCATGCCATCTCTGGATTCGAATCCGGACCTTTCGGTACGGTATTCAGAATCACTAACCACTTTCCCGTTTGGGCGGCGGGATGCAAAAATTAAAGACTAAAATTTAGAGCATCTGACGGAGTGTTTTATTCTGATCAGAAACTGGAACGCACATTTGAACGATTTTTTGGTACTTCAGAACCAAGGCGTTTTTGAAGAAACTGGATGAGGAGATGAATTCATTTGAGAGGGAATGGGGTAGGAGAAGAGCTACAATAATTTCAAAATTAAACTAAGGCTAAATTTTCTTCGAAACTGATATGAAAATCCTCGAAGACAATGATTCAGAAGCGGCAACATCTAGCAACAACAAGAAAAGAAATAGAAAATATTCTGTACTACAGGGAAAGAAATAAAAGTCTTATGACTTATCCGTGGCCGAATGAATAAGTATTTTTGCGCTAGCAATGACAAATTAACTCGGGTGAAAAGGCTAGCTACAAGTTTTATTTTTCCAATTTTTCCTATATGTAATGTGTAAAGAAGCCAGTTTTCCTCGAAAAGTCCTCTACGAAGACATAATTTCCTATCAGTAGATAGTACGTATGAGCTTTACCGTAATTAAACGAATCAAATAAAAAAATAAAAATAGAAAGAGTTGCTAGGGAAGAAAAGATATCCATGTTGGTCCAAAAATGCGGGATTTCTAATGTGTAAAGATTTCATCTTTCAAACAAAATTATTTAATATAGTTGTTTAATATAATTATTTAATTATTTTATATAGTAAGTTGCGCACTAATTATCAGCAGATCTTTCAATCTCACATAACTTTCATAAGTTTTACTTTTAGTCATATTAAAATTCCTGTTAAGTGCATTTGTCTCAGTTTACGTAGTCTCGGCTAACATCATCGGTGTCTAGGTATCAATTACTGCGTGGTTTGTGCCATTACTGTATTCAATACCTGCATCCCTTTTCCTACGCAAAAAAATGCTGCAAGAAAAAAAGCCTATCTCCTGTTAGGGCATTTAGTCCTTACAAAGCTGTATTTATTAAAAGTATCTTAAAAAACATTAAATTGCACTCATCTGCTTTTTCTTTTGGAGTGATACTTACTGCTTATCGTCGAACGTGATTAAGTAGTTTTTTTCCTACCTCATATGTGAAGTAGGATAAGAAAGAAAATGAGGAAGAGAAGAAAAGAGTTTATATTATATAGTCTTCCGTTATTGATACTTATGAACTGTTCCAAATGTCGATCAGAAAAGTGAGTAAAGAAATTACCAGCTATTTTTGCGAATTCTGAAATACGCGTTGTTTGAACTGTGTTAAATAGTTTACGTCAATGTAACAACGTCTATCGTTATGACAACGAAAGGGGATTTCTTATTTTACGGTTGAGTGCTTCAGCTGTAAATGTAATTATAACGAAAATAGAAGCATGCGTTCACATTGCATAATGCAGACGTCGTGCTTTCTTGCTTACTTTATAGGGGTACAGTCTAATTCATTCAAGAGCTCTTGAAATAAGGTTTGGTTGGAAATATTAAAAAAAAAAAAAAAAGAAAGAAAAGAAAAGAAAGTAAATGATTATTTTCTTTTATAAAAGAAAGAAAAGAAAAGAAAGTAAATGATTATTTTCTTTTAAATTTTTTTTTAATAATTAAAAATGACCGAAATTGACTTTACAGATAATTTTATTCCAGTAAGCATAATTCTTGTCAAAGAACATAATTAAAAGTTTAATCACATGACGTGATGAAGTTTCTGTTCGATTTTTTATCAGTATAAACTGACAGAGTTTTTACATTTCACTGTCGAAAGTAAGATCAAGTTTTTATTTTCAAAACTATCACTACAACAGGCCTTTTCATATTTATACTGTTCTACCAATGTATCACGTGCAAGAGTTTTTTTTTTTTTTTTTATTATTATAATAATTCAAGCTTCTTTTTTTTTTTTTTTTTTTTTTTTTTTTTTTTTTTTTTTTTAAGTTCCTCGAAATATTGATCATTATCAGTAATGGTCGTCTTAGGAAAGTGGTCGCCATGATAGAATTCACTTTAAATTTATTTATAGTATTCAAATAATATTTATTTAATATCGCTTTACACAGTGTTTTGCTAGAGTTATAAAATCGAGAAGATTTAACGATGTATCTCTTTCTTATTTGTGAGTAAGATAAGTGTTGTTATATCTTAATATCCCTAGATTATTACCTGTGTCTTCCTGACAATAAAAACGGTCTGATTATATTCCTTATATTTTAATCGTCAAAGCTTTTGATCAATGTGTTGCGAAAAAAGTACCATCTTAGTATGTATAATTATCATTTGCAGGTGATTAAAACTTAACTGACAAATCAAGAAAATTCATGCGATTCTATCTACATATGTAAAGAAATTTAGTTAAGGATTAATACATGCTAAATGGAAACGCTATCAGTATTCGTTTGTTTTTACATCTATATATATTTATGAATTCCCTCCTCGTTCGTTAAAGAACACTGAGGAAAACCCCGTGCCGAAATTGCCCGAACAATATGATTGGCTATCCACTCAGTAACACACGCTCGACTGGAAACTTGGTTAACGTCGTGATCAAAACCCACTAATACTTTGTTAAGCACATAAAGTAATAAAATAATACAGTAAGGAAGGAAAGCGTGTATAAGAATACAGATGGAAAGAAGACTTAATATAATTTTCTGTTGCTCTCTTGACTTTATAAATGTAGACGGTACATGTCATAATTTTTAGTTGCTCTTAAATACTTGCTGATTCACTTTAATATGATTAATTATAAGCACCTTGCCTTCGTTTTCAATAATATATACATAGTGTTCCGGATACCCCATTTTACATTACTTTTTAACCACTAGAAATAATATGGTAACTTTCCATGATGTGTTGCTAATTGCATTAGCACAAAATTTGTTTTTATTCTTTTCAATGTTACTTGTGGAAAGTATTCATGAGTTCATCTTCCTGTATCTGCCTCATCTCATCTTCCTTGCCATTTTACTGAAACTTGTTTCGAAATTTTATTCTTGATTGTAAGTCTTGAAATTGAAAGATGGATACCAATCATACCTTTTAATCTTTTAGTATGACTTCTTTAGCTGCTGTATCAGCAGCTTCCTTCCCTGTTGTAGCTGTATATTCCCCTATCCAGTTTAGATTAATTGGACGAATATTCATTTCTGTATTTATTGTTTCTTGAAGAGCTTAAATAAGTAAAGATGTTTTCTTCGTAGAACATAACGCTTTGGCTCTCTGCATAAGTGCTGGCATATTGTGACTTTTTATTTTTGAGAAAAGCCTACCCATGAAAAGAGCTTCAATAACTTTGAGCCATTCTTCAAAGTTATTGCTTCGGCTAGGTAAATTGTGCTTGAATTATGTAGTCTTAATTTTTCACATTTTAGAACTTGCTTATCTTGGTAAGCTGTAAATGCAGCTTCAACTTTACCTTGGATTTGTAAAAATTTCTATTTTTAATTCATTGAGAATATTCATATGCCATACGATTGATGTGAATTGAGCTGGATGTTTGCTAAATTTTGGTACTTCTACTTCCAATATAGAATTTGGTATATTTAATTCTTCAATTATGCAGTCCTCTTGAATTTTCCCTCTAAGGCCGCATTTATGCGTCATAAGGCGATTTAAATAATTTACAATTGTGTGTGTTCTATCTCGCATTTCCAAGAAATGCGGAATCCAGATCAATTTTTTATCAAGAATGAACTGTAGATATTTTAATGTATTTTCGAATAGGCCATTCTTCCGTCCTAATCTTGGAGTTTTAACAGCTTTGAATGCTTAGGAAATATTATCATTTTTGCTTTAGTGCTATTAAAACTAAAGTTATATTTATCACTTCATTTTTCTGTAGTCTCTAATGTTTTCTTCTGTTTCCTTTCTAAGTCTGATCTCTTTCTACCACCGACAGTTACGATGAAATAATCGGCGTATTCCTGAAAAGTGTATCATTTCCTAAGTCTAACTTTAATGCAATATTAACCACAATATTCCCCAAAATTGGACCTAAGTTAGATCCCTGAGGTCCGCATTTGTAATAACATTTGAAGACATTCAGTTTTGTTCAGTGTTTCCTTTAATATTGAGCAACATCTTAGTTCGTCGCCACTAATTCATTATTAAATTACTAAACAACGAATAAGTGGAGAGAATTTAAAATCTGAAAAAAAAAAAAAAAAAAAAAGAAAAAAGCTAAAATTCGTACAAATAAAATTATTAAATTTTTGTTTGGTTTCAAATATGTAATGTAAAATTTCAGTTTTAATTGATTTTGTCATAATGTTGCCATTTTAAATGTTCAACAAGCTCTTCTTTGATTAGGACACCACAGAAGACGAGCCGTCTCTCAGCGAAGCTTCTGAACCAGGAACATCAGACGAGGCTCTCCCCATCTCCTCCACCCCTCTGGTCCGGCCGGAGGACTTGCCTGTCCGGCGCCTGTCGCGTCGAAAGTCGGACCTCTTTCCCCGCATTTCGGCCAAAGCTGCGGCCCGCCGCCAGTGCGCAGCTGCTTCAACGGCTCTCGTGGACCAGATAACGCTCAAATGCCACTGGGACTGCAGTAAGGGCAGAGGTGGGTCTCCTTCATTAACAGCCGCGTCAATTACGTCTTTCCTGGCAGTTGGCCTATTCCAGTTGAGTGTGCTTCATTTCCTCCTTTCTCTCGTTCGTGGACGAAAAGTGCAGTTAAAGAATATATTCGAATTCATTTCTTAATTTAAAGAATTTTATAATTCTCCAGTTCAGTCATGTTTGCTTGCATGGCTGTGGTTACGAACGCAGCCTTGATAACGGAGTTTCTTTAACGTCATTTCAGCGTTTCTCTAACGTCATTTAGCTGCAAACACCTTAAATAAGCGAAAAATTTGGATAGACACCTGCAGGAAAAGAAAACTTGTCAAGGACATATAAGAGTAGAATTAAATTATTATTATCTACATTCCACATAGTATGAATATTTTTAATGATTCCAGCTATTTTTGAAGAAATTAAAATCTTTTAAATTCAACTTTTAATTGTTTAATATTAGGAATTCACATCTTTGGCACTCGGAATTTACATCTTTGGCACTCGGAATTTACATCTTTGGCACTCAAAACTGGTGCAAAAAATTTATATTAAGAAATATTTAGAATGATTCACATAGAACTTCTTGCTCTTTATTTTAAAAGTTTAGTATTAAACTGGAATGTCATCACAATGATTAGATTACTTGAATCAAAGGACAGGAGAACTGTATGCCTAAGGGAGGGACGACTTCGTGGAGAATTTTCGAAAGGAAACTAGATTGTGTTTATGTTACGCGTGAGAAAAAGAAGAAAAATACCATTGTAGCCAGCCCGTTGGCTCGAGTTATCATCATAATCGCTCTACTGCATTAAGTTCCCGACACCATTTTTTTGTTGTTCTTTAATCGATTATGGTGAAATATGTGATGAGTATCTGCCTAAAGAGGAGATGCCTTCGTGAAGAACATTTTGTGGGAAACTCGCAAGTGTTCGTTCTTGTGATGACATTGTTTTGACGAAAATACAGAGTGCACATCAAGGCGATATTCCTCATAAGCGCATTTTGCAATCAAAGTGGGCATCTATATTGCCATTAAAAAGTATAACATTTTTTAAGTGAATACATATTGTTTTTAAAGGGCTTGCTTTGTTACATTGACATGCAATGTACTGTTGCAAAGGAAGCCATTTAAAAATAATTGTTGTTTTGAAGCTAAGTGAAAGCTCTTATGCTAGTGAATTGACAAAAGCAGTTGTTTTTAATGTCACTTTTTCAAACCTTATTTATTTCTTCGCTTGCATCACCTTCAATTAAATATAAGAAAATTACAATAAAGCAGATATTCTAAATCCAGTTTCGAAACTTCTGTAATGGTTCACCTTGTTCCTGGCACCCATTTTGAATACTTTAAACAAATCGAAATCAGTTACGATTGGGAAAATTCAACGACTTTAATTTTAATTTAAGCAAAAAAAAAAAAAAAAAAAAAAGAATAGAAGAATAGAATGAATACTTTTTAGGAGATGAATATGCAATCTCATTTCTCCAGAAGGTTTTAAAATAGTCGTCGACTAAGTCATCCCTTATTATTACCATTTATTAAATAAATGAGGAATCCTACCCCACCCGCGGCACACACACACACACACACACACACACACTTGGAAAACGCATTGTAGCTCCTTTTCAGAAACGGACAGGTGTAATCTTTTTCCTTCTTTATCACAAGACTAAAATCTAACTAGAAAACTGCGAAATTGAAAAGAATACGTGCTAATTTTTTATCAGAATTCTAAAAAAATTCTTAAATTGATGACGCAAATTTAAAATTTTTTAGTTTTTGTTGCGCATTCTGATTGCCCCTAATCCCTTTTTTCAGTGAGATTATTTGGTTCAAAATGCTTTATTCTAGATTCTTCACTTACTTAATATTTAGTTAATTACATAATAATAATTATGCAGTATGAAGAAATGACTATTAGTGAAATATCTTAATATTTAAACAATGATATTATTTCTTATTATTTCCGTGTACACAGTAAAAGAAGTATTGTATTCATGAAAAATTCCAGGTGTCATATTTCAACGAAAATATTCATTTTGACCGCTATCGAAAGCAATTTAACGATGTTTTTGCGTGACATCTGTAAGTGAGGACACAGTAAAGGACTCTTTTTCCCGAATCAAATTATAAAACCGATTTAAAATGCATTTAGAAGAGATTTTTTTTCATGGCGTCTGAACCTGCGTACGTGTATGTATGTATATCGCATAACTCAGAAACGAGTATCTTCATAAAGTTGAAATTTTGTATGTAACAATAACATGTATTTGTGCACCTCCCCTTTTGGTTGTAATGTGAAACAAGGGTTGTAGAAAAATGAGTCAAGGGCCGCAAGTTAGTAGTCCTTGATTTATATCATTTTATATTCAAAAAATCTGCTATATACACCACACGACTTTCTTGTACGAAATATTAAATTATACGCAATTTTCCTGCATTTCATTTAAACATGTTGAATTAACAGTTGACGAATTTTGAAATAAATCTACACTCATGTCCATAAATTAAGGATAATTCGGAATCACGCGG
Organism: Stegodyphus dumicola; assembly: GCF_044657685.1. Taxonomy (NCBI): domain Eukaryota; kingdom Metazoa; phylum Arthropoda; class Arachnida; order Araneae; family Eresidae; genus Stegodyphus; species Stegodyphus dumicola. Next base: position 57,317,878 of record NC_140771.1, on the reverse strand, counting down.
AAATCGAACTCTAAAATAAATATATCACATGTAAAATCACTACACACATCTTCAAGAATCATATGCAAATTTCAGGAAGTAACCAAATGACACCGATGGTACGTCACAATGACGAGAGTGTAACAGAGCGATATATAAGGAATACAGGCAAAGAAGTAAAATTGTTCGCAGGCGCTTTATAAGCATTTCAGTGCAATAACCGAATAGTTATGACATAGAGACGCATTTGGATGATTTTTTACGTGGTAGAATTATCGGCCGTCTGAAATGTGGGCGTACCCAACTGAAAATATCAGACGAACTTGGAATTGCCCAGAGAGTCATTTCCAAGCTTTGGCAACGATTACAAGATGACGGTAATGTGAATAGACGTTACAGCACAGGTCGCCCAGAGTTACAACGCCGAATGAGGACCGGTATTTGGCAGTTACTGCCAAAAGAAACAGGCGGAGCACAGCCTCAGACCTGTCTCGTCAGCTCTCTTCAGCCACTGGTACGACAATTTTAAGGCAGACCGTGTACAGACGCTTAGGACAGATTGGTCTATATGCTCGTAGACCTGTCAGATGCGTTCCACTTACTGCTACTCACTGTCGCCTGAGGTTAGCCTGGAGTAGAGAGCATGCATTGTGGACACCGCAACAGTGGGCTTGTGTGATGTTTTCCGACGAGTCCAGGTTTAGCTTGTAGTCTGATTCTCGCCGGACTTTCATATGGAGAGCTCCAGGTACCCGTTACCAACAAGGAAACATCACTGAACGATACCGTTACGGTGGTGCAGGAGTGCTCGTTTGGGGTGGAATTATTCTGGGTTCCAAAACTGACCTGCATGTTCAAACTGGAACCATGACAAGCCAAATCTATCGGGACGTCATTCTGGAACAACATGTACGTTTGTTTCGGGGCGCCATGGACGCACAATTTGCGTTTATGGATGACAACGCCCGTCCTCACCGTGCAAACATCGTAAGCGAATGCCTTCAATCGGAGGATATCACCCGTATGGACTGGCCAGCATTTTCACCGGACTTGAATCCAGTAGAGACCGTGTAGGACATGCTTGGCCGACGAGTTGCAGCCCGTCAACCTCCTCCTACATGTCTACCGGAACTTCGGAGAGCATTGCTTTTTGAGTGGTGTAATATCCCCCAAGATCAGATCGATAATTTGATACTCAGCATGCTTAGGCGTTGTACGGACTGTATTGCATCGTCTGGGAGACATACACTGTATTAACAATCAGACCAAACATGTAATATTGGTTTTTTGTAAATATTTTTTTTTAATTTGCTCCAGGGAGAAAAAATCGCTAATTTTTTTAATAATATCAAACATATAGGATCTTTTTTTTTTTGCTCTTTACCTGTTGTTTAATAAATAAACTTTACAAATAAGTCACATTTGTTTTGCTTCTAACTCTTCCTTTGCCTGATTTTGCATTATCCTTAATTTATGGACATGAGTGTATTTCGTCGATAGCGCATAAACCACAGTATAGAATAAATGCAGTCTTTAAATTTCACTATATTTATTTACCAAAGCGACACTTTGGCGCTAGGTTCACTAAACAGCGCTACATCTCATTCATTTTATAACTGAGAGTGCGCAAAAATTATATCATCTGAAGAATTACCACATGTTCTATTCACATACTATAATAAATCTAAAACGATGTATAGAAGTAATTAAACAAAGAAACAGTTTTACACAGACGATTCACAGCCGCTTACCTAATCCACATGCGCTACTAATTAATTCAGTTCTCACTTCGCGGCAAGACAAAAATGCATAAAAATTCAAAATATTTTCATTAAAAATTGAAAGATATAGAAAAACACAAAACACCAAGTACAGTTAAAACAATTTTTACAGTTAAAATTACAGTTTCTAGACAAAAACAAGCAATTCGGCCGCCGGGTAAGAAGGCAGATTTTTCAGTGCACAAAACTTAAAGTTTACTTTTGGTCTCACTCGGAAAAAAGACACGGAAGTTATAGAAACTGCCTTAATTTATTAAGGACGCTATGCTTAGTCAATATGTGAGATAATTTAATAACTTAATGATAATTCCAGAATGAATTAAGCATAATTAAATTCGCAATAATAAAAGAAGACGTTACTTTGTTGTTGCGAAGCTTAGTTCCTCTAGGTTGGCAACAAATCCACTATTTTGCTAAGTTTCAAATGAAACAAATATGGCTGCTATCGTAACAAATTAGGCTTAGCCGCACTTAAACAAATTTTAAACTGTTGATAATTCTACGACTATAACATCCAGGTTAACTAAAGGCATAAAAACCTTGGTGTTACTTTGGTAGACGGTTGCACGGATTTTTGGCGATTTACGTTGGCGCAATTGTTGGCGCGATTTCTACAAACGTCAGCCATTTTGAAAAACGCTGTTTTTACGCATAGTAAAGTATTCAAAACTTTAAAAAAAAAAAAAAAAAAAAATCGTTAGAAATAATGGATTAATTTTTTTGTTGAAAATGTCGTTTTTTAAGATGGCAGGCAAGTGTAAATAAATGCATTTACTATGAGTATAAAATACTAAAGTAAGGTTATTATTACTTTCATATAGCAAAAAAGAGACTAAAACCACCGCTATAAAAACATTGTGCCAACGTTTAATTAGATTAAAATATTACTGAAATTGAATATCGAAATAAAAAACATCATCCAACATTTAAAAGAATTAGAATATTATTAAATTTAAATACTTTAAAATACGTTATATAGAATATAATATATATATATATATATATATTATATAGAATAAATACATTTACTACGAGTATAAAATACTAAAGAAAGGTTAAATTATTACTTTCATATAGCATAGAAATAGAATAAAAATACCACTATAAAAACATTGCGCAAACGTTTAATTGGATTAAAATATTACGTAAATTGAATATCGAATTATAAACCATCATACCAACGTTTAAAAGAATTAAAATATTACTTAAATTAAATACTTTAAAATAAGTAAATAAGAATGCTTCGTACACTAGAGCTAAAATGACAGCAATTAGTTTATTGTCGGTAAAAAAGGAGGAATGTCTAATAATTTTCTTACCGTTACAGCGGTTATTTCTTCCAACATGGCCACAATATCATATACGGCCGTCTCAGAATCGACTCTTCTAACGGTCTTCATCTGTGATCTACATTTTCGCACTTCATTGAAGAAACAATTAGCGACGTTTCCTTCAAAAATTTAAAATAAATTTCCTCTGACCCTTGTAAGAATTTATAAATAAATCTTTGATTAGGAAAGTCAGGCTGGCGAAAATAAGGTCGCAAAGGACAATTTTTTGATTCCGAAACCAAAAATTCTTGGTACTTATCAAAAACAACATTCATCTTTGAAGGAGACATTTTTGAAGGAATTCGAAGATATGAATTAAATTTTAAAATGGCGCGGTAATGCACAAATTTTCAGCAACCTATCAGGGAGCTGATTACAGCTCATTAATGCACAAATATTCTAAAACCAATCAGAGAGCTGATTACATCACGCCTAGAATTAAAATTATTTAAATAATCATACATAATAAAATCATTTTAAAAAAGAAATGCAAAATTAAATTGTATTTTAATTAATATTTAACAGCCATAAATAATGTTTAAAACATTAGATTAAATTTATAGATATTAAAACCAATTACTTTTAAAGTAAGGTGACGTCACTGATTACATCATCCACAGCATAAAATTTCATAAAATATGATAAAGAATAAAATTTTTATTTCAACTAAAAATGCAAAATTAAATTGATTTTTAATATTAAAAGCCATAAATAATATTTAAAACACGGAATTTATGCATAATAACACGCATTATTTTTTAAATAAAATGTCAACAAAGTATCGGTTACCATAAATAACTTATCCAGCAATGGGTTTACCATAAGTCGTATTACTCGCCAAAAGAAAAATTGCCAAAAACTCGCCAAAATCCGTGCAACCGTGTACCAAAGTAACACCAAAACCTTAACCGGGAGATAAGAACAACATAATTCAATCATTTTTAAAGCAAATAATACACAATTTACAAACATATAAGAATAAAGAAACTGACTCACTGAGCAAAGTATCAGCGTATATACATATATTCATATACCTTTGGGGCTGCCGATTGCAACCAAAATAGGAGGTGCACATCTACATATTATAGCAGTCCTATATACAAAATTTCATCGTTTTGCTACTCGTTTCTGAGTTATGCGAGATACATACGTACGTGCAGACACCATGAAAAATTCACTTCAGAATTCATTTTAAAGCAGTTTTATAATTGTTTTGGAAGAAAAGAGTTCTTTATTCTGTCCTTATATACGCATGTCACCCAAAAATATCGTTAAATTTCATTCGATAGCGGTCAAAATGGATATTTTTGTTAAAATATGATACCCGAAATTTTTCGGGATCATAATGCTTCCCTTTTACTTCGTCCAAGGAAGTAAAAGGAAATGCTGAAACAAACAATGCTTTTAAAATCTAGATGCCCTCTTGACTTTTAATTTTATTAATTAGAAAAGAATTAGTTTTTATATCTTTGCAGCGGTAGATATTTAATTTTTTATATCTAAATTTTTTTCAAAAATTATTAATGGTAAGCACTCTTTTTTGATTAAATTAAATTAGCAAATTTTGCCGACTGAACACAAAGCCTCCTATAACAAGAAAATACTGTGGGCGGAGTTTTAAATATTTTTGGTGACAAATTTTCTTGTTTAGTAGTAAAACAAGTTACCATCTTTTAGTATTAATTATCGTACCATCTTATTTATAATTGTCCTCAATTTAATATTTGTTTCAAAGTCTCCAACCTCGTATTCTCAATTGAAGATTAATCCTGAAGTTTTCTGACTGCGAATTCTTTTACCTAATTCCTAAAATACAGTCCTTTGCTTTCAGAGTGCTTCACTAGGATAGAAGAAAACGTCCAAAATGTAAACAGTGCCAGGTAAGTTTCCGCTTACTTTATTATACAATATCAAAAAGAAGCTCGTTTCTAACGTTTCAAAGTCTTATCAGCTCAATCTCTGAAAAAAGAACGTAATGCAAATTATAAAGTATTTTCTTATTATTTTTCAACTATAAGCGTTTGTATGAATTCTAATATTTAAAAAAAAATATGCATATATTGTTACAGATACTCACAGTTATTTTTAAATAAATGTTTCGGATTAAACCCAAGTACTGATAGAATGGCAATATATATTAACAGCAATTACAATTTTTGAGTATTGTGGTCAAGAAATCATAACTTTATTTCATATTGTTACGAATTTGGTATTTAAAAAGCTAATGTTAGTTCAATTATAAATTAAATGGTTTTATTTCTCGCGTAATGCAGCGCGTGACGAATATTAAAGAAAGCTAAGCCGGAAAATTGAAAATACAAGAGCGCGTGCATTAAAGAAATAAATATCTCTTTTTGATTTCGAGAAAGTACTGGAAAATTCTAGCGCGTGATTTTAAAATCTTATAAAAGGAGGAAAACCCCTCAGTTCGTAGTAGTTGCTTAGTTTGTTGTTGTTTAGAAAACTGCTCTTGTTGATTGCAGCGAATTCGCGGATTAGCTTTCTTTAGCTGTTTTGAATTACGTTCTATTGGACATTTGAGTATTTAAAAGATAACTACTGTGAGATATTGTAATACTGCATCATAATTTGAGAAAATTTAAGCATTTTGTTGTGATGATAATAAATTTTTTTTCATTTTTCATCGGACTTGTGCATTCCTTTCATAACGAACCCGTACGCACGCAACAATTTTTGGTGTCAGAAGTGGGATATTGAATGCCAATAACAAGAGCGATGGAAGAACAATTCAGGCAAATGATGACTGCATTTGCTGCTTTCCAAGAAAAGATGGAAGGAGCCGTCAACTCCGTTAAAGAAGATATAAAAGCTGTACAAGGAAAGATGGAAGCTGGCCAAACATCATAGAAGAAATTAAAGAGAAAATGGATGCTGGTCAAATATCCGTTAAGGAAGAAATGAAATCCCTTAAAGATGAGATGAAAGCGGGTCAGGACGAAATGAAAAGAAAAATTACCTACGCAATAGAAAATAAATTTGAGGCTATGGAAGGCAGAATAGACGCGGTTGAAATTAAAGTTGGACAAATTGAAGAAAACGTTTCTTCTGTGAAAGCGCAAATAGAAGACAGAGTTTCGGCCGTGGAACAACAAATAGGTTACAGAGTTGATTCAGTCAAAGAAGAAATAGCAGGAAGAGTTTGTTCCGTTAAACAACAAATCGAACAACAAATTGATGAGAGAGTTTCTGCAGTTGCCAAAGAAATAGATACTTTAAAGAAATTCGTAGCGTCGGCAGGGAGCGGGAGTGATGATTTTAAATTCTTACCGATGCCTGCTCGTCCATCTCTGAAGCTATCCACATATGATGGGAAGACATCCTGGCAAGTGCATAAGACCCAGTTTTCTATCGTTGCGGATGCCAATGGATGGGATTCCCAAGCTAAGGCCTGTCATCTCGCTGCTTCTCTGAGAGCAGAAGCAGGGGATATCCTGCAGACGCTTCCCGAAAATCTAAGGCTAGATTTCGAAGCTCTATCCGGCGCTTTGGAGCTGCGCTTCGGCGAGAAATGTTTAAAAGACTACAGCAGGCTCCAATTAAAATCCTGTCAACAGAAGCTCACCGAAACACTTCAGGAGCTCGCCACGGATGTTAAAAGGCTGTCACATCACGCCTTTTCGGAGTGCCCGACAGAAACAAGGGAAATACTGTCCCTGCAATATTTCATCGATGACATCCGGGACCCTGAAATACAGAAAGCACTGCGAATGGCGGATGTTAAAGATCTGAAAAGCGCTTTAGTGTACGCCATGAAATTTGAGGCAGCCCAGCAAGCCACTCGTAGAGACCTCCACCCAATCAGAGCTGCTCATGTCCAGGAACCAAGGCATCAAGTTACTGTTCGTCTAGAGATATAACCAGACAACTCAATGACTTAAGAAGAAACATCAGTGAAAAGAAACCGACCTTAAAATGTTGGAACTGTGGAGCTGAAGGACACATACGGCGGAACTGCAGAACACCCCAGGGCACGGATGTTAAGACCGCTTCTAGCAAGCAGCAGGGAAACTAATTAGTGGCCATCTCGCGGGGCGGAGGTTGCCAGATAAAGGAAAGCCTCAGTTTAAAGCGCTTCAGATTTCTACAGTGAGAGGCGGCAGTAATGGACTTTTCAAAATAGGACATATTAATGGAATTCCCTGCAATATGACGATAGATACAGGAGCCAACGTTACCATCATCCGAAAAGATTTGGCTCAACAACTGGGAAGCAAACTTATTTGGACGCCGCCCTGCGTTACCCTCCAGACTGTGTCCGGTGAGAAGATAAACATCGACGGTAAAGTAAACGTTAACATCATGTTTGGAAGTGTCGCTTACCATCACACGGCATATGTAGCAGAGATCACTGATTCCTGCATACTCGGATTGGACTTTCTAAGGAAATACAATTTTTTCCTGGACTTTAAATGTAACGAATTGCATTCTACATCTGAGGACATAGCCCTATTCGGAACTAATGATGGAGTGAAATCTATCCACAAAATTATAGCTCAAGACGATATCACAATACCCGCAACAACTGAGTTTTTACTTCCTGGATCCATAGCCGAAAATAGAATGTTCCGCTACGGCATCATAGAATATCCCAATAACTGTAATAGCCCAAAAGGAGTACTAGTAGCGTCAACACTCGTCGACCTATCCAGAACGGTTATCCCGGTGAGAGTAACTGAGAAGGCGAGAGTTATTAAGAAAGGTGAAATGGTTCCTGCATGTACTCCTGTAACCAGCGTTGAAAGAAAGAGTAACATCCAAGAGTCCGTGTCTTCAGAAAGCATTACATCAGAGTTACTTCAGAATGCACAATTAAGCGATGAAGAGAAGAATGCTGCCAATCGCGTCATTAAAGATCTTCAAGTTGTTTTCTCCCGCTCGTCTTCTGACGTGGGTCGAACTAGTTTGGCACAACATAGAATAGATACCGGCGATCATTCCCCGATCAAGCAACATCCAAGACGTCTACCGTTGGCTAAACAGGAAGAGGTGCGAACACTGTTAAAAGATATGGAAGAAGGCGATGTCATCGAGCCTTCAGTAAGTCCATGGGCATCTCCCATCGTCCTAGTCAGAAAGAAAGATGGCTCAACAAGATTTTGCGTTGACTATCGCCGGTTGAAGGAGGTTACGAAGAAAGACAGTTACCCTCTTCCTAGAATTGACGACATTCTAGACACTCTTTCTGGAAGCAAGTGGTTCTCAACACTTGATTTAAAGAGTGGGTATTGGCAGGTAGAAATACATCCTGATGACCGAGAAAAGACGGCATTTACTACGGGACAAGGGCTTTGGCAATTCAAGGTGATGCCGTTTGGACTGTGTAATGCGCCGGCAACATTCGAACGCCTCATGGAGATTGTTTTGAAAGGCCTTTCCTACGAAGCCTGCCTGATATACCTGGACGACATCATCATCGTCGGAAAGAGTTTTGAAGAACATTTAGAAAATCTTAGGAAGGTGCTTCAGAAACTGAAAGAAGCCAATCTGAAGCTGAGTCCCGCTAAATGCAAATTGTTCCGAAAGGAAGTGACTTACCTGGGACATGTCATCTCTGCAGAAGGTGTGCGCACAGATCCTGAAAAGGTATCAGCGGTTAAATCCTGGAAACGTCCCGAAAATGTCCATCAGCTGAGAAGCTTCCTAGGGCTTTGCACCTACTATAGGAGATTCGTGAAGGATTTTTCTTCCATCGCAAGACCCCTTCACAAGCTGACAGAGAACAACCAAAAGTTCTTGTGAACAAAAGAATGCGACGATGCATTTAACAACTTAAAGGATGCTTTAACATCTTCTCCAATCCTGACGTATCCTCAGCTCGACCGACCATTTATTCTCGACACCGACGCGAGCAATGAAAGTGTCGGTGCTGTTTTGTCCCAAGAAATAGACGGCCAAGAACGTGTAGTGGCGTACTGGAGCAAGTGCCTGTCTAAACCGAAGATGAATTATTAAGTCACCAGGAAAGAGTTGCTCGCCATAGTCAAAGCTGTAGAACAGTTCCATCACTATCTATACGGCAGAAAATTCCTGCTCCGCACCGATCATGCATCATTGACCTGGCTTTTAAATTTCAAGAATCTTGAGGGTCAAATAGCCAGGTGGATACAGAGACTCCAAGAATATGACATCACTATCCGTCATCGTAAGGGATCATCACACGGGAACGCCGACGCCCTGTCTAGACGACCTTGCTCAGAATGCTGCCGATATTGTTCCAGGGTGGAAGCGAAATACGAGCTGCTGACTCCGTCGCAAGACAAATTACAACATCAACATCGGCTGATCGAGAACCTTGGAGTGATGATGAAGTCAGGAAAGACCAGCTGGAAGACCGCGACATTAAACCCATAATTGATTTAATGGAGTCATCAAACAGAAAACCTACCTGGTAGGACATTTCTATCTGTAGTCCTACAACCAAACAATATTGGGCACTCTGGAATTCACTTCACATTAGAAACGGCGTCTTATACCGGAAATTCGAATCGGATGATGGGAAGACGTCCGATGGCAACTTATACTTCCAAGATCCCGCATTCCTGATGTCCTTAAAGAATTACATAGCAGCCCTACGGGAGGTCACTTTGGAATAATGAAGACCTTGCAGAGAGTTCATGAGCGCTTTTACTGGAATAATGCAAAGGATGTCGTGCAAAAGTGGTGCCGATCTTGCGATGCCTGTGCAGGTCGGAAAGGACCGAGGAGCCGAGGCAAGCTGCAACGTTACAACGTAGGGGCGACTTTTGAACGTATCGCCTTTGACATTCTGGGACCTCTGCCACGAACTGCTGATGGCAACAAATACATAGTCGTTGTCATTGATTACTTCACCAAGTGGCCTGAAGCTTATCCTATTCCTGATCAAGAGGCTGTCACAGTAGCTGAGGTAATGATACAGCACTGGATTTCCAGGTTCGGAGTGCCTCTTCAGTTACATTCCGATAAGGGAAGGAATTCTGCCTCGGCAGTAATCAAAGAACTATGCAAACTACTCGGCATTGACAAAACTCAAACGACGCCATTGCATCCCCAGTCGGACGGCATGGTAGAGAGGTTCAATCGAACCATCCTTAATAACCTCTCATTAGTGGTTTCCAGAAACCAACAGGATTGGGACAAGAAATTACCACTGTTTTTACTAGCTTACCGCAGTGCTGTCCACGAGACTACCGGCTATTCCCCATCACATATGCTCTTCGGTCGAGACCTTCGTCTGCCTTGTGACCGCCTGTTTAGTCGCCCTACGGATGCGCCTTCATCGCCTGAGGAACACATCCAAGATGCCCAGGCCCGGTTTGAGGGGATGAACCGTTCTGCACGAAAGCGAGTCAACTTGGCGACGGAGAAAATGAAGACCAGATGCGACACAAGAGCTACTAGACATAGATCAGACAAAGGAGACAAGGTGTGGTTGTGGAATCCGACTCGACGGAAAGGACTTTGTCCAAAATTACAGTCACCTTGGGATGGTCCGTACACAGTCCTAAACAGGCTGAACGACGTCGTGGTTCGGATCCGTAAGTCTTCGAACTCTAAACCTAAAGTCGTTCATTACGACAGGTTAGCTCGTTACTATGGCCATAGTACATAATGTAAATAATTGTAAATAGTATAATACAATGGTCCATTTTATTTTTAAATGTGTATTTGATTTGATTTGTATTTAGTATTTGATTTGCATTTAGTATTTGATAGCATTTGATTTGTTTTATTTATAGCATTTATTGTTCATGTTGTTTATTATTGTAATGTAATGCTTATTAATGCATTTATGCCACAGTTGTAAGTTTAGCTTCCTGTCCAGGGATTGTACTGCCCGGGACGTGCAGTCCTTGGGAAGGGGGCAGTGTTACGAATTTGGTATTTAAAAAGCTAATGTTAGTTCAATTATAAATTAAATGGTTTTATTCCTCGCGTAGTGCAGCGCCTGACGAATATTAAAAGAAAGCTAAGCCGGAAAATTGAAAATACAAGAGCGCGTGCATTAAATAAATAAATATCTCTTTTTGATTTCGAGAAAGTACTGGAAAATTCTAGCGCGTGATTTTAAAATCTTATAAAAGGAGGAAAACATCTCAGTTCGTAGTAGTTGCTTAGTTTGTTGTTGTTTAGAAAACTGCTCTTGTTGATTGCAGCGAATTCGCGGATTAGCTTTCTTTAGCTGTTTTGAATTACGTTCTATTGGACATTTGAGTAGTTAAAAGATAACTACTGTGAGATATTGTAATACTGCATCATAATTTGAGAAAATTTAAGCATTTTGTTGTGATGATAATAAATTTTTGTTCATTTTTCATCGGACTTGTGCATTCCTTTCATAACGAACCCGTACGCACGCAACAATATTATTTAGTCCGAATCAAGCTAATATAGAAATATTTTTATATACATTTTCTTTTAAAGATTTTTCGTTTTGAAATTTCCTAAGCATCATTTTCTCAATTTATTAAGCATCAGATGTCTACTAAGCAACTGTAACTTTACTCATCTTTTTTTTTTATTTTTTATTTTTTATTTATTTATTTATTTATTTATTTTTTTTTTTTTTTCGTTGTTGTTGTTGAAATTTTTAACGTTTTGTTCATATTTATCATCCGATTATGATCATTATAATCCTAATCGATTATTTTTGGAAATTCTTCATGGTTTGGTTATATTTAACATATGATTCAGCAAGCAGATTCGCGGCCGTTATACTTTTACTTTATGAACTAGTTGCGCGCTTTCTATTAATGAAACGCTATACGAATCCCTTTGCGTGCTATCTCACGCAAGAGGATTCGGCAAAACGTAGTTTTATTGCAGAGATTTGTACACTGCGAAAAAAGAATCTGATGTTAACACTACATGAATTCCTCGTACGAATATTAAATTATACGTAATTTCATAAATTATTCCAATTTCATTTAAACATAGTGAATTGACATTTAACGAATTTTGAATTAAATTCACTTCGTCGATAGCGCATAAACCGCAATAGAATAAATGCACTCTTTAAAGTTCACTATATTTATTTACCACAGTTACATTTCGGCGCTACGTTCACTTAACAGCATTAACATTCATTTTATAACTCAAAATGCAAAAAAAAAAAAAAAAAAAAAAAAAAAGATATTATCTGAAGAATTAGCACAAGTTCTACTCCAATACTATATTAAATCTAAAACTATGTATAAAAGAAATTAAACAAATAAAAAAGAAACAGTTTTTGGTGGATGATTCAGCGCCGCTTACCTAATGCGCATGCGCTGCTAATTAATTCAGTTCTCACTTCGCGGCAAGGCAAAAATACACAAAAATTCAAAATATTTTCATTAAAATTTGAAAACTATAAAAAAAATAAAACACCAAATACAGTTAAAACAATTAAAATGACAGTTTGTACGCCAAAACAAGCTAATAACTTAAATGTTAATTACAGAATGAGTTAAACATAATTTAATTCGCAATAAGAAAAAAAGACTACTTTGTTGTTGGGCAGCTTAGTTTCTTTAGATTGCAACAAATTCACTAATTTGCTAAATTTCAAATGTAAACAAACATGGCTGCCATGGTAACCAGAAATTAGGCTTAGCCGCACTTAAAAAACTTTTAAATTGTTGATAGTTCCACAATTATTGCATGCAGGTTAACTAAGACATAAAAATTTTGACCAGAACAGCATAATTTTTAAGGCAAAAAATGCCCAATTTACAAACATATAAAAATAAAGAAACTGAGCTCACTGAACCGTGTAACAGAGTGGATATATATACTTTTGGTGCGGCTGATTGCAACCAAAATGGGAGGTGCACATGTACATGTTATAGCAGTTTTACATAAAAAATTTCAACGTTCTGAAGCTACTCGTTTTTGAGTTATACGAGATAAGTACTTACAGACGCCACGAAAAAAATCTTTTCAGAATTCATTTTAAATCAGTTTTATAATTTTTTTTTGGGGGGGGGGAAGATTCCTTTATACTGTCCTTACGTACAGATGTTACGCACAAACATCGTTAAATTGCATTCGATAGCAGTCAAAATGGATATTTTCGTTTATCAGGTTCAATGTTTCTTCTTACCTTCTTCGGAAACATACAATGACCTGACTAGAACAGAGAGCTTACTAAAGCTATGTTCACTAATTGTAGTAAGTAGACAGGATACAGACGAAGGGTATACAAAACCCTTTATTTTTCTTTATATACAATGACTTCCGTACTTCGGAATACAATGACCCTCCACTCGGGGTCTAACGTAAAAGATATCAAAATAAAACTAAACTCTAATTTAACTTTAGAATAAGATTGGCCTTATAATAACAGGAAGCGTATGTAGCACAGAGACTGTGAACACTACAATACGTTTAATTTATCAAGAGGATTAAAACCTCTGGCCTGGAAGGCAAATAGCAACCGCGTAACTTCTAAGGTAAGCGGCCTGCTTCGAACTCACTGCTTCCTCTCTTCTGCTTGGCAAAAAGGCCACACTTAAATACTTGGCGTTCGCCAGACAACTTTGCATAAACTCCTTCACGCTTATAATTCTGGCCGGAAGTAGAAAATAAGAAGTGATAGTAAAGATTTAAAATAAAATAAACGTTAGTAAAACTTAAGATCCTTACACGTTGAAATATGATACCCGAAATTTTTCGCAATGACAATACTTCCTTTTTATCTCCTACAAGGAAGTAATAAAAATGGGACCGATCTATATCTCCCGTTCTACTGAGCCGATTGACGAAATTCAACTTTTCCGTTTTTCATGTCTCGAAAGCGCGACTTAGGATATATTTTAGATTTATATATAGCGTTGTTCTAATATAGGTATCGACTTTTTCTGAAATTACTTGCCTGTTGTTCTCCATATTTCAATTCTATGACTCAAATTATGCCAAACTGCCACGTTTTGTAAAATTCGCACAAGTAGATAAAAAAAAAAATTCGCTATTAAAATTTTAGCTTCTCAATGTTAATTGAATTATATATATACTAGAAAGCCTGGCAGTCATACGAAATGACCGCTGTTCTCTATATTATAAATTGTAATTAAAATGATTTGTGCGAATTTGTATGCTAATTCAAGCTGAATTACCCAGCCAGGCGGCAAGGACGTCCCTTTGCTTACTGCCCCACGGGGTTTTCCCCTTCTACTTGCTTAATTGCTTAAAGTAGAGTGCAATGAAGGAAACCACTGGCGGTACATTTCTTAAGAGCCACCGCTAGCTCAATAAATAAAGGTGATTTGAATAATAATTGATTTTGATTACCATGGCAGCCATCTTTATTTACATTTGAAACGTAGCAGAATAGTGGATTTGTTGGCAATCTAGAGAAACTAAGTTTCGCAACAACAAAGCAACGTCTTCTATTATTATTTCGAATTAAATTATGCTTAATTCATTCTGGAATTAACATTTAAGTTATTAGCTTGTTTTGGCGTAGAAACAGTAATTTTAATTGTAAAAAGTGATTTTTTTTTTTTTTTTGTTTTGTTTTTGTTTTTGTTTTGTTTTGTTTTTGTTTTAACTGTATTTGGTGTTTTATGTTTTCGTATAGCTTTCAACTTTTTTAATGAAAGTATTTTGAACTTTTATGTATTTTTGCCTTGCCGCGAAGTGAGAACTGAATTAATTAGTAGCGCATGCGCATTAGGTAAGCGGCGCTGAATCGTCTGCCAGAAACTCTTCTTTTTTATTTGTTTAATTTCTTTTATATACCGATTCAGATTTATTATAGTATTTGAATAGAACTTTAGGTAATTTTTCAGATGATATAATTTTTATGCACTCTGAATTATAAAATGAAATTTAATGCTGTTAAGTGAAAGTAGCGCCGAAGTGTCGCTATGGTAAATAAATATAGTGAACTTTAAAGAGTGCATTTATTCTGTTGTGCTTTATGCGCTATCGACGAAGTAGATTGAATTCAAAATTCGTTAACTTTTAATTCAGTATTTTCAAATGAAATGCAGGAATATTGCGTATAATTCAATATTCCGTACAAGGAATTCATGTAGTGTACACATCAGAATTTTTATTAAAGTTACTGATTCTTTCTTCCAGAGTTCAAAATTTAGGCTGAATCCAAATAAATTAGCACATGTTTTCTGATTAATTTTTAAAATTTGTATTTTTTAATATTGTTTATAAATTTTTCGAAAAAGTTTGTATTATAACCTATAAAATTTTGAACGTCGTAAATTTATTTCTAGGCACAACTGCAAAAATTTAGAGTTTTTATCGAAAATTTACTAACATATACAGGAATTTACATAATGAAACGTTTTAAAATTCGTCGTTTTTTTTTTTTTTTTTTTTAAGCGACAATAGCACCAAATGTGGTTTACGCACTTTGTTAAAATTATTTGAAAGTATGAGCGATCGATGACTTTTTACCTCCTCGTCTACAATGAAAAAAGAAAAGGAAAATAGGTTGCCATAAATTAAGAAGTTCGCCAAGTAAATTATTCTTGGCGAAAACTCAAAAAATACTCCAAGATAAGTTTTTGAATTTCTTCTTAAATTTCGCCCTAAATTTTACAAAATTTAATATTTAGGCATATTTTGAGTCGTATAATTGAAATGTGGGAAAAAATTGGCATGTCATTTCAGAAAAAGTCCTTCAGAAATTCATGTCATTTCAGAAAAATATTTAGGCATAATTTGAATTGTAGAATCGAAATATGGAATAAAAATTGGCATGTCATTTTGGGAAAAGTACGATTTTGTGTCAAAATACCTAAGTTAGAAGGATGTTAGATATAAATCTAATATGTATCCTGAATCACGCTTTCGAGACATGAAAAACGCAATTTGAATTTCGTCAATCGGCCCAGTAGAAAGGGAGATACAGAACTGTCCTTACCTTAAAAATAGCCTTTAAATAAAAAATATGGTAAAAGGCCCTTAATTTTCTGTCTCCTTAAATTCTCCCTTTAATTTTCTGTGTTCAACTACAATTTTCTGTTGAAAAGACATACAGTGTCTCAAAAAAGTGATGGGACACTTGTGCTTTACAAAAGGAAACTGCAATAAAATAAATTTTAAAAACATGTAAAATTTTTTGTGGGTGTGTTTCATGCTTAAATTTAGTAACAATTATTACATAACATACATTTTCTCAAAATATTAAAATATTAATTTAATAAAAATACAATTGTTTAGAACGGAGCAGAAATTGGCTCACACTTAAGTGATGGGACACTACGTACTATGCAACAAAAATCGTCTGAAGTAAGCAATAAAAATATCTTTTGGGGTATTTATTTTTACTCAAAAGCAATTGCCAATAATTTATAAAATCGTCTGCAGTATTTCTCTCCAGTTTGTTTTGGAATTTTTGTGTTTTTTAGCTCTGTGCAGCCATGAATGCTAAACGAAAAGAAACTTTGCCTGGAATTCGAAAATTAGTTATTAATTTGCATATTGAACGTGGAAAATCTATTAGAGAAACTACTAAAACAGTTAACCTGAGTCATTCAACAGTTTTCAATATCATTAAACGATATAAAAAGAATCATATGATTCAGGATAAAAGAAGACCTGGCCGACCATCAAAGTTATCCAATGGAATAAAGCGAATTATTGTTCGAAATATTTAAAAAAAATCCAAGAATGAGTGCTCCTAAAGTTGCTGCTGATTTACAAGCATTATATGGAGTAATTGTTAATTCTGAGACTAATAGAACAATAATTCGATCTACTGGATATATCGGTAGAGCAGGCCGGAAAAAATTCTTCGTAAGTGAAAAGAATAGAAAACTCAGACTGGTTTTCGCAAAATCCAACATAAATAAGAATTCTGATTACTGGAATGAATTTCTATTTGCTGATGAGAGTAAATTTAATATATTTGATAAATTATTATTAAATATATTAAATATATTTAATAATTTGGTTCTGACGGTAGAATCTTGGTGTGGAGAAAACTCAGGGAAAAATTTCGCAAACAGAACTTGGTGCCAACAGTAAAACATGGTGGAGGAGGAGTTATGGTATGGGGGTGTATGTCGTCCTCTGGAGTTGGTAATCTTCTTTTTATTGACAGTATAATGGATCAGTACAAGTATATTGACATTTTAAATCAAAATTTGAAATCTTCAGCACGAAAGTTGAACCTTCATAACGATTTTAAATTCTACCAGGACAATGACCCCAAGCACAGTGCTTTGAACGTTAGACTCTGGCTGCTGTATAACTGTCCTGAAATAATAAAAACACCCCCACATTCTCCACAATTAAATCCCATAGAGAATATTTGGCAAGAATTGGAATCAAGAGTTCGCAAACACACCATTTCTTCAAAACAACAATTAAAATCGGTGCTTCAAGAAGAATGGGGTAAAAATCACTCCAGAAATCACAAAAAAATTAGTCGAATCCATCCCAAGAAGATTAAATCATGTTTTAAAAGTAAAAGGAAATCCAACAAAATATTAAAACCTTTTAAAAAGTAAAATTTTTGGATAAATATTTGATGGAAAAGTAAGTGTCCCATCACTTAAGTGAGCCATTTTCTGCTCCGTTCTAAACAATTGTATTTTTATTAAATTAATATTTTAACATTTTGAGAAAATGTATGTTATGTAATAATTGTTACTAAATTTAAGCATGAAACACACTCACAAAAATTTTTACATGTTTTTTAAATTTATTTTATTGCAGTTTCCTTTTGTAAAGCACAAGTGTCCCATCACTTTTTTGAGACACTGTATGATACCGTCATTGATACTTTTGAGGAATTTCATCGACTTTTAATTCAACAGGAATAGCACAGAACATTTTATTTAGCCAAAACTTTGATTAGTTTTAAATGTTTTGCAACAAATCTCGATATTTTGATGGAGCTATATCGGATTTCAAACGAATATATCTAAGTAAAATTTAAGATACTTAAGTTAGCCCATGCGGTTATCATACTTAAGTTTAGCGGCATTTAAAAAATGCACGTTACAAATTCGGCAATTAAGTTTGCCAGTTTAGACGACGAACTTCGGTAGCCGCATTGAAAGGAAATGATAAATTAAGTAACCTACCTCTAAAATGGTACAAGTTTACAACTTTAATAGTTTCCGGTCTTATTTAGTTTGCAAAAATCAAATGCTCGGACGCACTGCGTTATCATATATCAAAATTTCATACTGTCCCTGCAAATGAGGGTATTTTCTTCAAAGCTGAATCAAAATAATTGAACTTTTTAGTTCCTTTCTGAAATTCCTATGAAAATATCTTAAATATTAAATGGTGATTTGTCTCACTACACAAAGGATACTGTTTCATTCTTCAACTCCTTATTTCAGAACACAGTTTATTAGCTTCATAAATATTAATTACCAAAGGAAATACAAACAAAGTTCGAACATAAAAACTTTTTCTTACCATACAAAATGGATGACAAAAGCCAAAGCTAGGATTAATGTAATCCCTGCAACTGTTAGTCTTCCCCAGAAACCCAACAATCTCATAAATAGCTTTCTCCTCCAATACTTCCACTGCCGCATGAAACAAAGTGTAGATCATAGAGGTAGGTCTTACTTCCTACCTCCATGATGTAGATACTAGATATATTTTCTTACCTATCATAACACGTGTTCTCGAAGACCTTCAAGTACAATTCGACTATCACAATACCTTCAAAAATTACGCTTTTTGCACAGGCCTTGAAAAACTTGAAAATCTAGTTCGCATTTCCCTTCTTTTTGAATCCAAACGGACAATTTTCCCAGAAGGACTATTAATTTCGTTTTAGCATTTTGCGTTGATTCACTACAAACGTTGTTTCACTTTTCAAATTGTTGCCACCAAATATTATCGCCTTGTGTTATATTTAAAGAAATCAAATAATGAAGAATCTACATAAATGTATGTATATTTCTCGCATTGTGATAAAACAACGATATCCAATTTTCAATGATGTAATCCTGCTGCGAATAAGGGCATCTGAAAGCCCAAATTTGAAATTTGGAATTTGTTTTATTATCGATTTCATATTTTGTAAAACTTTAACGACTTTTTGAATAACAAACTCAAGGATTTCAAAGCGAGCAATGGTAACGTTATACAGAAAAAAACATTTTTATCTCCAGGGCGCGAAACTTTGTATCCGAAATTCTAAAGGTAGGCTCATTTTAAAATTATTTTGTGATACTGTTGTTGAACTGAATTTTATGGTTTAAGTGCGAAGAACATTATATTTAATAAATAGAGGTAACACACAAAGCGTTAAAAAAACGCCCGTTTGGACGTAATTGCATTCACACGTGTTTGAAGAACTATTGAAAAATTAAATACAGTAAATTTTCGCCTAAAAATTTAACGCATAAACAAACGAAAACATACATGCAATCAAACTACATGTATGAATCATTTATAACGTAAGAACCGACACAATAGACATACTTCTTCCACAAATTTTAATATATCGTCAGAGAATTTTATTTTTGGTGAAGGAGACATGAAAATATAACTGTGAACTTGCCGAGATTGACACCATGGAAGTCATTGGCGGCTAGCTGGATATGCTAAACACTGTATCGTAAGAACATCCGAGATAGATAAATAATCAGACTAGTGGTCTTTCAAATATTTATTTTAAGACTTAACAAAGATTTCTGGATTAATAAACAGTCAAAACATCAATACAGTACAGCCATAACATACAAAGCTTCCGCATCGCGGATAAGACAGTGACATAATTCTCAAAAAAAAAAAAAAAAAAAAAACCCTCTTCTTTTTCTTTTACGTTAATGTCGCAAGAAACCGCACAGGTGTGTCCTTATGAGTTCCTTTTGTTGTTTATCTTCCAGTCCTTTAGCGGACACCTGGTGATAGTTCGCAAGGAAACCGAAACCGCACAAGGGGAGTGTCCTTAACGCGTCTCCTTTGTTAATTACCTTCCGGTCATTTAGTGACACATGGTGATTAGTTCTCATGAGAACAGAAAGTCCTCTAATTTAAAACTGACGTTCCATCACCTGAGGACCGTTACAACACTTACACAAAGAAGCATACACAGTAAAATGCAATAATTTCTCACATTCTTTCCCGCTTAAAAGGCGACTGTAGGGAGGCGGTCGGTGATAATTTATGCTCCCCCCTCATATTTTAGTTCGGATGTCATATAAAGACCATTTAGTTTTCCGAAACAAGAAACGTAAAAATTAGTTGTATCCTCGCCGGCATTCGAACCACAGAACTTTTAATTTGTTTGAATGATATGAATGTTCTAACCGCTTTCAGCAGAAAGCATGCACAGGAGAATATATTTCCTTAAGTGTCTTGCTTGTCAATGCCTGTTTTCTGGCATTATAGGAACCCACGAACGATCGATTAGACTTCTTCAAGCAGATTGAAGCTTTTCAGGGCTCTTAATAAATAAATGTCAACATATTTCTGAAATTCTGTTGAAGATTTCATTTCAGCCTACAAAAAATGTACTATCAGTCATGTAACTGCAGGTGACATTAGCAAAATAGGAACATAATCTCCTTAATACAAATAAAATGTAAAAAAATTTTCCGGTAGTGAGTATGATCATGCTTAAAATATTCTTTATTCCTAATTAAATAATTAAAAAACAGGACAGCAAAAAATACGCTAAACGAGTATTATAAATGAAAAAAAAAATCAAGTATGCTCAGTCGGATGTTTGTGCTTGATGTTTTAGACCCAGTTTCTGAACATTCGGTTCAATATTTTGAGAGAGATGAAGGCTCTCTCAAAATATTGAATCGAATGTTAAACGAGTATTACAAATGAAAAACGAGTATTATAAATGAAAAAAAAAATCAAGTATGCTCAGTCGGATGTTTGTGCTTGATGTTTTAAACCCAGTTTCTGAACATTCGGTTCAATATTTTGAGAGAGATGAAGGCGCAAGTCCCCTCTTTCCACGATTTGGAGTCGACTTCTCTTTTTTGTAATCAGATCAGTCACATCATTGAATTCTCGCTCGACAAGGTAGGAGGAAGGGAAGGCAATTAAAAATTTTTTGACGATAGTCCACGACCCTGGGTACAGGCGATTATGCTACTTTAAAACCAAAATTCTGTGAGACGATCACCATTCTGGAAACTAGCTTTCAAAGTTCCATTAGTTGAAAGTTCGACTAGTTCCTCCTGAATCTGAACCTCTGCTTTCTCAATATTCATAAAAGGGTTCATGATCCATTGAGGAACTTCTAGGGACAAAATATCCTCAAAACGCTCAGACAAGTCCTTGTGCAAAGGTTCAAAATGTTGACAGTAAACTTGTGTTTCATCGAACGGGATTTCCCTGCTCTTAGGCAAATCCGACAAGATCGGAAACTGGTTGATCGGAAACCAAAATTCCACTTCCACGAAGTGAGTTTTTTAAGGAAGGCAGAAACAACAGATTTTATTGGGATCAAATTGAGCTCTTCGCCTTGAAGCTGCAAATTAATTCCATTGATTTTTGCGATTAAATTGGTCATGTAAGCGACATCAATCTTAAATTTTAGTAATCTGTCGTTCACAGCTGTATCTTTCTCTTCGAGGAAGTCGAAAAGATTCCAGAACCTACCAAGGCAGGCGCCTTTGGAAAGCCATCGAACCTCGGTGTTTAAAAGCAAAAGATTGAATTCTTTATCGCACAGCTGGCTGAATAATCGATCGCTGAGAGTATTAATGCGAATTTTGTTCACAGCAGAGATGACATATTGTAACGATTGATGCAAACGGTCGCTGAGGTTTTTTTGCAACTAAATGCTACCTATGAATCACGCGCATCTAAAATAATTGGTACATCTTTCTTCAAAAGGGAGATGAACCAACGATGACGACCCTCCATTGCAGGAGCTCCATTGATGTCAACAGACATAATGTTCGAAAGAGGAATATTTTTCTCTTTAAAATAATCTTTGACGGTATTAAAAATAGATTCACTTTTAGTATCTGCAATCAAGCTTTTTTCAAAAAGCATCTCTTGCATAATGTTTTCTTCCTTCACAAACGGAACGTACGCTAACAGTAAAGCCTCATTACTACTTGGCAAGGTTGCTTTATCAACCTGAAGAGAAAATTCGGTGAATTTCAAAAGTTTGCATAAGGAAGCTTCAACATCTTCAGCCATCTCATCAGTTCGTCGTCGCACTCTATCATTGCTTAACGGGACATTTTTATAATATTGGATGCTGCTGGGATCATCCCAGCAGCATCCAATATTATAAAGATTTCTAACAGTTCAGCAGTCTAAAACTTCCTTGACAGCCGGCAGTATCAAATTTTCGCCGATGGTATCAGCTTTCTTCGATTTAGCAATTAATTTTGATATATTATAAGAGGCTATCAAATCATCGTCGCATTCTTTTCATGACGCTACTAGTAAGCCTGAGACAGACGGTGCTTTCAGGAACTTGTCCCTGATGTTCGTAAAAAACGACAAATCTTTATTTTGTTTGTCAGGATGATTTGTTTGCAGATTATCCTGCAAACGAGACTTTTATAACACTTTTTAAAGAGTAAACATAGGGGCAGTTGCAAGTTCGACGGCGAAGGAACGAATCCAAACTTCAAGTACGTGGAACTGTATTGACGACATTTCTCTTTTTTAAATGACATCGTTGGCGGCAGCAAAGTATTATGAGAAAAAGATAACTCCTTCTCAAAATTAATAATTCACGATCACGATAAATAACTAATAAGCGCAATTAGCTAGGTGACAGACCAATAAATCGAAACTGAGGAGGGGGGTAAAAAACAGAAATGAAGCGAAAAAAAGAAAGCAGAACAAGAAACACGGGTCCAATCTCAGCATTCATGTTGATAGGACGCTCAATTCATGCTCTGTGATTAATAGCGCGCGTAAATAGCTGACGCATGCGCTGTGTTGGTTGTGATGACAGGAAAAACAACAGCGGATTCCATTACCTGAAAATGTATACATTGATCTGGTGTAATTCTCCTCTAGAGGAAATCACCTCGAATGTTTTATCGATCTGATTCAGTAATGTTTGCGGGGTGGTATCACGTGGCAACCTTTCGCCAGATTAGTTGACGTTCAGGATCTTTGCTGAGGTTGAACCTACTTTAGTCAGTAAACATGATCTTGCTCTATCGCGTTGTTGTCTAGGCTTTACGTCGCACTGATGATGAAAAGGTGTTAAAGAAACACTCTTCGCTCTGCTAAAATACCAGCCAAAATAAACCACAATGTAGCAAGAAGCGTCTGATGCTCCTATGCATTTAGTTTTCAGTTGTTTCCTCTTTTTGTTATCGTTTCTATTGGCTTGTAAGATTATAAATTGGTCATCATTGTTGTTCGTGAGATCAGCACTTGAACAAGTATGCACCTGACGTTCTGAAAATCATTCACGCTCGCCATATGATACTATCAACAATACTGAACTCGTCGGATCGTGTAAATATGTTAGACAACGTGTTTTCACCTGCTTTCTATTATTCTGCTTCATTTAATCTAAAGATGAAATTCACTGACCATCTTATTGTAAACCCGGTACCACATCTTTAAGCTACAGCCTCGACAACGCGCTTAAGCATATCTCAGAATTCTTATTTTTAGGATATATGATTAGTTGATTTATGTGCAAACCAGCCGCCCGACCGGGATAGTGGTTAGCGACGCTGACTGCCGTACCGAAGGGCACAAGTTCGAATCCCGGAGAAGGCATGCATTTGCAAAAGTGTAGTATCTGTGCGGCATGCGAACACTCTAAATATGCGGCGAGCCGAGAGTACCCTCGAGAGTTCGATTGTAGGAGAACAGGGGTGGGAGACCCTCGGACCCGTTCCTCTTGGTGCTCACCATCAAAATGAGGGGTGTAACTGAGCAAAATTGTTCTGTCACTTGTATGGTGCTCAATACTCCTAATAACGATAGGCGCACTCTTGCATTCCTTGCCACGATGTATTTCATGGGCTTGTTCTGATTTTACTTTAAGACAAATGAGATAAGTTACAATAATACAAGACATGTGAAAACCAGTTCTTAGGAAATATCGTACGAGGGACAGAGCTTTAAACGGAACATTTTCTGTATAGTTTCAAAAGTCTCGCGTAGCTAAGCGGGATGCAGCTTTCAACGAAACATGTTTTGGCTAGGAATCCTCCAGTGATAGACGACGGACAAGCTCATTTCTCGGAAAAGTTTCGTTTAAATGCGTCGTTAGATTTGATAAGCCCATTAGGAAATTGAGAAACTATTTCCGAAATATTTTTCTGTATGCGCTGCGGTATCACTTCGGACGTTGAAATACCAAAACTCTTATTTATACCACCTATGTGCTGAAACTATATGATTATGTAAATATAAATTAGAATCTCAGTTTAATTTTGAGGGTGTAACCTTTTAAAATAGTGCTATTCTTCACATTTCAGACGCTTGAGTATCAAGATCAGTCAAGTTTTCGTAATATAAGTAAATAAAATATAAATTTCTTCCAAACTGATGCTGGGTTCACTTAATTCTAGTTCTTTCTGTAAAATCATTTCACAACAGAAACATTTTGCCCTACAGTCCACGACTTCATTGTTACTAAATACTTTGGGGAAAGATATAGGAAAAAGTAATGGATGCATTCTTCTGCTCAGAATGAAGCATATAAAATAGCATTACAAAATATCCAATTCACAAGCATAAACTATATATTTAATTATTTAATACATAAATATTGGTCTGTTGCATTTAAAAAAAATTATTTCAAGTAGTATTGGAAAAGACTATTGAAAATATGCAGGAGGCAACGGCTTCCATCACTTGGATGACATCATATGTTTTGTACATATGTGACTGATAAGCTGTGTTGCTTCTTTGGCTATAGTGTTATAGTGATATATTGCGATATGGCGTCAAAGTGAATGGACACTGAATACCTTAAGGAGATTTTTCTTTATGACTTAAAATTGGATTATTTTTCTCGTCCTGCAGGTCTGCAAAGTTTCAAGCAGATAACAAATCGTTTGAAGATGCACGAAGAGGACAACGAATACAATATTTTTCAGATGATCTTCTTGATGTATACTGTAGAAAAAGATCCACGATAACGTTTCCCCAATGATACCCTAGAAACTTAATTTCTATCATTCCACTATCTTTTGATATTTCACTACGATAAGCTAGGTGAACAAGTTGAACTAGTGAGTGCCCCACGATTTCACAAAGACTTTTAAGAAAAAAACTCATCGGCAAGAAGTGTTCTGGAATATGCGTGAATGAACTGCGACCCATTAGAACATTTATTAATCAAAAAACGAACTTTGAGTGTGACAATCTTATTTTTACACAGTCTGTACCATCTTGGTGGTTTTGTACAAAGCTTTGTCACATTCGAATTTTGTTGTTGTTATTTATACATGCCAGGATTATTCAAGAAATTACTTGTACAATTGCTTCAGGTAATCGTTTCGTTTACAAACATTTTTATTTAAGTTGCACTGTAATATATTTGTGCAATACCTTAGCTAATAGATTCAGAGTTAGCCATCAGCACTCATGAACAAACATGGTGTCTCTGTCTTGCATTAAAACTCTTGTCCCTGTGTATCACAAATATCTAGCTCACACTGCCTGAGTTAATTACGAAATTCTGTTTTATGCATTTTATGTACCTCACCTTCCTCAACAAATTATCGCCTTTCCTGTTACCTTCCCAGCGTTGTTTTCGATTCGGAAAGTTTTAAAATCATGGCAATACCTGTCAACCAATCGAAGTATTCTTGAAGTTCCCAATCGCAAGAATTCTTTAGACATGGAATTTACAGTCTAGCACTATGTTAGTGGAAATGCCTGGATGCCGAGTATACTATTTTGATTAGAGTATTCTTTTAATTAAGGATTTTGTTGGGAAGATATCCGTCACTTATCGATCATTTTAAATGTACCATCCCAATACCAATTGTGATTCATAAAGTTGTATCAGTACCATCCTAATACCAATTGTGATTCATAAAGTTGTATCAGTACCATCCTAATACAAATTGTGATTCATAAAGTTGTATCACTAAATAATTCTGTTTTGACTATTTTAAGGATCTGAAATGAAAGATTTTTAGGGAATCATTTGTCAACGAATATTACTTCTTAATGAATTTCTATCTTCCTAACTATGTCAGATAAATTTAGCTTTGCAATTTGTAACTTTCAGTTAAAAATAAATTAGAAAGATACTACTTGATCATTTTTAAGTGTAACGTAATCTAATGCAATCATAGCACCTTAAACAAATTTATTATGGTATTTCATTATATGAAATGAAAATGCGCAGATGTCGGCAATTATCTGTTGTGGTAATTGAATAGCATAGTGAAATATATACTGCTTGCATAGGCAGTTAATTCAATATGTCTCACTAGAAGCCAAAGATTTTTATCTCAAATTACATCATTCTTGCCAGCTGAAAATGAGTGTTCTTGCATGTGTTTGCATGTATTACAGAAGTTATTATAGAAGTTAAAAATTTCTTTTTCAAAACGAAGGAGTGTTATCAACCAATATATCATTGATGTCAATTTAAAATACTAATTGAGTGCTTGCATGCTAACATGCATTAGAGACCGTTTTAAATTCTGACATTAAGCAAATATTTAACTTGTTTGGGATATTCGTAAAATATTTAGGTATTCTATGAATATAAATTTATTTCCATGCAGCCTACCAAGGAGTACCCTAGTTCTGTTGGCAGCAACGCTCCTGTAAGTAATAACTAAATTTTGATATTGTATTTAATTTTAAATATCAGGTGTATATGCCTTTTAATGTTTTTGAAAAACTAGCGATAGGCCTTCTGTGCGGAAAAACATAATAACTAATAAAATAGAATATTTAATTTCTTTTTACTTTAATCTTTATCATCATGTAAATCTATAAGTATACATGTTCCGATGCAACATTTGAGTTACTTACACTTGGAGGGACAATCGTTATAAAGACCGATTTGTTAAATTTCCTAAATATACATTTTATTTTGTAACTGCTATTCCCTGCTGAATCAGGAAAGGAATCGTATACCAACTAGAGTTTGTGAACCAGGTAACCATTTTTACACTGGTGGCCATTAAAATTGCTACACCATGAAGGCGGCATTCAACAAACGTCAAATTTGCATACTCGGATATTCAAATGATTAACATTCCAGCGCATACGCACAAAGTAGGTATGAGCCAACGCTATCTGCATTTAATAGTATAAATGGGATAGTTGCAACGTAGACTTTTCATTTGGAAATCGCGACTGAACGATGGTTGTTTGTGTAAAGGTTGTGTTATGCTTTGGATAAAAGGGAGGAACTCCCACCAGCACATGCGGGGATTCAATTGCAGCAGGACGGGCTTATCAGGACAGCGGCTTATCATTCTGCAGCACTGCAGCTCGTACTGGTCGGTATACCCTTACTGCCAAGCGAATATGGAATCGATGGGTCCATACTGAACGCCATGCAAGATCTCAGCGGTCCCCGCCCACCAAAGTCCGAGAAGACAGACATGTTATCCTCTCATCTTTGTCACATCACGTATCTTGAATCTAGAAATTGGCTTGCGTGCGGAACTGTAAGTGCACAGACAGTGCGATAACGCTGCAGCAACACAGACTGTCAGCACAGCGACCATTGTTACGACTTCCGTTGACGCTGCAGCAGAGACAGGCACACCTGCAGTGGTGTGACTAAAGACGACGCGACACAAAAGTGGCACTATGTCGTCTTTTCAGACGAATCCCGGTTCAGCATACAGCATCAGAATGGATGTATCTGTGCGTGAAGGCAACAAGGAAAACAAAGGTTGCCAGCTTGCATTCATCATTGTCATATGAGTCGGCAAGATAATTTAAGACAGCATGTTGCCCGTGCTGTCGTAAACTTTCTCGATACAGAGGATGTTCAACTGTTGCCTTGGCCAACACGTTCTCCGGTTCTCTCGCCTACTTAGAACATCTGGCCATCTTGCGGAGAGACTGGCCCGTCTCTACTCGCCAGCTATTAGATTGATGAAGTCTGGCATAGAGTTAATGCTGCATGGAGTGAAGTATCCGTATCTGTAATCCAAGCTCAGTTCGACCCGATGCCTAGTCGGATTACAGCCGTTGTTACAGCTAAAGGTGGCACCTCCGTGTACTGAATTCTAAATGCTGTGTATCCAAATCACCTGCAAATTTAACCATGTTTTCCTCCCATTATACTGCATCTGAAATACGTACAGAAAATACGATTTTGCTATTTACTTTCTTTTCTTGTGTAGTAATTTTAATTACTAGCAGTGTATAGTAGCAATATACATAAGTATTAAAGTTGGGACGAATCCTAAGTTTTCTTGAATCCGAATCCTGACAGATGTTTTCAATCATCAGTCTCTCGAATACTTTGTATAAGAATATTAAAAAGAAGGGCAAAAGTGTTTTTACTTAGCAGTTAAAAGTGTTTAATTAAAGCATAATTTGGAATGTGTACTGAAAAAATAATAATACAGTTTTTTAATGTACATAGTACACTTATTCTAAAAAGTTAAAAGCAAAATTCAGTAAATGAAGCACATAATTAAAACTTTTGAATTTTAGCGTCCATTTTGTCAGTAGACCTTGACAAAAAATATTTCTCTAACAGTTCAGTTTTTTAAATATTTTTTTACAATGTATGTAAATCAAATCACGTGCATAGAGGGACGAAGATTGTACTTAGAGTTGACACTGACAATTACTGCTAATCAGGCAACGCTAAATTCTGTCTCGAAACTAAGACTGTGTCACTCAGGAAATGTGTGCGGTTTAACTCAAATCTATTAATAAATTAAAAAAAATAATAAACGGTAGTTTTCTGTAAACCGTTGTATTTTTTCGCCAATGGCCTCTGTTTTACATTAAAAAAAATTCTAATGGGGAAATTATAAATTATAAATGTTTTACTATCAGTTTTATTAAATATATTATGTAGCAGAGCCTGTATTGAAGCTATTTCTACGTTAGTAGTGAAGCGTAGAGCTTGGTTTTGCAGATATTTCCGCTTGTTCTTCGAAATCTCGGAGGTAGTTATTAATGAAGCACAGCAATATTTCACAAGATCCTATAAGAATTTTGTTAGTTGTAAATAAAGTGTCGCACGTCCCCATCAAACTCCTGCTAGTTGTTTAATTACATTCAAACTACTGTTTAACCTTGGAGTTTCATGTCAACTAAGACGACTCTTAAAAGTAATATTTAAAAGTTTGGCATTGAGGAACAGGGTGTATTATTGCTTCAAGCCTCGAGAACGAGATGCTTGTACACAGTGAGAAATTCATAAAAGCGGTCTTTTCAATGGCATAAAGTAATTAGCCTGTTCATGGCTCCGTTTAGTGTGTCTTGTAACTCCTCCTTTGCATTTAAATCCTTATCTTTTAGCACATAAATAAGATAATTGACTAAATTTTAAAAAGAGAATAGCTGATCACTGCTTCCTGGGGAGGACCGCTGTGAAGTCTGTAATGTTCTCTGTAACTGGAAGCTAGAATTAAAAGTCCTACAGACTTTACTAGAAAAACAATGGTTTATGGCTACGTCTTAAACAACTCACAAAATATGGAAGAAGCTTAACATAATATTTTTCTATTTAGTCTTAATGTAACAGAATAAGCACAACTTGTACTACAGAGAAAACATCCACCACTTGTGAATGTTTAAATTAGCGTTACAGACAATTAAATTGAAACCTTGACAACGTTGTCTAAACCTACATATTAAGTAGACTCATATATTTTACCGGCGCGTATTTAAAACAACGGTCAGCGATAATGCTGAACTCGAAATCAAACTTTCAAGCAGAGTTAGAGAAAATACTAACAGCAAGATGTGATTGCCATAAGCTGTCATCTAAAGAATCAAAACCCTTAGTTTAAATACACATTTTAATTTTTATTCTGGTGAGGAATACGGAAAGAAGAATTTACAGTAAGGACTTAAATCGTAATAGTTGGCTAATTAACATATATACTTTACAAGTTGTTTATAATGAGATATATCTTTTCCATTAAGCATATTTATGAATAGTTAGGCAGTAAATTTGCTGATCCATTTTAACATACAGATTCTCCAACAGTCTAAGGTTCAAAAATTTCTTGAGCAGAAATTCCTCCAAACACAGTAAATGTTCTTTTAAAATCAACAAAAGCTGCAGTTGGAATATTATTCATCCTACTATATCATTGATATTCTAACTAATAAACGCAGTATGCTCCTAATGAAGTTATACGTTTTTCTTAAAATTAATCTTCAAAATAAAATCATTAAAAGAAGTTCCTTTGGGGATTAAATTCTCCTTCCTTAAAACTGCTGCGATATTTCCACTTACTAACATTTTTAGGATGTCTTCTCCTTTGAGATTTATTTCTGAGCCTATTTCGCTCTTTCTCCAGCACTTCTAATTTAGGACTACAGATGTATTTGTATTGTTTATTTACCACGTAGAATAAATCATTTCGCAGCTTGTAATAAAGCACTGTTGCATTTAGGAACAAATTTATCAGAATTTTTATCAAAATTAAAGACAGCGGGATTCAGATCTGTTGCCTTTCTTCCGGAAGGATGACCAATCTACCTTTCAAAATTCCATGAAAGTCGATTGTTTAAAAAAAAAAAAAAAGACTTGGAATTTTTACTACAGATATAATCGCCCGATGGCCACTACCTAGGTCATCAATCACTTTTCCTTCCATTAAATCAGTTACGTCAGTGGAAACTATGAGCCAATCAAAGTTTGTTCTGTAGTTGTAATCAATAAAAGAGGCCGAATTGTATGAATTGAAAAATAAGCTCTAGATTTATGTATTTGTAAACTTATCACCCAATTTTTTGTTGCATTTTATGCTATGTAGACTCACTTTTTGAATCGGCATTAAAACCCCCAGTGACAACTGTATTCTTCGATATATCCAAGCTATAAAGAGTTAGGTTATTTAAAAGCGGATTATACACCACAAATGCACTAGTGCGCAAAACTAAAGCAGCACTTCATTTTTCAACATACAATAATGAAATTTTGAGCAGGGCTTTTTACTATCAGTACAATAAAACCCCAACTCGGTAGACAGGTGTGCATATGCAAATATAAACACCATGACGTCAGAGGGTACGTCAGGGCACGAAACCTGCGAGGAATCAGCAGCGCAGTGCAAACCAACTTAAAAAGACAAAAACGAGGCAGCTTCTAGGCATGAAAGTATGAAAGTAAGCTTGTGTATGTGCAGTTTGGCTCCAAGAAAACATCACGATGCCTTTATACGCTGTGGTAACTATTAACATTACCATTTATTAGATTTCTGTTCGAACATAAAATCCAGCGGAAAGCAATAATTCCGCTTGCTTATTAACACACATATATTTATTTACATATAATATAATGATTACAAGCATAATTAATAGACACACGCCTTCGGTACTGTTAGGCTTAACACTTTCGTTTTTCTAAAACCGAATAACTCCAGAGACAGGACACTTGGAGCACCACCTAACGGCGGGAGGTTTCAATTCATAACACACCTGATGGAATAATTCACAAGATGGAGATGGACGTAGTTTGACGTCTGTCGTCCAAGAGTTTGGAATAGCTAAAAGTGTTGTTTCATGAGCTTGGAAAGCCTTCCAGACGACAGGTACAGCTGCGTGGGTGGTGGTGGTCAGCCAAGGAAAACAACGGTGGGTGATGACCAATTTGTCATTGTTGTAGAATTCTCTTACAACTGAGGATCAAAAATAAGAAGGGTGGGAAAAAATGTTACATCAGAGAAGGTTTTATGCTCGATACTGACAGAAAAAAATTCTATTTCTTTATCCCACTGACCTTTAAAGAAGGAAACTTCGTCAAGACAAAGCAATCATACTTCAAAAAGTATCACTGAATTCTTTGAAAAATGAAGATTGATACAGGTATAGCATATATACCTTTTCAACGTATTCTTGTGAAATCACCTGAGGTTTCACCTACGGACTATCGTGCCTTTGGTCTCCTGAAAAGAGATCTCACTAAGCGCAAACCCACCACGATTGATGGATTCCGGAATGTAAAGATGGAAATTTTACGAAAAGCCTTTCTGTCATAGAAATCGTGATGCAAACTTAATAGTCCAGAAAAAAAAAAAAAAAAAAAAAAAAGCTATCAGATCGACCCTTAAAAAATATTCTTGATTAAACGGCCTGGAAATCGTTTTAAAAATGTGTAAATACCCTCTGTAGAGAAATTTAGTTGTAATTTACTATTTAGTTTATTTTACTGCAGTCGATTTACTCTGAGTGCAATTAATGAAATACTTTATACATTAAATAGGCATATATATTATTAATTAAGTAACCTCGTTAGGCTTCACTTAATTAATAGAAGGCGCCATACTGCTACAAATTCATTTTGCAAATCGGTTAAAAACTATGCATGGAGTTTCATATCTGTGTCTGTGAATAATATGTTATAAACAACATCAGCACAAATTCCTCTGGGGTTCTTTGGTGATGGCTCGTAAGGAAATTTCACATATTTTTAATTTTATTTTTCCACCGGAAACTGCCGAATTTCGTTATAAAAAATAAAACAGTATTACACACACACATAATAATAATAATAATAATAAATTGTAGTTATCTGGAATTTTGTACTGTTGTGCTTTTGGTCTCTGGGGTATGCACCATGATATAGCAACTATTATGAAGGGGAAAATTGTAAAAAATCAATTTTACATCCATATAATATGATAATCAGACTTTTCGTCTAATAGGATAGTAATAATAATAATACTGTTACGTTATTCTTCCTTCACGTTCGTACGGGGTTCGTAGATTTGGAGTGAATAACGTCGACACTTGATGAAGCATTGAAACACACTATATTTACTAATAATTGGTCAGATAGCTCCAAAATCACTTTTACAGTCGTCAAATTGTTATAAACACGCTGACACGTTCAGTGACACAGCCTTCACACTGCCAGGCAGTAACGGTGGAGACAGCTTCACTACAAAGCACCAGAGTACAGCTCCCGACTCTGCTTGGTCGTTCTCGGAACTCCACATACTCTCGAGACTCTCCACGCTACAGCTCGCGAAGCACGCGACGAGACACAGAGCACAGGCTCCCGACTGTTCAGTTCAGTCGTTCGACGCTAGTTCAACACGCTCTCTCGACGATACACTAATTCGCGATAAACTAAGAGACTCTTCGATGCACTCGGCACTCGCTGGCCGGCTGTCAACTCGATCGTCTCCGCACGGACTAACTAGATGAGACACACCTATCTCGCACTCGACGAGGCACACTCACTAATTCGTAACTAACTCGAATCCGCGTACCAGCAGGGTTTATATAGCTTTTGGCTGGTGTTCGAAAACATTCTGGGCTAAACCGGTAAGAATTCGTTCCAAAAGGTTCTCCATCCGTCCATGGCATATCGCCAATATTGTCGCCAAATGTGGCAACCACGCGTTCCTTTGCCATTTTATGGCAACTCTAAAACTGCTTTGTGGGGAAGCTATCTTACCGCGCCTGGACTTTACGTAACAATATACGAATAATAAACAAATTACACATTAAAAATCTTATTAAAATTTACTATCTTAATTATTAAAAATAATACATAATTATGAATACATAATTATTGTGAAATATTTTTTTCACATCAGTTGGTCAGATTAAATTTTTAAAACGTTTCCTCGGGATTTATTATATATTTTAAATTAGTTTAATATATGTTTTCAAACTTTTACTGATAAACCCCATTGACATTTGACTGATTAACGCATTTACCATGCTGGTCCTAATATAAGACAATGTCTCCTCTTCTTTTAAAATGGAACCTTTTGAAAAACCATATTAATTTTATATGTGAAATCTAATATTTTAAAAAGTATCTAAATTTATCACTTATTCCTAAACTTAAAGAAAAATTATGCACTTAGTTTCGTCGCTAAGAATGATATTTAATCCTGTATGTGAATTCGCTTAATACAAACCCTTTTGTTTCATGTGAAGAAGGTGCATAATGAATTTTCCTTTTTAGATTAGTTCTTCTCTTCTTACTGGCCACTGTATTAGTGTACAGAGTATCTCTTGTTCACAGTAAAAGTGCCATGGAAGATAACTGGCCAGCAAAAACAGGCCACAGGTAAGATGTGAGATATTTAATCCATACAAACCATTTTAAACCACAATTTTAAAAATGGGAACATATTCTCTCGCATCCCATACTAATTCTTTTGAAAGAAATTTGTTGCAATATTGATAAAAGAATTCTGCCCCAATTTTTTTTTGGGGGGGGGGCGGGAAAGGATTCTGAAAGCTTAAAGTATTTTAATAACTTGCAGTTCATAATAAGCTAGAATGTACCAGAAAGAAGTACGTTATGCACATTGATGAACTTTGTAAACCTGAATTAGATTTTAGAATTAGGGAATTGGTCATGAAAAGCAAAAACACACTATAAGTAAAAACTGCACTTTTTTTTTTTTTTTTTTTTTTTTTAAGGTTGCTTTATAAATGAAATTGAAATTTAACAGGAGAAAAGAGAGATCTGATAAACTGCAACAGGTGAAATGGCTAAGGTCCGAGTTAATATATTAAGAGTTGTTAAACTGAAAATATTATAAAAGGAACTATGATAATGATTAGAAAATAGTTAGATTACAACCTTACAGAATTTCTAAATACTTGTTTTAATAAAATTTAAATAATATTCGATCTTCAACTGATTTTGATTTCATATAAAAGCTATGTATTTCGGGAGAGACTATCACGAAGGTCTAAGCTGATTACAGAGTTCTAAATAAAAAAACTTTAACAAATTTTCCCTAGAAGAAACAGGCATATATAAGAAACGGTAAAGCAATAGATAATAGTAAAAACGAGTCATTAAAGTTACAAAACTTTAGCTTATTTATAAATCAAACACTGGCTTACAATTTAAAATATAATGTATAATTGAGTAGCTCTGATTTTTAGAAAGCAAAGCCCTCTCCTCTGATACATCATTAATGAGAACATGTAACAATTTTTTAATTACCCTACCCTAATGAAATACTACAGTTATAAATATGTCCACTTAAATGAGATGGGATGCTATTTAATTTATTAAAGAGTAATAAATATTTTACTAGCTGCCCTTCTCTCTACAAGGACCATAAAAAGTGTCATATTTAAGAAACATTCTTACTTAAAGTGTTGAAATTGTTTTCACGAAATTCCCTTTTTTAGACATTTTTTAATGGAAACTACATGTCTAAAATCAATATTTAAGAAGATAAAGACATATATATATATATATATATATATATATATTATGTGTTCAAGAAAAAATATATACTATATATATATATATATATATATATTATGTGTTCAAGAAAAAATATATACTATATATATATATAAGGTGTTCGAAATATATATATATATATATATATATATATACCGTGTCCACAAAAGTCGTTACGCGCCTTTATTAACTTTTGAAGATGTAGTCAGTGAGTTCACCAACATGCACCTGCCAGTAAAGCATTCTACATGTTTTACTGACAGGTGCATTTGGCTTTTTTTTTTTAGCATTTTACCAAATCACTCTTAAAATGTCTGGTTGCCCGAGGTTGTTACTCCAAGTAATTAGCAGTTAACCTTTATAATGTGACTCGATTGCAATTAGTATTGAATAACAAAATAATAATTTATGATGAATTTGAAATTCTTGGGAACAATAATGTTTTATTTAACAGTATACTTCAGCACTTGCAGACGTAACTGAATAAATTACGACTATCTTTTCATAAAAATTGTACTTTGATTTAGGTTAACAAGTTATCTGGAATTATTGAAACAGCAACAAGAAGCAGTGGAAGAGGAAATATTAAGGATTACAACAACTCTAAAAAATAGACTTAACGATTTAGGGCAGGTAAAATCTTGTATTAAAGTTTCCTATTCTTCAAAAATTTTAAATTATATTGTAAATCTGAAAAATGTACGTAATTCATACATTTGCAGGTTCGCCAGTCAATAGACAAAATCTCTGGTCTTACGAGACAAACACCTTGCAACGTTCCAAATGAAAATAGTGAAGCATCTAAAGTTTACACGACTTCATAGTGCAAATAAATATTGTATAATTTGAAGCACAGCAAAATTTTATATGATAAATTCACTGCAATATGACTTGCACAGAGAGCTACCCTCCACATTCAAAATAAGTAATACTGAGTTATTTTCAGAAATAATGACACACTTATTATTTGATGCTCACTACAAAATGTTACAGAAATTCCAACCCCACATTATTTCTATCTTATTCATATTATGAGAAAAAATAATTTACTATACAGAGAAAATTTAATGCTAGAGTCAAAACAGTTAAGTGCTTTTTTAAATAAAGGTAATTTTTAGATTTCTTGTGACTGAGAAATAACTTTTTTTTTTTTTAATTCTCTATTAACATTTATGTGTCTCCAGTTCATCTTTGCTTTTTGAACTTTCACATCTATTTCTCAACCATATTAATATTTTCTCAGCTTCTCAATGACGTCGTGAAAAGTTAGCACAAAAAATCATCACTGTTAAAAAAATAAGGTGCAGAATCAAATATGTTGCATTTATGTACAAATAACAGTTACTGAAAACATTCATGTTTCAAGTATTCCTTTTAAAGATTATCTCGATAAATATCTACTTCTAAAGAAAGCAGTTTCTAATAATAATTGTAATAAAGAAATATGCAGTTACTTTTATATAATTAAATAAAATTATACCTTTTAAAAGTAAACTGCTTGCATTGAAATGGCAAAAGTTAAACCGGAATACACCAGTTTAGAAATTATTTTAACTGAGACTTTCCTTTTTTAAAATAATTTTTAATGTACTTGCAAATACATACTTCTGTGTATACATATTTTATAGATTTTAATTAAAGAAATGCATGCAGTCTGATTGATATATTAAAGCATGAATTGAATTTACTCTTGAACCTAAAGAGAGGCAAAATACACAAAGCCAATTAACTCTAATAATAATTAAAGACGTTTTAGATAGAATATATACAATAAATTTCTGCAAAAGAATAGATATAAGACATATTATAATGAGGATAGGTTTATTATCATAACTGTTTGACCCTGTCTTTGAAAACATACAAAATTCTTTATTATTAACTTTCAGCAATAACTCAATCTACTCTAAAATAATGATCTCTTTATTCAATATGAACTATAAAGAATCACATTTAATTGCTTAAACGTTAAGTTTCTCAAAAAGAAATTTTGTTTAGTATTTCAAGTATCAAAATTAGGTTTTTAATTGTTAAGCCCAGCATATTCTTCCTAACCATTTTAAGTATTAAAATTAGTCCTGTTATTTTTTCCCAAAAAACTTCTTGTTTTCTTTTTAATCTCCATATTTGTTTAAGATTTATGGAAACAGAAAGAAAAAAAATTATGGAGATTAGAAAAGATAGTGACTGCTATTTATCAAAATAATTTAAATCCCACTATTCATCACATAAAAAAGCTGCAAAATTAAAACAATCAAAAATGGACTTTTAAAATAAATTTGGCTTTTAATAATAAAACAATTACATAATAATTTAATCTTTTTATCAAAATTTAAAATTAAATAAATTTTAAAGAAATTTAATAGGAGAAAGGAATCTACTAAACCAGTTTTTCAAGACATTTTTATGGAATGGAAAAAAATAATATTTCATATTTTGACGATAACTGAATTAGCTGCTTCCCTTTCCATACATTATTTGGCCAAAGAAGTACTTCCATATATTTACTCTATCAGGAATTAATGATGCCAGAAATAAGGGAAGCAACCTTTAGATTAATTTAAAATAAATCTGACAAATTTTCTGATAATGTAACTGCATTTTGTGTAATTTAAAAAAACTTTATACATGTTAATAATTAAAATGGTAGAAAAAATTTGTAAACTGTTGTTTTATTTACTATTCAAAATCTATCTTATCAATGAAAAAAGCAAAGCTTGTATGTGAAGGTGTTAGACTGTTCTAACATCCTGCAATATCTCCCTCTGCATTATATCTTTTACACATTACAAATACAAAGGGTATGAATTAACAGATTTCTCCTTCATCTAGGTGCGTAATTTTTATTAAGATTTTTCATGCTTCAGAAGTAATCACTTCCGAAATATCATATTTAAAATCAGATCGGTTAAATTTATAAAGTATTTTCACAACAAATATATATTTTTGCCTTTGCCCAATAAAAACTTTTATTAAGATACTATTAGTGCCTGAAATAATAGAACTGTATGAGATACATTCCGCAAGAGACGAAGAGGAAGAATGACTTTGCTTGTTTGCATTAGCTGTACATAAGTCACGTGATCTCTGGGGTCATCTGCATTGTTTGTTTATAAAAGGTATACATAAGTCACGTGAGGAATGAGGTCATCGAAATGTATCTCATTATGCTGCTTTAGATTCGAAAATAAAATTCAAATTTTGTCATGGCAACATAATTAATAAATTCTTAAAACTCGCTGAGAAATTACACTTAGGAAACTAAGCTATGAAAAGTAAAAATGAATAAATACTTTAAGCACATTATAGTTAAAAAAATATAAAAAAACACCCACTACAGAAAAAATTACATGCAATGTAAATGTTATAGATTAAAATAATTACTAAATACACAGTTAAAAAACTAAAAAAAAAAAAAAAGAAAAAAGAAAAGAAGTGGGAGCAAATGTGTTTGTTTTCGAACCATTTTGGAAACACCAGGAAATCCATATTCAGTTTTTAATCAAGTTAGATTCAAAATATGAGAAAGGTATGTATGATGGAAAGAAGGATTTCAATTACCTGTAAGCATAATGCTCTACTGAAATGTCAAATGTATAGATATTATTTAACTTTGTAAATAAATTATCAATTGTTGTTCTAGTTTCTGTGATTTCATTATTTAGCATTTTAAAACTGGAAAACCAGCATTTTCATTATTGGCATTCTACATACACAAATTCTAAGACAGTATTTATATACAGATACAAATTATACTAATTTTGTGACAAACAAAAATTCGTTGCATTTTTTAGACTACAGGACATTCCTGTGAGATGTGTTTAAGGCGAAGTGCACATTCATAGCTGCCAACTTTGAAATATGAAAAACTGCGTGGTTTTCACATGAAAATCGAAACGCTGCGTAGCGACATCTCAAAAACAAAATTAAACTCAATAAAATTCACTCCATAATGCTCAATTCAGGTTATTAAACTACAGGGTGGTCATAAGAACCGTAATATCAACACTTAGCGGCCTATCCAGAGGTAGATCGTAGATCGTCTGTCTAAATAAAGTCTGGTTTTATTTGAGCCTCTATTTCTCCTCTACGGCAATCACAATTAGAAACGTAAAATCCGGACAGGACAGAAGAACAACGAAACTTGAGTATCTACAGCACAAAATCTGATAGAAACACATAACAGATAAGTAAAATTAAAAAAAAAGAAATGAAAATCTGAAAGCTTTCAGATTTTACATTACGTGTGTGCTTATGGCAAAGCCTCGAAAGCTATCTGCCTAAGGGAGGGATGCCTTCGTGGAGGACTTTCTAAGGAAAATGGCTCGTATATACGTAACACATGGGGAAAACCACAAAAAACACCCATGCAGCCAGCCCGTTTGCGGGATTCGAACCTCGGACTGAACTAACAGTGTTCAGCGGCTTTACCGCTCGGCCGCTGGTGGGCCGATTTTTTACATTAAAGGAACTTTTTTTAACATTTTGCGTGTTACCTTTATTTATTAAATATCATGTTCTTCGCACTTAAACCATAAAATTCAGTTCAATAGCAATATCGCAAAATAATTTTAAAAATGAGCATATCTTTAGAATTTCCGATACAAAGTCTTGCGGTCTGGGGGTTCAAGTGTTGTCATTTTTCGCTTTAAATCGTTGAATTTGTTAATGAAAAATTCGTTAAAGTTTTACGAAATATGAAATCGAAAATAAAACAAATTCCAAATTTCGGCTTCCAGATGCCCATATTCGCAGTAGGATTGCGTCATTCAAAATTCGATGGCTCTAGGTACCGTTGTTTTATCACAATGCAAGAAACATACATATATTTATGCAGATTCTTCATTATTTAATTTCTTTAAATATAACACACATCGACTATATTTGGTGGCAACAATTTGAAACGTGAAACAGCATTTTTAGTGAACCAATGCAAAATGCCAAAGCAAAATTAATAGTACTTCAGGGCAAACTGCCCCTTTGGACTAAAAAAATAATTACATTACCCCCAAAGGAACGTTTATTTTTAACGTTTTGTGTGTTACCTTTATTTATTAAATATCACGTTCTTCGCATTTAAACCATAAAATTCAATTCAACGCAATATCGCAAAATAATTTTAAAATGAGCATATCTTTAAAATTTCTCATAAACAGTCTCGCGCGCTGGAGATAATTTCTTTTTCATACAGTTTTACTATTGCTCGCTTTGAAATCGTTGAGTCTGTTAATAAAAAATTCGTTAGAAAAGTGTTACAAAATATGAAATCGCTCATAAAAAATTTCAAATTCCAAATTCGGGCTTCCAGATGGCCAGATTGGGGTCTAGACGTACTTTATTCAAAATTTGATGGCTCTAGGTACCGTTGTTTTATCACAATGCGAGATGCATACATCGTGCAGATTCTTCATTATTTAATTTCTTTGAATATAACCCACGGCTCTATAATATTTGGTGGCGACAATCTGAAAAGTGAACCAATGCAAAATGCCAAAACAAAATTAATAGCTTTCTGGGCTAATGCGCTTTGGGCAAATAAAATAAATACAACTCTGAATAATTTTGAAGCTCACAAAGGGAGTGAACTTTATTCTTGAAGTCAGTAGAATTACGAAATCTCATAAAATAATATAAAAACACTGTAATCATGAATAGAAAAATAAAGTAAAATAAAATTGAAGATCAAGACATATACAAGTCTCAGATAATTTTTCACAGAGTTCGCTTGGCATCGCATTGGCAACCTAAGAACTACTTAGACTTAGACTCTATAATTGACCGAGCTATTGCGAAGAGCAATGTTGCCGGTTCCAAAATTAAAGCCCAAGGGCACTTGACATAAATAAATCCGGACGTGGAGAAAATCTCAGATGAGAAAACGGAGATAAGGGGAAGAAGAGAAGTACCAAAAGGAGCAAGACAATCCAATCGGACAAGTTCGCAAAAGGTGACGAGCGATCATAGCTTTCAAGGAGGACCCAAGACAATGGAAATAAATGACAACAATACGAGAAGATACACTACAGCAATAGTTCCAATGACAAATTCAAAAATAATTAAACAACATCAATCAGTAGTGCTAAATACAACACAATACAAAACAACTATACAACACAATTTAAATACAATTATTCAACGAAGCAACAGAAGAACTTCAATCAAAATCAGATGCATTGGAAGTGTAAATAGCTAATAATTAATAATAATCTAAGTGAAAAAGTCGTCGTCTCCTCCCATGAAGGTGTGAGCTGCAAGTGGTCTGTCGCTTCTATCTTCGAAGAGAATTTCATAATTAAAAACTTGGGAGTAATTAACAAAGTCACATTGCACAGCTTTGTTGAAGAATTTTTCATTAGATCTTCTGATGTAATCTGGAATCGTCTCAAGTTTTAAGTCTCTGTGTAAAAGTTTATTGCGGATAAGATAGTGAGAATCAGTAATAATGCGCAGAAATTTGTTTTGCACTACTTGTAATTGATGCAGTTGAGTTTGAGTGACTGTGTTCCAAGCAGGAGCAGCATACCAAAGTATAGGTCGAATGCAAGTGGTATATATATGTTTTTTGGTACGCAAGCTAAGATTTGAATATTTTCCAATGACCGGGAGAAATCTGCATATTATGCCCATGGCTTTGCTCTTGACACTATTAATGTGATTAGACCATGTGAGCCTTTGGTTCAAAATAATTCCTAAGTATTTGGCCTTTGTGACCTGAGGAACAGCTTCCTGAAAAAGGTAGAGGTCTTTAAAAGCAATGTTTTTCTTAGTTTTGCTAAGAATTAAAAGTTGTGACTTTGAGTTGTGACATTGAGTTTTACTCGCCAATTTGTGCACCAGTCTTCTACGGCATAGACGTAATTTTGCATTTTGTCTATTGCATGATTAGCTTGGATGGATTTAATTGCAATCGCCGTATCGTCGGCATAACATGCTAACAGAGAGTAATTGTCCAAACCAGGGTGAGGAAAATCTGATATGTAGAAAAGATATAGTACTGGACCGAGAATACTTCCTTGTGGGACGCTGGATCTTATAGGTCTTGAATTGGATTTTTCATTTCCTTGAGCGACGAAGAAAGTGCGGTTTTGCAAAAAGGAGAAGATCAGAAGAATGAGCTCTCTAGGAAGTCCCAAGTTGATAAGCTTGAAGACGAGCCCCTCATGCCAGACGCGGTCAAAGGCTTTTGCCACGTCCAGCATAAGGAGCGCAACACTTTGCTTGTTATGGAATGCAGATCCCACAAATTCTACAATTCTTACTAGTTGTCGAGTAGTACTGAGGTTTTTTCTGAATCCGTACTGATCATTAGGTAGCAGGTGAAGAAAAGGTTCCAATCTAGTGAGAATAAGTCTTTCATAAATTTTACCAAGGCTGGATAACAAACTGATAGGACGATAGCCATCAGGCTTGGTCACATCTTTACCCGGTTTGGGAAGAAGAAAAATCTTGGCTTGCTTCCAAGGATCAGGGAAATAGTTGAGAGCAAGACAAGCGTTGAGAATACTAGCGAATTTACTGATAAGTTTTCTAGGTAAGTTACGAAGCATTTTATTTGTAATTTGATCACTTCCAGGAGTTTTTTTGATGTTGAGATATTTAATAATATTAGTAATTTCCATAGGAGAAGTAAGCCTTGGGATGTTATGAGCCGAAGAAGAATGAAGCCAGGAATACACATAGTTTTCGAGAACATCTTTAAAGGTCTGATTCATAGGCTCCATATTAGGAGTAAACTGCTTTTCCAGGTATTCAGCGAAAATATCGACTTTATCTTTAAGTGAGTAGGCAATTTTAGTATCCGTATGAATAGGTCTATTATTAATACTTCTTTTAAGATTTTGAAGATACTTCCACAGAGAACCATCATTAATATTAAGTTTAGATATAAAATCTTCTCTTGTTTCCTTTTTAAA
Source organism: Stegodyphus dumicola (assembly GCF_044657685.1). NCBI lineage: Eukaryota > Metazoa > Arthropoda > Arachnida > Araneae > Eresidae > Stegodyphus > Stegodyphus dumicola. The sequence continues at coordinate 57,274,647 of NC_140771.1, read as the reverse complement.
ATCAGTGATAAGTTTCTCGATTCTTCTATTAAAAATATTGATTTCTCTTTTAAGGGCAGGGTCCCAGTTACGGTGCCAAAGCTTCAGCAATCGGTTTCTTTCTTTGATAATGTCTCTGATACTGCGAGGAAGTCGAATATTATTGTTAGTTAATTGAATGGTAACTGTAGCATCTCTGAAAGCTTTCAGTATACTGTCAGAGAAGATATGAATGGCAAGATCGATATCCTGTTTGGTAGAAAGTGAAGTGAAAATAGGAGGATGTTTGATTAAGATATTGTGAAAAGTAATCCAGTCAGTATTATTTCTGGTAATAGGAGGGTCTTCTTTAGAAACACCAAGAGAAGCAATGACAGGTACATGATCAGATGTAAGTTCTGCCTTGACTTCCAAGGAAATAGGGATAGAAGTATTTGTAAGGATAATATCCAAGATGTCCGAGAGATTTGGAGAGGCAGGACGATAAGTGGCTTCAGAAGGTACATGTAATGCGACAGGATGATTGCAGATAAAATTATGCATAATACGTCCATTGGTGTTAGAACGACGACATCCCCATTCGAGGTGCTTAGCATTCATGTCTCCGGCAATAATAACTTGCTGATCTTCAGGAAGTAAGTTTTTTAACATATTTTCAGAAAGTCGGTTTCGTGGTGGATTATAAATAGCCGTAAAATGGATGGTACCAAATTGTGGGAGTATAACAGCAACAGTCACACTTTCGAATCCAGAAGCAGAGTTTGTCGAGACAAGACAGGATTGCAGAGTTTTTAACAAAAATTTCAGCTCCTCCTCTTCTTTGTGAAAGTCTATCACCTCTGTAGGTGCGATAATTAGCAATATACAGTCTATCGGCAGGAAAAACATGCGTTTCAGAAATCATGCCAATATCTATGTTATATTCTATAAAAAAGTCCGAAAGTTAATCAATTTTGTTAACAATGCCAGCAGCATTCCAATAGCAAAGTTTAAGCGAATCTGACTTATTGAATATGCTGGTCAGAATTAGTTTCATCTGATACTGTATTAGTGGCATTTTGACGGATGTTTTGCGCAAGGAGTTGTATTCCTGAGTTTTTCAGGAAGGTGACTAGAGTATTAAGGTCATCAAATATCTTTTTTGCTTCTGCAATAAGATTTGGAGAAGGATTGTTATTAGTTTTGATGGCTTCAGCAAAAGACTTATTGATAATAAACCTATCAGCATATGATTTGATTTGTTCTTTTTTAGCTTGCTTCGGAAACTTTTCACAACCTTTAAATGAAGCTGTGTGGTCTAGACCACAATTTGCACATTTAGCAGATGCATTCTTGTCTTTTTGACAGGTTCTTGAGTCATGGTTATCACCACATTTAACACATCTAAAGTCATTGTGGCAAGCAGCTTGTGAATGGTGAAATCCTTGACAACGGAAGCACTGGACTGGGCCAGAGCGTCCTTTATATGGTTCGACTTTGATATGTAATCCACAAATTTTGGTTTCTTTAGAAATTTCTTTAGATTTTTCATTTTTCTTCAGAGTGATAAGAAAAAGTGGAAATTTTTTAACTTCTCCTTTAAATCTACGAGAGAGTTGACTGACACTTATAACTTCGTAATTTTTGCTTAAAAGTTCTTCTTTGATTTCATCAGGATCTGTGTCCATTGTAAGATGACGGAAGACCACTTTATGATTCTTCTCATCAGGCAAGAGAAAGGAGTGATATTTAATTTCCTTTTTGTTCAGAACACTTGTCATTTCTCTATGAATGTTGACATGAGAGACTTTAATTTTAAAGCCTTCTTTTTGAATGTAACCTGTGTAATCAGATTTGTCTGATAATTTATGTTCTGCAAATAACGCTTTTAGTTCTTTCCAATCAAATTTTTTATCATTTATATAAATGGCAGGTGGCGCTTTGCCTTTTTTGTTTTGATCGTTTTGTATTTCTTCATTTATCTGAGATTCATTTGGAACAACAGGACTAGTGTCCATTGATTCTTGACTATTAATGGAAGGAGTAACAACTGGTTTGAGCTGAGAAGGATTAATGGGACGAAAATGACCCTTTTTTCTTTTACCCACACTACGATCTCCTTTGGGTTTTTGTTCAGTTTCGTTACCTGAACTGTCCGTTTCTTGTTCGAAAGGAATTTCAGTTGAATTGTCTTTATTTGGCTTATTAGGTGAGCCTTTCATACGTTTTCTTTTGACAATTTTCCATTCACTTTCTGTAGGTGTAGAAGGAGTTTCTTCTTGATGTTCTAATGACTCTTCAATTTCTTTGTGAGCAGTAATTAAAGCATCATACACTTTTTGAAGTAGATCAAATTCTTTGTCTTCTTTGATAGAAAGATTTCCATTTTGTTTCTTAACTCTCAGCTCCTCAACGGTAGCCGCAAAAACTTTCAAAAATGGTTCCATCATTTATAAGCAAATTAATGGAGTCCGGCGCTCCGGAACCAGACCCACACGAAGGTGTTCTGGATGAGCCGGCGGGACTTCACAAGGCCCTTGTCTTCAGAACTGATAGTCAAAGCTAAAGAGTAACAATCCAAAACAGTAAAAAATCGAAGGATCGAAATCCAACAATTCAGTGATGAACGATCAGTGGCACAAGATAAGCAACCACAAAGCGAAAACGCAGACGATCTCCAACCGCACCACCTCAGAACTACAGGCAGTAACAATGATTTATACCGCTAGGCTATCGTAGGCTATTCAGACGACTACTAAAATAAAATTAGTTACCATCTGACATCGTGATTAATTGGTTCGGAGCAGCGGTTCTCAAGCGGTGGTACGCAAGAGAAAAATAAGTGGTACACAAAAAGAAGCAAAGTATTTTTAACTATTAAATTCAAGAATTAAAACCCCATCATCTTGATTGAGATTTTCTCTTAACACTCATAAATTTTTGAGATCTGAGTTTTGTTCAATATCCGCTTACAGCCTTTGACAATACCGCTTATAGACAAGTAGAAAACGATCTGTCTGCATGACAGTGTTCGTGGTTCTTCCATGTTGTACGTTTCACAAATATCCTCTTAGCCGTAGACATAACAAAATTTGCCATAAATAATGTTTCGAAAAGGAATGATAGAAATGGATACTGCATTTAATAGGAAATAAATTTAATTTACTGCATTTAATAGGAAATAAGTTTCTATAAAAATGACAATAGTATCTTATTATTTCCCTTAGAGTTTATCGATTTATTAACATGTCAGCACTTACTTCACCATTTCCGGGCTCATAGTGCTCTATTTCAATGAGAATAATTTTTTCCGTCAGTTTGCTGTCTCCAACAGCAGATATTTTGTCTTCTTGTTGCTTTGTGTCCCTTACTTTTCTACGTGATTTGAGAATATCGTCGTCTGTTTTTGAAGAACTCGTAATATATTGTGCATTTAAATATTTGTGAAAAATTAATGAAAAAAAAACGTAGATTTTCAAAATAGAAAATGGCTAGGATTGACTAAGTGGAAAAGTGACGATTCACAGGTGATGGATCCAGGACAACCTACTAGCACTAAGAATACTGAAAAAAAAAAAAAAAAAAAAGAAAGAAAGAAAGAAAGAAAGAAAAGTTGTTTCTAGAAAATATAATGAGAGTTATTTATCATTTGGATTTACTTGGAATGGAGATTAAATGGACCCTTTGCCCACCAGCGGCCGAGCGGTAAAAAGCCGCTGAACACTGGTAGTTCGGTCCGGGGTTCGAATCCCGGGAACGGGCTAGTTGCATGGGCGTTTTTGTGGTTTTCCCCATGTGTAACGTGGATACGAGTCAGTTTCCCTTAAAAAGACCTCCACGGGGCATCCCTCCCTTTCTGTGTAGTGCCTAAGGGCGGAGCACGTAATAAGTAAAAAAAAAGGGGGGGGACCCTTGACCTCAATGTGTTGTTTTTGGTGAGCTATGTTCCAAACAAAGCATGAAACCATCGTTTCTTAAGAGACATTTTGAATCTAAACATGCCAGTTTAAAGGATAAATCTGAAGAATATTATGAGAGGAAATTATCGAAGCTCAAAAGTAGTGGACAACTAATGAAAGGTTTTGTTACTTTAAGTGAAAAAGCTTTGGAATCTAGTTACTGGCAAGCCTAAGAATTGCTGAGACGGAGCAGGCTCACACTGCTGAAAAAAACCTTATATAACCATGAGCTAAAGACATCGTTTTAACATTATTCAACGAAAAAGCGGCTAATGAACTTAATAATATTCCGTTATCAAATGATACAATAAGTCGACGAATTCATGAAATAAATTCCATAAAAGAGACACTTATTCAAAATATAAAACACGGTATTTCGCATTGCAATTTAATGAAAGTACTGATATAACGAACTTAGTTCAATTATTAGTTTACCAACGTTTCGAAGAAGATAAACGAATTATTAAAGAGTAGTCATTTTGTGAATTTCTTCATTATAGAGCAACTGCAAGTGAAATTTTCAAAGTTATTGACATTTTTATGTCCGAGAATGATAGTCCTTAGAATAAGTGCATTGCCGTATGCAGTGACGGAGGTCGAGCTTTAACAGGAAAACATTCTAGTGTTATTTCTAAAATAAAGAAAGTCGAACCGGAAACTAAATTTACTCAATGCTTTGTTCATAGTGAAGTTTTAGTAGCCAGAAAATCATTTTAAATTAAGCTGTGAAAATTGTTAATTTTATTAAAAGATTTGCCATAATTTTTGCCAAGAGATGGGCAGTGAACATGAAACGCTTTTGTTACATTCCAAAGTAAGGTGGTTATCCCAACGGGGTTATCCAGAGGCAAAGTCTTAAATCGTCTTTTTGAACTTCGATCAGAAATTCAAATTTTCCTCTGTGATTTGCAAAAATGTTTATTTAGTGAATTATGGTTGGAGCATTTAGTTGGTTGGAGCATATTTGTGGAATATTTGTGGAAGTTAAATGAATTAAAGTTAGGATTACAAGGACAAAATATTAATTTGTTTACTGATAGAGATAAAATAAAAGCAATGATAAAAAAACTCGACCTAATAATCAAAGAATTGGATAATAATATTTTAAGCTTTCTGCCACTTTTAGAAAGTTTTCTAACCGAAAATAATTTGAAAACAGAAGAAGAATTAGCATCGGACATTAAAAATTATTGTTTTTCATTGATAAATAATTTAAACATGGCTTTTCCAAAGGATTATGAAAAAGAAAATTGGATTAGCAATCCATTTAGTTCAAATATACCTGAAATTTTATCTCACGAAGAAAAAGAACAATTGATAGAAATTTCATGTGATAAAACTCTAACTGAAGATTTAAAAAATAACACACTTGTTAACTTTTGGCTTAACCCCCCCCCCCCCAAAAAAAAAGAATTTAGAAGCATTTCAAATAAAGCTATTAAATTTTGATTGCCTTTTTGCACAACCTATACGTGTGAACAAGGATATTCTTCCATGTTATATTTAAAAAATAAATACAGAATAAAGTTAAATCTGGATTGTAACTTACGTTTAAAACTAAGTGAAATAGACCAGACATAAAGCAAATGATCTCTCTTAAACAGGATTAAATTTCGCATTAAATTTTAGAATTAAAGTATTATAACTTAAATTTTGATAATTAAAAGGGTAACCAATTTTTAATCTAATATTTTTATCTGTGCATATTTGATTCAAATAGCCAATAGGTTGTGCAAATGACAAAATATTTTTTAGCCCAGAAAGGCTAATTTCAAAACAGCATTTTGCGTCGATTCACTTTTCAATCTTTTGCCCCCAAATATTATCGCCATGTATTATATTTAAAGAAACTAAATAATTAAGAATCTGCATGAATGTTTCTCGCACTAAAAAACAACGGTACGTAGAGCCACCAAATATTGAATAACGTAGTCTTCCAACCGAAAATGGCCACTTGAAAGCCCGAATTTTGAATTCGTTTTATTATCTCTTTGAAACTTTCCAAAACTGTAACGAATTTTTGATTAACAAACTCAAGAATTTCAAAGAGAGCAAAGGCAACACTGTACGAAAAAAAAAAAAAAAATTTTTTTTTAATCTTCAGCGTGCGGAAATTCTAAAGGTATGCTGTTTTAAAATACTTTGTGATATTGCTGTTGAATTAAATTTTATGTGTTTTAAGTACGAAGAACACGACTATTTAATAAATAAAGATAACACATCAAACGTTAAAACAACGGCGTAATGTAAAATTTGAAAGCTTTCAGATTTTTATTTTAATAATTTTATATTTGCTTTCGAATTTAATAGTACTGAGGAAAATACTCTTTCTTTCTCTTAAGCACAAAGGGATATTAACTTCGTTTTGACATTAAATGTCCGTTTCACTTTTCAGATTGTTGCCACCCAATATTATCGCCCTGTGTTATATTTAAAGAAATTAAATAATGAAGAATCTGCATTAAATGTATGTATGCTTCTCCAATTTTTGATCAAACAACGGCACCTAGAGCCATCAGATTTTGAATAATGTAATCCTCAACCGAATATGAGTATCTGGAAGCCCTAATTTAGAATTTCTTTTAGTATAGATTTCATATTTTGTCACACTTTAGCGAATTTTTGATTAATAAACTCAACGATTTCAAAGCGAACAATGGCAACACTGACGAACAAAAGTGGTTTTAGAAAAATAAAAGATCATATAAAATTAAAATCGTAAGACAGATAACTTGTATAATCAAGTTAAAGTCTTTTTTATAATTTTGTAAATTAGAAAAAAATATTATCCTACAATAAGAAGAAAATTTTTGCTACAAAATAATTCAAACTAAGTGAAAAATATAAAAGGTCAAGATCGGGAGAATAATTTGTCATAGTCGGGAAAATAACTTGTCATAATTAGGGTTTTAGTCTAAATCAGGTATTAAAAGTCATAATCAGGAAAATATTTAAAAGAGAATTTTGAAAAAATTAATTTTAATTTTGAACAGAGATAGGAATTCTACTATTTCTGACAGTTAACTTAAACTCACTTGCTGGATGAAAAGGTCTTAATCTAGTTGAATGAACAATTTCTGATTTCTTTTTAAAGGATTAGGTTTATCTATTTCATAAGTAACTTCAGAATATTGTTTTAAAATTTTATAAGGTCCTGAGAATGGAGGAGATAATTTATGTGTATTAGGGTATTGAAATTCTTCATACATTACTAAATCACCAATTTTAAAATTACTAGGTTTAAAATGAGTATCATATCTTTCTTTATTTACATTATGATAATCATCAGATCTCTTTTGAGTTATTTTTATAGCTTCTTCTATTGATGGATACAATTCTTGATTTTGAATTAAGGAATCATAAGGTAATTTTCCATACATTAAGTATGATGGAGGGAATTTTGTTACAGAATGAGGGTTATTATTATACTCTTCAGTTACTTGGGGTAATAATTTTGTCCATGCTATATTACCTTGATAAGAATTTAGTTTACATTTTAATATAGTTATAATAGTTTGATTAACACGTTCAATTTTACCATTAGTTTGGGGTCTATTTGCAGTAGTTAACAATTGTTTTACATTATGATTCCTTAAAAAGTGCTTAAATTTTGAAGATGTAAAAGCAACGTTCCTATCACTTAATATCTTTTTAGGGACCTGAATTTGGAAAATTTGTTTTAAGCAATTTATATAAGTATCTGTAGTTACACTTTTAGAAGCAAAAGTCCAGATATATCTAGTTGCATGATCAATAATTATGTGAATATACTTTTTAGAAGAATTATAATAATTTAAACCACCTACAGTATCAATAGATAATATTTCAAAAGGTTCACTAACTGATGGTAAATTTTGCATTAAACCAAATTTCTTTTGTTTACTTTTCTTATTAAACTGACACACTTCACAATGTTTACAATAATTTCTAACATCTTGAACAATTCCTGACCAATAATATTGTGGAGATAACAAATTTAGCATAGATGATACACCAATATGACCAAATTGTATATGGGCCTTTTCAAGTAATTTCGTACGTAGAGACATGGGTATCACAATTTTGTACAATCCCTGTTTTTTAACAGTTAAGACATCATTCATTTTCCTATACTTAGTATTACAAACATTATCTAAATTTTGATATTCTTTTATTTCTTCTAATGATAATAAATTAACTTGCAATCTTAAATGTTGACACATAGGATTTCTAGAGAGCATGTCAGCTTCAACATTAGTAGATCCGTTTTTATATTTTATATCAAAATCATACATAGATAATTTTAAAGACGACCTGTAGGGTGTTTTATATTTTTAAGTCAAACTAAAGCAGCATTCTAATTCAGAAGTCAAACAACAAAAATCAGCGTTATACCTACAAAATTTTCACAGGACTAGTTTCGATGGTTTTACCGAACCATCATCTTCAGCTGAAGATGATGGTTCGGTATAACGCTGATTTTTGTTGTTTGACTTCTGAATTAGTATTTATTCGGCGTGTTATTGTGTCTTAATTAAAGCAGCATGATCAGTATGTACAGTAAAATGGTTACCATGTAAATAATAATAAAATTTATCAATTGCATCAATAATAGATAAACATTCCAGCTCAGTAATGGCATAATTTTGTTCATAAGATCTTAATTTTCTAGAATGAAAAGCAATTGGATGTAAACTACCATCACGATGTTCTTGTTTTAAAACAGCACCAACAGCTTCTTTGGACGCATCAACAAATACATGACAGGGATATTTAGGATTAAACAAAGTTAAAATAGGTCTAGAAATCAATGCATCTTTTAATTTTTGAAAAGCTTTTTGACATTCATCAGTCCAATTATAAGGAGTATCTTTCTTCAGTAAATTTGTTAATGGGGCTCTAATTTTAGCATAATTTTGAATATATTTATGATAAACATTAATACTTCCTAAAAATCTTTGTAATTCTTTGATATTTTTAGGGGGTTGCAATTTCTTAATAACCTCTATATTTGCATTACTGGGCTGGTATTTACCTGCTTGAATTTCATATCCAAGAAAATTTATTTTTTCTTTAGCAAAATTACATTTAGATTGTTTTAATTTTATATTCTCTTTCTCACATATATCAAATATTATTTTAAGATGATTTAAATGTTCATCAAAATTTGGAGAGAATACTATAATATCATCAAAATAATTTAAAGCAAATTGAATCTGATATTTGTTTAAAATTTGTCTAAGAGCTTGTTGGAAAACAGTTGGGGAATTTTTCCAACCAAAAGGTAATCTATTAAACTCATACAGTCCAAAATTTGTAGTGAATGCCAATTTTTCAGTATCCTTTTCATTTAATTTTATATGCCAATAGCCTGATGCCAAATCCAATGTAAAAAAAGATTTTTGCATTTGATAATTGATCTAAAACAGCATCAATTCTAGGAATAGGTTCAGAATCAGTTTTAGTAATTTGGTTAAGCTTCTTGAAATCAATACACAATCTGCTTCTGGACTGCTCATCTCGCTTATAAGCTAAAGTTACAGGAGCAGCATAAGGACTATAAGGTTTAATAATTCCAGCTTTAAACAATTCATCTATTTATTTTTTATTTCACTATTATCTTTAGGAGATGCTCTATATGGCTATTGGTAATTCAGAAGTTAATATAACTCTGGGAGGTTCAACACTTATACAGCCAACATCATATTTACTTTTTGCAAATATATGATTATAATCATTCAACAATTTCTGTAATTTACTATCAGAATTTTTTCTATTTTCAAAATAATTACCACAATTTTTAGTACTAAGATCATTTTTACAAACAAAATTTTCGCTATTATCAAAATATTTACTAGATTGTTCAGCACTGATATCATTTTTACATACATAATTATTTTGGAAAACTTGTCTACTTTAACATTTTTACTTACCTGTTTTCCAAGCTGATACACTTCATAATTATGAAAATTCAATTGTAATTTAAATAATGAAACACATGGTGATGAAAGCAATAAATAATTCAAATTTGAATCTACTACATAAAATATCACATTATTTTCTATTTTACTTACTTTACACTTTACTTTGATTATTTTCTCTATATGAACTTGACTAGATATTGAAAATATTTTATCATGGGATTTCAATGAAATTTCTCTAAATTTATCACCGATTTTGTTAAAAATTTTTAACGGTAGAACGTTAATCTGCGATCCCGTATCAATAATACTGGGAATTTTTTCCTGTCCAATTTGGACATTCACTTTAAAGTAATATCATTTTTTAACTTCTCTTTTAGGAACCGTGTTATAGTTAATAGCAGGTAATTGTGGATATCGAATTGGCCGATACGCATACTGTAGAAGTCGGTATTGCACTTGTTGATAATTAAAAGGTCTCACATTACGAAAACTTTGATAAGGAGTGGCTTGCACTGGTCTGGGATAATAGCACCTCGGAACAGTTTGCCTTGGAGAAACAAATTCGTAATTACTATTTCCTAGACCATCCCACGGCATCTGAACTGGAAACAGTTTCCTAGCAAGAGTAATCCAGTCTTTCGGTGTGTCTATGTTTTGCACTGTTAACAGCATTCTTTGAGACTCAGGAAGTCCTTCCGTAAGTGCTTCCACCATTGTGGAATCTGTTAGTTTCAAGCTGGCTCCTAATTTCAACTTATTACGAAAATAAACATCAACATTATTAAATTTCTCGTATTTTAAAGACACAAAATCACTAAAAGTAACAGATTCCGACGTTGTGAAGTATGTCTCGAAAATATCCTTTATGTCTTTATCTAAACAATCATGTAAATAGAGGGCTAAAGCCTCTCCTCTAATACACTCTGAGAAAACAAATTTCTTTTCCTTTTGTGGAATGTTCTTTGCGGCACATTTCTCTTCAAACAATAGAAGATATTTGTCTATTGGAAAATTTGTACTTGTGCCGTCAAAAATAGGGAATTGAAATTTCACTGTATCCACAATAACTACGGATTCTTGCTAGTCAGTTGACATTTTTGCCATTTTTGAGCGTGTTAGCATTCCAATCACAAAATCTTGAATTTAAGAGTTCGCATTCACATCAATTTGAACACTAAAATCAATCACTTTAGAAGCACTTGATAAAACGCATAACTTTGGAGACGAGGGAAAGCACTTACGAATCGCCGGTAAAGAAGCAAAAGCATAAGACGATCACACACTGTCCCTTGACCCACTGTTGAATTTAGAAGCGCGTTAGAAATAAATCCAGGAGCTTTTTTCCCACGTAGAGGATATATCCTACCGGCTAATTAATAACTGTAATGTTTTCAGTTATTCTAACACATCGTGGGTGAATGGTGAGGCTATTCCATTTCACGTTTTGGCAGATGGTTGACGAAGCTGGGATTATTGCACCACGGAGAAAAATGATGACTCAGGACTTTTCACTTTTAACAGCATATCTTTATTTTATTTTAGAGCAGATGACTTTTTCCAGATGGAGTTAATCAAATAACGTATTCAGTAATTGAACTATTACATACGACTGACTTTAATATGTCATAATGTTCTAACAAAGTAAGAGGAGCATAGCGGAGGAGTTAGCAGAACGAAGGCGAGAAGGCATCTGTGTAGGAGAACTTATGACGCAGCATTTATATGAAAGGTTATGTAACAGAGTAGCTTCTAGAAAAATGTAGAAAAAGTTATGACGCAGCATTTATATGAGGAGGTTATGTAATAGGCGCGAATGTTCTAGAAGGTAATGGTGTAAGGGGAGATGCTGAATTGCAGAAAATTAATTAAAGGTTGCTGGTTCGCCAAGAGCAAAGCCATCGTATTTTTTTTATATCTTACACACACATATATATATAGTACTAATCAATAGAAAAACTGCCCTTTATATAAACTCATCTCTCCTACTAATGAAACTATAAAATTGCAAGACTGATTCTTCAGACCCAGAATAAACTGTTTGTGGCTGTAAAAGCTGTTTGTAGTTCATTCATTTATCTTTCAATTATAATTTTACTGCTTTAGTAAATTGGATTTAGCAGAAATTTTGGCCAGTGTAGTTAGAACCAAGATTTCTTGAGGGCATTGGGTACCCTTTCCTAGTCCCTGTCAGTCACTGTTTGTAAATCCTTTTACCCAGACTAGAGCTGACAGCTAGAGAATATCTTAGCAAAAGCAGTCCTCTAGAAGCAATAGAAACAAGTTCTTTGATTGCAAATGAATGAATGTTTCCCAGGATTAAAGAAAAGGTGGTGCTTATGTGAGCACTGGTTCCCTTTCTCGAACGCCAGCTGAAAGGGGAGGTAAGTACTTGTACACAATTTAGTTTGCAGAGTGTTCTCAGAAAACATCATGATATATTTCCTTGCATTATCATACATTATCGATCTTTGATTGGAAATGGGGAGTGGTCACTGTAGAAAGAACTGAACTAAAGAAAAAAGAAAGCATCGATTACACCATGAAATGACAGGTCAACTTGACAATTTTGCAATTTTCCCACATGCAAAAAAAGGGAATTTTGAATTTGAACAAATCACTGGAAGAAACATTTTTATTTGCTGTGAATGTGACTTATAACATGCTAAAAATGACTAAAATGATTTAAGCCTAAAAGAAAAGGATAAATTGCTAAAAAATGACACATTCGGTAAATGCAGCCAGAGAAGTATCTTTAAAAAGGGGAATTTCTCAAACAGCAAAAAGCATTTGCAATTTACTTAAAAAAATAAAACTGTTAAAGAACTAGTGAAAAATGAAAATATCTCAAGGAAGACCAAAAGTAATAAAAAATCAGCAGACATTGAAACCTCTTTTCTAAAAAGGCTTCAAGCTACGAGATTAAAAAAAGTTTCAATTTCTACAGCCCTTGTGATCGAAAAAAACTGGTTTCACTAAAATGGCAGGTGAAAATTTTATGCCAACTGATGGATGACTCACAAGCTGGAATGCGGGAAATAACACTGTTTATCGGAAATTACATAATCAGAAGAAAGGAGCAGATCAGCATTCAGCTGAGAACTGGATAAAAGACGTTTTTCTCCGGTTTGGTTTGGTTTATTGAGATAACACGATAGCATACTAAGGCTATCTGCCTAAGGTGAGAGATGCCTTCATAGGGGATTTTCTAAGAGAAACTCGCTCATATACATGTTACACACGGGGAAAACCAGGAAAATGGCCCATGCAGCTAGCCCGTTCATTTGAAATCAAACACAGGTCAGAAGTACCAGGGTTCAGAGACTTTATCATCTGGCCACTAGTGGGGACATTTAATTCAAGCTTCTAAAAGAATAGAAGCCACATGAAATTTATAGCACAGGCCGAACTAGTCAGTTTTACAAAGCATTACTGGAGCACACAATGTTTAAAAGTGAAACAGCAGCTTGTTTTAAAAAAACTAAAAGAACAAACTGTTTTATTAATGTACAATATAGATGCAACAAATTAAGGAGATGCCGTTGGTTATTGAGAAAAGAAAACCTCAATGCTTAAAAGGAGTCAAAAATAATTTAACTTGTTGTAAATCCCAGAACTCATGGATGACAAGCAGTATTTTTACTACTTTCCTTTTGAAACGGGACATAGAACTAAAAAATGGAAAGCGCCTTTATTGTTAGATAGATAACTGTGCTGCACACCCCTCTGATATCCTTCTGAAAAAGAATTAAATCAATGTTTCTTCCAGAAAATAAGACTTCTGTCATTTAGTCTTTATACCAATGCATTATAAAAGCTTTCAAATGTCATTACAGAAAAAGTGTCCTCCAAAAAAAATTTTTTTTAATTGAACCTTGTGATAATGTAAGCACTTTGAAGCAGATAACTAAGCTGATAATTTCGTAAAAGGTTATGCATATACATTGTCCAGTACACAGGAAACAATCACCCACAAGACAGTACAAAAATTGCTTTACACATGGTTCATAGCCACATTTTAGTTAAAAAAATAAGCACCTATAAGCACTTTTCAAGCACATTTTAAGGAAAAAATAAGCACCTGTCTAATTACATTAAGCTAATTTTAATGTAGTAATGCTGTAATTAGGTCTAATTACAACTGCATAACCTTAAAAAAAATTAAACTTGTAATTTGAAATATGAGCAATGCAATATTTATTAAGAGAATGAGCATTACCTCAACAATGGAAAACAATTAACTTTTTTCTTAAAATTTTAAATGACAGTTCAATTTACAGAATTAGTTTACAATGAGGGAAAAAAATTGTGCAGAACTAAACTATATTACAAAATTTAATGATGATATTTCAGTTGAAAATATAGAAAATAAATAAGAATAAGCCATATTAATTGTATTCCTTTGGCACCTAATAATAAATACAATTTATTTTTCCACACATATTAATATTTAAATAATTTAACTTAAATCAAAATTCTGAACATTTTCTAAATTTTCATTGCATAACAGTTTTTCCTTAACATATATCCCAAGCAAAGTAATTTAAGTAATAAAGAGGCACATTTCTGAAATCAGAAGACAGGAAATTGCTTCATTCAGTCATCCTTTAACAGTAAAAGCTTAACTAACCCGCATACTCGAAATTCCCGAATATTCCGGATAGTAACTGGAAAAAGAGGAGTGGGGGAGATTGTAGCTGTTCTTTAGATTTAAATTTAGGCTAAATAAATGATTTTGACATTTCGATATGTGCATCATATAAAAACCAACGGAACTGAGAAATATTCTGCTTAGAAAGCACAGTAAAACTCTTTTAAGTGTGCATAAACAAATCTCAGACTGAACATCAAAATTAATTATCAATGCAAAATACCGCAAACGTTATTGCGCAATACGTGCGGTGTAATTCTTCCATATGGGATATTACGCAATCGGAATCAACACCTGACGGTATTCGGAGAAAAAAGAACTAAATAAAGGAAAAGAAAGACTTACTAATCTGGGGTGTTTCTGATTCTAATTTTCAACAGACAGTATTAAATTTCCGGAATAGAATCAATCTTCGCTTGGGTTCGGTAAACCGCAAAAACTTTTAGTCCTATTCAATCCAGATTGGACAGTGACAAAAAAAAAGTCCGCTGCTTCAATATTAGAGATTTTGCGGAGAAACTCCCAACTTCCGTACTGTATAATGTATTGGCAAAGAAAATGAAATTATTTTGACTATTCGATTACTTTCCTTTTATTTGGGCCATTCCGAATATTATTTCTTAGAAAGCTAATTGTGTAAAAACACACCCATTTTTGGAAGTTTATCTATACTTCAGCAGTTACTGCATGCTCATAATATAAGCATAACGATCATAATAAACACGAATATGAACTGACCACGCGAAACGAGAATGCAAATTTATTAAAATCTTGATAGAAATTCAAACGTGTGTAGTATTTGGGTGGGAGGAAAAGAATACCGAACGTACCGGAATTTTCTACGTTTTCGCAATTCTTTGGCCAATAGAACGACGTGCACCTGTCTGTACTCTCGCGCGCACCTAGGTTACGTTAATGCAGAGGAAGGGGGGGAAAGCAATTTTCGGGAGTATGATTCACCATCTGACGTTGCATATAAGAAAGAAAAGTTGTTTATTTAGTTTCGGCTTTGGTACGGGGAAAAAATGCGCGTTCATTAAAAACAAAGGATTAAAAAAAAGCACTAAAAGCAAAAAAATAAGGGCTTTAAAGAAAAAGTAAGCACCTATAAGGGCCTTTATATTTTATTTTCAAATATAAGGACCGCTACGAACCCTGTTTACAAAGTGTAGATTTTATTTAGAAGTCACAGAGGAATTGCAAGTTATTTCTAATATTTTGGACATCAATGAGGAAAATTCTGAAGATTCATTTTTAGAATACACTGCAGCTAATGATAATATTGAGACCGCATGTGCAAATGCTATGATATTATTATGAAGTGTTAAATGCAGCTTAAAAGAGATGCAGAAATTGAAATTGACAGTGAATGTGCCTAACCTCAGCTGAATTGAGAAAAGCACTGCAAATTTTAAGAAATCTTGAATTGAAGGTGGAGATCAGAAAAGCTACCGACAGTTTTACAAACTAGAAAATACAATTGAAAGACTGTTGAAAAACAATGTGAAACAAATACAGATAGAGCAGTTCCATGTGAAAGCTAAAATTTCATCGGGTATGTTGTAATGAAATTTATGAAAAAATCAATTTCTAAGCTTCAAAATAACTTAATTTTAGCATTAATTTTTAATTAATAATTTAGGTATTAGTTATTAGATTAATTGTTAGTTACTATCTTATTAATTAAATGATACTGCAATCTGCAATACTGAAATCACCGTTTAATACACTCAAGTATGTTTGAAGCAGAAGTGATTTTAAAAACTGCCAGGTACTGTATAAGGATTATGGGACTGTGTTGTATATATACATATAACATTTTCTTTATACTCTAATGTGCAAATTTTATAAAAAATGAAGAGTTGTAAAAATAAAATACTTTTATTGATTTATATTTTACATTCGTACCATATTCCCAGTAAACTTATTGGGTTTGATAAAATAATCCTAACTTATTTTTGAAACAATAAAATTTTATCTGGTATGTTGTTATGAAATTTATGAAAAAATCAATTTCTAAGGTTCAAAATAACTTAATTTTAGCATTAATTTTTAATTAATAATTTAGGTATCAGTTATTAGATTAATTGTTAGTTACTATCTTATTAATTAAATGATACCGCAATCTGCAATACTGAAATCACTGTTTAATACACTCAAGAAAGTTTGAAGCAGAAGTGATTTTAAAAACTGCCAGGTACTGTATAAGGATTATGGGACTGTGTTGTATATATACATATAACATTTTCTTTATACTCTAATATGCAAATTTTATAAAAAATGAAGAGTTGTAAAAATAAAATACTTTTATTGATTTATATTTTACATTCGTACCATATTCCCAGTAAGCTTATCGGGTTTGATAAAAAAATCATAACTTATTTTTGAAACAATGAGCTGTAGCGGAAAATGGAACCAGCACAGCATGAGAAGCTCAACAATATAAAATGTAACCAACACAGCATGTAAAGCTCAATAATATATTGAATTACAATCACAAGCAACTAAGATAAATATAGCTTCGTTATTTTCATACAGAAGCTATAGCTGCCATAGGGAATTAAGAATGTTAATTGCTTCAATAATGGTCATACAAAAGTAAAAACATTATAGCATAAATAATTCAAAAGTCAAGAAAGTGCTTAGTTCATTATATAAACACATTAATGAAATTATGTATGAAATCAGAATGCCATCTGGCTCAACGCAATGAACTTTTCTGGCCGATCTTGTTGTGTGTCATGTAGCAATCACATTCATTGAGAGACTTTTCACCTCACGGACAGAATATCCTCTCCAGATTGGGCATTACATGATTGCATATACCATCATTCATCTTTATTTCCGCTGGGGAAGGGGAAGTTGCAAAGAGATGAGTTTTAAATTTAAGTTTAAATGAAGGCAGAATTATTTCTATGAAACACTGGTGTTTCATAAATTAATATAAAGCTTCTAATAATTTCTTTTTTAAATAGCAAATATTTTTTACCAGTACATTTCTCTGGGACAGACTATCAATAAGCAATGTTACTTTACAAAAACCATCCCCTATACTATGTTACAAGCAAGCCAGATTAACTTTCCAACAATGGCTATTGTAAAAACACAGTGAAATCTAATTCAGAATTTTTTTTTTGGGGGGGGGAGGCAGAGTATGGTTCCGTGCAATTTTTGACTTTTTCTCCGAGTTAAGATTTACAACACTCAAAAGAAAGCAATTTTCAGCCAAATGAATTCAACATGACAAAGCATCTGACATGCAGATCAGTAAAAAGTACTTCTAAAAGCCTTTTAGTATTAGAAGAATCAATGGAATCTGTAAACTTAGGGATCTCGTATTTTTAAACCCAAGAAAACATGAGAATATTTGATCATTTCAGTTTGTAAGATTCTTCACCTATTTATTATAAGTAGCATTAAAAATATTTTAAGTTTGTACACGTCAAAATGGCCTTTTAGTTTATTATGTAGTTTCTCAAAACTTGAATAAGTGTCAAATTCTAGGAGAAAGAAAAAAAATTGTTAAAACCCTAAACATCATGTTTCATGTCACCACTGTAACATAAAAATACACATAAATGAATATGGTGGATAAAATAGAAACTGAAATCTGAACAGCAATCGAAGAAAGTTGCATTATTATGCAACAGCAACACTTGTTGTTCTATTATTATTAAAAATTATTATAAATGTATAATAATGTATTAGTTACTAATTCAGAAGTCAAACAACAAAAATCAGCGTTATATTTAGCTGATTTTTGTTGTTTGACTTCTGAATTAGTATTTATTCAGCGTGTTATTGTGTCTTAATGCATTAGTTGCTGCTGCTTATTTTGGCATGGTATTTCTCTTCTTTAGTATGCTGAAATTTGATCAATATGTTGTGATAATAACCACATAATATTCAAAATAAACAATCAATGAGCAAATTCAATGTTCTTTATTCCAAGAAAAAT
Organism: Stegodyphus dumicola; assembly: GCF_044657685.1. NCBI lineage: Eukaryota > Metazoa > Arthropoda > Arachnida > Araneae > Eresidae > Stegodyphus > Stegodyphus dumicola. The sequence continues at coordinate 57,256,221 of NC_140771.1, read as the reverse complement.
GGAGGCCAAAGTCTTTTCAGAATTCTGAACCTACAGTATTGGAGAGATCTACTATGCTTTTTACACTCTAGTCTCAATTAGTGTCAAGGTTAAAATGACAAATTCACATCTCAGCTACTGTCACTATTTTCTTTTCTCTCTCTCTCTCTTTCTATATATATATATATATGCAAAAAGAAACATACAAATAGGCTAAAAATTAAAAACAAAAATTTTAAACCTGTCCTGCACTATAGCTGCAGGATTAAAGTAAAATAAAAGCATCTAAAGTTAACATTAAATTGAAATCAAAGAAAGGCAATTCCTCAACAATATTGATAATTGCAACCGTGTATAAGAGGCTTAACGCAATATCTAAACATATCACAATTAAAATAAGAATTCATTAGTAGAACAAACTCGAAGAATAAAAATGCGAAAAGGAAAATTATACAAAAATAAAAATTAATCTCCTTTTACTGAAACTTCAGTTCAGAATTCATCAAATTCTGGACACATATGAGATTCGATTTTTCAGTTTTATATGGATTTTAATGTCTTGAATGAAAATTTAATTGAATCTTTTTTTAGTTTTTTTATCTCAAATGCACCAGGGTAACGAAACATGTTTTTGAAACATATTAATCGACTTTTATGAAATTTTAGTTCATTTTACCATGATGAGCTCTGAATTGGAGTTTCAGTAAAAGGAGATTAATTTTTATACTTGTATAATTTTCCTTTTCGCATTTTTATTTTTCGAGTTTGTTCTACTAACAGGGTTCATACAAATTTCTGCACACAGAAATTAAGTACTTTTAAGGACCATTAATGAAAAAAATTAATGACCTATGAGCAAACGGGAACTGAATAAATTCAATTGAAGATATTATTTATGCCTGAATTTCACTTTTGTAATACCATCCTAAAAGTAAAATAGATCCCTAAGTAGTACTAAACATGAATTAACATAATTGTTAATAAGTCTGAGAATAAAATAAACTATGCAATTTATCAAATAGCATTAACTATTTTACACTTATGATAGTTGGTCATATTTGAACGTTTATATCGATTTCCTTCTCTTTTAAGCATCTTTTCTAACAATTAGAGATTCGTCTCAATATGCAAACCAATGCTCTCACTAGTTTCTGCGTGCTTCATCTCCTAACTTGTCAACCTCTCCATAATGTACCTATGAGGGTTTAATTGATCTGGTAAAAGTTAAATAGTCCAAAACCCCCCGACAGACGTGAAGCATATTATCGCTATGTCTGAAATTAACTACAATATCAGACAAAGGTTTAAATAAGCCTGTTATTTAAAAAGAACTTAGAACATAAAGGCATGTTCTGATGCTAACAAAATCAATTACAGCTCATGGTGACGTTATTAAACAGGAACAGTCAAATTAAAACTAATATTGTGGACTAGTGGTCAAAGATTATACAATTTAATTGTAATTTAATCTAGCTCAATAACTCTATCAAATGAGGAAACAGAAATAGGAAATTATAGTAAAGGTTGAAATCATAAACAATTCGGTAATTTACATAATAATAACTGCACATATCTTTGAAGAATAATTTCCTTTATGTACTCAGTTTCTTTCTTCAACACGTTTGCTTTTCATTTTAGAATTTTTGGATTTAATTAAGGATTTCAGTTATTCTAAAAAACACTAAATGCATTTAGGATGTACAGAAAAAGTGGCTAATTTTATTTCTTTAGTAATATGAAATATATATAGTAAAGGACAGTTACAGAGCTGATGTGGCAGAATTTCTAGAATTTAGTGACACACCGAACAACAAAATCTAGAAATGGCAAAACTTAGAATTTAGAAAGGCAGTAGGCAGCAGAATTTAGGTTCCACAGAGATTGCATCAGGTAAGAAAATGTCTAGTGCCAGCTGTGTGTATGATGCATTAAGAAATATTAGATGAATCTTTTAAATTGCAAGTTTTCAATTTCTTTATTAATAAAAAAATCCCTTTCTACAATGCCTGCCCATGTGATAAAATCAGAAGCATTTTTGATATTTTCCATGCTTCTGTCTAGTGAAAAGTAGAGAAAATAAAGAGAAGATATATATGTTAAGATTCTAGTATCAGAAGTAATACAGTCACAAGTCTTTAATCCGGGTGATAAAATGGCATGCAGAAATTATAAAATTAAACATATGAAACCGTAATTTATAAAATAATGAGCAATTATGATCTAAAGGGTATCAAAATTTACAAAAAAAGAAGCATAATATTTATTTGTTTACTTTATTAAACATTTCTTTCAACGTGCGCATGCGTAAAGCATACATTACGCATAGCCGAAATTAGAAAACTATTTGATTTGTATTCGTGATATTTATAACAACGAGGAATTTGATTTAAATCATATCAAAGACGGAGTACATTGAGATGAAATACTACATTTAGTAAGGAATTATAAGCCGAATAAAATAAAAACATCTGTGCTGAAGATAACGACAGTGCTGACAGATAAACTTCCAATTGATTGCGTGCCGCAATGCCCCCCCCATACGCAGAGCAGCGTGAAACGCCTTTATCCATTTTTTGTAGCAATTCCACTTTTTGTTTGATGGACATCGAAACATACTTTCGTTTCCTAGATCCTTTGGGAGCTCCAGCATCGGAAATTCTATTTGACATAATCGAAAGTTCAAGCTTACTTTTATAAAATTGCTCTTACAGTCTGCAAAAAATAATAAGCCGGATCCAATTCGAAGATTAAGGAACAACGCAATCATCAACATTATTTGAAATAGATAATTTTAGCTTATACCATCTGTTATACATTAAACATGCACGCGTAAACGTATTTTGCGCTTGTGCACACGCATATGCGCAGTCGTAAAGGTCTTGCGTGCACGTGTAAACGCCTTTGCGCATCTGTCAACGCGGCGCATGCGCAGATAGATTTTAGCTTTGACGTCCGGATTATGGGTGTCCGAATTAACGACTTTTGACTGTACATTCAAATATTATGTTTTCATTGTTCTTCCAGATGTTTTCCCAAAATTAAGAAATTCATTGCAAACTTTCTGTAAAATACATCCACTACATGTTGATACCATGGAGACATTTTTCATTTTGTCACATATTTCTCGAAACTTCTAGAATCGTGGGTCTATAAATCTTGCCTTCAAATCCTTCTAAACTTTCCAAGCTGCAATGTCTAAAATCCTAAAGAAAAATTATCCCTACCATTTCTCTAACAGAAAAAAGTCAGAAATATTTTGGAAAAAAGTATAAAATTAATTTTTTAGAGAAAACTGATGTACATTCTGAGACAATTACATGGGAAAAACTTTTACTATGAGAAAATTAAAAACAAGACATTTTTAATTAATTACATAGCTAATTTTGCTTTTGCTAAGAGCTGTTTCGTAAATTGTGCTTTATAGCATTATACCTTGTTTATTTTTCAGATTTAAAATATTTTATAAGTTGCCAAAATGAAACTTTATAATATGACAGCGAAAAATAAATATGTTTTATTTTAATGTTATTTTTTAAATATAATTTCAATATATTACTATTATTTCAATAAAATTTATCAATCTTACGTTTTTAAAAAAATCGTCGAAAAATTCTCAGATTTTGGAATTAAAAATTTTCTATAGAAACTAATTGCCAAAATGTTGAAAAGTCGCCAAATTTAGAACCGTTTAATAAAAAAATTCACATCCCCAAAAGCAAAAAGTTGTTTAAGAGCTCTTTACTAGAAAAAATGAAATGCTTATGTTTCACTTCTTGCTTAGAAACTCGAGTATCCCATCATTTATATTAGAAATAGAAACAAATTATAACTCATGAACCCATTCAAAAGATTACCATATATACGGCAGCGAATCGCCAAAAATATTCCTCAAAATGCTAATTCACACTCAAAATGACAGTCGTAAAAACAGACAGAAATTTCAGATTATTAAAATTAAGAACCTTCTGTTGATTTTGGCTAAAATTAAGGACCAAAAATCGATTCCAAAAAATATAAGGACTCTTAAGGACCGTATGAACCCTGTACTAATGGATTCTTATTTTATTTTCAATATGTTTGGATATTGTGTTAAGCCTCTTATACATGGTTGCAATTATTAATATTGAGGAATTGCTAATTTAACGTTAACTTCATTTGCTTTATATATATATTAAGAACAATCAATCCATGTTTAATTTATTTCTAGCATAAAACATTAAAGGTACCCATCTGACACGCATGTTGATTCCTCTACTACCTTTTGATGGAAGATATTTTTTTTTAATCATCTCAGGACTAATGTCCATTCTGTTCTGAGAAGCAAGAACACATCAGTTTTTCATCATATATCACTTCACATTCTTCAGTATACATTTCTTCAGTAACCAAATCTACTCTGCAGTCTTGTCCAAGATCATTTCTGAGTGATGTCCTATGCTATCTAAATACAAGAACCAGACTTGTATTCAGATAAGCATACTTGCCAACCTATGACACTCAAAAATCAGGAGATTTTTCACAATGTTAAAAAGACTTTTTAAATGATGAAAATATAGTTTTTGGTAATGAATTAACTTTAAATAGTAACTAATTCTTAAATGCAAGCAACAAAAAAGTACCTTACACATAAGAAACATTTTTATTACTTGCATCGTTAAAAAAAAAAACACTTTAATCAGTTTTTGTACAAATGTTATAAACAGTGGCAGATTTTGCTTTCTTTAAGAAAGAAATTTCATAATTTTGTTCCTAGCAATTGCCACGTAGGCCCGCTTTCGCTAATAAAACTTTTTCTAATTTGTCATCACTAATATTAGATCTAAATTTAGTGCTCGTTTTCCCACTGAAAATCCTCTCACACTCTGCATTACTATGGGGAACTGTCAAGATGTCCAACATAATTCTAGACAGTTCACTATATTTTAAAATTCCATCAGCATCTTTCAGTTTTCCAATTAAACACCACTGGGTGTCAGTCCTAGCTGATTTTATAACTTCATCCAAGTTTTCTAATTGTAAACTGCTGTTATGCAGCTGTTGGAACTGTTTCAATTTTTCCTTCCTTTTAGAACTCCTTTCAAGATAATAATAAATATCAACAATGTGTTCATCCACATTTATTGGTAAAGAAGCTGCCCCTTTTTCAGCTGCTAAATTTAAGAGGTGACAGGTGCACCTTATAATCTGGAAATATGAATTTGCCTTTCTCAAGATGCCTGCAACACCAGTCTTCTAAGCCTACCAATACTGGTGCATTATCGGCACCAAGTGCTAAGCAATTATCCAGAGGAACTGCATTTTCTTTTAAAGTTTTAATAATTAGCTGTGCTATATTAAAACCTGTCAAATGTCTAAAGTGGGGACAGAAAGTAAACTGCACTCAATTTCTAAAGACTCTGGATTAAAAAAAGAAACAACAATTGGATACAGTTTTGAATCGGTATTATTGCTTCCGTAGAGAGGCAGAACGGAGCTGTTTTAACGCAATCGATAACTGAAGATTTATTTTTCAAATCCAGTTCTTTAACAATTGCACCTGTTTTGATTCTTGAGTATTTCTTATCAATTTCACTATTGGGAAACATTTTTCTAAATAAAAACTGCAGTGTGATCCGATGCATTCAGTGGCAGGTTGTGTTCCAGTAAAAAGGCAGAGAACAGATATTCTGCATTAATAACGTTTTGGTCCTTCGTTTCCGAAGAAAAATTCAATTTTTCGTTTTTTTCAAAACAACTCCTGTTGTCCTTGTGTTTTTGTGTATGCACATATTTGAGAATATCCGCCCTTCCACCATGCGAAATCGAAAAGTCGCAACGACAGGCGGTACACATCGCAAATTTATTACATTTCCTTGAGGAAATAATGGAAGGAAAGTCAACTGTGTACGATTTTTGAAACGTACACGAGTATTTCCACCTTTCTTGCAGACATAACAAAAGATGATAATTTCTAAAACTATTTCCCGAAGGCATGTGTACTCACACAACTCAGGACAAAATGACCGAAATAACTTAAGAACATCCAAATAACAGCTTGCTTTGTCCTCATTCGTAATATATGCCAGATGACACGCAGGTGGAGCACAATGCCCATTGGAGAACGAAGTTTCTGGATACGTATATGCTCTCACTCACAAAGCAGAAGTTATCTAATTCGCAAGCAGTGGCGTAGCTAGGATTCCAGCACTCGGGGACAACTGAAGAATTTGCGCCCCTTTCTATGTGCCAAGAATGCAAAACATTCAATAAAAAATTTCGTAGCATTAATTTGGCGCTCCCTGGATGCTGTGCCCGGGGACAGATGTCCCCTCTTGCCCCACCCTAGCTACGCCACTGTTCGCAAGGTTTTGTTTTAGATATAATCTAGAGAAAATTCAATTGCTTTCAAACGTCCAAAATCACTTTTATTTTTATTCATATAACAAAGTATTAAGCCAAGTTTCATAAAAATCAGGAGAAATATATTGTAAATCGGGTTGGCGGGAGAGCGGTCGAAAATCAGGAGAGTTGGCAACTCTGGATAAGGTATATAGACACAAAGAATACAATATCACTATACATTATAAGCACACTGTCACGAATTATCGCTCGTTTATTCAAAATTCAATAACCTTCAATATTCCCTGATATTACAAATGAATAACTTGTGCAATTTCATAAAAATCAATTTAAAATCTTTAATTATACTTCAGAATAGTACTGAGCTCTTTTAACTGTATCATATGTATTACATGATCCTAAGGGTTGGAATTCTGGAATCTTTTTGTAAATCAAAATATAAAATCTAATGATTTGTACATGTTAGTTTGATATCGCATTAAAAAAATTTGCAACTTTAAAAAAGAGAAAAAAAAAGAAAAAAACTTTTACTTTAAAACAGACAAAAAATTTTTAAAAAGATTTCTTTCTTAAAAATAACATCAAATGCCAATAAATTGAAATATGTTTGCTTTATAATGAAAGAATAATTGTCTCAAGTTGAAAATATTAAATTACACAACAACATTTTTGCCCAAAATGTCATTTATATAAACTAATAAATCTGTACAATAAGTTGATTATGATTCAGATGACAATTCATTAATGATGATTTGGTGATTACAAATACTCAATAAAATGCACATCATTTTCAGCTTGATTAAAATTTTAGCAACATATTGTGTGCCAGTATTCAGCATGATAAAAATACTTCAGATTGTAATCAATTTAATAAATAAACGTACAGATTCTCAAAGGAATAACAAAATTCATTTGAATAGTCCTCCACTTGTGTTTTGAAAAAATACTTATACCAGCACTGATCTGATGTAACATGAGTATCATAATTTTAAATACGGTCTTAATGCAGAACATAAATGATTATTGAATATTTAAAATGACAGTTTAATTAACGTCGATACGGGTGGTAACCTTGACCTTGTCCAGCAGTTCGAGTTCCCTGAGGGCCATCCCCTTGCCCACCATAACTTCCTGGAGCAGTATAATTTCCAGCAGCATTATAGTTATTTGGTCCAGTACCATAACCTAGGAAAAATGTAGCATTAACAAATTTTGCAAATTAAATATATTATTACTATTTTGTAAATAACATGATTTTATTGCGTTTGTTAATACCATGCAGATTTAGAGGAAATTTGTATATCTAAGAAATGCTCAAATAGACTGATCTATAAAAAGCTTGCGAACTAAGCCTGACATAGGCAACTGTACACTTTAAGGAATTGTATGTTAGCATTCATAAATTTAAAGATGCAAGCATCTTTGAATCATATGGTAATTATTATTTCATATAACATAATAAATGTATAAAAGAATAATTGAGCATTTTTGTGTTTTCAAATAATAAAATGCAATACACCTTATTTTATTATTACACTCTTTATATTACAATGTCAAGTTATTGGCATGACCTGCAAAAAGTTTTATGTTTCTTTACAAGATCTGCAGTTACATGCATGCTTACTTTCCTTTCATAAGAGAGAACCTTTGCACATAATGCTTCTTCATCAACCTTGTATTTTGTTTCAGATGATATACATATCCTATATATTATCTATGCCCATGCATTACACTATTCATCAATATTAAAGGATAATATGAAAAAATGTTACCACAGATTACAGACTTTAATTAATTATTTATGTTAATTATCTGCAACTGAATACAGAAATGGACTTTTGTGTGAAATCTGCAAAGTATATAACTGAAAATATTTTGCTCAAAGAACACATATTGGAATTCTGGTGTAAAGCATTGTTCACAGTTAATGTTGTTCCTAAAAGTATCAGTATTCATTAGTTATGATTCAAGAGAATCATTCAAATAAATGGCAAAACTGGTGGTAAACTGGAAGACTGACATACGCAGACGAAAGTTGCCCAAGATCTGAATATCTCTCACAGTGTGATATCATGTTATTCAAACCATTTTTTAAGTAGTGAATCAGAAAGTATACAGCATGGTCAAGGGCCAGCCACAAGCAACAACTGCACCTGAAAGACTATTATCTGTCATTGGTAGCTTAAAGAAAGCATTATGTAACTGACAGTGTTGGTTCTTGATTGAAACCATGTATCTTTTAGTATCTTATTATTTAATCTGCAACTTTTGTCAGTCCTTGCCATGATCCAAATTAGCTATATATAAGAATAAATTTCTTAGAAGTGAGAAAGAGAGCTTTGGTATTGATGTGACCATTACGATATTTCATAACCCATCTCTGAGAATTACTTCAGCCTTTGCTAGCTCATGAGATTACATTGGTTGAGGGCAGCACTGTTAATTTTAAAGCTTTAAAAAATAGGCTGTTTAAATTTTCTTCTGAGTTATTTTAATAAATGGGACAACAAGTTACCTAAAAGAGAGACAGAGTTTAGTTAGATAAGTGAGTGATTCCCTACAATGGGAACATGAATCAATCATTCCACTCTTGCATAAAAGCTTTATGAGAATTCTCACTTCATCCTCCAAAGGGGCTTCTTTCAAATGATTGTTTTATTTTGTCCAATGGGGCCTACAGGAATCAGACTTTTTTTTACTTTTACACTGCTAAGGAGGACTACTGACCGGGAACAAGCCCTTGCAGTATGATGTCCGCCCTGCAGATATTTATCAAGTCTAAATTAAAAAAAAAAAAAAAAAAGATTACAGAGTCACATCTAGATAGGGAATACAAAGGACTACCTTGGATACATATGACATTCCAGGAATCAGACTGCACACAGTAAAGAAAAATCATAGTGTAACTAAAAATGTGAGTCTAGGTGGTTTTGATCTGAAGTGAGTGAGGAACATGCAATTTGCCTTCCCTTACTTGTAAAAGATCCAATTTGTATGGCAGATATTTCATGGTTTGGGGGTGGAATCATTTAAAAAAAAGGGGGGACTAACTTTGCTGCATATTTTTGACAAAAGTTCTGTTACCAGTCATAGAAATGAGTATGAGGTCTTGAAACACCATGAAAAGCTGTTTAGAGATGCTGTTGGACCAGATTTTCTGCTAACCACGTGGAGCATTTCTTCTGATGTCAGAATACTGAAACAGTTGAAAACAAAAGGTGTCACTCGGCCAGAATGACCAGCTTATGCATCAAACTTGGAACTTGACTGAGCATGTGTGGAATGCTTCAGGCTATTAAACTGCAGTGTGTCAAATACAAACCAGAATAAAAAAAAATTTACTTTAAAAAGACTGGTGTGCACTTCCATAAGACTTGATTCAACACTTCGCTAAACTCCATGAAAAAAGATCTGTTACAAAACAAAGATTATTTTAATTACATTTCACCACCCAGACGGTTAGTAATCCTTACTGCCATAGGGATGGGCCCGGGTTCGAATCTCAGAGAAGGCATTCACTTATTAAGTACTTTCATGATTAAATTGCCACCACTTCCGGCTCTTATAATGGTGCAAGGATAATGCCTATTAAAGAAAGTGCCCGGCCCACTAAAAACAATTTATTTAAACATTTCCATAAATTTGACTTGTACTGCCTTTCTAAACTGACTATCTTTAGCAAGAACTCCCAAAATCTTCTGATATTAATAGTATGAGATAAATAAAGGAAAACTCGGCACAAAGTAATGTTACATTTAGTTAATTACTAAATTAATTGCTGTTATTGTATTTGTTCACACTATGCAAACACAGGGTGGGACTTGTAGTCCTAAAAGATGCTTCGATACTTGACTGAATAAAAAGCTTGAAAACACCAAGCTTTTGCTTTCAAATCAATTTCTTCAACTGATATTTATATTTACACTGCAGCAGTTGAGGACAGAGAACCTCTGCCCAGCAAAAAAATTGCACCTTATTTTTCATGACTGAAACTTCAGAGAATTTTTTCAATTATACTTTTCGTGCTAATTATAAAACCTGTTACCATATTTCTCCACTAGGCAATGCTTCTGAGTAACTACTTTTCATTTTCTACACATAACATCTTCATATTACATTTTATACGATGCTGCAATTCATAAAAATTATTTTTAAACAAAATTCTATTTACTTTTATTCAAAAATTTTAGCTCAGATATACACCATTTTAGAACTAAAAGGTGTTCCAACAAAAGCACTTCGGAAAATGAAAAATATTTTTTTACATACTTCCAACAGGTAAAATGCTTCAATTTAAGAATAAAAACTAAGGCCTGGCATATATCAACCATAACTTGCTCTACAGCACCACACACTCTTGATGAAATTTGTAATCACTTTTTCATATACCTGCTTATCTAAGGAGCTAATAACACATTCAATATCCTATTTAAGTTCTTGCACTTTTCATAAAACATGTAATATCAGGACATTTTAAAGAAAACAACTGCAAGGAATAAGGTGACATGGCCTTGCTAGCTATTTATGGTCACTGTTGCAAATGAACAAAGCAATTGTCACATGGCAGGAATTATATTGTTGAAACCATTTGTGTTTAATATCAATTCTTTGCAAATGTGGCTACAAGAAACTGGAAATCATATTGTGGTACCATTCTCCATTAACCAAAACTGCATTTTTTTCACCTTGGCACAAGGCTATCACTCCATCAACACAAAATCTACACTACACAGTAATTTGTTGTGGATACAACGGTGTCTCTTGAATTTCAGTTGTCCAAATGCAATAGTTTTGTTTGTTGACCACTGTTCCCATAAAACTGTGCTTTGTTGCTAAACACTTATGTTTCTTACAAAATTTTCTTCCACTCACTGCATCCTCAAACCCATTCGACAAAATTCCTCCGCTGCAAATGAGCATTTGGTTTTAAATCATAAGTCAGCTGAATTTTATGTGCATGCTTGTGCAGATCTCCTGTGAGAATGGGACATAGGAAACTTTTCAAAATGCTCATTGTGAATGACACCGAATGGATCTTTTGGGACTTATGATGCTTTCAACAGACTGGCAGGATCAAGAGCACGCAATGTTTTTTACAATTTTCAATCTTTTGATTATCTAAGTTCATAACAACATTTTCTATGACTTTCATGTATTAAGAAATTCAGTTATATTCAGTGTATATTCAATAAGTTCAACAGGTGCATTTAAATAGGTTTTCATTTGAAGAGGTTTTTGTTTTTAAAAAAATTGAAAACCTAATACTCTCTACCTACATTCACAGCCTTTACACAATTTTTATATTTAAATTTATAATTTAATGCAAGGATGGAGTACTTTGCAAGTATTTTCTATTAGACACATGCCAAACATTCTGGCTATTTCTATCCCCACACCTTCAACTTGATGCTAGAACAGGGTCTGTACACATTTCTGCACATAGAAATTAAGGACTTTTAAGGAGCATTAATGAAAAAAATTAAGGACCTGTTAGCAAAAGGGAACCGACTAAATTCAACTAAAGATATTATCTACGGCTGAACTTAACCTTTGTAATACCTTCCTAAGAATAAAATAGATCCGTAAACAGGATATATTATTATTAAACATAATTTTATAAAAATAATTATAAAACAAATTTGAGAATAAAACCAACTTTAAAAAATTTATCAAGTAGCATTTAGTATTTCACACTAATAATAGTTGGACATACTTAAAAAACAATTAGTGACATTTTATTTATTTTTACTATTAGTTAGTTTTATGCTGACCCTCCCTTTTTTAATTATGTCTTATTTTGTCATGTTTGCTCAGTCTAGAGGTTTAGCAAATAGCACATAGATTGTATGTCAAACGGCATAGGTTAAAATGAGAAGTAAAATCATAACCAGCATGACTGGTAACAGAAGACTGGCTATTGTTACTGCTGCTGCTTGCCTTAGAGAGAGACCTGCTGATCAGAACAGACCTGAAAGTCTGATGCAAGCACAGTTGGCAAGTTTTGAAAGTTGGTTACCTTCTATCTGTCTGACATATTTAGCATCATAGCTTCATATAGAGTTGCTAGGGTTGTAACCCAGTTAATGTACTTTAAAGTTCCAATAAGCTACTAAAGCACCAGAAGTGATAAGTTGTTTTGTATTATTTTGAGTCTCATCAGCTGCAAATAACTTTTACATTAATTTTTACATTTCCCTGCTGTATCTTGTGACCACAGTAAACATTAATGGAAGGCAATAACTAGCTTTAATTTGCAGCAATAGCTTTTAAGGGTGAGCAGTTAGTAACAAATAATTAAATTACGTAGCCTAGATACCCTTAGTCATTAAAGATTTACATGGCCACTATAATTTTTTTTTTTTTTTTTTTTTAAATATTTGTTAAAAAAAAGCACTATTAAGATCACAATCTAATACCATTTCACAGTTTAAAATACCTGTAATTTATGATATTGATTCTTAAATGATATTTAGATAATTACACATTAAAAGTTACAAAATATTTATATTTTGTAGCAATAACACTCAAAAAAATACTTATGCGCCTTTTTATTATTTGAAGCCTTCCCGTACATTTTGACTAGTAGTTATTTAGACATTTAGGAAGGCACTTGGCAACAGAATTTATGATCCACAGAGAGTGCATCAGGTGGGAAAGTGCCTAGAGTGCATTGAGTCCTGTGTACAATGCATTAAGTATCATATACGATGAATCTTTCAAATTGTCAGTTTTAAATTTATTTATTAATAGAAAAATTCCTTTTCTATAAATGCCTGTCCATGCGATAATATTAGAAGCATTTTTGATATTTTCCATGCTTGTATCTAGACAAAAGTCGAGAAAATAAAGGGAAGATACACGTTAAGAAAAAGACTTCTTTCATCAGATGTAAAAACATTCAAATATTATGTTTTCATTGTTCTTCCAAAATTTCTCCAAAAATTAAGAAAGTCATCAGAAATTTTCGGTCAAATACATCCATTATGAGTTAATTTAATAAAGACATTTTTCATTTTGTTCACATTTTTATGGATTCTTCTAGAATCATGGATCTATAAATCCTGCCTTAAAAATCCTTCTAAACTTTCCAAGTTGCAATGTCCTGTGACTGTTGGGCACCAAAAATCATCGAAGAAATCATTAGAGAGGAGGAGGCTTACTTTAATGGGCTGGGATAGCAGCAAACAGTGACTCCAGGTGGCTCTATCACAGCTGTCCGATATTGCTACAAAATTCCACACCCTCTTGTGTGTCCTTTTATCTGCAATGGGTACTAAAGCAATATTTATGGATGATAACGCCTGCCCACATAGAGCTCGAGCAGTGCCTGGAGAGTTAAACCCTTCCACATCTGCCTTGGCTGCTAGATCACCAGACCTGAATCCCGTAGAGCATGTGTGGGACATGCTGAGACGACAGATAGCAAGTCGCAATATGTGGCACCAGGCTTCGACATGATACTGCCACAAGTAATCAACTACAGGAATGGGTGCTACTGCCACAAGCAATCAACGACACTATCGCCATCTTGCATCACTAATGTCAAGGATGCATTTCAGCTTGAGGGTATCATACCCATTATTAGCATGATATTTCCACTGCACATTTTTCTGACCCATTTGGTCTTTCACGATGTGATGCAATACATGTGTTTTTGTTGTTGCAGGCTAATAATGACATACCAACCTCTTAGATTAATTTCATGCATGTCCATTAAATAGTTTTTATTTTATTCTGTGTTTTGCCTTTGTTTCTTATTCTTGGAGCAGAAGTGTATAATAATAATAAAAAATTTTATTAATATATATATTTATTTATTCACCTAGAAACAGCTTTGTGTATGGTAGATTTTGAAATATGAAATGGAACATAATGCAACATTTCACACTATTAAAATCTTCTCCCCACTTGAATCATTTTTTGAACTTTCAAAACAAATAACTGTATTTGAATCATTTTTATTATCTGATAAAAGATTTTTCTCCTCAGAATCAAATCCCTCATTCAGTAAAATGTGCTTTATGCCATTATTTTGTTATAACCTGGATTCAAAATATAGCAATTAAAAATTCTTAAACAAACCTCCAAAATTATTCTTATTATCCAGGAAATTATGTAGCACCACCATCTATATGAAGTAAAATCAACTAATATGCAAGTTCAACTTTTTCATAACGCTCAAAAGCACTGGATTATTATTATGATTAAGAATGAACCTATTTCATTCCACTGTATTCACTGTGACAAAAACCTACTTCACGAGTGGGACGTGTTCATTACCATTTAGGAAGAAACTTCTAGTGGGGTCTTTGTTCATTTGCACCTACAGTAGTGCACAAATGGAATGCAAGTCGAGCTCGTTTATGACGATCAAAAGTTTCAAACACAATAGTGACTTGGAAAGAACATTTATAATGCCTTCCTTCTAATATCAAAATTTTTAAATAAAATATTATCTTTGTCTTTATTATTCTCCTCACACAGAAGGAAAGCTGTTTTGCACGTCCATGAATAGCCCAAGGAATGCAGTCCTCACCATAAATTTTCTAATAATTTACACTAATTTTGTAACAGTTTTGTTAAGTTTCACATTTTCATGTGTGCAGTATAAAAACAACTGGCACTGATGTATACGCATTTCCATCAGAAAGCAAAACTATCTTTAACCTGTATTTAAAAATTGATTACAACATTATACAGTCAAAAGTCGTTAATTCGGACACCCATAATCTGGAATGATCTATAATCCGGACCTCAAAGCTACAAACTTATTGCGCATGCTTTGCATTGACGCAGACCTTTACGGCTGCGAATATGCATGTACGCATGCCCAAAATACGTTTACGAATGCGCGTTTAATGTATAACGGACGGTATAAGCTAAGCTAAAATTATCTAATTCAGTTAATGTTGCAGATTGCGTTGTTCCTTAATCTTCGAATCAGATCCGGCTTATTACTTTTTGCAGACTGTTGGAGCAATTTTATAAAAGTAAGCTTGAACTTTCGATTACGTCAAATAGAATTTCCGATATATATTTACTAATATGTAAAGGATCTACAAAGCGAAAGTATATTTCGAAGTCCATTAAACAAAAAGTGGAATTGCTGCAAAAAAAAATGGATAAAGGCATATCCTTTGTTTATCTAACCATTCCGAAATCTGTTTATCAATTTCACGCTGCTCTGCGGCGGGGAAACGCCGCGGCACGCAATGAATTGGAAGTTGATCTGTCAGCACTATCCTTATCTTCAGATGTTTTTATTTTATTTGGCTTATAATTCCTTACTAAACGTAGTATTTCATCTCGAAGTACTCCGTCTTTGATATGATTTAAATCAAATTCCTCGTCATTATAATTTGCTTCTGATAGCAAAGAAAGTAAAATAAACAAATAAATATTAAGCTTTTTTTTAATTTTATTTATTTATTTATTTTTTAATTTTGATACCCGTTAGATGATAGTTGTTCTTTATTTCATAAATTACGGTTTCATATTTTTAATTTTATAATTTCTGCATGCCATCTTACCAGATTTAAACTGATGATCTAGAATCCGGAATCGCCAGATTATAGTCCCGACGAGTCCGGATTAACGACTTTTGACTGTAACTTAAATTATACCACTAATTACCTATGGAATTACTAACAATTTTCTCCCTCTACCAAAACTGATATTAGTCAGAGTAATGCATAATAAAAGTGAGTTGATACATAAAAAATGTAGTTTGCAAGAGAAATCTATATCATGGAGTACAGATTTTTCCCCTATTTAAAGAGAGTACAATAGATATAATTTTAACAAAAAATGAAGGAACATGTTCCATCTTGAAAGAGTAAAAATAGTTATTTAAAAAGAAAAGAACATTTCTTTTAATTATTCAAAATCAATAACTTACCAGTTCCGAATCCAGTTCTATTAGGACCAAAATTAGATGGCTCTTGCGGATATGTTCCCATGCCTACACGAACAAACATGCAAAATTGAAAATCAAGCGCAATTCAGAATAAACAGCATAATTCAGTTATATTTAATTCAATCAAAAATTTTATATCTGTGCTTCTTTCAAAAATAAAAGAAATACTCATTTAGATTTACATATAATTCTACAATAAATTATAAAATAACATATTGTGAAATTAAATTCCTGCACACAAAATATAAGTATATACACGAAAAACTGACAGTTATTTGATTTTAAAATCAGGGATCATATTCAAGGACAATGCACAAATTGAAGAGCAAAATGTTTACCTTTGTACATAACTAAAAACAAAATATTAGTTTAGAAAATAGTTAGAGATTAAGTGATGAGCATTTTATTGTGAAAAATATTGATCAATATTAGTTTTTAAAAATGGAGATCTTATTCATAGAATCATTTAGAATTAGTGGTCTAGAAAACACTGGCAGTCTTCAGTATTGGCACATAGCAACTCATATTATGCAATTAAAAATGAAAAAAATATTTGCACTTTAATAAATTTTTAGTACAATTACCAGATTATGGTCTGAAAGCAACAAAATTTTGTGAGAATATTAAGAACATATTTTTAGATTAAAAAAAATTAAAGATTATTTCAGCATACCAAATGTAACAAAATTATAAATTAAAGACACTAGTAAATTATAAAAGAATGTCACTGAATGGTATATAATATGTAAAACTTAAACCTTGAATTATTTTAATTTGAAATTCAATATCTCATGGGAGTGAAACCTTTTACATTTTACTTTTTATAGCAAGTATTATAGTTTCCAAATTATAAGTAGAACCAGAAGAATGTTTTTAAATTTAAAAATGGTAAAACATGAATGCTTGCACTGTCTGGAGCATTTCTGTAATTGGAAGTATATGTATAGAACCAATGTTTGCGAAAATAAAAGCCAGTTGGGTAAAGGCACGTATACACACACACACATGTATATGCAGCATATGTATAAAGAGAGAGAAATCGCACCAAAGAATTATATGTCAATTACAGAAAATTTCGAACAAACTACAGTTATTAGATAATGCTATTTTAAAACTTGTATTTTGAAATATTTTCAAATAGAAACATACTATTAATAAAAATAAGTAATTCAGGTGAAAATGCTAATCTAATACTTGCAGTATCAAACATTCAATACCAAAAATGCACCCATAAAATAGAAAAGCCTTACAAAATACTAGCCTCCCCATCCACACACAAATGAATTCTTTATGTGCATAAACATGAAAGATAACATATTTTAATTGAAACTTTATATTTATATACTGTTCATATAAATAATGGATTCTGAACTTAACCTCTTAATGCAGTCAAATTAACTTGGGTACACTGAACTAAATTAATTCCATGCACTTGAGTAAATACGTTCCCCCCTTTTTCCCAGATATTAATACGAAAGAATATATTTACTACAGTTTGGAGGACACACACACACACACACAAAAAAAAAAAAAAAAAAAAAAAAAGAGGGCAGGGGGGAGGCCACTTTTTGATTTTTTATAGGTGCATTAAGTATTTAAAATGGGAATAAAAATATAATCACATGAGAAATAGGCATATCCTTTTTTTATTATGTTGGTCATTGGTTGTACTTTAAAACTCTGGCTTCACTAGTAAAATAACTTATTTTTAAGCTTAATTTCCAAATAATATATACTTTACTAATTGTTTATGCAATTCCTTTAATTGCATTAATATTTTGCAATGGAAAAAAGAAGAAAATTCTTATTAATAAATATTTCTTTCATTTCACAAATCGTGTATTTTTATGCAGTTCAGATCAGTATTTTAATGCACATTTTTAAGTATATGGCTATTCTAATTCTTACATTTTAAATTTTAAGTGATCATCAGATATTCTGAATTTAATAGAAATTTTAAAAATCTGTGTGAGCTACTCACCAGGTGGTGGAGGTCCTGTCTGTCCTGCAGCAGGAGCAGGGGTGGGTCCAGGTCCTACAGGAGCAGGTCCACCCATTCCAGAACCAGCAAAACTTTCCGTTCCTGGTGCTGGAGGATTAGGTGGAGGAGGACCTGTCATTGGACCACCATAACCTCCATACGTTCCACCATAGCCTGTTTAAATTAAAATGACTCACTAAAATATTCTTTTAATTAAAAAAAAAGAAAAAATTGTTGAGATACAAAAAATGAGGTATGAAACATGCCATACTAAATTTAAGAAAATGCTATAATTCTTTCCATCTTTACGTTAACAATTTTTTTTTTTTTTTTGGGGTATAAAAAATGTCTGCTATACGATATATGTATGACAGGAAAAACAGTATGCATATTGTTGCTTGGTATTTGTTAGCTATCCAGTACCCAGTTATCTTGTCAACAGTCTACTGATAAATTTTGGCAATGATTTTTTTAAAATTCTTTGTAGGTATTACTTGACAACTGCATGTAAACATTAAACTGAATATTATTCTCTGGAGCTCTGACTCCAGATGACCTTTGATAAAAAAGACAACAATTGATGATCAACTAAACCATATAGTTGCTTATTTCATTTTGCTAATCCTAATATGCGCCAGAATCCACTTCCGGCCAGAATTAAACGCGTTAATTTGGTTATGCAAATTGTATTTAAGTTGTGGCTTTTTGCCAATGATATAGAGGTAACGAGAGAGAAAGAGAAGGCGAGTTTGCCGGCCACCACCTTATTGCAAGTGCGTTTCAATTTACTGCTGTTTGCCTATAGAGCCAGAGGTTTAGTCCTCTTGTAATTTAAATGTATTGTAGTTTCGGCAGTTTGCGTACTACATACGTCACACATGTTAAAGGCCATTCTTAATCGTAACTATCTCTGTGAGTTATTCAGAGTCAGCTCTTATTTTTATTTTAGTTCATAGTTTATATTTTTACGTTCAGACCACAAGTAGTTGGTCTCTGTATCCCAAAGCGTATGAGCACCTGTGTTCAGTAGTTAATAAAGGGAAATTTAACCCTTCTCATCTTGTCTTCTGTTCTACACTTCGTAAAGACATAGGTTGTAGTCAACCTCCCAGTCCAGTCAGGACTCACTATGTTTGCGAAACACATGAAAAGAAACACAAGTACTGATAAGCCTTTCTCAGAAGACTGCATTTTAAGCAAACTAACTAATTTTTGTTTTCTTTCCGATTCTATAGTCTGCTGTAAAGATACGTGATAATTACAGCCACTCATTTGTCGAAATTGACCTCAAGGTTATCTGTCTGAAATTCTCCTTAAGAAGAAAAGGTAATTTAAATCTTTTAGCCTTTTAGGAAAATTCCAAACTGTATCAAACAATATAAATATAGGAAGATTATGCATTGTTCGGTTTTCAAATGAAGATTTTAATGTAACACTGAAAAGCATTTCAAACATATTCCTGTTAATTCTATTATTGTCTGGTATTAGAGTTATAATTCGATAGCCACAAGACTGTGTAAAGACATTAGGTTAATTGGAAAAGCCGGAAAGATGAAAAATTAGCAACCGCCTTTGCTGGGAATTGAACCACGGTCCCCTGGAATACCGGCCCAGCGTGCAGATCCACTACACCATGAAGGCACCCTAGGAAAATAGGAGACATACCTTATAACTGTACATAATCGAGTACTTGTTTTGTAATTATTATAAGGGATTTCTCCCACCTTCTTAGCATGCCTTCGTATCATAAATGTTTGCATAATTCTTAAATTTTAAAAAATTACTAAATCAAAACTTATTAAATTAAAAACAATTTTAATAATTCTTAGTGACTTCCTTGGGCCTGTCTTGCAAAGTTTTTCGAAGGAAGGTTTAGTATTAGAAATAGACATTCTCAGTTCTTTTCCTATATTTAGCTGAGATCTATATTTTGTCTTCAATGAAGCCACCGCAAAAAATCCAGTTTCACAAATGTAGGATGTTGAAAATGGTAACAAAATGCGAAATGCCCTTGTTTTTAGTGCAGAGAACTCATCATTCACTCCTGCCTAAAATTCAAAGAGTGATTTATTACTAAATTGTCTTTTGGTTTCTCCACTAGTCGTGAAGCCTATGAAGGTTTCTTCCTCGGCAATTGAGAGCCCTTCGGGAGTATTTTAAAATGGATCTCTTACCCACTCGTAACTTTTTATCAGTTTGTCGTCAGCAAGAAAGTAATTTTTAAATTCTTTGTCAGCATGGCTAAATGATTTTCAATGGTTACAAAAACCACTTTTACATGTTGTTCTTCGGGCTTGTAAGTTTTAATACAATCATCCACATTTTTACACATTGTTAGGTTTTTTTGCTTTACATTTCTGCTCCACAATTCCAATTTTCTACAAAAAGCATTAACTTTATCATTCGTATCCAATATATGTGTATTTGCTCCTTGGAGTTAAAGATTCAAGGTATTAAATTTCTCAAATATGTCGACCAAGTAGCTGAATTTCATTACAAATAAACCATCGCGAAAATTCTCAGCTTCCGGTCTGTTTTCCTCTTGTAGGAAAATAGCAATATCATCTCTTAATTCATAAACACTTTGCAAAAATTTCCCATGTGATAACCATCTTGCCTCACAATAAAACAGTAACGCTGAATGTGCTGCGCCCATGTCTTTACAAAGTGTGGAAAAAATTCTTGATTTCAGAGGTCTCATTTTTATATAATTTATTACGGTTACAACCGTAGTTAACATAATATTCAGACCAGGACTCATTTTTTTTGGAAGCTACAGCTTCCCTGTGGATCATGCAATGTGTCCAGGTGCTCTGGCGATTTTTGCTTTACAAGTGCTTGTATACATTGGAATCTTCCTGACATTGAACGAGCACCATTGGTGCATATTCCGATGTTATTTTTCCATTCTATATTTGTTTTGTACGTAAAAATTATTTAAAACAGCAAATAATGCTTGTGCTGTTGCTTTGAGTTATATTGGTTTGCAGAAAAGTACTTCTACTATTGACATATCATCACAAAATCGAACATAGGCAATGAAATGAGCGTCTTTATTACTATCTGTTGCCTAATCAAAATGTATTGAAAATAATTTGTCATGCAACTTCGAGAAAAGCTGACACTGTACATCTTCAGCTATATCAGTAATTTGACGGGAAACAGTATCATTTGAAAGAGGTATGGACTGCAATTGGTTTGCAAAATTATCTCCAAACATAGTTTCTACAATCTCAATTGCTGCTGGCAAAATACGCTTTTTATCAATGGTGTGAGGCTTTTTACATCTGGCTATTTTATATGAAACTTTGTAAGAAGCAATTAATGCTTTTTCATTCAGACAAAGTTTTTTTGCTTTTCATATGATTTTAATTTTAATTTGAAAAATTCTCTGGGTTTGTTGACGTACTCACTATGAAGTGTTTCCAAATGTCTTTGAAGTTTATTAGGTTTCATGCTGTCTGCTGCCAATATTTTGGAGCAAATGATACATAATGGTCTTTGTTCTTCATTTACTTTAGTACTGGTAAATCCTGTAACTGCTGTGTTGTGAATTTTGAGTAATTTGTCAATTGAATTTTTTTCGTTTTCAATAACTCTTTATCACTTTCTTCACTATTGGTAGTGGTATTTTCTGGATTTAGAAACCTACTGCAGATTTCGACATCCATCGATTGACTCATGATTGGGCATTGAAATCACAATGAAAAACTTCTATTACTATCATCCTCATTTATTAATGCTTCTCCACATTTCTTTACAGCATGCATTAATTGGAAAATCTCAGCTCTGGTTCATGATAGAAAACCTTCAAATTCGCAGCTATCATCTACATGATGAAATACGGTAGCTGGCCTTAAATTATGCCAAGCACTTTTTCAAGTACAGGACTAGCATAAATTATTCATTTGTTTTGAAAAGTCTATATTTTCAAAAATACTTCACTTACACACATGAAAGATACAGGAAAAGAACCACAAACTCACCAAGTTTATACAACCTCCACAAATATTCAGTATATGCCCCTCTGGTGACATGACACACATCCAGATGATAATCAAGCTCATTCCATACATTTTATAATATTGTTGTCCAGATATCCGTCCTGTCAATTGAGCAGATGTTCGGAATACCGCAAAAAACTGCGTGGAAGTTGCATTTCAAACCATACCATGTGTAGCTCTTGCAGCAACAATTAAAGCCAGAGGATTATGTGCGTCAGCTAGATTTTTGGGTAAACATACAGGAAGAATTGGAGGCCAAAGATTTCGCCACCAAGTTGATATTCAGTGATGAAGCAACCTTCTACTTATCCGGGAAATTTAAAGTAATAGTAAAAAAAAAAAAAAGAAGAAGAAGACGACTTGTGAGTTTATAGTTCTTTTCATATATTTTTCATGTGCGTATGCGTAATACTTTTGAAAATACAGCTTTTCTGCAATGATTGAATCACTTATGCTAGCCCTGTATCTGGAGACACACCTACGATCTTGTAATGCTCCACACAGCAGATTTTATGCTAAAATATTAAAAAAAAAAAAATGCTTAGTCTTGCCATTATTCAAGAAATCTGATATGGATTTTAAAAATGCTACTTTATATGCATTTCAGTACATGGCCTCTACCGAAATTTATAGGCTGAATGTTGGATGTACACTGCGCAAATAGATGGGGGTGGGCAGACAGTTTTATCCTCATTCTACTGGGCCGATTGACGAAATTCAACTAGCGTTTTTTATGTCTCGAAAGCATGACTTAGGATATGTATTAGATTTATATATAGCATTGTTCTAAGATAAACATTTTGATACAAAATCGGACTTTTTCTGAAATGATATGTTAATTTTTTCCCATATTTTGATTCTAAGATTCAAATTATGCCAAACCGCCACGCTTGGTAAAAATCACGAGAGTAGTTTTTAAAAATTAGCTCTCAAAAATTTAGCTCCCCAATGTTAATTGAATTTATTATATATTTATTAATATCTCTTTATATACTAAACTTTTTTCATTCTTCTTTTCACATTTCGAAATTTGGGTTAATTCCAAATAAAATTCACCCAATTTTTATGATTTTTAAATTTGCATTTCTGAGTAAATTTTATACATTTTTCGAATACAATTTTGAATTATAACCTATAAAATTTTACAATCATCTTGAAGTAGATGCATTTCTAAGCATATCTACAAAAAATTACTTTTATTCAGAATTTCTTAAGATATACATGAATTTACATATTGGCGCGTTTTGAAACTTGGCATAAATGTTATAAGTTATAATAATGCCAAATGTGGTTTATGCACTTTGTTAAAATTATTTGAAAGTATGAATGATGACTTTTTCCCGCTCATCTACAATTAGAAAAAAGAAAGAAAAATAGGTTGCTACAAACTTAGAATTTCCCCAAGTGAATTAGTCTTGGCGCAAACTGAAACAAATATGCCAATATATTGCCTCCGTAAATTTCGCACCAAATTTTATAAAATTTAATATCTAGGCATAACTTGACACGTAGAATCAAAATATGGAAAAGAATTAGCATGTTACCTCAGATAAAATTCGATTTTGTGTCAAAATACCTATACTAGAACAATGCTATATATTAATCTAATACATTTCCTAAGTCGCACATTTGAGACGTGAAAAACATAGTTTGAATTTCGTCAGTCGACCCAGTAGAACAGGAGATATAGAACTATCCCTGTTCCCCCCGGCAGTGTACAAATTCGAAGGAAGAATAATATGGACTATCTTTGACTAAAATTTTAAGTGAAGTATAAGCTGTACAGTTGTCTACAATCAGGAAAATTTTTGCATCATCTTTATTTGAAAGATATATAACAGAGAAAATCTTTGCTCCTTTAAATACTCCAGGTTGTGTATTTATTCCGATTACAAAAAGCTTACACTTGTGCATTCCTGCAGTATTTGGACATGCTAAAACTATTAGTCTAGCTTTGACAATGTTAGTGAATCTATGACAGCAATCGGAGCCTTTTTATAGAAGTTGCTAAGGCATTTCGTGGTACATATTACCAGAAAAGACTAATCTCATGAATGTTGTAAATTTGTTCTGGAGATATCTTTTCACTATTAGTGAGCTCGAAGAATTCACCCGCAAATTCAGCAGCTTCAGTATGGGTTGAACCTTTTTCACCTGAAATTTTTAACTGCCTTATACCATGGCAATTTTTTAATTTGGTTAACCAACCTGTCAAATATGTGCACTTAGTTTCTAAGTTCATTTTTTCATGAAATATTTTGGCTGGGGCTATTAGCATTGGACCTGCCAATGGCATGCCCTCGTTGTGACAGTGTCTGACCCAATCTGTCATCACTTCATCATGATCTTCACTTTTAGCATATGGTATGATTTTTTTGTTATTCCGAATGAAGCGTTGGAATCTACAAAAAAAATTCAAAAAGCTCCTTTTTCTGTTTTCTTATGCCATATACAACTGACTTTTCAATACCATACTTAACACATAATTTTGAGACAGATATACCTTTATCCATTTTTTCAGCAGTTCCACTTTTTGTTTAAAGGACATCGAAACATGCTTTCACTTTGAAGATCCTGTGGTAGCTGTAAAATTAAGAAATTCTTTTCGAGATAATCAAAGTTCAAATTTTATTTTTTTGTAAAATTACTGTAATAATAACAGCCTGCAAAAAATAATAAAGCTAGATAAAATCAGAAAGTTAAGTAATAGCATAATCAGCTATATTAACTGAAATTCCGTGGGATCACTAAGTATAATTCTAGCCTATCTTAACCCTTTGAGCTTCGGTGCATAACAAAATTTTTTTTGGAAAAAATAACTTTACATATAGATTAATTAGCCCCTAACACAATGTTATTTGAAGCAAAAAAAAAAAAAAAAGGTAAACCTTTAAGGTAATTTATCACGTGGTGGGATACCGCTTGTCCCACCACACATCTAGAACAGTAAAATGGCATCTTTGCCATTGCACTTTAGAAAAGCATGTAAGGAGAATTATGCAAATTCTCCTTGCATGCTTATCTAGAGTGTTAGTTTTAGCAAGCAAATGAAAATACTAGGTATACGTTTTCGAAAAATTATCTAGAAAATATTGATCATATTTGCAAAATAAATTGTTTTTCAAAAAATTACGTAAATTAAAAAAATCTCTCTTTGTACTAGTTTTTAGATATTTTTAAATGATTTCATAACAGATTTGAAACAGAGAAGATTTTCGCTCCAGTACTTTATTTGCTACAGGTTTGAAAGGAAGATATTTAGAAGGCCGTGATGTCTATTTACATTTCACCTCTCTTTCCTCTGCTTAGGATATTTTTCTATGGTGAATCACACAATGAAATTCATGTTACAGACTTATATTTTCATTTCTTTTGGAAAAAATACTAAATATTTTCAAAGTTTTAACATTTTTACAATTTATTAAAAAATATAAAAATTTGCATTATCAACATATAAAATAAACATAATACTTGAATTTGATTATTTTTATTTTATTTGAAATATTTGAACGGTGCTGCTATCTAGTAGCAGCAATTCCTAAATGCGTGGTGGGACGTATATGTCCCACCTTTAAATTTCAACCATTCTTAAAATTAATACAAATGAATTCAAATAATAATTTTTATTAGAAAAGGAAACTTTCACATAAAAATATTCATTCTAACACCAAAAGTTGTTCCGACAATTTAAACTGCATTAGAAATTACAGAAAAAAACTGCTTCAAAATTAGATCCGCAAAGAATATTTTACATTGTTTCCATGAATGAATACTATAGTGCTGCCATCGGTTATACATTTGGAGAACTAAAAGGCATAATTGTATGCATTTTAAATGGAATTTTGCAGCTTTTATCTGGGAGATAGAACCTGATAAAAAAGGTGGGACCTGTCAAAGGGTTAATAGTGTCACTAAACTTTTTCTTTCTTCTATCATGCAGAGACAATAAAGCCTGAATTATATTAGTTTAGTTACTTATTATACTTACATCTATTTCTTGCGCATGTTAAAAGCTTATCTGTGTTCTGAATAAATAAATTCCCATATATACTTAAGACGTATTAGAGGGCCGGGGCTAAATATCTTACCACCTGATGCAGTCTCTGTGGGTTCTAAATTCTGCTAACAAACACTTCCCTAAGTTTTAAATTTTTGCAGCCCCTAAATTTTGGGTCCCATTGCTTTCTCTAAATTCTAAAAATTTTTTCATCCCTTAATTTTGTTTCTCAGTGCTTCTCTAAATTCCAAAAATTTTGTGTTCTCTAAAGTCTGCCGCCCAGTGCGGCTATACGAGCTCCGACGCCGATTTTATGTGAATAAAAAATCAGTTATTCTTTCGACACTAAATGCAATCTTTTGGCCTATCAGCATCATTAACAAAATCTTTTTTTAGCCCTAAAATTTAGCCTTTAAATTTTTCCTCATCAACATTTATTAGTGCATTTAACTTAAATCTGTAACCATCGCTAAGCATAATGTCAACAGAAAAAGATTACCATACTCTTTGTTCTTAAATTACTAATATAAAAATTTAGGCATTGCTGCATGAGTCATTATACAAGTTGCCATGTGCTGGATAAGCATGCGGTGATGAAAGCAAAATATAATAAACAATGATTCCCCAGGTTGGCATCAGGGATATAAAACATGAGAAGGTGTAAAATCAGCAATTTTTCTACGTAGAATGTTTTGGTTTGAGACGTATGCCAAGCAGATATGTAGCTATGGAGTAAAATTATTAATCAAACAAATTTATGCTAAAATGCTGTTTCTTCAATAACAAGTTATTTCATTTAGTGCTGAACTGAAATTAAGAATTGGGGCTCTCCATATGTTTAATCATGGGGAGGAGGTGTGATCAAATATGCATGCATAAAACATATTTAAAAAAAATTCTGCTTTGAGGTCTGGAGTTTTAGATCAATCTGGATATTGGATGTCTGGATTTCGGTATTATTAAATACATGGCAACCCTTAATTAACACTGTGGGGTTAAAAATTTGACTGCTAATTAAAAAAAAAAAAAAAAAAAAAATCCGAGGCTTTTATAAAATTTTCTATTTTTAGGCATAATTTGAGGCATTTAGCAAGTCATTTCAGACAGAGTCTGACTTTGTGTCAAAATACATATGTTAGAATTATACTATACACACTGCTGGCCATTAAAATTGCAACACTAGAAAGGAATGATGGTATGAGAAATGACATCTAAAGTACTGCATAAAAGAAAAGCAGTTTAGTGGATTTCTCATTTAGAAAGCATTTTGTAAGGTATCGTGTTATACCTTGAAAAAGAAGAAGAAATGCTTAAGAGCAAATGTCAGAATTCGACAGAAGCAGGATCGTTGCGTATCAGGAGTGTGGATTATCCTTCTGTGATACTGCCCGTTGCACTGGTCGACATCCAACCATTGTCATGTG
This sequence comes from Stegodyphus dumicola, assembly GCF_044657685.1. Taxonomy (NCBI): domain Eukaryota; kingdom Metazoa; phylum Arthropoda; class Arachnida; order Araneae; family Eresidae; genus Stegodyphus; species Stegodyphus dumicola. Next base: position 57,228,581 of record NC_140771.1, on the reverse strand, counting down.
AATATGGAACCAACAGGCTGTTGAGGGTCATGCTGAACGGCATTGCAAGATATCAATGCCCTCCCATGACTACTGCCCAAGAGAACAGACATATTGTGAGTTTAGCCCTGCAAAATCATACAACCACATCACTGACCATTAGTCAGGAAATGAGTATGTTTGTAGCACGCCCAGTATCGGCCCCGCACAGTGCGTCGACTTTTGCAGCAGTGTGGACTATCAGTGTGGTGACCATTATACTTCAGCTCCTCTTGACAATGCTGTATAGAGAGAGATGGCGATTCTGGCAAACCCAACGACAAAGCTGGGAACTGGAGTGGCACAATGTTGTTTTTTCAGTCGAGTCCTGGTTCTGCGTGCAGTAATCTGATGGTCGCATACCAATCTTGGAGGCACAAAGGAGATTGTATGTCGTCTGCTTGCATTTGATATCAGCATATGTGTGACTGTTTGCGCAGCATTTGGGTACACGAAATGCACATCTCTAGTTCGGATTGACGATAATTTGAACGCAAATCGATACATTTCTGACATCTTACGTCCAGTGGTTGTGCTCTATCTTCAAGGCCTAACAGATGCCATCTTCCAACGAGATAATGCAGGACCGCACGTTGTATTCTGACTTTACTCGATACACAGCGCATTCAACTGCTTCCTTGGCCTGCACAGTCTCCATATCTGTCATCTACACCTCTAAAGCTAATGCAGTTAATAAAATTTGGCACAGACTTGAAGCAGCATGAAATGAGTTGCTCGTTTCTGTCATCAAAGCCCAGTTCAACTCCATGCCTGACCATATAAGGCCTGTTTTAGCTGCCTGGGGTGGTAGCTGTTTCTACTAATTTCACACTCTTGTAAACCGACAAACTGCTTATAAATTTAATCATTTTGTCTTCATGCCATACTGTTTATGTACAATAATTCTTTTTTATATTTGCTTTCCTTCATGGTATTGCAATTTTAATGGCCAAGCAGTGTATAAACCTAATATGTATACTAAGTCGTGCTTTCATAACATAAAACACACAAGCTTCATGACACAATTTTGTTAATCGGCCCAATAAAACAAGAGATATAAGAACTGTCCATTTTTCTTTGAGTAGGTGTACAATGCATACATTAATGATGCATTTAATATTACAAGTTACTTTTGGTTCCGTAAGTAACAGTACATTTTAAGATGACATAACCTATTTTAAACAGCTACTATGATATTTACAAATTATTAGCAGCTACTTTTATAACCTTTTCTCCCGCCCCTTTCAAAACAAATACAGTCAAAAGTCTTTAATCCGGGCTCATCGGGACTTCGGCGATTTCGGATTATAGATCATCAGTTTAAATCTGGTAAGATGGCATGCAGAAATTATAAAATTAAAAATATGAAACCGTAATTTATAAAATAATGAGCAATTACGATCTAAAGGGTATCAAAATTTACAAAAAAAAAAAAAAAAAAAAAAAAAAAAAAAAAAAAAAAAAAAAACTTAATATTTATTTGTTTACTTTATTAAACATTTCTTTCAACGCGCGCATGTGTAAAGCATACATTACGCATAGCCGAAATTACAAAATTGCAACCAGAAAACTATTTGATTTGTATTCGTGATATTTATAATGACGAGGAATTTGATTTAAATCATATCAAAGACGAAGTACATCGAGATGAAATACTACATTTAGTAAAGAATTATAAGCTGAATAAAATAAAAACATCTGCCCTGAAGATAACGATAGTGCTGACAGATCAACTTCCAGTTCATTGCACGCCGCGACGTCTTCCCCCTCCTGCGCAGAGCAGTGTGAAATTGATAAACAGATTTCGGAATGGTTAGATAAACAAAGGATATGCCTTTATCCATTTTTGTAGCAATTCCACTTTTTGTTTGATGGACATCGAAACATGCTTTCGCTTTGTAGATCCTTTGGGAGCTCCAGCATCGGAAATTCTATTTGACATAATTTGAAAGTTCAAGCTTACTTTTATAAAATTGCTCTTACAGTCTGCAAAAAATAATAAGCCGGATCCAATTCGAAGATTAAGGAACAACGCAATCATCAACATTAACTGAAATAGATAATAAGATAATTTTAGCTTATACCGTCCGTTATGCATTAAACGTGCACGTGAAAACGTATTCTGCGCTTGCGCACACACATAAGCGCAGTCGTAAGGGTCTTGCATGCACGTGTAAACGTGCGCATGCGCAGAAAGATTTTAGCTTTGAGGTCGGGATTGTAGATCATTCTGGATTATGGGTGTCCGAATTAACGACTTTTGACTAATTAAGACACAATAACACGCCGAATAAATACTAATTCAGAAGTCAAACAACAAAAATCAGCGTTAATTTACAAAATTTTCACAGGACTAGTTTCGATGGTTTTACCGAACCATCATCTTCAGCTGCAAAACCGCAAATGAACAAGATAGGAAATAATGATTAGATAAGATAAGAAAGCCTGGACAAGAATAAGCAAGTGGCACCATCTGTTGGCGAAACCAGAACTAAAACATAATTTCTCTAAAAGCCGAAGGCAAATTTGGATTGGAATTAGGATCGTTAACTAGAACAGAAAGATTTTTATGAATGTGAAATGCCTCTAGAAAATCCAGTTCTCCAATGGAAGATGTTTTTTGAATAATTTTGGCAGCAGAAAAATTGAAAGTGTGATTTTCGGACCAACAATGTTGAGCAACAGAAGACTTCTGTGTTTCCTTTTTTCTAACATATGCCTCATGTTCTTTGACGCGAAATTTTAAGGCTCTCTTAGTTTGGCCAATGTAAATTAAACCGCACTGGCAAGGAATCCTATAAATACCCCAGGAATTCATATCCGGAATGGGGTCCTTGAGTATAGAAGTTGGAATTTTATTGATGGGAGAGTAAACAACCCGAAAGTTAAATTTCTGCAAAATATGTGCAACTTTATAGCTAATTGATGGAAAGAAGGGAATGACAACAAAATTTTTATAATCTCCTAAAATAAGAGTGTGGCTTTTAGTGTGTTGAGATGAGAATTTTTTAACTGCTTGATTAATAATGTTGGGTGAAAAGCCCCTGTCAATAGCTATTGCTTTTAAATAATTTAGTTCTTCATCAAGGGCTAGTTTGGAGGAGCAAACTTGAAGAGCACGGAAAACATAGGAATAAAATGAAGCTAACTTTTGTTTAGTCGGATGACATGATTTAAAGTGTGGTGGAAGGCAAACCGATGAAGGTTTACGGTAAACCGTAGTACTAAAGTTGGATGTGTTACGTGTGACCAGAATGTCGAGAAACGGAAGAGAATCGCAAGTCTCAAGTTCAAAAGTGAACTGAATAGCACGATCAATAGAATTCATTGTTGAAAGAACTCTATTTAAATCATCTTTATTACCTTCAAACAGGGTAAAAGTATCGTCTACGTAGCGGAACCATGCCGGGAAGTTTAAAGTTTCAAACAATTTTGATTCATAATAATGCATGTTGACTTTTGACTGTATATAGATTTATATATTATATATAGATTTCTCATATAACTTTTTGTGAAGTGGCCTATACATGATAGTATAAAACCATGAGTAACAGACTATGCCAATTCTGCAATGTCCTTTCTAAAAAATCCAAAAATATTTTAAATATTTTTTACAGAAATTGTTAAAAATAATCCATATGGTTGCAAAATTCTTTATTATTAAAAATGGCACACTTATACTACTTTAAAACCACACAGAACTACGAGGGTAAGGTGAAAAGTGCTCAGCCTGACCAGAGATGGCATTCCAATCAGCAAAAAATTTACGTTTCCTGCTTGGGTGCACAAGTCATTAGTTTTTATGACCAGTTTCAATTTATTCTCTCAAGTAGTTTGTCTACACGAATTTTTGCAGTAAATGTCTTGCATGTTATTCATTAAAATGGATAAACTTGAATATTGTGTGGTGATAAAATTCTTCGTTTTGAATAGATCAACCCCTAAGGAAATTATTCCAAAGCTGTCAAAAGTTTATGGGGACTCTGCTCCTTCTATGTCAACTGTTGGCAGCTGAATTTAAACGTGATTACACATTCCTCAAAGATGACCCACGTGAAGGACAAGCAAAAACTGCAACCACACCGGAAACCATAAAAAAAAAGGTGCATGATATTGTGTTGGACAATAGACAAGTGAAGATCAGCGAGATAGTTGAAGCTGTAGGTTTATTGGAAGAAAGGTTGCGAAATACCTTGCTAAAAAAATTAGGAATGCAAAAGCTCTGTGCAAGATGGGTGTCGCATTTGCTAAACACCAATCAAAAGCAAATGTGGAAACGATTTCTGTAGCAATGTCTGGATCGATTCAACAGGGATACAACCAATTTTGTGCAGCAATTTGTCACCAGACATAAGACATGGGTCCACCACTACATGCCAGAAATGAAACAGCAGTGAAAGCAATTGGTGGTAGCCCATAGTTAAACACCAAAGAAAGAAGCCAATTACGTCTGCTGGAATGATCAGTGTGTTTTGGGATGCGAAAAGAATCCTGTTAATTAATTACCTGGCAAAAAGCAGAACAATTACAGGCAAATATTACTCCAACCTTCTTGACCAGCTATATGCCAAAATTCCCGAAGAGACCTGACCTGAAGAAGAAAAAAACATCTTGCACCACAGCAATGCACCTGTACGCAAGGGTGCGTTGGTGATGGGAGAACTGGTATTTTTGGGTATGATTTACTTGGCCATCCTCCCTATTCTCCTGATTTGGCACCCTTAGACCTCCATCTGCTCCCAAACTTGAAGAAATTTGTTTCTGGGAAGTGCTTGGCATCCAACAAATAAGTCGAGAGGGTCATAGATCAATATTTTCATAACGTTCCAGACTCTCACTTTCAGGAAGGAATACTGATGTTGGAGAAACGCTGGATCGCGTGTGTTGAAGTCAGGGAAGATTATGTAGAAAAATTAAATAATTTTTTAACCGTAAGTCACAGTCTTTCATTTTCAGGCCGAACAATTTTCACCTTAAACTCGTACTTAGCAATTTCAATTTAAAAACGCACATTATTAACTGCATGACACATTTGACAGAATTGCTCATTTCTCATACATTCTAAAAAATACAGCACTAAATCAGTGATTAAAACTACCTACACAGATCTCGCACATAACATAAGATGTCAATTTTGAGACACTTACCATAACCTCCATATCCAGGCTGGCCATATTGTGGACCTGGGGGCCCACTGTAAGGTCCTCCATAACCAGGGCCACAACCCCAATTATTATAACCAGGTCCATATCCACCTGAAAAGCAACATTACTATTGGATTTTATTTCCAATTACAAGAAGTAGATATTGATTACACACAGGCTCACACACATACTTTAAATATATATATATATAATTTATTTCCTAAACAATATTGATTATATTATCTCCTAAGTTTAATTAAAGCAGAATTATTTTAAAAGAGTGAATCCATACTGTTAAGTTATATTTTGAAAGATGTTTTGAAGTAATTTGAAAGCAAAATGTTAATAATGTTTTATCGGGGATTGGAGTTAAATCATCATGAAGAATAAAATTTCAATTGTAAAAGGAAAAATTAAAAACATGTAATCATTGTCACTGATCGGAAATTAGTGGAACAAACCAACTCCCGTTCAATGAACAAAAATTGATAAAAATATGTAAGTACGAAGGTGTTTCGTCTTTATTCGAGTTATAAGTTAAAAAGCCAAACCGGCAATTCTAGTCAGGCTAAATACGAGGGCTATCCAGAAAGTAGATTACGTTTTGGAATAAAAAAATAAACAAAGTATAGGAAACAAATTTTATTATATACAGATGAAAGCCACACTCAAATACTACTTTTCTACATAGTCACCATACAAATTAAGGCATTTATCGTAGCGATGTACGAGCTTGGAAATTCCTTCGTCGAAAAATTCGGCCGCCTGCGCCTTCAACCACTTCGTTACCTCTTCTTGCAGCTGTGCGTCGTCATCAAAACGCTGCATAGCCAGCCACTTCTTCATTGCTGGGAATAGGTGGAAGTCGCTCGGTACCAGGTCGGGACTGTACGGCGGATGAGGAAACAACTCCCACTTAAAAGATTCAAGAACTTTACGAGTGACATTTGCCGTGTGGGGCCGGGCGTTGTCGTGAATCAACAAGATCTTAGAGCTCAACATTCCTCTGCGCTTGTTTTGAATTGCTCTTCTGAGTTTTTGGAGAGTTTGGCAATACCTTTGATAGTTTATTGTAGTGCCTCTTTCCAGGAAGTCCACCAAAATTACACCTTTTCTGTCCCAAAAAACAGTTGCCATCATCTTCCTTGCCGACATTGTTTGCATGCATTTCTTGGGTTTTTGGGGAGAACTTGTGTGCCCCCACTGCATTGATTGCAATTTCGTTTCACAGTTCACATGTTTCACCCATGTTTCGTCACCAGTAACGATGCGATCGAGTAAAGAGTCACCATCCTAATGGTAAGCGTCCAAAAAGTTCAACGCTGCAGCCATTCGCTGATTTTTGTGGTCCTCTGTCAAGATTTTTGGAATCCATCTTGCACAAAACTTGTGGTAACCAAGCTTTTCGCTGATGATTTCGTGCAACAAACTTCGCGAAATTTGTGGAAAACTCAAAGAAAGTTCCGTTATTGTGAAATTTCGATTTTCACGGACTTTAGCATCGACTTTTTCGAGAAGTTCGGCGGTCACTATGCTGGGTCTCCCACTTTGATCTTCGTCGTGAACATTGGTTCGGCCATTTTGAAATCTTATGACCCACTGACGCACTCCACCTTCAGTGATAATGTTGTCCCCATACACTTCACGAAGCTGCCGATAGATTTCTATCGGTTTACAGTTTTTTGCAGTCAGAAACCTTATTACTGAGCGCACCTCGCAGCTCGTGGGATTTTCAATTAACGCAGACATTTCAAACCGTCACAGTATCTGAACGGAGCACAGCACGAACCTCTCACTAGCACAGCTAGATGCAGACTGAGCTGCGCAACGCTCTGACCCCAAGATGGCTGCGCTAGCCCCGCCCCTAGCGGACACAGACGGAAACGTAATCTACTTCCTGGATGGCCCTCGTATTTCCGCGAACAGAAGGGATTATGAACCAATGCTGATACTCAAAGAACTTATTCTTATGAAGTATTTTAGTCAATTCAATTTGGAGTAAAAAGCAACTTCTGTAGACAAATCCGAAATAACCCGAGTAACCGTCCCCGACACCTTCATGTTTATGCATTTGAGTTCTATATTATTTGTAAAAATTAAACATTGGAAATTGTCATTATGAAATCGAATTCAGAGTAAAGTTGAAATAAACATAGATTACAAAATAAGATAAATAATGCAAACTTTGTAAAAACAAATTAAAGACAAATAAAAATAATATATAAGAAGAACAGTGAATGTACATGAAGATATAAAGGCCAGAAAAGGTATTAAGTAACTTACATTCTTTCTAGTGGGGGAGTTGGCAAAGTGTTCTCTTCGTGTCTGACTCATAAGTGTAGGGTGTCCGAAAATTCTTAGCGGCAGTGGGGGCTTTGGATAATATCAGTCGGTAAGACTTGGGTGAAGTAATTTATGGTAGTGGGTGGGACTCGGAATTCTTGAGGGATGTATTATGTGGAGTTCTTATTTGAGTGAGGCTGTCTGTTAAGATTTTTTGAAAATACTAGTGAATGGAAATTAATTAATTTCTGGCTAATTGTCGTGTCGCAATGATTAAGAATTTAAGAAAGGAAAAAAGGAATTTTCATTGTCCAAGAGCTATTAGACAGACTAAAGTCATGAAATAGGCCCATTTTTTTAGTAACAGCATAAATCTGAAGACAATTAGCTTTTTACAATATATACAATTGAGTAATTACACTATATACAAATCCTTCAACTGATAGTCATCCAACTTATACCACCTTCTCAGGTTTAGGAACAAATTATCCTATCCCTATCAGTTAAATGATTTAGAGTGAGTATTTAACGCCTGCTCTTTTAAGGCAATGGTTGATAAATTGAATGGGTATTAGATTATTTTTGAGAATTTTAATAAGGAGCAAAATTTTGCGTTGTAAATCTATTGTATCTGTGCATATAATTTTAATTCGTTGTATTTGATTAATTAAAGTATTGTTAATTACTTTTTTGGCTTTGTTGGAGTTCCAATTTATTAATTTGTTAGTATTGAAATTGAAGTTTCTTGTTTTGTCAAAAAGTAAAATTTTTTTGTAGTTAATAATTTGAAGATGTAGAAAGTCTATGCTATTTTGTGAATTATTAGTTTTATTAAGTGTAAGACAATTCGGATAAATCTCGGAGTTTTCAATTTTACCAAAATTATTAATTGTAATAAGGTCATCAATATATCTGTAAGTGTGTTTGTAGTAATTTAACCCTTGTGGTTGTAGATTTTTTTGGAAGTTAAATTCTTTGACAAATAAAAAGATGTTACAGATCGAGGTGCTGGAATGTAAGCCCATTGGCAATCCTCTGACTTGTTTAAAAAGTTGATTTTGAAACTTGATGTAGTTATGAAAAAGGGTGCATTTTAGGTAGGTTTTCCCATTTGTCAAGAGTCATGATATTGAGCATATCAGGGAAGAGTTTAGGTAGATCAAGTAGACTGGTATAGATTTCTTCTAGAGGACATGAGCTATATAAGTTATAGCAGTTAATGTTTTGGATGTTAATGGTTTGAATGGTATTAATGACAGGAGTGTTATTATGAATGATCCAGCAATAGTTATGATAGTGTTACAATCATTGAAAATAAATTTACAGATTTTATTAAGTTGAATTGAAAAATAATAGTCTACATTTTTCTTGTAATTATTAGTTCCATTAGCGATAAATCTGAATTTTAATGGTGTTTTATGGAATTTGGGAATCGCATAAAGATTAGTAAATCTGTTATAGTTTGCATTGAAAGTAATATTGAGTTTCTTATGAAAAGTTTTAATCCTGTTTATTATAGATGTTTCTGTAAGGTTGGCTAATTGATAAGTAGTTGCGTTGAGAAGTTCTTTATGAATAATTTCTGCGTAGAATTGTTTTCATATAATGCTAAAGTTATTAGTTGCTTTATCTATTTTTGTAATAGTAAAAAGCTGTTTTAATTTTTTAATATCTGATGTAAGTTGCGACCAATTCAGTGTACTTTTAAGCTGATTTCGGTGGATATGCGTTGAAGAATTTTAGCTTCCCATTTTAAGAAGGTATCTATGGGTAAATTCAGTTGATAGCTTGCTTTAACTATAAATTCGTTGATGTTGTTTTCGAAAGTCTTGTAACAGTAATTTGTAGGCATGTTTCTGACTGGTCTAAATTTTGTACCATAACTCATTAGTGCTTTTAGTTGATGGTTTTGTATGATATTCAGGTTGCCAGTAATTATGTGCTGGTGATGAGAATCTACGTAATTGCTGTAAATTGGTGTCTTACAATGTCATTCTGCTGTTTCATCTATTTCATGGTGGTTAGTGAGCAAGTTGCTTAAGGTCCTTTGATATTTAAATGCAACCATTGGTATTGTGTCAACTGCGGGGAAATATATATATATATATAATAATTTTAAAACTATAATTGCAACCAGTCCTATAACATAAACTGTTGGACTAACTGTAACAAGGCTGCCCCCTGGTGAGTAACCAGAGAAGTACTTCAGTAAAAGCCGAGTGTCCTACTTGATACGTTATACCAAACTCTTGCTCTGTAATTTTCTTAAGTTAAACGTAATGTCCATGTGTAACTTAAACCTGTTAATAAATACTTGTTACACTATACAGGACTCTTCTACCACCCTATCTAAAACGACCCCCCTCATATAATCAAATTTTAGAACAATCTTTTAAAATAAAGTTTGATAATATATTTTTTAAAAATATAACAATGTGAAGCTGTGTTTTTCATACTACTGTACTGTCTGCGGCAATGTATAACACTTAAAACTTTTGAACTATCAGGAACAAAATATTAATATCACAAAAATTTATAGCAATTTAAAAGAAATATTAATTGCATTAACCATGAGGCCATTAACGGCCAAGAGGGTTGCATATATTACATTACTCGTATATTACCTTAAATTACATATTATACTAGTTTCCTGATTTTATAATCAAAATTAATTATAAATATACAAAATATGATTATAAAACCATCTGAATTTAATCACAAGAATTTCAAACATGCGCAACATAAATAAAAAGCTCGAACTCCATTCCAAATTACTTCAGAAAAGATTTATTAGAATATTAATTTTTTATTCACTTTTTCCATACCCAGGCTCTTTCTAGACTAAAATGGCTGCTACACTCAAATCTATTTTATCTAATTTTTGTTCATATTTCTCAGAAAGCATCTTCAAAATTCTAAATAATTGTTTTAAGCAGGAACAACTCACATATTTTGTACATTATTAGTATTTTAAAATGAAAAATTTTCTCCAGGTAATTTAATGTATTTAATATACATAAAATCAAGTCAAAATTAGTAAAATTTCTGCCATGATATGTTTTGACATACTCCAGGAATTTTTAATACAACATACACATAATAAAAGCTGTACCACAATTGTAAATATAGGCAAACCTCATTTTCTCAAAAATTGATATTCTTTACAGATACGTCACAGGCACAACTTTCTGCCACTTCACAAGAATTTCATTCAATTATTAAACATACTTTAACACTTCGTAATGAAAATAAACTTTTGTTCAAACTTTTGACTATTTTACAAATGAAGAAAAATGGAACTGCTAATTTGTTTATAAGATATAACTGATAATGTTAGATGTACATACCAGGCTGAGGTCCCCAACCACCTGAAAAATATGATTTCATTTTAGGAGTTAAATCTTCTTATTAAAGATTAAAATAAATGAATAAGTAAAATAATAATCCTTACCTTGTGGTCCGTATGGAGGTGGAGGGCCTCCCCATCCACCTTGGTAACCACCACCAGGAGGGCCCATCATTCCATTATTCATTGGAGGTCCCATAGGTCCAGGCATTGGGCCTGGTGGACCACCAGGACCCATTCCTGGACCACAAGGCCCAGTGGCACCTGGAGCTGGTGCACCAGGTCCCCAGCCTGGTGGACCCATTGGGGGTCCACCCCACTGGTTTGGAGGGGCATTTTGTTGAGCAGGCCTTTTCTTGTCCCGAGGTTCTGCATGCTTGCATTCAATCTGTAAATTAGGAAAATAGCTTAGAAAAATATGTAGATTTTTAAAATCACTAATACAAAGTCAGAATTCAGTAGTGCTTCCATACATAAGGTCAGTTCGCTTCATAGCTATTATTAAAAGAAATAAAGTAGACTGCCAGATATTATATGTAATGCAATAGTCACATGATATATACATATATAATAATGAGCAAATGATGAATTACACAGGCAGACCGCATTACACATTTAATATTATACATATGAAAGCAAAATAATCTGATGACTTTTAATCTTCTTTTAATAAGTAATATACAGTAATAAAAACAAATTGAATATAAACCATAAAATATAATGAAGGGTTTCAAGATATGACCAGCGCAACACAAATTATGTTATTTTATAAATAAAACACTTGTTTGAATCCTGAAATACTACTCATGCTTATTTCTCAATCTTAAAGCCCATTCACTTTTGCCATATATTCTGCAATGCAGAAAATTTTCACGTCTTTAAAATGCAACCATAGATACAGGAGCACAACTGTAAATTTAGCAGTTTCAGGGCTGCCCTAAAATATCAGGCAATTCAGATCTAATACGGGTGAAAGTTCTAACAAGCCAGCATGAATTGAAAATTTAAATATATGATAGTTAATCTAGTAAATTTCATACTTACTAGACCTCTGATTATTTTTTAAATGAGAAAATGTTAAAGATTAAGTAGTATGAATTCAACTAAGGTAGCACTTTTGATCCTTATGCACTGACAAAAGTGAGAAAAATGTACCTCTAGATCAGAGTTTAATTTACAGTACAATAGTTGTCACAAAAACTGAAAATAAATATTTTTCAAATTTTGAGATACTATAGCAGACTGCAATCACCACATATAAAAGTCAGTTATGTCCAACTTGTTTAAAAATTCTTAAGTGGCAGATGAAAATTGCTTAGTTGTATTAACTATTACAAGGAATTAATTTGAGAAAATACTTACAGAATAATCATCAATGCTACAAAAATCCCATCAATGCTACAAAACAGTTAAAGAACCACACAAATTTGGCATAAATTTAGATTATGCACAAGTTAAAACTCTGATTATGATGGTATGACCAAGTTTAAAACTTGGTAACTATGACAAAATTTAAAGCTACGACCATCATAATACATGAGCCGAAAATAACAGTATGCAAGGGTAATAACCAAGTTTATGTGCACTTTACATCCTACCTTCATTACAAGCTTTGAATTTATCAAATTCAAATCAATTCATATCAAATTCAATCAGCAAATGATGCAATTAAATAAAAAAAATAACTCTGGCATATTACAGCAACTGTAGACTTTGTACCTCAATCACCACACAACGGAAACATCTAGAAGAGGTTACCCAATTCAATGCTAAAAGAAGGGTTTTAGATACACACCATGATCAGTATACTGAATATATATATATAAAACCTATAAATGAATGTGACTTCAATTCATATTAAAAATATCTGATGCATTACAAGAGGAAATATCTTTCAAACAAGAATTGAAGCTGATTCATTAACTAAGCATAGTTGCAATTATAAATTTATTTCATACATTACTTCCTGGTAATGTATATTTAATGCCATCTATTCTTAAGCAGGTGATCACAATCTGATGGTTATTCTGCAAAGAACATGTATTTACAATGTACCGATGATTATTAAAAGTTAATAGAATTAATGGTTTAGTCAACACTAATGGAGATAGGGGAAAAGCAGAACCTCGGAAATACTGAAGTATTTTACATTTTCAATCTATATAAAACTAAAAGAGAAAAACTTTTTCCTAGGTGAAAGTACTAACAACATAACAGTTTGTCTTAAAAATACGTTTTTAAACTGTTTAACATTTAGAAAATACAATTTATAGGTTTTCACGAACAGATTTGAAAAATTAAATCTTTTAACAGCAATTTTAACTCTGTTTAGCATACTGATTTATTAAAAGGTTAATCTTTTTAAGTATAATGCTGGAGTTTTAACAATCCTGAACCAGCGTAAATCTCAGAAATAATACTGTCAAATATTATGCATGCTCCTGATCTACAAATTTATAAATTAGAAATAATAAAGACAGTCAAAAAATATTAAAAATGACAATTGATGAAAATTTGATTATATGCGCCTACAATCCTATAAATATTGCAGACAATTTCCATTATGTGCTACTAGCAGAGAGAGAAATTTTCCAAAGTTAAATTCAATAAGTATTTATTTCTTTGAATGAAACAGAGAATGGACTAGCAGTACTTCTGATGGCAAATTACACTGCTAAAAAATTACATTTGGAAGATTCAATGGTCAAATTCGGAATTGAAAAAAGAAAATAATTTTTAACTGTATATAAATACATATGTATGTCTAACATTCTTGCCCCTCCCAAAATTATAAAATGGAAAATCATATATGTAGTACTAGCACAGGTATTAATCAATTTGACTTAATTTTCAAAATTTGCTACTCATCAATCAATACAGATAATGAAAAATAATTTAAAATAAATATAAAACTGTATGTTTAAAATCCACCTCATATCAATTTGGGTGGGTGGGTGGGGAATATGCAAAACACATCATTTTATTTTAAATCTGTCAAATACGTAATATCATCACTGTCATTATTTCAATATTTCACTAACTGCACTATACTTTTACCATCGCATCTATTTATAAAATTATTATGTTAAAATAAAATACTTGTTTTAAAAAATGAAAGTATTTTTTAAATATTAATCTTGTTGCAGTAGAGTAGCCTTTGTCTAAAAATGGCTCGTACCCTTACAGCAGCCTTAATTTTAATAAGTAATAACAAAAATAAGAATAAAAAAATAATATAATAATAAAAAAATAAAATCTGAAAGGTTTCAGATTTTAAATCATGTCCAAAGGGACATTTTTAACATTTTGTATGTTACCTTTATTTATAAAATATCATGTTCTTCGCACTTAAATCATAAAATTCAGTTCAAGAGCAATATCACAAAATAATTTTAAATTGAGCATATCTTTAGAATTTCCAATACACAGTCTCAGGCACTGGAGATAAAAGTGTTTCTGTATAACGTTGCCATTGCTCGTTTTGAAATCCTTGAGTTTGTTAATAAAAAATTCGTTTTAAAGTTTTACAAAATATTAAATCGAAAATAAAACAAATTCCAAATTTCGGCTTCCAGATACCCATATTTGCAGTAGGATTGCGCCATTCAAAATTTGATGGCTCTAGATACTGTTGTTTTATCACAATGCAAGAAACATACATACATTTATGCAGATTCTTCAAATATAATATAGGGCAATAATATTTGCTGGCAACAGTTTGAAGAGTGAAAAGGACTCACAGTGATTTGAAGCAAAACAAAAACAATAGTCCCTCCAGGACAAAGCCCCTTTCGACTAAAAATACACATTTTTACTAAATTTTAGCAGATATATATACCGGGTGGCCATAATTAAACTGACAGTGCTCACAGTGTTCTGTAGCACGATCTATTTGCGAGAATGACGCCACATTTTGTAGGAAGATTAAACAAGATGGGGGGCGAAAGATTCCGCGAAAAAACAAATTAGTTCCAAAAATCACCGCTAAGGGAATATTTGGCACTGTGTAATAGAAAATAGAGTGTTAACAAATGCAAATTAATACGGAATAAAATTACCTTTTATTATGCACATTTTCTGATTTAGTTCATGTGCAATATGGTAGCACTTTTAAAAAAGTGTAAAATCTACGTAAACACCGATAAAGTCTCGTGATCTGCAATATCACGTACGCTGATCATGAGAAGTTCTTTATTCAAATTTCACATGACATCCATTTGCAATGCCAGCTGCTTGGCTTTTAAAAGACAATGCATTACGTTTCGAATCAATCGGATTGAAAGTTTATGTGCAATGTCTCCTTCTTTAGTCGAGCGTGCGTTACTGGTCAAATTCTTTTACCTCAACCAGTGCAATGCGTCAGTCGCTCTTCGTGCTTTTAGAATGCAATAATAATGAAAATAACTGATGCGTAAAAAATGCATAAAAGTAACGGTCCTGTGTCAGTTAATAGGCTAAAAGCAATGGTTGCAAAGTTTGAAAAAACAAGTTCTCTGAAGGTTCAGTCAGGCAGAGGACGAAAACCTGTACAACAGGATACAATCGAAGCAATTGCCACGGCGATTGTCAACAGAGGACCAGACAATATTGCTGCCACCTCTAGCACTCATGGAGTAGCTCGAAAAATGGATATGCCTTACAGTATGGTATGGAAAATCTTACGAAAGATTATAAACCTCTATCCGTACAAGATCAACCGTGTACAGGAGTTACTGTACCCCGACCATGATAAGCGATTGACTTTTGCTCTCACCTTCCTTGCCAGAATGGAGGTGGATTTGGGATTGACGAATTTGGGATGACAAATCACCACATGCAGTCACAGCAATTCCCTTACATTCACCAAAGGTAACTGTTTGGTGTGGGTTCACAGCGGAATTTATCGTAGGTCTATTCTTCTATGAGAACATTACCCCAACAGGACCGGAAACCTGTTCTGTTACCGGAGAGAAATATCGCCTCATGTAGAACAGCTTTGTCATTCCGGCACTTCAGCAAAGACAATGCGTGGGAGAAATCATTTTCATGCAAGATGGAGCTTCTCCACATGTTGCTGTACGGGTGCAACAGATGCTACGACAGAAATTTACAACAGAAAGTCATTAGCAGCTACTTTCCAACTGCATGGCCACCTCGGTCGCCTGATCTTACCCCATGCGACTTCTGGCTATGGGGTTACCTTAAGTCCAAGGTCTATCAAGGAGTGGTCCAGGACCTGGCTATGTTGAAGGATAACATATCACGGACTGTACGGGAGATTCCTGCAGACACGTTACTTTCTGCTGTTGTGCATACTGTGCACAGAATGCAATATGCGGTCCACAACAACGGCAGCCACATTGAACTTCATTTGAATGCAAAATAAAAGGTAATTTCCATATTGATTTGCATTTTGCGTACTCTATTTTCTATTACACAGTGCCAAATACAGTCAAAAGTCTTTAATCCGGACGTCCATAATCCGGAATGATCTATTATCCGGACCTCAAAGCTACAAACTTTCGGCGCATGTGTAAACGCAATTGCGCAAAAGTATTATGCGCATATACGTTTACGCATGCGCGTTTAATGCATAACATAACAAAACATTTAAAACACTGACAAGTAAAAGTATTAACTAAAAACATGGTATACAACTATTCCATGTATTTAATGAATTATAAAATTATTAAAATACAAAAACAAGAAAAATTATACATATATTCATTCACCAAATAAATTATTACTATGACTGAAATAGTTTTTAAAGTGTATGCTGTTAAAGTGAAAAGCTTAAAAAAAATTAACATAGTGCAATTTCATTTTTTGTGACTATTAATTGAACTCAATTTTGAACAATGAAACTGGATATTTAAAATAAAGTTACTGTCCTACCACTTTAAATGCTGTTAGTTATAAAATTGCAGTGTGATCATGAAATACCGTTATCAGATATTCAAACCGGAACACTTTGTCAAAATGAGCCCCAGAAATAAAGTTTAAAGAAAACCCATTTTAAAGATGGAATAAAGCTAAATATTCCAAATAAAATTAACATGGATTAATTATGCCTAACTAATATTATGGCAAATATTCTACAGTAACTTAAAAATAAATTTGAAATAAAGTACATTTATGTAATTTTCATCATACTGTATTTATTGAAAATCTCTCATAAACATACATTAAATGAGATAGCCTTAAATATTAATTACATCAAAACAGTTAAAAATATTAAACTAAAATATTAAATTTACTACTATCAATTTTGCACCATGAAAGTAGCACTATGTCTTCTGGGACATAAATTATTTTTCCAGGAATGCACTGTAAGTATAAAAAGGCAAATAGTAAATATATACAAATATAGAATACTATAAAGTATTAAGTTATATAACTCCACCTTCTTCCCGTTGATTTTCACAAAGTGTTCAGCACAAACTTGTTTCACACTGTCTTCGGTCTCGAACGATAAAAATCCAAACCCTAGCCATATGACAAAAGGAAGTCGAATCTACTTAATATATATAAGCTAAAAAACAAAATCTGATAATCCATCGTTAATTACATCTAATCTATTTACACAATTAAAGCTGAGAAATATACTCTAATGAACTTCAAAAATAGTCATATAAAAGACAAAACTATTTAAATAAATTTAGCTTTTATTATGTTTACTGGATGAAAATAATTTAAATAAGCTGGATATTCTTTCTACAACTAACATAAATCGTTTTTAGACATAAACTGATAAATAATTAACTTCATTTAACTGTTTCTTACCATTTTATAACACTATTAATAAAGAAACTTATGAATGCACTGATCCCTTGCTATCTAAAATCATAACCCTAATCTGAAAACAAGAAATGATTTTTTCAATTTACTTTAACCTTTAAATTATAATTCAACCTAAAGTTATCAAAATGTCTAGAAAAATAAATATACCACTAGCAGCTTATTACAATTAAAAATAAATAAAATTCCAACAACCAATTTTATGTGAAAATCATGTTTCCTCTTTTGTGATAATTTTACCTGGGTTTCTCCTATTATATATTATGCAGGAGATTCAAAAAGTAAGATATTTGATTACTGCAGGTAAGAAAATTTTATTGTGTGACAAACATTATACAGTATGGCAAGGATATACAATTAACTATTTTTCAGAATAATCATCCCAATTTTTGTAAATCGCTATCTGAACATTCAAATAATTGTTCAAATTTCTTCTAATGTGTTCCTCAGTGACAGTATTTTAAAGAACTGCTGTTTGTACAAATGTTCAGTACTGGCAAACTACTGTCCACCCAGACACCAACGACTGTGTAATTTCCGAGACCTATGGTCTGTGACTGCTGTAAATCATTTAATCAATCTGACACATAACATTTTCTGTGGTCAACGCTAATGACCTTTTTTGCTAATCAGCATCAGTAAAATCTGTGCAGTATGTTTAAACTGCTGGCATCATTTGACTATGGTTGGACATGGCAATGCTTTTATTCCATCTCAATAAATTTCAGTACAATTAAGATGCATCACCCATAAAAGTCTTACTGTTGCGCGTATTTCAAACTTAGAGTAAGAATTCATGTAATGTGTCAACTTGCTCTTGTACCATACACTCCTTACCACTAGTACAAAGAAACTGCTTCTAGCGGTTTTATTCTGTGTATGAGCATTCTTGTAGCATTTTGTGCCAGATGATAGAGGTAAATGATACTTAGTTTTTAATTTTCTTTTTTGATAATAGGAAATCAGATTAAGTATTAATGAAACCCCTATCAGAATGCATCTTTGTTTGAACAAAACACTTTGTTGAATACTTTAGTTGGATCTTAATAATTAATGACACCAAATTTTTACTATCAGTTTCCTGATATGATAAATTTGATTTCAGTAATGCTTCACACATAAAAGTATATCTAAAAAGAAATGTTTTTCATTATCTCCAAATGCAAACTAATTCAACAATTTTAAATATGATTCTTGTTAAAACTTCTATAGAAAATTAATACTTAAATTTTTATACCTTCATCTATGAACAAACTGTTTCTAAATTAGTGGTGGTCAGTTAGAGGAAAGAGGATGTTAAAAATTGTTGAGATAAACAATGGCATTGAATAACATCGAAATTTTGTATATAGGCCTGCTATAACATGTAGATGTGCACCTTCTATTTCGGTTGCAATTGGCCGCACCAAAAAGTATATAAATGTATGTGCGCAAAAATACTAGGCATGTTCAAATTTTGTTTTCAAAAGAATTGTTTTGTAAATATACATATATATCCACTCTGTTACTTGGCTCAGTGAGTTCAGTTTCTTTATTCTTATATGCTTGTAAACTGCACTTTTTGCTTTAAAAATGATTGAAATATGGTGTTCTTATCTTCAAGTTATGGTTTTTATGCCTTTAGCTAACCTGCATGTTATAGCTGTAGAATTTTCAACAATTTAAAAATTGTTTAAGTGTGGATATGCCTATTTTTTTTTACCATAGCAGCCCTATTTGTTTACATTTGAAATTAGCAGAATAGTGGATTTGTTGCCAATCTAGAGAAACTAAACTTTGCAAACACAAAGTAACATCTTTTATTATTGCGAATTGAATTATTCTTGATCCATTCTGAAATTAGCATTTAAGTTATTAAATTATCCCATATATTGATTCAGCATAGGTCCACAACAAATTCAGTCAGTTTCTATGCCTTCAGTGTCTTTTTGCTGAGTGAGACCAAAAGTACACTTTCTGTTTTGAGCACTGAAGGATCTGCCTTCTTCACTGGCCAAATTGTTTGTTTTTCCATATAAACTGTAATTTTAATTGAAAAAAAAAAAAAAAAAAAAGTTTTAACTGTATTTCGTGTTTTATGTTTTTCTATAGCTTTTAATTTTCAATATACATATTTCGAGTTTTTATGGATTTTTGCCTTGTCGCGAAGTGAGAACTGAATTAACTGAATGATAAATACATTTTTACTGAAATTCGAGGAAATAAGTTTAAATGAAAGGCTGGGGAAGAAATGTGTATAATTAAATATTCCATACAAGGAAGTCGTGGTGTACATATCAGAATTTTTAATAACAGTTCCGACACTTGAAAATAAATCTATGACTTCAGTTTTTAGCAATTCCAAGTATGATACCACCAATACTTAGAAAATTAACATTATCATTCTGAAAGTTATAAAATATACTTTCATATGGCATTATTATCGAATAGAAATGTAAGAACTGGCAGCTGTTCAATATTTGCTAATAAATGCTCAAGAATTAGTAGTGGAAAAGATAAGAATTCAAGTACTGGTTTTCTATATATATATATATATATGTTTCACAGAAGTTGGCCAGAAAAAATAGCTCAGCTTTTCAATAAAAAATTAAACACCAAGTTACACAAACACCAAATTAAACAACAAACTTCTTATTTACAAGTTTCTTCTTTTATAGGGTTCGTACACATTTCTGCTCACGGAAATAAGGTACTTTTAAGGACCATTAATGAAAAAATTAAGGACCTATAAGCAAATGGGAACTGAATAAATTCAATTAAAAATACTATCTATGCCTGAATTTCACTTTTGTAATTCCTAAGTAGTATGCATTATTACTAAACATGAATTAATTAACATAATTATTAATAAGTTTGAGGATAAAATAAACTTTATTCAATTTATCAAGTAGCATTAAGTATTTTAAACTTATAATAGTTGGTCATTAAAAGAAGATAAGTGACATTTACGTTTTACTAACAGTTAGCTTTATGTTGATTTTTTTTTTTTTTTTTTTTTTTTTTTTTTTTAATGTCTCATTTTGTCACATACTTGGTCAGTCTAGAGGTTTAGTAAATAGCAGGTAGATTTTATGTCAAACGGCATAGGTTAAAATGAGAAGTAAGATCATAATCAGCATGATTCATAACAAAAGACTGAATGCTATCACCGCTGCTGCTTGTCTAGAGCACGAACTGCTGATTTGAAAGTTAGTCAGGCTCTGTTTGATGCAATTAGTGTCGTAGCTTCATGTAGAGTTCCAGGGGTTGTAACCCAGTTAATATACTTTAAGGTTCCAGTAAGCCATTAAAGCACCAGAGGTGATAAGTTGTTTTGTATTATTTTAAGTCTCAGTAGATGCAAAGAATAAGTTTTATTTGAATTTTATCTTGTGACCACAGTGATTAATAATGAAAGGCAATAACTTGCTTTAATATGTACAGATAATTTTTAAGGGTAAGCAGTTAGTTATAAATAATTAAATTAGGTAGTTTGATAACCTTAATCATTATGGATTTACATGGCCACTATTAAATTTTATTTTTTAACAATATTTGTTAAAAAAGTCTTATTAAAAATCAAAATCTAATAAATTAATCTAATTGATTCTTAAACGATATTAGGATACACATTAAAAGCTACAAAACATAAATGTTTTGTAACAACAATACTCAACAAAATATTTATCCGTTATTTTAATTTGAAGCCTTCCCAGACATTTTGGCTAGTTTATATCGATTTCCTTCTCTTTCAGCATCTTTTCTAACAATTAAAGATTTGTCTCAATATGCATATCAATGCTCTTGATAGTCTTTGCGTGCTTTATCTCCTAACTTGTCAACCTCTCCACAATGTAGCTATGAGGGTTTACTTGATCTGGTAAAAGTTAAATAGTCCAAAACTCCTGACAGACATTAAGCATATTACCACTATGTCTGAAAGTAACTACAATATCAGACGAAGGTTTAAATAAGCCTCTTATTTAAAAAGAACGTAGAACATAAAGGCATGTTGATGCTAAAAAATCAATTACAGCGAATGGTGACATAGTTAAACAAGAACAGTCAAATTAAAACTAATAATGTGGACTAGAGGTCAAAGATTATACAATTTAATTTTATCTGGCTCAGTAACTCTATCATATGAGGAAATAGAAATTGGAAATTATAGTAATGGCTGAACTCATAAACAATTGGGTAATTTAAATAATAATAACTGCACATATCTTTGGAGAATAATTTTCTTTATGTATTCAGTTTCTTTTTTCAACACGTTTCCTTTTCATTTTAGAATTTTTGGATTTAATTAAGGATTTCTGTTATTCTAAAAAACACTAAAGGCATTTAGAATGTACAGAAAAAGCGGCTAATTTGATTTCTTTAGTAATATGAACATTTAGAAGAAATTTGAAATATATATGGTAAAGGCCAGTTACAGAGCTGATGTGGCAGAATTTTTAGAATTTAATGACACACTAAACAACAAAATCTAGAAATGGCAAAACTTTTAGAATTTAAAGCAGGCCTTGAAAGCAGAATTTAGAAAGGCACTAGGCAACAGAGTTTAAGATCCACAGAGATTGCATCAGGTGGGAAAATGCCTATTTCCAGCTACGTGTATGATGCATTAAAGCAGGGGTCTCCAAACTTTCCAGCCTTAGGGCCATACTGATTACTCCAGTAAGTTCCGAGGGCCAAAACCATATTATCATTGTTGCCGGTGGTAAAAAGTGAAATAGTCCACTGATGAAAAAAAAAGTCCGAAAAAGTACGCAACGTTTTATTAATTTTCCTGTCATTATCTGTAATTTCTAGATTAGTCGTAGAATACGAGCCATGAGGAGTAACGTGACACGACATCTGGTGGACACAAGCGGAAATAGGTAGTACCTTCTATCGCTAACAGATGGCGCTAATAGCACGTATAGAAGTCTCCTATGACACTGTTGTGAAATAAAATAGTGCGTACCTCCTTAAAACGTGTTTGTGCGTGTTTAAGACATCTTTGTAACAGTATTTTGATTTGAATTGTTGCTTTTGTGCATGATTTAGTAGTATGGAAAAGAAGCGAAAAATTGATAGTGAATGCAGAAAATTCAAAGATCAGTGGAACATTCAGTATTTCGTAATTGAGTCCAGTAACAAGGCGCTATGTTTGATTTGCAATGAAAGCATAGCCGTTCTCAAAGAATATAACATTAAACGTCATTATGAAACAAAACATTTTCAAAATTACTCAAAATATACAGGAAGTTTGCGGACAGAAAAATTCGAAGCTATGAAGCACGGATAGAAATCGCAGCAATCTTCATTTACAAAACTCAAAACTGAACAAGAGGCTGCAACTCGTGATAGCTTTCGTGTGGCTCTTGAAATTGCAAAACCATTCACCGATGGAGAAATGATCAAAGAATGCATAATTGCAGTAGCCGAAGAAATATGCCCTGAAAAGGTAAATTTATTAAAAACTGTCAGTATGTCAGCAAACACTGTGGCTCGAAGGGTAGAAAACATCGCTGAAAATATATCTTCTCAACTGTTCGACAAAAATGGACATGTTGAGTGGTTTTCTTTGGCCTTGGATGAGTCAACGGATGTGTCAGATACTGCTCAGATGTTGATTTATATTCGAGGAGTAGATAAAAGCTATGAAGTGCATGAAGAACTTCTTGATATGTATAGTATTCATGGCACAACTACTGGTACAGATATTTTTAAAGGAGTTGAAATGGCCATTAATCAAAAGAACCTTCGATGGAAAAACTTGAAATGTATTACAACTGATGGAGGCAAAAACCTGAGTGGGAAAGATAAAGGAGTGGTCGCTCTTGTGTCAAAGGCTGTAGAAAATGACGGTGGTTCAAAACCATTAGTCTTACATTGTATCATTTATCAACAGTCTTTGTGTGGAAAATGTTTGGATATGTCTGAAGTTCTGAAACCAGTCATATCAACTGTTAATTTTATCAGATCTTTTGGGCTGAATCACCGACAATTCCGACAATTTATTGAAGAGATTGGAGAAAATGACTTACCTTATCATACTGCCGTACGTTGGCTTAGTTGTGGGAAAAGTCCTTCAGTGCTTTTTTGAACTTCGAACAGTGATCGAAATTTTTTTTGAATGAAAAGCATCACCCTCTTACTGAATTACAAAACAACGCATGGCTGTGGAAGTTAGCATTCTATGTTGATTTGACAAAACATGT
The DNA here is from genome assembly GCF_044657685.1 of Stegodyphus dumicola. Lineage (NCBI taxonomy): Eukaryota > Metazoa > Arthropoda > Arachnida > Araneae > Eresidae > Stegodyphus > Stegodyphus dumicola. The sequence goes on along the minus strand of NC_140771.1, from coordinate 57,204,825 downwards.
GAACGAACAGAATTTGAGATTGCAAGGAGAAAACAGCATCTTCCTGATTTATACACTAATATCAAATCATTCCGGAAGAAATTGATACTGTTTCAATCACAACTACAAAGTAAATGTTTTTCACATTTTTAAAACATGTGAAATATTCAGCCACACCACTGAGACTGAGTTTCCTATCGATTTTGCAATCGAAACTTTGAGTGCTTTGAAAATAAATTTTGATACTCGTTTCTCGGACTTTGATGCCATTGCGAATCAAATTAAGATTTTTCAGAATCCTTTTGATACTGACATTGAAACCCTAGCCCCGGAACTTCAAATGGAAATAAATGATTGATCTACAGTGCAGTGATATAATTAGGAACAAATATCAAAACTCATCTTTGTTGGAATTTTATAAGTCTTCCACTGACACAATTTGATAATTTGCATAAATTTGCTCGTGGGCTGTTTTCTGTTTTTGGTACTACTTAATTGTGTGAGAAGACCTTCTCCAAAATGAAGTACACAAAAAATGTTTACAGATCTAAATTAACTGATGAGCATCTTAAATCTCATTTAATAATTGGTACAAGTAAAATGAGTCCACAACTACAAACTATTGTCAGTGGAAAGGCTCAATTACATAAATCTCATTAGTATTTCATATGTCATTATGCTTGTTATAAGTTATGTTTTTATTTAAAATGTATAAAATGTTAGTTGGATTCATTTCAATAATTTGTTAGTTATTATATACTGAAGTTAAATTTTCTGCATATTATACATGTTTTCACTCATTACAATTCTGTGTTTCTTTATCCAACTTATCACAAAAACAATAACAATAAGCCTACAACAATGTTATGAGTAGTTAGCCCATGACCATATCAATGTAGATGTCATATTAATAATTATTCAACATAAAATTAGAATACTTCAGTAAACTAAATTTAATTTGCTATAAAAAATATGTTCTCTAAAAGGAGTTTTCAAGTATGCTAGCTCTCCGCGGGCCGGACAAAATCTGTCCGCGGGCCGGATGTGGCCCTCGGGCCGTAGTTTGGAGACCCCTGCATTAAAGCATATTAGATGAATCTTTTAAATTGTAAGTTTTCAATCCTTTAAATTCCTATCTATAATGCCTGTCCATGTGATAAGATTAGAAGCATTTTTGATATTTTCCATGCTTGGTGTCTAGTGAAAAGTACAGAAAATAAAGAGAAGATAAACAAGATTCTAGTATCAGAAGTAAAACATTTAAACATTATGTTTTCATTGTTCTTCCAGACGTTCTCCAAAATGTAAGAAATTCATCACAAACTTTCTGTAAAATACATCCATTATATGTTGATACCATGGAGACATTTTTCATTTTGTCATATATTTCTCGAATCTTCTAGAATTGTGGGTCTATAAATCTTGCCTTCAAATCCTAAACTTTCCAAGCTGCAATGTCTAAAATCCTAAAGAAAAATTACCCCTACCATTTCTGTAACAGCAAAAAGCCAGAAATACTTTGGAAAAAATGGGGGAGGAAGTGTAAAATTAATTTTATAGAGAAAACTGATGCACATTCTGAGAATTTTGAATATTCTGAGACAATTGGGAAAAACTCTTACTATGAAAAATTTAAAATTACATAGCTAATTTTGCTTTTTGCTAAGAGCTGTTTCGTAAATTGTGCTTTATAGCATTACACATTCTTTATTTTTCAGATTTAAAATATTGTATAATAAGTTGCCAAAATGTAACTTTATAATATGACAGCGAAAAATAAAAATGTTTTATTTTAATGTTATTTTTTAAATATAATTTCAATATATTACCATTATATTAATGGAGTTCATCAATGATATGATTTTTTTAAAAAAAATCGTTGAAAAATTCTCAGATCTCAGAATTAAAAATTTTCTATAGAAGCTGATCTTAAAATCGTCAAAATTGTAAGCACTCTTTCTTCGCCAAATTTAGAACCATTTAATACTAATTCACATCCCCAAAAGCGAAAAGTTTTTATTAGAAAAAATGAATTTCAAAATGCATACACATCAGTAAATCGCCAAAAATATTCCTCCAAAATGCTAATTCCCACTCAAAATGGCAGTCGTAAAAACAGACAAAAATTTCAGATGATTAAAATTAAGGACCTTCTGCTGATTTTGGGCAAAATTAAGGACTTTTAAGGACCAAAAATCAATTCCAAAAAATCTAAGAACTTTTAAGGACTCTTAAGGACCGTACGAACACTGTTTTACCTCTCATTTAACATGTCTCAAATTTCAAATATACCGTCGAGTGTCGAAATTATATAATGGATACTTTATCAAGAAAAATTTCATCATTAGTAATTATCACAAAATTTTTACGCTTCATTTGTATCATTTAAAACTGTTTGTGTAAATCTAGAGATTAATTAAAAGAACTTTATCATTAGTTCAATTTGAATTTAAATACACATACTAAAAATTATTAATTCAATTCAGATAACAAGGGATGCTTTTTATGTTAGATTTTTATAATAAGAAACTTTTAACTTATAATTTTAGAAAGCAAATCCATAATTTCTAAAAAATTTAGTTACATTTAAATTTTTTAAATGTTTATAAATCTGTAAGACAGTGCAATGACTTGAATATTCAGCTCATTATATTTTAAATCTTTAATACAAATCACTACAATGCATTAAAAACTTCATTGCACTTAAAAAATGCATTACTTAAAATTCAGAAGTTAAAATTTGAATAACAAACATACAATTAGTAAAATATAGTAAATAAAATTAAACAATATATCATAATAAAAAATTAAATAAACATGAATTGAAATTTGTTTACTAACTTGAACAGCTTCAATCATATGAAAACTTTGGAAATAATTTAGATAAATAATTACTTATCAAACCATAAAATCACAAAACAAAATTATCTCAACAGCATTAAATACAATGATTTAAACCTTTTAGAATATAATAAAAATATTAAAATAAGCAAATTTAAAAAACTTATAAATTTAACTCAATTTCTTAATTTATAGGGGAAAAGTATACTGCTTCTTTAAAAATAATCCAGAGACTAAACACAGTCTTACAAGTGCTGCTTCAATACTAAAATGTAAAGATTTCACAGTAGATGCCATTTACTTTAATTCTGCAAAGTTAAAATACAAATTAAGCACCATAATGCTTACACTGACTATAAATATTGAATCAACGGAGAGATATGAGGTTTCAAATTGGGCTATTAAAAATGACAGACATTTTTTCCACAGCCTAAAATATAAAGGTAAGACTGAGAGATCTGATTTGTCAATGCATGATATATTAAGTCTTCAAAGAACATTGCCATCATATATTTTTGACCCTATTTGGAGATCAAAGTTTTTTACATAATTATTTTTACATCAATATCAAACTGGAAAATTATTTTCATTATGATAATGCTCAATGAAATTGATGACTAACACTTAATTAATACAAAAGCACTGGAAAATCTTAACAGAGAATTATAGACAATATTTTATCCAGTTATTGCAACTTGGTACACATATGTAAATCAAACAACTGATATCTGTAAGCATTGGAAATACAGCAGACTATATAAAATTTCCTAATTAATGTAATTTAAAATACAAACAATCTTGATTAAGTTTACAGCTAAGAAAATGTTAAGCCTTACAACAAAATAAATTGTTAGATCTATGGCTATATACATACATACCTACAAATGACGTTTTACTTACATTACAATTTTTAAATTGAAATAACATAATTAATCAACTTAATACAGTACACTACAACAACTTAACAACAACACAATACACTAAGAATATTGAAAGATTTTAAATTAATAGTTACATAATTTCCCTTTTGTTGATAAATCCTAGCTGCTGATATTAGAATTAAAGAAAATATCTGCAATGAATTGGGACTTACCCCTAGATTTCTTTTTCTCTTGATCATACATTAATACCACTTCTACAACCTAAAATATTTTTAAATTTATTTAGAACTTAAACAAAATGTTTCAAATATACATAAACTACATTAAAGGAATTAAAAACAAATACAAAATTTAAATGACATTATCTTATACATGTACATGGGGAGCGGGATGAGAATTAAATTCAAGCTAATTCAAAAAAGTAAATACTCAACCCACAGCAGGACGAAAAAAGTATGCACAACATAATGCAATTTCATACGCTTTACATATGTACACAGTGCAAAAAAAAGGGGGGACAGTTCTATAGCTCCCGTTCTTCTGGGTCGATTGACGAAATTTAAACTGCGCTCTTCATGCCTCAAAAGTGCAACTTAGGATATGTATTAGACTTATATATAGCGTTTTTCTAATATAGGTATTTTGACACAAGATCACACTTTTTCTCAAATGACATGGCAATTTTTTTCCATATTTTGATTCTACAACTCAAATTATGCCAATTTGAAATTTAGGTTTAATCCAAATATAATTCGTACATTTTTTATGATTTATTTTTAAATAATTTTTATAAATTTTTTGAAAAAAATGTTGCATTATAACCTATAAAATTTTTAACACCGTCTTAAAGTAAATGTATTTCTAGCTACACCTGGAAAAAATTAAGAGTTTTTTAGTCAAACTCTTCTAAGATATAAATGAATTTACATATTGGAGCATTTCGAAATTTGGCATCTTTTTTTAGTGACAGTAAAGCCAAACATAATTATGCACTTGGTTAAAATTATTTGAAAGTATGAACAATGAAATTTTTTCTAACTTGTCTACACAATGAAAAAAGAAAAGGAAAACAGGTTACTATAAATTAAGAAGTTCACAAAGTAAATTATTCTTGGTGAACACTGAAAAAATATGTCATGATATATTTTTTTAATTTCTAAATTTTGCAGCAATTTTTACAAAATTTAATACTTGGGCATAATTTGAAATTGTAGAACAGAAATATGGGGAAAAAAAACTGGCATGTCATTTCAGAAAATGTCAGATTTTGTGTCAAAATACCTATGTAAAAATGATATTTTTGTATGTATAAATCTAATAATAAGTCGCACTTTCAAGACAAGAAAAACACAATTTGAATTTCGTCAATTGGCCCAGAAGATACAGAACTGCCCCCCTTTTTTTGCGCAGTGTACATAATGATACACTCCAAAAACTATTTTCAAGTGTAATCAATCAACAAATTATATCAGAAAAAGTAAATGTAAGAGAAAATACAAAATTTACACATCAGTAACTCTCTATGTATATTTAAGAGGGAGATTAAATGTCATATGTGTGTATGACAAAAGATACCCTCCCCCCCAAAAAAAAGATGGGAATGTGCTGAATCCATCAGCTAAAAAGCAGAACAAAATGCAGATAAACTGAAAAGTTCTTCATTAAGTTACAAAACATCTCCTTATTTTAAATATCTTGCACTTACAATTTAATATTACTATGACTTGACTTTAAAGTAATCATGGCCAAGCTTCAGCTAACTGCTGAAAAATATTGCTTGAAAATTACATAGCTGTCTGTAAGAAGTTACAAATTTATCATAGCAAAATGTATATTCTAATTAAAACAAACTAATTATTATTTATCATATTTTGTCCTGATATATCTGAAATTAATTAAAACTGAACAAGAACATTAAATCAAGCAAAATTACTGAAGTCAAATTAAAAGGAAGTATGGGTAAAAAAAATTAAAAAAAAAAAAAAAAAAAAGTCATACAGATACAAAAGAAGACCAAAAATCCATACAATCTGAAGCCATAGGTTGTACAGATTTTAGAGCTTAGCAAACTTCAAGACATAAATCATTAAATTAAAAAAAAGGTCAAAATAAATAACAAAATTTTTAAATACATAGAAAAGCTACTCATTTTGTCTTGGCTTTTACAGAAAAATATTCGGTCTACTAGAAAGTTCTGTCCGTTTTTGAAATAAAACAAAATAGAAAAATTTTTTACCATCAATATATTTTATGAAATAATATAATTGCCATTATTATTAATGACTTCTTGCCAGTGTGAGGGCAATTTGTATACCCCATTTTTGAAAAATGTTGTATCTGATAGGAACACTCGAACCAGTGCTTGTTTAATATCTTCTTCATTTTTGAATTTTTCCCCCTTCAAAAAATTATTGTAAGGACAAAAACAAGCGATAGTAGAAGGGCACTAAGTCCGGGGCATATAATGAACAGAATTTCCTTGCCTAGTTCTGCAATTTTTTGGCAAGTCCCAAAGCAGCATGTGATCTGGCATTATCATGATGCAGTATAATATCCTTCCTATTGAACTATGTCAGCCTCTTTTCTTGGAATGCTGTCTTTAAATTATCCAGTTGCTGACCATACTTCTCCGAATTGAGCTTTTTGTTTGTTTTTAAAAGCTCATAATGTATTGGTCTGCGAATATTCCACTATATACATAACATTCTCTTACTCAGAGTCAAATCTGGTTCAGAGGTGGTAGGGCTAGACTTTCCGGGTTCATTATATGCCCTTTTCCTTACGATGTTTTCATAGGTAATCCTCAGTTATCATTCGATTCAAGAACTTGATTTTGTTCCGAGCAAGCAGAGATGTGCATATGACGATTCAATCATCCAAATTCTTCTGACTTAATTCATATGGCATCCATCTTGAATATTTCCACACCAATCCTATTCTGAATATGGTTCGAAATGGTTTGCTGAGCTGAATAAGCCTATCTGCTATCTCTAAATGCTGTCAGAAAAGGATCGTGCTCCAAAATGGTCTTAACAACATTATCATCAATCAATGATGATTAATATTGCCCAGAATGTGGCTTATCAGAAAGGTCAAAATCACTTGTTCCAAATTTTACGAACCATCTTCTGCATGTCCTATCAGAAACTGTACCTTCACCAAACACTTTCAATCAATTTCTACATGCTTCTATAGCACTTCTTCCTTGTTGAAATTTGTATAAAATACAGTGGCCATGAGTGACTTTAACAGTAGCCATGAGTACACTATCGCTTCCCCACTCAAGATTAACATGAATCAACTTTGTTTTAGTTAATCTGCTATGTCAGTGTATACATTAAACGATAAAAATAGAGCACCGAACATGGGCCAAATAAACATGCGCTTACATGTTGAAAATTGTTGTCATAGAAACAGACAGAACTTTCCCATAGACGGAATATATATTATAATTTTATATAAAAAGGGAAGTATTAAAAGCATTTACTGAATTACTTTGGATTGTAAACATTTACCTTTGAAAGAACTGTGGTTAATTATTGGAATCACTATTATCTGATGACCGATTGAAGTCACCCATTATTTAACGACAGCTGTTTTTGCCTCCTTTTGAAGAAATGTAACACTGCACTGTTGCTGGACAAATTCATCACTCATACAGCTTACCTTATTTGGATGTGCTTTCCAACAAATTTTCCTTATTTCTCACATTTTCCTATTCTCATTTGAAGTGAAGGATTTCTCCATCTTTTCCTCTTCTTCAAATGAGATCTCTTCCATAACCTCTTGCTCACAATGTACAATCACCAGGTTGTTGGTGGTCAACTTCTGGCTATGTTCCTACACCAGTTCTTGAGTATTGCTCCCATTGATTTCTAATTCCATGATATTTTCAAAGGACACAATTTAATAAACTGGTGGCTCTGTTTCATGAGGTAACCCATTTTAAAGTATCCAAAAACACAATCAGGATACGGCTGTTTCCAGGTAGAACTGGGGGTTATTTTGGTAACTACAAGTTTTCTTGATCTCGAGGCTGTCACAATATGAAAATGATACTTGCAAAACTCTTGGAGGAGAAGGTTAGTTCCTTTGATCCTCTTGATGCACCTCTAAATAATGCCTTCATATAAAGCTTTTTAAAGTACAAAATGCACTGCTGACTTATGGGCTAGAGAAGTGGAATAGCATGGACAAAAAGATATTTAACCTTAGTAGTGTGTGTGTGATTATGGCAAAGCCTCGAGGGCTATCTGCCTAAGAGGAGGGATGTCTTCGTGGAGGACTTTCTAAGGGAAACTGGCTCGTATACAGGTTACACATGGGGAAAACCACGAAAACGCCCATGCAGCCAGCCCGTTCGTGGGATTCGAACCTCGGATCGAACTACAGTGTTCAGTGACTTTACCACTCGGCCGCTGGTGGGCGATATTTAACCTTAATGAACTTCCACTTCCTTAATTCCTTCAACCTGAAGGATGAGCAGAAGTATTATTCACAAATGGCAAGTTCCTTTCCAAAAAGTTTTTTTTTTTTACTGTAGAAAAGATCATCGTGACCCACTTTGGCCAAAGCGTTGCTATCAGACTTCCAAAATACACTTAACAGTCTGTTCTGCAATTTGAATTTCGTAAAGACTCATAGATACTTGGAACGATACAAGAGCAGAAACTTGACTTTAAAACCGCACTTTTTTTAGCATACAGAAAAAAGGTGAGTTAATCTTTTGTGGGCTTGTAACCAAAAATTTCACTCCCTTCTACTACAACGCAAGTCATCTCTCGCATCTTTTTTGAGGGGGTAATTCCTGTCTGATTACATTTAAAAACTTGCTAAGGCAAGTACTTGGAAAATATCAGCTTCTAGAAACCAACACTCAGAAACAATTAACTTCCCAAACTTGGGAGCAAATGATTTGGCAGCCTTAGCATTTGAACTTGCAGCCCCTATATACTTCACAACACTATAAGTGCTACTTCTCTTTTTAAAGTTATCAAACTATCATCTGCTTCCTTTCAAGCCTTTATTTTTTGCACACACACCAGGCAGTCATTACATTATCAATATATAAGGTCTTTGTCTTCAAGCAGATAAACATCTTGGTTGCAGTATCACCTGATAAATGCTTCTTGTTTATCCATAAAAGAAGATACTTTTCTACATTGTTAGTTTTGAAATTCTTTCTGCTGCATCTAGCCCCCTTGCTCTTTCTTTCCTTTTTTAAATATTACAAAAACAGTTGACACATGCTTCTTATAAAATCTTATGATGTCAGCTACTCACATTATGCGTTTGTGCTTCTCAGTGGATTCATCTTAACTTTCACCATTATTCTTTTTCTTCCTATCACCTTCATCTTCGGCCTATTTGTATTAATGACCATTATTACAGAACAATTATTAAACAACAACCACAACATTTGGGAAAAGAAAAAAAAAAAAAGTGAACGTACATGATAACAATGCTACAGTAAACAGGTAGCCACCATACTACAACGCTAATTGAGACTAAGCATGAGAGACAAACGATTACTTATGATCTCGTATCAAGAGGGAAAAAAAAAAAAAAAAAAAACAGCTCCTTTCTGATCACAATACATGGTAGACACTGCGTATATGTATTACTCACACTGCACGAGTTTAGGTACTGCCTCGTATCCATTAGCTAAATATTTAGTTTCTAGATTTTCAACTCTATTAGACAATAACATTTACACCATAAAAAATTCAATAGAGTTTGTAAAAAAGGTTAAAAACATTTCTCCTAGAAATTTACTCATGGTTTCTTTTGATGTAAAATCATTATTCACCAATGTTCCAGTGGATGGTGATTTAAGATGTCTAGAAACCAGACTTCGTGAATTTCCTTTCTCTTGCATCGAAATTGATGAGCTAATTTCTCTCACTCAACTCTGTTTGAAACAAACACATTTTGTTTTCCGAAATAAATATTACAAGCAAACTGAGGGATTAGCCATGGGAAGCTCCCTCAGCATCATCCTGGCTGATATCTACATGCATTGTTATGAATCAAAATTGTTTGAAACTTTTAACTTCCCGATATGCTTCTGCTATGTAGACGATACTTTTACCCTATTTGAAGGCAATAAAGATGATTTAAATAGAGTTCTTTCAACAATGAATTCTATTGATCCTGCTATTCAGTTCACTTTTGAACTTGAGATTTGCGATTCTCTTCCGTTTCTCGACATTCTAGTCACACGTAACACATCCAACTTCAGTACTACGGTTTACCGTAAACCTTCATCGGTTTGCCTTCCACCACACTTTAAATCATGTCATCCGACTAAACAAAAGTTTGCTTCATTTTATTCCTATGTTTTCTGTGCTCTTCAAGTTTGCTCCTCCAAACTATCCCTTGATGAAGAACTAAATTATTTAAAAGCAATAGCTATTGACAGGGGCTTTTCACCCAACATTATTAATCAAGCAGTTAAAAAATTCTCATCTCAACACACTAAAAGGCACACTCTTGTTTTACGAGATTATAAAAATTCTGTTGTCATTCCCTTCTTTCCATTAATTAGCTATAAGGTTGCACATATTTTGCAGAAATTTAACTTTCGGGTCATTTATTCTCCCATCAATAAAATTCCGAGTTCCATACTCAAGGACCCCATTCCGGATATGAATTCCTGGGGTATTTATAGGATTCCTTGCCAGTGTGGTTTAATTTACATTGGCCAATCTACGAGAGCCTTAAAATTTCGTGTCAAGGAACATGAGGCATATGTTAGAAAAAAGGAAACACAGAAGTCTTCTGTTGCTCAACATTGTTGGTCCGAAAATCACACTTTCAATTTTTCTGCTGCCAAAATTATTCAAGAAACATCTTCCATTGGAGAACTGGATTTTCGAGAGGCATTTCACATTCAAAAAAATCTTTCTGTTCTAGTTAACGATCCTAATTCCAATCCAACTTTGCCTTCGGCCTTTAAAGAAATTATGCTTTAGTTCTGGTTTTATCAACAGATGGCGCCACTTGATTATTCTTGTCCAGGCTTTTTTATTTTATCTAATCATTATTTCCTATCTTGTTCATTTGTGGTTTTGCAGCTGAGGATGGTGGTTCGGTAAAAATTTCTGTGAAACTAGTCCTGTGAAAATTTCGAAAATATAACGCTGATTTTTGTTGTTTGACTTTTGAAGATAGTAAATGGTTATACATTAACTATAACACATAATAACCAATTGATTATATGATTCACTTGCACTAATGTTAAGTTGGTTGTTTGTCCTCATCAGCAGCTGCAATCTGCTATAAGGACATGTGTCACTTTTGTTAAGTTACAGAAGACTGTAACCTATAAATCTTGTATCTGTATTTATTTAGCTACTAGATAAAATTTCAACATTTCGATCACACAGCTCGATTAAGGAGGTCATTAGTACAAGTTAATTAACAAATAATTATAATTAAGAGGCTACAAAATGATAAAAATATCGTTAAATCAAAACTTTCTGACATAAAGTTAGCAGAACATTTCTAGGATTAAACTGATGTGCAAAAGTCATAGCTGCTGAGAATGAAATCTTAAAAACCGGGAGATTTTTTTAAAGAAAACAGTTTTCACACTGCATGGCGACACCATTTCAAATAACACTTCAAACTGACTTTAATTAACTTTATATATAATGCACAGTTCAAGTTACTGAAACATTTGTAATTTAATTCTCATGTAGAATATATTAGCATTTAAACAGATATTTTTAAATTTATGTTCTTTGGTTAATTTCTTTTTAAAATTTTCTTACACTTTTATACTAAGAAAATCCCAAGTAGTGAAAGAAAACTTGTTTATCAAAGCACTTTTAAATATGAAGAATATGAAATTAATAATTAATGTAATTAGTATTTTTGTAGATAAACTCAACAATGTGCACTATGCAAAAAAAGAAAAAGGGACAGTTCATGTATCTCCTGTTTTACTGGGACGATTGGCGAAATTCAACTTGTGTTTTTCCTGTCTGGAAAGCGCAACTTAGGATATGTATTAGATTTACACATAGCATTGTTCTAATATAGGTATTTTGACACAAAATCAGACTTTTTCTGAAATGAAATGGCAATTTTTTTCCATATTTCGATTCTATGACTCAAATTATGCCAAACTGCCAAGTTTTGTAAAAATTGCACGAGCAAATGTGGTTTACACTTTGTTAAAGTTATTTGAAGGTATGAATGATGACTTTTCCCCCCACTTGTGCACAAAGAACAAAGGCAAAGGAAAATAGGTTGCCATATGTTAAGAAATTAGAAAAGTGAATTATTCTTGGCGCAAACTGAAAAAAAAATGCGGCAACATGAATTTTTGAATTTCTCCATAAATTTCGCGCAAAATTTAATATTTAGGCATAATTTGAATCATAGAACATGAAAAATAAAAAAAAAAAAAAAAAAAAAAAGGCATGTCATATCAGAAAATGTGTGATTTTGTGACAAAATACCTATATTAGAACAATGCTATATATAAATCTAAAACATATTTTGATATACATAGCATTGTTCTATTATCGATGAATTAAAGTGAATTAAAGTCACACTTTTGAGACATGCATACTTGCCAACCTATGACACTCAAAAATCAGGAGACTTTTTTAAGAAATCAGGAGATTTTTCACAATGTTAAAAAGATTTTAAAATGATAAAAATATAGTTTTTCATAACGAATTAACTTTAAATAGTTACTAATTCTTAAATGCAAGCAACACAAAAATACCTTACACATAAAAAGACAATTTTATTACTTGCATCATTTAAGGAAAAAAAAAAAAAAAAAAGACACTTTAATCAGTTTTCGTACAAATGTTATGAACAGTGGCAGATTTTGCTTTTCTTAAGAAAGAAACTTCATAATTTTGTTCATAGCAATTGCCACATAGGCCTGCTTTCGCTAATAAAAGTTTTTCTAATGCGTCATCACTAATATTAGTTATGCAGCTGTTGGAACTGTTTCAATTTTTCCTTCCTTTTAGAACTCCTTTTAAGATAATAATAAATATCAACAATGTGTTTATCCACATTTATTGTTAAAGAAGCTGCCCCCTTTTTCACCTGCTAAATTTAAGAGGTGACAGGTGCACCTCATAATCTGCAAATCTGAATTTTTCTTTCTTAAGATGCCTGCAACAACAGTCTTCAAGCCTATTACAGGGTTCATAGCCACATTTTAGTTAAAAAAATAAGCACCTATAAGAACTTTTCAAGCACATTTTAAGAAAAAAATAAGCACCTGTCTAATTACATTATACACAACTGCATAACCTTAAAAGAAAAATTAGACTTGTAATTTAAAATATGAGCAATGCAATATTTATTAAAGGAATGAGCATTAATTACCTCAACCATGGAAAACAACTTTTTTTTTTTTTTTTTAATTTTAAATGACAGTTCAATTTACAGAATTAGTTTACAATGACAGAAAAAAAAACTATGCACAACTAAACTATATAACAAGATTTAATGATGAAATTTCAGTTCAAAATATAGAAAATAAACAATAATAAGCCATATTAATTGTATTCGTTTGACATCTAATAATAAATACAATTTATTTTTCCACTCGTATTAATATTTAAATAATTTAACTTAAATCAAAATTTGAACATTTTCTAAATTTTCATTGCATAACAGTTTTCCCTTAACATATATCCCAAGCAAAGTAATTTAAGTAAAAAAGAGGAACATTTCTGAAATCAGAAGATGGGAAATTGCTTCATGCAGTCATCCTTTAACAGTAAAAGCTTAACTAACCCGCACACTCGGAAATTGCCGAATATTCTGGATAGTAACTGGAAAAAGAGGAGTGGGGGAGATTGCAGCCGTTCTTTAGATTTCTCGGCTAAATAAATGATTTTGACATTTCGATATGTGCATCATATAAAAATAGACCAACGGAACTCAGAAATATTCTGCTTAGACAGCGCAGTAAAAGTCTTTTAAGTGTTCATAAACAAATCTCAGACTGAACATCAAAATTAATTATCTCTGCAAAATACTGCAAACGTTATTGCGCAATACGCGCTGCGTAATTTTCCGACATGTGATATTACGCAATCGGAATCAACAGCTGCCAGTATTCAAAGAATAAAGAATTAAATAAAAAAAAAAAAGAAAGAAAGAAAGAAAGACTCACTAATCTGGGGTGTTTCTGATTCTAATTTCCAACAGACTGCATTAAATTTCCGAAATAGAATCAATCTTTGCTTGGGTTGGGTAGACCGCAAAAACTTTTAGTCCTATTCAATCCAGATTGGACAATGACAAAAAAAAAAAAAAAAAAAAAGAGGTCTGCTGCTTCAATATTAGAGATTTTGCGGAGAAACTCCCAACCTCCGTACTGTATAATGTATTGGCAAAGAAAATGAAATTATTTTGACTATTGGATTACTTTCCTTTTATTTAAGCCATTCCGAATATTATTCCTTAGAAAGCTAATCTGTGTAAAAACACACCCAATTTTGGAAGTTTATCTATACTTCAGGAGTTACTGCAATTATATTATTATAAATATTCATACATATGCTCATAATATAAGCATAACGATCATAATAAACACGAATATGAAGTGACCACGCGGAACGAGAATGCAAATTTATTAAAATCTTGATAGAAATTCAAACGTGTGTAGTATTTGGGTGGGAGGAAATCAGTATTCTTTTCCTCCCACCCAAATACTACACACGTTTGAATTGCTATAAAGATTTTACGTTTTCGCAATTCTTTGGTCAATAGAACGACGTGCACCTGATGTACTCTCGCGCGCACCATAGGTTATGTTAATGCAGAGGAAGGGGGGAAAGTAATTTTCGGGAGTATGATTCACCATCTGACGTTGCATATAAGGAAGAAAAGTTGTTTATTTAGTTTCGGCTTTGGTACGGGGAAAAATGCGTGTTCATTAAAAATAAAGGATAAAAAAAAAAAAAAAAAAAAAAAGCACTAAAAGCAAAAAATAAGCACTAAAAACAAAAAAATAAGGGCTTAAAGAAAAAGTAAGCACCTATAAGGGCCTTTATATTTTACTTTCAAACATAAGGACTTATAAGCACTTGTAAGGACCGCTACAAACCCTGCTATTATTACTGGCATTATCGGCACCAAGTGCTAAGCAAATTATACAGAGGGACTGCATTTTCTTTTAAAGTTTTAATAATTAGCTGTGCTATATTAAAGCCTGTTGAATGTCCTTCTAAAGTAAGGACAGAAAGTAAACTTCACTCAATTTCTGAAGACTCTGGATTAAAAAAAGAAACAACAATTGGATACAGTTTTGAATCGGTATTATTGCTTCCGTAGAGAGGCAGAACGGAGCTGTTTTAACGCAATCAATAACTGAAGATTTATTTTTCAAATCCAGTTCTTTAACAATTGCACCTGTTTTGATTCTTGAGTATTTCTTATCAATTTCACTATCGGGAAACATTTTTCTAAATAAAACTGCAGCATGATCCGATGCATTCAGTGGCAGGTTGTGTTCCAGTAAAAAGGCAGAGAACAGACATTCTGCAATAATAACTTTTCGGTCCTTTGTTTCCGAAGAAAAGTTTAATTTTTCGTTTCTTTTCAAAACAACTCAGTCCTTGTGTTTTTTGTGTACGCACATGCTTGAGAACATCCGCCCTTCCACCATGCGAAATCAAAAAATCGCAACGACAGACGGTACACATCGCAAATTTATTACATTTCCTTAAGGAAATAATGGAAGGAAAGTCAACTGTGTACGATTTTTGAAACGTACACGAGTATTTCACCTTTCTCACAGATAAAGCAAAATATGATAACTTCTAAAACTATTTCCCGAAGGCATGTGTACTCACACAACTCAGGACATGATGAACGAAATAACTAAAGAACATACAACTAACAGCTCTGAGCTTGCTTGGTGCTCATTGGCCGATATATGGCAGATGACACACAGTGGAGCATGATGTTCATTGGAAAACTGGAGAACGACGTTTCTGGATACGTATGCTCTTACTCACAAAGCAGAAATTCTCATTTGATTCGCAAGGTTTTGTTTTAGATATAATCTAGATAGAATTCAATTGCTTTCAGACATCCAAAATCCCTTTTTTTTTTTTTTTTGTTCATATAATGAAGTATTAAGCCAAGCTCCATAAAAATCGGGAGAAATTTTAAGAATAAGAAAAAATCGGAAGAAATATATTGTAAATCGGGTTGGCAACTCTGGACATGAAAAACACAATTTGAATTTTGTCAATCGGCCCAGTACAACAGGAAATATAGAACAGTCACTTTTTCTTAAATTATTTTGGGGGGGGGGCAGTGTGCCATGCAATGAAGTACACAAAATTAAATACAAATATTAATTGATAAAACATTGCTTGAAACTCTAAAAATTTACAAATGTCTACAGTAGATTCATATAAGACAAAAATTAATACATGATAAGAAAAAAAATTCACATGAAATAAAGTTTAATAAAAAAAAATATTCTGAAAATCATTAGAGGTGGGGAAATGAAATTTGCCTCAGTTAAGTTTCATTAATTCAATGAATTTCATCCATTGTTAGAAAACATTTTTCTTGGTAAATGCTAAAAATTAAAAACCAAGTCATTGAATGATTTACCAGAAGACTGGGACACGTGAT
Source organism: Stegodyphus dumicola (assembly GCF_044657685.1). Classification (NCBI taxonomy): domain Eukaryota; kingdom Metazoa; phylum Arthropoda; class Arachnida; order Araneae; family Eresidae; genus Stegodyphus; species Stegodyphus dumicola. The sequence continues at coordinate 57,188,488 of NC_140771.1, read as the reverse complement.
GAAATACTGCTGTCTCCCAGTAAAACCAGCAGTTTGCAGCTATGACATATGTATACAAAAGTAATAGGGGAAGCAGAAAGTAATGTCGCTTTCTTACATTAAATTCAAACAAATACATTTTTTACAAGTTTTTATTTTTAATCAATAATATAATCCCCCTCGTTATCAACAAATCTTTTGCCATCAAATGTGCAGATTTTCAATCCCGGACCGATAAAAATCAATTGGTTTTTGGGTAAAATATCTGGAGAGGACATTCTGGACATCATCCAAATTTTCAAATTTTTTGCCATTAAGAAAATGTTGTAGGGATCTGAATAAATGGAAATCCAATGCTGCGTGTGATATCAGCCGAGTATGGTGGGTGAGTATGGCAGTACCTCCCACCCAAATTTATTAATTTTTTCCAGAGTTCGTCTTGCATTACTGTGTTGCAGAATGACACCTTTTCTGTTGACAATTGATATTTTTCGATTAAAGATTGGTTCACTCCATCCAATTGTTCACAATAAAGGTCTGCATTAACAATGTTTCCAGGTTTCAGCAATTCAAAATGAACAATTCCACGAAAACTCCATAAAACACCCAGAAGCACCTTTTCAGGATGTAAACCATTTGTAACCCCTATTAAAACTGCCTTTTGAGTTTTGGATTATCATATAGAGCTTATTTTTTTGTCTCCACTAATCAAACGATCAAAAAACGGTTCTGTATGGTGGTGCTGTTGAAGCAATACATTGCACGTGATGGATAGGTTGGCTTTGTTCTTTTCGAACAGATTATGGGAGACTTAAACACCTGCTTTGCTTATTTTTTCTATTCTGCTTTAAATGTCCTTGGATGGTCGACCGAGGTTGGTTAAGAGTGTTTGACACGGATTTGCTTCTACTTCTGCCCTTAGCATGTTGTTGTCGACATGCGCAGAAACAACATTACTTTCCGGTCCCCCTATTACTAATGTTTGCAAAATTACCAGCACTAATTATTTCATTGAATTTATAACATACCGTTCCATATCTGGAAAAGAAACTCCGTATATCAGTTTCAGTACAGTTTGGTGGCAATCCTCCCAGAAACACTTTAGGATATTGTCCAGATTTCTTTGTCTTAAAAAAGGAAATACATGTTTATTTCAAAATTTATACTTGAAAGCAAATTAAATCAAATATTAGGTTTTTACAAAAGTACAAAGTTTTTACAAACCTGTTGAGAATCTCTTGAGCTGCACACTTTAGGATCAATCTAAGGCAAATGAGAAATCAAATCATCATGAATTAACAGTATATCCATTATAATAGCATAAACATATGAATCAGAATTACATACTGTGCGTCCATCAACTTCATGAGGGCCACTGGAAAGTACTTTGGCAACACAACTAACATCTTTGAATGTAACAAAACCAAAGCCACGAGATCTTCCAGTTTCATTATTTTTCATTACTACACAATCAACAACTTCTCCATATCGAGAAAAGTACTCCTGTAATTTCTCTACAAGGAAAAAGATTAGATTTAATTATACTGAAATAGTAGACAACATCACTAACCAATAAATTTTCAGCACTTCGTCATCAACAGAACAACAGTTGGCACCAAATATAAAGGATGGAAAAAGGAATAGGAATTTTTATGATACACACAGTTTCATAAAAAGAATGGTTATTTTATTACATAATTCATAAAAAGGATAAATAAAGAAGTTTACAATAAGAATGCAGGTAATTACTGTAACTGATGGTTACAGAAAGATTCAATAAATACCTATTAGAAAAGGAAAGCATGAAACTTTGAACCAGCATAAATTCGATAAACCTTGCTTCTTGCAAATTTATAATTTTAGTATTATTTAGAAAAACACTTTAGCAGTAGTTTAAAAAAAATAATTTTGTTGCTTTCCTAACAAAGTCTTTCAGTAGACGATACTTTCCCCAACAGTTTATCAAGTGACAGCTGTGGAACCCTACAATCCATCTTGATTTTAACCTTTAAGAGATGGGGCAGTTTGGAAAGGTTTCACTTAAAAAGACGGGAAACCCAGATGCATTTCCACCCCCTTTTAGCTGCCATTGTAAAGGAAAAATTCTACTCTTTTGTAACTTTTCCTGTAGGTCGCCTTTGTTAATTTTCAGATAAGAGACTACGGAATAAAATATAAAAGAATTTGTTCTCTTTTCTGCTGCTTCCTTTCCCTAAACTAGGGAAACATATTATGGTGAGATTTCGTAGCTAAATAATTGTCGCAAGTTGGAATATTAACTTTTGACATTGCGTCATAATGAAAATATGCCTTAGCAGCAAGTGCACGCCTATAATCAGTTCAGAGTTTATTCAGCTTTTATTTGTTTCCAAACTGAATTTAGAATTACATGTACTAATTAACATTTTAATTTATACTCGAAAATGATGTTTAACTATTTGTTTCTCGTATAAATTGGCAGTTCGCTTTTATTTGTTTCCAAGCATTGTGTAACAGCTTATATTTATATATCAAACAAATCCCATTGTAGTTTTCTTATATTAGTTTCGTTTACCTTTTTCATTAGTATTCTTATTCAGTTTAATTTTTTGATTTCCCCACCCCATTGTATCGTAAGTTATTTCATCTTTCAACTACATTATTGTTCGTTGTTCTTTATTGTGATAAAAGCTTTTTTTATCCTTTAGCGTTTTTTTTTTTTTTTTTTAATTATTTTCCTTTAATTTAAAAACAGATTTTATTGATTATATTTTCATTGCATTGCACTCCATTGCATTTTACATGTTTAAAACAGCAATATTAAATACAAAAATTTTAATAAAAAGGGGAAATATAAAGAAAAAAGTACATTTTTAATGACACTGTAAAGTTGGTGAAACTAATACTAATGTAAAATTGCTAAGATTTCACTGCTGAGGGAAATGAAAGGGAATTTACGAAACCCCACAGGTGGGAGGCGCGAAGGTCATCTCGCATAAGTGGCAAGGGAGGTTATTCAGACAATGACTATCTCCGCACCCTGAAGGATGAGGGGAGGGGAATTTGCTGGCCGATAATTCGGCCGCAGCCGTCTTTTTGAGACACTGCAGCTCTGGCCGATTCTTAGGACACCCGTCTATTAAAGGTTAAAAAAGAAAGACAGTGTCCCCCTCAAAAGAAAAAAACTAATGATAATTGAAGGAAAATTACTCGACCAAAGTTTTTTTTTTTTTTTTTTTTAATTCTATGATAGCTAAAAATGATGTGTAATAAGAAAGATGCCCAATTTGATACTTTGCAGCACAGATACAGCAGACATCATTTCTTTTTTTGTCACATTTTCACACTTAGAATTTGTAGAATGCAAATTCAGTATTCTTTTTTTTTTTTTTTTTTTTTTTTAATTTAGCACTACACATATTTTTTTTAAATACATAAGAGACCATTTCATTCATTTAACAGACTAAATGCATACAAATTGTATGATTAAATTAAAAAACTCTCGATTATTTTTTCATCTGATGACTGCTGAGCTTCTCAGCTTTGATAATGCATTGTTACGAATTTTATCATAATTACATGTGAAACTGTTGTTTTTCTTTTCTATAATGTAACATGAAAATCTAAAGCAGCTAAGCTTGCCGGAAAAGTACGAATACAGGGGCAAGCAAATTTAACATAAGGTAAATGGTCATCTTGCTAATTTGGTGAGATATAGCCTTGTTGGTTACCGTTTTGGTGACTAATTTTTGTCCCCAAATTTGGTGAGAAATTGCCAAAAGTCACCAGACTTGGGGGATCATTTGGTCTGGGCCTCTGTATCATTATAATACAGAGGGTGTTCACACATTTTTGAAACAATTTTGCAAAGATTTATATATAAACAAATCTTAGAATTTTATTTTCTCATATGTCCAATCTGTTAGCCCTTTTGTTGAACTATCATATTATAATCTTCATTTCCAAGATAAAAGTCCTTTTCTTAACTTCCTAAAACCAGGCCGAAATTCTCATAATATAGCCTTCACAATGTGATCCAAAACACTCCCCCCTTTGACTTTTTCCTAATCAGAAAAGTCATTAGAATTGTTATTTGTCCCCTTCACGGATGCAGTAAAATTTACGTTTGTCGGATGCTGTTCAGTAGTCTAGAACGGGTATTTTTGCGATTTTTCGATGTTTACTTTGCTTTAATTTAAATTAACCTATATCCAATGTAATATTTATTTCGAGCACAATGTAGGCAATGTTTATATAACATCTACTATTTCTGATCAATCTTGACAAATAATTTGTGAATTTTATGACGTTTTTCACACTTCATTTATATTCGTGTAGTTTTTCTATTAAAAATTATAAAACGAGAACAAAACTTTACAAAATATAATACATATGAACTAGCTTTGTAGGTCTGTAGGTTGGAATGCAATTTTTGAAAATCTATTTTCATTAACAAAATAATTTTAATATTCAGTATCATTAAATGATTAGAATAAGATTAATTATAATTAGATTTTGAAATGAACTTACAGTAATACAAAAACTTTAAATAGCAATAACAAACTTCAAATCTGCTTTTTCCCTGAATTTTGTTATTATAATATAAAAAAGAAAATCTGAGATATATTGGTTGCATTTGATCATTTAACATTGAAAAATATTACATTGGACTATCAGGCAAAGGAGGTATGTCTTAAAAGAAAATTTTCTTTGTAAAACTAGCTTTTGTTTATGTTAGCAGGGGGGGAAAATCTGCAACCTATACATTTTCGTGGTGCCCGAAGAGAAAAAAAGAACACTCTGGCATATTTTAGGGTAAAAGGAGTCGGAGCTAGAGTCGTTCAAAAGAGGTTGACTCCGACTACAGTTTTCGTTGGACAGTTTGAATTTGAAATGAAATTAAAATGAATTGAAAAAAATTAATAACAAGCTGAGTTATTTTTATTTATGGACTGTATACATTAATAAATAGTTAATTTCTATTTTATTGACCTATTAATAAATAAATATCAGGGAGAAGGATGGATGTGATATTTGCCATTACTGATTAAACTGATTCATTTAGTTACAAATCTCACTGGTAAATTTAGGTAAGCAGCAATAGCAGCAAGAAATCCTAAAGTTGATGCCATTCTTAGGAAGTGAGCAGGAAAAGGAGCAATTATTGACCAAGCAATGCGATAAGGAAGTACATATTTGATGATAAAGAGGTTTTTAGAATTAAGGACCTTTTTGGATGTAGATAACACTAATGTTTCACTAACAGAAAGACTATGAAATGATCTTGCAGAATTGGAAACTCTTCTTTCTATACCGTATATAGCCACAAAAAAGTTGCAATCTGAAGAATTGATAGGAGGTGAGAATGGAATGTTTGTTCTTCCTGAAATGGAGGGTTTATTGCAGAAGAAATCATTTCTTTAATGACTAAAAGAGAAACTAGTTCGCTAGAGAATGAGATCTTGCTGGGTTCAATATATAGAGATGCGAAACACCGAATTTTCTTGGATGATGAACAAATTAAAAAGGCAAAGAAAGTCATCTAAGAACTTTCATTAAGAATGAAATTATTCTCACAACAATTGGAGAATTCGAATCAGGACAGTATTTTTGGATAATATTGAAAAGGCTAAGGCAAAGCGAATGAAAATAAAAAACAAGAGCCTTTAGATATAAAAATGAAAAAATACAAACAAGATTTCTACATGGCCTTTGAAGAAATAGAGAAATGTGATTGCGCTTGCAAGACACCTCTTTTAGAACTTATAAAAATCTATCCTGAAAAGTTAAAAGAAGTAGCCGTAACAGTAACAGCTCTTCCTCCTACTCAAGCTAGTGTGGAAAGACTTTTCTCAGTTCTGAAGTTTATCAAATCGGATCTATGGCCCTCCAACAAAGAAGATCTTGCCGAAGCTATACTGTTTCTTAGAAATAACTAATGCCAGTTTTTCCATTTCATAATAAATGCTAATTAATATAAATAATTTGCTATGCCATCAATTTTTTTTTTCTGTAGCATTTATTACTTCTTTTATATTAAAAAAATAAGCTGTAACCCACGTGTATATGTTTACATTATATATGAGTCGAATCAGAGTCATTAAAGTTGCAGGAGTCGGAGTCGGTCATTTTCCCTACCAACTACACAGCCCTGACTCTTAACCTTCATTTTAACATTTGCTAAAGAAAATTAATTTAGATAAATTTGTTAAAGTGAATTTTATTATATAATTTATAATTTTAGAAAATATGAATTTATCAAAGTATTTTTCAGAACAGTTTTAAATGTTTATACTGAATTACATAACAATTTCCTTTCATAGGCAGATTTCGTCTAAACCCATCCTTATATCCAAAGGTTGGCTTGATTTTAAATGAGATGGATGTACATAGGTTTTACATAATAAACTTTTTTATTTATTTTAAAAAGAGTCATCTTTCATATTTTCAAAAGAATAAGGGCATACTGGGTGTTTACACGTACAATGTAAATTTTTTTTCCATATTTCTTCCTGTGATCAAAGAGATTACCCTGAAATATTTTCAAAGCAAAATTAAGAAAACTGTTTATGCCAATTTTTTATAAAGTAGCCTCTTGTGTTTTTCATTTAAGTGTGAAATTTTCTCTTTAAAAAAATAAAAAAAATCATGAATGGAACAAAATAAACTCATGAGAAATAACTCAAACCCCGAAGAACAGGCTGATTACATGTGGAGATTTCCATCAGGAGTGTAAATATGAGCAATTTTCTCTTAAAGAAGTTTATATGAAAGCATCCATCCCCTTAAGCAGATAGCTGCATGCTTTTCCATGATCCAATCCTAATTCTTATACATTTAATAGTAAGTTGGCATATACCTTATTACAGGCAAAATAATATTAATTTTTCTATTAACTTGTCTGAATTCCCTTTATCTCTTGAGCAATTTAATATTTCAGCAAATTAAAACTGGCCGACATTTAATGCAAAGTAACTGATGTTACTTTGACATGAATTAGGAGACAATACATGAGCTTTAATCTAAATACTTTTTGGGATATGTCATCCTAAAAGAGTGTCTAAAGATAAATTGGTTTTATTTAATTTATGATGAATGAAAATCACAAAAACTTATGCAAGTAAGTTTTGTCTCTTATTTATCAAGTAATTATCTTTTATTCATCCCCTGATAAATCAGACAAAATTGCCTACATAATAGAACTTTGAAAGAAGTTAACAGTTCTTAAGGATTTTATGCACTCCAATAAAAAGGGCCAAAATAACATCTTATTATTCATAAGTTGAAGTATAAAACAGAACTAAATGATAAAAGTGGTTTTATCTACTTTCTGGAAGGGGCTTAAGAGCATTAAATCTGGTAATCTTAAAGAATGTGCAAAATCGCTGAATCATAACATATAAATAAAAATATATGTATATGCAGCAAACATTACTAGACAGATAAAAAAATTTCGGTTCATATAAACAATAGAATGCTTGTTGCTTGTTCAATTTTGACAACACAGGCGAGGACTAGTTGCCTCAAAATAGGGATGCTTTCGTGGAGGGACATGCCAAGGGAATAGTGGTAAGAGCACTGAACCCTGGCAGATCTTGCAACTTTCTTCAGGTGTACCGTGAACATGAGACATTCTCCCTTAGGAAGTCTTTCATGATGGCATCTCTCCCCATAAACAGATAGCCCTCGAGTTGCTTGTCTTAATTAATGTAACCTTAACCTTCGTCACTGACTTTTGGAGAGAAAGCAATTTATAACCATGTTATACATAATGGGAAAAGTCTACAGAATTTCTTTTTATGTTTATTCGCTTATACGTAGATTGGACTACCCATTACCTATCGAGATGTTTAATGGTCATCTCTACACAGCAGATGGCTATTATGGTGTAATTAAATATAATATTTACTGGCCTCAGGGAAGAAGTTTAAACATCAATTGGTAAAGTACAATAAGGGTTTTTGCTAAAGATACTTATGCTTTTGTGGAGGACACAAGAACTAGCTCTTGTTCACGTTTTTCATGGGGAAACCCATGCATAAGACCATACAGCTAGCTCATTCATTGGGACCTGAATCAAGGTGATTAAGCATGAAAAATACAGTGTTATGTATTTCATTACACTAGGATCTTCTAAATATGTTTGCCTCTTCAAATAAATTATTAACATTGCCTTCGAAGTCTTTCCCTTTTTTAAAAGACTTATCAAGACATATTCCGTCAACTGAATAATCATATCGGTTTCAGCAAATTTTCCTTTTTTAAATCTCTCAGCAACTTCTTAATTTCGGCCTGACTAACACCTTTGAAACGAGGTACCATTATAAGGATTAAATAGCACAAGGGAAAAAGTTAGCACTCTAAAATTACGAGAGAGTAGGTAAAAAAGGATTCATTGCTTTATTAAAATATCTGATGTGTACCACATGACTTCCATGTATGGGATATTAAATTATACACATTTTTTTCCTGCATTTCATTTAAACTTATTTCCTTTAATTTTGTTAGGGATATATTTCTCATTCTCAATAACAGACCCGCTCACTATAAAGTGACCACGTCCCGATTTTGGTGGGACAGTTCCACTTTTTGGAGGACTGTCCCCCGTCCTGCCGATTTTCTAAAATGTCCCACTTTTTAGAAAACATATGCATTTCTTACTTTAAATGTACTGTAAAAATATATTACCTATTATTTATTAATTATTATAGCAAATATAAAGAAATAAAAATATATTAATTAAAAAAACACATAAAATGGATGCAGAGTAAACAAAATGAGGCAATGTAACGAATTAGATTTACTCGGTGGTGTTCTATCATTTTCGTTACGTCTCGTCAAGGAATATGTACTGTTAACGGAGGAACAGCTAGCATTAGCTGAAGAGCTATTTGCTTTCCACACCATAAACCACAATCAAAATTTCAGATCAATTGATTGTACGTCACAAATGATCAAAACATTTTTCCACAAAAAATTTCCATGTGCAAGGACAAAAGTCGAAGCAATTATTTGTAATGTTTTTCACTATATTCGTTTTCACAGTTGCAGAAAGAATTAGATTAAATGCTCATTTATATCCATATATTATGATGGTTCCAAGCACAAAGATTTTAAATTATTTCCCACACTTGTTACACTTTTTGATCCAGAAACAGGAATTAACTTCATAAATAATTTTTGATTCAATAAGTTCTATTTTATAAAAGAGTAATTTGAACAATAAAATTATTACCTATTATGAGGATAACACGAATGCAAATTTTAGTGGAAAAGCTAGAAGAGGCATCTATAACGTTTTTAGGAAACTTAACGAACATTTGAACAAAAAATTATTGGAGTAGGTTGTACAACGCACATTCTACATAGTACTATTCAAACAGCATCTGACCTACTTCCAGTGGATCTTGAAAATATTATAGCAAAAATTTATTCCTATTTTTATAAATATACTGTGCGTGTTGAAAGTTTGAAGGATTTTTGTGAAAGCGCATAAATCAAATATAAAACAATTATTGGTTACAGCAAAACACAATGGCTAGCTCTTTTATTAGCTGTAGAAAATATTTTAAAAATATATGAATCATTAAAATCATACTTTTTATCACAAGATAAATGTCCAAGAATATTGCAGCCCTTTTTTGAAAATGACACATCACAAATTTGGCTTCAGTTCATCCACAACCAAGCTACATTATTTCACAATGCTGTGAAAATTATTGAAGGGAACAAAATTTCAAATGAAATTTTCAAATTATTGATTTTATTTGATACTTTCAATTCAAATGAAATCAATAATTTAAAAGTAAAATTGCGAGAAAAAATTGATAACGATTACATTCCTTTAGTTATTCGAAAGGACATCACTAGGTTGGAAGAACAAGGTGCCAATAAATGACCTGATTTTCTGAAAGAAGTCAAAAATTTTTATAATACCTGCTTGGAATATCTTGAAGAATGGGCAGTTCAATTCGAAGATATTAAAAATTTTCATTGGGTGACATTCAAAAAGGAGATTTTATGGGAATATGTTGAAAAATCTTTTTAATATATTAGTAACCATTTTCTTAAAACTAATATTTGTGAAAATGATCTTTTTGATGAGGTGTCATTGGTATAAAGCTACGTTACTGAAGAAGAAATTAAATGTTAATTGTCTGCAAATGTGGAAACATACAAAAAAATGGACGTAGTTATTCCTTCATTTTAAACAGAATAATATTCCTTATGAAAATATTTTGAAAGGTGGAGGACACGTGCTCCCCCCTTCCAAAAACAAATGCAGCAACAGAACGTGTTTTTTCTAGTATCAATAAAATACGGACTATTGTAAAAATGCAGTTGAACGTTAAAACTTTTAAAATCTGTATTAAGCGTAAAATATAATTTGACCAATTCATGAGATAAATTTCACGACATTTTAATAAATGATCCGAATCTATTGCAAAGTATTCACTCGGATAAAAAATTTGAAGGTGAAAGAAAATCGTAACTTTAAATTTTTTTTTAAAATTAATTAAAAACATAATATTCAAACTATACTTTTTACAAATATTGTTATTGTTACCAATAGTTAATAATAAATATATTTTTGTATATTTATAGACAAATATATGAATGTATACATAAAAATATATTTTCTGAATTATTGGTTTGCTTTCATAACTAAATTACAATTCTCATTTCATTCCATATGTCCCACTTTGAAAATGTGGTCACTTTAGCTTACTAACAAAATTCTAGCCACAATTTTTTATATTTTCTGTTTACATTCATGTATAGGTGAGGTAAATATTGATTAGTTTTCTAGAAAACTTATTTAGGCTTTATTATTATTAAAAATGACAAAGAAAGAATACCATAATTATTCATTTGAAAAGGTTAAATACTTACTTTTTTAATTCATGTTTATAATACATCAAACAGCAAATGGCTTTACATACAATTTAAATGTTTTTATAAACAGATGAGTAAATAACCATGTTTTTTACATCTGGCTGATGAATGTGAAAATAAAGTTTGTTTCAATTTAAACAATGCAAGCAACTTCACTCAAACAATATTTTCACAGAACAGAAAGCTTAAAATTACAAAACTAAAGGATGTTAAAAAAATGCTGTTCTAATTAAAAATGTAAAAGTAAAGCTTACCCTGTGTAGTTTCCCAACTTAAGCCTCCAACAAATATCTTCCTATAAAATCAAGATATTCAAAATTAAAACATAAAAAATAAGTAGAACACAAGTTTGCATAAATATGGCAATAAAAAATTTAAAAAAAAAAACTGGGCCTAATCTTTGGAATATGGTAACAGGTAGGTTGGCAACATTTTGGTAAGGCGATAAAGGTTGCTAGCTAGGACTTTAGCTGTGTACATGGATAAAGTCAAGAGTGTGCGCAATGCCATTTTTGTGCAATTCTGGGATGTTTTTTTAAGTGAAAATAGGTTGACGTGTACATGGATACAGTGTATGTGCAATTCTTAAAAACGCGGCAAGGAGTTTGCGATTCTGCACTTTCTCCCAATTTCGCACGTAATCTAAATCATGATTAAGCACTTTTGTTCCATAAAAATTCTAGCATAAGCGTAATTCGGCTAGCAGATTGTTGGAAAAAAAATCTTGAGTAAAAAAAATTGCTTTACTTCGTGAAAACAAAATGGCGTCCAAGCAAAAACTAGCAGGTTGCTGTAGCAGGGTTGGTCGGCAAATTTTCGCCAAAAAATTGCCAAGTTACAATAATCCAAAGATTAACCGTTATTTATTTTACCTGGTACCTTGCTGTGAACTATAAGTATGATTTAAAAGATCGGAAACAGAAATAAGAAAAGTTTATCGGACACGTAATCAAGATTCTGAAGAAGATTAAGTAAGTTAGTTAGAAATGTTCATATTTGGAAAGGTTATATACTTTTTCGTTATTAGGTAATTTCATATATGTTCTTTTTACCGGGTTTAAAGATTCAGAAAATTGTCATGTATTTTCGTGAAATTTTTCTAATTTATGAGAAAAAAGGAGTGTACATGGATATGGTGAAGAGTGTGCGCAATGCCATTTTTGTGCAATTCTGGGATTTTTTTTTTTTAAGTAAAAATAACTCGACGTGTACATGGTTTAGTGATATTTTAATTAAATGATAGTTATTTTGTGAATTTTATGTTTGTAGGAATTTGGTATGCGTTTTAGTTGAAGTAAACGTGCATGGAAATAATTTAAATATTTGACACTAAGTATTTGTAATGCTTGCGGTATGAATTCGTTGGTGACGTTTATAATATAATAGATGATTTAGAGGTAAAAGTTTTTGGATATTTTATTTATTTTATATGTGGAAATGTTCATATTTGGAAAGGGTATATACTTTCTCGCGATCAGGTAATTTCATATATGTTCTTTTTACCGGGTTTAAAGATTCAGAAAATTGTCATGTATTTTCGTGAAATTTTTCTAATTTATGAGAAAAAAGGGTACTTTTCCGTTTTGCCGGCGCAAGCGATAAAGTCGCCAATAATGGTACAACCGATGCCAAACAGAATTTTCTCGCTGGTAACCTTTTACGCCTCATTTTCAAAACAAGGCGCTACTTTTTCTTACCAGATTGATTGTTTTTTTTTTCAATACTGGCATGTAATTACATAGAATTTTTATCAGATAGTTCAGTTTTATGTCTAAGGCCATTTTCGGTAATTAAGTCAATTAGGATGCAATCACAGCGCTTACCCGAAGCCGAAAATATAGAAAATGTAAGTCAAGGGTTAAATTCATCCATTCTAATGAGAATGCATTAGCGAAGTAAAGCACTGCAGCTTTACATAATTTCTGAGTAAGCTATTCGTACGAATTGAAATATTTCTTGCATTTAAACTTGTGTTCCAAATTAAGATTTAACTTGAAATTAATGTAGATAATTACTGAGAGCATTAGATTTTTGTAGAGTAGTTTACGTGAGATGAGATCGCTTGGGGTCACGTGATATGAACCAGCGAATCAGGATGTTGAACCATAGTAAATTCTTAAATTAATGTCTTTTTACAAATTCATTGTCTTTATTTATTGGCTTTTTATAAAATTTTAAGCGATATTAAAATGTTTATGCCTTCAAAAAAAGAATTCTTAGAACTAACATTTTTTTAATATTTTTTATGTGTATACTGTATGTTGTCGCCAATAAAGTCTGCTTGGCGAGATTTGCGCCGGCGAAACGGAAAAGTACCGAAAAAAGCAGTGTACATGGATATAGTGAAGAGTGTGCACAATGCCATTTTTGTGTAATTCTGGGATGTTTTTTTAAGTAAAAATAAGTCAACGTGTACATGGTTTATGTGTGTGTGTTATTTTGAAAAACGCGTAAGGAGTATGGTATTGTGCACTTTTTCCCAATTTTGCAGTGAATATTTCTCATGATTAAACAGTTTTGTTAGATAAAATTTCTAGCATAAGTGTAATTCGGCTAGTAGTTTGTTGGAAGAAGTGTTCAGTAGATAAAAAGAAAAGAAACATGTCTTTACTTCGTGAAGACAAAATGGCGGCGGGAAAAAAAAATAGAGGGTTGCTGTAGAAGAGTTCATCGCCAAGTTTTTGCCAAAAAATCGCCAAGTTACCATAATGTAAAGATCAACCTAAATAACTTAATAAAACATCTTTACTTCTATCTCGCACAACCTTAAAGAAACACTTATTACTACCCCTTTCAATCCCACTAAATACCCATTTCGAATTCACTTTAGCTAAGGCCATGGGATCAAAAAATTAACGAACGCTGTTTCACACAACACAGAATAAAGCCAAATACAAAATTTCCAGATTTTTTCCCGATTTCCCCCCTTTTCCGATTAAAGAACCGTAATTCGTCCATTAATATCACATGACATATCCCATGATCTCTCATTTCCCTCACACAAAATAATGCGTAATCGAAACTGAGTACTGCTCACATTATTACCAAAGTCCCAGGTAGTAACCTTTATCGCCTCCAAAATGTCGCCAAACTACCAGTTACCATATTCTAAAGATCAGCCAGGATTTTTTCTGTTTACATTGATTTAGGAAACGTTACGGCAAGACAAAATAGAAGTTGGAAAATCGCAAATCATAATTAGTTCATATTTTTGCCAATCGTTATCGGGTGTTAATCATAATTAGTTCATATTTTTGCAAATTGTTATTAACACCCGATAACGCTCTATTCCTGATAATGCTAAAAATAAAGCTCTATTCTGTTTACAGAACGTTAACGGTAAGGCAAAATGAAAGCTGGAAAATCGCAAATCCTAATTAGTTCATGTTTTCGCAAATCATTATCGGGAGTTTATTTCAATTGAAAAAAATAAAGTTCTATTCTATTTATTCTACGTTTCCTAGTCTATTTATTTCTACCTTTTATAAAATAAGGTAGTTGCAGGACCACCTCCCAAAAAAATCGCAAATAATAATTAGTTCATATTTTTGTCTTAGGTCCTTTCCTCTCCTAGGTACACAGTGATCAGTTTAAACTAAAAAAAAAAAAAAAAAAAATCAGAATTGAATAACTCTTGGCATCAAAGAGCAACATGGCACTGCTGCCCATGTACACACCGACCTGTTTTAACTTTAAAAAAAAATCGAGGAGTTGCGTTTATTCGTAATAAACTATTATCACAATCATAAATCCCAAATATAACCCTCCGGTTCTAAAATGGCATGCATCACTGTGTGTGCAGTCATTAGTGGTTTGCCACATGGAATTAGTGTTCATTATATAGCGAGTTGCCTGCTTTGGTGACATAGTGGTACTTCTCAATTCTGGGTGTATGTAAGAAAAGTACCCCCCCTCCCACACACACACACACAAAAAAAAAAATATGCGTTGATGGACATCATATGAACAGTTAAATATGGCCAGAAAACAGTGATAGATTGAAAAAATAAATTACTAAACTGAGCTCTAGTAAAATCATTGAGCTTAACAAAATAGTAGAGATTGATGAAAGTACTTATATATCTCTTATTAGTATAACCAAGGCCATCTATACTTAAGGCCTGCCAATGTGAATATATTCTTTTGTGTTTTCGTAGCCACCGTGAAATTTCTACAAATTTGGCGACTGAAATAAGATGCCAGAACCTTTACCAACTTGACAATATCTCAGCGAGATAGTCATTTATATCAATGTAGAGTAAACTTGCCCTTGTAATATAATTTTTTTTTATCAAAGTTTTGGCTCTTGAGGCATTTCATATTACATCATGCGAAAGATACTGCAATTTACATGTACTATGATTAAAATTATTTACATATGTTCAAAATTCGTAACAGTATATAAGCATCATGCTTTTTAATGCAGTGCTTTAAGAAAATGCTTTCTCTTTTCAAAGTTTACTTAGAAAGCTAACAATTTTGCTAGTTTTTTTTTCGTACTTCAGGAAAATTCCCTGAGTGGGCTGCAGGTTTGTAACGCTTGTCAGGGTTACCATAATCTGGCGCACACGCACTCTTCCGAGATGTCAACAAATCGCCAAGGGCCCGTTATCTGAAAACT
Source organism: Stegodyphus dumicola (assembly GCF_044657685.1). Taxonomy (NCBI): domain Eukaryota; kingdom Metazoa; phylum Arthropoda; class Arachnida; order Araneae; family Eresidae; genus Stegodyphus; species Stegodyphus dumicola. The sequence continues at coordinate 57,173,013 of NC_140771.1, read as the reverse complement.
GCCAGAGGAAAACAGAAATGGTATTTTATTATGGATGGATATTATGGATTATTATTATTATATCTTTTTAATTTAATTTAGTCACTTGTTTCTGTTTTATGAAGTTTTCAGTATTTACTTATGGATGTTGTTTGGATTTTAAATTTTTTAAATTTGGTGACATATTATGATTCACTGTGCTGCTTCATTTTTTAAATGGCTACTTTTTTTATTGTTAGCAAAAAAGGAATTGCTAATTATTGGCAATTTCGCAGGAGAGCCAGGCGGATAAAGTGAAAGTACTTTTTTTCTATGGCATGATCCAATACCTTTATAACAAGATTTGATTTTTCTCAGCAGGTTTTAAAATTAAAAATAAGTCTGAGGAAAAATAAAGCTAGAACGGTTAGAGTAGACCGAAGGGTACCCCTTGTATTATCGCGAAGTTGTTGTTTCATTTATCGCCAAGTTGTTGTTTTATTTATGGTAATCTGAGTAGCTGAATGTTATGGAAACCCTATTATGACATAATCGGTTGCCATGATTGCGGTATATTTTGAATTATGGGCTGTTTTGCAAGGGTTTCCGGTGTATGTCGGTTAGGAAGTACATTGCTTGTTTAGAGGGTAGAATGGCTGAATGTAATAAGATTAATACTGAAAAGCATAACAAAAAATCCTATTTCAATCTCTTCATGAAACATATTGATAGAAAAGAAATTAAAATATGCTATAAAACGAAATTTAAATCTCCTGTCTGGAATCACTCTTTCAGACATGAATATCAAAATTACCAACAATCATTCGCATGCCGCATACGAGATGTTAAGTTTCAATCAACAGTTAGACAATTTCAACTACAAAAAAGGCAATTAATAAAACTTACCCCGCTTCTTCACTTTGATTTTCATCAGATTTTATCTGAGTCATTATTTAGTTCTAATATCGTTTCCTCGTAAAAGTATTTACTGATATGTCAACCACACACAACGGGGTTTTCGCTAGGAATAACACGGTTTTAACAGTCACAGTTCATGTGACACCAACGAAACAATCATCTGAAAGAAATATTACGAAAACATTTCATCAAACAAAAGAAAAAAAAGTGAGAATGAAATGAATAAAGATACCCAACATTAAAAATTTAATAAAATCTGTTAGGAAAAAATATAAGTGAAGAATTCAGGCATGTAATCAACTTGGTAAGTTTGATAAATCGGAAAAGATATTTTACCCTCTGTGTTTGCTTTAAACGACTGGAGAGTTTTTTTTATTCACCTTTTCTTATTCTAACATATAATTGAAAATGTTCATTCAGAAATATTTACAGAATACTAAAGATGAACAAAGATCAACCTTAATTAAATTATCTTCAGATGCATTTCTTATTTCAAATTAAGAGTTATTATAGCTGAACATTCCTACTATAACGCTTAAATATTAATATAGTATAACTGTGATGATAAACGATATAAAAGCTTAGAATATGGAAAAAATAGGTTTAGAAACAATATTTGTATTATCGTCCGAATTTTGAAATTTCTCATATGAGCGTTGGTGGCACTTCGAAAATCGTGGAGCGCCGCCATTCTTTGTCTTGACATTCGAATTCAAACTTTTCAGCCGGTTAGTGAAAAGTTTGTTTATTAGTAACGGATTTCCTGATGGATTGAGTATCGTCTAGGTAACGTTAGTTTACTAATTGCTTCTCATGTGTATTCAAAGAGTGATTCATTGCTGAAAGGAAACGTTGTTTTGTTTTGTTATATGCATTTAAATTGATTTCTTTGCTACCTTAAATATGGCGGATTTGGCCGATTTAAGTGATGAATGGGATATGGATGAAGTCCCGCAAAAAACTCAAAAAGCTAACAAGAAATTATCAGTGGAACGAATTTATCAGAAGAAAACTCAGTTAGAGCATATTTTACTGCGTCCTGATACGTATATTGGATCTGTAGAACCGGTTACACAGTTAATGTGGGTTTACGATGAAGATGTTGGAATGGTCAATCGTGAAGTCACATTTGTTCCTGGTTTGTATAAAATATTTGATGAAATTTTGGTTAATGCTGCTGATAATAAACAAAGAGATAAAAATATGGATTGTATCAAAATTGAAATAAATCCTGAAAAAAATCTCATTAGTATTTGGAACAATGGTCAAGGAATACCTGTCGTTGAACATAAAGATGAAAAAATGTTTGTTCCTTCTTTGATTTTCGGTCATTTGTTGACTTCATCTAATTATAACGACGATGAACGCAAGGTTACTGGTGGAAGAAATGGTTATGGTGCAAAATTGTGCAATATTTTTAGTACAAAATTTACAGTTGAAACAGCTTGTCAGCAGTATGGAAAAACTTTTAAACAAACATGGACTGACAATATGACTAAAACAGAAGACCCTAAAATCGGGTCTTTTAAAGGAAGCGATTTTACTTGTGTGACATTCTACCCAGATTTAGCGAAGTTTAAGATGACCGTTCTTGAAAAAGACATTGTTGCGTTAATGACAAGGCGTGCTTTTGATGTAGCTGGATGTACTCGAGGTGTTAAAGTGTTTTTGAATGGAAAAAGACTTCCTATAAAGGGTTTTAAGGATTATATGGAATTATACGTGAAAGACAAGACAGATGATCAAGGTGATCCACTAAAGATAGTTCACGAAGTAGTTAATGAAAGATGGGAAATAGCTGTCACCTTGAGTAACCATGGTTTTCAGCAGGTAAGTTTTGTTAACAGTATAGCTACGACTAAAGGTGGGCGACATGTTGATTACATTGCCGATCAGCTAACTTCGAAAATCGCTGAAGTAGTAAAAAAGAAAAATAAGGGTGGAAAAGCAGTGAAGCCTTTCCAAATTAAGTCGTATTTATGGATTTTTATTAACTGTTTGATTGAAAATCCAACATTTGATTCTCAAACTAAGGAAAATATGACTCTCCAAGTAAAAAGTTTTGGATCAAAATGCCAGTTAACTGAGAAATTTGTTAATGCTACTTTAAAATGTGGTGTTGTTGAAGCTATTGTTCAATGGGTTAGATTTAAGGCTCAGACAGAGCTTGAAAAGAAGTGTAGTGGTAAAAAACACTCAAAACTGAAAGGTATTCCAAAGCTTGAAGATGCGAATGATGCTGGTACCCGAAATTCAATTGACTGCACATTAATTTTAACTGAAGGAGATTCAGCTAAGTCATTAGCTGTATCTGGGTTAGGTGTTGTTGGTCGTGATAAATTTGGAATATTTCCTCTTAAAGGTAAAATCTTAAATGTACGTGAAGCTTCTCACAAGCAAATTCTGGAAAATGCAGAAATTAATAATATCATCAAAATCATGGGCTTACAGTATAAGAAGAAGTATCAAACGATGGATGATTTAAAGACTCTGAGATATGGCCGCCTAATGGTAATGACTGATCAGGATCAAGATGGATCTCACATAAAAGGACTTTTAATCAACTTTATTCATCATAATTGGCCTGATCTGTTGCGTCTGCCATTTCTTGAAGAATTTATTACCCCAATTGTTAAAGCCACAAAAGGAAAAGATGAAAAATCGTTTTACAGTCTTCCAGAATTTGAGGAGTGGAAGAAGGAAACACCAAATTGGTCTTCATATAAGGTAAAGTACTACAAAGGTTTGGGTACTAGTACAGCTAAAGAAGCAAAAGAATACTTTTCAGATATGCGACGCCATAGAATACAATTTCACTATGGTGGAACTGATGATGATAATGCTATACAGTTGGCATTTAGCAAGAAAATGGTTGATATGCGTAAAGAATGGTTATCAAATGGCATGGAAGAAAGGAAAAGAAGGCGGGAGTTGGGTCTGCCTGAAATGTATCTATATGCTAAAGGTACAACCAAAATAACTTATAATGATTTTGTTAACAAAGAATTGATTTTATTTAGCAACATGGATAATGAACGATCTATTCCTTCGGTTGTTGATGGCTTAAAACCTGGTCAGCGTAAAGTCTTATATACTTGTATTAAACGAAATGATAAACGAGAAGTTAAAGTTGCTCAGTTAGCTGGGTCTGTTGCTGAGCATTCAGCTTATCATCATGGTGAACAATCATTGAATGGAACAATCATAAACCTGGCTCAGAACTTTGTAGGTAGCAACAATATTAATATTTTGCTTCCTATTGGTCAGTTTGGTACTAGGTTGCAAGGCGGCAAAGATGCTGCAAGTCCCAGATATATTTTTACTATGTTGAGCCCTTTGGCAAAACACATATTTTCAAATCTTGATACTCCTCTTTTAAAACATCTATATGATGATAATTTAAAAATTGAACCTGAGTACTATGTGCCAATCATTCCCATGGTTCTTGTAAATGGAGCAGAAGGTATTGGAACTGGATGGAGTACAAAAATACCAAATTATAATCCTAGAGATATAGTAAAAAATATTTATCGTATGCTTAATGGTGAAGAGCCTGTAGAAATGAAACCGTGGTTTAAAAACTTCAGAGGTACCATAGAGCGTTTAGATAATCAACATTATGTTGTTAGTGGTGAGGTAGCACTTTTGGGTGATAACAAAATTGAAATTACCGAGCTACCCGTTCGCGTGTGGACTCAAGCATATAAAGAAAGCGTTTTAGAGGTTATGTTGCATGGTACAGATAAAACGCCTCCGTTCATTACAGATTACAAAGAATATCACACTGATACCACTGTACGGTTTGTAGTCACTATGACACCCGAAAAAATGGCTGAAGCTCGAAATCAGGGATTGCATAAAGCATTTAAATTGCAGACAACAATAGCAACATCTAGTATGGTATTATTTGACAACAAGGGTTGTTTACGAAAGTATGATAGCCCAGAACAAATACTGAAAGAATTTTTTGAAGTTCGTTTTGCATTATATGAACGAAGAAAGGAATATTTGGTTGGAGTTCTTGAGGCTGAGTCACTAAAGCTTAAAAATCAGGCTAGGTTTATTTTGGAAAAAATTGAAAATAAGATAACAATAGAAAATCGTAAAAAAGTAGAAATGATACGCACATTGCAGGAAAGGGGATATGACTCTGATCCTGTCAAGGCTTGGAAAGAAGCTCAAAAAAACTTGGAAAATGATGAGGACCAGCCAAGTTCCGATACCGAAAGTGAAGTGGATTCTTCAGGTCCCGATTATGATTATTTGCTTGGCATGACTTTATGGAGTTTAACTCGAGAAAAAAAAGAAGAGTTGTTGAAGAAACGAGATGAAAAATTGAAAGAACTTGAAGACTTGAAATGTAAATCACCTTCAGATTTATGGAGAAACGACTTAAAAGAATTTGAAGACGAGTTAGATAAAGTGGAAAAGAAAGAAGATGAAGATGAAGCAGATCAGCCAAAGGTTAAAGCAAAGTTAGGTGGAGGTAAGAAACGTAAGGTAGCTGAAGAATCCAAGCCTTCCATATTTGGTGAGAGAGTAATGCCTATTATAGATGATGAGTATAAGAAAAAGTTTGAAAAGAAGCCAGCAGTTCCTGGTGAACAGAAAAAAGGTCGAAAAAAGAAAGATGCAGAAATGAAAAAAGGTGATGATGATGACGACAAAGATGGAGCACTTTCTTCATTAGCAGAGAGAGTTGCTACTCCTGAGAAGAAACGCAAGGGAGCTAAAGATGCCACAAAACAACCCTTAATTAAAACATTCAAAAAATCTCCTGCTACTAAAAGTCCTAAAAAGGCAAAGAAAAATCCATGGTCAGATTCGGAATCAAATGAAGAGATATCTGATGTGTCAGATGTTGACGCTGATGATTACATTCCACCTGAGAAACGAGAAATGGCTCCACGCAGAGCTGCTGCAAAAGCTAAATATACTTTTGATAGTGATGAAGAAAATGGTATGAAAGATGATGATAGTGCTGATGAGGCAAAATCTACTAAGAGTGAGAGTGATGTGGATTCTCCTCCACCTGTGAATGCTAATAACAAAGTTTCTGATCAACCAGAAGAGCGTCTGAATGGTGCATCTTCACCTATTATATCTGACAGTGATGACAGTTTTACTGCTCCTACTAATACAAATGATAAATCTCATGATGATATATTTGATTCATTATTAGGAGCTAAGCCTGACAGCAAACCTAATAATGAACCTCCTGAAACACAGAAATATTTTTCAGATTCAGATAGTAATTCTGACTCTGAGCAAAGCAAAAAACCTATAGCAAAAGCTGCTCCAAAGAAAAGACCGAGAAAGAAAAGTGATGGAAGTTCTGATGATGATTTTAAACCACAAGCTAAAAAAGAGACTGTAGCGAAGGAAAAAAAAGCAGCCCCAAAAAAGAAAGCAGAAGATGGTGTTAAAAAGACAGCTCGTCCAAAAGCTAAAGAAGATGGTCCCAAAAAAGCAGCCCGCCCAAAAGCAAAAAAACAGAAGAAAGATTCTGACTCAGATGATGATTTTGGAGATAAAATGTCAGTGGATGGAGATGATTTGCCTACTCAGGCTGTACGACAGCCTAGAGGAGGGAGAACCAAGGCACCTATTAAATATGATTTTGGTGATGATTCCAGTGATGGATATTGAAGTGCTCAAGTTCATATCTGTACATCTTCATGTGAACTGTGGCTGTGTGGAGTTTATTTTAACCTTTCAACTCATCTGTGATTCAGTGCACCTTTGACCAGGATTTGTAAAGATTTTAAATGAAAAAATACTTTTCCCAAGGTTAAATGGTATTTTATTGCCTCTTTTTTAAACTGGTATTGTATTATAATTATTTATCTTACAATTTATACCATTTCGTGAAACAGATTTTTTCATGATTATCAAGAGTATTATGTGTTATTTTTAATTATTATTCAAACACTTAGAAAATGTTCATTTTAATGTTTGGTGAAGTAAGTATTCCTCTATTATTGAGACTGGATTCAGAAATGGATGCGTGTGTGTATATTTGTACTTATGTATATATATGTACATGTGTGCAACATACATACATTTCTAAATCCAGTCCCGACAACAGAAGAGTACTGTATTTTCACCAATGAACGAATTTTATGCTTTCATTCTTTTTTTTTTTTTTTTTTTTTTTTTCTTATTTCAATTGAAGCACTATACCAATGGCATTAAGATCATTCTATTTAAAGAAGACGAGTTGAAAGATCTTATTATTTCTGTGTAAAAGGATGCGCAGCAGCATTTATGATTGTAATTGCATATGTTTATTGCACAATGTTTTATTATTTAATTACATCTTGATTTTAATCGTTTGTAATACATATGTGAGCACAGTAAGAGTAACATTTGATCCTGAGGTATGGGTAGTTTATTTATGATATGAATACATCATTTTTAAATACACTGAAACAGATTTTTATTGTTATTTATAGATTTGCAGTAATTTTTGCTCAAGGTAAAATTCTAATGACAATTGTTTAAAAAGTGCATTATGCAGAACTTTTTTATAAGCTTCTAATAGGAATGTATTTATTTTTCATTTAAGTTGAAGTATATATTAATTCATAGATTTAATTTGAATTGTGTTACTACTGCAGCTATATCATAATGTATTGTAGTGTGTTTTGGCAGTATTTTTCTGTTAAGTACCTGTCACAAATTTTAGTTTTGTTTATATACACAATTGAAAACAGTAAAACACACACATACTTGGACCCAGTTTGTGTTAGCATTGTAATTCGATGCATGTTTGCCTTTTTTGTCGCAGGTGCATCATAGAAAAATACGGAAAATACTGTTCTGCCATATAACACTATGGCAGACGGAGGTTTTCCAAAATAAATCTGATGAATATTTAAATGATCAAAATATTTTATTACTTTATTTTGAAATATAAAATTTGCTTTTTAAATTTTTTTATATATTGAATTTCTGTATAAATATGCATATAAGCAGAAGTGCCAAGAAAGTGACACTCATCTAATAATGCATCATTGTAGGTCTTGTATAAATAATAGTGATATGGAGCTTTGAGAAACTGCAGTCAATATATGCGTGTGAAATCATTTTTCAAAAGCTGTGTACAATTTTTTTTTTCATCCATCAGAGATAACATCCTATTTGATGTATCTCTGATCTGATTTGATAACAGCTCTGATTTTATTCTCAGTGATTTTGATGTTATCTGTGATCAAACGTTTGTATTGAATTTAAAATATTCATGGATATTTTTCAGGTTCATCAGATTTGGAAACGCATAATAATTTCCAATCTGTGCTAATCAGATCTGATGATTTTGCATTTAATTAATCGACTTCATAATTTCAAAAAATGTTTTTCGTTAGAAATATAAAAAGTTGTTAATAACACAGCTGTTTTCTTCATTTCAACTGAAGACGATTTCTCATTTGATATCCCTCCCTATAAATCTATTCAATTTTTTAACTATTGATCACCAGATATTAAATGAAATATTGTGAAAGCTAAATCAATGATTAATAAAATGTAAAATGGGAAAATTTAATTTTTCTAAAGTTATTTCTCAGCATTACCTGAACTGCATTTAATCTGTGGTACAAATTTATTTTTAGTGATTACTTAACTATCATTTAAGAGGTGAGTATTAATATTTAATGTTTCTTCAAATATTTAAATATTATACTATTAATTTTACTTATAGTATTATATGCACATTAATTACAAACTATTTTTATTAAATTTCAAAATTATTTAATAAATAAAAATTTTTAGAAAATTACAAAATGATATGAAAGAGCCAAAACACTTAAATTAAAATTTAGAATGATGAGTTAAGTATTATATTTTATTTTAAAACCGTGTTATGTCAAATTTGTCAATTGAGTCTTATTTGCAGATATTAGTTGGTTTTAAATTATAAAAAGTTTGTTTTAAATCATGACTTCTCAGTCCATTCTAGATTCAATAAAATTCTATATCAGTGGTATTCAAACTTGATGCAGTTCAACCCCGAAAAGCAATTTTATAACTCCAGTCAAACTTTTAGTTATATACAATCAAATCAGACTTTTTAGGATTTTGAAACATTCTGTGACCCCAGTATAAATTTTGCCAGCCAATAGTTTAAATACTGCTGGTCTATATGGCATATCATTATCAGAGACCATGATACTTTATTGTTTTCATAAATTTTTTTAAACATGGGACCATTCTTAGGAAATATACTGAAACTGTGGTATCATTATCTCCAGTCCAGCATCACTATTTGTTACCTTGGCCGATTAAATATTGCTATTATATACATATATATGTGTGTGTGTGTTTAGAGACTATGGCATCACATCTGCTTAGTCTGTTGGCTGATTGTTTGTTTGACCTATTGCCATTAGGTCTGCGAGACTAGTTTCTGCATTTTGGCGGCTTGTTACTATTTTTTTCAGAGTTTTGATATTCTTGATTACATCCCTTAAGCTATGTTTATATTCAAACTGTCTATTTCCTTCAGGAGTGGAGGTATGAAACAATTAAGATTTGTCACTTTTTTGGCACATTTATTTATAATTTGAATGTTATAGATACATTTATTTGAACACCATGTTTTTGCCATCCTGTGTTTATCTTGTAGCTAATTTACTTTTCATCTAATTATGTGTTTCATAATATTTCACAAAAGTTTTCTTATATGATAGGAATCCGGCAGTGTGTTTGTAGTGTAATTAAAAGTTCAGAAGTTTCTATGAGTGTGTACATTATATTAAAAAAATTTTTTTTTTCATTATTAGAATTATCCATATAAATGTACACATATTATCTGGATATGGAATGTATTAAACTAAGTTCTTGATATGTCATTTCAGTTTTATACCAGAAGAAAATTTATAAAAGTAGGTGTTAGCTAGAAGACTGAAAGGCTAATAAATACTTGCTCTTCAAATCCTATGAGCAAACATTTTTAGTGAAAATGCATTTGTAATATTTCTTGAAAGAAAAATTGCTTTAGGATTATTTTAGTATTTTCATGTAATATGCTGATTGGGAGAGAAATTCATTAATATTGAATTCCTACATCAGAAATTATAAATATGATGTTTTGCTTTGGTCACAATATTGTTTTTGGAGAGTGCTTATTTGTTATGTTATTTATAATATATAATTATCATTGACTATTGTGAAACATCCAACTTTTATAAATACCATTTTATGCATATTCATTTCTCATGCATAAATTTCATTACATTGCATTATGTATATTGTGTATAATCTAATTGTATCCATTATATAACCATGTCTACATTTTCATCACTTTTTAATGTCTCATAGTTATCCATTAGGTAACCATCTCGGAAATTTCACAGTTCATTAAAAAGTGGATGTTGTCTGACAATTAGTTTCAGGATTTGTGTAATTTTCTGCTAGCAGTTAATTTGCTGTAGTCTGTAAAGTCAGAGTTGTATGTTATGCTGATGTTAGTTCATACCAATAATACTGAGAGAAATCTGGGTGAACTGTGTAAGTGTAAAGGTGTTTATATTTTTCATCCATTTCATATGCTGTTAGACATTTTAACATCATTTATTTGAGATTGTTTTGTGCTACATGTAACAGTAACTTCTGTCATTTATTAAAAAATATACTATAAAATCTTTTGGCTAGTTCTTCGAATGAATTCTTTGTTTTGTTAAGACACCTCAGACATTTAAAGAAAATTTAATGTGTGGAGCTTTTGATATAATATACCGTAAAATAAATATCTGAAGATTAAGCAAACTTATTTGTATAAAAGATTACTGTTATCATCTAGCCCACTTCTACTTAAAACATTAAAACTTCCAAGGAGGAATCGTAATGTGCAGTCACACTGCAAATATGTCCGGACAAGTATCTGTTTGGGAGGGGGTTGCTGCATGCATACTTGGATTAGCATATAAAAATACTTTTGAGTGACTTGTTAACTTATCAATATTTTTCAGTAAGGTTATGAATAATCATAAAAGTACCTAAATAACTGTATCAAGAGTTGCCAACACTCCTGATTTTCTACTGTACTTCCACCAACCCAGTTTGCAACATTTCTTTTGACTTTCTCTTATTCTTAAAATTTCTCACAATTTTTTATGTAGCTTGGCTTAACACTTCATTATTTGCACCTTGAAAAGTGAATTTTGGCATCTGAAAGTGCTTAGTTTTTCTCTTGATTGCATTATAAAATAGAACCAAAGTTGTTTCATTACTGAGACATTATGGTATGGTTTTTCTTTGTTTGTGAGAGCACATACAAGGTGTGACACAAAGAGAAAGAAAAAATGAGACTGTGTAGCTTGAAAACAGAGTGGAGTTGGCAAAACCTGTTTTGGTGATGTCATGCCACACACCTCCTCTCTCCATCCAGCCAGTTTCGACTTAACCGACCATGCTAGTGGGGAGTACTGCATCATTGTGTGAACACATGCAACTGCATTCTGGACAACCGGCAAAATGTCTAATGTAAAAAAACCGAACAGCTAATTAACATCATGTTTCTTGTGAAACTTAAAAAATCGGCCACAGAGGAAACATTTCAAATGTTAACCGAGGCTTATGGAGATGAAACTTTGTCTCATACACGTGCATTTGAATGGCATAAGTGGTTTTTTCAAGGAGAAGAGACAGTGGGGAAGATGCTGGGCGCCCAGCACGCTCATCATGATTGAATGAGTTCCCAAGTGGTCCTGTTAATCAATACTATTACATTAAAGTACTAAAAAGACTTCATGACAAAATTCGAGAAAAAAAGGCCACAGTTGTGGAGTGATGGATGGCTGTTACAGCAGAACAACGTACCCACTCACACGGCCCTATCAGTCAAGCAGTTTCTGACCACCAAAAATATTACTGTGATGGATCATCCTCGTTATTCACCTGATTTGGCTCCATTCGACTTTTTTTTTAATGCCTTAAAGTTAAATCTCATTCAAAGGGAACCTATTATCTCAGCTGAAGAGGTTTAGACAAAAATGAAGAATCTCCTGAATAGCCTTCCAAATACCTCGTTCCAGCAATGGCAGCACCGAATGCTGAAGGGAACTACTTTGAAGGTAATAATATCACGTAGAACTGATTCTGTAAATACAGTGATTTATGGGACTTGTCACAACCCCTATGTCCAAAAATGCTGTGCTGTAGTTCTCCAATGAGCGTCTAGTACTACTGTGGTTCATCTGGTATTTATTAGCTTATGAGCACAAAGCAATGAGGTTATTTCGTTTGTTTCACTACTAATTGCTGCGATTTTCATGTTCTTTTAAGAAATTCCAATCCTTTGTCTTAGATATGTGTGCAAAAACAGTAAAATTGCAACCAGATGACTTTACTTCTATTATTTCGTAAAGGGAATATAATATATTTGCGGTGTGTATTGTTTGTAATTTCTATTTTTTTTACTTCTCATGCTGGAAGGGCCGATGTTCTTAAACATTTGCATGCACAAGGACATGAGTAATATATAGAAAAAATTTTCTCAAGAAACAAAGGACCAAAGAGTTATTAATGAAGAATGCCTGTTCTATGTTTTTTTATTGGAGCACAACCTGCCACTGAATGCACCGGATCAAGCTGTAGCAGTATTTAGAAAAATGATCCTTCATAATGAAATCACCAAGCAAAGCAAATGCACAGACAAAAACAGTAGAAATTGCAAAAGAAATTAATAGAAAATTAATTTTCTGTTATTTATTGCATTAAAATTGCTCCATTTTGCCTCTACAGATGGAAGCAATAATACCAATGCAAAACTATATAATTGTTATTTCTTTCTTTAATCCAGAGTTTTCAGAAATTGAATTCTGCCCCAACTTTAGAAGGAGACTTGACAGGCTGTAACATAGCACAGCTAATTATTAAAACTTAAAAGAAAATCCACAGGACTTTATGTTGACAAAGCAACAGTAATGGTAAGCTTGAAGACTGGTCTTGCAGTTACAAAAAAAGAAAATTCAAATTTGCAAATTATAAGGTACACCTCTCAGCCTAAAACGGGGCAGTGTCTTCACAAATAAGTGTGGATGAATAAATTGTTGATATTTATTATTATCTTGGAGAAATTGAAAAATATACGTGGACACTGGTTATTTTAGAGAAAGGTTTATCTAGAATCTTCAATTAATGGAACCCACTTCTTACACTTTTTGAAAAGAAGTAAATGCTCCTAGAGTTAATATAAAATCCTCTACTGAAAATTATACAATACCTTAAGTAAATGGAGATGTAGTTACAACTTTCACTGCTGATACAAAGTTCTGTCAAAATTAAAAAAAAAAAAAAAACTGCTCAGCAGGAGAAACATTTTTTTTTTTTTATTACTGTAAGTTTATTTCATGAACAACAAATATTAATGTTTTTGCCTTCAAACCTTAAGAAGGCTTTTTCCTTTTTGGTATGCTCCTTTTTACCATCATTCAATGTTCTTAACACAATTCTACATAAATTCATGTTTTACAATCAATGATTTGTCAACTGTTTAAATACATTTTATCAAAGTTAGTAAAACCAACTTTTGTTTCATCTTCTAATTCTATATATCATGTGATTTATGGTAAAATAGAAAATCAGAAAAAAGATGAAGATTTTGTAATAGCAGCTATAACTAACTGGCAGAGGAAGACAAAAATAAGTTTTATTTCCACGAAGGTACTTCTACCAAGTATATGATTACGTACCATATAAACTTCCAGTCAACAATGACGTTATTTTACATGCTGAAATTTCATATGTTTCATCTCTAGCAAATACATCTTTTTCTGATATAAGATTTTCTGAACACATTTCCAATTTAATTTAGTTTTGAAAAATTGTATTGATGTTGCAACTGATAAACTGCTGTTGCAGTTTTGTACTTTACAATGAGGAAACGGAAAATGTTAAAACCAACAAGGATTCATACCCAAATAATTGCGAGTTTACCGTCTTGAAAATTCCCCATAGTAATGCAGAATGCAACTGCATGTTTAATATGTTTCACTCATAATTTTAAAAGTCAAACAAGAAAACTCCGCATTATATTTGCGTATTTTCACAGGACTAGTTTCAATGGCTAAATTTAAATTTTGGGTTGTTTATTCTCCTATTAATAAAATTCCAAGTTCCATACTCAAGGACCCCCATTCCAGATATGAATTCCTGGAATATTTACAGGATTCCTTACCAGTATGGTTTAATTTACATTGGTCAAACTAAAACCCTTATCTCATACGATATTTGTTGCCGGAACAAAACGTTTGGTGGAACAGTTCTGAGAAATGCTCTTTGGCGAAATAAGGTTACCATCTTCACTTGGTAAACAGGCTGAAAGCCAAACAAGAATCAGTTTTCGCTCAGATTGGCGAAAGTGACGTTTGCTTCTTCGTGTTGTTTTGTATCGCTCGCACTCTTTTTGTTTTAAATTTTATTGTTAGTAATGAAATAATAATAGAAAGGTGATTGCTATCAATTTAATCACTTTGATCTCCACTCTGGCTCTTCAAGTAACAGATAAACACACTTCTGGTTATAGCAATCAATTATATCAGTAATAGCCAAATTCTGTATACACTAATAGTTTAAAATGTGTGCTGAATAAGCCTATTCATCAGACATTACTTATGTGTATTTTCTGTTGTCTACATTCCAATGAAAATTTGATGGCTCACTGAAAAATTTGTGACCTGGTGAAAGCATTTTCTTGACTAACTTTATGGCTCATAATTACTGTTCTGTCCATTCACACAAACAAACAGACAAAAAAAAAAAAAAAAAAAAAGACCTATGACAAAAATCTATCTGGCTGATATTTACATCCTCACAGCCAGCAGATACTATTTAGCAAAATGAAGATCAAATAAAGCATATGAATACATGAGCAATCAAACATGTGAGAGTTGTTTACTGTCCCAAAGAACACTCTAATATACCTAAAACACATTAATTATACCAACTCTAGAAATTAGGTGGTGTACATCATTAGTTTGTTTTATGTGATTACGGCATAGCCTCGAGGGATATCTGCCTAACAAGAGGGATCCCTTCGTAGAGGATTTTTTAAAACTGGCTCGTATATCAGTTACAAATGGGAAAAACCAAGAAAACGCCCATGTAGCCAGCCCGTTCGCAGCATTCTAACCTGAGACAGAACTACCAGTGTTCAATGACGCTTCGGTCACTAGTAGGCCCGTGCACTTAGTTGGAAAGTACAATTCATTATGTAAACAGACATGAAGGTGATAATCAGTTGTGCACTGTTAAGTAATCAAATGTTATAAATGCACAGCTGTTACATTTCTTATTATTTATTAGTCATGTTTATATTACGTAAATCATAATTATGAATTAACCCAATAACAAAATGTGTACACTCTTTAGTATTCAAATGCTCATCAATTATTTTTCAACTGATTATTAAATATCCATAATAATTTGCAAAAACTGATGACTACAGTTGGTGCCAATTACATGATCATTATATGAATTAAAAGTAATTTCAAATAAACTTTTTGGCAATGTTCATTTTTGTATTCATACATACATATATATACACATCTAATAAGTCTTATATTTACATACAGATAGAGAGATACGATGGTTTAGAAGTTGTTAATATATATTTATTAGTATTAATGTAATGAATAAGATTTATATTAATGAATGTATATACAAATGTTTTTCATCATGCATAATAATAAATCCATAAATTTCCAATGTTTCATTATGTAGCATTTACAATAAAAGTATAGTTCCTATATGTATTTATAATTCAAAAAGTATTTCATTAATAACATGAAAATAATAGACAAATTTAATGAGTATTCTCATTATTACATAAGCTATGCTTTTTTTATGCATCTTTTATCCTGTTTAAAATGTGTCATTTATTATGCAATTAACAATTTAAAAGATAAGTAATTAGGAGAAAAGCTGCACATATACAAATGGATTTAAAAAAATTATTCAACTTAAAACTTAAGAAATAAAATTCTATTAATGATAATAAACGATCAGCACGAAATACGAAAAATTTGGCGACGAACAATTTGTAAACAAATCCGAACTGCAAGAACATCGTAAAATACTGTCAACTCTGAAATTTCCATGATTATATATTTAATGAATATATAAATATTTTTAAAATGACTATTATATTACAACAAAACAGCAATAATTAAATCGGCCTCTATTTCCACCGTGCATGACTTCACAGTGAGAGCCATCGCCATATTGAAAGTTATTCGTGATCCTTCAGAAGCAGAACTTTCGTCTGGTTGAATGTTCGAGGAATACGTCTCCAGCCGGAACATTTTCGGAAAAGTTTTAAAATGTCGCTCGTAGCCGGGACATGTTCCTCCTAGCTAGACGAAACATCTCTCGGAAGCCTCCCACTTAAAGCAGTGCTACTAGAATCTCGTTTCTAGGAGTTCTCCCGCATAGCCGAGCGCGTCCCTAGAAGTGATAGCCTCTTAAGACAGCCTTAAAATTCTGCGTTAAGGAATATGAGGCATATGTTAGAAAAAAGGAAACGCAGAAGTCCTCTGTTGCCCAGCATTGTTGATCCGAAAACCACACTTTCAATTTTTCTGCAGTCAAAATTATTTAAAAAACATTTTCCATTGGTGAATTAATTTTCTAGATCATTTCACATTAAAAAAAATCATTCTGTTCTACTTAACTTAATTCCAATCAATCTTTGCCTTCGACCTTTAAGGAAATTATGTTTTAGTTCTCGTGTCATCAATAGATGGCGCCAGTAGCTTAACTCCTATTCAGTGATTTTTATCTTATCTAGTTCATTTGCGCTTTGGCAGCTGAGGATGATAGTTTGGTAAAGCTATCGAAACTAGTCCTGTGAAAATTTGCAAATATAACACTGACTTTTGTTGTTTGACTTCTAAATTAATACTTGTTCAGTGTGTTATTTTATATTAATTATTTCACTCATGTAATCATTAAGTTCTGAAAGTCAAACCTTTATTTTTTTAAGAGACTGTATAGTCCTCCTGAGACTCTGACGCCTTGCATTTATAAGTATTGTATATTTTAGGCTTATCGATTCTCTTTTATTTCGTATAGTTTTTCTTACCCAGAGTCAAGCTTAATTTTTACTTTTAATCATTATATTTTTCCATTTAATTTAGAAATTTAATTTTTCACTTTTTTCCCCATCGCTTTTTTTAGCCAAGTGAACATTGTAAGTACACTGCAAAAAAAAGGGGGGAAACTTCTATATCTCCCATTCTACTGGGTTGATTTACGAAATTCAACTTGCATTTTTCATGTGTCGAAAGCGCCACTTAGGATATGTATTAGGTTTATATATAGCATTCCAATATAGCTATTTTGACATAAATTCCGACTTTTTCTGAAATAACATGCCATTTTTTTCCATATTTCAGTTCTACGACTCAAGTTACGCCAAACTACCAAGTTTTGTAAAAGTATCACAAATAGTTTTTAAAAAATTAGCTCCTCAATATTAATTGAGTCGGGTATATATTTATTAATCTCTTTTTCTTAATTAAACTTATTTGATTCTTCCTTTCATATTTTGAAATTCAGGTTCATTCCATATAAAATTCATCCATTTTTTATGATTTATTTTTTAAATTTGTATTTTTGAATAATTTTTATAAATTTTTCAAAAAATTTTGAATTATAATCTCTAAAATCTTTACCATCATCTTAAAGTAGATGTATTTCTAAGCATACCTGCAAAAAATTACAGTTTTTTTATTCAAAATTTCCGAAGATAAACATGAATTTATATATGGGCGCGTTTTGAAATTTGGCATATGTGTTGAACGCAATAAAAGATAAAATGTGGTTTAGACACTTTGCTAAACTTAATTGAAAATAAGAACGATGTGATTTTTTTTCACGCATGTAAAAAGGTAGGAATGAAGTGCCTTTTTTCCGCTCTGGCATAATGGAAAGAAAAGGCAAATTGGATGCCATATATTAAGAAGTTTGCCAAGTGAATTATTCTTGGCTCAACTGAAAAAATTGCGGCAAGATAAATTTTTGAATTTCTTCGTAAATTTCACACCAAATTTTACAAAATTTAATATCCAGGCATAATTTGAGTCATAGAATTGAAATATGCAAAGAAATTGGTATGTTATTTCAGAAAAAGTGTCAAAATACCTACCTATGTTAGAACAATGCTATATATAAATCTAATATATATCCTAAGTCGCGCTTTCAAGACATGAAAAACGCAAGTTTTGTCAATCGACTCAGTAGAATGGAAGATGTCCCCCCTTTTTTTCCCACAGTGTATCTATAATCTGTTGAAATAACTGCGTGTGGCATAGTAAGAAGCAGTCATAAAGGCTTTTCAATTCTGGCCCAAGATTAAACCTTGAAAAGAGAAGATTTTGACTTCTGTATTACAGACTGAGGGATTTCCTATTTTAGATGAAGAAATAATCGTTCTATATTCTTTCTGACAAATTACCATGGAACCAAGACATACTATTCAAAGAACCCAAAAGGATGGATCCGAACTCGATGTTGTAGCCTTTCTAGTAGTGAGGAACTACAATAGGCCAATGGCTGGTGATGGAAAAAATGGTATATTTAAATCTTTGTACAGTAGAAATAGGAGGGAGGGGGAAGTGGCACTGCCTCTTTCGTTTTTGTCATTCGTATATGGTGCACAGCAAATTGGTAGAGAAACTGCCATTGCTTAAGTCCAAAAGAAGAGTGACACAAGGACTCATTACAATGGCATCTACTGTTCCCAAGACCTTCTGATATACCATATGCATCAAAACGCAGAAGTATAGAGTTTTCAGTATCTGACAATATTAGAAGACAAAATAATGGAGCACACTTTTTGTTAAATCCAAAGGCATTGTTAACTATGTTCATCACAACCAATTGAATCAATCCCACATTCTTAATACTCTCTCTGTAATTTTTTTCGGGGGGGGGGAGATAAATGTTTTTATGATTTCTATAGTGAATGGCATTTTTGGATAAAAAAAGGATTATTCTGTTTTAAGGAATAATATGCCTCTAATTGAAGGCTGAGGTGCGGAGCACATGTATACAGGCGCCTAAGCTAAAAGCCTCATCCTTAATGTAACTCACGGCAAAATAGCATGACGTTCCTAGCATCACATGATTGATGTTGGCAGAGAATTCCAAAAATAAGGTATTCTCACGAGATGTTGCGATGGTGAGAGCCATTCGTATACCATCTCCGGAGAAGAAGGTAAACTGCCTAAGAAATTGAGAGATTAGGTCCGTAACATATTCGTGAAGATTTCCTGTTTTTCTATTGGTTAGTCCTGGAGCGCTTTTCTAAATCTATTCTAGTCTTCTGATTCTGCAAATTTTAAGAGTAACATTGCTGCTTGAAATCCTGTTTGTAGTTTTTCAGCTGAATTTTTTACCACTCTGAACTTTCCAATACAGGATATGATGGCAGTTAGGAACGAGTTGATTTTTTTGGTCTTGGATCCAATTAAGAGCATCGTTGAGGTCTTTCGGCTGGGGAGGGGGGGTGATTTTTCCTTGCAATTTCTCGCTGTATGTGGCTTGTAGGGGTTTTTTCTTCACTGGGGTTTGGGCTGTCTTTGAACTGGGAAAGTTTTCTTCAGAAAATTCAGGTGCTTTCAGCTGGGGAGGACTACTTTTCCTTTCAAACATTTTCATATACTCGCTGCAGCCCCTGTAGCTGCTCACGTGGCAGACTCCTCAAAATATGCACTTCGGCTTATCCTCTGGCTTCATGTTGCATTCGTTACTTCTGTGCTGTTTCCCACACTTCACACATCTCACCGGATTACTGCAACAGTATTGAGAGTGTCCGAACTGCTGGCAGTGGTAGCCTTGTACTGGTCTTTTCTTGGGGTTGAATTTTTCTATAACGACGTTAAAGCTGAACATTTTATTGAGCTGGTGGATCTTATTTCCTTTGGGTGTTCTTTTGAGTTCCAGGAGGTAGATGGGAAGCTTGATTTTTCGTCCTTCGTGGCTTTTGTAAAACTGTTTAACTTTTTCAATAGGGTAATTCCAGAACTTCAGGTCTTGAACTATGGCATTTTCTTGAATAGTTGCGGGGAGGTTCTTCATGATAACACGGATCGGTTTCTCGAATTCAAATTGGTAGGAATGGAAGGGTACCTTTTTTTCTAAAAGGAGTTCGTTCATCAAGCTATAGTCAGTCAGGTTCTTCGTATAGACAAAAATCAATTTTCCTCTCATCTGTGATTTGTGGGCTTCTGCACAGTGTATCGTTAACATTTCGCCCAACTTCATCTAATCAATTTCGTCTTGCGAAAATACAATCGGTGGAGGTGGGTTCACATTGTTAGCTTCTCCTACGGGGCTTTCCTCTGCTATTTTTCTGAGTAACTAGACTCGGTTCTCTTGCGGTATCTCCATAGGTACTGGTTTTTCTTGAATTTTTTTAGTCTTCTTGGGGAAAATCCAATTACCATCCTTACCAGGGAGAGTGGCGTTTTGGTCTGTTCTCTGTCTCTTGCTGTTTAGCTTGGAGGTTTTCTTTGCATAATCCATCGCGAAATTGCCCACTTCTTCCGAACATTTAGCAGCCCTTAATTGTTTTTCGAATTCCCTGTGGTGCATCGAGTGTTCAGTTCCGAATTCCTGTAAAAGCAGCTGTATTTTTTCCTCTCCATAATTCTGCATTAATTTCTGTATTTTCCCCCCTTGGGTTCCTTCCTCATTCGCATATTCCTTCTCTGAAACAGCGTTATCCTTTTTTGCTTTCACGTTTTTTATGAGTCTGGGGCCCTTCAAAAATTCTTCATATTTTGAAGTAGATGGCAGCGAGAAAGTCGCGAGTCCAGAATCCGTACAATCGCTGACTTCATCATCTGTATTAACTACCCTAAAAAAGGACATGCTTACCGCATAACCCAAAATGTCACTCTCAAAAGTCAAAGAAGTGCTCAGTCAAAAACTAGAAGTACAGTTACCGACCGCCTACGGGACTGGGTCAGTTCGTAGATGTTATATATCAAAAATCTTCTAATTGAAATGAATAAGTGAAATAAAAATTAAAAGTTTTCCTTTGTATTCAACCTGTTCCTTACTAGCACCACATTATATGGTTAGAATTATGTACCAATGGGACTTAAATAACTTTAAGACCCAATTTTAAATTTTTTTAAAAATCTTAAAACTCTAACATTTTTGTAAATTTAATATGAAATGTTTCGCATGCATAAATTTTTTAAAAAAGAGTTTCAAACTTGTTTTTTAAAAAATAAAGTAATTTGGGACATAAAGAGTTAAGAGGTGCATTCCATTATTCTACATAATAATTAGTTTAACATGTAGTACAAGTATATTTTATGCTTTAACTTATGTCATCCATTATTTTATGAAATAACTAGGTATTTCATTAAAAAAAATCTTATACTTTAGTGCTATCATGTAAACAAATTCTAGGAAAACTGCACAAAAGAGTTAGAAATAGCTAGATTTCATCATAGTTAATCATAAATATGAAGTACTGTGATTATTACAATTTATTCACCATTTATTAAATGGAATTCTGATACCAAAATTTGGTATTTTGAATATTTACGATAAATATTATCTACCAGCTGTAAATAAATTTAAGCAAAATTTCAACAATTAATTACAGTTCGTACATTTTGAATAGATGGCATGCTTGACAGGGCAGGACAGCATTAGCATAGTTTACCGCATTCAAAAAGTGAATTATATTCAACTAATACAATATAATGCATACTTTGTTCTTATACAATTATAAATGAATATATACTTTTAGATCAAATTATATAGCAATAAATTTCAAGAAATATAAGAAGCAGACATGATCTATATTTAGAAGATACTTTGAAGCAATACATTTAAAAAAAAAATGTAGGAACATAAAATAGATCTTAAAGATTACAGTAGTTTGTGATAGCAAATAATAAAAATCAAGTAGTTTCCATACACAAAGCACATAAAAAAAATTCAAATTTGAAAGTTTGTACTTTGAAAACAAATGTTAAAAATTACTTCAGTAGTTACAAATGCAAGAGTGAAAAAAGTCTTAATTTTTATTTATAAAATACTAATTTTATCTTTGTTCTAAACTTTTATATTCTTAATATATACAACATCTTTCAAGAAAGAGAGTCAGAGAATAAGATTTTAGTTTATCTCACTATTATCAAAAAAGAAAGAGAGAGAAACAAAGATTGTAACTTTTATTGAAAGCAGATTCTAATTTACCTTTTTAATGAAGGAAAACTACATGATCAAAATGATTTCATTTTAACATTTTAAAACTTAAGTGTGCATTCCCAGCCAGTTTTATTTTAACTATTTAAGTTAACATTCTATCAGGCATTAACTATACATCTAGTTTAAATTTCTTATGTTTTCAGATATAGAGATTTCAGTTTTATTCTATATTATACTAACCTCTTTTAAATAAGGTTCAGCTTTTATTTATATTCTTATAACATTATTTATTTTTTAAAAATATTTAGCTGATACTCTTCATATTGATAAAAAAATGAACAAGGGAAAATTCTTGTTTTCACATGAGATGCAAAGCAGAAAGTGCTTTGCTATCCATACATGAAAACATGCCAAATATTTTGATAATTTGCTCATAAAAAATGAACAAGGGAAAAAATTGTTGTTTTCAGATCAGCTGCAATAGCAGAAAGTGTTTTACTATCCATACGTGAAAACATGCAAAATATATTGATAATTTGCTCATAGTTAAAATTAAAGTTAAATATGCAAAGTCAGATACAAAGTTAAATATGCATAAAACAACATTGCCATTCATGGAGAAACAAAAAATAGAAGTTACAATCATTAGTATTATTTTGCTTATGTAGTTTTTCCAACTTAAATTAAGGAAGAGTAATACAACACATAAATGGTTAAAAGTATTTAATTTTCAACAACAGGAATTTATTATAACTTACTTTAAGCACAAAAAATACTTTGCAATCAATTCTACAACTATAAATTTTCTCTTAGCATTGTCAAAATCGATCCGTAAATAGCATTCAAATGTTGAAAAAACACTTTTTTTTTTTCCACAGAAATTATCATTAACCAAGTATTTTGAATTATTTTTTGCACTTTTCAAAATACTGCTCAGCCTATAACACTGTAACAAAACCTTATTTTCATGTGATTGGGGAAAAAAAAAAAAAAAAAAGCAGCTGCATTTAAATACAGTATTTTTACTCTAATTATGTATTTTCATATATAAAATAACTGTATTAATATACAGATTTTAACAGAAAGTATTATTAAGTGAAAGGTTTACTGTTTCATATTCTTTTAGTACAATGGATAACACCCCCCAAAAAAAAAAAACTTTTACCACTGTAACAAAAAAAAAAATCAATTGGTCAAACAATCAATTCAGATATAAATATATCAATTCAATAGCTAAAATATACATATCTTGATGCTTAAATATATGTAATGCATCATTTAAATATTATTGGATATTAAAGTTTTACCCTCTTATTTGGCAATCGCCAAATACAGTCAAAAGTCGTTAATCCGGACTCGTCGGGACTTCGGCGATTCCGGATTATAGATCATCAGTTTAAATCTCGTAAGATGGCATGCAGAAATTCTAAAATTAAAAATATGAAACCATAATTTATGAAATAAAGAACAATTATGATCTAAAGGGTATCAAAATTTACAAAAAAAAAAAAAAAAAAAAAAAAAAAAAAAAAAAAAAGCTTAATATTTATTTGTTTACTTTATTAAACATTTCTTTCAATGTAAGTTGTTTAAGTTGCTTCGTTTTATGTGATAATACTTTCTCTTTAATTCTATAAACAGACATAATTTCTTGTTCAGTTACGAAGTTCCGCTGTTCAAGTCCTGTAATTGCTGTGCCGAGAATACCGACTAACTTGTCAATCAAAATTTTTTCATTTTCACTAACCTCTCTGTCACCTTCTTCATGTCTTTATCCATTTTTTGCAGCAATTCCACTTTTTCTTTGATGGACATCGAAACATAGTTTCGTTTTGTAGATCGTTTGGATTTTGATAAATATGGCCAGCATCGAAAATTGTATTTGACATAATCGAAAGTTCAAGTTTACTTTTATAGTATTGCTCTTACAGTCTGCAAAAAATAATAAGCCGGATCCAATTCGAAAATTAAGGAACAACGTAATCATCAACATTAACTGAAATAGATAATTAGATAATTTTAGCTTCTACCGTTCGTTATACATAAAACGCGCACGCAAAAACATATTCTGCACTTGCGCACACTCATATGCGCAGTCGTAAAAGGTCTTACGCGAACGCGTAAACGCCTATGCGCATGTGTCAACGCGGCGCATGCGCAGAAAGTTTTTAGCTTTGAGGTCCGTATTATAGATCATTCCGAATTATGGGTGTCCGAATTAATGACTTTTGACTGTACTTTTAATTTCAGATATTCTTTCAGTTCTCATAAGAATCTGAGGAAATGATACAAAAAGATCAAATATTAAATTATAGATATAAGGGGGAAATAAGTAAATGTTAAAGTCACTTTAAAAAAAATGCAACAAATTTGTCAACAGCAGATGATTTTTCTGTAGTTGAGTTATCAATAAAAGATGTCAGAAATATTATTTAGTAGTTGTAGAATGCAAATGTTTATAAAACTTATGAATTAAATGTATCAAATGGATATCTGATTAAAAATCAAAATAAAGACCTAAATAGTGCTCAGAAATGCACATATATGTATAATGTACTAGTATGGGATATATAGCTATGGCAATTTGCAAATGAATGCAACTGACAAAAGTCTCACTTTAGGATAAAAACATTTGGCAGCTTTTCACACTTAACAAGAAAATATTTTATGTTTTTATTGCTAAAGGGAAAAAAAAACACATTTTCCCTATTTTCTTGTGGAATACAAATAATATTCCCTCTTGCTTAAAAAAAAAAAAAAAAAAAAAAAAAAATATGGCACAGAACTGACAATATTTTGGCATTTTATGGCAACTACATATTTCAAGTGATAAAAAAATCATAAGGGTGATCATAATCATGCTATTAAACTATTCTTTCACAAATTTAAAGCAACAATTAAAAAAATTATATTTTCTACCAGGCATTTAATTACAGTCAATTCACTTAATCTTATTTCAATTTAAATCATTTTGATTTCATATCTGCATGTAAACTAACAGCTTTGAAATGCAGAATAAACTGATAATGTGTATTTTCAAATGCAAATTCACTTTATCCTACTTATTATTATTAGAATAAAATAATCCTATAAATATTAATGCAAAACTTTCAAAACTCACTTTTCTATATTAAATAATCTTTTAATGCATTTATTACTATTATGAAACTAAATATTTTACTTTTTTATATTTCTTATATTTAAAAAATTCTAGCTTTATAAAAAGCAAAATAAATTTTTTAAAAATATATAGTTATAAAATTAAAATCTCTTTACATATATAAAAAGTAAATATAGTTTCTGCAATGACTGACAACACAATTAAAAATATCTATGGCACAAAACCATGATATAGCAAAAAATTATGAATCTGCACAATAAAACATATTATTAATGATGTAAAAATATATTATTGAAATTACAGTAACAAACCTATCAAAATGGTAAACTAACATTAAGTACATACTTAATGCAAGAAATATTAAATTTTGTTTGTCTCCATCACATATCAGTAATATGTGCTGATTAAATACTCAGCATAAGAATATCAGCAAATAAATTATGAAATTTTCTCATATCCAAAACCTGTTACTTGAGATTGATTATTATATTATAGTTTTAACATTATTTGCAGTATTTCGTTTCTTTTATTATTTTTTTAGACCTGCTATATTCGTAAATTCACTAGTCTGTTTAAAAAAGATTTCTTCAATTTTGATGAATGTTCATCCAGTTTTTCAGGAAACTGCAGGTAATACACCTCCGGATGATTTTCTTTAAACTAAAATGAAAATTAGAATTACTGAACTGATTATGGATTAAAGCATTCTTTGAATGTTTAAAATATTTATAAATTGATAAATTAAAAAAAAAAAACTATATAAAATCTGTACACTGTGTCCACAAAAATCCTTACCCGGGCTGAATTTTCACAACTGTTTGTCGGAGACATATACTTCCAATTACAAAAATGTTTCGACACTTTTGCTGCCAAAGCTAATAGGATGCATCCATTCACACATGCCAAGATCCTATCTATCTTTTTATGCTTTTAAATTCTTTTCTGCTGCTTTATTGTTTAAATATGGCTATAACAGATTACTTATAGCACAATGAGCATACTCGTGGGAAATAAATTCACACAAATTTACTTGTAGTTAACATATAAAATAATATTTTTTTTCCCCATGCCATTTATGAGATTCAGAAGATAAACAGTACTCATTCTGTGCATTATGCAAGATTATTTCATCAGCAACATATATTTACCATTAATTTTACACAAGTCATTGAATAAGAATTTGAACAGTCCATTTAATATATTTCTGAAGTTAATAAATAAACAAAACAAAAACCAAAGAAAAAGAGAGAGAGATTTTGCATTAGTCAACATTTAGTTACTGCATTTGCATTTTGAGTATTAAGCTAGGGCAATACTCACACTTGATGATTTAGGTACGGCAATCAGTAATGAGTTATCTCAAATTGGCAAATACACTAAGTTGGCCAATTATGAGTATTCATATAGATGGCAGCGAATATGCAAATGATGCAAATATATTCATGTTTTGGCATTTTTAAATTTTAGAATATCAGTTAGTAAAAAATTACAAAATCTAGAATTTTATAACAGAGGTTCTCAACTAGAAAAGAAATTTTTTCTGGAAAGGGGAATTTCATAGTCTCAGGAGAGGAATGCAGTCAGCCTTTTATTTAGCTGTTCAGTACTTAATTATAGTTTATAAACATCAAAAGCTGATTCTTGTTGCTTGACTTCTAAATTAATACTTGTTCAGCAAGTTATTATATCTATATCAAAAGCTACTTTTATCCAAGTTTTGGTATTTATCAACATTTTCTATATTTTTTGTTGTTTCGTTCATAAAACACATTAAAAATAATCTAGATCTAAATAAATGTCCATGTGTGTTTTTCGAGTTTTGGAAAAAAGGGTGAAATGGTCTTCTAACAATGGTAAAAGGGATGCATGGGGCAAAATACATTGAGAACCACTCTATTCCAGTCCCTATACTTATATCTAAAAAAATTTTATACTCCTTATAAAATATAAAATAAAAATGTTTAGCTTCTGTACAACAATAATTAACTAATAATTTGATAATTAAATTGGTGATCATGTAGAGGGACTATACACAAAATGAAAAGTTAAATGTTTGAATTTATATATAACTAAAAATAAAATATTGTTTAGAAAAGGTTTTTTATGTTAATAGATTAAGTGACGACCAATTCTATGCAAATTATTTTGAAAAGTATTGATCAATATAATTTTTTTTTAAAAAATGGAAATCTTACTAACAAAATCTCATAGAATTCATATTCTAGAAAATATTGGCAGGATTCAGCAATGGCACATGGTGATCTGGTAATATTATTTCCGTTAATTAAAAAGGGAAACTACTTGTAATTTTAATTTTTTATGATTACCAGATTACAGTTCTAAAGTAATAAACCCAATTACTTACTCATGTAACATTGACAACATATAACTTTGATAATACTCATGTAACACTGATAACATACTTTTAGACTTTGAAAACTTACAAATTACTAGCATTAAAATTGTTTTGGCATACAAAATATAACAAAATTATAAATAAAGACACTAATAAATTCAAAAGAATATCATTGAATAACATTTAAGAGGTAAAATCAGCCTTGAATTATTCTAATATCCTTACTAATATTACAAATGAGAATGCGAGTTTGTGTCTTTGTTATGCTTTCCTGCCTTAATTACTTAACCAATCATCATGAAATTTTCAAGAAATATTTTTGATATATTAGAAAAGGTTATAGGCTATAAAATGTCTTCATACGACTTAGCCGAGATATTAATTATAAACTACTTTTCCCCTACATTTTTCACTTATTTTGTTGGGTTTTTCCCTATTAAAGGGATTTGGCTACGTGCCAATTTAATTTTTTTAAAATATCTATGGAATGGCAGTTGATTGAATTTCGAGACCCATATCCCCTGATTCCAAAAATTCGTCGGAACCCATCGATACCATTCTCATCTTCATACAACTTTAATCAGCTGAGATATTAATTAAAAACTCTGAAAACTCTAATTTGAATGAGACTTAATAGCGGCATTAGGGATTTTTTCTTAGGTCTTCCCATGTGAGTCCAAAAAATTGGTAATAAAAATTATAACTTTTGATCTAATTATCCAAATTTCTCGAAATTTAGAAACTTCTGTCACACTCTGAATGATAGGAACAATGGTGGTGTAACTGTTTTTGTTGCTTAATTATTTCCAGCTTAATCACAGATGAAACAATACTCCGCTTGCTAATGTTAACTCTTGTTGACAGGCTGTGATTCGAAAGCAACGGAGGGGGGGGGGGTTAGCTGCTATCCGGTCAACCACTGGGTTGGCAAAAAGGTTGAAGTTCACGGATTTACACATGGAAAATCATTTAAAAATTAATAACTTGACTTCTAATTAACTTCTCGAAACTATTATCAACATTTCGACTTTTGTGATATATTTAATGTTTTGTTTCATATTTTTTTAAAGATCTATTCATTCGTGTTAAATATTTCTGTTATTGTTGCTTGAAAAATTGCATTTACATTTTATATTTTTTACATTTTACTGTGTTCTATCGTTTTATCATTTTAAGGCGCTCAAACGTTCTTTATTTTTAAAAATAACCCTTTGGTACAAAATTAAAAATATCTGCAGCCTATAGGTATTGAAGAAGAGTATTTTATGCGGGAATTTTGTTGAAATTTTACGCGGTGTGTATTTTTAAAATTCACATGGAGTTGAAACTTATTTAAGGACATAAGTTTCAACTCCATGTGAGAGAAGCCACAGGTAAAGCTAGTATATTTAATAACTGACCCTTTAATGCAAACTGAAAAGGACATCAAATTAAATATCGGAGTCATTTTTTTATTGTATGGGAGTCAATTTTTTTTTAATATTTTTCTTTATTTATATATATATATATATAACATATACAAAATTTTTTTAAATATAAATATAGGGATTGGAAGAATGCATTAAAAAAATGAGATTTCATAATTTTTACAAAATTTATTTCATTGCACTTAAAAATGTCAAAACATAAGTATTTGCATTGTTTAAAATATTTTTGGGTACTTAAGTAGTAATGCAACCACCTTGGCACGATATGGTTAGCATTATTCTTCTCTCGTAATTTTTGGGGGTAATTTCATAATTTTTTTGTAGTGTTCTTCCCAACTACACAGCAATAAGTTTTCATTCGACAAAACATCAGAGAACAACATAAACATCACAAAAACTGCAGCAATGACAACTTGTTATCACAACCAGAGTTGTCAGATTTTCAGAATATGCCAAGTTCTGGCAGCCATGTGCATAATCATGCTCATTATAATTCTTCAATCAAGCAATATCACCATTTTCAAATGCCCTCTCTTTGTATTTCAAGTTCCAATGGTTTCTAAAAATACATATGATAATTTTACCTTAATTTAAATGTGTGCTTGGGAAATTTACTAGCAATGGAAGAAACTGCAATAAAATTTCAACAGGAATACAGAATTCTACAGTGAAATCTCTAAAGATAACAAGAAGATGTGGTTGGTTGATAGCCAGTGTTGTCAAAGTTAGTGTGGTCTCTGCAGTTCTTGTATGATTTTTTAACTGAAAACAGATTGCTGTGCAATTGGGAAAAAATGTAGAAAATTTGGTGAAGAATGTTAAGTGTGTTATTTATTTATTTTTTTAATGTTTCATGTAATCTTTATTTAATAATTAAAATTTGTATTTTACATTGTTAAAATATGTTTAACCCATGTGGTGACCAGGTGTGAAAGAATAGTCCCAATGTAGCTCATGCATGTCATAAAAGGCGATAAAATGGGCACCCACTGTCCAGGGGTATAGCTGGGCACCCCTGCATCCAGCGGGTTTATAAATTTGGAGGTCTGGTCCTCCAAGTTGAGAGTTGGGCATGATGTTAACTACCTCACCTTGCAAAAAAAGCTTTTGTTATGAAATCAAAGGAAGAATTTTCTGGACTGTCAATAAAAAGGCAACTTGTAAAGGATTTTAAGGATTTGAGATTGAGTACATGGAATTTACGCTCGCTTTACAGAAGCAAGGGTCTATCCTTTTTAATGGAAATCATGGACAGTTTGATTTGATAGCCCTTCAAGAAATGAGATTGATTGGACAGGGAATCCAATATAGCAGAAACCACACTATATTTTACAGTTGCGATCCTAAGAAACACATGTTTGGAACAGGCTTCATTGTTCACAAGAGGATTAGACATCTTATCACTGATTTTGAGGGCAAATCGCCTAGGCTGTGCAAGATCAGATTGAGAGGCAAATTCTTCAACTACAGCATAATAAATATACATGCTCCAACATATCATAAAGATGAGGAAGAGAAAGGTACTTTTTACGAAAAAATCCATGCATTGCATTGTATTCTTCCAGTCCCAAACATGATAAAAAAAATAGTGTTGGGTGATGCAAATGCCAAGATTGGGAAAGAAAACACGTTCAGACCCACCACTGGTGGGCACAGCCTACATTGCGACTCAAAAATTAATGGACAGAGGTTCATATTTTTTGCTGCAGAACATGATATGATGGTGGGCAGTGCTTGTTTTCCACACAAACGTATACACAAAATGACATGAAGATCTCCATATTGTGACAACTTTCAAATTGATCGTGTCTTAATCAATCTTAGACATGCATCAGATATACTGGATGTCAGATCATATCATGGAGCAAATTTTGATTCAGACCACTACTTAGTAATGAAAAAAATTAGAGCAAGAATTTCTAATGCCCGTAAAAATCAAGGGGTGAAATTAGAAGGTGAAATTAGAAGAATATAACTGTTAGCTGTCGAAAGATACATACATTAAATAAAGATACTAGAATGAATTGGAAACGAAACATAAAATTGGACAAAATGGAAAGTATTAATGAGAAATAGAATTCACTAAAATTGGCTATTATGGCCTCGAATGCAGAGTTGCTACCAAACTTAAAAATAAGGCATATAAGCACAAGATACAAAGAAAACATACTAGAATAGCCGTTGATGAATACATATTTGCCAGAAAAAAGGAAAAAAAGATCCACCATATTCAGAAGACGAATTTTCATGAAAATCTCTTAAAGGATGTTGAACATCTTAGGGGAGTAGGAGAAAGCAGAGCTTTCTTTCATGAAATTAATTATGAACAAAGAAGTTTCAATTTAAAAAGTTGTGGGACCTAGCTGTGTATAGCTTATAAAGGAATTAATTCAACATATTTGGGAAAGTGAGACACTCCCAACGGAATGGAAATTTAGTACCATTACATGATACACAAAAAAGGTGATGTGCTAGACTGTAGTAATTATAGAGGAATCAGTCTTCTTTGCACATCCTATAAAATTCTGTCTACTAATTAGTTTTTTGGGGGGACAGACTTTTGCTGTTTGATGATAACTTGATAGGCAACTATCAGTCTGGATTTAGGAAAGGAAGATCTACAACTGAGCAAATTTTCAATTCAAAACAGATTCTTGAAAAAAGTAGAGAATTTGGAATCGAGATGCACAATCTTTTCATCGATTTTAGAACACCATATGACAGAGAACTTCTCATAAAAGCTATGCATAAATTGAAAATTCTAGAAAAACTTATTGCACTTGTAGCCTTGACTCTCAGAGAAACCATAATTCAAGTACACATATAGGGTGATTATATAGAACAGCTTGAGGTAAAAAATGAAGTGCCATAGGAATGCATTTACATGCATCCTGTTTAATATAGCACTCAAAAACACTATTAATGACTCAAAGATCAATATTATAGGAAATATATTTACTCAGTTCAAATACTGGCTTTTGCTGATGACATTAGAATTCTTGCCCGCACTGTACCTGCTCTCGAACAGCCATTTATAGCATTGGAATAAAGTGCTAAAAGAATTAATTTATTTGTAAACGAAAATAAAATTAAATATTTACCTTGCTTAAAGTCTGACTCACTTAGAAATAGGCAATTATAAATTTGAAAAGTTAACAGTTTTACTTATTTTGGAACAGAGATAAATAATAAAAATGTGTTGGCCCCAGAAATACATAAAAGAATCATTGCTGGAAATAAATTGTTTTATGTCCTGAAGAGTTATTTAAATTCCAGCTTTCTTAAATTAAGAACTAAATTGCTTCTTTAGAAAAGTTTTATAAGATTTGCTTTCACTTATGCATCAGAGACTTGGGCATTGACTTTATGTATGAGCTCTGGGAATTTTTCAGCAGAAGATCTTAAGTTGCATTTTTGGTGGAATCCAAGTGAATGGATCATGGAAAAGAAGATCTAATTTAGAACTCTATAAAGTTTACAAATAACCTGATATTGTAAAATTCGTCAAATTACAGAGACTTAAATGAGCTGCCATCTGGATAGAATAAATGAAGAATTGCCGCAAGAAAATCTTTCTGGCAAAGCCCAAGGGAAATATACCTCAGGACAGACCCCTGCTAAGACAGATTGATTGTGTTTAAAAAGATCTTAATATTTTAAAGGTTAAAAACTCGAAAACAGTTGCCAAAAGTAGAGATGCCTGGAGAAGACTTATGGAGATGGCCAGGGCCCACCCAGAGCTGTCGAGCTATTGAAGAAGAAGAAGAAAATACGTTTTCTTTTCATATGCTGACAATGACTGCAAACTATATAAATATTAATAGTCTGTGAATCTTTTCTGAAAATCACCAACTTGCACCTAATAAGTAGCTTTTATCTTTTCACCAGTAAAAAATGACAAATTATGCCAAGGTGGTTAATAAGTACCTGTTACGTAGCTGTGGTAGCCTCAGGCTGAGGTGAGTTACGGCTTGCAGTTGTTCAATGCTTTGATGTTTTAGTGGACACCTGCTTGCGGCAATATCTATGGGTTGAATCATAAATGCTGTGAGAGGCCGCTTGGCCTCGCGGTTAAGACTTCAATCCTTTTCATACGAGTGGAATCCTCTACCACTACAGCAAAAGAGCTCTTGTGTACTAGATTCAAGAATTCTGATTCTTTCAAATTTGACAACGTTCAGTGGTTCTGAGGACACCATACGCCCTCCTCTAGCATATCTATGCTAATGAGAAGTGATGACTTGTTGCCATGTTTTGTGCCCTGAGTTGATGTGATTAATCATTGCATTTCTGGGCACTTGTTAGGCATGGCCAGTTGGACCCATTGTAGAACGAGGAGCTAAGGGAACAAGTGCAAAGTTCATCAATTTTTCTCTAGATGGGTGGGGGAAGGAGGTGTGTATTTTTGTCACATGTGAAAGGGGGACCACTGTGGTAACTGTGGGGCTGTCATTATTTATTACTTGCAGTTGTTTGATGCTTTGGTTTTTAGCGGAGGCTTGCTTGTGGTGGCATGTATGGGTTGAATCAGAAGCATGGCATGACAGGCCGCTTGGCCTCGAGGATTGAGTCCATTTCATGTAAGTAAAATCCTCCAACTCTAGGGCAAAAGAGTTCTTGTGCTTTAAATTAAAGAATTCTGACTCATTCATATTTTCAAGCATTGAGTGGCTCTGCAGACGCCATACACCCATTTTTGTAACTAGAAGTATATGTTTACAATCAAGACTGCTAGTAAGTAATTTTGTAGGCACAATATATGCAATATATGAGAATACTTATTAAGATGCATATACAATGAACACACAAATATTCTTTCAGTGAAGTCAGTCAGCCTAATTTTGTATTTTCATTCATCACTCTTTCTCAAAAAGTTTTAACTTCATAAGGTAAATCAACTAGCTTATTATTTTCAAAATTGCAATTTAATAGTTAATGAATTTATAGCTTTAATTAAGAGAATGGTCAGAATTTCTTTACCCTTCAATAGAACTTCTGCTTCTTAGAAGTAAAGGCATTGGCAAACACTTTAAGAATGTCTTCCTTCCTGCTTTTTTTCAATATGCATATATGTATTTAAACCATCAACTTAGAAATAAATATAATTGACTGCAATAGTGTGTAAAACAAAGTATCTTTAGCTCTATTCTGAACACTAATTTGTGATATATTACCCACTGTGCAGATAAGAAAAAAATAAGCAGCTCAGCAAACTGCATAAAAATTGACCAGTTTTTCACATAGCTTGTTGCACAATGAGTTTCATTTAAATTTTTCAACGTTTTTCATGACATCAACAATAATCATAAATAAATTTTCTCTTATATATGGTGTTAATGCGGTATAAACAGTTTCAACTAAATGTACAAGATTGTACAAACATACATGCAGTCTATTATACAACCGCATATTACTGCTGATTATTGGGTGATTGTGGATGTTAAACCAACCATCTAGCATCATACATAATGTTTGATTAATTAAAATACTACTACATTTTTCTGTTTGTTCTTCATATATATTATTTATGGATTTGGTTTATGTATTTATGGCATAGCACTCGACAACTATCTGCCTAAAGGGAAGGGATGATTTCGTGGAGGACTTTATAAGGGAAACTGGCTCTTAAGCCCCGTTCACATGCAATGCTCTTTCGTACAGCCACCTTTTACATTAGGGAGAAACAGGGATATGAAGCAGTTTCGCCTTCAGGACCGGTTCAGATGCACATCGTCTTTAGCCCCTTAACCCATAAGCCACTGCGAGCAATGAATGATGTCACAAACGCGAATCAGATTTGGCGGATTTCTAACGTTTACTTGCATCTTTTTTGACATTGTTTACTATTGCTAGAGAACGCCATCGGAGTTTAACTCTTTAATTAATTAAAATACACCTAAATTAATTTAAAATGCAATTTATATACGAGACCAAATGATTAAAAAAAAGAAAACAAACCACATATGCAGAGCGGTTTTAAATAAAATGTTTTCTGGCTGCTAAAATTTCAAACTTTGCTTTTTGAAAAAAGGAATAAAATGACAAATTAATAGTATTAATATTAATTCTAAATGTTTTAATATTGATTATAAACGTATTAGAGAATATATTATAATTAATTCATCTGTTAAAATTGTTTTGAATGTGTTTTATGAAGATTTTAAATAAAAGCTTGTAATTTACGTTTATATTAATCAATTGAATAGCACTGGGTTTTATTTTAT
Organism: Stegodyphus dumicola; assembly: GCF_044657685.1. NCBI lineage: Eukaryota > Metazoa > Arthropoda > Arachnida > Araneae > Eresidae > Stegodyphus > Stegodyphus dumicola. The sequence continues at coordinate 57,137,832 of NC_140771.1, read as the reverse complement.
ATCTATGTAATGAAATTCAGTAATAAAATTTTTAAGCAATTTGAAATGATTTAATGACCATATAGACAGCTTATATTCTTTAAAATGCATTTTTTCGATAAATTCTTTTATTTAAAGTCGTAAACCTTATATGGCCTAAATTATTTAATATTTTTACCGCTTAATTAAAATTATATACTTTATAGAAATAATAATGGATTTTGCAAAATACTGAAAAAAAAAAAATTATTTGAAGTGGAAATGTAATTGAGATTATATTTGTTTCAAAGTTTTTGCATTATTGTTTTAAAAATGCGTTTTTATTTTTTCTCAGAAACTAATTTATTAATTTCAAAATTTATCCTTAAATTATTAAGAACTTTCTAATAAATAGAATAAGAAAACTGGGGGAAAATCATTGAAAATTGTGAGAGAAGAATGACATTTTAATTGTCTTTCAATTTGGAAGAATTTAACTTTTCTTCCAAAATTTCTCCGCTTAAAATTATTTTGTCTTACAAAACCATTTAATAACATTCATAAAACTAGATGAAAGTTCTTAAACAAAAAAAAATCATTCAAAAGGTATCAAGTCCTCTAGTAGAGTTGAAGCCGATATGCGCGACTTTAGTTTTATTTGAACGGTATTTTTGGAATACCAGCATCATATAGCATTGTACGTACTTGTTTACAAGTTTCCGCATTTCGTACGGTTCTATGTAATTTTTTTGGATGATATCGCGTCCTCAGATATCTACCAACACGATTGTTTCGCTGATAGTCCAGTGAGCAGTCATTAAATGAAATGCGCAATCACGCAGTACAGTATGGAAAATCTCCCCATTTGCCCTGCTTCAGAGAAGAAGGAATGCTCTACCTCCATTTCGGAGAAGCAGTTAATGCTTGTCGCCGTGTGAATGGGACAAGTTGGAAAAACAAGTTTTCGCTACCGGTTGAATCTGCTCCTGTGAACAAGGCTATATACATGTTATACGTGGGAAAAACAACAGAAACACTCAATATGCTCACTCAATAACTCATTTAATAATTTGCCATTTAAAATTACTTTTAAATGGGGTTTATATCCAGAATGCAATATGTCCATTAATTTTATGAAATAAGGATGAAATGATGAACTATGAAATGATGCATCCGTAGAAAAAAAAATTGCGACAATCTATTTTAGATTTTTTAGAAGATGATGTATTTACAATATATTTACTTAGACAGATATGGGAAGTGACATACTCTCTTCAATTGTACTAACATGGTTTATCTAAAATAATTTAAACAATTCCCTTACTTAAAAAAGTATTTATATTCAGTAATTAAAATGTCTTTAAAAGCATTACAGATTATCATCTTAATCTTTAATTTTAAGACTTTTCACATCATTTAAAAAATGGAAGAATATTTGATTTTAATTAATGATTTATTTATAAAAAATCCAGTGATTTAAATCATCAATTTTAACCATTTGATTAAAATGACATCATGTTTGAATGACTAATATCTTTTTTGACAGGGAATACTAAAGTCTCCCATATAAAGGAAAACACACTATTCAAGAACTTAGAACAGTAAATTTAAATCACTGATTTTAATAATCTGGTTAAAATCATTAGTACCCTACTAAATATACTTAAATATATATTATTTTTATGTCAGAATGCTGCATTAAATTGCTTTAAAATAGTTATTTATGGAATATTTTCTTGTACACACACACACACATACAAAAAAAAGAAGAAGAAGAATTAAATCAAATTTTAAAATTCATAAATATACTGACTTGTCTAAGTTTCTTTTTCCTTTCTTTAGCACTAATATTTTTGTCATTCATGATACTTGTTAGAAGGTCTTTAAGAGCTTCAGTAGAGAGAGTTACTTTTTGTTCTTCATACTGCTGTTTTGAAACCAGTTCACAATATGTTAGAAAACAGGTATCATCCATAGAACATTTAATCTGCAATAAAGGCACATATAGGAGCAATGAGAATGAAAGAGTGCAACCCCGAAACAATAACCAAAGTAATAATAATGCAGAGCATGCACCAGAATAAAGCACCATGCACCATGTGAATAATTTAATATCAGCTAAGCAACAAAATGATTCCTTTGTGACAGATGCAGCTTAAGAAAAGATGACATTCAAAATACTCTATATTCATAAACTGCAATTAAATATTCAATTTATATCATTAGAAGTTAATAAATTCATATGCACTAAAACTGTGTTCAAAATACTGTCAAAATCCATTCATAATGAAATTGTAAATACAATGGAAACATTGATTATACTGATTATATTTCCTAAGATACTTAAATTATGAAATGAATTTTAATTTAATTACAAACTAAAATTAAGTGTTTTAAAAAATTGATATTTTTGTTGCTTTGTTTCATGAATTCACACTTTTGGCCTTAATATCAGTTATGATTTGCTTGATATCTAGTGCTTTACTAAATACCAGCAAGTAATATTTCTAAGATGATAAAATATGAACTTTTATTTCAAACATTATTCATCTCTTATTAGTGCTCTCATGCAGTTTTTTGACTCTTTGCATAGAAAGTATTTTTTATTATTTAATATATATTAAAAGAGCATATCTTAGAATTTCCAGTACAGTCTCATGCGCTGGAGATAAAAATGCTTTTCCCCCCCATGCAGTGTTGCCATTGCTAACTTTGAAATCGTTGAATTTGTTAATAAAAAATTCATTAAAGTGTTACAAAATATGAAATCAATAATAAAACAAATTCCAAATTAGGGTTTCCAGACACCCATATTTGATGGAGGATTATGTTATTCAAAATTTGATGGCAAAATTAGGTACCATTGTTTGATCACAATACAAGAAACATACCTACATTTCTGCAGATTCTTCATTATTTAATTTCTTTAAATATAACACAGGGTGATAATACTGGGTGGCAACGAGTTGAAAAGCGAAACCGACAATTAAAGTTTTCAACGCAAAATGCCAAAATGAAGTTAATAGCCCTTCTGGACTATGTTCTTCACAACTAAAACACATAAAATCTTATTCAACAGCAATATCAATAAATACTCAAAAATAGCAAAACAGCACACCTTTAGAATTTCAAATACACAGTCTCACACACTGGAGATTACAATTTTTTTTCGATGGTTTAATTCTTTGTTTGGATAATATAGTTCAACCAAAATAACACATTGAGGTTGAGGGTCCATTTCATCTCCATTCCAAGTAAATCCAAATGATAAATAACTTTCATTATATTTTCTAGAAACAACTTTTCTTTTCTTTTCAGTATTCTTAGTGCTAGTTGATTGTCCTGGATCCATCACCTCTGAATCATCACTTTTCCACTTAGTCAATCCTAGCCATTTTTCCATTTTGAAAATCCAGATTTGTATTATTAAATTTTCACAAATATTTAAATGCATAATATATTACGAGTTCTTCAAAAACAGACAACGATATTCTCAAATTACGTAGAAAAGTAAGAAACACAAAGCAACAAAAAGACAAAATAACTACTGTTAGAGACAGCAAATTGATGCAAAAAATGATTCTCATTGAAAATGGAGCACTATGAGCCCGGAAATGGTGAAATAAAGTGCTGACATGTTAATAAATCAATAAACTCTAAGAGAAATAATGAGATACTATTATCTTTTTTTACAGAAACTTCTTTTTATTTCCTATTAAATACAAGAGCCATTTCTATCACTCCTTTTAGAAACATCATTTATGACAAATTTTGTTATGTCTATGGCTAAGAGAATATTTGTGAGACGTACAACATGGAAGAACCATGAAAACTGCCATGCAGACAGATTGTTCGCCTTTTGCTATAGTCTATAAGTGGCTATTGGCCTTGAAAAAAAAGCTCAGATCGCAAAAATTTACGATTGTTAGAGAAAAACTGAATCAGGATTTTGGGGTTTAAATTTTTGAATTCAATAGTTGAAAATACTTTGCTTCTTTGTGTACCACTGGTCGAGAACCTCTGCTTTAGATGATCTATCAAGAAGCATTAATTCTGGACACAAAATAGCTGTTAGCAAGATAACAGCGAAGATATACAAAGGTAAACATAACGTTTTTAATATTCATTATTAAAAAGCCAGCAACAGATATAAAGATTACCCGCTGTATAATTATTAATTTTATAAATATTAAATACATGTATTAATTTAAAGCTAATGGTAACTTTCAAGGAAATGTAATTTGTGGCATATTTTCATCAAACTAAATATCTTTGTTTTTATAAATTATTTTGAAAATTTAATATACAGTTACAGTCTTTATGATAGACTCTATTACAACAAGATATCACTGTTATGAAATTTCAAGGGCTGAAAGTTTGGTTATATGGCTCATTATACTTATATATAAACATAATATATGTATTCAGAAATACAGCTATATATAAAAGAATGGAAAGTGTTAAAGTTTTCATGTATGGCATGTCATTATTCTCATTCAGTATGGTTGGATTATAAATTCAGTATACCAAAACATATTTTATAATAATTATACTTTTAGCAAAACATGGTGAATTTGTATATTCATCTTTAATTTTCAACTGTCAGGTGACTTTGATATTAATAATTACAGCAACATATATTTAAATATGTTTTTCCCTTTCCTAGATATAATCATTATTCATCATCAGTAATTGCAAACATGTAATAGAAAAGTTTAAATTCCCTCTTCCAATTATAATTAGTTAACTTTTTCTTCAACAATATTTCTAATAACAGCTGACTGAAAGAATAGAGTTCTCATATTCATAGTTACAGCTGGCATTTGATAAACAAAAAAAGAATTATGGTGTATCACTGCTACAAAAGAGACACTTTTATAATAATATAATACAGTTAATCAAAATCGCAATAACAACCTTGTATTTAATGTACATATATTAAAACACTCAATCGATTTTGAGGGCAGCTAAAGGTCCCTCCTGATCAGGAGAACAAAATTACTAGAAAGGGGGAAAAAGAAGAAAAATAAAGCATCAGCAAAGGAGTCTCAGAAACATGTGGTCGTTATCAGCACTGCATGTGGTCATAACCAGATTTTGAATCAGAGTTACACTGCCCGCCTACTTTTACTGAGCCAGGTTATCTGATCAAACATATAACACATAGACTAAAACGGAAAAAAAAAAAAAAAAAAAAAAATCAGCGAAATAAAAAAAATAGGGAGCGAGGGGCAACTGCACCTTCACGCACCAAGTCTGAACCTTAAATGACCTATAATACAGTTACTTTAAAATTTTGGGATCATATTATAAATAGTAATAATGAATGTCACTTGACTAGTATAGTTATTAGCAGAGGTAGCTGCTATACCAGTGGTTTGGGATTTAAATCTTATACAATGAATGAAGTTTGTGATAATTATGTCTATTAGAATAAGAGTATATAAAATCTGTTAGCATCAAAAGTCTTCTCATGACTGCTGGCAGAAAACAACTATTTGAGCAATGATAGTCATGATAATCACGATTATCTTCTGAAATATCTTGATATGAACTTGTATGATATAGTACATAAAAATGAATAGAATAATTTCAAATTTAGGTAAAATATTTCTTAAATATGAAGGCAATTACAAATTTTTAAATAAATATAAAAAAATTGAAAGCGGGCATAGTAAAAGCAATGAAAAGCAGAAAGAAGAAGAAAAGTTTAAAATAATGCCTTGAAAATACAATAAAATTTAAATATATTACCCTTCGTAACTGAGACATTTCTTCAACTTCATTTTTGAGGTCACTTGGTGGTTGTAATAATGCTTCGCAGTTATCCAAGAGGAAAGACACCATTTCATAAATAACTTTTTGATTCTTTTCACATTGCACTATAGCTGGTAGAAATGTTTCCAAAAGCTAAAAAAAAAAAAAAAAAAAAATTTTTGCAAAAATTCAATTCATTTGCAACATTACTTGTAAATAGAAATTTAAAAAATTAGTATTTAAGTATTACATCTAGAGGCAAAAGCTGAGAGAACCGAGAACACAAAAATGATGTAGTAATTCAAAACTGGTTTCTTTCTCAGTAAAAAGAAGTATTGTTAGGACTTACAAAAATAAACTTTTATGCTTTTAACTTTACTATTTATTCCTCCATAAGATGAAACTATTTAATATTTATCAAATGAAATTCAGTACTTTCATTTAGGCCCTAATATGTAAGATGAAAACACAAAATACATTTTTAATAAGTATCAAATCTTTTGAAACAGTTCCTCTCTTCTGCAAGATATTTTTTGGAAGTGGCATTAGTTAAAACTATATGAACAGCTCAGAGTTTATCTGAAAATTAACAACTTAAAATTTAATTTATTAAAACAACATAAGCCCAAGTTCTTTAATAGTAGACAACATAATTATAAGTCATCACAATATGAAATTCAAAAACATTTGAATTTTATGAACAGCTCCATAAAATGGTTTTGTGAATTAGGAACTGCATTAAATCCATTTTTCAAAGTTTCCTACTACTTTTTTCAAAAAATTAACTAGTTCATATTTCCCTTTCAAAAATCTGTTAAAGCCATATTTCAATGTTTATTTATTCTTTCAATGCTTATTAATTCAATATTTTAATTGATACTATATGTACCAAAATCCATTAATGTAAAAGTGTCAAATTTTAATGTTAAAAATCAATACCAAACTTAAGAAAAACTATACTTTATTGAATTTACAATATATAGTATGCAATTAAAGCAAATATATGTAAAATTAATGGGGGGATTTCTGAGGAATTTTATTCTGTACATTTTTTATGCCCATTACACTCATCAGATGACGAATCTTGAGTACATGATTGATTTTGAATTATCAATACCAAAAGTCAATATTGTGCTGCTGTTTTAACATGTCAGCCCTAATTTATAAGAAAAACAAGCATTTAATTCTGGGATATTCATGCATGATAGATCATTATTCCAATCATTTATTCAAAATTTTCGGTTAAAATCTCATTATTAGTGTGAATGGTTATAGAAATTCTACATCCAAAAGTGTGAGTGTTGTTGGTGGTGAAGGTGTTATTATTATGAGGGTACCTGAAGTCATAAATATAGAGAGATCAATCTCACTACATTACTGGCTACATAAAAAGATAATGTATTTAATTATAACCCTGGCATACATTTTCTTTGAAGCAGTCTGTTTGGTACCAAGAATTTTTTTTTTTTTTTTTTGATAATATAACTTTAATGGCACTCTTATGTACTATTGCAATGAATATTCATTCAAACAACTTATATACATTATTAAACTCTCTGTCAAATTATCTGTAATTACCTCCATCAAAGTTTAGTTGTTTTCAAAAATCTCTCACTCGTTTTATGACAAAGGCCCCTGACAATCCATACTTTTGGTAATAAACCTCAAGTATGCTTTTTTTTGATTTGTACAGCATTAAAAAATAAATAAATAAAATAAAAATAAACCACTAAATTTTATTAGCACACTTTTTTTCACATTTTATTTTTATTCACCATGAAATCTTTTGAAGAAAATTCGAATTTATTTATCTATGCTTTTTTTTCATCATCATTTGATGTTTTGTTTCTTGGGAGAAAAAAAGCAGATGGCCAAGTAAATGCAAGATATAATATACTATACAGTGGAATTTATCAATGATTCTTATAAAAATGCCGTTTCTTGTGTTTGTATACCTCAGCTCATATTCATGCATTGTTTAATTTTGATGGCTGCTATGTTTAGTACTTATGATGAGTTTTTTTTTTTTTTTTTTTTTTTTTTTTTTTGGATGCTATGCAAACTTTTTACTGAGTTGAGGAGTGGCACAAATGCAAATTAGTTATGTTTTTTTAGTGTTGCAACTTCAGTTGGTAGTTACTGAAGTTCCAATGGCGTAGATTAGGATCTTTTCGGAGGTGTGCTATGGTACAGCAAGGAAGAATTCAAGTTTTTTGTCGCGTCTGGCAAGTCGCCATTCTTCAGCCTGTGTGACATCTCTAAGAAGAAAATAAATGAATTTTGCTCAAGATAATGCTTTGAGATTTCTTTAAATTCTACTGAAGATGTATGACAGCAAGTCTACAGGATACAGTCCACTAAATACCAATGATAGAATGTACAAATATATTTTATAGGTACAGTGTCACTGGTGTGGTTTTAAGCATATTAAAATTCTTTAAGAACATTCTAGTGATTTTATACATTTTTATGCTGATTACATCATTATGCATTAAGCTATATAAGTTAAAAAAATTATCAACTTTGGATTATGCTGTACTGTAAGTATTTACTAAAAGTATATGATGAGCAAAAGGGCTTTCCCTGATTACAAAAATCTTACATGAAATAATTATGGAAAATAGAAATGCACAAATTTTATGATTATGTAATCCTAATGTTACAGCATTTTTACCATGTAGTTGATGGCACTAAGGAATAGTTAGTAAGAGAATTGCATAGATGAAAGAAAGCGTATTTTGTGGTATCATAAAACTACGGTATTTGAAGGCATATAAGATGCACCCTTATTTAGAAGGCCACACACAAGGGAAAAAAGTTTCAATAGCCCGCGTGACAGCGCGGTACCACAATAACTTAAAATGTGGTTTCTTTTAGTTCTCACATTTCGTAATGAAATGCTAGTATTTTTTCTTCATAATCTGCTGGCATTTTCTGTGCAATAGTTGTTTTTGTGCACATTGATAAGCATTGCCTTTTCATGAACCTGTAACACCAGCCCTCAGACCCTGAAAAGTTCTGATTCCCATGTTTTTCTGCAAATCTTTTGGCCTCATTGATTATCATTTTAGTTGAAACACTTATCCCAGATTTCTTCTTATCTATCACCCACATTTTTACGGCATTTTCAAGTTCAGGCCAAGATGGAGCTGGCCATCGAAGGTTATGTTTTTGTTTTTTAGCAGTCTTCAGTTGATCTTCCTGCAGTCTCCAAGTACGTATAATTTTTTCGGTAGGTGGTGAACCGAAATGCCTTGCTGCTGCTCTGTTTCCATGCACTTTGGCATAGTTTAACACTCCTAGTTTATACTGAATAGTATAGCTTAATCTCTTGTTTCCTGTAGTCATAATTTCCAGAGTATTTTTTTTAAAACAAATAGTTTCAAGCACCGACACATTTATACAGAGTAGTACAGTCCCGACACGTGTGTCGGCTGAGTCAAAGAAAGTCTATGCAAAGAAGAAAAGGCTCCATAGACGTAATGTGACCGTCGAACCTGTTTGAACTTCGACTTCAGCTTCGAGCTTTGGGGCGACAGATATTTCACGCATGGGCATAATAATTATGGCAGATGTAGAAAACGTTATGTGTGTCTACACCTTTATCCGGGCTAAAAATAGCATTCGGTATTGAAAGTTAACCTGTGTCCTTCACATATAAGACCCAGGTAACTTTTTTGAGACCAAATTTAGGAAAAAAAGTGTGTCTTATATGCCATCAAATACGGTAAACTGGCCATCAACAGCAATTTAAAAGTTCACATGGATGCTATTCTCCACATGTTAAGAGTTCTATAATTTACTCCAAAAGGTTGTAAAGAAACTGGTAGTAATTGCGACTTTTCAAGAAGTAAGCCTCCAACTTTACCTCCAACAAACTACAAAGAAGCACATGTTAAAATTTACTAACACAGTTGTAATGTTAGTAAATTTTTTCATAAAAAAATATTTACTTACTGTGGTTACCATGTTTAAAAAATACGATATATATATATCCAAATATCATTGTTTTTTGTGCAATAAATTTTTAATTAAGGAAAGATGTTTTGCTCATCCTGTATATCAAATTTCTAAAATTAACTTACATATTCCCTCATGGAACACTTCAAATCTGCAAAAATCAATTTGCCATTTTTCAGTATTTTACTTATTACACGAAGTAATAAATGAAGTTGTCTTCTGTTTGGAGGTAGTAAGAATAGCAGTATCAACTGAAAGCATGACTTAAGTTCTTCAGGATATATTTTTTCTAAAACACAAAAATAATTTTGTGAAACTTAAAATGTTTAATGATAAATATACACACAAAGTATCTGAATAGAATGATACGATGATTTATGCTCTGCAAAACAAATATTTTCTAAAATACATTAACAATCGTTTTAGATTTAATAATAAATATAAGATTCACATGAAATGAAGTAAAATCAAATATAATTTTACCAAGGATTTTATTTTATTTCACTTTTAATAAATTTATTCTTAACTAAATCTTTTTAATATTCTTTCTTGATAAAATAAAATACATATGATAAAAATTCATTTCAAATTATTAAATTTTAAACATTTTAGAAAAAATTTTCAACTTGTAGGTTTTAATTTCAAAAAATCCATTTTGAACATAAATTAAATATATAATATACATAAATAACTCCAATTTTATAATGAACCTTCAAACTGAGGTGGGGGGGGATCATCAACTTGAGAATTTTATTGATTCAATTAGCAATTAAACAAATATAAATCAAAGAATGTTATTAAAACTACTTAGTAAACTTTACTGTGCTTGTTAAGTTCTAGCTAAATTCGATAACTTGGAAAAAATAAATAAATGGACTGATTGACTAATGAATAGTATGTTACTTAACAAGATACTGGAAATGAATGCTTATATTTTCCTAATAGTTCAATAAATTAAAACAGATTACTTTTAGTACACAATTAAAATAATATTTAAAAAAATTAGCATCTTAATAATGGCCCACATAAGCAATTCAATAGTCATATATAAATATTAAATATGTGGATCAATCTCATTAAAATGGTAGAATCCTTACACATCCTTATACTGACAATACTTACACTGATCCTTACATAACAGGCAAATATGTAATCTTATACTCATCATATAAAACTCATCAAATAAAACTCGATCATATAAAACATCATCATATAAAACTCAGCAAAAGAGAGAGATAAAAATATCTGGCAAATGATTTGCTGCAATTTAAAACTAAAACCATTTTAATTTTAGATGCAGTTAACACATTTTAAAAAAACACATTTCTACATTACAATAAACACATAAGCTAAAATAAAAAATTTCACTATAAAGATTTTGTCAGATAAGATAAAAATTTGAAAATAATTGCTAAATTTGCATTTCTATCACAGAAACCTATACATGGTAAGTTAAAATGAAAATAAAATAGCATGTAATTTACTTTAATAATATATTTTGTATCTTGTTTATATGTAATTTACATGGAAGCATTTATAAATCTGGTAAAATTCATTAAAGATAACCAGTCTTTCCTTAAATAATTCATAATAGAAGTTACTGAAATCCAGTCATCTCACATGCCTTCTTGATCATGGGTTCTCAATCATGAAGATTTCGCCAAAGAAAAGAGTAATACTATTTGTTTGTAATATAATATTTATATAATTTATAATATTTATTTAAAGGAATATTAGCCATTTTCAGAAGTGGTAACCTATAAGAGATACCCACGACTAGACGTATTACTGTAATAAATATTTTTAAATATAACAAACCTTAAATTAGCACTGCTCTAAGAGTAAATATAAATATTCCTTTAGAAAAATGTTTCCTAAATCTTTTAGCATCACAATCTACCTGCATAAATTTGTAATTCACTGTAATTTATATATGCCCAGCTAATCTGAGGAGGAAAAAAGAGAAGAGAAAGAAATCCAGGGGAAAAAAGTAAAATAGTACAGAAATAATAAAAATAGATAATATAATTAATAAATGAAGTACAGTGTAATTAACAATTAGGTTCTTACATATTATATATATTCTTACATATTATATATATTCTTACATATTATAAGTCACCAAATTTTCAGAATGTGTCAAACTGTGGTAACCATGCAAATAACCATTCTTTATGCAACTCTGCTCACAACAGACCTTCAGTCAAGCAACATTACCATTTTTGTATATGTTCTTTTTAATGTATTCCAAGTTTTAACAGTTTTTATTTATTGCCAAACACACATGAGCTTGTGGAATTAGTTAGAAATGGAAGAAATTAGGGGTCAAAAATCGTCTCCCAACTCGCACTTTTAGAGCCACTAAATTAAATAATAATAGCCTCTAGTGTACAAACACCTTTTTTTAAGATAATTTCTGAAAGAGAGACCTGTATTCTTATAATGTGGATAAACATCTGAAGTAAATTATGAAGATCAAAATATTCTAAACCATGATTACTCTCCTTAAACCTTTAATTGGCATGGTTACTCTTCTCAATTTTTTTTAAATATAAAAAAGAATATTCCAGATAAACTATAACAACTGAAGGGTTAACAAGGTTTCTTTATATGTAACAAAACAAGTTTTAACTTTTAATTGGTAAATTTAAAAAGAAAAAAATCTTACCTTCCATATATCCTGAACTAGCACATAAATTTTGATTTTGAGATGAATGAACTGAATGACTAGAAATACAGTTAGAATTATTAGCCTGCAATGAATTTTCTATGTGAGATTCCAAACATTTATTTGATTCACTTTCAGGAAATTTGCCGTTATTAGATTCAACAGCTTCATCAGTTGCAATAATTGTTTTTGAACTTGAGCTTGAGGTATTTAAGTCATTGTTCGCATTCGAATACACACATGATGAATATGAATATCTGTGAACTGTGCGACTTTGTTTTGAAGAGTTGAGACTTTTAAATGAAGATATTTTTTTGCTTGATGAGAGTAACGAATTCTGAGAAACAAGAGGTGTTTTATCATCTTGTAAATTTAATTCAGAATTCCATGACCTGACTGGTGTATGGAACTGTTGCTGACTACAAACACTGATTGTGCTGATTGATTCAGCACTTCCATGAATCTGATTGCAAGTGTTCCTTGCTTTAAAAATGTGATTATCAGGTATCATTCTAGTTACTGGATTTATGGTTTCAAAATCTGTTTCAAAATAAACAGATGGATAATCCCACATTGCTTTGGGATCGTCAAGCAGCAGTCTACCTTCATAATTTTCTCGTACAGAAAAGTTTTCTGTCTCAGAATGCACAGCTACAGAATCATTATTATACACAGGTGTAGATGTCTTCACATCAGGTGCAGATGAATTTGATCTTCCTTCAGTGTATGAAAATTCATTATTTGAATTCTCAAAAGGACTTTGCATAAAATGACCTGAGAATTAAAAGGCGAGGGGAAAAATTAGTATACATAATATTTTTAACTTTAAAAACAAAAATTTCAAAATAATTATATTATCATAACAACATTATCATTTAAATCATATAAAATATATACATACATGCTGTAAAAGTAAAATAAAATATTATACAAAATATTTTAATTTTTAAGAAATATACTTTCATTTTTGAGAAATTTGCACTGTATGAAAAAAAAAAAAGGCAGCAGTTCTATATCTCCTGTTCTACTGGGCCTATTGACAAAATTCAAATTGCGTTCTTCATGTCTCGAAAGCGCGACTTAGGATGTACATTTGATTTATATATAGTGCTATTCTAACATAGGTATTTTGACACAAAAACGGATTTTTTCTGAAATAGCATACCAATTTTTTTACATATTTCGATTCTACGACTCAAATTATGCCAAACTGCCACGTTTTGTAAAAATCGCATAAGTAGTTTTTAAAACATTAGCTCTCAAAATTTTAGCTCCTCAATGTTAATTGAATATGGTATATATTTATTAATATCTCTTTTTTATGAAACGTTTTTCATTCTCCCTTTCGCATTTCGAAATTTAAGTTCATTCCCAGTAAAATTCACCCATTTTTTATGATTTATTTTTAAATAATTTGTATAAATTTTTCAAAAAAATTTTGAATTGTAACCTATAAAATGTTTACCATCATCTTAAAGTAGGTGTATTTATAAGTATACCTGCAAAAAATTAGAGTTTCTTATTCAAAATTTTCTAAGATATTCATGAATTTACATATTTTCACGTTTTGAAATTTGGCATCTTTTTTTCTAGCGATAATAATGCCAAATGTGGTTTATAGATTTTGTTACAGTGAAAAGCCACAGCTATTTTTAACTTTAAATTTCAAATAAATTTTTATGGAGAATAAATTATATGAAATTTTTTCCCTCAATGATGCGTAATAAATATTTATTACTACTATATGAAAAGCTATTTTTTTAATTACAGATGATATTATTCAAATTTCTAACTTTTTTTTTAAATTTCTTTCTTTCTTCTTTTGTTTTTTAACAAAATTTACCTTTACTAAGTAAATTTTTACCTTTGCCGTGTTATCGTCTGCTACTTTACTTTAACTTCATTTAAATTGAATTTCCTAAAACTGAAAAAGTTCATTAATGTTTATTTTCATAATGTTTTTTAGCAAACAGGACGTTGAAAGTTTGGGTCATGTCCCAGCTTTAAATAAATACATATAAATGTAAATTTTACATTAATTCACTTAGAAAGAGTTTTTTAAGTAGTAATTTTCTTTGGTGTTGTAGATTATATAAAAAACATATTCTGTAATATAGAAATTATTAGGCTTTAAAACTCTAAATAATATGATTTAAATTGTTTGCACTCGATATAAGAATCTGGCTACTCAGTGCTACATGAAAAGCGCTGCTAGAGTGGTTTATTTCTTTCTCATTTAACAAAAATTTTTAATTCAAATATTTATCCTTTGGACTTTGCTTTAAACTTTATTTATAGTTAAAATGTCTATAAAATGAAAAGCTATCTTCAGCTGAAATGCACAGCTATTTTAAAAAAATTGACAAGAATGCAAAATTTATGAAAGTATAACAATCGAAAAATCTTAATTTTCTTGTGTCAGCACTGAAAACAAATGTAGAAATAAAGAAGGAAATTAAGGGGGGAAAAGCAAAAATTTAAAGGGGAATGCACTTCAAGGAAGTTGGGGGGAGAAAGAAAAAAACACTTGGACATGCACACCAGCAAATAGCAACAATTGAGTTAGTACTAACGGAGAAGACAAAAATAACATGATTGAAAATTAAATTTAGGAGCGATTGGTTTTCGACTATGTGGCTGTATAAATTTAAATTACGTCATAGAACGTCATATCATATCATAAACGGAACATCCCATGATTTCTCAGTCGAATTATTTGAAGATTCAGGAATTTATCCAGTGACGTTATAAGGTATTATGCCCACCTTCTTAGCGTGCCTTCGTGGTGAAATGGTCTGCATGCTCAGCACGTATTCGAGAGGTCCGTGGTTCAATTCCAGGTGAGGGCATTGCTCATTTTTTAAGTCTCCTGCTTCCAAAAAGTCCTGATGTCTCTAAACCATGTATGGATATCATCTAAAGACCTTTTCCCTCTTGATGAAACCAGTCTTGTTTTTCATCTCATACCTTCAAAATGCTTAGCTTCTAAAGACTGATAAAGGACCTGACCATATACTGATGACATGGATTGAATTGGATTATTAAATTACGACAAAGCAGGGTTATCTGCCTAAAAGAAAGGATGCCTTCGTGAAGAACTTTCTAAGGGAAGCCAGCTGGCATTTACATTACATATGAGAAAAACCATGAAAATGCCCATGCAACCAGTTCCACTTGCTGGGATTCGAACCCTGGAGCGAACTACCAGTGTTCAGCGACTTTACCACTCAGCCGTTCGTGGGCCTTTATGAAATGGAAAGTGATAACTTTATTTAAAATGAATGTCAGAATCACCAAGATGTTTCGAAAAGTTGGATGCTTTTTAACATACTAGCAGAATGCCTGAAGAAAAAGAGCAAGCAATTAAAAAGAAAAAAGAAATTTTTGCATAAAATTTAGTACTTTTTTTTAATTTAAAACTTTTTTTATCTTATGATATTTGATTCTTGTGATTTCAAAAATAAAATATTTGACTAAAATATGAATAACATTTTTAGAAACTAAGTGTAGGATGATCAAATTTTGTAAAGTAATGGGCACAATGATAAAACTGTTTAAAGCAATGTATGCAAGTTATCCTAAGTTAAAATGTCAGTGATACATCTCTCTCATTTATATATCTTTTCTGAACGGAACATTGAAAGGCATGTTAACTGTGCTTTACTGTATTTTCTCTTTTAATATATGTAGTTTTCAAATGCATCACAGTCTGGGTCACAAAGTATTCTTCCGAAAGAAACGCAATTCAAATAAATAAAATCAAAATTTGGAAAATTTATATTAATAAATATATTTAAAATGCTCAGTTAGAATGAATAAATAGAAAATTTTAAAACAATTATCTGAAGAGACAATGCAACACAAACAATTACAATAAAAGTCTAAAAATTTAAACTATTTGAAAAAAGTAACCAATGCACGTTTTATTTAAATTACACAGTTCGAATGGGTAAATAGAAATTTTTAAAACAGTTATTTGAAATAAATCATGCAACTTAACCAATTAAAATGAAATTCAAAAAAGAAAAAATTACTTAAAATAATAACAATTATAATTAAAAATATAATATAAAGAACATTATTTGAAAGAAGGAATGATTGTCACTTTTTCCCCTCTCACGTACGATGTAAAAAGGGATATTAAAATAGGTTGCCGTAATTAAGCAGTTCTTGGTGCAAACTGAAAAAAAAAAAAGCAGCAACGTAAATTGTTGAATTTCTCCATAAATTTTGCTCCAAATTTTACAAAATTTAATATTTAGGCATAATTTGAGTCGTAGAATCAAAATATGTAAAAAAATTGGTATGCTATTTCATAAAAAGTCCAATTTTGTGTCAAAATACCTATGTTAGAATAGTGCTATACATAAATCTAATATATATCCTAAGTCGCACTTTCGAGACATGAAGAACGCAATTTGAATTTCGTCAATCGGCCCAGTAGAACGGGAGATGCAGAACTGTCCCATTTCCTTTTTTTTTGCGCAGTGTACATAAAATAAAAATGAAATGAATGTAATTTTTTTTTTTTCTGATTATCTAATATAATGAAAAAAGTGCAAATCACATATAGTCATATATTTTATCTTTAAATCAATAAAATAACGTAATGCTGTATTTTTTCCATAAAGGATTATAAAGGACTAATAAATATAAAATTATATTATAAAGGACTAATAAGAAATTAAAAACTTTTCTTTCTTGATGCCTGAGGAAGCTTTTAAATTTAAATTCCTTGCGAGTTCTAATTTTCTTCAACAGTAAAAATTTAGGTTTAAGAGTTGGCATCAGTAGACAGTATTTATGTATATTACATAAAAAATATCATATAACTTTTCATATTCATCAATTTTTCATATTATTTTAATTTTTAAAAAATTTTAATAATAAATTATTTTTGACTTGTTAGATCTCATTTGAAGCTTTCAAAGTGAAAAATTTTTTCTTCCTTTCAGATTTGAATAAAATAAAGCATAGACATTTTGCATTTCAAGAAGCAAAAAGTAATTCAGGAATAACTTTGCAACTTTAATATACATGAAGTGCATGGAAAAATACCTTAGATTTTATCTCATATGCAGTTTTTAATTTTGTTCTTTCTTAATTTTAGCAAAGAATAAAAAGTGATGTACATTAAAGATATTGATTTGTCTTCATGTTAGTTCATTAACATCAATACTAGTGTTAGTTAAATTCAGATCACTCAGATTTGAAATACAGAAATCATATGTAGTAGATGGGGTTTTCAGTGCAATAGATGAATGATGTGTTTGCTTATGCCTGAAGTTTGCTTTTGCAGTTTACGTATAAAGTGCAGTTTTGAGATTGGAAATATACTCAGGATAAAGAACTCGTACAGTACTGCATTTTAATACAAAAGTCCTGGACATCAGACAGAAATATTTGCAGATATTGAATTTTAAAGATTTCAGGATTTAATAGAATCAACAATATAATACAAAACATAATCCAGATAAAACTTTTGAATACATTAATACAAAGGCAATCAAAATTATCAATAAAACATAATAGAAAAAACAGCATTAATTTTTCTTTTAATTTTGATGTAAATGAAATGAAATGAAAATACAGTACAGCCTCATTAACATGAATCTCAATGAACTGAAAAATTAAAGAGTTTGTGTTAAAAAAGTGCATGCTGACTGTGGACTCAAATTCCATTTTGGAAATAATTTTTCTTCCATATTAACTATTTACAGTACATAGTTACAATATAATATGCATGTCATCACAGTACTACATTAATTATTATATTTTGACACCACAGTACATTGTGACACTACAGTACTACATTAATTATTGTACTGTAACTTGAAAAAACTGCATGCACAGATAATTTTTTGGTGAAAAATTCCTGTTCCTGCAAACACATGGTAACTTTATGACTAACTGAGAAACTAGCGGCCCAAAACCACTTCACTAAACTAGCGAGAAATTCAGATTTTGCTGCAAAATATTCTATGCTGCCCAAGGTGTGTAACATTTTCTTCTGATAACATTTCTTGCAGCTCAAACATAACTGCTTGTACTTCAGCTTCCTCTTCAGCACAGATGGCAATATCATCTGCACTAACAAACTCCTCAAAATGAACAATTATTCCATTCATTAAGTGATATGATATCATTGTAACCATCTAACACATTAACAAGATTAGTGTCTTTGTGTCCCCAGGCTCTGTTAACACAATTCTGCATGTGTTGTGATGACAAAAATCTTGAGGTGATAGGTTTTATTACATCAAGCACACTCCAAGTAGGCATTTCCATCTTCCTTTCAGAAGTGCAAAGAGCAACTCTCACAAATCACTTGAGATAAGATCTCTTCATAACTGCAATAATGCCTTGATGAAAAGGCTGAAGATGACTGTTGCATTTTGGGGAAAAAGTGAACCCTTACATTGATTAAAATCAGATCATGTATGTTATGAGCACTGTACACCTGCCCAATGTCATAAGAACATACCTATTTTGAGTCACCATTTTATTATTAAAATGAAGAAGGCAATTATGAAATGTCACACTGTCGATCCAAGCTTTCTTATGGTAGCGCTGCATGTGAGGTAAAGTACAACTTTACCTCATTCAACCTTTTCATTGAATTTTTTTTTCTAGACCTTTTAAAACACAGTTTCTCGGACTTACAGAGCACCCAAGGATGGTGTTTATTTCTGCCATCTACATTATACCCAAAGACAACAGTTAACCCTTTCTGGCATGCTACCTTTTAAAGTTAGAGTTTTGATTAAAATAAAAAAAAAAAAAAAAAAGAGGTAGGCAGTCTAATTAGGCCTAGAGGAGTACACAAGTAAAATTTTGTGAAGATAGCATTTATCGTTTAATTCTGTGAGCCCAAAGTGGGCACACTGATTGAATAGAACTTCAAAAGAGTGCTGAAACGAGCATTGTTGTCAATGAACTGACCGATGAGATGCGGAGAAACAAAGAATACAGACTCTCAGTTGTCCTAGATTATAGGTGAGCCCGTTCTGGGCACACCTAGGGTTCGCCGTTTGATTTTAGGCAAAATTTCAAGGTAAAAGTTTAAAACTAATATAGAATAAGGAGATTAGCATACAGTAAAAAAATAACATAGAAATTTCTTTTAAAACAATTCCTTTTATACCCTAAAAAAATCTGGAAGATTTCTTTGAAAAATGAGGGTCTTAAAAAACTAAACATGGCTAAAATATATGGAATGGTTTGTGTTCAGCTTCAATCTACTATAAATAAAGAAGGTTCAGAGAAACCTATTGTAACCTATAAATCCTTTTTCATAGAATTTTTCTGTGCATACAGAAGGAAATTTTTAGGTGTGTCCAGACCGGACACACTGCTGCAAAGGGTTAAACACTGTGTACTGCATGCTCCATTATGACATCTGCCACCTTTTATTGTGAAGGTGTGACTTGGGAAGATTGTACAAAAATGCATTTTCATTCATATTGTAGATATCACACAAGGATACTTCCCTCTCGCTTGGTCAAATTCATGCAACCAGCTGTTTGTTCTTTCTCATTAACTTTATTTGCCTCACTACAAATCACTGATGATAAAATGTAGTGTCCGTTTTGCGAGCAATACAGCCAACCAGTGGAACAACTGAAATATTGAATGTCGAAAATTTCTGCGATCTTGTTTGCTTTTGCTTTAGAATTAAAGATCCACTTTAAAGGTACATTGGAAGCACACGTATGAGTGAACCATTCTAGAAGTAAAGTTTTGACATCTTCACACTTAGCACTGCAAAGTTGCTTAGATTTGTTCCTGAAAACTGATGCAGCAGCATAAAGAATTTTTCCAAATTTTTTAAGTATTTTGAAAATGATAGATTTCGCAATTCCATACTTTTCAGCAATTGTATTTTTCTTCAGCACATCTCAGTCTACTTCCAAAAGAATTTTTAGTTTTGTTCACAAATCTATGCCTATCTTCTTAATCATGAATCACTTTCTTACTGCATGCAGTTTAAAATTGGTTGTCACACCCTGAAAACTACCAGAGTGTCATCTACAACTGTCAAACAGTGTTGTTAGAACATCCAAAGAATAAAGACATGTTGGTAAGTGCTGCAAACTCGCATGCAACTAAACTGCAAACTCGAAAATATATGTAAATACAGTACAAAGTCTGAAATCCGGACTCATCAGAACTTCGGCAATTCTGGATTTGGGATTTTTCTGGATATTAGATCATCTATTTAAATCTGGTAAGATGGCATGCAGAAATTATACAATTAAAAATATGAAATCGTAATTTATGAAATAAAGAACAATTATGATCTAAAGGGTATAAAAATTAAAAAAAAAAAAAAAAGGCTTAATATTTATTTGTTTACTTTATTAAATATTTCTTTCAATGTAGGTTGTTTACGTTGCTTCCACAAAAAATTCAAAAAGTTCCTTTTACTTTTTTCTTATGTCATATACAGTTGACTTTCCAATGCCATACTCTTTGCATCATTTTGAGACGGATATGCCTTTATCCATTTTTTGCAATTCCACTTTTCGTTTCATGGACATCGAAACATGGTTTCGCTTTGTAGATCCTTTGGCAGCTCCAGAATTGGAAACTCTTTTCGACATAATCGAAAGTTCAAGCTTAGTTTTTATAAAATTGCCGTAATAATAGCAGTCTGAAAAAATAATAAGCTGGATCAAACTAGAAGATTAGGGAGCAGCACAGTCCGCTACATTGAAATGAAATGCCTTATCAGTAAGTATAATTTTAGCATAGCTTAATAGCGTCTGTTATAGATTACTGGCTGTGTATCACAAGATTGGCAATGAAAGCCAAGTGGTTTCACTAAATTTTGTCTTGCTCCTATTGCATACTGAATTAAGCCTGAATTGTATTAGTTTAGTTATTTACTATACCTATGTTTATTTCTTGCACATGCTTAAAACTAATCTGAGTTCTGAATAAATAAACTCCCACATATACTTAGCGGATATACACTCAGCTACGGAGCCAAATTATTAATCTCACAAATTTATGCTGACATGATTGTTTTTCATAACGAGGTATTTTATTTAGTGCCTAAGTGAAATTAAGAATCGGAGTTTTTAAGTGAAAATCTCCACATGTTTTATAATGGAAGGAAAAATCAAATGCACATGCATAAAGCATACCCCCCCCCAAAAAAAAATCTGATGTGTACACCACGAATTCCTTGTACAGAATATTAAATTATATGCATTTTTTCTTGCATTTCATTTAAACTTATTGGATTGAATTAAATCTACTTCGTCGATAGTGCATAAACCACAATAGAATAAATGCACTCTTTAAAATTCACTATACAGTCAAAAGTCGTTAATTCGGACTCGTCGGGACTTCGGCGATTCCGGATTATCGATTTTTCCGGATTATAGATCATCAGTTTAAATCTGGTAAGATGGCATGCAGAAATTATAAAATTAAAAATATCAAAACGTAATTTATGAAATAAAGAGCAATTATGATCTAAAGGGTATCAAAATTTACAAAAAGAAAAAGCTAATTATTTATTTGTTTACTTTATTAAACATTTCTTTCAATGTAAGTTGTTTAATTTGCTCTGTTTCATGTGATAATACTTTCTCTTTAATTCTATTAAACAGACATAATTTCTTGTTTAGTTACAAAGTTCCACTGTTCAAGTCCTATAATTGCTGTGTCGAGAGTACCGACTAATTCGTGAATCGAAATATTTTCGTTTTCAATAACATCTCTGTCACTTTCTTCACTATCGGAAGTGAATTATAATGACAAGGAACTTGATTTAAATCATATCAAAGACGGAGTACATCGAGATAAAATACTACGTTTAGTAAGGAATTACCCAGGCAGCATGCATTCGTAAATTGCACGAGAAAATTACGTGCAATTTACGAATGGCCTTTCGTATAAAAAACATTCAAGTTGAACGTAAAAATATCATAAAAAGCGTCCAGTGGCAATTACTATTTATTTACGTATATTTTTACGTTATACTATACGTAAATTTTACGTAAAATTTAGGTATATTTATGCGAAAGACTGCTGTTCATTCGCAAATTTTACGTATAATATACGTAAATTTCAGGGATTTATGTATATTTTTAGTAAAAATTTACGTATATTTATCGCATATACGTAAATCTCAATTTTTTGCTTCACGTGTGCGTATATATTTAGTAAAAATTTACGTAAATTTCCCCGATTTTTTACTGTATATAAACGTATATATTAGGTAAAAATTAAGGTAGATATTCCCCGTATTTTACGGTACAAAAACGTATATATTTGATAGAAATTAACGTATATATTTACTGTATTTTACGGTACAAAAACGTATATATTTGATAGAAATTAACATATATATTTCCCGTATTTTACGGTACAAAAACGTATATATTTGATAGTAATTGACCTAAATCTTCCCTATGTTTTCTTTGCATATGCGAATGACTGGTAAAAATTTAATCCGATGTCTTCTCCACTTTACTGTGTATAAACGCACATTTTTTGGTAAAAAATTTGCATAAATCTCCAGTTACCTTTTCCGTAAAATGTACTTATTTTAATCTCATATTTTTTATATAAATCTATGCAAAAACTTTCTGCCTGCTATGATTAAAAGGTAAAATGTCATTTTTATATCATATTCTTACATATCTGCCTTTTAGTTATTTACAGCAATATGGAATATATATAACTGGAAAATTTAAATGCACTAGTAAATGGAAAAAAAAAAAATTCTATTCAAAAATTACATAAGACTTAAAGGCTGAAAAACACTTTTAATATTTCATTTCAAAGCGACTACAAAACATGCAATAAGTTTCGTAAACATCAATTCTATGTTTTAAATCAATTAATGCTATCATTCATTTACATTTTTGTTTACTAAATTCATTTCATAAATTTAAATTTAGTAAACAACTGTAGCAAACAGTTCACTGACAACAGTAACTAAATTCATTATTACTAAATAACACTTTAAATAAATTATTTGCTTTTCCGAAGGACATTTTCTTAGGCCATTTAAATGAACGATAGCATTAATTGATTTAAAACATAGAACTCAGGTTTACAAATTTTATTGCGTATTTTGTAGTCACTTTGAAATTAAATATTAAGTGATTTTCAGCCTTTAAGTGTTATGTAATTTTTGAATAGAAATTAATTTTTTTGCATTTAAATTTTCCAGTTATATATATTCCATATTGCTGTACATACATAAAAGGCGGATATGTAAAAATTTGATATCAAATTAACACTTTATCTTTTAATCATAATATGCAGAACATTTTTGCATAGATTTATATAAAAAATATGAGATTAAATTAAGCACATTTTAGGAAAAGAAAAATGCAGTAAATAGGTAATTGGAGATTTATGCAAATTTTTTACCAAAAATGTGCACTTATACACAGTAAAGAGGAGAAGACATCGAACTAAATTTTTACCAAAGTCATTCGCATATGCAAAGAAAACATAGGGAAGATTTAGGTCAATTATTACCAAATATATAAGTTTTTGTACCGTAAAATACGGGGAATACCTACGTTAATGTCTATCTAAAGTACAATATAGTTAATTACCAAATTCAGTAAACATCATACATTTAGATTATTTGAATGAGTGTGCTAAATTTTAAAATTGTTAAATATAGACCAGGAAATTGTAGAAAACTTACCTTTTCCAATAGTTTACCAAGTTGACTTTGTTATTTTCCTTGAAGATGAATCTTTAATGTCACAAACATTTCATTCATATCTTCAGATAATACACAAATCTATACATATTTATTTATTAAAATTCAGTTTATCCCAAACATGTTAAAGAAAATATTAATTTGCATGCAAGTTAATCGAGTAACTTCTGTTTTAATTACACACATAATTATGATATGTAAAAATTTTACATTTATCAGTCAATCTTGCAATGTATTGTAATCTATTATTGTTGTCTTTTTCAGTTTAAAATCTTATAAATATATTAGATCAGTACTAAAAGTTCACCTCTACAAAAGAAATGCTTTATTGGGGTATTTTTAAAAAGTTCCCTTTTACAATGTAACTGTTAATTTCATAAAATTATGCAAATTCAAAATTACCTAAATATGTTCTTTATTTTATCTTATATACCAGATAAAATTTTAAAAAGTTAATTTGTTTAGGAATATTTAAGTTTTTAAATATTTATCTCATGTGACTTTTTCTATAACATCATTATAAATGTACATGTTGATGTGCACATACCAATTATTTTTTTTCATCAAATAGCTTTATGGTATTAAATGATTTAAAAAGAGGCAACTGGACAAAAGAAAGCAATTAGAAGTTGGCTAATTTTTTATTAATTTGTTGTCAAATGCTGTGCATTTTAGATTATGCTCATATGACGACAATGAGTTATTTAAATTATAAATTATTATGAGCATATCCCACAGAAATTAACAAGTATAAAATTTCAAGTTGTTTGAAGTATTATGAACTGTAATACTTGCAAAAGAAATACACATGAAATTAATTTAAGAATTAGGTTTATTTTACAGGTATTCGAAAACTGCAATTACTGTTAAACAATAAAAACTAACATTAAATCTGAAGAGCATATTTTTTCAATAATAAAATTCCACATAGACTTCATGCAGCTTCGCCATATTTGTTCTATAGTTCGCCGTCTTTAATATCCTGCTCGATTTTTGTAAAAGTGAATTCTTTGTCACCCAATGTTTTGAGAACAGCTCCTAAACAAGAAAAAGAAAAATTTGTAATAATTTCACACTTCAGATGTTTTCAGTTTTTAAATATAGTTGAAGTATTAAAAGATGCATATAAAATGCACTGAGTATTTCATATTTAAAAATTTACATTTCAGTAATTAAAAATTTAATTTCATACTATCACACAGTAAGCTTCAATTATAAAACTTACACAATGCCTATAATTTCAAGTAAAAAATACTTAAGATTTGTTTAGAACTGCAAGGTTGAGAAAGTCTTTAATGGCTATGTTTGTATTTAAGTACATGAGAAAAAACTTAATTTTGTATTAATTATATTGCATTAGCCTTTTCATTTTACTCCTACATATAGTAAATAATATTCGCTTTCTTACCGATAACTTTTTCTTAAATAAAGAGTAAGCAGAAAACTAATCACAACACTATACATATATAACAGAATACTTCATAAACATATACATGTCATTAACATACGTATATGCATTAACAGGCTATTTTACACATTTCAATAAACCAGAAACCAATACACAATCAAAAGTATTATCAGTAAATTCCTCCAAAATCAGAGCAAAAATCTTTAATTATGATAACAATGGCATCTCAGTTTGCAATATAAAATATTTCAAGTCTACATTCATGTGCATTCTAAGCAAACAGAAAGCTGAATAACAATAAAATTATAAATACCATAAAAAAGTTAAGAGCCACGTAGAATGATAGCAAGACTAAATGAAGTCTTCCTTCAAAAATCAATTTAAATTCAAAAATTTGCCTTCCTGTTTAACATCTCAAAATAGAGTTACTGCTTACACTAACTAAATTTCCTGTCTTGGCAAAATAAAAATTGTCACTTCTGTTGCAGGAAATATTTGCTGCAAACTTTGTATGCAAATAATCCAGTGAAAAAATTTTAATTGTGGCTTGAATACTTTCTTTATTAAATAAATGAAAAATTCCCACATAATATTAATTTATGATCCACATGAAGCTTTTTACCTCTACCATATCATGCAGCTATTTTAAAATATATACTCTCATATAAAAGCCACAGAATTTTTTTACCAATATTAATATAGTATAAATCATTAATAAATCTTCTAAAAACAGCCCCAAAATTTCTGAATTTGATACCCAAAACATAATTCTACGTAACTGTTAATGTATGCATTTGCTTGCACATACTTAAAATGAATTATACACACAAAAACTTAACATATTAACTTAATAATTATTAAATTTAAAATTAATAAATTTTTAATTCTGCTAATTAAAAATTAATAAATTTTTAATTAGCAGGATGACTCAATTAAGGCAAAATATGAAAGAAATCTACCTGATGGAATAGTTGTAAAAGATATATTTAAAAAAAGCTAATATTGTTTACCTTACACATGGCAGAAATTGAGTAAACTGTATGCAGCTGGATTATTTATTAGGAATAGAAGTTAGATCAAAGTACCAAAGTCACACTAGGACTTTAACCATTTGGGTGCAAAGAAGCATCTCAATTTAAAAAAGCTAATAGAATTTTATAACTTTTACAATCTAGTACAAATATTAGACACATAAACAACACTAAATGTCATTATTTACTTGCATATTTTCCTTCTTTGTGTACTTTACTCCTTAATTTTTCAGGATATGATTTAGAAACAGAGTTATGGTAAAAATGTATACTGGTAAAAAAAATATTGCTGAAACTGATAAGTTCTTTGAATTATATACTATAGTGCAGAGGGATGGAATATGTGACTAAATATGATAAATCAGATTACAATAACATTAAACAAATAACATGAAAAACTGAAAAAAGAAATTTTATTTGAAATTATTTTTTAACTCATGGAAAGACAGACAGTATTTCCAACTTATTAAATTCAATTATATTTTACCTTCGTCAAACCAATATTGGTAAGAGAGTTGTATTTAAAATTGGTGCTAAGCTAAAGCTGCTTTCTTGCCTAATTTTATACTATTGAAAATACCGGTAATTGTCAAAGTTATTTGTACTCAATATGTGTAAGATTATTAATGAGCTGCCAAACCGCAGTTAACCATCTAATATACTACATTCAACGTTATTATTTTTCTTTTTGAATGTCAGGTTTTCATTATTTCTGCCAATATATCTGTAACAGGACATAAAGATTGAGTTAATGTAGAATAGAAAATTACCTTGCAAGTTAGCACCTTTACCTTAGTGGCAGTACTTCATTCTCTAGAAAAAACATTTTAAATTATTATACTTAAACAAAAAATTGATATTTGTTACAGCAAAACATCATTAACACAATAAACCAGAGTTGAATGCAAATCTAGTTTAACTCCATTCTTGAAAACTAGTTTATTACTTTCAATTTAATTTTAAAATAATAAAAAATAAGGTACGTATTATGATGACTACCTAGATATCTCGCCTAAACTGGCAATCCTTGTAGGTTATACAGGTTAACCCTAACATAGGTTATAGAGGGCACTAAGATAGAGAGTATTAATCCCACACTAGGGACTCTAACATTTGGTAGGAACAGTTTGAAAAGTGAAACAGATATTTATAGTGAACCAATGCAAAACAAAAACAATAGTTCTTTAGGGACAAAACCCCTTTGGACTAATAAATACGAGTAAATTAACAGCTTTTAGCTATTTTTTCTTCTTGTAAAAAATAGACATACAGAATATTTTTAGAAAATAACAGTACTTTAAGCATGCATTTTCCACATATTTAACACAATAATTCATTCTAGCTCTGTTGCAATACTGGCAAAGGTACTGCTCTGTTATTAGGACGGGATTCAGAAATGTACAATGAAACCTCGAGATACGAGGAAAGTATGAGCAAAATACGAGCATTAATTCGAGTAACAAGCCAGGCTGTTGGTACGGGTGGCACCATTTCCCTATCCGGCTCAACTCGGGGAATCCCCTCGACAGATCACTCAGTGTTCTTTTATATACGTGTTTGTGCACTTGTAAGTTAACTGTTTTGACATTTAACGTGAAAATAATTATTTCAAGATGCCTCGCAAGAAGATTGTTGCCTCAGATAGTGCTGCAAAGAAAAATAAGGAGGCCATGGCCATCGATATCAAGAAAGAAATCATAGATAAACATAAGCATGGTGACGGAATTGGCGAAGACTTGCGGCCTTTCAACATCGAAAATCTATAACTATTCTGAAGAAGCAGGAAGAAATTAAGAAACCTGATGTAGCCAAAGGAATTATCGTTTCTTCCAAGCACCATAAAAGTACTCCTAGATGTTGAGAAGCTGTTGTTGGTGTGGATTAATTAGAAGGAGTTAAAATGTTGGTAACAAAGTTAAACTATTGTTATATTATTTACCAGTGTTATTTATTAGGAAAAATTGACTTGATATTAAAATGTTGATATTTTTTGGGGTGTGGAACGGGTTAACTGAATTTCCATTATTTTCAATGGGGAAGCTTGTTTCTAAATACGAGAAATTCGCTATACCAGTTGAATGCTGGAACGAATTAAACTCATATCTCGGGGTTCCACTGTAGATATGTAAGCATGTGTATATGCATGTATGCGCATATATGTGTAAAATATACACATACATACATAAAGAATATACACATGCACACACGAGCACCTACATTTAAAAATGCATGCATATAAACACACATTTCTGAATCTGGTCCTGATAACAGAAGAATACCTACATGAATCATAGGATTTACATTAATCAGTTTTATTAGAATTCTTAAATGCAGATGATTTACATTAATCAGTTTTATTAGAATTTTTAAATGCAGAGGATTTACATTAATCAGTTTTATTAGAATTTTTAAATGCAGAGGATTTACATTAATCAGTTTTATTAGAATTTTTAAATGCAGAGGATTTACATTAATCAGTTTTATTAGAATTTTTAAATGCAGAGGATTTACATTAATCAGTTTTATTAGAATTCTTAAATGAAATCTTCACTATCCGAAAATTCAGTTTCATTTCCAGCTGAAACTGTATCAGGACAATCTCATTTATATTATTTCCCTCTAACAACTGAACATTTTGAAAACCTTTTCTATTCCATGGAAAATTAATGCTAAATTAAACATACATTTTCTAAATCTGAAAATTTTAAGTTAGCTTAGAAACTTTAATCATTCTTAAAAAAGTTTGATTTATGCAGATGTTAGATCAATAAAATTACTTTCCTGTGAAAAAGTAATATGGCACTAAACAACACGATTTTACACATCAAGATATACTGAGTGAAAATTCCTGAAATGTTTTATTTCTTGGTATCTCTGCAAGAATTGTATAAATAAGACTACCTCCCTTTTTTTAAAAAAAATGTTTAGTAAATACTATGAAGAAAATTGGTTACATTATTTACAGTTCATAATTAATAGAAAATAAATCATTTCTTAGCTTATCAGAATTTATTTTTATCACATTCATAAACAATACTAATTTAAACAAACATACCATTATGATTTCAATAACTATGAAATAGAAAATCCAAATCTGCATCTTTGATGGTCTAGTAGATTGGACGTCTCGTTTACTACAATTCAGCAGGGTGCTGACTCCCCAGACTGTAATATATATATAATTAATTTACAAGGGAAAAAGCAACAAAAATATAAACAATTTCTTGGTTTTATATAAGCATTTCTGCACATTTACAATTTTAATTTTTTTAACTATCTAGTTATATCAAAATACATGATTTAGTAAAATATAATTCAAATAATTTAAGGTATTTTAGATCAAATACTAATTTTTTCATGCAAGTCTAATAATCAACATAACTATCAAGTTTTGACTTCGAAAATTATGTTTAGAGAAACTTGAAGCTGCAGTAAATAGTAATAAACTTATTCAAAACTGAAAGTAAAGCATTCTTACTTTATTTTCTTTCTTTAACTATGGCAGATCTTTTAAAACAACAAAATCAAACAAACAAAAAAGAAATGCATTCTTAAGGATGGAATTCTTTCATTATTAATGCTATTTCATTATTAATACTTATTTATTATTCATGAAAGGATATATTTCAGTAATTACAAGAGCATAAAAATTCAGTATATATATAAAAAAAAATGAACACAGATTTGGAACAAAGTACCTGTGTTTCTATGGCATAAAATTTCCTTTTTTAATAGCACAATATCTTTGAGTTAAAGATTATATATTAAAGCAAATTTATAAAACTAAATTCAAAAATAAGAAATTAAATTATTTTTAGGGAAAACACTAAGCAAATAAAAAATTTGGAATTTCATAAATAAATGAAAGTTACATGTTTTATTTTTTGGCATAAGGTAGATAACATTTCCATAACAGATTTCTGAACAATTAGTCATGTTAATATTGCCTTTCTTTTTCCATTAAAAGCTATTTCCTGCTTAATTACAGTATGCTTTAAGATAAATATTAAAACGTTTGAGTAAAAATAATATAACTATAAAAAGGTGAGACACATACAAAAAGGAGTGACACAAACAGTAAGAAACAGACTAGTGCAAAATTTTTTCAATTTATTGATTTGGTATTCTATGTCATTAACAGTACCAAATCCTAAAAATGAATCATTAGGCTCGTACACAAAAGAACAACACATGGAAAATCCCATTTCCTACACAGACGCTATTTATAAAATTTTATATAGGTGAAGAAAGTACGAGTATTAAACACTGAAAATATAAAATATTCACTTACTTTCTTCAAATAATTAGTAACATCGATGGATTCAGTCACAAATGCCAATCCACGAACAAACTGTATTCTTTGCGAATTTACCATTCTTTTCGACCGCCATTGCTGACTTCACAAATATCCCACCACAACCGGAAGTAGAAAGTGTCTGCTTTGCCATTGGTCAGTGAACAAGAATTGCAACGCTTTTTTCTTTTTTTTCTTTATAATTAAACATAGTAAGAAAGCCTCTAAATTAGCATATGAAATAAACTTACTTTTGCATTATATAAATTTATATTCATAGCATCTCTGTATTAAGGTAATAATTCAATTTTTCTACGAAAAATAGAAATGTCTGTGTATGCGCATGCTCAGTGTATAATTGTAAATCCGGTTAATTTTTATAGTAAGTTAGCGTACAATTAACTATGTAAATTTTGAGTTCATTTAACTGGACCCTTGTACTTATTCTGTAGATCTCCATATTAAGAATGTCTTTAAATGTTTCAGGAAAAATATAAAATATAATATAATTATTTATTTACATTATTTATTTATTTTTTCCTCATATAAAAATTATTAAAATCGCTATATCATTTTCCCCGTACATTAAACAAAATTAAAAAATGTTAGCCTCATGTGATTTTTATAACAAAGATTAAAGGAACTGAAATATATGCAAAATATCAGGATTCAGCTTGCAATTTTGTAGAGTTATTATTATTATTATTATTAAATAAAAATATTAGTATATCTTTGATTATAATTAATGAACATTAAACTATTGTTCAAGGAGTTAAACATTTTCAAGCATCTTCTGCTCTATTTATTATTCTAATCCTCGAAATGAAAAATTTGCTAGTCTTATTCCAATTTAATTGCCCACATTTGCTTAATAAAATAAGGCGAGTATTGTACAAAACTCAGTAAGTACACAAATTTAATATACAGCTTAATCCAGTTAAATGGGTAATAGGATTTTCATAAAAGAAATTAAATTGTGTAAATTAATGTAAATGTTGATATGGATAAAAATAACAAATTTGATATAAGAAAATAAATAAGTTATTTTGAAGATCTTTAAATTAAGAAAATATAATTTTTTGCAAAAATGCACGTAAAGATTTAGCTCACATGTTAAAATTTATATAAAAATTTTAGCCTCATATAAGAATGCCCCTTTTTTCATGTTCGTGGAAAAGGAAAACAAAGTGAAATGCCAAAAATGCACTAAATATTTTGACTTAATAAACTTCATTTTCAATCTTTTTAGACTTCGTATAATATCCGTAAAAGTGACGAATGAAATATACCATAAAGGCAGTAGTTTCTTTCAGAACATTCGGATTCGTATAATATGCGTAAAAGTGACAAATAAAATATACCATTATGGCGGTAGTTTTTTTAGTACATTCAGATTCATATAATTTTCGTAAAAATAACGTGTGGAAAATAACGATAAAGAGTCAACAGTAACTTTAGCCTTTTTCATTCGTATAAATTTCGTAAAAGTAACGTGCAAAAAATACCATACCCTTATTTCACCAAAATTATACGTATATTTTTGGAGACGTGCTGCCTGGGTATAAGCCAAATAAAATAAAAACATCTGCCCTGAAGATAAGGATAGTGCTGACAGATCAACTTCCAATTCATTGCGCGCCATGTCGTTTCCCTCCCACCGCAGAGCAGCGTGAAATTGATAAACATATTTCGAAATGATTAGATAATCAAAGGATATATACCTTTATCCATTTTTTGCAGCAATTCCACTTTCTGTTTAATGGATTTCGAAAAATACTTTCGCTTTGTAGATCCTTTACGTATTAGTAAATATATATCGGAAATTCTATTTGACGTAATCGGAAGTTCAAGCTTACTTTTATAAAATTGCTCTAACAGTCTGCAAAAAATAATAAGCCGGATCCAATTCGAAGATTGAGGAACAACGCAATCTGCAACATTAACTGAAATAAATAATTAGATAGTTTTAGCTTATACCGTTCGTTATACATTAAACACGCATGTGTAAACGTATTATACGCATGCGCACATGTATATTCGCAGCTGTAAAGGTCTTACGCGCACGCGCAAACGCCTATGCGCACGTGTGAACGCTATGCATGCGCAGAAAGTTTTTAGCTTTGAGGTCCGGATTATGGGTGTCCGAATTAACGACTTTTGACTGTATTTGTTTACCATAGCGACACTCTGGCGCTAGTTTTACTTAACAGCGTTATATTTCGTTCATATTATAACTATGTTTATGTTGTAAGGCAATTAAGAGGCAATCAATCTAGTACAGCCTTTACCAATATTTTATGAATAGGGTATCTTTAATGATGAGTTGAATCCAGTAAGATGGAACGTAATTTTTGCACCTAGTGCAGAGTCTCTAGAAGAGAAGTAAACGTGGTGCCATCTTTTGGCAAAAATTGTAGTGAGCATGAGCGGGGCTGAGGATCGAACCCATGATGTGAAGATCTGCATCTTGAGGATTTCTGCCACTCGGCTATGCCATATTATAACTCAGAATGCACAAAATTGATATCATTTGAAGAATTACCTAATCGTTGCCACATGTTCTATTCAAATACTATAATAAATCTAGAATGATGTATAAAAGAAATTAAACAAACAAAACAAAAAAGAAACAGTTTTTAACACAATTCACTATTTCTCATTCAATTAATTTAGTTCTGACATACCGACAAGGCAAAAATACATAAAAACTCAAAATATCTGTATTAAAAATTACAACGTAAATCTTAAACACTTATTTTCTCGAAAACATTCTAGAAAGGATTAAGCATGATTTAATTCACAATAATAAATGAAGGCGTTATCTTTGTTGTTGTGAAGCTTAGTTTTTCTAGATTGGCAACAAATCTACTATTCTGCTGTTTCAAATGTAAACAAATATGTCTGCCATGTTATTTAAAAATTAGGCTTAACCGTACTTAAACAGCTTTTTAACTGTTGATAATTCTACAAAGGTATAAAAACCTTAGCCGGAAGATAATAACAATATATTTCAATCATTTTTAAAAAGCAAAAAATGCATAATTTAAAAACGTATAAGAGTAAAGAAACTGAGATCACTGAGCCAGCTAACAGAGTGGATATATATATAAATATATTTATATATGTTTTTAGATCATTCCGGATAATGGACGTCCAGATTTCGGACTTTGTACTGTATTTTATTATAAATGCACATTTAAATTTTAGCTGGAATTATTCTGTTAGTATGTTGTATCCTACTGGTTTTCTGAAGAAGAGAAGATACTACCTCACCCAGTGATTACTAGAAGACAGGTAAGTAATTTTACATGATTAATTCAGATTTATTCAAGATTTAACACTAGACATACTAGCTTACTTTTAAAGAACAAAAAAGCACATCGAAACACAGAATTGCATTTGTTGATTGAAGGTGACTGCTGACAGGGTAACTGTAATTGTTGAGCAGCGTTACTCATACTAGCTATGTTTTAAGAATACGGTGTCTTTTGTTTAGGTTTTTAATTAACCAGGATGGAACATTTTTGAACACAACTCTAGTAGAGAAACAAAGGGTTGGAATACAAAAATTTTGAAAGTTCGTGTTAATTGATAAAATCTAATGATGCAGCAGACTGAAAAACAATTTGTAATTCATGTCATCTGATAAAACTTCCTATAAGATCATGCACATTGCTACCGGGACCCAAATTTTGTTCATGCTGATGTGTTCACCTTAAGGGAGTTCATGTTAAGGGGAGGTTACTGTAGCTTTATTTTATCATATATTAATGCAGTAATACCATATCTTTAGAATAGTATTCATTTTACATTTAATATTATCAAACTTTAGCAATCATTATTTCATTGTTAATCAGATAGTTTTTATATATCAGCACATGCTTTAATACTGTTTGCATTCGCCACGTTAAATTGAACATTTCTAATAGTTAACTATATTTGTAATTTAATTTAAAATTAATTACAAATTGAATAATTACGAATTTGCTATCGGATGCCAATATGGAAGGACCAAAAAATTTAGATTAATATCTCTAAGATGGTCATTTTGGTAACAAATGTATGGAGGATTTAAATTCTTATTTAGCAAAATAAGTAATATTAAATGTAAACAGACAGTGATATTTAAAATACATCATACATTGACTTATCTTTTCAATTTAATGATCGAACAATATTTATGAACAGTTACCCTAGACACCAGAGCCGAATTTTATCAAAACATAGGACATAGACTAAAGAAGAGAAACTTGCAAATTAACTCAGATGAACGAGAAAGAGACTTATGCTGAAAAGGTAGCAAATCGAGTGCAAAAGAGTGCTAGATCCAAATCTAGATCACCCTTGTGCAGAAGAAACGGTGAAGAAAAACCTTTAGTTCTAATATACCAAAAAAAATCGAAAAGAAACCTTAAAACAATGGAAAAATTGTTCAGTTCAAAGTATTGATCCAACAAAAATAAAAGTTAATATTAAGCAATTAAGGAAAATTAAAGAGTGCAGTACTAATAAAAGTAGTCAAAAAGTTTGATATGGCACTTACTGAACAGGCAATTCAAGAAAATGAAAGCTTAAGGGTAAAATGGAGGTTAAAGCACTTGTGAAAATAGCACTCCAAAAATTATTATATACAATGTAAATGAACTTACAAAAGAAAGTTTTATAAACACCATACGGACACAAAATGATATATATGAATACGTTGTGTTGGATGCAAAATTCTCCATGAAGGAATGAAGGAAAACTACGTAACAGCTAAGCACTAGAAGTAGACCCCAATTCTTTCACACTTATGGCTAAAAATCAATATGTAAATCTCAAATGGTCAAGAAATATAGTTCAAGAATTGCCTAGAGTGATTCAGCATCATAAATGTTTTAATCACGGACATATTAATAAAATATTACAATGCTAAGCAAAGATGCTCCAGATGCGAAAAAATGAGACATATCAGAATAAATGTCCAGTTGGGGAATCTTGTTGTGTCAGTTGTAAAAAAGAAAATCAAAAGTATAATTGGATCTCAATACTATACATCAGGGTTTCTTAAACTATGGTTCGCGACCTGCAGCAGGGGGTCGCCAAAAATTTTAGCTGTTTTGATATTTCTTTAATTTATTATAATAATTTTAGAATTACCAAATATTTTTACACAATGTATCTGAAAATAGATAAAGATAAGACAATACAAACAAAGAAAAAAAAAATGCTTCGACGCATTCTTTTTATGATGTAAACGTTCATTATCCTTGCTTTGCACGTGACACTGTCATTTCGTCTATTACTTATTTAAAATTTTCACATTGTTCTATGTCTTAAAATTAGAAATAAAAGTTAATGACCTAAAAGTGCAATAGTATATTGCAGTACAAGTGAAAAAATTGACAGTTTCACTCACGTGTGTGTCGGATTTGCGCAATACTTATGGGGGTCGCATAAAATTCTTGTAAATATTATGCGGTCCTGCGGGTCACGAAACAATCTCAGTGATAAAAAAAGAGTCCGTGATTGAACAAGTTTAAGAAACCCTGCTATACAAAATGGTAAAGCCAAATTACGTAGTTGTCTAAAAAGAGAATTAGAATTATACAAAAGAAAAATTGACTACAAATAAATTCTGCATTATTCAATTAACCTTTTGAGGCCGGGGCTTTGGTATCAGTAAAAGCCTTGAAAGGACAGGGAATCTTGAACCGAATGCTTTCCCCCCTTTAAGAAATCACCTCCACTATAATTGCCATCCCTTTAACCTTTTGAAGACGCGATCGCCATTATAATGGCCATCCCGTCTTCAAAAGGTTAAATATAAAGCAACAGCAGGAATAGATTATATCAAGTCTTCTTTCCAGTTATATGTCTTGTATATGTTTTCCTTCCTTAATCCAGTATTGTAGTACTCTACATACTTTAACAAATGACCAGGTGTCCCACTGGTGAAGTTAACAAATTTTCCAGTCAAGTGCAGTTATTCCGTATTCCTCCAATCTTATGGCATACAGACTAAGTTGATGATCAGTCAATTGTTTCAGCAATTTTGACACAGGAGTTCAAAATTATATCCCCACAATGCTCTTCAATGAACAGGGCAGGAATTAAAATATGTAGACAGAGAGATAGATATCATGTACTAAAAAAGTATCTATAAAAGGCATCCTTTATTTTAATTATGCAAAGTTGTTTATAATTTTAAGTGACTAAGAGAAAACTAGAAATGGCAGACAAATTGAAACTGATATATGTATAATTAAAATAGAACAAAAAATTAAATTAAAACAAAACAGAAATTATCATCATCAATGGAACTTCAGTACAGATAAATACATACAAAAAACTTTTATGAGAACCAATGATAATGAAGATGGTAGTAAAGGAACTTGTGGATTCAAAAAAAAATCCCTCACAACTTTAAATACATCTTTTTCAAATCCAGGATAATTTGGTAAGCAACTGCCACTTCCACTTGCATTAGGCCCTAATAAAAAATTCAAAATAATAAATTTTCACATACTCCTATATAATACTGAAAACATGTTTATATTTCAAATGCTTTTAACAATACTTATATTAGCTGATCCTAAATTATTATTATAATGCATTTACTAAACAATATTTAGATTTATTGAAATATGCAATCATGGTAGTTATCTGAATAAGGGAATGGGTGCCTTTATGGAGGTTTTTAAGGAAAATTGGCTTGCATTTATACTGCAGCACAAAGGAACACCCAAGCAAACAACCTACTATCTAGAATCTAAACCCAGTTGAAACTACAAAAATATTAGCCTCAGCCACTGGCAGGCTTAAACACCTTTAAAAATGATCCCCCCCCCTAAAAAAATTTACAAACACAGAAAATGTTATTCCAGTAAGGTACATTAAAAATAAACTAATTATAACCTTAAGATTTTCATAAATTACATATGTACATCAAAGAAACAACAGAAACTGGATTACATTTTTTTGCTGATAATATTGTAGAAACATCATAAAAGCACAGAGCTTAATTTTGCATGGAAAAAACTACTAACTGAACACTACCTAACTTCCTTGTACAGCCAATTAAATTATACACGTTCTTTGCTGCCCTTCATTTAAACTTATTTCCTCGAATTTTTACAATTTAATTAACTACTTC
This sequence comes from Stegodyphus dumicola, assembly GCF_044657685.1. Classification (NCBI taxonomy): domain Eukaryota; kingdom Metazoa; phylum Arthropoda; class Arachnida; order Araneae; family Eresidae; genus Stegodyphus; species Stegodyphus dumicola. The sequence continues at coordinate 57,099,923 of NC_140771.1, read as the reverse complement.
CTCAAGGCAAGTTGAAAATGATATCGAAAATTGCAAATTTTGAAATAAAATATCCTGGTCAACTTTTTCGTAAAGAAGAATAATTTTACTTTTTCATAATGAGCATAAAACTTTCCCAATTATAAGTGTAGGTACTGGGAGACTATGTACAAGGTATTGCATTAAAAGTTAGATTTTGTTATTTGCTGAAAATAAATTTTTTTTTTAATTTTGAAATGATATGCTGCGTTTACGCAGCACACCCAATACAGACAAACAAAAATACAATTAAAAGATTAAAAAACAGATTGAAACATAAATAAAGTCAAAATGTTTTTTTGTAACTGGAAGTATGACCAATGATTGCAAATGATTGCAAAAATAAGGTATATATATATAAATAAGGTATATATATATGGGGAAGAGGTATATATATATATATATATATATATTTCTGGTACTGCCAATTGCAATAAAAAAGGAAGGTTCACAACTAGATGTTAAAGCAGTAACATATACAAAATTTCAACATTCTATGTCTTATCATTTTTTAGTTATATAAGAAACATACATACATACGTATGAACTCGAAAAAAAAAAAAAAAAAAAAACTTTTGAATCCATTTTGAAAAAAGTGTTTTTTATTCTGTCTATATGTATAAAAGTAATGCAAAGATGTTATTCAAATGGATTTAGGAATAGTCAAAATGGGTATTTCCCCTGAAATATGATACCTGAAAATTTTCAGGATTACAATACTTTCCTTAGTTCATACAAGAAAGTAAAAAAAAAAATATTAATTATAATCACAATGCCAATAATTAATCAGAATATATATTTATAAAAAAAGCAGTTCAATATATATATATAATTTAAATTTGGGTAAACAAAGTTTTCAAAACCTTTTTACTAACAATAAAAATATGTTACTTTTAAATTTTAGATAAAAAATTTTAAAAATATTTAATATAATCATATACAAAAGCTTGCATATAATACGTAATTATATAATTTTTTACATTAATGATGTTTAATTAACATTCTGAGTTTTTCTGTTTAAAAAGAAAGTTACACCAGATATTAACATGAAAATTGCTTCTTCAATGCTAATGAAAAGAATATAAAAACAATAAATAAATAAATAAATGTAATTAAGTTTAATAGCACATGAAAATTTACATTGTGCCAATTAAAAATCTAGAGAAATTTAGAAACTAGTGAAATTAAAATAACTGTTTTATTAAAATATCCTGATTTTTAGGAAGTTCATCAAACAATTACTGTATATTCAATATGATTATTTGAATACAATATCCTATTCTCAAAAGATACACATATTTATGTTTAATAGATTTTTTTGCTAATTTTTAATATAATACTTTATATAAGTAGTGCTACTTACAATTCGCTAAACACTTCATGGCTGATATAATCCAGTGTGGAATGTCATCTAAAATAATTATTATCATTTATATGGATATGTAATTATAAAATACAGTCTAAAGAATTTTTTTTTTATTTAAAAAAAAAAAGAAGAAAGAAAGAAAAAGATTATAACCTGTTTTATCTATGAGACAAACAACACCAGTCTTGCTAAGACGAGATACATTATGTTTTATTACATGACCATCAATGAAATTTTCATCCAAAATATCAATTATTGAGGGCACTGTCTTTGCCAACCTAAAATTACAATTAAAAGTATTGAAATATAAATGCATTACAATCTGTCTCAATTTATATAGCTTAATTTGAAAGAATAAATGTATTACAGAATGTACACAAAAGAGCTCTTTCTAAAGTAAGCACTACTCATACTAGATTTAATACTTTGTTTAACGTTTTAGTGAGCATGTTTACCATCAAATCTATTCTGCTTCTAAGTGATAAGAATTCACGTCAGAGCTAAAAATAGCATGAAAGAATTAAATATACTTTAAGTTACTAAGCATTAAGTAATATCTAATTCTTTAACTTTTAGTGAGTATGTTTACCATCAAATCTATTCTGCTTCTAAGTGATAAGAATTCATATAAGAACTAAAAATAGTATGAAAAATTAAATATGCAAATTTATATCTCAACTTAATCCTGCTGGAAGATGATATTTAATTAGCTAAATCCGTTCCAATTGATTTATGAAATCTCTTAATTACGATCCATTTTCTTAATATTTAACCTACCAAAAACTTTAAATTACTACTTTTGATTGAATATCATCGTCATCTTCTAATTCCATGGATAGGAAATAATCATGAAATATTTTGTCTCAAATTATGCTAACTGAAAAGATGAATTCAGCCAAGAATAATCAGTTCTTAAACACAGAAAATGTATACCTGGAGGAAATGTGTACCTGGAGTTCATACCTAAAGATGAGAAAGAAATTCTATAAAATATAAAGACACTCTGAAGTGAAATATTTGTTCACCTATGTTGAATTTTTAACCACTCTCATTTCTAGATATACACTTTATGAGTGTGAACACTGAATATCGTCAGTGGAAGTTATCTTTTCAGTTGGCATCATTTGTAATGAAATATCATTGCCTAAAATTTTCATTTCATAACCATTATTTCATTTTCAGCTGATGGAATTACGAGAAACAAGCAATATTCAACCGAAAATGGTAGTTTAAATAGATTTACTGCTTTTAGTACAATTAATGTTCAAAACAAAATTTGCTTTAATTAAGGGAATATGTAAATGAATTAAAATTCATTGCTCATTAAATATCTTCCACTGTACTCAAAGTAAGGCATAAATTCATGTGTCTAATTCTTTCAGATTATTTTTAGTTATCACATGAACTTTTATGATTCATGCGGAATCTAAATCTGACAGGAAACATACTAGAGCACTAAAAAGTTATAAAAAGTACTAAATGCATTTTCAAATTAATAAAATTCAGATGATCTTGATAGAGAATGATATCTTTTGAGGATTGTAGAAGCAAAAGTCAAGAATTTATGGTTTTTTTGGAATGAAGTTTGAAAAATGATGCCGTAGGAGAACAAATAATTCTTAATTTAAGAATGCACTTGTATTGGCCTCCCCCATTTTTCAGCAGCAAGTGAAAAAATATTTCCAGCAGTAACAACAAATCAAATATCAACTATTTCTTTGAAAAATGACTCTTTTTAGCAAGATAAAAATTTAAAACATTTATCACTGACAGACATATATTTATAATTTATCAAAATCTGTTAAAAATAGTAAATAAATAGCACCAGTGATTTAATGTATGCACGAAAGTTTCTAATTAGTACAATAAAAAATGAAACACACATGCAAAAATTCTTTATGAAATAACTAAAATGCCCATATGTAATTAGAAAAATTAAATAATTAAAAATGTAAGCTTAATAATGACAACAACGAAGTCAGTATTGACGTTTCTCTCCATATTTGTTAGATATATATTAAATCAGCAATTTCATCTATAGTAATAAGATAGTAGTATCATAAAATGCTCCTAAAAGGAGTAAAATAAAAGTTAATATAAATTTGGTATTTTTTTCCAGATCTAGTGCCTTTTTCTTGCAATATATGGTAGTAAGAAATATTTTTTTCAAGTCATCACCCTTGTTCTTTTAACAGGGTGATGACTTGGAAAGACTTCCCCTTGATATATTTTATTGTGCAGCTTTCCTTACATAACAAAAAATTATGTAAAACCAATTTATTTTTATATGCATTCCTTTATCTACAGATTCTGTACACATAAAATTTCATATTTAATTCTATATAAATTTTATTACATATCACAATTTTATATACATTATGTTTCACATTGAATTTTATAGCATAGATGACAGTCAGCTTTATACTTTCTAATATTTTAGCTGATGGGATTGAATTAGTGTGAGACAATTGAAGCTATTCTTCACTCTACCAAAACCATTATAAAATCTCGTATAATGCTTCGGTACTGTTCTGTTATCAGGATCAGGTTCAGAAATGTATGTTTGTATGCATGTATACATGTAAGTATGAATGTATGTGTATGATCATACATACAAACATATGTTCATACATTTTTAGAGTCTCGCTGGGGGAACGGTGTACACACCAGGGTACCTGGGCTGAAGGCCCTACTCCTTATCGAACAAAAAATTTGGGTCTTTCTTAATTATGTCCAAATGAATGATCAAAAGTAAATTAAATAAAAATTTTAAAAAAATAAAAAATTCAATATTTGCCTAAAACAAATATTTTCTGAAATTTGGTACTTAAGCTGGGTAAAAACTAACTGATAAATGTGTGAGCCCGGCATAATTCAATTCAAACTTAAGCATCTGGCAGGAAGTCATTTGAGCTGATGACAGAAAATGCTGAAAGTAAAATACATAAACGTAAAAGAAATGAAAAGTAGTGTGAAGAGATTTTGAACAAAAATTTAGAAGTTACAATTTAAAAATTACAAGAACAGTGACACTGATCGCAACGAACTTCATATTAAATAAGTTATAAATACATACAAATAAAATAGAGTTAATTCAACAAAAGGCAGGGTAAAATACATAAGAATGAGGAGCAGCCAGCCAATTATTTAAATGTTGCATACTATTTACAATTAATACATGACAAATATATATGTGTGTATATATATATATATTGTGGGGAAATTTTTCATATAGATTTTTTAAATAGTTTCATTAAGAGTAAAGACAGTTTATTAAAGTACATAGGTAATTAATCACTGATAGCATTAGTACTCAAAAAGATTTCTTCGAATAAGTCAATTGTCAATGGCATTTTCTGTTGATTGAATTTCTGGCATTTTCTTAATTATATTAGACAGTGAAAATCCCTTGAATTGCTTAGCGCTTTGAGGAGTTTTAAAATATCTACAAAAGAACTTAGACCTGAATCCTTTTTTTTTTTTTTTTTTTTTTTTTTTACTTCATTAATAGAATTTTGTATATTTTTATGAGCCTTACTTACCATTCTGAGTAACATTTAAGTACAAAATCCAGTAACATTTTTTCCATCAGGTTTGGTGGTAACATTTTTACCAATAGTTGGACTGCTTTTAGTTAATTTAGGGAATTTGGGGCAACTCCTAAAGTTGACAGTATGCCTTTTCCAGACAGTTCCAACACTTAACAGTAGCAATTCTTTTGGCTATACAATCAGAAGTTTTGTGCGGACCCACACATTTTACACACTGTGGCTTCAATTTATAGTATATGTCAAAATTGTGATAGAAGTGTTGGCAGTTGTGACACTGCACAACACCCTCCACTCACTTTATACTCAACAATTTCAACATAGAATAACATAAAGTAATTAAAGTTCATATATTTTTTCAACTCCAGGAACATTTTCAAGTTGAATCTGAAATAGTGGCAAAGATGCCTTTGATTTTAAATGATGCATTTGAGATATTTTCCTCACATTATATCCAAGATTACAGAGTTCATCCTTTATATCATCAATAGGGCAATTTATTGGTGGACCTCTAGTAACAACTCTAACTGGTCTGTCCTATTTTTTGGTAATAAGGTAGTAGTCTACCTTTTGCTGAATTAAGTAACATGTGATGCCCCTGTGATCATCATCTGTTTGGGGGGAAATTTTTAGAAATTCTCCAGATACCCTAACTGCAAAATTTTAATTTGTTTCAAGTGTCATTTTTTTAGGAAGTCTGAATACTTAATATTTGGTTTGGCCATTATGGGCTTAATTTTGGGTGCTTACACCTCTATGACCTCTGGTTCTGCATCCATAACATTGTCAATATTGGCATTATCATCATTTGGTAATTTGTCAAACTTATTATTATTTGGAATTTCTATACAGTAAAAGGTCCGAAATCCGGACGTCCATTATCCGGAATGATCCAAAATCCAGATCTCAAAGCCACAAACTTTTATTTTTTTTTTTTCTGTAAGCTTTAGGCATACACATTTGATTTTTCCTTCCATAATAAAACATGTGGAGATTTTCTTTTCACTTAAAAATTCCAATTCTTAATTCCCCTTAGGCACTAAATAAAATACCTCAATATGAAAAAACAATCATGTCAGCATAAATTTGTGAGATTAATAATTTGGCTGAGGATCTGCTTGGCATACATACATCTCAAATTGAAACATTCACCTACTTTATATCCCTGATGCCGACCTGGTGAGTCATTATTTATTATATTTTGCTTTCATCTCCACATGTTTATCAATACATGACAGTTTCAGTAATAACTAATGCAGTTATGCCTAAACGTTTTTTATATTAGTAATTGAATAACAAGAGTATGGCAACCTTTTATGCTAATATTACGCTTGGCGATGATTATAGAATTTTAAATGCTCTAAGAAATGTTGACAAGGAAAAATTCAACAAAAATTTCTTTTCATATGCTAAAAATAGATTCTGTTAATGAAACTCATATGACAAAAGATTACATTTAGTGCTATTTTAATTCAGAATAACTAATATGTTATTCACCATATGCCCAGAAACGACAGCAAGATATGTCGGCACCGTATGGCAGAATTTAAGGAAGAAAAAATTTTTGGAATTTGGGGAAGCACCGAGCAGCAAAATTAAGGGATGAGAAGTTTTATAATGCAAACTTTTCGTAATCAAAAAACATGCACTAACCTCAAGCATTTAAAGGAGTAATGATTTTCCCTGTTATATATCATGCAAATAAAAGAGCATGGATTACAGAAGCATTAATGAATGATTGGTTTGAAAATCAGTTTATACCCGACGATCAGCAACATTTGAATTCAGTTGGTTTACTGGATGACTCAAAAATAGTCCTGATTGTAGACAACTGTTCGGCTCATACTTAAAGTTTTAATGAAAAATAATGTATCCCTATTATTCTTTCCTCTAAATTGTACGTGTATCATTCAGCCTATGGATATCGGAATAGAGCATGCTCTGAAATGCAAATATAAAGCAGCATTTTTAAAATCCATGTTAAATTTCTTGAACAGTGGCAAGACTATTCAAGAATTTTTGAAATATTTTAGCATAAAATCTGCTGTGTGGAGCATCGCAAGATCGTGAAAGAATGTTCTCGAGATACGTTAAAAAATGCTTTGCATAATTTATGGCCAGCTACCATATTACCGGTGAGGACAATGAAGATGATATCCGCCAATTTGAAGGTTTTCGTATATCGAAAACTATGGGTGAAATTTTCCAGTTAATGGATTTTGTAAAGAAATATGGAGCAGCAGTAATAAATGAAGATGATATAACAGAAGTTTTTCATTGCAATGACAATGCCCCAATTATCAATCAATTAACGAACGGCGAAATCTGTAGTATGGTTCTAAATCCTGAAAATGCCGCTACAGATAATGACAGAGAAGTTATTGAAAATGAAAAAATTTTGATTGACAAGTTAGTCGGTATTCTTGACACAGCAATTACAGGACTTGAACAGTGGAACTTTGTAACTGAACAAGAAATTATGTCTGTTTATAGAATTAAAGAGAAAGTATTAGTACAAAAAAACGAAGCAACTTCAACAACTTACATTGAAAGAAATGTTTAATAAAGTAAATAAATAAATATTGAGTTTTTTTTTTTTTTTTTTTTTTTTTTTTTTGGGTAAAATTTGATACCCTTTAGATCATAATTGCTCTTTATTCCATAAATTACGGTTTCATATTTTTAATTGTATAATTTCTGCATGCCATATTACCAGATTTAAATTGATGATCTATAATCCGAAAAAATCCCAAATCCGCAATCGCCGCAGTCTTGACAAGTCTGGATTTCGGACTTTGTACTGTATTACATTTAACTAGTTTGGATGGGTGAGCAGCATTCCTGAGCAAAGTAAACCCATCTGCATCCTGACTTTGCTTAATTGAACGTTTACTGCTCTTTTTAGAAGGCTGTTTAGGCTTAACAGTATCTGAGGCTGTAGAATTCATGCTATTATCATCAACATTGTCACTAATAACATTCATATCAATTTTAGCATTAGTTACATTTTCAGTTATATATTCATCAACTTTTTTACGTAGATTTTCCTTAAGAATTATAGAGACATTTTCATTTTCATACCCAACATTTTGTAAAGAAACCAAGTTTTGCAAGTTTAGGATATTGTTTTTACCGAAAGACTCGCATTTATCTTGGTATAACTGAAGTAGTTTTTCGGCGATTCCTCAAACACGTTGGTACAAAATCCTTAGGGCATGCTTTCCTTGTTCAGTCGGAACCTGGTCTACATGGCTCACGTAACCATCTTTCAGCATGTTGAGGTAAATTTCTAATTTTTCAGCATATCTCAGAGCAGAGACGAACTCACAATACTTGTCCATAAGTAACAGTTCATTGCGGTCATTATAATTTTTTTATCGGTCAGACCCGCCACAAGGTGACGAGAGACTGCCTTAGCATCCACATTTGAAAGTTGTGAGAAGTCTATTTCCTCCATGGAAATACACAAAATAATCCTCCAGAATCACTCAATAGGTCATCACAACAGAAAATATCATCACCAAAAGCTGATTAATTAATAAAGTAAACCTGATGTTATGCGATAAACACATGAGCATGAAGCTGCAATGAAATGACACACCCCACAGAACAGGAGCAATGAAAAAAACCCACCCACCTCTAAGGACGCTTCAGGTAGAAATGTTCCATTCTACAAAGAAATTGAGACTTTAAAAAATTATTTGATAAAATTTAAAATGTTTGATAAACTCAATGAAATAAATAAAATAACAATCTCAATGAAAACATCAGAAACCAAATTAAAACGTTTTAAATTTATACGACCATTATTGATTAGAGTAGTTTTTTCCCACTAAATAAATCAAAAGAAATACTGCAACTTGACAAATTTGCCACTTTTTTAACTAGTATTATATTTCAATGTTACAATGATATACAAGCATTAAAATATTTTTAAATGATATTTATAGAAATGAAAATATGGGAAATCAGTTGCAGCTCATAAGAATGAATTATGCCCATTTCTCTATTAAACTTTCGAATAAGTTTAATTAAAATGTATCCTTTAAATCTTCATAGATCTGATACTAGGAAGTAGTAGGGTACAAGAGGCTACTCATTTCTGAGATACAAAAAATTGTAGCACCTAATTTTGATTAAAAAAAAAAACACTACAAAATGAATTCTGCTCCTGTTTCATATATACAATTAGTATCTTTTATACAAATATAGTCATCATACATTAGACAACAGAGAAGTTATAAACTTAACAGACAAGAAATCTGATATTCAAAATCAGTACCAAGATCAGAATGATGAAAAGGCAAACAATGCATCATCAAAAGATGAAATTATTAAGTTACAAATAACAAGGTAATATGATGTTTCTAATCATTCACTATATTGCACTGCACAAGTGATTTCTCAAACTGACAGAAGTTAATAGTCACGTAGTGATGAAAGCAAAAATTAATAAAAAAGGATTTGCTAGGTTGGTATCACAATTATATAAGTTATTCTGTAAGAGTAAAATCAGTGATAAACTTAAGTAGAATGTTTTATAGTGAGATGTATGCCAAGTAAAAATGTCGCAGTAGAATGAAATTATTGATCATTCATATTTATGCTAAAGAATAATTGGTTTTCCTCGACATAGAGGTGTTTTATTTAGTCTGAACTGAAATTAAGAATCAGGACTCTTCACATGCTTTATTATGAAAAAATGTCTATTGCATACATGTGAAGCATAAGCATATGCTACAGCAAGATGGTAGTCTCAGAATATAATTCATTTTCACTTTCTGCAAAAAATTTCTTTCAAAAAAATTGTTGGTAAACCAGAGGAGTCCAGATACTAGATTATTACTATTCAGTGTCTGGAATTGGGACATTCTACTGTATAATAGTTTTGATAAACCCAGCTAGTGTAATAAATACTGCAGCTAGTGTTTCATTGGTCTAGATAATAGTTTAAAATAACAGAAAGATTGTTATTGTTCTTAAATCACTTAGTCTGTTAATTAATTACAGTCTGTTAATTAATTCAGTCTGTAATTTTTAAAAAATTAATATCTTATGCTTTGCTGAATGGCAACTGGTGTATAGAAAATAAAAACACTTCGCACTGCACAGCAACAACATTTTTTTTTTTTTTTAAATAGCTGAATTTTTTTATTAAACATGAAAGATAAATATCTCATACTTCGCTACACTATTTTCAAGCTGCCAAGTTTTTTCTTTATGGAAGAAAGAAATCTGTTGCTATCTTTCATCTTGTTACTGGCCATGATTGCCTTTTAAAACATCTGCATCAAATGAACATTATCCCAACTTCAGTTTGTAAATAGTGCAACCTTCATGAGGAAATGGATGCCTTAGATCTGAGTCATTGCCCTGAACTTAATGGATCACTCTGGGAAAGATAATGGGAGGCGAGACACAAAAGAGATTTATAGACTATACTGTGGATTCTTTTTTAGTTTTACTGTTTCTACAGTTGTCTTTATAATGTCTTTATATGTCTACAATTGTCTCTGCCATTAGAAATTTAAAAAAAAAAAAAAGAGAGAGAGTTTTCTGATTAGATTTGAAATATAAATATCTTGTACTTTCATGAGTGGCAACACATTGCTTTAGAATTCTTGATACAATTTTTAGTGTTGTCATACATTTTAATTTTTTTGTTTTTGTTTTTGTCTGTTTTTTCTCAATCATCATACCAATGTTCAGTTTTCTTAGTAAGATGACTTACAGTACATTTTTGTCTTTTTCTTGTCATATGAGATTGTATTGACAATTAATGCTGTGTCATAGAAATAGATTGTACCTATATGCCGACTTATTATAAGAAGTATGATTTAAAAGAGGTAATAAAAGATTATTATCTGTACCATATTGATTACTAAGACTTTAAGCATAGAGTTTTATTACTGCTCGTCAGCATGTGATCAGCACTAGAGGTAAAATTAATTCTGCAGTGCCACATTACATGCTGGGGCGTGGCATTTAAAAGTGAATCAAAATAAGTAACAATATGCATTATTTTGATATGAAACTATATTACAAATGAATATATATATTAAAAATTAATTTATTAAAAGATAATTAAACTGATATTATTGCAGACTATATATTTCAGAATGTTATTTGTGCATGATCTTTGTGCAAAATGAAAATTTGTTTCCATTCCAAATCTCATAAATTTACACTAGTTCTAGCCTTCCCTCCACGCCTGTATCTGCATATATATTCAAAACATACTGCCAGTTGAACTTGAAAATAAACAACGAGATGTAGCTTTTCCCGTGTTAGCGCATGACTGGCACCTCAGACATCTCCACGCACATGAATGTTGATTGGCTCTTCAGCAATAATGTCAGTCATGCACCAGTGCATGATCAGCAGCGAATGTGTTAAAAATTATATATGGAGAGAGGACTGAAATCTATGTGTTATTACAAAATTTCATCAGCACTCTTAAAATTTTGTTTTTGATGCAAATTAATTACTTTTTAAATGATTCACTTAGCTACCTTTCTTAATCAGTAATACACTTTTATAATATGGAAGATAAATGAAAGTTCCTAGGCCTTGTCAACTGGCAACAATTTCTGAAGGTTGATCTCCAGTTGGGAGTAGGAAGTTGGTAACTTTTCATGAAATATTCATTTCACAATAATTATAAAATGATAGTCATCAAAATATGGTAACTTGCTTTAATACTGAAAAGAGAAAGTTATAGCCAAATGTTTTCAAATGTCACAAAAAAAAAATCACCAAAGCCCCAAAATACAGACAAATTCTCAAAATCTCCAATTGTAGTGGTAGGAACCACTACTGGTAGTAGGAAACACTACAATTGGTGGTAGGAACCACTACTGGTGAGTAAAACTATTACATTTTCAAGTTAGTATGGAGGTTGATAATAAAAACAAGGAAATATGAAAAGTAAATATTATTAAAAAAAATAATGAATTTGGTAAACTAAAACCATTATTAATTAAGGCATAAATTTAATTTCTTGCAACCACTTAAAGTATTTTAATATTTTAATGCATTTTTCTTGACTCTATAGGTAATTTAAAAAGGCACACACACACAAAAAAAAAAAAAAAAGAAAGAAAGAAAAAAAAAAAAAAAAAAAGAGCGTTTGGTGCTTCTTAATTATCTACATTTGCTGTTTTAGATAAAATATACCAAAAAGATTACAGTTTTAGATATCTAAAACAGCAATCTTTTTGGTATATTTTCAAGCATACATACAACAGTAACCAAATTATGCATGTGCATATCACACACATGTTTGAATGCACATTTATATGCTTTACATTTAACTCTCATTTGGCAGAACAATATTCATTGGTTAAAAAAACATAAATATCGGCAATGCAGACTTTTGTTTTTTACTCAGAAAAGGCTTATTTTTTTAATTTCTTATGAGCAGAACAGTTCTCGTAAAGCATAAAGATAGCCATACGAAAGTTTCTCGACGATTTCACAAAGTCACAAATGAGCTGGCAACTTTTCAGGGAGATGTGGATAATCAAAAAACACTATATGCTTTTATCAATACCAAAATTCTTAATGTAGTAGAAAAGGGAAAATACACTGCTGGATATATAAAGTTTATGAAAGCATAAAATAGATCTATACCTGGATAGAGTGACACTTTTCCATATAGCAGCTATTTCGGCCAAAGAGAGCTTCCTTTCCACAAAGCGACATTCTGGTAGGTTTTCTTTCTGTGCTTGTTGTACATGTTTAGATGTGAAATTTTCTTTATGGAAACCATTCTCTTTATTTCTAGTAAAGTCAGGGGAGGATTTTTGTATAAGGTGTAGAGGTAATGTTTTGTATTGTTGAGGAGACAACACATTAAATCTAAATAAAGAATAATATTCAATATTTAAGATTCACATATATTCATTTTAGACTAGAAAAATATATACGGTATTTCAATTTAAATCAAAAACACATTTTGTCATATTTATATAGGATTACATTTCATGTGAACTATTAATGAAATAATATACAAACATTATTGGAAAACAATCATGACATCTCTTTCATTGAAAAAGTACTAAATATTTTTTTTTAATTCTAGTTTTAACTATTAATTTGACTATCAAGAACATTTTTGCATCTTATCTGCTTCTGAGAAATTTGGTTGGCATAAAAGTAGTTTCGGCAATGACCTGAATTTCTGGGAGTTCAACAGCTGATTTGGATGCTCAGTACTTTTAGTTCTATTTCAGTAATGTAGACTCTTTTATAAAATAACTGTTATAATTAACATCTTTATAAAAATGTGATTCATCTAGGCAAAATCTGTGGAACAGCTCATCCAAACTAACAGCAAAGAGTTGTGCATCCTTCAACCCTTTGATGAAAAACAGAGTTCAATTTTAAGACTCTCTTTTGGGGGGGAGTGAGTCTTTTTCATAATGAGGCACACTGTGCAAAAGCTATGTGCTTGTTTTTTTTTTCCCTTCCCCCCCCTCTATTGTTATAAAACAAAATTCTTTTTTTTAAATAATATTTGGACACATCAACTTCAGGATTACCTTCATAGAAAAAACAGTTTAACTCAAATTTTATTTTTGCTTACTCATGGCTATAGCATTCAAAAAATAACCCTAACTCACTATGTGTGCCGTCTACAAAATTTAACTGATGTTACTCTTCACGCAAATAATCAATAAACTGTATGGCTGTCACAAATATGATCTAACTTCCTTCAAATGAATTTCAGATTTTCTTTGTTACCATCTTCACTTTTATATGTTGATATTTCCATTGCATTTTTCTTTTATTATTATTATTATTATATATTATCAGGTATTTTCTTCCTCTACTAGCATGCCTTTGTGGTGTAATGGTAGCATACTCGGCACACATTTGAGAGGTACAGGTTTGGTCCCAGAGAAGGCATTGCACATTTTTCATCTCTCCTGCTTCAGAAATAACCTAATGACTCTACAGTATATATATTCCAATTTCAACTGCTTTCTGGCCAGTTTTACCAATTTTTGGAGTTAGCCATTTTGTATTCACCTTCTAACAACTCTCTAGAATTTACTTCGAGCAAGACGCCATTTTGATCAAATTACCACCATCTACGGCTATCAAACCCCCTCCAATTTTTGAGTCAGGTTGTGCCCACTGTCTGTTACATTTCATCGGTCATAACTTCATGATGTTTTTTCCCCCCTTTTACATCGTCCCACCTAATTGGTGAGCTGAATTCTTATTTTTTTCTGGAGGCAAACAGCAATTTTTAGCTCATAGCTTTTCACAGAAGTCATAGATACAGGTATGTTTAAGATGTTTTCTTACCCTTGTTTTAATTTTGGTCATAGGCAAGACCTAATATGATGCACTTTATTGTTTAAATTTAAAAAGTTATTTTCCTACTTTTACAAAGTTTTAACTCTTCAAGCTAAGTAGGTCCTCCCTTAAAATCATGTATAAGTTGACTAATAGCAATTCGCTATTATTTTATTCTGTACATTTGCCTAACCAGGCTAGTTTGTATAGTTTTTTCCTTGCACCATTAATGTGTTTCTCATTTACTTTTAACCAGCAGAAGCGTCGGGAAATGAAAGAGACAAATTGAGACTTAAGTTGTATTAGGTAATTTTATCAGTTTAATAGTCAAAAAATTTTTCTGTGTTCAGTCACAATTATTCATGTTTTGATGAAACACATCATGGAATTAGCTGGATTCAAAGCTCATTATGCATTTCCCTTGAAAAGTCCGTAATGAGATTTGAATTAGGCTAATTTACCATTTACCAATTCTTAGTAATTTTGCTAGTGTTTTAAATAATTTTTGTCTTTATTTCAAATGTTTTAGGAATGTTTAAACTTCCATCAACATATTTTAACATTCAATTTTGATTTGAATTTTACATTCACTTTTTATTTGTCAATTTTCTTGTTAAGAATTTCATACTTCTTGTATTTAAACTTTTTGTAATTGCAATTTATTTTTACATAGTGTTAAAAAATTATGCATGGAAACCACAGTATCACATTTGCTTTTAAGCAATAGCATAAAGAATTTCCTTTTTCCCTTATTTTCAAATTTTGCAGCACAATACACAAAATTCTTGACCACACAGGTCTTTTTTAGTTTGTTCTCCTTTCTTCAATTATATATATATATATAATGGTGTATGATCTTAAATTCAACTGATAAAACTTAAATTTAACTGATAGGGATATGATAATTTGTTCCTAAACCTGAGAAGGCGGTATAAGTTGGATGACTATCAGTTGAAGGATTTGTACATAGTGTAATTACAAAGCTGTATATAATGTAAAAAGCTAATTGTCTTCAGACTTACGCTATTACTAAAAAAATGGGCCTATTTCATAATCTTTAGTCTGTCAAATAGCTCCTTGACAATGAAAATTCCTTTTTTCCTTTTCTAAATTTCTTAATCATTACGACATGACAATTAGTCAGAAATTAATTAATTTCCATTCACTAGTATTTTCAAAAAAAAAAAATCACAGACGGTTTCACTCAAATAAGAGCTCCACAACATACGTCCCTCAAGAATTCCTAGTCCCTCCCACTACCATAAATTACTTCACATAAGTCTTACCGACTGATATAATTCAAAGCCCCCGCTGCCGATAAAGAATTTCAGAAAACGAACCCTTCAGAGTCAGATGCGAAGAAAACACTTTGCCCACTTCCCACTAGAAAGAATGTAAGTTAATTAATGCTTTTTCTGGCCTTTTATATCTTTATGTACATTCCCTTTTCTTATTATATATTTTTTAAATTAAAAATTTTTATTTTTTATCTTTTGATTTGTTTTTGCAAAGATTGCATTATATTTCTTATGTTTTGTAATTTTCTAATGTTTATTTCAATTACTTTGAATTCTATTTCATAATGCCAATTTCCAATGTTTAATTTTTACAAATAGTTTTGAATTAAAATGCATAAACACGAGGGTGTCAGGGGACAATTACTCGAGCAATATCAATTTTACTGCAGAAATTGCTTTTCACTCAAAATAGAATTAGCTAAAATGCTTAATCGGAATGAGTTCTTTGTTTCTCTGCATTGGTTCTTAATCCCTTCTATTCACGGAAATGTATGGCGTAGCTTAAATTGCCGATTTGGCATTGCCTTATTACTCGAGTAAAGGACGAAACACCTTCGTATTTATTTCTTAATTATTGTTCATTGAATGAGAGTTGGTTTGTTCCCCTTGAAAAGTCAACTAATTTGCGATCAATGGCAATGATTACTTGCATTTCATTTAATTCCTTGCTTTTAATTTATTTCTTTTTACAATTGAAATTTTGTTATTCATGATTTAATTCAAGTCCCCGTTAAACATTTTTAACAATTTACATTCAAGTTACTTTAAAACAGTTTTTCGAAATTGAACTTATTAACTATGGATTCACTCTTTTAAGATAATCCTACTAAAATTAATCTTAGGAGATAATATAATCAATATTTCTTTAGTAAATAGTTTTAGTTTTTAGTTTGTAATTTAAGAAAGGAGAACAAACTAAAAAAGACCTTTGTGTTCAAGGACCTTTGTGCATTGAGCTGCAAAAATTAGAAAACAAGTTAAAAAGAATATTCTACATGCTTTTGCTAAAAAGTCTGTGTGATACTGTGGTTCCGGTGAATAATTTTAACACGATTTAAAATAATAGTGCAATGAAAATTGTAAAAACAAGATAAATGAAATTATCACGGGAGTAGTAACAAATAAAAAGCGTATTTAAAACTTAAATCAAATTGGAAGTAATATGTTGATTAAAGTTAAAACTATCTTAAAACATTTGAATAGAAATACAAAAGTTACATAAGACATAAGCAAAATTACAAAAAGTGGTAAATGGTAAATTAGCCTAATTTGAATCTTATCATGGACTCTTCAGGGGAAATGCATAATGATTTTCGAATCCAGCTAATTCCATATCGTGTTTCGTCAAAACAGAAGAATTGAGACTGTACATGAAACTTTTTGATTATTTAACTGATAAAATAACCTAGATAAAAACTTAATTTCTCTGTTTCATTTCCCAACGCATCCGCTTGTTAAAAATAAATCATAAACACATTAATGGTGTAAGAAAAAACTATACAAACTGGTCTGGTTAGGCAAATGCACAAAGTAGAATAAATAGCATATTGCTATTAGTCAAAAATACAAGATTTTTAGGAAGGACCTACTATATATACACACACACCATATTTTACGGATTATAAGACACACTTTTTTTTTCAAAAAATTGCCTCCAAAATTAAGGTGTGTCTTATACTCGAAATTAGTATAAAAAAGTACAGTGTTTGTTTTAAAATTCCCATCAGTCTTAAAAATGGTTATATATTCGACGTTGTGGGAAATATAACCTGGCAATATTAGATTCAGCTGGCAACACTGTCTCCCTCGCACCCTGCCATCACAAACCCAGAACATTGTCTAGCCTATGATGCGTCATTGCAGTCTACGATGCCAGTGAACTTGAAATGAAAGTGATTTGTGTTATCAGTAGCAGTACAATATTTTTCTTAGTAGCTAGTTTTGCAATGGTAAAAATAAGGTATTCATATGATGCAGGCTATAAATTGAAAGTAAAAGCATATGCAGAAGAACATGGAAACAGAGCAGCTAAGTGGTATTTTGACCCTCCACCAACTGATAAAACCATTTGTGATTGGTGCACTAGCAAAGAAGAATGGAAAATAATTAGGAAGACTAAATGCGCAAATAGAGGAATAAATGCAATGGCCGAAACTAGAAGATGATGTATTGAAATGGATTCAAGGACAGCATCAAAATGGCACTGGAATTAACACAAAAATGATTCAAATACATGCTTGTAAGCTAGCACCATAGTGGAACTTAACAGATTTTTAAGGGTGGATTTGGTTGGTGCTACAGGTTTATGAAGCTTCACGTACTTAGCATGCAAACCAAAATATCTCAGAAAATTCTACAAGAGTATGAAGAGAAAATATTGTCTTTCCATCACTTTATCATTCAACACTGAAAGAAAACCAGTGTGGAACTAAGCAAAATAGCAAATATGGACTAAACTCTTCTAACATTTGATGTGCCAAGCAACAGAACTGTTGCCATGAAAGGTACTAAAACTGTAACTATAAAAACAAGCAAACATGAAAAAATACACTGTTGTTCTTTCATGTTGTGCTGAGGGTACTAAACTTAATCCAATGATCGTTTTCAAGCACAAAAAAATACCAAAACCTTCTAAAATACCGCCAGATGTTGTTGTTCACGTACATGACAGGAGTTGGATGGATGAGGCTGGTATGAAATTAAGGATTAACAGAGTGTGGGAGAGAAAAAAGGTGTTTTATTGAAGAAGAGTTCTCTTCTTGTGCTAGACCAGTTTAGCAGTCATTGGAAAACTCTGTGAGAGAGAAATTGAGACAGGGAAATACAAAGCTTACTGTTATTCCAGGAAGGACTTACTTCCCAATTGCAACCTCTTGATGTCTTGATAAATAAACCATTTAATGTATATATTAGAGGGGAATGGAACAAATCGATGATGAAAGAAACCCAATGTGAAGTCATGCTGAAGGGAGCTTTAAAACGACCTATAATCAAACAAGTCTGTCAGTGGATAAAACAGTCGTGGTCTAGAGTAAGAGAAGATATTATTGTTAAATCTTTCAAGAAGTGCAGCATAAGTAACGCTCTCGATGGCAGTGAAAACCATCTTATATATGAAGAGAACAGGAAGAGGAAGAAAGTTCAGATGACAATTTTCAAGGATTTTAAGTCAGTTTGGTTTTATAAACTTTTTTTTTTTAGTCTGACTTTGCAATCTAATGCTAAAAATGGTAAAACTATTGTTTAAAAAAATTGCTTAAAAATTAAGGTGCATCTTATAGTTTGTAAAATACAGTATATATATTTAATAATACATTGGAACCTTGGATTATGAACTAACAAATTACATGAACAACAAACATCTCAGTGGATGAATAGTTTTTCAAGCTATAGACACTCAAATCATAATAAATGATTTTTAAAAGTTAATTTGAGATAATGATATAGAATTAACTGCTGAGGATTCCTGGAAAAACTCTATTTTCCATTGCCTAATTCTCATTAACAAAGCCTAGCAGCAAATAACTTAAACTTCATTCGCACGATAGTTTTAAAATCATCAGCAGTCTTATGCTAAGCAACCAGACTTTTCTATGTTACAAAGGCTTAAGGATTTTGCCTAAATGTTCCAACTTTTCAACTTCCTACCAACTTGGTATAAGACTCAACCAATCATAGCAAGCAAAGCAAATATCAGTCAACAATTTTTCTGAATCAGTTACACATTTATGCATGCATAACTTCCCTTTCCTTGGCTTAAACCCTATAAAACAGGAGTGAATGGACTTAATTATTTTTATGCCTTATCCCTTTTCAGACAGACATCCCATATATACATCCCATCAATGCATTACTGGAGAATGAACTTAGGGGACAGGTGATGCATATATGCATTTTAAGCTGAATCAATTTTTAAAGACAACTAGATGCTGAATATAGTTTTAGAATACTAACTTTCTGTTGGATCACATTCCGTCTAACTTGTTGTCTTGATGTCAGCTGTTGAGAGTGAGAAGGGCAAGTCTAATGTGCAGACATTGAGCTTGGCTCTTTAATTTGGCAAATGATATAAACATTCACATTTTTTATATCCCTTCGAATCCTTTTTTTATTATTATTAGTTTATTTTATTTGTTAGTTTAAAGGGGCTTTGTCCCTGAAGAATTGCTGTTTTTGTTTTGAGATTTTGCATCGGAACTCTATAAACGGTGCATCAATTTTCAAATCATTGCCCTGTATTATATTTGAAGAAATTAAATAATGAAAAATCTGTATAAATGTATGTATGTTTCTTGCATTGTGATAAAACAGCGGTAGAGCCATCTAATTTTGAATGATGTAATCCTACTATGAATATGGGCATCTGAAAGCCCAAATTTGGAATTTGCTTTATTATCCATTTCATATTTTGTAAAGCTTTAATGAATTTTTGATTAACAAACTCAACGATTTAAAAGCGAGCAATGGCAACACTCTATTGGGGGGGACCTTTTTATCTCCAGCGACGCGGAACTGTGTATTGGAAATTCTAAAGATATGCTCATTTAAAAATTATTTTGTAACACTGCTGCATGGTAAATGAGCCAATTACTGCCATGGATGAGGGTGATGATTCATTTTCTAAAGCATTAGATAAAGATATTTTAATAGGAGCATTTTGTACGACACTGGGTTCACCGAGTGCCTGCCTTCTACTTCCCATGAATGATTTTGCTACTTCTCCTTGTAATTTTTTTTTATTAATTTTAAAGTTTACTAATATATTTTGTCAATTAAAACTTTGGAATAATTTGAACAGAGCTTCCAAAACTTTTCTCAAAGTGAGCACTTTTTTTTTTTTTTTTTTTTGTATATTTTCATGTAAAGTAAAGGAAAAGGATTATTAAAAGCTAATTTTAACATTTATAATAACTTTGTAACAATCTGAAATAGTACCAAAAATTATGATGCTAAGACTTCAACTTTGTGTTGTTCTTTTTTTTTTTTTTTTTTTTTAAATAAAGTTAGGCTTGGTGAAGCAAAACCCCCATCTTGTAGGATGATTCCTTTTGACTCCCATCCATTTCGAGGAAGCATCTTAAGTAAAAATGCACCATCTTGAAAGGGTTAAAGCCATAAAACCTTATGATGACAAAACTTTGAGCTGAATGAAGCCTTATAGGACCATGAATCTGGTTAACAAGAAATTATGTTGCAGACGGATTTTGAGGGCTTTGACACTGAGGACTTTTTTTTTTAATTTATGGCATTGCATCCCTGGACAAAATAATGGGCACAGAAGTTAATAATGAAGATATAGAGGAGTTACTATAGGATCATAAAAGTCAACAAAAAATGCTAAAACAATTTAAGAAACTGGACAGAAAAAAAAAGACATTTGTGAAGGAAATGGAAGAAGAAGAGAAAAGGGAAGGAAGAAAGATGAAAAAGAATAGGAAGGAAGATGAAGATGTTCTTAGCCCTTTGATCTGTTAAATTTGTGCAAAATGAGGTAAGATGCAAAGTTTCATGTAACAGTAGCGACAGCAAGGTACAGCATAAGCATTTTCAGTGACAATAATCATGTCTCACTTAAGAAACATTCTTGAGTGAAATAAAAGCTTAGTGAGTCTCAAGTAAAATTGGATGGCACTAAAAAAAAACTCAAAGAAAAAATGAAAAAATAATAATTAAAAAAAAAAAAAAAACTCCCCAAAAGATAGTTACTGCTGTTTTTATGGAAGGGGACTCCTAATGCAAACAATAATAGCTCTTTTATTTCTCTTCATCACTTATGCTCTTCACTCTCTTTCACACAGGTACTGTACAACTAAATTAAGTTTTCATCTAATTTATAGTGTTGATCTTTTACCTTAATAATTTCCATAAGTTTTTTTTTTTTTTTTTTTTTTTTTTTTTTAAATGTGAATTGCAGCACAAAGCAATATTTTAAATTTTAAATAAGCAACCTGTGTGATGCAGAGAGGAATTAATATATGTTTATTCCTATAAGGATAATTGTTTCAGTTTACAAACATTTTGGATTTTGAAAGGACTTCACAAATGAATTACATTCGTGAACTGAGGAACCACTATAATAAGTTCAGTAGGGAATCAGAACATTCTCAAGCTTTTGGCAATATTCTCTAGTCTTGAAAAAGGCTCATAGTTTCTATTTCATAGTTTTTCAAATTTCAGAGACTCATACAGAATGAAAAATACATTAGAGCTAATAATAGCAAGAGTCAACACATGCTTGATGAAGGAGCATGATTGCAATAGGCAAGCAGATATGCAGAGGCACTACTTAGGGTTAAATGAATTTTCTGGTAGTTGCACTTATTTTAACACCATATAAATAATTTTTTGCGAGAATAGCCTATAGATCACTAAAGTTATCTCTTATTTTAAGAAATTTAGGTATTGTATTTTGATTATAAGAAAGAAAAAATATATTTGGGTTTGCACACATGTAAAAGCAAACAGCACACAATGATTTTTATGTTGATAAAAAAAGGGAGAAAATCTCCTTTTTTCTGCCAAGAAAAGGGAGAAAAAATCAAATTCTAGATATAAAAAATTAGAATTTATCTGTTGAACTGTATTTATACTTATAGCCTATCATTTATCTTCTTATAAATTTAAATCTATTATATTTTTATTTAAACTCAAGAATTCCAGGAAAAAAAAGATTTTCATGCCCATCCATTCTGCTGATAAGAAAAAGAAATTTCTAAAATTCTGGCATGACATCCGGCTGATTAAAAAATAAAAACTGCAAGTAAACTAATTTATAGTGATTTTGAGTAAACATATTATTTTCAGTTCTTCCAAATTGATCATGTTAATGCAAAGCATGCACATAAAAATAATCTTTGTGATGATTACATAATGATATGAAAGTGAATTTCACTACATTTTTTCATTAATTTCCAATTGAAAACACTTTTTCTAGATTAGTTTTCCACACTTTGTTAGGTAAATAAATAACTTGAACTTAAAATGAACAAAGAGAGTTTAACATTTTAACTTGTCATATAGATGATATAGATAAGTAAACAGATGCTGTAGGTGCTAAATCTAACAAGCTTCAGTATTCATAGAAAAAGATGATATTCAAAATACAAAGGATTTTGCCAGTAATACATCAAATAAGCAAAAATAAATAAATAAATATAAAAAATTAAGATAAGGGGAAAAAATTTAATTAACTCCAGAAATGCAAAATATATGTAATGGTAAATAAAAAAAAAGGGGGAAGAAAAGCCGACAGCTATAAAAGATTTATTCAGATAACAAGTTTATATTTCAGTACAATTTGTTGATTGAAGTAATTTCAAAGTATTATCCAGTTTGAACACAAGTATTAGGCAATTTATTGCGATTAATTAAATTGTTTACTTATATTATAGGGTTCCTCACTCTTTTTGCATAAGATAAATGTTGAGGAATCTAGTCAACTGTGTAGCAACTTATCACTCAGTTCACTTAAAGATGTAGACTCAAGAAGGGTTAGAATACACTTTATTTCACAAGAACAACAATTGGTCCCTTTCTCAGGCTTAAACTCTAACAAATAAGAACTAAACTATAAATAACTAAAGGAGACTTAGCCGAAGCTAATACAAGTATCTAATATAGTTGGTCCTTAATTTAAACTAGCCAGTGTATATCAAAAGGCACGTAATATATGGTTGAGTGTAACAGCTTCAAGAGAGACTTAGCCCGATGGCAAACATACGCTACTCAGGATTCTTAGCTCTCTCTCATTAAGTAAGTTGAAACTTCCTTAAATACTTCTTCTAACTAATTTGCATTCAAAGCAATTCTAAAAACTCATTCTGGTACGGAGTTGTAAGGGGAAACAAGAATTGATAGGAAAGATTATCTAAATTAAAATAACTGTTATAAAATTAAAATATATATATAAAGAGGGAAACAAAAGATTTGCTTTTTATAGGGATCTTTGAAACATAACAAATACTTATTTACCTGTATAAATGAGAATTATCAGAGAATTCAGTCTTTTTAGACTGAAAAAGGCAGCTTTCAATCACGTGACATTTTAAAAATTTCTGTAATAAATGAATAGTTTGTTTCCTAGAAAAAGAGAAAAAAATTAAAGGAAATCTGCATCTCAAACAGCTTCATCTTTTTAACACCATTGCAAGAACTAAATGTGTAAAAAAATATACACAGTGACCACCTCCTTAAGACAATCACGTCTGTGACAAATAATTCTGAGAACATATTAGTCACTGATGAGTAGAAGTTAACAACCTTCACAGAAGGCAACAACATTCACAGAGAACCAAAACTATCTACATAAGTAAGAGTCATCTTAAGGAGGCTCCACTGTACTACTCTGAGACATACATTATGTTAATTAACAATGCCTGAGCCTTTGGTCACTTTAATTAACAATTCACATGAACTCCATCATAAATTACTGAATTTAAATTAATATTTATGTCTTAGCTTATACATCACACAGAATGGCAAATATGGAAAATTGTATTGTTTAAATACTGTGCATAATAAATATATTTATTTGAATACTGAACTTGCATTTCTCAAATTGATTATAATTTATCACTTTGTAATGCAACTCTTTCAGTTTTATACTTTTTGCCAATGTTCCTGTCTGTTTTTGTAAAATACATAGTTAATAAATACTTTACCATATATACGAGAGTCTGATAGAATAATAATTTGAAAGAAAGGAGCATTTTGGTTTTAAGAAATCAAATATATAAAATAAACACTAATATACACCTAAAAATATTTTTATTATAAAAGAATTAGATTTAGTAATCCCTTAATGCTTGCTCATGACCTAGTGTGATTCTGCTGGTTTTATAATTTGCATTAATAAAATACATATGAATGCGTATGGCTTGAGTACCTGCTACATATGTGGTTCAAAATGATTTTGGAAAGCTCAGAACAAAACTCATGATAAATCACCAAAATAATGCTTATAAACAGTTAAAGTTATAAACAGTTAAGATTTTTACATAAAGCAATATCTGTTCACAATTTAAAACACAGTCTATTAAAATGACTTTATTTATTCAGCAGAACTTTGTTAAAAAGTTTTTAAATATCCAGAGATTTAAAAAATTTCTTACACAGAAAGTCTTATACTGAAGAAAAGCTTATCAAAAGCTGAAGAAATTAAGATAGTTAATGAACAACTTAAAAACTATCAACTGTATTAAAAAGGAATTTTTAATAAATGTTAATAATAATCTCGGATAAATTTGTGTTCAGTTCTCACAGAAGTAATTCATCATAGAATAAACCTTCTTAACACAGTTCCACAAGTATCCCAGCTTTTCGTAGCATAAAATTCAGTAATAGAAAACATATACAGATTGTAGCACACAGTAACATATATTTATTGCATTTAATGATTAATAGATATAATCAGCATATTACTGTCTAATCTATGTCATATGAAAACTATCTGAAATTTTCAAAGCTTTTGTTTTCTGATTGCATGAATACATTTTTCAGATAACATACATTAGCAGATGACAACCAGATGATAAGATCTGATTCAGAAGTCAAACAACAAAAATCAGCGTTAATTCACAAAATTTTTACAGGACTAGTTTCGATGGTTTTACCGAACCATCATCTTCAGCTGCAAAACCGCAAATGAACAAGATAGGAAATAATGTTTAGATAAGATAAGAAGGCCTGGACAAGAATAAGCAAGTGGCGCCATCTGTTGCCGAAACCAGAACTAAAACATAATTTCTCTAAAAGCCGAAGGCAAATTTGGATTGGAATTAGGATCGTTAACTAGAACAGAAAGATTTTTATGAATGTGAAATGCCTCTAGAAAATCCAGTTCTCCAATGGAAGATGTTTTTTGAATAATTTTGGCAGCAGAAAAATTGAAAGTGTGATTTTCGGACCAACAATGTTGAGCAACAGAAGACTTCTGTGTTTCCTTTTTTCTAACATATGCCTCATGTTGTTTGACGCGAAATTTTAAGGCTCTCTTAGTTTGGCCAATGTAAATTAAACCGCACTGGCAAGGAACTTTTTGCTTACAAACATTTTGTTTTCCAATCATTTCAGTGAGGGATTTTTCTGCTATTTTGTGTGTAATTTAATATTGCTCAGTTAATTTAGTTTGATTTTCTGCATTGTTTATCATGCCTTCATCCGTTAATCGTTTCACTAAATTACGCCTGAAACGGCAAAAATTCCTGAATCATCTTGACTTTTTACTTAAATGTAAATGTAAAAAATTTATCCCCAATTTTATTCAAATCAAATCTAATCAAAAACCTTCGAGTCGCGTTTCAAGAATTCTGTTAAATTGCAAACTTGCCTTACTTCGGTTCGGTCCGTGATAAGGGATACACGTCAACAATTGTCCAAAATTGAACATGAACTCTATAAGCTTCAACTGGAACTCGCTAAAACATATCCAAAATTCACTGCCCTTGAACAAAAGTCTTGGTCTAGAACGGAGAATGCAGTTAACCGTCACAAAAACACCCTTGCAGTTAAATTCGAAAAACTTCTTTTACAGTCTTCCAGTTCAAGTAGTTCAAAAAATCTTCCCATTGTAAACATCAAGCCAATAGTTAATATTTCTAATGTTAGTCTTTCAGAAGAACAAGAGAGAATTCTAAAATATAATTTTAACTTCTCACAAACCTGTAAACCCTCGATTCCAAAGATTTTGGCTCCTATCGAAAAAGCTTTCAAGTTCAGTAAAATTTCAGATTCACAGAAAGAAATGATTAGGCATCTTATCGCTCATAATGTGAAATTCAATAATAAACCTTTGAAACCAAATCTAACTGCGAGAGAAAGAGCTACAATGCGCGAGATTCATTCTAACCCGGATATTGTCATTTCAAAGGCCGACAAAGGTGGCCAGATAGTCGTCATGGATAAGAACACTTACATCGATGGTGTTACTAAACTCTTAAACGAAGGACCATATAATCCGATTCCTAAAGATCCTTCACCTTCGGACTTATCCAAAATAAAAACTGCGATCAAATCTTCGCAAATCATTTCAAGCAACTTAAAACATTTGCTTATCCCATCTGTTGCGAATTGTGCCAGATTATATGCTCTTCCCAAAATTCATAAAAGTGGTATTCCTTTCCGCCCTATTGTATCAAATTTAGGTACTGCCTCATATCCATTAGCTAAATATTTAGTTTCTAGATTTTCCACTCTATTAGACAATAAAATTTACACCATAAAAAATTCAATAGAGTTTGTAAAAAAGGTTAAAAACGTTTCTCCTCGTAATTTACTCATGGTTTCTTTTGATGTAAAATCATTATTCACCAATGTCCCAGTGGAGGGTGCATTAAGATGTCTAGAAACCAGACTTCGCGTATTTCATTTCTCTTGCATCGACATTGATGAGCTAATTTCTCTCACTCAACTCTGTTTGAAACAAACACATTTTGTTTTCCAAAATAAATATTACAAGCAAACTGAGGGATTAGCCATGGGAAGCCCCCTCAGTCCCATCCTGGCTGATATCTACATGCATTATTATGAATCAAAATTGTTTGAAACTTTAAACTTCCCGGCATGGTTCCGCTACGTAGACGATACTTTTACCCTGTTTGAAGGCAATAAAGATGATTTAAATAAAGTTCTTTCAACAATGAATTCTATTGATCCTGCTATTCAGTTCACTTTTGAACTTGAGACTTGCAATTCTCTTCCGTTTCTCGACATTCTGGTCACATGTAACACATCAAACTTCAGTACTACAGTTTACCGTAAACCTTCATCGGTTTGCCTTCCACCACACTTTAAATCATGTCATCCGACTAAACAAAAGTTAGCTTCATTTTATTCCTATGTTTTCCGTGCTCTTCAAGTTTGCTCCTCCAAACTAGCCCTTGATGAAGAACTAAATTATTTAAAAGCAATAGCTATTGACAGGGGCTTTTCACCCAACATTATTAATCAAGCAGTTAAAAAATTCTCATCTCAACACACTAAAAGCCACACTCTTATTTTAGGAGATTATAAAAATTCTGTTGTCATTCCCTTCTTTCCATCAATTAGCTATAAAGTTGCACATATTTTGCAGAAATTTAACTTTCGGGTTGTTTACTCTCCCATCAATAAAATTCCAACTTCTATACTCAAGGACCCCATTCCGGATATGAATTTCTGGGGTATTTATAGGATTCCTTGCCAGTGTGGTTTAATTTACATTGGCCAAACTAAGAGAGCCTTAAAATTTCGCGTCAAAGAACATGAGGCATATGTTAGAAAAAAGGAAACACAGAAGTCTTCTGTTGCTCAACATTGTTGGTCCAAAAATCACACTTTCAATTTTTCTGCTGCCAAAATTATTCAAAAAACATCTTCCATTGGAGAACTGGATTTTCTAGAGGCATTTCACATTCATAAAAATCTTTCTGTTCTAGTTAACGATCCTAATTCCAATCCAAATTTGCCTTCGGCTTTTAGAGAAATTATGTTTTAGTTCTGGTTTTGCCAACAGATGGCGCCACTTGCTTATTCTTGTCCAGGCTTTCTTATCTTATCTAAACATTATTTCCTATCTTGTTCATTTGCGGTTTTGCAGCTGAAGATGATGGTTCGGTAAAACCATCGAAACTAGTCCTGTGAAAATTTTGTGAATTAACGCTGATTTTTGTTGTTTGACTTCTGAATCAGTATTTATTCGGCGTGTTATTGTGTCTTAATTACAGATGATAAGATATCAATCAACTGAAATAAAGCTTTCAAAACAAAATTTTTATACACATAACTTTAAAGCTCACTTTACTAATAAAATTTCATAAAAGTGCATTATTCTTAGTGTCATGGAATTAAGAATTTTTAAGTGATCGAATTTTCATATGTCAGAAAATTTTATGTGCAAGAAGTTGTCACTGAAATTCAACTTTTAATTTCCCTATTTTTATGATCAAACTGAATATCATTCACCAAAACATGATGAACTAATTAGCAAATTAAATATAAATTAATGAACCATTTTATGCATGAACTAACATGCATCTAAACCATAAAAAAATTAGACAGGGCTTTTAAAAGGAAATATTAGATTTTTAAAAAAAATCATTCTGAGAAAGAAATTTACAACAGTGCATAATTTATAATAAATTAATACTAATAAAAAGTCATGTTTTGTTTCAAAGTAAAACTACAGAGTTAAAAATTACACTAGACAAAAAAAAGGTTAAATTAATTGAAGTAGGACAATGCATACGAGGACTATCTCTACTGGATTAAAAAATGTTTACTGTATAATTCCTTGTTTAAAAGTCAACTGCACAGGCCTATGGTAACATATGAAACTGTACATTACAAATTGGACAAACCAAGTTATCAGCTGGTAACTACAACAGTGGCCACCTTAACAAAGAAATATCATTACTTATCACATACATACACGAAATGTGACAACTTCTTAATTACATTACATATTTTTAAAGGGCAATGATAAAATTCTAAAGCGAGGGATATACAATATCACTCATTAATAAATACAGAGAAAAAATTTAATTGTATCTGATATGAATTGATATGAATTGAAATGAATTAAGTACTTTCAAAATTTACAATAATTCCTCATTTGATTTTTTAAGTAGAATTTTTAATTATTTGTTGCTATTTTAAATATTACCTTTTTATTACTTGTGACAGCTGATGTGTACTTTCATGACTTTTTTGAGAAAAAGTAACTTATTATTACTTAATATTTTAATGAATTTAAAAAGAAAAAAAAAATTATATTTTCACTGACTTTTCTTGATTATTTTTCCTTTCCTCGACTTTCCATAACATTTCAGCACTTCCTAGCTGAGCCCTGGTATATCTTTGAAGTTTTAATGCAGAACTTTAAAAAATTACACTTCTTAAATAAAACATTTTCATGCAAGAATTCTTTACTTATAGATTCTAATATATTTTTTAATTAACAAATGTTTTATGCAAAATAATGTTTGTTTATAATTTACAAATTTAACCTATTTTAATACATTAAACAGCTAATTATTTGGATATGATTAACAGTTCTGTGGATAATCAATGCACTGCCTGAAAAAAAAAAAAAAAAAAAAAAAAAAAAACTTAGCATTTAAATCTCAACTTTTAGAAAAAAATCAGTTTTTCTATAGTAAATTATATTGCTAAAACTTAAAATGAAGTTTAAAAGTTTAATACAAGATCTAGCAGTCTAAACAAAACTAATCTCCAATGGCATGCAAGGAAAAGGTTCTACACCAATGAAAAAATTATAGTTTACCTACTGGAAACCAGACTGAGGTCAATTTTAAATTTTATTTCAACACATAAATGAACAATAATTATGGAGAATAAAAAATTCAGACTTATATTTACTTTCTATTTGAAATCCAAAGGAAAGAAGCAAACAAGAAATTTTTGTTAGTTACATTCTGCGATTCAAATGCACTGAAAGCTAAAGATTAAATTTTCAGACTGGCATTTATTTCAAATAATTCTAATATGTTGAATTAACCACTAGATAACTTACATTTAATTTAAACAAAAAATAAAGAAATTGTGATAACTTCTTTATTTCTTACTACTAGACACTTGATGGTGTTTCAATTCTAACAAATTTTGTAACCTTAGAGACAAATTACAAGAAATTATTTTCATTATGAATTGTAAATGTTCATCAGTCAATAAGGTTCCTTAAACTTATTTCTTACTAATTTTCAATTGTTCACATATAAATGCACTCCAAAACTAAACGACATTCTTCTCACAGAAATTTGTACCTGAGGATACTTAACATTTGACAAGTATAAATAAAAATTAATCAAAGTTGTATTTCCAAATCTTTGATTAAGATTTATATCACACCAAAATTAATTAGTTCTATTTGTAAATTCTTTCATTTGTTATTCATGTTCATTTTTAATAGTATTGAAAATAATGTAAAATCTGACTCCAAATCATTAAAAATCCTCAATAATGCTATTTTCCTTGTAAATTTGAGATTTTTATTTCATAATAAAGTAGGATTTAAGATGCAGGATAAGTATTTTTTTTTTTGTTGTTGTTGTTGTTGTTGTTGTTTTAGTTGTGTTTCCCACAGCTGCAGTTTAACTTTAAAAACTTTAACACAAATCTAAATTTCAGTGATAAGTTTAATCTTTCCTTGTAGCTCTTTTTTGAGAATATTTAAACAGCTTATCAAGTCAAAAAGAAATGCTAAATTGGTTATCCACATATCATTATGTAGCTCATCAATGGTTTCACTTATTTATTTTGTGTCTATATTATGAAAATTTTTATTTCATTTACAGTACAAAGTCTTTAATCCGGAATGATCTATAAACCGGACCTCAAAGTTACAAACTTTCTGCGCATGCGTCAACGCATTAATGCGTTGACGCATGTGCATAATACCTTTATGCATGCACGTTTAATGTATAACGGACGATATAAGCTAAGCTCATTTTCTATTTCAGTTAATGTTGCAGATTGCATTGTTCCTTAATCTTCTAATTGGATCCGGCTTATTATTTTTTGCAGACTGTTAGAGCAATTTTATAAAAAGTAAGCTTGAACTTTCGATTATGCCAAAAAGAGTTTCCGATTCTGGAGCTGCCAAAGGATCTACAAAGCGAAAACATGTTTTGATGTCCATCAAACAAAGAGTTGAATAGCTGCAAAAAATGGATAAAGGCATGAAGAAAGCAACAGAGAGGTTAGTGAAAACGAAAAAATTTTGATTGACAAGTTAGTTGGTATTCTCAGCACAGCAATTAACGGGACTTGAACAGCGGAACTTCATAACTGAACAAGAAATTATGTCTGTTTATAGAATTAAAGAGAAAGTATTATCACATAAAACAAAGCAACTTACATTGAAAGAAATGTTTAATAAAGTAAACAAATAAATATTAAGCTTTTTTTTTTTGTAAATTTTGATACCCTTTAGTTCATAATTGCTCTTTATTTCATAAATTATGGTTTCATATTTTTAATTTTATAATTTCTGCATGCCATCTTACCAGATTTAAATTGATGATCTATAATCCGGAATCGCTGAGGTCCCGACGAGTCCAGATTAAAGACTTTGTACTGTATTGAATAAAAAGTAAATTTTAATATTAATCCTTTCCTTAACCACTTCATTAAAATCAATCATTTTTCTGTACTTATCTTCAGTTTCTTCAAGCAATGCAATAAACTCTCAATGATTCAGAGCTCGTTCACAGATTAAGCTTGCTGTTTTACTTACTGTTTCTATAACATTATCCATCTGCAAACTTTTGGCACAAAGTACTTCTCAATGAATACATAATGCAAAAATGATTTTTTCGCTGTATTTCTTAATTTTACTGTCACTCCCGCCCCCAACTATAGCAGCTGCGCCATCACATGCAAATGCATTCATTTTTTCCCTTCTTATCTTTTCCCCTATATCTATTTCAGTTTTTATTTTAGATTGAATATCCTGTGCACCCGTTTTTCTACTTACAAGAATTATTTCAAATAATTCCCCAATTGTTTCAACCAATTACCGGTAGGTTGGCAGCAGGCACGTTGTGCTATATCAATTATGTGTTAGTTTTCTCCTCTGCTGCTACTGAGAATTCAACAACGTCTAAACTTCTTTCTTTTAATTAACATCACAAATCATTAATGATTTTATTAATATGTTTTACTAACATGGTCAGGATAAAGAAGCTCAGTAGATTTAATCAAGCACTCTTGAAAGAATTTACTATCAATAAATGGTTTTAACTGTTTTGCAATGATATGTGCGAGATTAATACTTGTGTGATCTCTCACTCCACTGGATTTATTTGCTTCATTAAAAAATTTTGCTGTGCCATATTTCTGAAACTGTAGCATTTGTTCCTTTAATCTGCCTTTCAATAATTAAAATGCTCCTATATGATCTGTTTTATAATTGCAACTCAAACCATATTCTTTTGGAACCAGAGTCCTTTATTACAAGTATAACATACAATTTTACTGTGCACCAACATCACAAGAGTACAAAAGTGAACATTTACTTTGAAAAACATGTCCTTCTCTATCCACGTTTGGACATGGTTTGCAGTTCAACATCTAAATCAAAATCATTATTAGAATTTTATCTGCAACTTGAGTTTAACAGGATGCATTTTTGCATGCAAACAACTGTCAAAAGTTATGCACATTTCAAAACATTAGCTATTGATAGAATGCTGATCTAACAACAAGCACAAATAAACAGGTTTTTTACAAGCTGTAAGTTCATTTAAATAACGATACGAAATGCACAGTTGTACAACCAACTAACCAACTAGTGACTGCCTGAAGGTAAATACAGAATAAAGTCTGACATATGGACATCCAAGTATTCAAAATGATCTAATATCTGGATCTCCAGTATTTTTTTTTTTTTTTTTTTTTTTTTTTTTTTTTTTTTTTTTCAATTTTATTTTTTGTGAAAAGGAAGAAAGAATTAGATTCTGAATATATTATTTCGCTTTAGCAAATGCTTAATTTTTCACGTATATGCAGCAAACATTTTTTCATGATAAAGTATGTGAGAGGATTGTTAATTTCCCTTCTGCACTTAATAAAAACCTTCATATTGAATAAACACAATCATTTATGGTATTAAAGACAATTTAGTGAGAGCAAGATTATTGCATGAAACAGAATTAACATTAAAAAAAGCTCTTGATATATGCAGATATTCAGAAATAAGTGCACACCAAATGAAAATAAAAGACGAAACTGTTGTAAACTTAGTGTAAAAGAAACTAAGTAAACATTATAAGAGCATATACAAAGAGATAAGAAGTAAATATTAAGAAGTGACTAAAGTTTGTTCTAAATGTTAAATACAGCATGAATATCGAAAATGTTCTACACATGGAAAAATCTATAAGTGTAAAAAGGCGAATAATTTTGCAAATCAGTGTAAAAGCTATAAAATAAAAAAAATAAAAAAAGAAGCTATCAAAGCAAACAAATATGAGAAACAAATTAAATTAATAAATCATGACTCAAAGGAAAAATTAAAATTTTATGTAAGTATATTAAATCTTAGTTTGAATAAAAAAGAAAACAAATAGTCTGTTGATGTTAATAAAAATTCACTTAATTTGCAGTTAGATACTGGAGCAATGTGCATTCTAAAATCTTTTTGGGCTTCATTTGAATGTTCACAATCAAGCAGTTATTTACATGTTTCTAATGATTAATCTCAACCACACAGCTTTTAAATCACCTTTCTACACAGAACAAGGAACTTTTCGACATCTTTATAGTAAGTCAAATTTACTCTAACATCTCACAAGATAATTTTAAAAATCCAGACACTTAAGTCACTATGCTTAGTTGCCAAAAGAAGCAAAATCCCTCAATCTGTAAAATGTAAATTTCAAATATTGCCAAAAGCTTATATCTGTAGCAGCTCCTTCAGCAAGCAAGAACAAAAATCATCTTTTCAACTACCATACTTAACAATGCAGCACAGTATTTGAATGTTTTAGTCTTGTTGTTTCACTGGGATTTCATCATTCTAAAGAAAAACTTGGCTAGCACCTTCCAAAGATTGATATTAATGCCCATTATGCCTAATGGAAATCACATCTGGTGCTCAAGGATTTTTCAAAATATAAGAGAAGAAACCATGAAATAAAAGTTACAGAAAGACTACAACAATAAAGGTTGTATGATTTTATCAAATGGACCTCTAAATGATATATTTCAAAGATCTAATAGAAAAGCAAAACGAAGAAAGTGAAAATGAACTACTGGAATATAGAGAGAACAATTAGACTATAAAACTGATCACAAACTGAAAAGTCAATAAACTGACTTCAAAGTAATGGCATCATAGATTTAGCAATATCTTCGAAATATTAATATATGAAAGCAATAAACATAATGCAATACATTTTTCCAGATGCAAATTTTTAATCTTCATAAGTTTCAGTCTTCGTTTGGAAGAACAAGATTGGTGATTTTTGGCAAACTGTTTATTGGGCTGTAGTTACTTACGAATAGCAATAATACTTTGTTGATAATAGTTATCGAATCAATATGTTTTCACTTGGCAACATTTCTACTTGAATCTCTAGTAATCATAAATGCCCATATATCCTCAACTAAAAATTAGCAAAGCTTTATCAATATTTTAATTAAATCTTATTTTAAGAAGTGACGGCATACAGTTTTACTCTTTGGTTATTTGCATTTTCCAATTATCTGTATTTACCCATACATTAATTATCATGGATTATCAGGAGTTTAATAAAATTCTGTTTTAATTTTGATCAGATAGATGGTAAAGAACTTGTCACGGATACTGATACTTAAGAGTGCATAAACAGCATATCCTGGTAAATTTTCACTTCTGCTCAGTTAACATATAAGAACCAGAAATACTTATAGTTGTGAAGTTCCTATAATTTGAATAACCACTTATTTTGCTTTCTGAATCTGTACTGTCACTTCTATCTTTCCATTTCCCCACCAAAATTCAAATTAGTTCACATGTATTTAAGTGAGGTTTTGACATTGTTAAGACAGAGTATGTTCAGCCTCTTGAGGCCTCATTACTAGGTTGGCAACTAATTAATAAAATAAGATAAGAGTTCTTGTCTTCAGCCTTGCTGCTTACAGCTAAATTCCACACCAGTGAAGTTTTGAGCCAACTTCACATTAAATTGCCTTGTGTAGCCTTTGGCTATTTATTTAAAATTAAGCTTTATGTTTTATTTACTGCTTTAAGTTTCTTGCCATAAATACTGGCAGAATAAGTACCAGGAGTGCCTTTTGTTCCTCTATTTTAGTTTTAAATAAAGAGTCTTTTACATCCTTGTTGTACTTTAGGCTTAGTGATAAGTCACTGAAAATCTACATAGAGTTTAACATTGGATGATAGCCAAGAGAGTTAAACTTTACATAGTGTGATATTTTCTGAACAATGTGAATAACTAATAAGAAACTAATTGGGAATATACTTAAGATGTGATAACTTAAGGTAAAAATAACTCCAGAACTTACTGAAAATTTAGATTGATTAACAATTACCTTGTCACATCAGGACCAAAATTTGGATTATTCAGTAGATAACAATGCAGCCATGTCACAGCTTCTGATGCTGTAAAGCAATCACTGTATGTATGAATACGATGTCTGTGTTTCTTGACTGGCATTCCAGATCGGAAAGCCAGAATCACTTCATTCCACTATAAAAATAATTTCAATTATTTTCACATATAAGTTTTTTTCAAATCTGCAAACAACGGTTCTATTAAATTTTGTACAGTAGCTTGATTTGTTATTCATAATCATTACACAACTTTATTAATAATAATAAATATGAAAACTCCTTCATAAAATCTCACAGTTTATTATAAATCCATCTACTACAAATAAAAAAATTAAGTTAAATTTTAAAGAACTCACAATTGTCGAAATTTTTCCATTCAACAAAAAACACTTATCTATTAGCATATTTCTATATGGCAACATCTTTTCAGAGGCAAAATTTGAATTAGTAATCATGAACGTTAGAAATTTTGTTTAATGTGAAGGAGCAGTGGCTCAATAGCAAACATGCCTGCACATGTGAATACTTGAAAATTACTGATAGTTATAGTATTAGGAAGTAAGTTTCTGACAGGAAAATAGATATAATTATTGTATGATAGAGAGCAAAATGGTTGATGACTGATAATTTAGTGAATAAAATAAACCCAACTAGATCAATATGCTTGCCTTCCAGGACTAAGAATCATTTCCTTTTATCTGGCTGGAAGTAAAATGATATTTGCAGAAATTTCTTGGGAGTTAATAGAATGTTCTGGAATTGATGAGTACACAACTGTAATATCTGTGACAAAGAGATCTAAGAAATAAAAGCTTTACAGGAATTTTCAGTGGCATTTGATTGGACTTATAATGGTTATGAAAATTAAATGTTTTTTAATACACTCATTTTTCATAAGGAATATAATCATCATACTAGTTTTATAGTAGGAGCTATCAGTCAGATATACCAGTGTAATAATAGTTCAAATAGGATGTAAAAGCAGGTTTTGATCAGAATCCATCCAAGACTTTTAAAAAGTTATGGAGCAAACAATATATTTAAGAAAGAAGCTCGCGGATTTTACTTCCTTGTATAAAGCAAAGGAAATATTGTTATCATAAAAATTTTTGGTTATCATATTGCAAAGGATATATTCATTTTGACTGTTCAAAAATCCGTTTGATTTTTTTCACTCATCTCTGTATGCACGCACAGAATAAAGAACTCATTTTTCCAAAAGGGATTTTAAAATTAATTTTAAATGGATTCAAAAAGGATAGAAAGTGGGTCAAAATAATCACACTCATAATTGCTAGTAGATATAATAATATAATCAAGAGTAAGAAAAGAATGGGCCAAAATCTGATTTTGCAGTATGTCTATGAAAAGAGGAAGTTTTATGATACTAGTAAATATAAGATGAAATATCAAACAAAAATACATTAGGAAATAAATGTGAAATAAGGTAATGGATTATTGCAACTTATAGCCCAAATTCAAAGCAATTTAAAAAATATAAACATGAAAGAAAAAAGATTAACACCTATTTCTGCACATTATTTTTATCTGAACAGCAAACTGGTAATTCTTAATTCAAACAATACTTTCACATATTTAACAAAATTTTTCATATCCCAACCAGAATGCAGTTTCTTTTTAATGTTATAATTTTTATATCTTTAAGAATTTTGTTAACCTTTTTGAACATTAATGGTATATCTTTAGAGACTGTAAATTGAAGAATTGTATTCTTAGATAATAAACTGAAGTTTCAGACTGTAGTATTTTTGTTTCCTTGTAAGAAGTAAAGGATGTATTGTAATTGTAAAAAATGTTGGGTATCATATTTCAATGGGAATAACCATTTTGACGACTCCAGAATATATTTGGAAAACTTTTAGTAAAAATATATTTACGGGTGCCCCTTGTGATAATTTGTGATTTTCGGTGGTACATGGAGAGTTTGTGCAATTTTGCACAAACTCTTTTGCACTTTCGGTGAGTTTGTGCAATTTTGCCGCTACAAAATCACAAACTCGATGTCAGCGCAAGAATTGCCGCTAGACAAATTCAAAATAACAAGTCAAAGAATTGCACAAACTCGGTATCCAAGTGCACATCGACCTATTTTCACTTAAAAAAAATCATCAGAGAATTGCACAAAGTAGGCAGTGCGCACTCCCTTGACTTTGTCCATGCGTACATGGACCTATATTCACTTAAAAAGTCAAAGAATCAGCCAAAAAAAATATATAATCTCAGTAAACTATATTTTAAATCAAGCAATGAAATAACATAAAAAAGGAAATTCATCTTAGCACTGCATAAAGGAAATATCCACTTATATTATTTACGAATTTATGAGTCTTCAGTTAAACAAAATTCCTTAACAGCATCCAAAAACTTCCTAAAATTATCTGAACTAGAGTCTGTAGGCTGGCTTTACCACATAAATAAGAGTCAAAAATATCCTCCGTAGTGCCGATATCGCCCGACCATAAGCATTTCCTTCCTACAAACAGAACACTTAATAATGGCTACTAAATAAACCTTCATTTATACACCAGTCAATGCTTTTTTCTTTTTCGTCCTAAATCATACAGAACTTCAAATTAATTTTACCACATTCAGCCATTTTACCACGTAAACCACAAAATAACAGCATATTTATTGAAAATCTTATGCACACTTTCCATATCTTATCACATCATTCAAACTGACTGCAATCATGCAACCAATTACGTCATAATAAGGTTTCCATAACATTTAACTAACCAGGTTACCATAAATGAAACAACAACTTAGCGATAATCCAAGGGCACCTGTAAATCTACTCTAACCAAACTTTTTTCCGTGAAGTCTAGACATACAGACAAGCTAAAGAACTTCCCCCCCCCAAATTGGATTATAAAATGGATTTAGAGGGAATTTTTTTCATGACGTCTGTATGTACATATTTATATACATATCACGCATAACTAAATGAAAAATGATTAGCCATAGCGCACTGAAATTTTGTATATGGGAGCGCTATAAGGTCTAGCAATGCATCTTCCATTTCTATTGCAATTGGCAGTACCAAACATACACACATATATATATATATATATATATGTAATATTTCTGATGCATAGTCATGTTAGCAGAGCAGCATGACGGGACAAAGATGTTGATACCAAACCATGTTCAGCTTATTACCATCTTTTTCTCATGTTAGAATCATTCTTCATAGACAATATATTTTTTATCATAAACAATTACAATAATTTCTTATATGCACAGATTAATGGGGCGATACCATTTTAGACGGACAAGCAAAGCAACGTGGATCTTGGCGTGGTGGAAGCTGGGAAAAAAAGATGGCACAGTTTATTTGCGAGTGGTATTTATACTAAGTAAATGTAGAAAGTACTCTAAGCTAGGATTGATTAATTTGAGGTTGTTATATAATCATGGAAGGATCTCGAATTTGGGAAAACAGATGAATTTAGGGGGAGAGCATATGGTTCTCACCTCTCCCGGGATTCTCCCGGAACTGAGCTCTGAAAATTAAAATCTCTCGGCTCCTGGAAGGAATTTAAAATAAATATTACTCTCCCGGAATATGAAGTTTCTCGAAAATAACGATACAATGTACACGTACAAAATGGTTGAGAGCATCGAAAATCACACGACTGCGCACAGCAGCCAAAGAATGTCTATATCAGCTGTTCTCAACCTTTTGACTAATGCGTACCATCTAAACAAAAATTTAAAACCTTTAGTACCACCACCACTCTTAAATAAAGCTCAGATTGCATAAAGTTACAAGTGTTAGAGAAAAAACTCAA
Organism: Stegodyphus dumicola; assembly: GCF_044657685.1. Classification (NCBI taxonomy): domain Eukaryota; kingdom Metazoa; phylum Arthropoda; class Arachnida; order Araneae; family Eresidae; genus Stegodyphus; species Stegodyphus dumicola. The sequence continues at coordinate 57,060,522 of NC_140771.1, read as the reverse complement.
TCAGGATGTTGGGGGTTTTAAAATTTAAGAGTTAAAAATATTTTGCTTCTTTGCGTACCACCTTGTTTTTTCTTGCGTACCACAGGTTGAGAGCCCATGGTCTATATCAATACATATTCTTTGCAGCAGCGATATACAGTGAGCGGTGAGTAAGCGCCATACATATGTATCGTGGTTTCATTTAAAACCTTTAGTACCCCTCTTAAGTGAGTAAGCGCCGTACAGATGTATCGTGGTTTCATGCCGGCGTGTCGTGTGCATGTACCCTCATCACACCTCACCCTCTCATTTTCAATCCATTTTTGTATTTAGTCTGCTATTAGGTAGCTATTCACGAACAAGAACATATTTTGATATTATTTAAATGCTTTCATGATAATGTCTAGTGAAAAAAAAAATTCTGATTCTGCAAGTGAAGAAGTGCACAAAAGAAGGCAAAATATTCAACGTCGTTTGAAGACAAATGGTTAACTTAATTTGATTGGCTTATGAAGAGAGACAACTTTAACGAAGAATATAAATTATGTCGGAAAACGTTTAACATTAAGTATGAGGATGTTAGAGCTATAACTGTACATTCCCAAAGCAAGAACTACCAATCGTTAATATTGAATAGGGATTCATCGCAAACGGTTTCAAGCTTTTTCATGAAGAAATATTTAAAAGAAGATAATAAGCAATTGAAATTACTCCAGTCTATCATGGGAGTAAGCACCATCATAGTTTTAATAGCCAGGATTGCACAAACAAATTGTATAGCCCTTTATTTCCAGATTCTTCTTTGGCAAAAAAAAAAAATTTCTTGCGGTAGAACAAAATGTACAAATGTTTGCGAGAGTGTGCTTGCTCCTGCAACTCAAGAAATACTTTTAAATGAGATTAAGGAGGTGGAGGCTTTCTCAGTTGCGACTGAAAAAAATACTTTTTTTTTCTCCCGGAAACTTTTTTTCCTCTTCCGGATCTTGATAGCCAAGAGGTGGCAACGCTAGGAGAGTACCAAACTAGAATATTAATTTTGAGGTCGTCAATTATTTTTAAAGCAGCTATCGTATTTTCTTATATTTTACATATATATATATATGTGTGTGTGTATATATATTGCCAAAGTCCTTACGCAGCTTTTATTTTTGCAATCATTGATCGTAATCATATACTTCCAATTACAAAAAAAAAGTTTTTAAAATCAGTGGTTCCCAAATTTTTCCGAGTCGTGCCGCCTTTTTCTAATTAAAATTTTTCCATTGTGCCCTACCTTAAGTAAAAATATGACTAATCATAAGTAAGAGTAAAAAATAAATAAAACTTGTGTATTTTTGTTATTTAACATTTTTTTAAACTTTTCTAACATTAAACTAATGTGATGGATGAGCCTGCAAATCACTGCACATTTTCTCAAATCCTGAAATTAAACTGGACACGGCCACCCTTATTTCTTTTTCCACATTAATTTTTGCTCTATACCTGCTTTTTATTACAGTGACTGCCGAAAACCCAGTTTCACAAAAATACTAGGTCGAAAATGGAATTAAAATCCACCGAGCCTTATTTCTTAAAACAAAATTATATTCATCTTTTAACAAAATCCAAAATTCTGTCAATTTCATGCTGCCAAATTCTGCTGTCAAACTGTTGTTGCATGATAACTCTGTAAGATTCTTTTCTTTCAGGGAAGTAAATTCAGGCGAGGCATTAATATTAAATGGATCTTGAATCCATGTAAAACTATTGAAATTTTCATTTTTAAAGTATTTATAAAACTAGATAAATAACTAGCTGTGATAAGTGTCCTTCAGACATGGTTTTTAAACGTTGAGAAAGACTTGACGTCAAAAATTGCTACAATACTTCAGTTTGCTTCTCTATAGTTTGAGTGTTTTTATAAAAGCTGACACTTTTTCCATTGATTTTAAAAGATGCGTTTTTTCCTGCAGAGAGAATTCAGCTTTTCAAAAATGTCACCATAAATATGCCAGTTTTATTAAGAAATCAGCACCAGCAAAATATTCTGCATCTTTGTAACCTTCCTTCCTCTTTAAGGAAAATCAAAATCTTTTGCCACAGTTCAAAGGTATGTGATAAAACATTACCATGAGAAAGCCATCCTGCACAGCCATAGAACAACAAAGATGAGCTTTCGGTTCAAATATCCTTACACAATGTTTTTAAAAAACACTTCTTTCAATGGATGAGATTTTACTAAAATTTACTACATTCAGCATTCTAAAACCCGTTTCAGTGCAGGACTCGGATGCTTTGACGCAAGTGCTTACCTATGAATAATGCAATGGATCCACAGTGCATCTGGGGATTTGCCTTGAATAAGTGTCTATAATCCTCCATAGCAGCAGCACATGGAATGAGATCCATCAGTACAGACACAAATGCACTTAGGCCAATTCTAATTATTCTCAAACATGAACTCATCAAGAATCTCGAACAGATCCTGAGCCTTCATTCCTGTAGTGATATTTTTACAAAACAGAATTAATCTTTTTTAATATAACCATCTACAACCTGTACACAGCATATTAAATGAGCATCCTTATTATTAGCCATAGCCTCATCTAGCTGGAATCCAAATTCCCCTCAGTTAATTTTTTTCGATTAATTGATCATTGATATTCTGACTAATTGTGTTACTGACAAAGCACTTTTAAAAACAGCTTCCCAGCAGACTCACCAACATGATGTTCACTATAATTACAGCAGCTGGTAGAATAAGTTCTTCAATGGTATGAAGCTTCTTACATTTCATTATTCTGTAAGCCACCTTGTAAGATGCTAGCAAAGCACTGTTTGGTATTGATGCAGTCTTAGAAAATGTTTTTTGTTGTTATTTCAGTTCTTTTAAATTTCTAGCAAAAAATTCACAATGTTTGCCAACAATTTTGTCACAATATTTGGTGATTAGCTTCTATTTATTTGGAAGCATGCATCACACTGCCAAACTTTCATATACAATACACACTGCAGTCTCTCTTTACATTCATTTCTGTTGATATCAAAGATACAGGAGCAAAAAAAACTGTGAAACTGAAACAAACAAGAAGTAATCTAGTGATAACTCTACTACATGAACTAATTTACATGGTAGTTGATTCCAAAATCAAAAATTGGTCCATTATAAATGATACAGGAGCAAAAAACTACGAAACTGAGACAACAAACAAAAAGTAATATAGTGCTAACTATACTACATGAACTAATTTATCTGACTGTTGATTCCAAAATTGAGAATCGGTCCATTATCAAAGATACAGGAACAAAAATCTACAAAACTGAGACAACAAACAAGAAGTAATGTAGTTCTAACTATAATACATGAATTAATTTATACGACTGTTGATTTGTATGAAGCACTGAGTTTAATTTCATTAGACCTAGATTATAAAGCGACTGACTGAATTGAGCTGGAAATGCTTTATGGTATGCTTTCCACAAGATCTTCCAGAACAATCCAAGTCTGTCATAAAGGGTCTAGGCACCTCAATGTGTCTACATTACCTGTCAGCCTAAGTTGAGAATACTGGATATAGAAGAAAGTATATTAGTCCACCAGAGAATATAGTTCCACCATTCACGATGTCATATTGCAAAAATTATGCTATGAAATATGAATATCGTTGAGCAAAGAGAATGGAATGAAAAAAGTTAGTGAAACAATCGATTACATTGCATCCAGCTTTTTATTTAAAATTTGCTAATATCATGTCAAAGTAACACATTCCCATTTTTCACATTATTGGTGAAACTGCAAATTCCAGCAAACCCGACCTCATCCCACACTTGATGAGAAAATAAAATAAAAGCATTCATTCATTTATGAAGCAGCAAGACAAGAAAGCAAATGCTATGGCATCTGCTTCTTCATCTCTGACAAAAATGTATAATTTCAAAACCTCATAAGGCTGGAAAACTACTAGTTGCAGTCCCACTGATATTTTCATTATAAATGTTTTTATCAAATTATGTGAGTGTTTTCCTTATAAATCCAGTAATGAAATTGTTACTTTTGCTCTGATTTTATTGTTGAATTGTTACTTTTGCACTGATTTCTGTGCGAATCATAAATCGTATGACAACTGACCTGAAAAAGAATGGTGGATTTTCGATTCCGGGGAAAAAAAATGACTTACAAAACTCGTAAACACAACTAATGCAAATTAAAATCAAACATGATAAGCTTAACTTTAGCAGCAATGCAAAAAAAAGCTGCTACACGCAAACTCAAATTAAACAACAATACATACAAACAAAGAAAAGTTCATGGTTACTTTTTACGGAAGGAGCTGTGAAAAAGTCATTCTAGCTTTGTATGTGTTCTCAAGTTAGATTGCCATAAGGTACAGCGTGATCATTATGCGTAATCAAAAGGGTGCAGCAGCGCCATCTCATGTTCACGAAAAAATTCTGCGTCAGTGATTAGGTCTATACAGGATTAAGTAAAAATGAGCTACACAAAAAAAAAAAAAAATCTACACAATTTTAGCTTCCCCTTTTGTTTTTTGTTTAGTTAGGTCAAATGTCTTGGTTAAAGCCATGTATCCCCAAGATGCCATTACGCACAGTTTAGGAATCATCATTTTAAATGATAAAAATATTTATGTTTCAGCGAAGTCAAATTTTTTTAGAAAATTTTATTTTCAATAAATAATAAAGGCTAGAAAAGATTTAAGTTTGCCCCTTGTATTATTGGTAAGTTGTTTCATTTATGGTAACCTGAGTAGCCTGAATATCATGGTAAACCTATTATGATGCAATTGGTTGTGTGACTGCAGTGAATTTGAATGATGGGAAAAGATTTTTAAGGGCTTGTGGTGTTATGTTGGTTAGGAAGTTTGTTGCTTGTTTTGTGGTTTAGACGGTAAAATGGCTGAATGTGGTAAGATTAATTTGAAGTTTGTACGATTTGAAAAAAAAAGGGGGGAAAGAGCATTAATTGACTGATGTGTAAATGAAGGTTTACTTAGAAGCCATAATAAGCATCCTGTTTGTAGGAAGGATATGTGTATGGTCGAATGTTGAAGGATGGAGGGATATTTTTTACTGTTATCTTTGCAAATTTATATGGCGATACCAGGATACAGATTCTCGTTCAAATAATTTTAGAAATTTTTTGGATGTTGTTAAGAAATTTTGAGTGAAGACAGGGAAATTTCTAAATAAGGTAAGTGGATATTTCCTATGTGTAGTGCTAATGTGAATTTCCTTTTTCATGTTATTTGATTGTTTGATATAAAATGTAGTTTATTGAGATTATATTTTTTGTTTGCTGCGCCTTTGACTTTTTCAGTGAAAATAGATCAATGTGTGTGTGGACAAAGTCAATGGAATGCACAATGCCAAGTTTGTGCAATCCTTTGATTTGTTATTTTGGCTTTGGGTAGCGCTGATTTTTGTCACAAAAATCGCCACTACACAAAGCTAAAATAACAAGTCAAAGAAATGCACAAACTAGGTATCCATGTACCGCCAAAAATCGCCAATTTTCGCCAAAGGGCACTCGTAAATGTATTTTTACCATAAAATCCAACTTTTAATGTGGTCTCCCATTTCTGCACTTATAGTTGGGAAAGTTTTATACCTGTTATGAAAAAATAAAATTATAAGAAGTTTGTACAATAAAAATTGGCCAAATTTCAAAAATTTGCATTTTTCAATGTCATTTTTAACTTGCTTTGAGAGTTTGGTGATTCAAGTTAGAATAACTAGAAGAAATATTTTTATATGAGGTGCAACATAAAATATTTATAATTTAATAGGCCATGCAAGGAAATCATGTGGTAACCATATAAGATTTTTTAGAACATGAAATGGCTATTGCGACAGCAAAAAATGCAAGCACATCAACTACACATTGTTTTAATTCTTTGTGGATGGCACACCACATAATATTTAATAAGATAAATGATATGAATGTATGGCCAAAAAAGATTTAGGTTAAAGAAAACCATCATGTAGCAAATTTCCATGCAGAATGTTTGTATGTATTATGGTAGCACTATAATCATTTTACTTTCATTAACCCTTTAAGGAGTGGTACATAAAATAATTTAAACTGTGGTAAAACTTAGCATGAATTGTAATTTATGGACCACAAAATTTAGACGTAAAAAATTCTAAAGCATCGAAAAATGGCTAATGCAGTTTTAGCAGCTATTGTGTTATTTTAGATGAAAAGAAAAAACTAACAGTTAAAAAAAAATGTGTTGTTTATGAAACAGAAAGCAAATCAAAAGCGCAACTGCAGCTACAATTGTAACTGATCCCGATTCATCAGAAATTCAGCGATTCTGGATATGAGATTTTTGCAAATATTAAATCACCAATTCAGAAGTCAAACAACAAAAATCAGCGTTATATTTACAAAGTTTTCACAGGACTAGTTTCGATGGTTTTACCGAACCACCATCTTCAGCTGCAAAACCGCAAATGAACAAGATAGGAAATAATGATTAGATAAGATAAGAAAGCCTGGACAAGAATCTAATCATTATTTCCTATCTTGTTCATTTGCGGTTTTGCAGCTGAAGATGGTGGTTCGGTAAAACCATCGAAACTAGTCCTGTGAAAACTTTGTAAATATAACGCTGATTTATCTTATCTAATCATTATTTCCTATCTTGTTCATTTGCGGTTTTGCAGCTGAAGATGGTGGTTCGGTAAAACCATCGAAACTAGTCCTGTGAAAACTTTGTAAATATAACGCTGATTTTTGTTGTTTGACTTCTGAATTAGTATTTATTCGGCGTGTTATTGTGTCTTAATTAAATCACCAGTTTAAATACAATAAGATGGCATGCATACATTTTAAAATTAAAAGTATAAAATAGTGATTTAATGAAGCATTTACAATATTAAAAGAATTAAAATTTACCAAAAAAAAAAAATGGTTAGAGTTGACTTTAAGGTACCCCTTGTATTATCGGGAAGTTGTTTCATTTATCGCCAAGTTGTTTCATTTATGGTAGCCTGAGTAGTTGAATGTTATGGAAACTGTATTGTGGCGTAATCGGGTGCATGATTCTGGGAAATATTGAATCAACATGTTTTGTAACTGCTTTTGTGTTGTGTGTTAGTTTTGTTTTGTTGTTTAGACAGTAGAATGGCTGATTGTGGTAAGATTAATTTGAAGTTTCTGTACGATTTAAAACAAAAGGGGAAAAGAGAATTAATCGATTGGTGTGTAAATGAAGGTTTACTTAGTAGTCATTATAAGTGCCCTGTATGTAGGAAGGAAATGCATATGGTTGAACGTAAAGACTGTTCAGATGGATATCAATTGGTTTGTAGGAAGAAAGGTTCAGATGGTCACTATGCGAAACGTAACTTATGTGGCGACACCAATATATGGATTTGAGTTCAGATAATTTTAAGAAGTTTTTGGATGCTGTTAAGGAATTTTGTGTGCCACAGACTGAAGACGAAGAAATTTCTAAATAAAGTAAGTGGATATTTGCTTTGTATAGTGCTTAAATGTATAAGAGGTTGGTAATTACGTATTATCGCAACCAGGTTGGAGCTATTTGTAAGTTTGAGTAAAAAAGTATGAATAGAAAGAAAATGTACATTTATTAATTACAGATAATTTTTAGTACAGTTTTTTATATTATTTTGTTTTAAAATATAAAATAGCAATTAAACCCTTCCGGTTTCGAATTTGAATAAGTTGCAGAATTATTTTTTCAGTGGAAATCTTTTGGCTATTGCTTTTAGCACTGATTGAAAACCGTATTCGCCATAACCATGTACACGTCGACTTATTTTTACTTAAAAAAACATCCCAGAATTGCACAAAAATGGCATTGTGCACACTCTTGACTTTATCCATGTACACTGCTATTTTCTCATAAATTGCAAAAATTTGCACGAAAATGCAGGAAAATTTTGTGAATCTCCACATGCTCTTTTTACAAAACTACGTATAACACATAGGGTTGCCGTAAGTAGGGTCGCCAAATTTGGCAATTTATGCGAATTTTGGCCTGGTTGCGTTAATACGCAAGTACCAAGAGGTTTTTCCTTTTTTATATTATTTTTTTGTTTGATTTAAAATGTAGTTTGTTGAGATTATGTATTTTTTGTTTGCCTTTAATGCAGATTTTCATGAAATTTTTCTAATTTATGAGAAAAAAGCAGAGTACATGGATATAGTGAAGAGTGTGCGCAATGCCATTTTTGTGCAATTCTGGGATGTTTTTTTAAGTAAAAATAAGTCGACGTGTACATGGTTTAGTGATATTTTAATTAAATGATAGTTATTTTGTGAATTTTATGTTTGTAGGAATTTGGTATACGTTTCAGTTGAAGTAAACGTGTATGGAAATAATTTAAATATTTGGCACTAAGTATTTGTAATGTTTGCGGTATGAATTCGTTCGGTGACGTTTATAATATAATAGATAATTTAGAGGTAAAAGTTTTTGGATATTTTATTTATTTTATACGTGGAAATGTTCATCCTTGGAAAGGGTATATACTTTTTCACAATCAGGTAATTTCATATATGTGCTTTTTACCGAGTTTAAAGATTCACAGATTTTTTTGCATTTTCGTGCAAATTTTTGTAATTTATGAGAAAATAGCAGTATAGATGGATAAAGTTAAGAGTGTGTGCAATGCCATTTTTATGCAATTCTGGGATGTTTTTTAAGTAAAAATAAGTCGACGTGTAAATGGTTTATGTGTATGTGCTATTCTGAAAAACGCGCAAGGAGTTTGCGATTGTGCACTTTTTCCCAATTTTGCAGTTCATATTTGTCATGATTAAGCAGTTTTGTTACATAAAATTTCTAGCATAAGTGTAATTCGGCTAGTAGATTGTTGGAAAAAGTGTTCAGTAAATAAAAAGAAAAGAAACATGTCTTTACTTCGTGAAGACAAAATGGCGGCGGAAAAAAAAATAGAGGGATGCTGTAGCAAAGTTGGTCGCCAAATTTTCGCTAAAAAATCGCCAAGTTACCATAATCCAAAGATCAACCATATTTATTTATTTTAGTTAAACCTATCTCCCACACATGCTAAAGGCTCAGCTGAATCCCAAATAAATAAATTTCACACGCATACTTAAGACTTATCCAGAATTAGTCATCCCAGTGTCTTCCCTAAATTCTAAAGATTTTACCTCCCCTAAATTCTGTTACCAATAAGCTCTGGCATCAGTCCTGGGCTTAACTGAATAATAAATCGGTTAGTCTCACTTCAAAAAGCACTACATGAAATCTTTTAGTCTATGACTATCATTTAAACAAATCTGATTTTTGTTAGTTGTTGAGTCTGTTAAATTTCTTCTCATCAACACACTCAACAGCAGTTAACTGAAGTCTATGACTAAGCATCAACGTCAACATAAAATATTACTATGTTCTTTATATATAATTCTTAAAAAAAAAGAAAAAGAATAAACTGCTTAGACATTACTGCATGAGTCATTTGTAAAGGTGAAGAATGATTATAGCTAAGCCAAAAATAATTAACATTGATTTGGAAGGCTGACATCAGTAAGAAAACGGAATTAAGAATAACGACTATTATGAAAAAAAAAAAAAAGTGCAAGCATGATGCATAAAAATTTTTCTAAAAAAAACTCTACTTGCGATCCAGAGATCTGGATTTTAAGTCATTTTGGATAATGAACGTAAAAATTTTGTATTTCCTACTGCATATAATTACTAGTTATAAGTTTTTTCTAAATTATACAAATTTTGAATTCCTATTGTAAAACATTTTTGGTACTTTTCTGTTTTGCCAGTGCAAGCGATAAAGTTGCCAAAATTGGTACAACCAATGCAAATGGAATATCCTCTCTGGTAACCCTTTACACCTCATTTTCAAAACAAGTCGCAGCCATTTCTTATCAGATTGATTGTTTCTCTCAATACTGGCATACAATTACATAGAAGTTTTACCAGATAGTTCAATTTTATACACTAAGGCCATTCGTGGTAATTACGTCAATTAGGATGCAATCACACTGCTCACCCGAAGGCTAAAATATAGGAAAGACGGGTAGAGTAAACTTTAAAGTACCCCTTGTATTATGGCAAAGTTGTTGTTTGATTTATTGCCAAGTTGTTGTTTCATTTATGCTGGCCTGAGTAGTTGAATGTTATGGAAACCCTACTGTGACGTAATCGGGTGCATGATTCTGGGAAATTTTGAATCATGGGATGTTTTGTAAGCGTTTTTGTGGTGTGTGTTGGTTCGATTCTTTAGATGGTAGAATGGCCGAATGCAGTAAGATTAATTTGAAGTTTCTGTACGGTTTGGAGCGAAAGGGGAAAAAAGCTTGACTGGTGTGTAAATGACAGTTTACTTAGTAGCCATTATAAGTGTCATGTATGTAGGAAGGATATGCGTCTAGTAGAACGTAAAAACCGTTTAGATGGATTTGAATGGGTTTGTAGGAAGAAAGGTTCAGATGGTCACTATGTGAAGCGTTCGATCAGAAAGAGTACCTGGTTTGAAAAAAGTCATTTGAGTATGATTGATAGTTTGATTTTTACATGGCTCTGGGTGTACGAAGCGAACTCAAAAATCATGGTAAGTGAATATTTGGGCTGATCTTTAGAATATGGCAACTGGTAGTTTGGCGACATTTTGGAGGCGATAAAGGTTACTACCTGGGACTTTGGTAATAATGTGAGCAGTACTCAGTTTCGATTACGCATTATTTTGTGTGAGGGAAATGAGAGATCATGGGATATGTCATGTGATATTAATGGACGAATTACGGTTCTTTAATCGGAAAAGGGGGGAAATCGGGAAAAAATCTGGAAATTTTGTATTTGGCTTTATTCTGTGTTGTGTGAAACAGTGTTCGTTAATTTTTGGATCCCATGGCCCTAACTAAAGTGAATTCGAAATGGGTATTTAGTGGGATTGAAAGGGGTAGTAATAAGTGTTTCTTTAAGGTTGTGCGAGATAGAAGTAAAGATGTTTTATTAAGTTATTTATTTTACCTGGTACCTTGGTGTGAACTATAAGTATGATTTTAAAGATCCTGAAACAGAAATAAGAAAAGTTTATCGGACACATAATCAAGATTCTGAAGAAGAATAGGTAAGTTAGTATTTTTAATTATTTGAGGATATTATTTTTATGCATTGTTCTAAATGTAAGGTGGAAGTAAACTAATTTGCATAAATGTGCATGGAAATAATTTAAATATTTGACACTAACTATTTGTAACCATTTGTAATGTTTGCGGTATGAATTAGTGACGTTTGTAATATAATAGATAATGTAGAGGTAAAAGTTTTTGGATATTTTATTTATTTTATACGGGGAAATGTTCATATTTGGAAAGGGTATATACTTTTTCGCGATCAGGTAATTTCATATATGTTCTTTTTACCGGGTTTAAAAATTCAGAAAATTGTTATGCATTTTCGTGAAATTTTTCTAATTTATGAGAAAAAAGCAGTGTACATGGATATAGTGAAGAGTGTGCGCAATGCCATTTTTGTGTAATTCTGGGATATTTTTTTAAGTAAAAATAAGTCGGCGTGTACATGGTTTATGTGTATGTGTTATTTTGAAAAACGCATAAGGAGTATGGTATTGTGCTTTTTCCCAATTTTGCAGTGAATATTTGTCATGATTAAGCAGTTTTGTTACATAAAATTTCTAGCATAAGTGTAATTCGGCTAGTAGATTGTTGGAAGAAGTGTTCAGTAGATAAAAAGAAAAGAAACATGTCTTTACTTCGTGAAGACAAAATGGCGGCGGGAAAAAAAAATAGAGGGTTGCTGTAGGAGAGTTGGTCGCCAAATTTTCGCCAAAAAAACGCCAAGTTACCATAATGTAAAGATCAACCAATATTTGCTTTTGGTAGGGTTTAAATGTATAACATGTTTTTCCTTTTTTATGTTATTTTATTGTTTGGTTTAAAATGTATTTTATTGAGATTATGTATTTTTTGTTTGCCTATATTGTAGAATTTGGTGCTCCTTTGACTTTTTAAGTGAAAATATATCGATGGTACATGGACAAAGGAGTGCACAATGCAAGTTTGTGCAATTCTGGGATTTTTTTTTAAAGTAGATATAGGTCAATGTGTACATGGTTAAAGTTAAAAGAGTGCGCAATGCCATTTTTGTGCAATTCTGGGATATTTTTTAAGTGAAAATAGTCCGACGTGTACATGGATAAAGTCAAAGGAGTGCGCAATGCCATTTTTGTGCAATTCGGGAATTTTTTTTAAGTGAAAATAAGTCGATATGTACATGGATATCGAGTTTGTGCAATTATTTGTCTTGTTATTTTGGCTTTGGATTTTTGTCGCAAAAATCGCCGCTTCGCAAGCCAAAATAACGAGTCAAAGAATTGCACAAAATCGGTATCCATGTGCCGCCCAAAATCGCCAAGTTTCGCCAAGGGGTACCCTAAACTATACTTTTACCGGAAAGACAAAGTCAAGGGTTAAATTCATCAATTCTAATGAGTATGCATTAGCAAAGTAAAGCACTGTGGTTTTACATAATTTCTGAGAAAGCTATTCGTACGAATTGAAATAATTCTTGCATTTAAACTTGTATTCCAAATTAAGATTTAACTTCAAATTATTGTAGATAATTACCGAGACGATTCGATTTTTGTCGCGTACTCTACGTGAAATGACATCACTGATGGTCACGTGATATGAAATGGCGAATCATTATGTTGTACCATGCTTTCATTGTACAACATATTGATTATCTTTTTCTTATTATTAATGTCTTTTTACAAAATTTTAAATGATATTTAAATCTTTATGCCTTCAAAATAAAAATGTCTTAGAACTAACATTTGCTAACATTTCTTTATGTGTATACTGTGTGTTGTCGCCACTAAAGTCTTTATTTTTCTACTTCGCTTAACAAAATTTCTGTCACCTCATGTTTGGACAATGCTAGCAAAAGAAATGATATGCCCAAAACTTTCTTCATCTGCTATACACAGGGTAGGGCATCGCCTTGGTACCTGACTTCTGTGACTGCGTCACCCTTATAAGCCAATAAAGTCTGCTTGGCGAGATTTTCTCCAGCGAAACGAAAAAGTACCCATTTTTTTCAATTATATTTTCGAGAATGTGTGACGATAAAATATATACTGATGATAGTTTTTATTTTCCAATTTGTTACTTAAATATAAGGTTAACTAATAATTATAGAAATAAAACGAGGAAGAAAAGTATAACGCAGGTACAGGTCTTTGTAATTTTGATTTAAAAAAGAATTCAGATTTGAAATATTTTTGTAAATATTTAAATTTCTCCAACAGTACCATACATCAGGCAGTGAATTAAATGTCTTATAAAAGAATGGCAATGCCTTATTAATAACAGTTAAAAAAAAAAACTTAGTATGATAATGAATAAACAAGCGTAATGATTTAAAAATTCTAACACATAATACAGTTAAAAATATAACAATAATTCCAAAAAAAAAAAAAAAGAATCTAATACCTCACAAATGCATAATTATATAAAATTTAGATTTTATACAATGCAGAATTAAACTGAGAAATTAATCAAATAAATTAACAAACCAATTTCGTAGCTCTATACGGTTCATTGTTATCCATAATACCAAAAGCATTAGTGCAGTTTTTTTCACGCAAATATTAAAGCTTTATGTAAATAAATTTATCTTTCTCAGGGTAGGATAGTCTAATTAATTGCCGATGCCCGGTTGACAACATTTGAAATTTGAAAACAAACTTCTACATAATGTTGCCAGTTAGATGGGTGAATGTTTTAACATTAATGTTTTATGATTGCAGTATGTAAAGGTTTAAAATTTATTACATTTTTGCATTTTGCAAAAAAGGAATTCGTGATAACTGAAAACAAAATTTAAAAAATCAAAAATGTATGTTCCTAGTGGTTAAAAAAGAATATCAGGAAAGATTATTTTTAAAAATTATTGGAGTTACATTTTATTGTTCATGATTTGGTGTTTTTTTTTATATGATTATTATTGATTGAGGACAATGACGGGTAAATAGGAATTATGAAATTTTATCTTTTCCGTCCATGATATCTCCTTTCAAACTTACATAAAAATATTTATTTAACAGTATGTTTAAGCATTTGGTCATGTTCCCTGTCTTAATTTTTTCAAAGGATAATTTATTGTTTTAGAAGCAAAAAGACTGGACACTATTTGAAACGATTCGTTGCATTTGTAGCTGGTTAATTGGAAAAGATTATGAAATAATTTCAGTAAACGTCATTGTCTTTCATTCCAGAGGATAATGATGATTGGAAAATGACTTCAGTTCAAGGACTCTAAATACGATATCTAATGAAGCAAATTAATTTATTCTTGTAACAATTTTTTTTTATTTTTTAATCAGAATTTTTTTTAAAAAAAAAAAGTCTGTTTAAAGCTAAGTGTTTTTTTTTTTTTTTTTTTTTAAGGAAATTTCTGTTAATCTAATTAAGAATTTGTTCGTTATTTGGCAATGCGTTCATTGCAGCCGGAAATTCGATGGAGTTACTTCCGTTGCAATATTCATCTGTCTCTTTATGAGGTCAAATTGACTGTAGCTGGAATGTCCTGTATAATTTATTCTTTGCAAAACAATTTAAATACTAGTGTGCATGTGTGTTGTAAAAAACTGAGCTAATGACTTCTAAAACATATTTGGTAAACTAAACCTATGCAAAGTTTATTGCTTACTACATTCATCCGACCAACGCCTTGATATTACCGGTTTTGAAGATTAATTTAGCAGTAAGTTTTGTGAAATGTTAGAAAGAGAATTAGTGTTAAGTGAGCGATTGCAACATTTAATGTGTTGTTTGTATTTGCTCATGTCCATAAATAGAATTTAGATGGTTTGCATGTTTTATTTCAAATTACTAAGCCTATGCAAAGTTAGAAATAACATATTTATGTTATTTTAATCTGAATGAAATTAATTTTGTGAATGATAGTAAATAATATGATATCTATTGAACAAAGATTAATGATCTTCCTGAATTATGGCAATAGGAGGAGTTGTAAATCAACCTGAAGTATAGCTTGAAAATAGAAAAAGAAATTAATATTAAATAAACAACTTCATTATGGCTATAGAAAGTAAAATTATTCCGTTATGTATTGTAGTTAAGTGCATTATGTTTGTTTCTTTGCAAAGTCGAATCCTAAGCAAATAAACTGTGGTTTAGATTGGTGGAACGGAAAGTAAATCTGGAGATTCTTTTTAATGTGTTTTACTAATTTTCTGGGTAATATGTAACCAAAATTTTTAAAGTAGGAATTATGATTAAAGTCCTGTATTGGTTTTAAACAAAGCTAATTCGAGATAAAATTATAAAAATAGAAGTTAAATGATCATAGTGCACAATTGTTGATATTTATTAGAGGATAAAATGTCATTAAAGGGCCATTCATCGTGGGAGTTTATCTGAACTGGCTCCACTATACATGAAGTTCAGATTGTTCAACTGAAGAATTTTTTTTCTTCCAACACCAGGGAGGTATATCAACTATGCCAGATGTTTTGTATAAATCCTAGTGTGAATGGACCTTTACCTAATAGCAGTAAATTATGAATTGTATTTTGCATGAGCAAATTAAGATTAAAAATATGCATTATTTTAGTTTGTAAGGAATGCAAACTGAAATAATTATAACATTGAATGAAATCTGGGTAATTAATTTTGGATCATTTAATAATCTGCTATTCAGATAACAAATGCAAGAAAACCATCCTAATTTGAACTTAAAAATTAGTATAGTTGTAAATGTTCGTGATATGAGTTCACCACTTAAAGACAATTTTCTTGAAGGTCACGAGTCATTACCGACTTGACAAAATATAAAATTATCAAGGCTCTGATGTAGAATTGGGTGGCCATTCAATTAGCAATTTGTTCAAATTTGGCAGTGAAAGCCCATTTCTGGTTTTCATGATAGTTTTAACGTTGTTTTAGCTTCCTGATTTTTTTAAAGTGAAAATAGATCGATATGTGCATGGACAAAGTTAAGGCAGTGTGCAATGTCTAGTTTGTGCAATTCTTTGACTTCTTATTTTGGTTTTTGTGTGCCGGACATCTTGAAAGTGTGCGTTCCTGCGCCGATCTTAACATCGAAAGAGAATCGCCAAAAAAACAAGAGGCACCCTATTGTAAACTTTTGCTGTTATAAAAACCAACAAAGCAGCAATAAAAAAGTCATTGGCATTTTAGTAATAAGACATTACGTTATGAGGCTGCCTTTTCCTAGGTCCTAAGATCCTGCAGAATTTTTTTTAATCGACAACTAATTTAAATCCTAGCAAAATTAACCTTGTAATCCGTAAACAAGAAGACATGATAGGTGTTTTCAGTTAGTTAGGAAATTTCTTCCCTGAGGAAAAAATTGCTTTAAATTTGTGGCAAAGAAAAATAAACTGACAAAAGGTTCATCACCCTGCAAATAGTGGTTAAAATGTGTCGAAATCATGATCAAAAGGGTTGAAAAAGTTTAATTTAGGCATCTCGTAAGCATAATGAGATCAATAAATGTTCTTTATTTATTAAATTTATTTTACTTATCAAACTAAAATTTGTAATTTTTGGGCATACTAGTTTTAATTTTGCCTATTACACTCATGTCCATAAATTAAGGATAATGCAAAATCAGGCAAAGGAAGAGTTAGAAGCAAAACAAATTTGACTTATTTGTAAAGCTTATTTATTAAACAAAAGGTAAAGAGCAAAAAAAGATGCTATATGTTTGATATTATTTAAAAAATTAGCGATTTTTTATCCCTGGAGCAAATTACAAAAAAAAACCTATTTACAAAAAACCAATATTACGTGTTTAGTATGATTGTTAATACATTGTATGTCTCCCAGATGATGCAATACAGTCCGTACAATGCCTAGGCATGCTGAGTATCAAATTATCAATCTGATCTTGGGGGATATTACACCACTCAAAAAGCAATGCTCTTCGAAGTTCCGGTAGACATGTAGGAGGAGGTTGACGGGCTGCAACTCGTCGGCCAAGTATGTCCCACACGTGCTCTACTGGATTCAAGTCCGGTGAGAATGCTGGCCAGTCCATACGGGTGATATCCTCTGACTGAAGGCATTCGCTTACGATGTTTGCACGGTGAGGACGGGCGTTGTCATCCATAAAGGCAAATTGTGCGCCCATGGCGCCCCGAAACAAACGTACATGTTGTTCCAGAATGACGTCCCGATAGATTTGGCTTGTCATGGTTCCAGTTTGAACATGCAGGTCAGTTCTGGAACTCAGAATAATTCCACCCCAAACAAGCACTCCTGCACCACCGTAACGGTATCATTCAGTGATGTTTTCTTGGTGGTAACGGGTACCTGGAGCTCTCCATATGAAAGTCCGGCGAGAATCAGACTACAAGCTAAACCTGGACTCGTCGGAAAACATCACACAAGCCCACTGTTGCATTGTCCACAATGCATGCTCTCTACTCCAGGCTAACCGCTGGCGACAGTGAGTAGCAGTAAGTGGAACGCATCTGACAGGTCTACGAGCATATAGACCAATCTGTCCTAAGCGTCTGTACACGGTCTGCCTTGAAATTGTCGTACCAGTGGCTGAAGAGAGCTTATGAGACAGGTCTGAGGCTGTGCTCCGCCTGTTTCTTTTGGCAGTGACTGCCAAATACCAGTCCGCATTCGGCGTTGTTACTCTGGGGTGACTTGTGCTGTAACGTCTCCTCACATTACCATCACCTTGGAATCGTTGCCAAAGCCTGAAGATGACACTCTGGGCAATTCCAAGTTCGTCTGATACTTCCAGTTGGGTACGCCCACATTCCAGACAGCCGATAATTCTACCGGCTGATCTTTGGAATATGGTAACTGGTAGTTTGGCGACATTTTGGAGGCGATAAAGGTTACTACCTAGGACTTTGGTAATAATGTTAGAAGTACTTAGTTCCGATTACGCATTATTTTGTGTGAGGGAAATGAGAGATCATGAGATATGTCATGTGACATTAATGGACGAATTACAGTTCTTTAATTCGAAAAGGGGGGGATTTGGAAAACTGTAGTACTATATTATTTTGTATTAAGCTTAATTGTGTGTTGTGTGAAATAGTGGAAGTGCGCGTGCCACGTAATGAAGATTCTGAAGATTAGGTAAGATAGTATTTTTAATCATTTGAGGATATTATTTGTATGCATTGTTCTAAATGTAAGGAGTAAATAAATTAATATGATATTATTGGAAAATTGTTATTAGCAATGATTTAGTTTAAAGTAATTAGGATTGTAATCTAATTTTTATTAATTTAATGTATGTGCTTATTTATATTTTAAGTAGTGTTTTTTAATTTAATAATCGTGATTTTGTGAGTTACATGTTTGTAGTATTTTGGAATACGTTGAGTATTTTCATGCATTTTCCTGAAATTTTTCTAGTTTATGAGAAAAAAGCAGTGTACATGGATATAGTGAAGAGTGTGCGCAGTGCCATTTTTGTGCAATTCTGGGATGTTTTTTTAAGTAAAAATAAGTCGACTTGTACATGGTTTAGTGATATTTTAATTAAATGATAGTTATTTTGTGAATTTTATGTTTGTAGGAATTTGGTATACGTTTCAATTGAAGTAAACGTGCATGGAAGTAATTTAAATACAGTCAAAAGTCGTTAATTCGGACACCCATAATTCGGAATGATCTGTAATCTGGACCTCAAAACTAAAAACTTTCTGTGCATGCGCCGCGTTGACACATGTGCATAGGCGTTTACGCGTGCACGTAAGACCTTTTACGACTGCGCATATGAGTGTGCGCAAGTGCAGAATACGTTTTCGCGTGCGTGTTTTATGTATAATGGACGTATAAGCTAAAATTATCTAATTATCTATTTCAATTAATGTTGATGATTGCGTTGTTCCTTAATTTTTGAATTGGATCCGGCTTATTATTTTTTGCAGACTGTAAGAGCAATTTTATAAAAGTAAGCTTAAACTTTCGATTATACTAAATAGAATTTCCGATATATATTTGTTAATATGTAAAGGATCTAAAGCGAAAGTATGTTTTGAAATCCGAAATCTGTTTATCAATTTCACGCTGCTCGGCGGGGGGAACGCCGCGGCGGGCGCGTAATGAATTGGAAGTTGATCTGTCAGCACTATCGTTATCTTCAGCGCAGATGTTTTTATTTTATTTGACTTATAATTCCTTACCAAATGTAGTATTTCACCTCGATATGCTCCGTTTTGATATGATTTAAAACATGTTCCTCGTCATTATAATTCGCTTCCGATAGCGAAGAAAGTGACAGAGGTTATTGAAAACGAAAAAATTTCGATTGACAAATTAGTCGGTGTTCTCGACACAGCAATTATAGGACTTGAACAGCGGAACTTCGTAACTGAACAAGAAATTATGTCTGTTTAATAGAATTAAAGAGAAAGTATTATCACATGAAACCAAAACTTAAACAACTTACACTGAAAGAAATGTTTAATAAAGTAAACAAATAAATATTAAGCTTTTTCTTTTTGCAAATTTTGATACCCTTTAGATCATGATTTTTCTTTATTACATAAATTTCATTTTCATATTTTTAATTTTAGAATTTCTGCAAGCCATCTTACGAAATTTAAACTGATGATCTATAATCTGGAAAAATCGATAATCCGTAATCGCCGAAGTCCCAACAAGTCCGGATTAACGACTTTTGACTGTATTTGACACTAAGTATTTGTAACCATTTATAATGTTTGCGGTATGAATTCGTTGGTGACGTTTATAATATAATAGATAATTTAGAGGTAAAAGTTTTTGGATATTTTATTTATTTTATACGTGGAAATGTTCATCCTTGGGTGTATACTTTTTCGCGATCAGGTAATTTCATATATGTGCTTTTTACCGAGTTTAAAGATTCACAGAATTTTTTTGCATTTTCGTGCAAATTTTTGTAATTTATGAGAAAATAGCAGTGTAGATGGATAAAGTTAAGAGTGTGTGCAATGCCATTTTTGTGCAATTCTGGGATGTTTTTTTAAGTAAAAATAAGTCGACGTGTAAATGGTTTATGTGTATGTGCTATTCTGAAAAACGCGCAAGGAGTTTGCGATTGTGCACTTTTTCCCAATTTTGCAGCTAATATTTGTCATGATTAAGCAGTTTTGTTACATAAAATTTCTAGCATAAGTGTAATTCGGCTAGTAGATTCTTCGAAAAAGAGTTCAGTAAATAAAAAAAAAAAAAAAGAAACATGTGTGTACTTCGTGAAGACAAAATGGCGGCGAAAAAAAAATAGAGGGTTCCTGTAGCAGAGTTGGTCGCCAAAAAATCGCCAAGTTACTATAATCCAAAGATCAACCATTCTACCACGTAAAAAATCATCCAAATGCGTCCTTCGTGTCATAACTATTCGGTTATTGCACTGAAATGCTTATAAAGCGCCTGCGAACAATTTTATTTCTTTGCCTGTATTCCTTATGTATCACTCTCGTACACTCTCGTCATTGTGACGTACCATCGGTGTCATCTAGTTATTTCCTGAAATTTGCATATGATTCTTGAAGATGCGTGTAGTGATTTTATAGGTGATTTATTTATTTTAGAGTTCGATTTCCGCGTGACTCCGAATTATCCTTAATTTATGGACATGAGTGTATTTGGAGTATATGAAAAAAATTTACCTTGTGGGGCATCACATCTTGATAAGTGGTAAAAGAAATAAAGATGAAAATAGTAAAAATTAAAACCACTGTGTTAAGCTTTTAATAATGACATTCTCTATTCTTTTATAACATACCAGTCGACACATTAAATTGGTTGTTTAAAAGTTTTACAAACAGTTTGAGCATTAGATTGGTTATCTGAAAGTTTTGCTTTCGGTTAGAACAGACCCACTATGAATTTTTCAAGACTTCTGAATCTCTTAAATTTCTGTGGTTAGTTGTGTTGTGTGATGATCTGAGACAAAAATCAACACCAAAACTAATTTGAGCAAACTGTAACAATAATATAAAAAAAGTAAAATGTTGCAAATATTTTAATTAGTTGATAAAAATTCTGCAGTATAGTTAAGGCGTATGAGTCAGCTTTAAATATAATATTAGCAAAATCTGAATATTTTTCCCTTTTTATTGTGTATGTTTTATGAATAGCTTTTATATGCAGTTGCATTTTACATAAGATATGTAAGAATCAAATTGACAGAACAGCAGAAATGCTCAGAAAATTACCAACTTCTTTTATTTTAAAATATCATGCTTCTTTTCACATTTATTTTAATTTGATTAATGGATCTCAATAAAGAAAAACTGAGGATTAGAATTTATAGAAGGATGAGATTAATCATGGAGGTCGCTGTTTGAGCTTTCTCAGAGCAAAGTATTATGAGTAAATTGCTAAAGTATGCAAAGTATTTTGAATAAATTATAAAACTAGCGTGAAAAAGTGTTCAAGTAACGTGTAATTGACATTAAAATGGTATCTAAGTGTAACTTTTCATTAACAACTACCTAATATATATGTTTATATAGTATCTTTAATTAGAAAATTAGGTAATTGTTAAGGCAGCTGGTACTATTCCGTTAGAGCGGCATCAATTAAAAATAAAGAAGAAATCAGTGCTACCACAACACATCAATTATCGTAGCTCCAGAATTTAATATTTGAAATATCATCACTCAAGATTTCTAGTTCTCACTTGATACAGCATCACTCGTTATTTTTTAGCATATTTCGCCAATTTTTTTTAATACGATGGATTACACCATTTGGCAGTTAACTGATGACCAAAAGGCTGTCTTAAGATTCTTTCAGGACAAAGGAATAATTCATAGCTGTAGCAATAGCCTTTGTCTTCAAAATCATCTGATGAAGTTAAATTTTGACTTAAAACAAAGCTCTTATATGGTGTTATATTCTTGCTGTGGGAAAAAAAGGATTCAGAATGAAAACATGGTTTAAAGACTCTCATCTTCCCTTCCTCAATGCCGATCGTTTTATGTCTCTGTGATATCAAGAATTGACATCGATTAAATTTTGCTAACTTCAGTTAGAAATCAGCCATAATACAACAATGGATTGGAATAGCTACTTTAGTCTTTTTACAAAAAGAAAGAAAACAATACCGTCAAAAGTCGTTAATTCGGACACCCATAATCCGGAATAATCTATAATCCGAACCTCAAAACTAAAAAATTTCTGCGCATGCTCCGCTTTGACACATGCGCATAGGCGTTTATGCGTGCGCATAAGACCTTTACGACTGCGCATGTGCACAAGCGCAGAATACATTTTCGCGTGCGCGTTTTATGTATAACGGATGGCATAAGCTAAAATTATCTAATTATCTATTTCAATTAATGTTGATGATTGCGTTGTTCCTTAATCTTCGAATTGGATCCGGCTTATTATTTTCTGCAGACTGTAAGAGCAATTTTATAAAAGTAAACTTGAACTTCCGATTATGTCAAATAGAATTTCCAATGCTGGAGCTCCCAAAGGATCTACAAAACGAAAGTATGTTTCGATATCCATCAAACAAGAAGTGGAATTGCTGCAAAAAATGGATAAAGACACGAAGAAGGTGACAGAGAGGTTAGTGAAAACGAAAAAATTTCGATTGACAAGTTAGTCGGTATTCTCGGCACAGCAATTACGGGACTTGAACAGCGGAACTTCCTATAGTCTTCCTATAATTGAACAAGAAATTATGTCTGTTTATAGAATAAAGAGAAAGTATTATCACATAAAACGAAGCAACTTAAACGACTTACATTGAAAGAAATGTTTAATAAAGTAAACAAATAATTTTTTTTTTTTTTTTTTTTTTTTTTTTTATAAATTTTGATACCTATTAGATCATAATTGTTCTTTATTTCATAAATTACGGTTTCATATTTTTAATTTTAGAATTTCTGCATGCCATCTTACGAGATTTAAACTGATGATCTATAATCTGGAAAAATCGATAATCCGGAATCACCGAAGTTCCGACGAGTCCGGATTAACGACTTTTGACTGTATTTGACGTGTTCTTCTGGAACCATGGACAGTGTCTCACAAAAGTGATGGGACACTTGTGCTTTACAAAAGGAAACTGTAGTAAAATAAATTAGAAAAACATGAAAAAAATTTTTGTGGGTGTGTTTCATACTTAAATTTAGTAACAATTATTACATAACATACATTTTCTCAAAATATTAAAATATTAATTTAATAAAAATACAGTTGTTTAGAACGGAGCAAAAAATGGCTCACATAAGTGATGGGACACTTACTTTTCCATAAAATATTTATCCAAAAATTTTACTTTTTGAAAGGTTTTAATATTTTGTTGGATTTCCTTTTACTTTTAAAACATGATTTAATCTACTTGGGATGGATTCGACTAATTTTTT
Source organism: Stegodyphus dumicola (assembly GCF_044657685.1). Taxonomy (NCBI): domain Eukaryota; kingdom Metazoa; phylum Arthropoda; class Arachnida; order Araneae; family Eresidae; genus Stegodyphus; species Stegodyphus dumicola. Next base: position 57,037,176 of record NC_140771.1, on the reverse strand, counting down.
TGCGATTTCTGGAGTGATTTTACTCCATTCTTCTTGAAGCACCGATTTTAATTGTTGTTTTGAAGAAATAGTGTGTTTGCGAATTCTTGATTCCAATTCTTGCCAAATATTCTCTATGGGATTTAAGTCTGAAGATTGTGGTGGTGTTTTTATTATTTCAGGACAGTTATACAGCAGCCAGAGTCTAACGTTCAAAGCACTGTGCTTGGGATCATTGTCCTGGTAGAATTTAAAATCGTTATGAAGGTTCAATTTTCGTGGTGAAGATTTCAAATTTTGATTTAAAATGTCAATATACTTGTACTGATCAATTATACTGTCAATAAAAACAAGATTACCAACTCCAGCGGACAACATACACCCCCATACCATAACTCCTCCTCCACCATGTTTTACTGTTGGCACCAAGTTCTGTTTGCGAAATTCTTTCTTGGGTTTTCTCTACACCAAGATTCTACCGTCAGAACCAAAGATATTAAATTTACTCTCATCAGCAAATATAACTTCATTCCAGTAATCAGAGTTCTTATTTATGTTGGATTTTGCGAAAGCCAGTCTGAATTTTCTATTCTTTTCACTTACGAAGAATTTTTTCCTGGCTGCTCTACCGTGATATCGAATTACTCTTCTAATAGTCTCAGGATTAACAATTACTCCATATAATGCTTGTAAATCAGCAGCAACTTTAGGAAAACTCATTTTTGGATTTTGTTTAATATTTCGAACGATAATTCGCTTTATTACATTGGATAGTTTTGATGGTCGGCCAGGTCTTCTTTTATCCTGGATCATACGATTCTTTTTATATTGTTTAATAATATTGAACTGTTGAACAACATTCATCTTTGAAGGAATTCGAAGATATGAATTAAATTTTAAAATGGCGCCTTAATGCACAAATTTTCAGTAACCAATATGGGAGCTGATTACAGCTCGTTAGTGCACAAATGTTCTATAACCAATCAGAGAGCTGATTACATCATGCCTAGAATTAAATTTATTTAAATAATCATATATAATAATATCATTTTTCAAAAAAATGCAAAATTAAATTGTATTTTAATATTTAACACCCATAAATAATGTTTAAAACATTAGATTAAATTTATAGATATTAAAACTAATTACTTTTAAAGTAAGGTGACGTCATTGATTATATCATCCACAACATAAAATATCATAAACAATAAAATTTTTATTTCAAATAAAAATGCAAAATTAAATTTTTTTAATATTTAAAAGTTATAAATCATATTTAAAACACGGAATTTATGCATAATAAAATGACAACAAAGTATCGGTTACCATAAATAACTTATCCAGCAATGGGTTTACCATAAGTCGTATTTTTCGCCAAAATCCGTGCAACTGTCTACCAAAGTAGCACCCTAATTTCTTTTTAGTCTTTTGAACTCTGTTGTTATTTTATAATTTCATACTCGGCAACAGTTGGTGGCCAAAAAAAAAGCGGCACATTTTAACTGACGCTGCTTTAACGAAATAGTACCAAGTAGCTGTCTACTATTAGAATTATGTGCATGCATGCGTGTGAGATTTATATAACATTCAACATATGTGATTTCCATGCTCATTTTAACCCTAATATTGTTCTTTTAGTTTTGATCCCTCTAAAATAATGACTATTTTTAAAACTTTCCTTCCATAAAGTGGAAGGATCACAAGCAATAGCTTCTTCATAGTATCTTTTATTATTTTGTGTTCTTTGCTATTCCCCCCCCTTCTAATTGTATTTAACTTACCATCAACTGAAAAGCAGCAGTGATTTTTATTTATTCAGATGTAAGGAATTTTGCATACTGAGCAGAAGTGTAAAAAAAGTCATCGATCTTTGCATTTCATATATACTTGGACTGATGGTGCAATAACAGTTAAATATGGATAAAAATCCCGAGTACCAATGTTTTGACTCTATAATAGCATCAGTTGCTGAATTTAGGCAATCCACAATGATGAATGTTATTTTTCCCTACACATTGCAATTGTTCATTTTTTTAAGCTTGTCATGGTGTTTTTCTAGTTTATGCCAAATTTTAAATTTTATCAAAGTACTTGTAGTGGCCGCTTCAACAAGGAAATACGGAAAGTTATTGAGTATAGCAGAGTATTATCATTGCAGCTGACTTACCTGCTTTTCAACTTTTGGAAATGTTTCCCAGTGATAAAGTTGTTAAATTAATGAAACTTAAATCATTAGAATTCAAGTCCATCTGGCCAGTGAACCCACCAGCGGCCAACCGGTAAAGTTGCTGAACACTGTAGCTCGGTCCGAGGCTCAAATTCCATGAACGGGCTGGCTGCATGGGCGTTTTCATGGTTTTCCCCATGTGTAACGAGTATTCGAGCCAGTTTCCCTTAGAAAGTCCTTCAGGAAGGCATCCCTCCCTTTAGGCAGATAGCCCTTGTGTGCTTTGCCATAATTGAATAATCCAATCTAATCCATCTGGCCAGTATGAATTTCTCATTATTCGTTGAATAGTTTTCTGAAATATGAATTACAACAGACAAGTTAATGAATTTATTAACTCTTACCACGTCATGAACTTAAAAAAAAGTGCTGTGAAAGACTAGGGTCACTCAATAATTTTGTAAAGTGAAAAATTAAAAAAGTTTTTTTGAAAAGCTAGGCTAAGGGTAAAAAAGTTGTGACATGCTATGGAGACTGCATTTGTTCAACTTTCATTTGATTAGGGAGTTTCAGTATAAGACATCGCAAGATATGCACGTAATATTTAAACCTACGTGTTATATATATATATAAAGTTATTTTTCCCATGTTCTATATTGCATTAATTTCTCCACAGCGTTTTGATAATATTGAAAAATTAAAAATTTACTCGAATTATGTGTTTCTAGCAATCTTGGCTTCGCCACTCACTGGTGACCCCATGACAGTCAATGTATTAAATTGACTTACCTGAATTTACTTAATTTAATGTAGACATATGAAGAAACCTTTGATATAATCTGTTAATGTTTATATTTTGTTTTACAACAGTATATGGTCCCTAATAAGTTTATCCACACATGTGTGTGTACTTTGGTTATTAATTTTATTTTCATTATATTTAAAAGTAGTTTGAAAAATAAAAGCTTTCCTTCCCTTCTGAGGATTTTCTCAGTGTAAAAGTGTAAGAAAATTATAAAATGTAACTAGTCAAAGAACATAAAATTTAAAATATCCTATTAAATCTTAATATATTTTCTGTCAGAAACATTTTGTAAATAAATTACTAACCTGATTCATGCATTATACAAGTCAGTTTTTAGTTATTTTGGATTGGCATTGCCACGCAGCAAAAAAGCCTTCCATAAAGTACCTGTTTTCACGTGAGAAACCTAATTTTTAGTATTTCAAGGTAACATCTGTGTTTTATCAACAATGAAAAGAAGATAATTCTTTTCATAGGCAAATAATTCTTATGAAATCAGTTGTTTAAAGAATATAGTACTTAATAGTAAACAATATAGTGCTTAAAGAAGCATTTTGTGTTAATTTTGTAAATAAACACATTTTTTGCATTTGTGCCTTAACACGTCACTTTAGACCCTATGTTCCTGTACAAAAAATACATGTTTTAGTGCATTTAGCCGCCCCTCCAAGTTTGTCCCATGATCAGAGAATCACTATGTATGAAAGCATATATCTTTTTTCTGGGTTTCTATCTATAAAATTTGTATTCGAAAATGAATATTTCTGTTAATTTAAGTATACAGTTATATTATATAATATTTTAAATGATATTATTTTGCTAAAATTTTTCTTGCATGGTTTCTCACGTTTCTATCTTTCAATGTAGGTGTAGCAGCTTGGTGTGTGATCCTAATGAAATGGGGAAACTGTTATCCAAGATATTTGGTAATAAGGAGATGAGAATATTGATGTTGGGCTTAGATGCTGCAGGGAAAACAAGTATCCTTTTCCTAATGAAATCTTGACATCAGTTTTTACTTATATCGTTATATATAAAGTCTGCCTGAACTTGAGTTCTCTTTCTGTCATATATATATATATACACACACGTACATTTGATACAATCATTATTAATATTTTTAGTATAATTTAATATTTGTCCACAGTAAATTGTTTTGTAATTTTTAGCGTGCCTTCTCTTTTTGTGACATTTATTACAAAGAACATAAATGAGCATTCATAGTTCAGAATGATGTATTTATCAGAATGGATTAGATGGGTATAAGCCCACCAGCTTGGTGACACTAAGTATTAATTCACCCCTTTTATATTTTTAGTTTCTATAATTTTAAAGAAAGTTTTTAATCTCATTTATGCATTTCCAAAATATGCTATAAAATGGCAGTTTGTTACTGTCTCCCAATTTTACAGAATCTGTTATAATTTTGAAGCTGTAAAACAAGATACCATTTCTTTAAGGATAGTGGGAGAAATGAACAAAGGTATACACTCTTGGGCCGTCTAAAGGTATTAGTTTAGTAAAAGCTTCAATTTGAATTATTATTTAATGTTTTATAAACCAACTTTTATGAATTTTTAATTTGTATATTTAAATAATAGTTTTTAAGAGTACTTCAATATTTTAAACATGATCAAATTTGTTAAACTCCCCTCCCCCTTTCCTCTTTTTTTTCTATGTATCCAGTAGCTGCTTCTTACAGAATTATGTTTAAGTAGAGGTAGAAAATGAAGTCTAGGTTGCAAATGATGGTCAAAAGATACTTCCAATTGAGGTTAAATTGGGAGGAAAATTGTCATTACTTTTGGAAAAAGGATCAATTGGAACATCACCAATTTATGAAATCTCCATTTACGAAACTATTTATGGTTGGCTTTAAAGTCTCAAATACAGCTCTTTCTCTTGTTTCAAATGTTGAAGAAGCTGAATCTATTGTAGAATATTCATTTAAATAGGTTCTTGCGGAAGAAGTACTGAGTAGATAATACCAGATATTTGTTGTTGAAAAGGACATGACTGGTTTAGTTTTTAGGTTTATAAAGGAAGCTTTTGTGTATTCCAATGTTCAAATTTTGAGGTTTTTTTGTTTTTAATAATAATGCTTCTGCAGCATATTTCATATGTACTGTTATTCTGATCTGTTACAAGACAATTTGCTGTTTCAAGTTCTTTTTTGCATCGTTTGTTCATGACACTTTTACTAAATTGAAGACTTCCCCCCCTCGCTGATATCAGTAGAAGTAACACCATAAATAATGAAATCCAATTATATACAGCTTTCTTGAAACTGTCAGTACATTATCTTCAAGTAAAAATTGTTAAATTCATCTAATTTTGAAAATTTTATTCGTAAATATAGTCTTTAATAGAATCAGAAGTATAAAAACTAATGGGAGTTAACTTTGTTTAGGAGAATTACTGAAATGTAAATTGCAGTTACATTTATTGAAAGGTGTTATCTGATTCTAATTTGTCTCTAATAAACCATTCAAAAAATAGTTGTGAAATCAGTTTGAAATGTCCTGTGCAATTAGAGAAGCAATGGCTAAAAAGTCTTATCTTTTTTAGCCTCTGATTATGTGATTATACTTTGAATTATTAACGTATAGTTTTATTGGCTTTTGCAAAAATAGGAAGACATTTTTAACAGTTTTATTTAAGTGTATTTTGTGATAAAATCCATTACAGTATACATGTTTATTGCATTTATTTCAAAATGTGAAAAATTGAAGTAAATTGATTGTGAGTTTTAACTGTTACTGTCAAAAAACATCATCATGCAACTACACTGTTTTCCATCATCAAGCAACAAATGGAAAATTTATGATTATTCAAAATGTATGTAAGCAAATGGGATGAAACTTAGCGATACTAGTCGTTATTATATTTGTAATTTAAAAATGTAAGAAAATATTATACAGGATATTTACATTTTATGATATCGGCAGGGACATAAAATTTCCTGTCTGAAAATTCAGATATATAAATTAAATTAAAAAAAAAAAAAAAATGTCTCAGTAGTGAGTGTGATAACCCCAAGCAGCAATATAGGCATGACAACAATTTCTTGTGTTGTTTATGATGCTGGAAGCCAGCAGCTTGCCTCCCAAGAGCATCTCACCCCCCAAGAGTACAGATAGGAAGGTACCCTAGCCCTTCAGGGGATCATCTTGGTGAGATAGGTGTCGTGATCCTGGAGCCCCAGTGATTTATCCTCATTTCCGTCTCCTTTTCTCTTGGATGGAATGTTTTTCCTTCCCTTCTCCCTTGGGGTTTTCTCTTTGGAGGTTGGGTCTCGTAATAAGAAACTGAAACAGCCCTTGTCTCTAGTTTTCGTATGGCAAGAAAACTGCCCATTTGTTTACCGTGTGTTCAAATGAATAAATCGTGGAATGCAAAAGCACAGTTCATTTGCACTTTTGCAGCTGAGGCTGATTGTTCGGTAAAACCATTGAAACTAGACCCGTGAAATTTGAAAATATAACGCTGATTTTTTTTGTTTGTTTGTTTGTTTGTTTGTTTGTTTGACTTCTAATATATCCTATTTTGTTAACTTGCCTGAGAATTGGTCACTCGCATATTCACAAGACTATCTGTTAAAAGCAGAGAGTGAACCTATGTGCTCACATTGTAACGGTATTATGTCAGTTTGTCATTTTTTAAACAACTTCATTTAAAACATTTTAACACTTGGGAAAGAGGTCAATCCGAATTTGTTCCAATACCTGAAAGAAAACGGGTATTTATTATTTTAATTTGTTTTGATTTTGATGACCTTATCGTTTTAATATGTCCTGTGTGTGATGACTTTATTCTAGTTTTGTGTATGAGATAATTAAATGTTGGCCTGTGTAGTTGTTTATTTTGAGCATTTTATCATTGTGTATCATTTTCATTACTGCACTTTATGCGATTCTTGTTATTTTATCTTGTCTGTTTGTTTATATGTCCATTTTTGTTTAAAATTACCTGACGCATGTTCTGGTGTATATAACTGCTAAGGTTTTGCACCAGGAAACCCACCGCCGCCGCCCAAGTACATCCCACTCTGCTGCATGAGATTAAGGTTGGTAGAGGGTGCTGCCCATTCTATTTGGACTGTAGTTTTTTCTTTGAGAAATAGGACCATGACACAAGTAGTGTGAGAGTAGGCATTATCTGTTTGCAAACTGAAGGTTTGTGTATTTTGGCAGCATACAAATGAACGATAATATCCAATATGTCATCTCTATACTTCTGAGCATTGAAAGTTCCATGTGGCAGCGCATAGAGGTCTGTGTGCCCACCTAATGACACTCTTCCCCATACAAGAACAATATCTCCTGCATAGGTATCCCTTTCCCATGTGTTAAACATTGGACATCAAATGTTTGCTTCTATCTATAAGTAAACATGTTGAGAATCACTGTAAAGCAAGGTGAAACTGATCGGCAAACAGAACAGACTTTTACTGATTTTCAATCCACTTTACATGACTATGTGCCCTATTCAAATGCTCCTTCCAGTAGTGGGAGGTAAACAGGGTGCTGAATGCCAGTTGCCTAGTCTGCATGGCTGATGCAGTCCTGTTGCAGTGTACTGTAAGTCGTGATGCCGCTCATCTGCAGAAGTGGTCACTCTTGGCCTGCCTTCAAGATGCTGAATCAGTAGTTACAAATTGGTTCCACAACTGCGTTACCATGGAATAGCTGACATTTAGCCATCTTGCAGCATCAGACAATCACTGACCTTCTAATCAGCCTATGGCTATACAGTGATGGCCAAAATTGTGGACACTTCTGGAAATTTTTATGTTTTTGAACTTTGTATGCTTATAGAAAATGTTACATTTTGTAAAATGCAAACTTGTATATATCATTTTAAAGAGAATGTATTACTGAATTCAATACAAAACACAAAATTCAACTATTTGCAATAAAAAAAGTTATATGTACTTTAATATAAATAAAAAACACAGTTATGAAGTGATTTGTAATGTCTAGCTTTCCTGGTCAATCACTGTTCTTGTTCTGAGAACCAATCAAATGTTAGTAACTGCCAGCAGAAGCTGACATCATGTTTACACTTGAAACAATTCATTATTTTGCTTTGTTCTGTAGAAGTAGGACCTGTTTCTTATACACTGCAATTACAAGTAGGAAATTTTGTAAAGATTTTAAATATTTAGTCAAGAAGCAATGGCATCAAATAAAGGAGTAGATTGGACACCTAGAAAGAGATGTAATATTATTGTGTTACGAGAAAGTGGCCTTTCCTATGCTGAAATTGCAAAACAGGTGGGTGGTTCAGTGACTACATCTGGAGTCCGAAAGTTTTGTTTACGATATCAGAAGACAAATTCAATTAAAAAACAAAGAAGGAAAAGGCCGAAAAAGGTGCACCACATCTGTTGATGAGAGAAGAATAAAAAGACTATGTCTCCAAGATAGAAAAATGTCATCAGCGGCCATCAGAAGTGATTTGAATGATGCTGGTGTTTCTGTCAGTTCAAAAACAATCAGAAGATTAACAGATGTTGGACTGAGAGGTAGAATTCCACAAAAAAAGTCTTATCTTAATTTTCAGCAACAAAAAAAAAAAAAAAAAAAAAAAAGACTACAGTGGGCAAAGGAACACATTAATTGGACAGATGATCAGTGGTCTCAAGTTATATGGAGTGATGAAACTAAGATATCGTTATTCGGTAGTGATGGGCGAAAATATGCAAGATGTAGAATAGGAGAACAACTACATCCTGACTGCATTCAAGCAACTGTGAAGAACCTATGTAGTGTTATGATTTGGTCATGCATGTCAGCAGGTGGTATTTGTCGCCTTCATGTCATCGATGGGACACTGAATGCCAGAAAATACATTGACATTATTCTAGAACCAAAACTTCTACCCTCCCTCAGAGATCTCTTTCCCAACAATGCTTCGTTTATTTTTCAGCAAGATTCTACTCCTTGCCACACGGCCAAAATATCGAAAGAGTGGTTTCGTACAAAGAGCATTAAATTGTTGTCATGGCCAGGAAACAGTCCTGACCTCAATCCTATCGAACATTTGTGGCACCGTTTGAAAACTCTTGTCCGAATGAGGCGCCCATCAAATAAAAGGGAACTAATTGAGGCTATAATTGTGTCCTGGCATCATGTAATAATGAAAGAAGAGCTTAAAACTCTTCTCAGCTCAATGAAACTTTGATGTGAAGCTGTAATCAAAAATAAAGCGTACCCTACTAAGTACTGATAACTCACTGCAATCATCACTATCTAATGTATATCAATAACTATTATCGTTTCACTTTTTTTGTATTGCAAATAATTGATTTTTGTGTTTTGTATTGAATTCAGTAATAAATTCTCTTTAAAATGATATATACAAGTTTGCATTTTGTGAAACGTAACGTTTTCTATAAGCATACAAAGTTCAAACACATCAAAATTTCCAAAAGTGTCCGCAATTTTTACCACCACTGTACAGTCAAAAGTCGTTAATCCGGATTCGTCGGGACTTCGGAGATTCCGGGTTATCGATTTTTCCGGATTATAGATCATCAGTTTAAATCTGGTAAGATGGCATGCAGAAATTATAAAATTAAAAATATGAAACTGTAATTTATGAAATAAAGAACAATTATGATCTAAATAAAAGGTATCAGAATTTACAAAAAAAAAAAAAAAAAACTTAATATTTATTTGTTTACTTTATTAAACATTTCTTTCAATGCAAGTTGCTTCGTTTCATGTGATAATACTTTCTCTTTAATTCTATAAACAGACATAATTTCTTGTTCAGTTACAAAGTTCCGCTGTTGAAGTCCTATAATTGCTGTGTCGAGAATACCCACTAATTTGTCAATCAAAATTTTTTCGTTTTCAATAACCTCTGTGTCACTTTCTTCACTATCGGAAGCGAATTATAATGACAAGGAATTTGGTTTAATCATATCAAAGACGGAGTACATCGAGATGAAATACTACATTTAGTAAGGAATTATAAGCCAAATAAAATAAAAACATCTGCCTTGAAGATAAGGATAGTGCTGACAGATCAACTTCCAAATAATTGCGTGCCGCGACGCCCCCCCCCCCCCCCGCACGCACACACACAGAGCAGCGTAAAATTGATAAACAGATTTCGGAATAGTTAGAGAAACAAAGGGTATGCCTTTATCCATTTTTTGCAGCAATTCCATTTTTTTTTTAATGGACTTCGAAACATACTTTCGCTTTGTAGATCCTTTACATATTAGTAAATATATATTGGAAATTCTATTTGACATAATGGAAAGTTCAAGCTTACTTTTATAAAATTGCTCTAACAGTCTTCAAAAAATAATAAGCCGGATCCAATTCGAAGATTAAGGAACAACGCAATCTGCAATATTAACTGAAATAGATAATTAGATAATTTTAGCTTATACCGTCCGTTATACATTAAACGCACATGCATAAACGTATTATGCGCAGCCGTAAAGGTCTTACGCGCATGCGTCAAAGCATTTTGCGTTGACCCATGCGCAGAAAGTTTGTAGCTTTGAGGTCTGGATTATGGGTGTCCAAATTAACGACTTGACTGTATAATGCAATTCTGTTGTCAAAAGTTGTCTCAAATTCATATTTACAGTTTGGCTATCTCAAAATTGTTTTATTGTTTATGTACTGAATTAACTTGGATACTATGCACTAAATAATTTCTGCACTCCTGAGTAGATTCATTCAAGAACATTTTTTCAGATAGGAATACAGATAGAATATACCTGCTACAGCTTTGAATTAAAATAAAAACTACTTTTAAAAAATTGGTGGGTGGGAAAGAACTGCTTTCTGAATTTTCAGTTTGTTGCTCAATTTTTGAAAACCAGTGTATATTAAATATTAATTGCTTTAATTTGTGTTTTACCCAGGCAAATAAATCACTGTTGGTATTTTTTTCGTAAATGAAACAGATTAATATTGATTGGGAAAGTACTTATTTTAATCTATGTTATCTATAGATATTTAAAACTTTTTTAAAAAATTCCTTAATGAAATTAGCTATCTTGTACAAGTTGAAATTAGGACAATCAGTTACAACTATACCAACAGTAGGTTTTAATGTAGAGACTGTTACTTACAAAAATGTCAAATTCAATGTGTGGGTAAGTTTCGTTTTCTTATTTTTAACATTATTAAAAATTTGACTTTTTATGTGTGTAAATAGAGTACTTCTTTGTTAAGTGGCCATCACACGTAGCTGTCGAAACACCTTTGTAATGTGCAAGTGTTGTCAAAGGGTAATGTGTGGCTACTTTAGTGAGCATGTATCAAAAAGCGTTTTCCCTTCCTTATTAGCTTTTATTTAAACAGTGTAGTAATCCTGGCAATGTTTTCTTTTGTAACATTAATGAGTATATTGTAATTACCATCTTCCTAACGGGTCATTAAACTGAATGAGTAAACTTAGTGTATTTTTTTCCCTAAGACTAAGCGATTAGACTTAAAATGGCTTATATATATTTATAATTTTTCAGCAGCATATTGTGCGGAAATAATATTGGGATATTATTGTTTTTAAATGTTTTGTAGTACTATATACGTATATTATATATGTATGTTATGAACTTGAAGTGAAAACTTTCACACGAAATTTAGTAGTGATGAACTAGCTACATTGAAGACCTTTGGTGTAGTGGCATTTACAATTCTAAAAAATAATAAAGCTGAAAGCAAGCTTTTAATTAATTCATTGTCTCCTATAATTAATTATCACAAGCTAGGATGCAGAGTTTTTATGAAAATTCAGTTCTTATATGCAGTTATTCAAAGAGAGATCAAGGCAGATGGGACCCTAACGGGATATGGTGATTGGCACTGATTTCTAACTAGAGAAAATGACATATTTAGTGAGGGTCAGTTTATTTAAAATTACCAGTTTTTATCTATGTGGCAAAAAAATTTTAACTTGTTCATCAATGATCATTATGTTTGTTTGAGGAAATTAAAAGCTGAATTTTCTGCGAGATGCCTGAAAAGATGAAATTTAAATGAATTTAGAAGTATTTGAAAATGTAACTAAATTTAGAACTATATTATCTTGACCTTCCATTATATCCGACCTGGTTAGCAGAAAAGCAAAAGTTCTTAAAAATCACAAATTGTTGATCATACGAGTAAGAAGCATTTGTGCTTCATTACTGGCTTAGAGTCACAACACAGCGGTCTGCTCATGCTCAGTTCATCAACCTCAGCACCAAATTGTATTTGCTAATGAGTTGACTTTGTTTCTGTGACAGTATACAGTTCACAGCATGTATTTTTACCTTTTATTTATGTATCCTGTTCTGTGGTGATGACTTCAAAAAGGGGAAAAAGAACCTGCTTTTGTCTGAAAGCTGAAGCAACAATGGAGAGCTTAAATAAATGGTTTTCTTGAGGAATATACAATGATAGATAAAGAAATCATTAATATGGGGCTGAACAAGAAACATACAGAAGTTACTGAAGACGAAGTTGTGATGGCAGAAAACGAGGCAGAATACCTCACACCAAAGGATACAAAGCTCTGGGGATAGCATTTGAAATGCATAGAGCAGCTGGAGAAATTTCATCAATGAAATTTTTACTTCTGCGGAGACTGCAAGATGTAGATGGGTGAAAATCGCAAACAAAAACTAATTATCAACTTTCATCAGCAGATTTGATTGTTCTTTGTGGTACATACTGCATTAATTTATAGTTTGTTCAAGTTACTAGGATGTAAAATGAATGTATTTTATCAGTTTGAGATGTATTTGTAACATTCTGCATCATCTGACTTTGCCGATCATCCAACTGTACCATGTCCCATTTAGATTGAATTATTACTACTCTTCTGTAGTAGTAGAATTTTCTCATAATCTGATCCATCTAAAAGTCAAAATGTTTCATGTATTATAAAAGTATATATATATATATAATTGAAAAAGAAATTGTAAAGCTAACTAGTAATTAGACGTAAGACCTATGATCGCTGCAATGTTTCTACCTACTACTGTTATATATATATATATACTAATTCCCCAGTAAGATTATGGATATGTATTGGTCTTTTTGTTAGTTGTAATTTGAGTTACAATAATTTTTATTATTCACAGTAGTTTGTTTTTGAATAGGATGTTGGAGGACAAGATAAAATCCGCCCACTATGGAGGCATTATTATACTGGTACACAAGGTTTAATATTTGTTGTTGACTGTGCTGACAGAGACAGAATAGATGAAGCCAGACAAGAACTACACAGGATAATCAATGATAGAGAAATGAGAGATGCCATTATTTTAGTATTTGCTAATAAACAAGATTTGCCTGATGGTATATATTATAAATTATTTACTTAAATTATACCATGTGTTTTCATCTGTAATTTTTATTTAGAAGCATTTGGTATTTATTAATAATATGTAAAATAGGTGTGGATCTAATTATACATCAACCTTTTTACTTCCTTGTACGAAGTAAAAAGGAAGTATTCTAATCGCGAAAAGTTTCAGGCAGCATATTTCAACGAAAATATCCATTTTGACCTCTTTCGAATGCAATTTAACGATGTATTTCCATGATATCTGTAAGTAAGGACAGAATAAAACACTATTTTCTCCAAATTCACTATTTTTAAAATGAATTCTGAAGAGAATTTTTCATGGCGTCTGTACGAACGTATGTACGTACGTATCTTGCATAACTCAAAAACGAGTAGCCTCAGAACGTTGAAATTTTGTGTATAGGACTGCTATAACATGTAGATGTGCACCTCGTATTTTGGTTGCAATCGGCCGTACCAAATATGTATAAATATATTTATATATATATATATCCACTTGGTTACCTGGCTCAGTGATCTCAGTTTCTTTACTCTTATATGTTTGTAAATTGTATATTTTTTGCTTTAAAAATGATTGAATTATGTTGTTCTTATCTTACGGTTAAGGTTTTTATGCCTTTAGTAAATCTATATGCAATATTTTTAGAATTGTCAACAATTTTAAAGTTGTTCAAGTGCCGCTAAGCCTAATAATTTTTTGGTGGCGACCATTGCTTGTTTACATTTGAAACAGCAGAATAGTGGATTTGTTGCCAATCTAGAGAAACTTAGCTTCGCAACAACAAAGATAACGCCTTCATTTATTATTGCGAATTAAATCATGCTGAATCCTTTCTGGAATTTTTTCGAGGAAATAAGTGTTTAAGGTTTACTTCATAATTTTTAATTCAGATATTTTGAGTTTTTATGTATTTTTGCCTTGTCCCGAAGTGAGAACTGAATTAATTGAATGAGAAATACTCAGTCGTCTGTGAAAAACTGTTTCTTTTTTGTTTTGTTTGCTTAATTTCTTGTATACATCGTTCTAGCTTTATTATAGTATTTGAATAGAACATGTGGCAACGATTAGATAATTCTTTAAATGGTATAAATTTTGTGCAATCTGAGTTATGATATGAACAAAATATAATACTGTTAAGTGAACCTAGCGCCAGAGTGTCTCTATGGTAAACAAATAGAGTGAATTTTAAAGAATGCATTTATTCTATTGTGGTTTATACGCTGTCGGCGAAGTAGATTTAGTTCAATCCAATAAGTTTAAATGAAATGCAAGAAAACTGCGTATAATTTAATATTCCGTACAAGGAAGTCGTGTGGTGTACACATCAGATTTTTTTAAACATTGTTAGATTGATAAATTTCATTAAAATAATGTTAATATATTGAAATTATATTTAAAAAATAATATTAAAATAAAACATATTTAATTTTTGCTATCATATTATAATGTTTCATTTCAGCCACTTAGTCTATGATATTTTGCATCTGAAAAATAAACAAGGTATAATGCTATGAAACACAATTTATGAAACAATTCTTAGCTAAAGCAAAATAGCTATGTAATTAATTAGAAATGTCTTTTCACTTTTTTCATGGTAAGAGTTTTTCCCATCTCAGAATATGCATCAGTTTTCTCCATAAAATTAATTTTACCTTTTTTGTGTGGGGGGAGGTCAATATATTTCCGTCTTTTTGCTGATACAGAATTGGTTAGGGTAATTTTTCTTTTAGATTTAGTAGGATTTTAGACATTACAGCTTGGAAAGTTTAGAAGGATTTGAAAGCAAGATTTACAGATCCACAATTCTAGAGGATTCCAGAAAAATGTAACAAAATTTAAAATGTCTCCTTGGTATTAACATGTAATGGATTTACTTTACAGAAAGTTTGTGATGAATTTCTTACTTTTTGGAGAATGTCTCGAAGAACAATGAAAACATATTTGAATGTTTTACTACTGATACTAGAATCTTTTTCTTAGCACATTTGTCTTCCTTTTATTTTCTCTACTTTTCACTAAACCAAAACATGGAAAATGCTTTTAATCATCATATCACATGGACAGGCATTATAGAAAGGAATTTTTTTATTAAAACGAAAACTGACAATTTTAAAGATTCATCCAGTATGTCTTAATGCATCATACACAGGGCTGGTGCTAGGCATTTTTCCCACCTGATACACTCACTGTGGATCCCGAATTCTGCTTTCAATGCCTGCTTTAAATTCTAAAAGTTTTGCCATTTCTAGATTTTGTTGCTCGGTGTGTCTCTAAATTCTAAAAATTCTGCCACACCATCTGTGTAACTGGTTCTTACCACATATACTTCATATTTTTTCTTAATGTTCATATTACTAAATAAATAAAATTAGCAGCTTTTTCTATGTGTCCTAATTGCATTTAGTTTCTTTAGAATAACAGAAATCTAATTAAATCCAAAACTTCTAAAATGAAAAGGAAACATATTGAAGAAAGGAACTGAATGCATAAAGAGAAAGAAAGTTATTCTTAGAAGATAGGTACAGCTATTATGTAAATTACCCAGTCGTTTATTTCAGACTTTAATATAATTTCCCATTTCTATTTTCTCACCAGAATGCAAATCAGACAGTTTTTCCAACTGAAATTTTTGAAGTACAAGACAGAGTGTGTTTGTGACCTCCACTTGCTTGATTGTTCATGTCATCTCTGATAATTTGTATTTATTCATCTTTGAATTATCGCTGCTGACATTTGAATTTGTTATGACGATAGAGTTACTGAGCCAGTTTAAATTAAATTGTTTAGTCTTTGACCACAAGTCCACACTTTTAGTTTGAATTTGACTCTTGTTTAATTACATCACCACGAGCTGTAATTGATTTTGTTACCAAAAAAACATGCCTTTATGTTCTAAGTCCTTTTTAAATAAGAGGCTTATTTAAACCTTTGTCTGTTATTGTAGTTACTTTCAGACATAGTGATAATTTGCTTCACATCTGGTGGGGCTTTTGGACTATTTAACTTTTAGAAGATCAAGAAAAGCCTCGTAGGTACATTGTAAAAAGGTTGGCAAGTTAGGAGATAAAGCATGCAGAAACTAGTGAGAACACTGGTTTGCATATTGAGATAAATTTCTAATTATTAGATGCTTAAACAGAAGGAAATTTATATAAATTAGCCAAAATGTCTGGGAAGGCTTCAAATTAAAAAGACACATAACTATTTTATTGAGTGTTGTTACTACAAAACGTAAATGTTTTATAGTTTTTAATGTGTAATTATCCTAACATCGTTTAACACTCTGAGCGGCACGCGATTTTAGATCCTTCATGAAAACCGGTGTTTAAACAGCATTTATTAATTGAGTTTGTATAATTACTTTATTTAGTCTGTATTTTCATAAACTTACTTTCATTAAGATGATATTTACATTATTAAAGAAAGTAAGAAAGCAAAATATCTTAAATTATAAGCTAATATATGCCAAGTAGCAAAACTTCTGATGACTGGATAAAGCCAGTTATAACGCTCAGAGGGTTAAGAATCAATGTCATAAATAACCTGTATTTTAAACTGTGAAATTTTATTAGATTGTGATTTTAATAGGGCTTTTATAACAAATATTGTTAAAAGATAAATAAAATTTAATAGTAGCCATGCAAATCCATGTTGACTAAGGTTATCTAACTACCTAATTTAATTATTCATAATTAACTGCTTACCTTTAAAAATTATCTCTGCATATAAAAATGAGTTACTGCCGTTCATTAATCAGGGTTCGTACGGTCCTTAAGAGTCCTTAAGTATTTTGGAATCGATTTTTGGTCCTTAAAAGTCCTTAATTTCGGCCAAAATCGTCAGAAGGTCCTTATTTTAATCATCAGAAATTTCTGTCTGTTTTTACGATTGCCATTTTGAGTGTGAATTAACATTTTAGAGTAATAGTTTTGGCGATTTCCTAATAAATATGGTTATCTTTTAAATGGGTTCATGGATTATAATTTGTTCCTATTTCTAATATTAAATGGTGGGATACTCGAGTTTCTGAGCAGGAACTGAAACTTGAGCATTTCAAAATTATTTCATTTTTTATAATGAAGAGCTCTTAAACAACTTTTCGCTTTTGGGGATGTGAATTCTTTTATTAAACGCTCTTCAATGGTCAATTTTGGCAATTTTAAGATCTGTTTCTATAGAAAATTTTTAATTCCGAGATCTAGGGTATTTTCGAGAGTTTTTTTTTTTTTTTTAGAACATTGTAACACTGATAAATTTCATTAAAATATTATTACATTTTTGAATTATATTTATGAGATAAGATTAAAATAAAACATTTTTATTTTTTGCTGTGATATTATAAAGTTCCATTTCAGCCATTTATTATATGTGGAAAATAAGCAAGGTACAATGCAATAAAGCACCATTTATGAAACAGTTCTTAGCAAAAGCAAACTAGCTATGTAATTAATTAAAAATGTATTTTTAATATTTTCATGGTAACGGTTTTTTCCATGTAATTGTCTCAGAATGTTCAAAATATACAGCATTTTTTTCTCCAGAGCGTAAATTGCGCCAAGCTCTGGAAGAACAATGAAACCATTACACAGTCAAAAGCCTTTAATCCGGACTCGTTGGGACTTCGGCGATTCCGGATTATAGATCATCAGTTTAAATCTGGTAAGATGGCATGCAGAAATCATAAAAGTAAAAATATGAAACCGTAATTTATGAAATAAAGAGCAATTATGATCTAAAGGGTATCAAAATTTACAAAAAAAAAAAAAAAAAAAAGCTTAATATTTATTTGTTTACTTTGTTACATTGTAATTAGTTTCAGACATAGTGATAATTTGCTTCATATCTGTTGATGTGTTTTGGACTATTTAACTTTTACCAGATCAAATAAATCTTCATATGTACATTATGGATAGGTTGACAGGTTAGGAGATAAAACACACAGAAATTAATGAGAACATTCTTTTGTGTATTGAGACAAATTCCTAATTGTTAAAAAAAGTGCTTAAAAAGACAGAAATCGATATAAATTAGACAAAATGTCTGGGAAGGCTTCAAATTAAAAAGACGTGTAAATATTTTGTTGAGTTTTGTTACTACAAAACATAAATGTTTTATGTGTAATTATCCGAATAACGTTTAAGAATCAATGTCATAAATTACATGTATTTTAAGCTGTGAAATTTTATTAGATTGGAATTTTAATAGGGCTAAAAATAAATAAAATTTAATAGTGACCATGTAAATCCATAATGACTAAGGTTATCTTATACCTAATTTAGTTACTTATAACTGCTTACTGCTTGTCCTTAAAAATTATCTCTGCATATTAAAGCGAGTTATTGCCTTTCATTAATCGTTATTATAGTCACAAGATGTAAAAATTCATGTAAAACTTATTCTTCGGATCTAGTGAGACTTAAAATAATGCAAAACA
Organism: Stegodyphus dumicola; assembly: GCF_044657685.1. Taxonomy (NCBI): domain Eukaryota; kingdom Metazoa; phylum Arthropoda; class Arachnida; order Araneae; family Eresidae; genus Stegodyphus; species Stegodyphus dumicola. The sequence goes on along the minus strand of NC_140771.1, from coordinate 57,018,464 downwards.
ACTTATCACCTCTGCTCCTTTAGTGGCTTATTAGAACCTTAAAGTATATTAACTGAGTCGCAACCTCTGCAGGTAAGCAGCAGCAGTGACAACGGCCAGTCTTTTGTTGTTCATCATGCTGATTATGATTTTACTTCTCATTTTAACCTATGCCGCTTGACATAAAATCTGCTTACTATTTACTAAAGCTCTAAACTGAGCAAGTATGTGACAAAATGAGGTATAAAACAAAATCAACGTAAAACTGTTAGTAAAACGTAAATAAAATGTCACTTATCTTCTTTCAAATATGTTCAGTTCTTATAAGTGTAAAATATATAATTCTCCTTGATAAATTTCATATATTTTATTCTCAGACTTAATAATAATTATGTTAATTAAGTCATGTTTAATAATAATGCATCATGTATTACAAAAGTGAAGTTCAGGCATAGATAATATTTTTAATATTCGCTCATAGGTCCTTAATTTTTTTCACTAATGGTCCTTAAAAGTACTTAATTTCAATGCTCAGAAATGTGTACGAACCGTGTTAATCCTTACCTTGGTCACAAGATAAAATACAAAATTGTAAAATTTTATGTAAACGTTATTCTTCACATCTAGTGAGACTTAAAATAATGCAAAACAACTTATCACCTCTGGTGATTTAGTGGCTTATTGGAACCTTATTACTGGGTTACAACCCCCGGAATTTTATATCAAGCTACGACACTAACTGCATCAAACGAAGCCCAACTGTGTCTACATCAGGCTATTAAAGTTTGTTCTGATCAGCAGTTCTCTCTCTAGGCAAGCAGCAGCGATAATAGCAGCCAGTCTTTTGTTATGAATTATGCTGATGATTTTACTTCTCATTTTAACATATGCCGCTTGACATAAAGTCTACCTATTTATTAAACCTCTAGACTAAGAAAATATGTGACAAAATGAGACATTAAAAAAAGAATCGGCATAAAGCTAATTGCAGGGTTGCCACGCTACCTGGAGAACCGGGAAAAGTCAGGGAATTCGAAAATTGACCAAAATATTCAGGGAAAAATCAGGGAATTTAAGTATTTTTGTCAAAATCTGGAAAAGTCAGGGAAGTTCATACAACGATCCCGCCAAAAAAAGCGATTTTTGCGCCGACGTCGGAAGAGATAAATTTTTTTGGCGAATTATGTATCACGTGAGTGTCATTCGGGTAGCTGGCATAGAGCCAATTTTCGCAGCTCCGATTTGATTGTCTTTTAGAAAGGCAAAGCAACTTTCCCGCAACTTTTGGTTTCCAGTATTCTCGAGAATCGCATGTGCAGTGCATGAACTAAAGAAAGTACCTGTTCTCGTATAAAACAAAATGGGTTTCATCCTAGTATACGGTACCATGGAGGTTAGAATCAAAGAATATGTATTGTAAAGAAGGAAAACCTCTCTGCAACAGACGTGGCTTCGTTCCATCATAGAGGGAAACAGCTGTGCATGTCTGATATATCTGTTGCCAAAGCTCGAAACCGGTGTCGAAGTTCGAAGGTCACGTTATCAAGAGTTCATAAAATGAATATCGTTTAAAATTTCTTTAACGACTTGCGCTAAAAAGACGTGCCACGCACGTCGAGATGCTTTTGTCTCAAACCGTGAGCGATGTGAACACCACGTAGCGCAAGTGGTTAAACTCCAAAGGAAAAGAAAATATTTTTTGGCGCAAGTAAATTAATTCATGGATTAGTTATTTTCAGGGGAAAAAAAAAACTACGAAAATCCGTTTTTAAAATTATTGCGTGGATTTTTCTCAATAGTTTTAAAAACGGATTTTCGTAGTTTTCTTTTTGTCAAAGAGCGTTTCTTCTTAACACGTGTTTCTCAATTTCCTGTACACATCGCGGAGAGGCAAATTCTGGCCGCCAGGTTCCGTCGCCAAATCCCTTGGCAAATTTTCCCTCCGCATTCTAGCGGCGTAATAGCATTTTACTTGTATGGAACCTTTTCTTCTTTACATAGACGTTCTTTGGTTAGAATAATAATAAGATTTGGCGACATCATGATGCGCAGTAAACGGGTCATTTTGGTCTTGGTGACAATTTTCAAAATCGTGCCAAAGCCTTACCGTATACTAGAATTTTACCGCAAAATCTTTTTAAACCTTTTTTTTTTTTTTTTTTTTTTCTCTTTCTCTTTAATAAATACCTTGCCATTTTGCAGTAAAATAAAAAAATAGTAATCAGTCATCTAGGCTAGCCATGTAATATAACTATATTCGTTAAAATATCGTTGATTATTCTAATTCAATTTTTAAGTAATTATTTTTATGTTATTCATATAATTTAATGTTGCTTCTTCCCACTAAATTTATTTATTATTAGTAAATAACATTTCCAAATTTCAGGAAATTTTCTCTAGCATAATCCAGAAATTATAGCAGTATGACGACATACCATCACGAAATTTAATGCACATATTTTTTCATTATGTATGCTGCGAAATAAATATAAAATACCTCAATTTATTAAAATAGATTTCTTTCTTCCGTTTAGCTGCAGAATGTCTGCAAAAAAAAAGCCTTATTTTGTTCCAGATTGGGAAGATTCTAATCTCAATCTTCAGTGGAGAAAAAAACAACTATTATAATTATATTTGTGTTTTCAAGTGTTAAGGTGCTTTTTAAGAACATACCTCACGCAAATTAAATTTACCTAAAATCTAACCTAACTATTTAGCATTGCGTTGTGATTTATAAGGACCGGATTAGCCTCGTGTTGAACTGGTGATGATCATGAGTAATAATTAAATAAAACATACATTTGTTATCCAATGTATATATCTTAAATTTTATTAAGTGGAAAACTAAACAAAATTATCAAACAAAGTATACCAAGAATAATTAAGAATAAATGTCCTCTGGGATTTATTGAATAATTAAGTGAATTTGCTACACAATACAAGTAATACCATAATTAATTTACCTCTTAGCACAGCCAACGTACATTACGCGGATAGACTGGAATTTTCTTGAAACACACCTGGAAAACCTGGAAAAGTCAGGGAATCTCATTCTCCTGTTTGAGTGGCAACCCTGTAATTGTTACTAAAACGTAAATAAAATGTCGCTTATCTTCTTTCAACCTAATAATTATGTTTAATAATGATGCATCCTACTTTCGGATCTATTTCTTTTTAGGATGGTATTACAAAAGTGAAGTTCAGGCATAGATAATATTTTTCATTTAATTTATTCACTTTAATTTTTATTTCATTAGAAGTACTTAATTTCTGTTTTCAGAAATGTGTGCTAACCCTGAATAATTCAATATTATGTAATAAGTTTTTTTACATAAGGTTTAATGTAGCAGAATACATTATTGTATTTTATAATAATTAAATACTATATAATACATTTTGTGATTTTTTTTTTTTTTTTTTAGCTGTGCAGAGCGCACAGCTCAAAGATCAGGAAAAACCATATGGAATGAAATAAATGTAAGCATGAGAATGTAAGCGATCTCCATCTCATTTGTTTGCTATCAGGAGCTGACATTTGTCAAGAGTTTAAGTGAGTTTGCACAGGCAGGGTCAGTTGGATCATAATTCTGTGTATCAGTTAACTGCTGGGATTATTGGAATCAAGTGTGAATTGATCTTTAATGTTAATCTTGTTTCAGTTAAAAGTGTATGTAAAAGTACTATTTAATCTATAAATAGTATCAGAAACATTTTTAAATAAACTAGAGCAGTGATGCATAAACTTTTCATGAATGCTGTCCTTTTAAAGAAATAATTTATCTCGGAGACTATGCTGTTGTATAAAAGTAAAACAAGGTATTAGATTCGTAATTGATTATTTAAAAGAACATTTTTCTGACACCCACCAATATTACGTAGTAACATTCTACTAGGAAATAAACTGCAGTCTGTTAAAATTGCAACAGCATGAAGGGGAAGCATCTGACAGATCTGAAATTTGCATTACTGTGGGTTCTTATTGTCCTTTACAGCAACTGAATTTCATATTATGTTTTCAGCTCAAAATTATTCATAGCTATAAAATCTGAGGAGGGTCAAAAAAACATAAGGTAAAAGAATGGCAAGGCACTGCTTGAAGTCGATATTGCATTGTTCATTCCAAAGGAATTTGTTCACAATGCATGCGCAATAGAGTTAAATATGAGGTGAAAGTTCTGATTCCAAATCTGACTCGTCTGTATCATTAAAAAGAATACCTCAATTTCTTCTTTAGTTGAAACTTTGCAATATTTGAGCATTTTGGTTAAAGTTTAAAAGTACACTCTACCAAAAATGAATCAACAACAAAATGTCACGAGCAACCAAAAGATAAGAAACCTGTTAGGGGAAGCTGCACCTGCTACTGGATACCTTTTAGGGGTAGGGAAGAAAACAAGATTGCAATCTCGGCCGTTTTCGGGAGGTTCTGGTTGTCTCAATGTAGAGCCGCGTGGGGCGGATTGGTTGTGAAAGAGTTAAAGACCATATGGGAAGGAAGAAATTCACGACAGATGAAGCACTGCGAAACAATGTCCTCCAATGGCTATGACAACAACCAAGTTCTTTCTATGCCAATGGAATCTGGGAGCTGCCACAACGATGGCAAGGGTGCCTTGACATGCACGGAGAATACTTTGAAAAGCTGACATAGTTTGGTGCTTCTTGTGCTATCTCTTTCCTCTAAAGAAATATAAGTCCTGGTCAACCTTGAACGACCCTTGTATTTAACCTTTAAGAAAATTATGTTTTAGTATTTAAAAAATTGTTAAAATTGGTTATGATCAGTTTAGTATTTGTTGTTACTTTTTGTTCAGATTCTTGAAACCAGGTAACCAGAGGATGGTTTTAAATTTTTTGCACTACTTGCTAATAAAAATATTACAATTTGCAAAATGTGAATAATATGAAAAATAAGGCCAATGTTTTGTAAAATTATAAATTATATTTTTTGCTACAGTTTATCATTGTTCTTAAACTGAGACAAAAACTTGCAATTTAATAAAAATTTTAATGTAAATGAAGAACTGCTGTCTTTGAATGGTATTAATTTTACTAACTTGTTTCATTTTATCAAAAGAAAGTGAAATGTTGTATTTGAGATCACCTTTAAAAAAAAAAAAAAAACTGTTATTTTGTTTCTTTTACTTATGTTAAACTTATGGATACAACATTATGTTGGTATTTATATTTTATATGGCTGATAAAAAAAAACTAACGTAATATTTCTTAAGATACTTAATGCCTTGATTCTCAACTTAATATAGCATCTTGTATGTATTTAATTTTATGCAAGATTATTAAAAATTCATTTATAAGTAGTATGAAAAGCTTGAGAATGCAAAGCATCACCAGAAAAAATAGGGCTACTGTTTAATATTGCAGTGAATGGCTGTCTCACCAAACTGGTGAGATAACACCAAGCTGGCAGTGGGTGGGTGGGTTTTTTTTTTTTTTTTTTTTTTTTTTTTTTAAGACCAAGCTTGATAACATTTTGTTCTAATCCCTATGTAACTGTGTATAACCTTATAGCAATTTTGAGAAATTGAAATTGCTGGAAATTTCTCTGGTGGACCAGGGGAAAACTGTGTAAGACCAGAGAAAGCATCAGCAGTTTATCTTAGAGGATCACTGTGCTAGCTTTTGTTGATGCACTTTGCATTGCTTTGTGTTCAGTGTTCTTAGAAGTTTGAAGGGGTAACTACTGATTGTGCTCTATCACGTTGAGAAGAGCTGTACAAGTAGTTTTGTATGGAAAGTTTCAGAAGTGTGAAGCATTTTTAAAAAAGGAAATGTTCATCAAGCATTTATTGGTTCTGTGTTCATTCAATCCATAACAAACTCATATGCATGTAACAATATTGTAGAAATTTGTATTTTTAGTGCTTCCATTAGTTCTATGTAATGTACAATTACATAATTTTTATATACATTTTAGATTACTTAACTGATAGAAAAATGATAACTCTGAAAAAAAATTTATCCTTTTTCCATAATGCAATATTTGTTTTTATGATATATAATTATCTACAATTCATTTCAGCAATGAAGCCATATGAAATTCAGGAAAAGCTTGGTCTTACTCGTATTCGAGATCGCAACTGGTATGTTCAGCCTTCCTGCGCTACAACAGGTGATGGACTGTATGAAGGACTTACATGGCTAACCTCTAATCATAAATCTTGAGGATTATGAACTTAATTTTTAAAGACCTTTCTATTCACTATGTGAATCAGTTTTTCTTTTTAATTGGTACCAGTTCTATACTTACAGCTTCGGAAGCATTGATTCATCTGGTTAGTTCAGAGAAGGAAATGAAGCAATGTCTTATTCACCTGATTTCATGTGTTGCAAAACTTGTGCAGTGTATGGTTAATGATGATAATACTTTTACCGAGTTGTACAAAGTCCAGCAACACATATGTTCCCATATAGGCTTTCTACTGACTTTTCTGTACATATGAACTGTATAACATTAAATATTGTGATATGTTGTACCAACCTTTTTCTGTGTTATGGTTTTATGTATATGTGCAATGATTCATGATTTTCATTCAAGTTCATTTGTCTGATGATGCTATTTCCTGGTTTTTGCCACCTGGTGCATTTATTTTTTGGATTATGGTGGTTGAAATGGGCATCATGTTATTTATCAGATTTTTCCTTTTTGTGTTTTATAGTGCAAATCTAGTTTTACATTCTTATATTTCTTCCAGATTTTATTGAAGTTTTAATTATAAATTTTGTATTTTATGGTTTCATGAATATATTTCCATGCATCTACAAAAATTTCTGTATTTCATTATTGTATGTCATTTATTTCATAAATCTACTTTAGAATATAGCTAAAATTATGAATATTTTTTACATTATAGAATGAAATCAATAAATTTTTACATAGTTTTTCCTGTGTAAATTATATTTGTAAAAAATGACAAATCTTGGATTATTAGTTTGCGCCACTTCTTTCCCTGCATTCAGCATTCTAAAAATTAAGAAATCATCTTTAATTGTAAATATTTTATTGCTCTGCCCCTTTTTTTTTTTTTTTTTTTTTTTTTTTTTCCCTGGTAATGCCGTGAATAATAAATTTAATATAAATAGTGCAAGTCCATCAGTGACTTAAATTGTAGAGTTTAAGGGCATATGTCAACAGACACATAATCAAGGTTATTATTCTAATCCTTAAGTGGAAAATACCTAGTTGCTGGCTTCAGTAAGAACAACCTAGCTATTCAAAGCAAAATGCCCTGGTTCAGTTTTCAGTAAGACTCCGGGCCTTTTTTGATTTTTGCCTAGTTAAAATTCATTTTTAAAATTATGCAATTTTAATGTGAGAAAATTAGTTATATTTGAATCAAATAGCTGTGATTCATTTTTTATACAGGTATTCTCCTGAAGCCAGAATTTTATCATCAGTGGGCCTTTACTGTGATAAAATTATAACCTAAATTCTGTGAGATCTTGATCCAAAAAAGAAATGTTTGAATCGTTAGTGAGTTTAAAAAAAGAAATATGTGTGGAAATTGAATTAAAAATTTGTAACTTTTTTATTATTTATTAATCATCATCTTTGTTTTTAAACTTTAATATCTTTTCTTGTAACTGTAAGACCATCTGATTTTAGTGAACCATAAATTCTGATATACTTCTGTAACTTCCATTGCCATACTTTCATTAAAACTGGCAAAGCATCTTTAGTCTTGTTTTTAAATAAGTATTTAACTATGTTACATTTCACATATCAAAATAGTGGTAGATCTGTAGGATTCAAAAACTTCCTTACTTTTAGGAGTCGTGCAAATCATGCTGAAATTCTTTCTCTTGCAAATGACTTTTTCTGTAATAGTAGGCAGTCATGTGAGATTTTTAATATATAAAATTGATTTTAATTTTGTTTAGCTTGCAATCTTTGCATTGTATAGATATTTATAAAAAGTGTTAGGAAATGTTGATACTTTACATATAAATAATATATTTTTTGCATCTTGTATCAAATCATAAAAATTTTACATTATATCATTTATTTGGTTTTCCCTGACAGGCAAGGAAATACTTGCATTTGTACTAGGTAAGTTTGATCACAAGATTAAATTTGGCAACAAAAAAAATAGCAACAAGTGATAATAAAATGTGATGTCCCAACAAATTTCAGGAGAATTAGAAAACCTTAGAACTGGTTGCAAAATGTAATATAGTAATAAAACACATATTGGCATACATAAATCTTACATCTGAGATTCAGCATGATTGAAAGCAAGAAAATGGTTATGATACTGGTATAATGCTAAATCACAAAATATAGACAACCATAACTTTTCGGTGCCTTCTAAATCTTGGATCAAAACCATGAACTTTTATTATACTTTAAAAAGGCTTTCGAAAAGCAAACATTGGTTTGTGTATATCAACATCTTTTTCCTTGAAATTTCTGTTTTGAGACTGATGATAACACAATAAGCTTGAACTAGTCCAACAGAAGAAATGATAAACTAAATTTCATGTGGAACATTACTGAAAACGGTCCCCTTTCATTTTTAAGTAATATCTGTACTTTTTTTAAACATCTTCAATGAAACCTGTTCAAGGTGTTTATTGCTTTCAGTTTGCTGATTTCATGTTCTAATAAAATAGAAAGTATTGTCATGTGGGACAGTACTTTCTATTTTATTAGAACAGAAATATTTGTTGCAGGAGTCATGCATCAGTGATTTATTTAAATAAACATGTGGTTACATTTTGAATAATTTTAATCTTTATTAAGTAAATGCATAAATCTGTACATGACATTAAATCATATTGAAATAATGTTATTGTAATTTCTTTTTCCTACCATTTGGCTGTTTATTATTATTATTATTATTATTATTATTATTATTGGGGGGGCTAGTTGTTAAGTTAGTTAGTCTATCATAACTGCTTAGTATATAATTGTTTCTTATGCATCAGACTGGTTTTTTTTTTTTTCCATCATTCTTATATTTTTTAGCTTTTTGAAATTTGAATGGTAAAAATCTTTCAGTTGTTGGAATTAAATATGAAGTTTTTAGAGTGTTGTCCTCTTACTTGCAGCAAATTCAAATTGCTGAGGAATTCTCTATAGACATTCTTCAAATAACTTGAAAATTATGATGTTGTTAATTGCATAATTATATTTACTTCTTACGTAAATCTTGAATATTCTAAATGCTACAAACTGATATAAAAGTTTCTATTATGTGCATTCAACACTATTAAGTGCTCAGTAGCAAAATTCAATATGTGACTACAAAGTGACATATATAGTCTGCTAGTGATCTAGTGATTTCTGTGTGTAGTATTAACATTTTGATTCAGCTTTGAAAACATTTAAAATAAAATTAGGCAACTATTAACATCCATGAAAAGTTCCAGAAATTAAAGTTTGAATTTGTATCATCATGTAAGAGATGTTGGATATTTTAAATTGTGAAACAACATGCACCAACAATTTTCTACAGAAAGATATATGTGCCAATTTTATATTTTCAGTCAGAAAACTTTTTTTTCCCCCAATGGTGGGCACTTGCCTATAATGGCATTGGCTACAACTAAGGCCAGAATTGGTGGCCATTTCATTGTGAAAGCACCTGATAGGTGGCCACCATTGCCTTTTATGAAGGGATAGACAATTTTACATCCGCACTTTTTCTGGGATTCGAACCCGGCCCTTCGGTATCACAGTCAGGCTGCCCTAACCACTGTACCGCCTAGGCAGCTCAGTCAGAAAACATACTTTTTTCATTAGCTCATTTTGACTGTGATAAAATCTTACAAACACAAGAAACAGTTCTCTTAGATTAGGTACTTCAATAAATAAAGAACTAAATAGATTAATATTTAAACTGTTTCATTGACAATGTTTGAAAATAGTAATATTCTTTATAAGAGATAAAAACAGCACTTATAATTTAATGGAAACCAATAGTCAATGTTAGCATATCTCTTTCTATAGAAAAGTATTTGGCATGCGACCAGTGGTAAGATAAAATACTTTAATATGCTATAGCTCTTTTTTAATTTGATTATTACCCCCTTTGCAACCTAAAAATAGTAATTACTTATGATAAGTCACTCTGAATTACATTTAAAAACCACATGATTCTTACATAAAGTCAAGCTTTATATTTATATTCAGGTCTTAAATCAATCAAAACAAAGTGAATTCATAATCAATACAGCCTTAACAAAACCTTCATTTGGAAAATTACGCACTCCTTTTTCGTTTCAAGTACGAAATTATCAAATTAAGGGTATACCTTTTCAGTAAGTGAATTATTCTTGAATAAAAATTATCTACAAATTGACGATTGTGTACTTTTTGGAAGATAAATGCATTTGGGATTCAACTTTTTCTAATATTAAATATATACAAGTTTGTTGATTTGCCTGTTTTATATACAAGGTATTTCAGGACCAGGACAGAAACAAGTGGATGTGCTCCAGAATCTCTCCTTTGGTTGCATAGTTATACTCCCATTGCACTAACTGTACAGCTGCACTGCAATTTTGATGGAAAACACTCCACAGGAAGTATCTGAGGATCACCCTTCTTCTGGATGGGTGGTAAGCCCATCCAGTCAAAAGAACTTTTAACTCCTCAATATTAAAGTGCTCCGGGGACGCATAAATACTCTACCATTGCAAATATCTATACCTTTTCCAGAATCCAAGCCTGTGTCCAACAATATGCCAGCCACCATTGCTACCCATTATATCAATTTGGCTGTCTCACTGTATGGGGTTACAAACGTAAAAGGTGTAGGGTACGCTCAGTAACTTGGAATTGTATTTCAATGCAGGGTAGGAAACTTTTCTGATGCAGTAAATGATGTTAGGCAGAATATTCTTGCAGGGAAGGTCCATTTAAATGCAGAGATAGAAAGGATAGATGATTATAGGAATGCAAAGTTAGCTGATGTGCATCTGTTAAACAGGGCTGCGTAATGTAATGGCAATTGACTGATGATTGTTATCCAATGAGGCAGACATCCAGTCAGAAACTCTTTGTATGCCTGCAGCAAAGGTTAGCTGAAACGGATTCCATTAAAAGAACTAAGCCAAGAGTCATTGCCATACACCTGGACATTGTGGAGATGCTGCAATGTACAATACTCACCCAAGCTATAACCATGAAGTTAGGGTTTCCCACTGGTAGTGACACCATCGAGGAATGTTGCAACCATGATTTGGGAAGATGGGTAGAGTGTTCGTCACCAATGGTCACACATCTAAAGATGGAAGTGTTAAAATGCTGTTGGACACCTGATGAAAATTATGATTTTGTAGAAGATGCTGTCCATTTGAGGAAAAAGTTTGTACATGAGTGGCTAAAGACTTACGCTCCTTGGCTCGCATATTCAAAAAGTGTAAAAAGAGCGTTCTTTTCCCTCCTGCTTTTGCATCAATAAAAGGTGTTTTGAGCTCCTTCATTATTAAGCCATTCACGCGTTATGTCATGCATGAAGCTTGTAAAAATCACTTTTCAGATCAGTGGCACAGAGCATGTGTAATCGCTGCCAAGAATTTTCTAGAAAATGAACCTGTAAATGTTAGACTAGTTTCTGAGCACAAGAAAGTAATGGGAGAAAATCAAAACGTAATAGCGTCAATAATTTCCAAAATCTCATTTTGTGGAACCCATGACCTCTCTCTAAGGGCTAAGACGAAACAGGAAGGGAATAATCAGGATCTGATTAGTCTAAAAATTGAAGCAGGAGATAAAAGTTTGCAAAGACATTTCGAAAAGGGTAGTAACAATGCTACTTACAAGTCACCTCAAATCCAAAACGAATTGATCAATTTGTGTGAATTGGTGGTGAAAGCCACTACAGTACGAGGTTCAAGAAAAGATTCTGCTTACAGCATAATGGCAGACAAAACAAGTGATATATCTGGGAAGGAACAATTAATTGGCATTCGAATTTTTGATGAAGAAAGGATGGCTGCCCAGGAAGAATTCCTAGGATTTATTGAACTAAATTCAATAGATTGCTCGTACTGTAGCACATGAACTATACATTTTTCTGAAAAGGGAAGGTTTTGATCCAAATAAACGTGTTGGACAGGGTTAGATCAACCATGACATGTTCAACTATAGAAGGTAATATTAGTAGCGTGCAGAAGATCTTGCAACAGAAGTATTAAAAAAAAGTTGTTTTTCAATTGTGCTAAATTTAGTTGTGAACGATTTGAACTGCATATTGGAAATCAGAAATACATCTACTGTAAAGGATGAGAAGATTTCGTGAATCTGTTCTACGAAGAAGTATTCCAAACTTATGCGACACACGATGGTCTCAGAAGTATAAGTATTTCTAAAGAGCGTTTTATAAACATAGTACAGGGACTGGAAAAGTTATCAAAAGAAGGTAATGCATCTACCATGAGATCTGCTTTCCAGTTACATTATGCAGTGACGAAATCTGAATTTATAGCATGCTAATTGCAAAATATTCGGGTGTGCTAGAATCTGTGGCTAATATTTTAATAGTCCAAAAATTTAAATATTGGTACAATGTGTAGACCACATAAACAGAATTTTAATGTTTGTAAAAGAACATCGTAGAGCAGCAGATGTTTTATGCCAGGAAGTTCTGTCTTTCATAAGTGCTATGGCTAAGAGCATTGGCACTGAATTACAAGCACCGGGAATTGTAAAACTGCAAAAGCATCGCTCAAATCCTTCAGCCTCTAACTACCGATGAATTCTGGAAAAGGTCTCTTTTTATCTTTTATCTGGATTCCTTAATACTATCACTGGAAGAAATATTTTCCAGCAATAGTTTACCAGTATTTTCTTTGTTGTTATTACATCCTGTGGCTTGCTAAAGATGCCAGTAGAAGAATTTACCAAATTTTTATTATTTGGAAAATTTTGACAGTGAGAGAGAAGTCTGGTATAATTTCTGGAAAACGAAGAAACCAGAAATTGACAACATGAAGGAGTTAACTATGGAAGATTTGGTAAAAGAAGAGACAATTTTTTTCTCAGAAACGAAACATGCTGTTCTTATATCTTTGTCTCAACCATATAGTACGTGTAATATTGAGATGTCATTTAGTACCATGCACCGAGTAAAATCTTGGTTGCGCTTTGCAATGACAGAGAATGGTTTAAATGGGCTGTGTATGTTAAGTGTACATCGAAAGCTTATTCAAGAAGCAAGAATAGAAATAGAAGTTTTAGAACGATTTGATTCAGATAGCAGAAAAATTATAACGTAAATTAAATGCTCAGTTTTCTGAAGTAAATTCACTCGAATTCAATTTATAATACATAAGAACAAAAACACTCATGCAGCCAACCAATAAATCCGCTTTCAACTCGAATCACTGGTGTTAAGCAATGTTATGTGCTCTACCACTGAGGAATTCGTGTTATATCATAGTTTCGTTTTCTCGGTCTAAGTTTGTTTGCACTCCCCTAGCTCCGATCCTGGTTACGCCCATGAACACCCCTAAGATTAATTCACGGATTTTGTTTTTCATTATTTCATTCAGCTGGCTAGAAGTGTTGCCACAGAAATTTGAAATCGCATAATTATTGAACGAAAAGATATATCGTTTTTACTGGTATATATATACAGGGGTTGGACAAAAATATGGAAACACCTTTAAAAAAACATGTTTCTTTGCTTAATATGGTGTAGGAAACCCGTTGGCATCCAAAACAGCTTGCAGTTTTCTCGGAATGGATAAATACAGTTCCTGTATGTTATACCATTCTTCCTGCAAAATGGTGGCAAGTTCAGATAACGAGAACGCACTTTTCGTTCCAATGTAGACCACAAAGGTTCGATAATATTCAGGTGTGGTGGCCAGGGGAGATGGGACAACTCATCCTCGTGCTCAGAAAACCAGTCCTGGACAATGTGAGCTGTGTGAAGAGGGGCTTTGTCGTCTTGGAAGACACCATCACCATCGGGGAACAAAGTTTGTACCATGGAATGAACTTGATCGGCCAAAATGTTCACATAAGTCTTGGCAGTCATGTGCCCTGACACAGTTATCATGGGGCTAGCAGAGAACCACGATATGGCTGCCCAAACTATAACAGAACCCCCGCCATGTTTCACTCTTGGCAACAAGCAGTCTGTTTTATAGGCTTGAGATGGCGTTCTCCAGACGTAAACTCGGCCAGAAGTGAGAAACAATGTGAAAGAAGACTCGTCGGACCATATTACTCGCTTCCACTGCTCTATAGTCCAGGCTTTATGACTTTAACACCACCTTTTCCTGTTACGGGCATTAGCATCACTGATGAGTGGCTTCTCAATTGCAGCACGGCCAGCAATTCCCTGTTTAGGAAGCTCCCTTCTAATTGTTTTGGTACTCACAGGGTTCGGTAACACAACATTCATTTCAGCAGTAACTTTTGCAGCTGTGGTCTTCTTATTTTTCGTCACAATTGCCCTTAATGATCGTCTGTCACGATCACTCAGGACACACTTTCGTCCGCGCTGTGATTTAGCAGATGATGTTTTTCCGCTTTTCAAATATGCGGAATAAATCTTCGATACAGTACCTCTTGAAACACTAAACACTTCGGCTACCTTGCTTACGGAAGCACCTACCATACGTGCTCCAACAATTTGCCCATGTTCGAAGTCTGTTAACTCTGACATAATGCAATGACAACCTCACATAACAGTACTCCGACAACAACTGAACTGTTTAGCGCATTTACGAAGTTGTGTAGGTGGCGTCAGTAGTCAAAAACGCCAGCGCCACCTACATATTTCATTAAAATCAATCTTTCTTTTCAAACATGCATTTCACGAGGTGTTTCCATATTTTTGTCCATCCACTGTATATATGTAATATTTTCAGATTCCTTACTGTGTGGATAGAAGGATAATACCTTGCATTAACTTGGCAAGAGCTCATAGCATCATACATTCTTAAAGGAGAAGAAAAACTTGCAGACGTGATTGTCGCACGTAGTGGATGTCCTTGAAATATATCTTGAGACATATTCTCCATCACACACCATTATTACGGCGATATGCACATTATGTTTTGTACACATTACACTTTTAGACACTGCATGAACTGAAAGTCAGGTAATTGAAATAATTCGATACAATAAAAGGATAATATTTATTGTTTCGTGCTCATTGTACTTCAAGAGATCTGAAAACTTCGGAGCTAAATTTCCTCGGATTTTCCAATCCAAAGACTAGATTAAAAGGTTCTTTATTTGTATCTAACATATCTGCTAGCAGAAGAGAGGAAAGGATTAGAATATTAAGGATTGGAAAGTCGGTTTCAAAAAGAAGGTGTGTGTATTTTAAGCACTATTATGATTATAATTTGCTACCAAGGACGTCGTTTTAGGTCATGTGAAGTGTGCATCTCATAAAATTGAAATTGTAAAACTGAAATTATTATTTTTTAACTCAATCTTATAGTAAAGTCCTTACTAATCTATTAAAATAAATTTAATCTTTGCATTAGGTCGTCGATTTTATTTTAGAGTCCAAAATATAAATATGATGAACACTTGCATTTCATTTATATTACATACAAGTATTATACTTTGATACTTGTTTTTCTGCTAGTTTGGGCACATAATTTTATGCTGTATTACCAGTACCATAGCGAAGTTCCAGGATGGAAACCATGTCTGAAGTCCAGAACTCCTGAAAGAAATTCAGTCTTGTGGAAGTGAAATTTGTTATGCAGGTCAAGTCTTAGTGAGAATAAATTATTAAGGGAGAAAAGCATCCCTGAGGAGCTGTGTAGTGTAAGGCTTGAAGTTTTTGTTTTGTTCTTAAAGCTTACTTGTCTAGCCTTAGTGAGTCCAAGTAAGACCAACTAGATATCTAGTTGGCTTTGGCCTAAGCCCATGAAATACCTCAGGGCAAGGATCGCAAATTTACGCCTGTCGTTGGCAACAGCCTTGAGCACCTTAGAGGTAACAGTTCAAATTATCTCCGTTCCACCCCCCAATTTTGATGGAGAGCACTCCGGAGGATGGGTCCGAGGGTAGCATACCCCTCTTCTCTACCATAAATCTTTCGAGAGTACTTTCGGCTCGCCGCATACACTTCATATTTACAAACGTCTGCGCCTTCTTCGGGACTGGAACTCGGATGCTTCGGCACGGCAAGTCAGCAATTCTAACCACGATACCGGTTGCGCGACGCCTGAGTTATAGTCTGTATCAATAAGTTCGCATTTGAAATTGTCAGTTTAGCGTAGACTATTCGTTATTTATTGCTTTGAAGAAATTTTGATTCAGCTTATGGAAGGGATCTATTATGGGATCAATTTTTCGGTCTTATGAATAATTTCGTTCGTTACGAACCAAATGACTCCAGTGATTCTTCCGAGAAAGGTAGCATTTCAGTAAGGCTGCAAATTATTGAAATCTGTTTTTTTGACAGTACTCCAGGCAGGTGAAGCATAGATGAGAATTGGCCGGATTGATTGCAATACACCTTTTGCTTGTGGGGCCTAGTACAGTGGAGTTATCAAAGAGGCTCTTGATCTCGAAGCTTTGCCGATAAAGTTGGAGACGTGGGCACTCCGTATGAGAGCGCCGCTGAAATGGGCTCTCAGATAGTTTACTGTGGAGTCTCGGAGAATGTTAGTGAGATCTTTATTGGTGCATTTTCTCTCACGTCATGATTTCGACGCAATTGTGCTGCTTCTCTATTATGAGTACCCATCTTGCTATTCTGTTCTGAAGCTTAGCGATAGTATGGTCAGTTTTCAGCGATTTTGATATGATAGCTGCATCTATCTGCGTAACATGCGGTGAGGCAGTTTACGTCATCATCGAAACTTTGGAATGTCCGTAACGTAAATGAGCTACATGATCCGGCCGAGAATGGATATCAACGGCTTATGTTACACAACACTTAAGAATATATTACTAAGCAAGTACTATAGCCACATTCGAATACATGCAATTCAAACTTAGATTCATTAACACGCATTTTGTTTTAATTTGGTGTTGAACACAATGCCCTTCATGAGCATTCAAAATAAGCTCTTGTTTGCTACGTTAGTATAATAGATATTTTCTTATTATTATTTTAACACCTCAGTTTTCGATTTATGTAGTCTGTAGTAAACCTTTCATTCGGAAGATAAGATCATATGTGTTAGTTAATCTATTGAATAAATCTCATATATTTAATAAATTTATGCTAGTGTAGAGGTCCCATGGTGAGGCAAGACACAATAATAAAATATATAAACTTATTTAACACATCAATACTGACATTCCGATGAGAAAAGAGGAACTGCCACTGGATGCACGCCATTCTCTCCTCTATCCACCGCTCATTAGAAGCGGGCATGCACAGATCTCACAAAACTTCGTACGGTGTTTCCATGGCAACACCACAGAGTATCCCCCCAGTGAGGAAACCGAACGATACACACAAAAAAATATGCAGCATTTATATTATACAATGATAAATGTGAAGGTAAAAGGTATAATATAAAACATATAATAAATTAAACTGCATAATGAAATTTTGAATAAATAACAACATAATATAAGTTATATATAGTAGGTGGTAGAAAGATGTTGAAGGAATTTGACATGTCGTCCGGATTTCGTGATAGTTTTAGGAATATTTGACATGGTAGTTTTCAATGTGTCTGTCTTATTGGAAGGTTTAGTGTTAGTGACAAAGCTTTTATCACTAATGAAAAATTCAGGTTTGAGTCGATCAATTGAAACAGCTTGATTTTTACCGTCCACGGAGATGATAAAGGTTTTATCATGTCGCTCAATGACGGGATGCCGACCTGAGTATGGTTGTTGCAGAGGAGGCTTGACTGAGTCAATTCTCAAGAGAACACGATTTTAAAGATGGATGAATGTGGGTAGGCTCAGAACAGTGTTTTGATGTTGCGATGGGAATTAGAGATTGCATTATGGATCGTAAACGATTTACATATGTTGGTGTCGCTGATCTGAGCACAAAATATCCGAAGACAGTCTTAAGGT
This sequence comes from Stegodyphus dumicola, assembly GCF_044657685.1. NCBI lineage: Eukaryota > Metazoa > Arthropoda > Arachnida > Araneae > Eresidae > Stegodyphus > Stegodyphus dumicola. The sequence continues at coordinate 57,000,499 of NC_140771.1, read as the reverse complement.
ATTACCGTAGACTAACTCAGAACATGTTGCTTGAATGTCGTTTTTGACGGAAGATCTAATACCCAAATGTATAATAGGTAACGATGCTGTCCAGCGAGGATTCTCTTGTGATTTTATGCTATTTTTCAGTTGGCGATGGAAACGTTCAATGATTCCATTTGATTGAGGTCTATAGGCAGTGATACGAATACAATGAGTGCCCAGCAGGTTCGTGAACTCCCTGAAAAGATGCGATTCAAAGTTCCGACCCTAGTCAGTAGTGATAGTGGAAGGGCATCCTAAACGAGCTATCCATCCACTAATTAGAGCTTTACAAGTCGTTTTAGCCGACATATCAGCTTTGGGAATTACTTCCGGCCATCGCGTGAAGCGATCGATTATGGTCAAACAATACTGATAACTTCAGAAATTGGTAATGGGCCAATAAAATCTATGTGAATATGAGAAAATCTGGCATCAGGAAGTAAAAATGTCGAAATGGTTGATTTTGCATGCTTGTGTATCTTGGAACGTTGATATTTCTCTTAAGCCTTCGCGGAGTTTTTGATAAAACAGTGCATGTTAGGCCAAAAGTAACTTCTGCGTATCAGTTTTGAAGTGGCAGATATACCTGGATGCCAAAGATTGTGAATGCTTTGGAAGATGATATGTCTAAATGAAAAGGAAATGAAAGGACGAGGGACATTGGTTGTGAAGTAACAATAGAGACAAACTCAAGCGGAAAATATTGTTTTGAGAGCTTCAAAGAAGAAGATTTAGAAGTTAGTAATTGTTGTAGTTTATGGTCTGCGAGTTGTGCTGAGGCTAACTATTTGAAATCCAGAGTGGGGGGGGGGCGAGAAACAGAATCTACATCTATGCAGGAGACTGTGTCAGCATTAACATTTTCCCTACCTTTAACATATTGTATATCAGTGGAAAATTAAGAGATCTAGTCTAGGTTTCTCAGTTGTGGAGGAGAGCACTTTTCTGCTTTTTGTTTGAAAGTGAATGTTAGTGGTTTTTGATCGGTAAATAAGATAAAGTTGCGACATTCTAACATGTGCCGAAATTTCGTGATAGACTCATATATTGCCAGAATTTCGCGGTCATATTTAGACCATTTCCGTTGACTGTTATTCAATTTTAAAGAAAGGAATGCTATTGGCTCCCATTGACCATTTTGGAATTGCATGAGAGAGCTGCTAATAGCAAAATCAGATGCATTGGTCCAAAGACTGATTTGAGCACCAGGAATTGGATTTCTTAAGAGGGTAGCTCTTGTAAGAGCTTCTTTAGCTGCTAAAAATGCCTTTTCGGCGTCCTCAGACCACGGAAGAAGATTTTCAGTCTTAGTTGGACTGAATGATTTCTTTTTCTTGGAATGACTTTCGAGAAGCTTACTTAAAGGTAACAAAATATGCGCTGCATGTGGTACAAATCTGCGATAAAAACTGAATAGGGCAAGAAATCTGCGAAGCTGTGTTAAGCTTGCTAGTCTAGGAAATTTAGAAATGGCATCAACTCGACCTGGAATGGGAGAAATATCTTCTTTAGAGACTTTATATCCTAAAAAATCTAAGGTAAGAACTCCAAATGTACACTTTGAGGGTTTGATTGCTAAACCATAATGATCTAATCTTTGAAAGAGAGCTCGTAGATTGTTAATATTCTCTTTGGGGCTTTTGAGACAATCAAAATATCATCAATAAATGCATATACACCGGTTAAACCTTTCGTCACCTCATCGATAAACCTTTGAAAAGTGCTTGATGCATTGCACAAACCAAATTTCATCCGAGTACTCTCGAAAAGTCCAAATGGTGTCCAGATAGCAGTTTTATGAACATCCACGGGAGCAATCGGAATTTGATGAAATGCTTTGAATAAATCTACATAGGAGAATATATTGCACCTATGGAGTTCACTTGTGAAATCGACAATACTAGGGATTTCAGAAGAGTTATAAAATGAACGCGCCGTAAGAATTTTGTTGACATTAAGCAGTCGGAACACTTTTGAAATTTTTTCCGTATTTCAGATTAAAATAATTTACGGGCATGTCATATGCATTATTTCAAACATATCACAGAGATTTTTATTATTGTCAAATAATGCTATATTGTGTGAAAGAGATCCGTGCAGGAAGAAGTGACATAAAACCAAAACAGTATTTACACAGTTTGTTGAAATTTGCAGTCTTTTTCCCAGTATGTCATGTCTCCTTTCGAAAAATTAATGTAATGTAGACAACTCTCAGGCGAGATCTAGAGCTACTAGAGACACTTTATAGTAGCCTTAGTGAAGTCTATTCGACATCGCAGATGAATTTGAAGCACCATATATCGATCAATAAAATCAGCTAATTGCAAAGAAGCTGCATCGTCTGTCTTTGTAATATTTCAAAAAATCTGCAGTGTACCCATGTAGCAAAGTTCTATATTTCCAACATTCTGCTTTCAGTATTCATAAGTTTGTAAATTTTTGTCGCAAGGTGGACAAAGTAGTTGCCTCCTACTTCAGGATGCACATCATACACATTTCGCAAATGAATAAATAAATTAGAAAGAAATGAACTATTTTTCGGGAAAAGAGCAAATTTCTTTTTCAGTGGAAGCCATACCTGATAATGACATAAACAGATTAAAAAATTTATATTCAATGAAACATTCCTTTAATTAGAAAACTAAAATGTCAATTGTTTTTCTTTTTATTACGCGCTCCGTACTACACGATGGAAAAAGAGGGATATCCCGTGGAGGATTTTTTTAAAGAAACTGCCACATATTCCCATTACACATGGGAAAACCACGAAAACACTCATATAGCCATTCCTTTCGACTAAGGCTCGTCTATAGCCTTAGTCTATAGACGAGCTTAGACTATAGACGAGCTCCTATATAGCCTTAGTCTATATAGGAGCCTTACGTTCGACAAGACTCGAACTGGGTGTTGGAGAGGGCAGCTGCAGACAGACGATTACATAACGGTTCGGCGAAGGTCAAAAGAAGGAGCGCCGCATCTGATTGGACTATTTTTTATTATTCTTATTTTTTCTTTAACTGCGAACTAAGCGGGGAAATTCCCTTTTTTCACTCAGTTATATGTATGCACTTAATAGAGTAATGTAACGTTTTCAGCTTGTTTGAGATATCCATATTAAATCTTTATATTAATAATCCCTGCTGTTATTATTTAATTTGTAACCTGCACGTTGTAGCCCTGAGAGTTGCAATACTGGGATTCAAAATACCAGGGTTCAGTGGCTTTTATCCCTCACCCGCGAAATGATTAAGCTCGATCGTACCGGGTTTGGAGCTTCACGTTTTGCACATTCGCGTCCCCATTGTGATGATCCTCGTTGCTCTACAGCTGCTGCCTTGGTAAATGTTCAAGACAATACAGGTAGGCGAAATTTACGTTTTTTTTTTTTTTTTTTTTTTTTTTTTTTTGTGAGAAATCCCACAATTCTGCCGAATGTTTTTCTGCTCGCAAAATGTCTTTAGACGATAAACGAAAACTTTTGGTGCAAAAGAGCGCCTGTTTTCGCTGCTTACGAGTTGGACATAGTTCACGGGCATGCAAAACTAAAGTAAAATGTTTAACATGTGATAAATTTCACTATACCATTATGTGCTCAAATGGCGAACCTGTAAAGCCAAATGAAACTGACAGTACTGTTATTTCCAGTAATGTGTTGTCTAATCAGTCAACTGTTAATGAAAATGTGTATTTGCAAACACTTGTTTTACAAATAGTTTTTGAGGGTAAACAACTTACAGTTCGTGCGATTTTGGACAGTGGTTCTCAGAAATCTTATCTTTCAAAAAGGGTTATCGTGTTTTTGCAACTGCGTCCTAAATCGAAACAAACCATTACGGTTTGTTTGGGGGGAGAGAGACAAGTCCTCATTCCGATTTAGTGTTTGATGTTAATTTAAGAAATTTTGAGGGCACTTATGACCATAACATTGAAGTACTTTCTCAAAACAAAATATGTGGATGTGTTCCGAAAGTAGTTGATCCCAATACCCTAAAAGAATTAAAAGAAAGAAATATTACCTTGTCTGGTTTGCAAGCTAAGGAATATGACATTGAATTGCTTTTAGGAGCAGATGCCATTGGGGACATTATTACCGGCAGCTCTTTGAAACAGAACTCTGGTGTGACGGTAGTTGGGACTAAATTCGGATACACTGTGATTGGTAAAGTAAACAGCTTATCTAAAGAACCTACTTCAGCTACTATTCCAGCAATACTACAAAATAATTTGTGCAATAATGTATTTTCGTTGCATTGTGCTAATCTTAGCGTAACTGAACTCTGGAATTTAGATGCAATTGGCATAACAGATCCAACTGAAAATGTTAAACGTAAATTTGCTCACTCTGACACCGTTAAGCAATTTAAAGAGAATTTAAATGTTCCTCCTGATGGCCAATATGAATTGCCACTACCCTTTAAATCTGAAATTCTGTTACCTGACAATAAGTCTATGACTTTTAAAAGGCATCAAAGAACGTGTCAACGAATTGATGAGGAAAATCAGTTAGATGACTATAAGATAGTTTTTAAGCAATGTAAAGACCTAAAAAAATAATAGAAAAGGTTCCTGAATCTGAAATTGATAATTTGAGTTATTATTTGCCCCATAGACCAGTTTTAAAACATACTAGCCAGACAATGAAGGTAAGGCCGGTGTTCGACGCTTCAGCCCGAGAGAGAAATCAGCCATCCCTTAATGACTGTTTAGATAGAGGGCCGAACTTAATTGAATTCATACCTGATATAATTGACAGGTTTAGATTGTATTCCGTTGGTTTATCATCGGACATAGAAAAAGCATTTCTTCAGCTGAGTATTATCCCAGAACATAGAGATTATTTGAGGTTTTTTCTTCCATCTCTTGAAGAACCTATGATTTACAGACACTGCAGAGTGGTGTTCGGCGTTTGTTCGTCTCCTTTCCAACTCTCTGCATCGACAGAGCATCTCTTGGATAATTCCCCTGCCGAGTTTGACGATGTGACCCAAAAATTAAAGCATTCGTTTTATGTTGACAATTGTGTCACTGGGGTTCACGATATCAAACAGCAAGAAAGTTTTATAGTTAAGGCTACAGAAGTAATGGCTCGTGGATGTTTTAAACTACGGGGTTGGGAAAGTAATGTTCCAGGTCATTGTATTTCCCGTAGTTCAGGTATAACTTCTCTTCTTGGAATCTTATGGGATTTGGATAACGATACATTGAAATGTAATCTTAATTATTCAATGGATAATGAGATAAGTAAACGTAATATTTTGGCTATGGTACATAAAATTTTTGATCCGCAGGGTTTTTTGAGTCCAACTACCTTGTTACCTAAGTTACTATTACAGAAGGCTTGGACTATGAATTTAAAATGGAATGATCCCTTGCCACATGACATTCAGAAAACTTTTCATAAGTGGCAGGACGAAATTAAATATCTTGAAAAATTAGTATTCCGCGATTAATAGAGATAAATGAGAATTCAGAGCTGCATCTATTTGTTGATGCATGTAAGAGCTCCTATGGTGCATGTGTTTACATTAGAACTGTAACGCCGGTGAGAGTCAAAAATCGATTGATCAGAGCCAAATCCAGGGTAGCGCCGTTAAAATCTCTGACAATACCCCGGTTAGAATTGATGGCCTGTTGCATTGGCGCGAGACTGGTTCACTCAGTATAAACCGCCTTAGACTTGCCTGATTTTGAAAATTATTGCATGGAGTGATTCTATGGTAGCACTCTGGTGGATTAAGAACCGTGGTGATTGGTCAGTTTTCGTTGCGAATAGGATAAAAGAAATAAACAGTCTGATTCCTTCTCAGTGTTGGCGCCATGTACCAGGTGATTTAAACCTCGCAGATATGCTTTCAGGAGGCTGGTGGGAGAGGTTAGTTCGTGTAGTAAAAGAACTGTTGGGAAGGACACTCGGTAATGCGGTTTTTACAACCGAGGAGTTGTACACAGTATTGTGCGACTGCGAGTCAATAATTAACTCTAGACCTCTTACCTATCTGTCGGAAAATCCGGATGATTTAATCCCACTTTCCCCAGCCATGTTTCTCATCGAGAATCGTAGTATAGGTGTTCCCGATGTTGATTTCTGCGATTCGAAAAGTCTTCGAAAAAGAGCTAGACATCGCCAAAAACTACTTAATGATTTAAGGCATAGATTTAGGAAAGAATATTTAGGCCTTCTGGTCCAAAATAAGAAGGATCCATCGTCAGAGCTACGGTTGGGTGAAATTGTCCTAATAGGAGACGACATCAAAAAACGGATGCATTGGCCTTTAGCTGAGGTCATTCGACTAATTCCTGGGAAAGATGGCAAGGTGAGAACTGTAGAACTAAAAGACTCAAGCTGGTACGCTGCTTCGTCCCATTCAGCGAGTCTTTCCATTGGAAGTGCAGTTAACGGACACATCCACTGATCCCTTAAACGATAACTCTTTTACCAATCCTATTTCTAGTGATGAGCATTCAGATTCTAATGACTCTAGTAACATCCTGCAAGGTGCTAAAGTGTCAAGATTTGGACGTGTGATCAAGGTGCCTCAGAAATCGAATCTCTTCGACCAGGTACTGTATGTCTTTGAGCCAACCTGAAGTCGACTCAAAGAGGGGGAGAATATTGGAGACGGCGGCTGCAGACAGACGATTACGTAACGGCTCGGCGAAGGTCAACAGAAGGAACGCCGCATCTGATTGGACTATTTTTTATTAATATCATTAATAATGCACTTAATAGAGTAATGTAACGTTTTCAGCTTGTTTGAGATATCCATATTAAATCTTTATATTAATAATTCCTGCTGTTATTATTTAATTTGTTCAGTGGCTTTTATCCCTCACCCGCTAAATGGCAGTGGTTGAAACTAAAAATTTTGAGAGTACACAAAATCACCAAGCTCTCGAACGCAAGAGGATTTCCGTTAAAATTGAGACACTCCTTGCTACAGAACTACCCAATAAGGCAACTTAATGCGCCAATTCATCCGTATTAGAATCGAAAATGCTTATCAACGAAAATGAAGAAATATTTGAAAGCCTATGATGCTCTATGGCTACATAGTTTACATGGTACATAGTTCTTTAATACAAGCAAACGCTATTGCGATACTACCCTACTTGAGCTTGTTATTTGCGAAATTTGGCAACATCTAATTGTCAACAAAGTTTTTTTTTATAAGTAAAGAACGGAAGAACGTGGTTTTGAACGTTGGATTTAAAACGTAATTTCTTCGAGGTAATTCACTTCAAGCTTTTTATAGAAAATTACCTAACTGTAAGATTAGTAAAGATCAGTTTTGAAACTAGGTTTTAGAGACGTAATTCCAGCGTTTTTAGTAATTTTCAAATACTTGCTCATGAAAACTTTCCAAATTTTTAAGCGCTTCATTTAATTTGCAATAACTTGTTTCTTTTTGTTATTCAGTTCATGATACCAACTACGCTAATTTTGTGTAGGATATTTTTTTATCACACATAAACATAAGATTATTGATTTGTATAATAAAGGAATTAATGTGAATATGAATTCCTCTATATTTCATGGTCGAATTTACATTAACTGCTTATTTTGTATACTTTGTATTTAATAATTTATGACTGTTACTAATTGTATAATTAATAGCAGAAATTTGTAGAGTTTAAAGATGAAAAAGAAAGGTGGAAAGAAAATTAAGAAGTTGGAAGATAAAGAGAAACAACAGGTAACTTTGTTATTTATTTTTGGTAAATGTACTTGTCTGTTTCTACAGTATAAACAGAGCCGGATTTAGTCTTGATAAGGCCCTAAGCTATTTGAGATATGGGGCCTTTTATAAGTCTATTTTAATTGTTTGAGGGCACTAAGCTATAGCTTGTGTAGCTTATACATAAATCCTGTACTGAATATAAAATCTGATATGAAAAAACTGTGGTAAAATCTTAGTATATGGTGCAGCCTTGGCGCGATTTTAAAAATTATCGCCATTAAAATGATCCGTTTAACTATTCATCTTATATGTCCCGTTTACTGCTCATTATAAAGTCGCCAAAAGCAGCCAAATCTCTTGTGCACCGGATACTAGGATTAAACCAAAATTGTTTATAATATAATGAAGCATGTATGACTGTAAGAGAATCAAAATTTACAAAAAGAGCTCAATATTTGTTCGCTTCAAAATCTTTCGTGTCGGGCGCCGATCTACTCTCTTGTAATGCCGCCTAGATAAGATGCATTGTCTTGAGCTGATGGGCAATTTGCCCTGCTAAGCCTGGAAAAAAAATCGCATAAACTTCCAATTTTTTGCACATTTTGAGAGGAACACGTGGGGAGTTGTCAGAATTAATTTTAAAATTTTGTCATTTGAAGTATAAAATATGTTCTGCTAAACAATACACAAAGTATATTATAGTGTCATTTGAAGTTATAAAATATGTTCCGCTAAACAATACACGGTTAATCTTCGAATTATGGTAACTTGGCGATTTTTTGGCGAAAATTCGGTGACCAACCCTGCTACAGCAACCTGCTAGATTTTTTTTTTTTTTTTGGATGCCATTTTGTTTTCACGAAGTAAAGGCATGTTTTTTTCTTTCTTTTTTTTTTTTTAAACTCAGCATTTTTTTCCAACAATCTGATAGCCGAATTACGCTTATGCTAGAACTTTTATGCAACAAAAGTGCTTAATCATGACGAAGATTAGGTTCAAAATTGGGAGAAAGTGCAGAATCGCCCACTGCTTGCCGCATTTTTAAGAATTGCACATACACGGTATCCATGTACACGTCGACCTATTTTCACTTAAAAAAACATCCCCAAATTGCACAAAAATGGCATTGCGCACACTCTTGACTTTATCCATATACACTACTAAAGTCCTAACTAGTAACCTTTATTGCCAAAATGTCGCCAAACTACCTGTTACCATAATCCAAAGATTAGCCCAATACACAAAGTATTTGCGGTTAAGTGCAGAATCACACGTTTTTGACGCGTTATGTTTGGCACTTTGGAACTACTCTTATATACGACCTTGCTTGGCAACAAACTCCACAGTGCCATATCATTATCTAAATTTTTTGTCTACATTTCGAGCTTTAAGCCTAAAATGTCTCCAAAAACGTGGTTTTCGCACATGCAAAAACCACATTTTGAACACACAATTTAAGCTAAAAATCCGAAACAGAAACAAAAAATTTAGATAGTTTCTAGCCAAAAATATTTGACAAAATGCAAACTAAAAATAAAATAATCTGGAATTATTACCTTTAAGTACGTTAGTTTAAACTGTGTGCATGAAGTCGTGCATGATTCATTTATAGAAACTCTAATTAGTTATTCATACGAAATAACATTTTGTAAGATCTCTGTGTGACCTTTAGCAATTTTTATATAATTATGTCTTATGTGATGATAATACTCTGAAAATCCAAATTTTATCGCAATTATTTGTATGATGATATATCATTGTTATTAATATATCAGATCATTTTTGATACTTCCATATTAGCATAACTACATTGGCACAATAAGGTGCTTTTTACAGAAGGGGGAAAATTGTTTATAATAACAAAAAAATTAATGAAAGTTTCCTGCCACCGCAAATATAGTCCACACAAACAGTTCACGTTCACATGTTTAATCATATTTTGTCAAATGATTTTTGGCTTTGAATTAAAAGAAAGACTTATTTTAGAATACTGTATTGTAAAATTTGTAAAAAAAATATCATTGTTATTATATCGTACAAGGTGTCTGAAATGCAACTATTATGCTACCAGATTAGAACCATCGTTTACTTCCACGTCTATTGCAAAAAGTCAGTTACAGAAGGTCACCAAATCATGTGTATAGCTTTAGGTACTAATGTTGTATCATATGACACTGTGAAGGTTTGGTACCGAAATTTCAAAAACAAGGACGGTTGATCTTTACATTATGGTAACTTGGCGATTTTTTGGCGAAAATTTGGCGACCAACTCTCCTACAGCAACCCTCTATTTTTTTTCCCCCGCCGCCATTTTGTCTTCACGAAGTAAAGACATGTTTCTTTTCTTTTTATCTCCTGAACACTTCTTCCAACAATCTACTATCCGAATTACACTTATGCTAGAAATTTTATCTAACAAAACTGCTTAATCATGACAAATATGCACTGCAAAATTAGGAAAAACTGCACAATACCATCCTCCTTACGCATTTTTCAAAATAACACATACACATAAACCATGTACACGCCGACTTATTTTTACTTAAAAAAAACATCCCAGAATTGCACAAAAATGGCATTGCGCACACTCTTCACTATATCCATGTACACTGCTTTTTTCTCATAAATTACAAAAATTTCACGAAAATACATGACAATTTTCTCAATCTTTAAACCCGGTAAAAAGAACATATATGAAATTACCTGATCGTGAAAAAGTATTTACCCTTTACAAATATGAACATTTCCACATATAAAATAAATAAAATATCCAAAAACTTTTACCTCTAAATCATCTATTACATTATACACGTCACCAACGAATTCATACCGCAAGCATTACAAATACTTAGTATCAAATATTTAAATTATTTCCATGCACGTTTATTTCAACTTAAACGTATACCAAATTCCTACAAGCATAAAATTCACAAAATAACTATCATTTCATTAAAATATCACTAAACCATGTACACGTCGACTTATTTTTACTTAAAAAAACATCCCAGAATTGCACAAAAATGGCATTGCGCACACTCTTCACTATATCCATGTACACTGCTTTTTTCTCATAAATTAAAAAAATTTCATGAAAATACATGACAATTTTCTCAATCTTTAAATCCGGTAAAAAGAACATATATGAAATTACATGATCGCGAAAAAGTATTTACCCTTTACGAATATCAACATTTCCACATATAAAATAAATAGAATATCCAAAAACTTTTACCTTTAAATCATCTATTACATTATACACATCACCAACGAATTCATGCCGCAAGCATTACAAATACTTAATATCAAATATTTAAATTATTTCCATGCACATTTATTTCAATTTAAACGTATACCAAATTCCTACAAACATAAAATTCACAAAATAACTATCATTTCATTAAAATATAATTAAATTCAAAAACACTACTTAAAATATAAATGAGCACATACATTCAATTAATAAAAATTACCTTACAATCCTAATTACTTTAAACTAAATCATTGCTAATAACACTTTTCCCAATAATACCAAATTCCTTTCCACCTTACATTTACAACAATGCATAAAAATAATATCCTCAAATAATTAAAAATACTAACTTACCTAATCTTCTTCAGAATCTTGATTACGTGGCGGATACACTTTTCTTCCTTCTGTTTCAGAATCTTTAAAATCATACTTATCTTTCAAAGCAAGATACCAGGTAAAATAAATAACATAATAAAACATCTTTATTTCTCTCTCGCACAACCTTAAAAAACATTTATTACTATCCTTTTCAATACCACTAAATACCCATTTCGAATTCACTTTAGTTACGGCCATGGGATCCAAAATTCACAAACACTATTTCACACAACACAGAATAAAGCCAAATAAAAAATTGCCAGATTTTTTCCCGATTAAAGAACAGTAATTCGTCCATTAATATCACATGACATATCCCATGATCTCTCATTTCCCTCACACAAAATAATGCGTAATCAGAACTGAATACTACTCACATTCTTAACAAAGTCTAACTAACCTAATCTTCTTCCGAATCTTCCTTACATGGTGGATACACTTTTATTATGGATTCAATAAAATTACGGAACGATTTTTTTTCCCAATTTGATAAAAGAAAAATTCTCTTTATCACATCTACAATTCACTTTAGACAGCGCCATACAATCCCAAAATTATTCAACCCTACTTCACACAACACACAATGAAGCTTAATACAAAATAATATACATCCACAGATACTTGTCCAAACTCCCCCCTTTTCCGATTAAAGAACCGTAATTCGTCCATTAATATCACATGACATATCCCATGATCTCTCATTTCCCCCACACAAAATAATGCGTAATCGGAACTGAGTACTGCTCACATTATTACCAAAGTCCCAGGTAGTAACCTTTATCGCCTCCAAAATGTCGCCAAACTACCAGTTACCATAAAGATCAACCACAAGGACTATGACATTCAAGAAGCAGAGCTCTACGTTGATTAGACCCACCAACGAGAACTTGTGGAAGAAGATCTGTATGCAACCACTCGAGAGCTAGCTAAGAAGTTGCACATTAGTGTCATGTCCATTAGTTGTGCTATGCATCGCAAAAACTTGATGTACAAGTTCAATCCCTGTTTGCTACATGAGCTGATTCAAGGAGATAAGGACTGCACTAATCTGCTCAAATATCAATGCAGGGACAAAATTCTGGACTGGATCTTTACTTGTGATGAAAAGTGAATTTATTTCAACAACACAGGCTGGAAAGAACTCAAATTAATATATATACAGTACAAAGTCCGTAATCCGAACGTCCATTATCCAGAATGATCTATAATCCGGACCTCAAAGCCACAAACTTACACATGCGCATTTGATGCATGCGTCTGCTACGCATGCTTGTAAAGCCAGTATAGTGTTTACCCATGCATGCTTCCGATAGTGAAGAAAGTAACCGAGAACGTTATTGAAAACGAAAACATTTCGATTTCGACAAGTTAGTCAGTATTCTCGACACAGCAATTACAGGACTTGAACAGTGAAACTTTGTAACTGAACAAGAAATTATGTCAGTTTGTAGAATTAAAGAGAAAGTATTAGCAAAAAAACAAAGCAACTTAAACAACTTACATTGATAGAAATGTCTACTAAAGTAAACCAGTAAATATTAAGCCTTTTTTTGTAAATTAGATCATAATTCTCTTTATTTCATAAATTACGGTTTCATATTTTTAATTGTATAATTTCTGCATGCCATCTTACCAGATTTAAATTGATGATCTATAATCTGGAAAAACCCCTAATCCGAAATCGCCGAAGTCCCAACGAGTCCGGATTACGGACTTTGTACTGTATATATTATATATATTTGGTCTGCGTTCGTTGAGCCCATTGGCAATGTCATAAGGCGCAATTTGACTCACAAAAAGATCATGCTTTGTACCTGGTGAGATTGCCATGGTATTATCCACAAAGACTATTTGGAAAAAGGTAAAAACTATCCACAGTAAGGTGTACGGCAATATGCTAGTCCGCTGCTATCAAGAAAAACACTAAACTGAGTTCTGGCCCAAAAAGGTAATGTTCCATCAAGATAATACAAGACCACGTGTCTGCATTCACTGGCTGGACTCTGTAGAGACTCAAATGGGAGCTTTTGCCTTCGTATAGCCCAGATATTGCTCCTTCAGACTTCTACCTTTTTCCACACCTGCAGCTACATCTTGCTGGTACTGTCTTCCATTGTGCACAGGATGTCCAAAACTAGTTTGATCTATTTTTGTACTCATGGCCACCAAGTTTCTGGGCCGAAGCCTTTGAAAAACTATCAAAAGCGTTGTCAGAAAATTGTAGATTTGGGTGGTGATTAGTACCTGCACTAAAAGTAGTGCTTTCCTGCTTTTTTTTTCTAACTTTATTAACAACGTTTTTTGGTAGATAAATTCATTACAACTAGATACATTCATTTAAAATTTTATATTTATTCCAAAAAATCAATTAGTAAATATACTTACAAGCACATTTTTGTTTCTTTTAATCTGGCTGAAATTTCTTGATGAATAGTTTGAGTTCCCCCTTAGTGATTTTGCAGTAAAATTATGTACATTTGAAAAAATTATATTCCAGTGTCTTCCACTGCAAGAAAATTTCATAAGTGCATTTTTTAAGATTGAATTTGAGACAAAAATATCCAAATTTATCTGCTAAAAACAATTGTAACTGGAAATACAACTAAAAGAATGCATAGGAAAATTGTGGCATTGCTTGTTAAAACTGAACATTTGTTGTCCATATGGTGCTTGTTAAAACTGAACATTTGTTGTCCATATGGCAGCTTGTACTAAAAAGTTAGCATGGACTTCTACTAGAGTGGTTTCACTAATATGTAACTACCACATTTTTTATTGCTTGTATGTAAATGTTTTTATTTTTATTAAAGTTTGTATATTTCTTAGGTAACAAAGAGAAAAGACGATTCTTTAGAATTAAGTGATGAAATTTCTGAGGGGTAAGATTTATTTAATACATAATATTTGATATAAATACAGTCAAAAGTCGTTAATTCGGACACCCATAATCCGGAATGATCTATAATCCGGACCTCAAAGCTAAAAACTTTCTGCGTATGCGCCGCGTTGGCACATGCGCACAGGCGTTTTACGCGTGAGCGTAAGACCTTGACTACTGCACATATGCGTGTGCGCAAGTACAGAATACATTTTTGCCTGCGCGTTTAATGTATAACGGATGGTGTAAGCTAAAGTTATCTAATTATCTATTTTAGTTAATGTTAATGATTGCGTTGTTCCTTAATCTTCGAATTGGATCCCGCTTATTATTTTTTGCAGACTGTAAGAGCAATTTTCTAAAAGTAAACTTGAACTTTCGATTATATCAAATAGAATTTCCGATGCTGGAACTTCCAAAGGATCTACAAAACGAAAGTATGTTTCGATGTCCAACAAACAAAAAGTGGAATTGCTGCAAAAAATGGTTAAAGACATGAAGAATGTGACAGAGAGGTTAGTGAAAACGAAAAAATTTCGATTGATAAGTTAGTCGGTATTCTCGGCACAGCAATAAACGGGACTTGAACAGCGGAACTTTGTAACTGAACAAGAAATTATGTCTGTTTATAGAATTAAAAAGAAAGTATTATCACATAAAACGAAGCAACTTAAACAACTTACATTGAAAGAAATGTTTAATAAAGTAAACAAATAAATATTAAGCTTTTTTTTTTTTTTTTTTTGTAAATTTTGATATCCTTTAGATCATAATTGTTTTTTATTTCATAAATTACGGTTTCATATTTTTAATTTTATAATTTCTGCATGCCATCTTACCAGATTTAAACTGATGATCTATAATCCGGAAAAATCGATAATCTGGAATCGCCGAAGTCCCAATGAGTCCGGATTAATGACTTTTTTGACTGTATGTTGTAGAGACTTAATAGTTTAATAAAATGATTTTTTTAAGTGGAAAGCTAATTTAAATAATTAAGTAATCCATTCTTTAAAACTGAAACCTTATAATTTGAGATGCACAACAGTATGTTATCACAGTGTCATTTTATCCAGTTTAAATGTCATAGTAATTCAAAATTGCACATTATAAAAAGGATTTTTCAATGAAATCAGTTATGCGTCCAATACCCTCAGTACAGAGTAAGGGAAAAGAAAAAGTTTTTTTTGTCATTCTGTACTGAGACAAAAACCCTTGAATTTTGATTATTTCTTCTTTGTTAGTATCTGAATCATTAATGCCCTATTCACAAATACACCTATTGTGCTTAAAGTCTCACATCAATATAAAGCAAAGTAGTGTTGGTTTGTCATGGGAGACTGTGGCATTTAAAACTCATGATTTTATATAAAATAAATTTTTTAAATTTATTTAAAAAAATCTATATTTATATGGAAACTGCTTCAAAAGTTAATCACTGGATGTGTAAAAACAGTCGGGCAGCTTATTGCTGTATCTTAACTTCTAAGTAAATTAACACAGAAAGGGTTTAAAATAAACCTTTTTATCAATCTGTCGCCAAACATTTACTCAATCTATATGAAATGGGCTGCGCAGCTTCCGGGTATAACAGACACACAGATAAGTAAATATGAGATTAATTAAAATATGAGATTTATCACATAAAGCATGCCTTCAAGCTTCAGCTCATACCCTCAAACTCTTGCAAGCAATTACAGTTAGCAAGGCTAAAGCTGATTAAAATAATTCAAATGCTTGGATATATAGTTGCAAGATGGTTACTGATAGCTGCCACAAGAAACTCTCAAACTTAAGAACTCTTTGCTTTCTAATTAACTAAATGAAATTAGCTACCTAACTAATTAATCTGGTAGGAGTTGATGGAAGTTGAAGTGAAAAGAAGACAAACTGATGAGTGTCTAATAAACATAAAAATCCTGCATTTAAAAAAAAAAAAAAAATAGTCAATTGTGGCAGAAATGGCAACTTCCTCACTTGAGAGGAGATTTTTTACCAAATAATTGAATATATATTACAAGAATTTAGCTGTTCATGTTTTGTAATTGCACATATAGAAATTGCAGCACGACACAAATAATATCGAATAAGGGAAATATGTGAAATGAGTAATATAGTGAAATAAAATCATATAAATTATTTAGATCACATACACATGATCTTATATTTCAGAAAAGGAAAATGAACCAATATTTTAAAATTATCATATATGTTACTACATGAAAGTTATAAATTTCTTAGTGTAATATCATGCAACTTTAAAAACTGCTTGCTTACAGGGTTGTCACTGTAGTTTTAAAAATTTCTTAAGTATACAGTGACACTTCATAGTATATGACTTCAAGTATTGACATAAAAGAACATTTCTTGATGAATCTTTTTAAAATCTGCTAACCTTCCTCAGCTTCCTTTCACATTATACGATCATGGACACTACCTTCAAAGTTCACACGCTGATACATAAAAAGGGATTGCTAATTCATCTTTATAGTATAAATAATTTTTATGTTCATTAGTTGGATAAGGCTTGTTATGATGGGTGGCAGAAATACAATTCAAATGTTTTCCACATTTTTTTCTAGATTTGAATTTAGACATTCAAAAGTGAAATTATTTTGATATTCCAGGTATTTGTGTGCCTGTTAGAGAGATTTTACTGTTTCATGTCTATAAAAGTCTTTATGAAGCCTTTATTTTGTACCCATTAGTCATAGACATATACCTCCATTTACATAAAATGTAAGATGATGCAAATGATCATGTTTTGCCTTTTTAAAATTTACATTTTTTTTTCTGTAAAAGTGTAAAAATAGTTTTTTACTGGTCCTTGTAGCATCTATAGTTATATTTAGTAAAAGTTATTCTGAAAAATGGAACACAAAATCTTTGACTTAAATATAACAAAAATTAACCAAGATATTTATTTTCAAAGTTTGGGATTTTTTTAGATTCACAGTTTCAAGAATACTGAAACAACAACAATAAAAAGGCAGTAAAGCTTTTGATATAGAAAAACTGAAGTGAAAAACATTAAAATTAATTAGACTAGAGGTGGAAACATGATTATTGCTGCAGTAACATTTTTTTTAATAAAAAATAGTTGGAAAATAATCTATGCTCAATATGCTCGAAATTTAATATATCAAAGCTTTCTGATCTAACTGGACTAGACTAGGTAGTATGAAACATTATTGTATTTTGATAATTATAAAACCGTGCTTATATTATTACATTTGGAAGCGTTACCTTTGATGAAGATAAATGTAAGTGACCAGGTTTCTAGATTGGTTGGGATAATGCATTTCAATAAATTGTTGTACTTCAGGATATGTCCTGAGAAAATCCTAAATTCTGTAAACATTCCTGGATTTTGTAAATATAGTTGAAATGAATTTAATTTCATTCTATATGTTCATTAAAATGTTTTTGTGCAATCAGAAATGTTCAGTAATGAAATATAGTCTTACTTTCTAAGTATACATTTTAGAAGACTTGTGAAGTCCACAAGATGATCAATTTATGATCTAGATGCATTTTGTTCTTGGAAAATGGGCAATGACATTCAGTTAGCTGAAATTTTTTAAATGTATCTACCTCATTTTGGAAATATTGTAGAATGTAAATGCATAAAGGAAAATTTAACTTCTGAAAAAAATATTTTGTTAAAAAATAATTTTCTAATATTATTTGATTAAATGAAATATTGTATTTAAAAAGATACAAAAGTCTGAAAAACTGAAACAAAAATTAAATGTAAAACACAAATTGAATGAAATGGAGGTATATTTTCTCATAATTAAAATGATGCCCTCTCCCCCAAATAGCAAACTGAGCACTGCTGATTGGAAACAGCTGCAACACAGCATGTGTTTCAAGAATAAATAAACTCATATAGTGAGTACTTCTAAAGTGGGTAGTATTTCTGAAAATTTAAATGAACATTAGTATTCAAAATCTCTGATTGTCGTATTTTCTGAGGTAATCTTTGCAGAAGATCAAAATAATTTAAAACTTAGGTCGTGGTTGGATGGTTTTATTGTTTCATGTGAAGGTACTTATATAGCTTGGCAACCACCATAGCATGGTTAGGCAATTTTTGTAGGTATTTATCTCTAAAATAAATCAATAAAATAAGAGTGAGCTCTTTTTCTCTATTGTTCTAAATGAAATTTCATGGTTGTCATTTTAAGAGTAGATTCTAAGCAATTGTTCCTTTTTGTAATTTTGTGGCAAATACTGTATTTCTGCAGAAAATTTATTGCAGTTTCTTCTATTACAGGCAAATCTAATATATATATATATTAAAATTGAGTTCAATATAAAATATATATATATATATATATTTTAAAATTGAGTTCAAGATAAAATATATGATGATTTATGAATTTAAAATAGTTATAACTTGGAATACAACAAAAAGAACACATATCAAGTGGTAATATTAACACTATAATTACAGCTACAGTCATTTTTAACTGTATCTCTATTTTAATTGAACATAACTTTTTAATTCCTTATTTATAACTTTATTATTTTCTGACTTTTTTTTAAAACTTGCGAATGTAACATATTTTTTGGTCCATTTTAAATAATTATTTTAGTCAATATTTTTGTTTATATCTAGAATTACAGCTATCGGTCATTTTGGCCGTATCCGGAAAAATGATATATTTTTCATTATTTTTAAAACTTTATTAGCTATTTTTGGTTTGCTGATAAATAAACAAGTGTATTTTTGGTAAGGAAGATTGCATAGTACACAGAAGTGAATGGGGAGGGAAGAAGGAAGGGAATAAAAATACAGGCTTGGAATTTTCGCATGCCACGTGTCTGCCCATTCCCTTGTGTTAAAAAGGTTATTTTTCTGTCGACACAAATGTACTTTACTTCATTTGAATAGTTTTGTTGTTCTGACCTGTTTATCATGTTGCGTGGAGGCATTGGTAGAAAATATTTGATGAAGGAAGAGATGTTGAAAGGTTTTGAAAGCCTTTCTGGTGGTAATTACACTTCAGAAAGTGAACCCGATGAAGAATTTTATTCTGAAACTGTAAGATTCTGTACTGTGTATTTTTATTTTTAAGTTACAGTTGAATTTGAGGAATCTTAAGAACTTGGTAAGCGAATAATCGCTTGAGTTCGTAAGACAGTGAATGAAACTCGAAAAAGGTTAAAGACCCTTTATTATTCCAAATTAAAGTTTAACAGAACTCTGTCTTGGAGTTTTACAATAAAGCCGACAATCGGGCTTGAACTTAAGATACTAAGAAAACTAAACTAATCTTAATGAAAAAGATGTAGCCGAAGCTATCAAACTTCTAACAGAGTTGGCCCCTTAACGCTAATAAACTGTGAAGCTATCAAGGGCCTAAAGTATGTCCGAGCATAATAATAGCATAAGAAAGAGTAGCCTAAAAAGGCAGACGCGTGCTAGGCAGAATCTCTGGTTCTCTCTCACTAAGACAGTAGAACTTCACAGTTAAATACTACTCTTTAAATCTGCATTCAAACTACATTCTGGCCGGAAGTTGTAAGTTGAAATTAAGAAGCAATAGGAAAGGAACTTTAACTAAAAATTTAACTGCTAGGAAAATTAACATTATCCTTACCAAACTATATCCAATTTATTCGATGAGGACTATTATTCCTACTGAAACAAAAGAATCCGATTCGTCTGATGGAGAATCTGTTCACGAAACAGAAAAGAAAAGTAAAAATTTATACCAGAAAAATATTCCATTGCCTTCCAGGTATAGTAAGTTCATATAGTTTCTGGAAGTGAAATCAACAGCCGAAGTCGAGCTGGAGAAAGTAATGAAAGGCAACAAAACAGAACTCGAGAACAAGGAAGATGTATCCAAAGTAAGGAAATTTAAAATGATGAAGAAACAACGAATAATGGTTCAGTTTGGAAAATAGGAAATATTTCTGCAAGTCTTAAAGGGAGACATCCTCAGCAGAATGTCTTATGAGAAGTAGCTGGGCCAACCTCATACGCAAGGTGAAAAATAATTGATGGTATTTCAAGTATTGCTTACAAATAGTGCTGACAATGGACATTTTTTTTTATTCTGCTGGAATCAGTAAAAGAAATGAGTTCAGGGATGAGCTGCGTTAACACAATAAATCATTCAAAAAGGAGAAGTACTATTCTTTCAAAAAATGAGGGATTAGCTCTGTTCTAGTAAGATTGCTAAGCATGACAATATAGTGTTTATGTCTTATCAAGGAAAAAAAAGAAATGTCTTGCTCAAGAGTATCAAGCACCCAACATTGGAAATTGCATCTAATGAAAAAAAAAGGCACTGGAACTTGTGAATTTTTACAATTTGATCAGATATGGAGTTCATTAAGACACAATAGTGCTGACTATAATGGAGTTCATGTTTTGGACCAGATGACCCAAAAATACTTAAATAAAAGTCCTTATCCAGACTTTGGCCAGTTCAATTTTTTTTTTTTCTTTAAATCTTGATTTCGCCACAATAAATGCATGGATAATTTATAAGGAAACAACTGAATATAAGAATATCAGCCATCATGATTTTATTTTGAATATGGCTGACGAGCTTTAAACGATTTATCTTTCATCCAAAATTCAAAAGCTTCCTGTATCTGATGAAAAGAGAATTGATACTTTCGTCAACCCTTCCCATAAGCTTAAGTTTGTATGAGTCAATTTATTAATTGATAAGAGGTTAAAAAACATTCAGAGTGATTTTTTTTCTTTCTTTTAGCTGTGTGTTATATTAAAGTATCCATCGATTAATATATTTACTCACTTTATTTTGCTCTTTGTTACATTAAAATATTTTTTGGTTGCATATATTTACTCAATTTACTTTATTTACTTATTATACAAGCAAAACGTATCATTATAAGTATTAGCTTTACATAATAATAGCAATAAATGAGCCTTTTTTTCTAGTCGCAGCAAGTGGTCAAAATTACCGCTGATCGTAATTGTAGGTATACGGAAAACGCCATAATGCTAGTGTTCATTCTTAAAATTGAATAGATAGGCAACTTCAGCAGTTGCTAAAGTTTTGCATATTCTTGAAAATTTATTCTATTGATGTGAGTATGCTGATATATAATTGTCTGTGTCAGTAATTACTAATAAATGAGCTACTATAATAAATAGATTAAAACACTGCGTATATTAATTTTCTGAAATAATAAAATCAAGCTGCAAAGAACTTTTTTCCATACACTGAAATTTCTTATGTATACTATGGGAAAAATCTTCTCTCTTTAATATATATATACACAAGTTATTGCAATGCGTGCAGAAGTGTGTACATATTTTTCTGGTTCAGGTAAAAAAAAAATCCAAGCAGGGCTCTGCATCTACATCTACATTCATCATACTGTAAGGGGCTTTATCTAAGTTTGTATATATTATGTATATTAAAAAATATATAGATTAGTCTTAATTCTGAAGTTTTAACAAGTAAAATTCTCAAACATTTCGTGAAATTCTTTTTTTTTTTTTTTTTTTTTGGTAGGAAAAAAAGGAAATTTGCTTCAAACTCGGAATTGTTTAAATCTGATATAAAAGGTCTCCATAAGAAGAAGAAACAAGTGGTGAGTACTTTTCTTTGTTTCATATTTTCTGTTATTAGTTATTTTCAAATAAAATTATGATTAATCTAGTAAAATATTGGCAAATGGTCATAAACTAAATTAATTGTCTCATCAAATATTTTATTAGTAGAATATTCTTTTTAATTTAAAACAAATTATGTCAGGCTATTTTTTTTAAAATTTTGTTTAAAATAAACTGAAAAAATCATTTAATATTTTAAGAGATTTAGCAAATAAGTTTTTTCCTTCACCAATAGTACTTATAAGGATAATGTATGTTGCAGCTTAAAGCAAATTAAAGTTCTATAACTGAGGTATTGTTGATGAAACGTTTACCTAAATTGTAACTTATTCCTGTATTTCATGTATTGTTCCATTGTTTCTTGGCTTAATTGCCTAAAGGTTAGTTCTTATACAACAGAAATTTTTCAGCATTGTTTTACCATTAATTCTCATTTCAGTGTACATTTAACCTAACTAAAATATAGTATATAATAGGTATTTCAACACACACACACAAACAAACTAGCAAGCATGCACATGTACTTCCCACAAACAATCAAAATGTATAAAGAACTTTAATAATAAAGAACTTTAATGCTAATAAACCATAATTTTATTAAGTAAAGTATGGCATTGTATATAATGCAGTATATTATACATGATTGATAAACCATTTTGATACTGTTCAGAAATAAAATTAATCTTACAGTTTTCTAGTGCGAGTGGTGTAAGTAAGATTAAAACTGTTTTTAAATTTATAACTAGATTTTCCCGATTCAAGTTTTTTTCCCTTTGATTTCGAACTAAAATCATTCAGTGGAATGTTGTAGTTTTGATAATTAATGATGAATGGAGAATAATCATATGAATTTAAATCACTCTGTATAGCAGAATTATAATAATTCACATACCTCATGTCCATGGATAAAACAGAAGGAATTCTGCAGATTATAGGTCACATTTTTCTGAGTTTTGTTTACACTTCTCCCTTCCTGATTTTTTCATCAGGTATAGACTTTCCACACATAAATAGCTAAATACAATATAGTAGCTAAATAATAACTAAATACAATATGTATATAATAAATAGCAAAATGTTTTAACAGTTATTTAATCAAGATTTATTGAATATAAATCACTGTATAGTAGAAAGTGCATACCTTCTAACTATGGGTAATACAGATTAAGGAATCTTACAGATTCTAGGTCATATTTTTCTGACTTTTGTTTAAATTTTTCTCTTTCTGAGTTTTACATTAAATACAGATTTTTTGCACATAAATAGTTAAACACGCATATACAGGGTGTTCAGGATAAATTTGACGGTTTCGTAAGGAAAAAGAAAATCCGCTTTGTATCTATTAAGTATAATGAATTGAAAAAAAAAAAAAAAAAATTACAGCCAGAGTAAATTACAATACTATCAACAAGATTCACTCAAAATAACCACCATTAGCATCGATCACAGCTTTAATCCTGCTTCGAAACCTCGAACAAGCTGATGCTACAGTCTCCCTGGGAAGGGCCTCAAAAACTGTTTTAATTTTTATCCATTAACTGGGCTTTTGTATTACTAGAAGTGCGATTGGTGTCTTTTTCAACTGTGCCCCACACAAAATAATCCATGGGGTTAAGGTCTGGAGAGTTTGGAGGCCAAACATTTTCTCTGGTGAAGTCGTAGAAATTTTCAGACAACCATTTTTGACTTTTCCCAGAGGTGTGGCAAGGGGCCGAATCCTGCTGCCATACATATGGCCTACCTTTGGCTACCCTTGTTATCCAGGGCTTGACTACATTTTTAAAGCCTAAACTCCAATGCCAGGGTTCTTCAACACCTGTTCCTGCAGATTTGCGAGAAATTCTGCTGTACAAACACAATCAGATCGTCTGCTAGGGATCTTTCTTCTTGCTACATCCTCATAGTCACCATTGCAAGTCTCTAGTTCACGCCTGATTGTTTTTACTGTGTTCAGGGAGCATTGGGCAGCAGTCATAATATCCTTATTTTGATGGCAGGCACGAATCATCATGATGCAAGTTATTCTCTTCCATGATTCAGGTAGGTGGGTTCCAGTCATCCATCCTTTCTGACATCTTGTATATGAATGAAGAAGGGTCCAAACTTTTAAATGACGAGTAGTGTGTCAATACCTCCAACCTACAGAAAAATATAATCAATTATAAATATGTCAAATTTATCCCGAACACCCTGTATTTTAACAATTATCTAGTGAGGATTTATTAAATATAAAATTATTATATTTTTAAACTTGTGGAAGAAATTACCTTCAAAATAATCTTCACATTCTTAAAAGAGAGAAAAAGTAAATACCGTGTGATTCTCTCATAGTGAGGATTTCCTAGATTAATTTCTTATGCTCATTCTGTCATTATGTTCTATGTAGGCACAGATAAATTAATAATGCTACAAAAAATGCTAGAATTGAAATTTGATTCATTAAAAGGAATTTTCTTTTCTTTGTCATGTTTGCCATTTTTAACAGCAGAAAATTCAGTACGTACTGGTGCAATTTGTAAAAACGAAAAAGAATGATGATGTAAGTAATCATTCAGTTCTGTAGCAAAAATTAACTTATTACGTGCATAAATATTATTACATATTTATTTTACTTTCTAATTAGGTATTTATTCCAAAAATTAATAAATAAATCTACTTAACAGGCTGATTTTTATTTCTTTTGCTGTGGTAGATATTTAGTGCTGACTGCTTTAACAGATTCAAAACAATTCTTCCCTTTAGTGATTTTGCAGCAAAATACTGTATTTCTGCAGAAATTTTACTCTCTTCCCTTCCATTGCTGCAAATTCCACAAGTGCTTATTTAAAAATCGAGTTTAAGGCAAAAAATACCACAATTTGTATATAAAATCTATTGGAACTTGGAATACAACAAAAAGAACATATCTGAAATTGGTGATGTTACTTGATTGCAAGAGTGCTTTGAGTACTGCTTCCAGATTTTGGCCTATTCTGAAAATTTGGTGACAGTACTACAGTGGTTGCATTAATATGTAAGTACTGAAAATTCACTACAGGTGCTATTTTCTAGAATATATTTCTATTCATTACAACATAAATATATTTGCTCATTGAGCAGAATGTAAACAGACCAACTACAAATATAACCCTACGATAAGAAGAAAAAAAAAAGAAAAATTTTTTTTAAAAAACTTGTGTGTGTGTGTGGTAGCACTTGTGTGCTAAGCTATGGTCAGAGGATCGTGACTAGTAAAGAAAATAATAATAATAATAAAAAAAAAAAAAAAAACCAAGTCTGTTTCATTACCATAGCTGAATCTCCTAACAAACAAATTAATAAAATTTTTAGGGGAGTGTTAGGAGTATTACTAGGGGGACAGTGGGTTTGTGCTATCGCTTCTTGTATTCCTCCTAAAGAGAGGATTCACGGAGTAATATAATACACATAGTGTGAAACCTCATGTCCAAAAAAAGAATAAAAACATTCGTCTTTAACTGAAAATCTGGTATTAAATCCAGTTTTTGTGTGCAAAATTTGTTGTGTACGTCCCCCATATTTCAGCAGATGAAAAATTTTACCACCACATTTTGAAAATCTGGTATTAAATCCAGATTTTAAGATAGAAATCCAGCCTTTTTGAGTATACTGTAAATGAAGTTAATCGGAATTTCATTTTTCTGTAAAATTTTAGTAAGAAGAATTTTTTGCTGTTGTTCGATTTCTGTGCATACTATTTTAAATTCTGGTAATTATAAATTATAATTAATTATTCTGGATTAATAATTATATTTGCTGTTTGAGAAATGTTGGTATCCTAGGCACATCCAGGTACAGAGTGAATTTAAACAGTGATTCATGTATGACTCACCTGCCCACGACATAGTGTTTGCTGTTGATGCACATATGTCATGATCATCACAAATGTATTAAAGTTCTGAACATCAGTTCTGTTATACTCTGCGTAGTGCCATAGAGATGGGTTTAGATCTGGTGAAAATTACCAGGCCTAGTGCTTTTAAAAGGACACTTTGAGCCCTCTTTTTTTTAAAAAGATCAAGTCTCAAGGAGCTAAACTGTGGTGTCAGTTCCTTTTTTATACATCAAATTGTAAAATTAAAATAATTAAATAAAAAAACTAAAAGGCTGAGTTAAAGTAGCTATTTTCGCAAATCCTTTCTGCATTATAAAATTTGCTTTCATAGTGAAATATACCTAGTTATGGGCTTTGGAAAATCAAGTTTTATTTACTTTTTACTCTTATTTACTGTTATGAAAGTAGCACCTTTTAAATTTTAAGCAAATATGCATTTCGCGTAATAAAGTAATTACCCATTAATCTAATTTGATTAGTTTTTTATATTATGTGTAAGGGCCATCACCATAATAATTACAGGGCCTGCACCACAATCGCTACAAGGGCTTATAAATTCTGTCTACAGCACTGCCTATATGTAGATTTAAATTAGCCAACATAAAATTTTTTGCTGCATCTGTCCGTTATTGTCTTGCCATGACATTTCTTCATTTGGACAGATAATGCTGATTTTTTTTTAAATTGATGTTTTTTCTGTAGTTTATATAAAAAATGTTATACCCAGTTTTTCAATTAGTAATTTAGGAAAAGAAATGATTATATTCACCTGTTAATTATAGATGTTAAGCAGGGCTGTGGAGTCGGTAGGGAAAATGACCGACTCCGACTCTCTCATATAGTACATATATATATATATATATATATATGTGTGTGTGTGTGTGTGTGTAAACATATATACATGGGTTACAGCTTATTTTTTTAATATAAAAGAAGTAATAGATGCTACAGAAAAAAAAAAAAAAAATTGATGGAATAGAAAATTATGTATATTAATTAGAATTTATCGTGAAATGGAAAAACTGGCATTAGTTATTTCTAAGAAACAGTATAGCTTCGGCAAGATTTTCTTTGTTGGAGGGCCATAGATCCAATTTGATAAACTTCAGAGCTGAGAAGAGTCTTTCCACACTAACTTGATTAGGAGGAAGAGCTATTTCTGTTAGGGCTACTTCTTTTAACTTTTCAGGATAGATTCTTAGAAGTTCTGAAAGAGGTGTCTTGCAAGCGCAATCATATTTCTCTATTTCTTCAAAGGCCGTGTAGAAATCTTGTTTGTATTTTTTCATTTTTATATCTAAAGGCTCCTTTTTATTTTCATTTGCTTTGCCTTAGCCTTTTCAATATTATCCAAAAATATTTCTGAAAATCTAATTCATCGATGGAAAAGGATGATAGAGACTCAATTGCAATGTCTGCAGTTTGACTGTCCTGATTCGAATTTTCCAATTGTTCTGAGAATAATTTCATTCTTAATGAAAGTTCATAGAGGACTTTCTTTGCCTTTTTAATTTGTTTTTCATCCAAGAAAATTTGGTGTTTTGGATCTCCATATATTGAACCTAGCAAGATCTCATTGTCTAGAAAACTAGTTTCTCTTTTCTTCATTGAAGAAATGATTCCTTCTGCAATAAACCATCCATTTCAGACATCCCATTCTCGCCTTCTGTCAATTCTTCAGATTGCAGTTTTTTTGTGGTTATATGTGGTATAGAAAGAAGAGTTTCCCATTCCACAAGATCATTCCACAGTCTTTCTGTTAGTGAAACATTAGGGTTATCTACATCTCCTAAAAAAGTTCTTAATTCTAAAAATCTCTTTATCATCAAATACGAGGGCCATCCAGGAAGTAGATTACGTTTCCGTCTGTGTCCGCTAGGGGCGGGGCTAGCGCGGCCATCTTGGGGTCAGAGCGTTGCACAGCTCAGTCTGCATCTAGCCGTGCTAGTGAGAGGTTCGTGCTGTGCTCCGTTCAGATACTGTGACGGTTTGAAATGTCTGCGTTAATTGAAAATCCTGCGAGGTGCGCTCAGTAATAAGGTTTCTGACTGCAAAAAACTGTAAACCGATAGAAATCTATCGGCAGCTTCGTGAAGTGTATGGGGACAACATTATCACTGAAGGTGGAGTGCGTCAGTGGGTCATAAGATTTCAAAATGGCCGAACCAATGTTCACGACGAAGATCGAAGTGGGAGACCCAGCATAGTGACCGCCGAACTTCTCGAAAAAGTCGATGGTAAAGTCCGTGAAAATCGAAATTTCACAATAACGGAACTTTCTTTGAGTTTTCCACAAATTTCGCGAAGTTTGTTGCACGAAATCATCAGCGAAAAGCTTGGTTACCACAAGTTTTGTGCAAGATGGATTCCAAAAATCAGCGAATGGCTGCAGCGTTGAACTTTTTGGACGCTTACCATAAGGATGGTGACTCTTTACTCGATCGCATCGTTACTGGTGACGAAACATGGGTGAAACATGTGAACTGTGAAACGAAATTGCAATCAATGCAGTGGGGGCACACAAGTTCTCCCCAAAAACGAAGTGGTTGAAGGTAACGAAGTGGTTGAAGGCGCAGGCGGCCGAATTTTTCGACGAAGGAATTTCCAAGCTCGTACATCGCTACGATAAATGCCTTAATTTGTATGGTGACTATGTAGAAAAGTAGTATTTGAGTGTGGCTTTCATCTGTATATAATAAAATTTGTTTCCTATACTTTGTTTATTTTTTTATTCCAAAACGTAATCTACTTTCTGGATAGCCCTCGTATGTACTTCCTTATCGCATTGCTTGGTCAATAATTGCTCCTTTTTCTTCTCGCTTCCTAAGAATGGCATTAATTTTAGGAGTTCTTGTTGCTATTGCTGCTTACCTAAATTTATCAGTGAGATTTGTAATTAATCAGTTTAAATGAATCAGTTTAATCACTAATGGCTAATATCACATCCATCCTCCTCCCTTATGTTTATTTATTACAGTACAAAGTACGTAATCCAGACTCGTCGGGACTTCGGCGATTTCGGATTAGGGGTTTTTCTGGATTATAGATCATCAATTTAAATCTGCATGGCATGCAGAAATTATACAATCAAAAATATGAAACCGTAATTTATGAAATAAAGAGCAATTATGATCTAAAGGGTATCAAAATTTACAAAAAAAAGCTTAATATTTATTTGTTTATTTTATTAAATATTTCTTTCAACATAACTTGTTTAAGTTGCTTCATTTTTTGTGCTAAACTTACAAGCGTAAACATTAAACGCATTACGCGCATGTGCAGAGCATACAAAAAAAAAAGTTTGTGGCTTTGAGGTCCGGATTATAGATCATTCCGGATAATGGACGTCCAGATTACAGACTTTGTACTGTAATAGGTCAGTAAAATAGAAAATAACTATTTATTAATGTATACAGTCCATAAATAAAAGTAATAACTCGTCATTATTTTTTTTTCAATTCATTTTAATTTCATTTCAAATTCAAACAGTCCAGCAAAAACTGGAGTCGACCTGTTTTTAGCGACTCCAACTCGACTCCTTTTATCTCAAAATCTGGTCAAATCCGACTCCACAGCCTTTATGTTAAGCCTCCGAATACTGATATTGTAATTTCTTTCTATTCTGAAACTGAGTTTCTTAAAATCATGTGGTGTGTGAGCATCCAGATCCTCCCAGGTCATAGAGATGCATAGTGAATAACTATTAATCTTTATGATCAGTCAAAAGCACATATTATAGATGAAATTACTTGGTGACTTCTAACAGTTATTTTAATTCCTGATGCTATTCTTTTAACAGCTTTTCATCTGTCAATGCGAAAATGTTAAATGTGCATGATATTATTGTCTGTTATTGAGGTTCAGAGGTACCTGCTATGTTGATCATTATCAATTCAGCCATTGATTTAGTATTATTAGTATATATTATATACTTCTTCAGTATGCTGTTAGTCTTAATCTTTCTAAAGCATTGCAGTTGCATCCGAGTATTGAAGGAAAGCTCAAAATTTGGTAGTACACTGTTCTATAAATGTGTAGCATAACAACTGAGTAGATATTACCAATTTGTTTTCAAATTTTGGTAATCCAGTTTTCCAGCCTATTTCTATTATTCCATAAGGCAGGCAACAATTCAAGAAATATTTTATTTATGACTTAAGAAAAGCATATTTTTTATTGACAATGGAGAGATTTTCTGAAATGCTTATTTTATTCATAAAATTTTATGTGTGTCTTAAATTACGTTTTAAATTTTCATTTTACTCAGTTCTAATCATGTTAATTTTTTTTAAATGACTAGGCACTAACTCCTTCAGTATTTCTCAGAAACTGGCATCAGTCAGCTGTTTCATTGCTACAATAAATTTTTATTCTGAATTTATTTGATTATGTTAATTTGTAAATTTTTATATTTTACCAGAGATTTTTCATTAAAAATGAAATTTTATGCAGGTATCAAATTTACAAGAATTACATGAGATACTTGGTGCCGTTAAATGTCCAGATGAAAAAGAAAAAGAATTACGAGAGTTTGTATTTGGTTATGATTCTGATGACTTAGAAGAACTGGTGGAAACACAAAAAGAAGTTAGTCTTTATTTGTTAAATATATTTTATTATTAATTTTTTTTGAAAAGTACTTTCTCTCCCAAAATAAATGCAGCGTTTACATGTTTTTATTTCATATACTAATAATTTTTATTCAATTTTGAAGTGAACTATATTGGAGGGTGGGAGCACTTAATCGGCATTATTTTTTTTCCTGTTAATAATAATGACTAATAAAATACTGAATAAATAAAGTAACTTTTTAAAAATGCACGATTTTAAAGTCACATAAACATTAAAAAGAGTGGTGAAAATTTCAGATAGGCATAATCATAAATTTTAAATAACTAATGGCACTCATAATGCCATTTTACAACTTTTGCTGTATTGCTAAATGAAAAAATGAAAAATACATTTAACTCTTAAATTAAAGCCGTAATAACAAGTAACCACCAGTAACTCAAAATCACAATTAGTCTGAAGGTAATAAAAAAGCACAGAAAGGAGGAATAACCCATTTATAACTAAAAGAATAATGCTGTTAGCAATTTGTTTGCATTTTTAAGTAGTTTGATCTGATGCAATGTTATACATATCAGATTACTTATTATTTTTTGTGTGGTAGCACATAATGAATAAACTTTATTCATTATGTGCGTGTATACAGAAATCAGCCAACATTATATGCTTAAACGTATTACTTTTAATGGATATTTATCGCAGCATAGCACATAATGAATGAAAAGGTATTACTTTTAATGAATTTAAACTTATTTGCAATCTTAATTTGTGGATATTAATAATGTATAATTTTATTATCAAGTGACTCAACTACTGTGTTAATTATTATTTGTTTATTTTCACAGGAAGGTGAGGAACCAGAAATTTGGAAGCCAAAATGGAAAGATGAAGATGATGAAAAAATTCTGTAAAATTTAGTTACTTTTTCTTTCAAAATCTAAGTCATTAAAAATACTAAATTTGATTGAAATTTACTTTTTTTAATATATGTGATGATTATTCGGATATCATTATAGAAATTTAATAGATTGGCCAGTTGATAAAACAATGTTGATGGCTTGTTCATGCAATTGTAATGCACACTGAGTGATCCAAAAGTAACAGAATAAGTATACAGTTTTTCCAGAATTGCACAGAAAGATGTGGGATTATTTTTTAATAATTTTTATTTTCAGAATAGTTGTTTTTTATTGACAAATAGTGCTTTTGTTGTCTCAGAAGTTCAAACAATGATGCAACACAGCTAAGATTACAACTGTTCATTCATAAGGATGGCTAACTGACAGGCAGAACTCTGCACAGCACTGAAGAGGGTTCGGTTGTAATTCCTCTCATAAGATGGCATATAACTTCTTTCAGAATGGCCTATAATGTTGGCTGATTTCTGTATACATGCGACTTCTGATACGTGTGCATATAACCAAAATTTTCTAGGTATTTTCTAGGTATGGCCATTCATGCAGGAAAGAGTGACCGAGGTCGCAGTTATCATAAGTAGATCAGAACAGGTACTGAGCAGGATCTATGCAGAGATGCTTTATCCTGCATGGATGTTACTGTAGAGGGCATTTTTCTTACTAGGAGGAAATCCTGTTTTGTATTAAAAGTGCTGCATAATGGCTGACTGTGATGGAAACAGTTCAAAATGTCCCACTAAATGTGGACTTCCTGAAAGAAAGATTGATCCTATAATGAAGGATGCAGTGAATTTATGCCTCACAATAATTTTTGTCTGATGCAAAGCAGTTCATTCAATTGTGTAGATTTGCATTTCAAGATACAAAAAGTGTGCTTTATCAGCCTACAGGTTATTTGACAGCCAGTCTGAATTGTTTCCATTTGTTAAAAAACCCAATTTGCAAATTTGTTACATGTCTCAAATTGGTTGATTTTAGTTTAGTACATTTTGAGCTGTACAAGGATAGATTTTAAGGACAGTCCTCAGTGATTGTAATAAAGTTCTGAACAAAACGCCAGTTCTCCAAGATGACTATAGTGCTTTTTGAATTACTGCATTTTTATTTTTTCTGTTACAGTTCTTTCTGCTTGAATCATCTGATATATATATGTAGATAAAAATGGATTTTAAACAGCATTGATATAGTTTCTTATTGAGATTTTTTAAATAGTTGTGTTGCTCATAATTTGTTTTTGAGTCAATTGAATATATGTGTATGTTATGTATTGAAACATGTACAGTGATATTTAGTGTGGTATATTTATGTCATCATCTAGTGAGAAACTTGGTTGGTGCCAAGATGTGATGGTAACTTTACAATAAATGTTTACCCTCCTGAAATCCTTAACATTATGATGAATATTATTGTATTTACCCTGCATATTTATTCCTTTGGATATTTTGCATTTCTTATTTTCATTGTCTCTAAAATTTACCTAATGATAGAATGGAGGCTGTTAGTTTTTAAACATTATAGAATATTGTCAAAAAGTTGAAGATGATCCAGTTCCCATGCATTGAGATGAAAAATCATTAAAGAAAATGCATTTTGGTTTGCAGTAGTGAAAATGGCACAGTAGCTAGAAACTTTTTTGAAGGAAGTCAAATCAGATTTACAATTACATGATGTGTTTAACTGCAGTTAACACTCCTTAAAATTTGCAAAAAGTAACTGAATATACTAGAAAGAAATTTCATGCCTTGGAATAGTTAACTTTGAGAAATTTTGTATACCCAGATAGTTGGAGAGTTAAAGAGTCTGCAAACCAAAATCTCTGGTGCCAAAATTCAGCATATGTTACTTTGACACCAAATAAACTTCTTAATTGGATAAGACAAAAATGCCATGATTATATTTTTAATATGCTCTTTTTCCTTTTTTCCTTTATAGTGTTAAAGAAAAAGCAGAAACCCTGAAAAATTGTCATCGAAGTGTTTATTTACGAGGTGATGAAAAGTACTCAGATTTTGTTCAAGAAAAGTAATTATAGCTGCATATTTATTATTTCTTATGGCATTTTTATATAGTTTATTTTAAATGCAGCAGTTGTACCTCCATACTTGCAATTACAGTCAAAAGTCATTAATTCGGACACCCATAATCCGGAATGATCTATAATCCGGACCTCAAAGCTAAAATCTTTCTGCGCATGCGCATAGGCGTTTTATGCGTGCGCGCAAGACATTTACGACTGCGCATATGTGTCTGCGCAAGCGCAGAATACGTTTTCGCGTGCGCGTTTCATGTAAAATGGACGGTATAAGCTAAAATTATCTAATTATCTATTTCAGTTAATGTTGATGATTGCGTTGTTCCTTAATCTTCGAATTGGATCCGGCTTATTTTTTTTTGCAGACTGTAAGAGCAATTTTATAAAAGTAAGCTTGAAATTTCGATGATATCAAATAGAATTTCGGATGCTGGAGCTCCCAAAGGATCTTGAAAACGAAAGTATGCTTCGATGTCCATCAAACAAAAAACAAATTGCTATAAAAAATGGATAAAGGCATATCCTTTGTTTATCTAACCGTTCCCACATCTGTTTATAAATTTCACGCTGCTCAGCGTGGGGGGGGGGGGAGCCGTCGCGGCGCGCTATGAATTGGAAGTTGATTTGTCAGCACTATCCTTATCTTCAGGGCAGATGTTTTTATTTTATTTGGCTTATAATTCCTTACTAAATGTAGTATTTCATCTCAATGAACTCCGTCTTTGATATGATTTAAATCAAATTTCTCGTCATTATAAATATCATGAATACAAATCAAATAGTTTTCTGGTTGCAATTTTCTAATTCCGGCTATGCGTAGGGTATGCTTTACGCATGCGCGCGTTGAAAGAAATGTTTAATAAAGTAAACAAATAAATATTAAGCTTCTTTTTTTGTAAATTTTGATACCCTTTAGATCATAATTGCTCATTATTTTATAAATTACGGTTTCATATTTTTAATTTTATAATATCTGCATGCCATCTTACCAGATTTAAACTTATGATCTATAATCCGGAAAAATCGATATTCCGGAGTCGTCGAAGTCCCGACGAGTCCGGATTAAAGACTTTTGACTGTATTTATGCATTCAGAAATTTATGTAATTTTGTATTTTACATTTAAAAAATCATATATTTCTACAATTTTGAAGTATTGCATTTAGAACGTAGTGAAATAATATTTTGTATTCTTTATTATTACAGCTAATAGAATCAAAAGAAAACAAGCAATATTATTTTATTGTCTTATAAAATAACAATATATTGGACTATTACCATTCTTTTTGATATAAGAATTTAACTATCTAAAATCAACTTATTTCTACTTCATTTTATTTATTTATTTATTTATTTTAGTTTGTGATATGAGTCAAAGTACAAATTTAGAAAAAAATTTAAATGCTTTTATACGGATTCATGTTATGTATTTTACTCCTGTGCATTCTTCTCTTTAAAGACTAATTTTACCTCTTGGAAGAAGAACAAAAATACATGATGTATACTGTTTCTGGGGTGTAAATAATAATCATAGCACATTAAAAGCAAACATAAAGATACACTTATTATACTATTTATTTCAAAGGACTTATCAATATTCTTTTTATTCTCATAAAAATTTCTTATACATACATTTTACATTGCGGCCATAAGTCAAGTTTCTAGATCATATGCTGGAAAAAAACCTACGGGGAAATGTATGCGAGGGGAAGAAATATGCGAGTAAATGCGGCAATTCGTTTTTTAACTTGCATCAAAGTATAAAAAAATTTTGAACGTCTTCCATCTTAGTTAGTTATTTCAATATATGTCAAAGTACCACAACTGAAGAAAGAAAGGACTTTTACTCAAGCTCACATTAAGGAACGCATGTACAGGGTTCGAATGGTCCTTAAGAGTTCTTAAAAGTCCTTAAGAATTTTGGAATCGATTTTTGGTCCTTAAAAGTCCTTAATTTTGGCCCAAATCGGCAGAAGGTTCTTAATTTTAATCATCTGAAATTTCTGTCTGTTTTTACGACTGCCATTTTGAGTGTGAATCAGCATTTTGGAGGAATATTTTTGGTAATTCACTGACAAATATGGTTATCTTTTGAATGGGTTCATGGGTTATAATTTGCTCCTATTCCTAATATAAATGGTGGGATAATCAAGTTTCTGAGCAAGAAGTGAAACA
Organism: Stegodyphus dumicola; assembly: GCF_044657685.1. Taxonomy (NCBI): domain Eukaryota; kingdom Metazoa; phylum Arthropoda; class Arachnida; order Araneae; family Eresidae; genus Stegodyphus; species Stegodyphus dumicola. The sequence continues at coordinate 56,965,136 of NC_140771.1, read as the reverse complement.
TAAGCATTTCAAAATTATTTCAGTTTTTCTAATGAAGAGCTGTTAAACAACTTTTCGCTTTTAGGGATGTGAATTCCTTTATTAAATGGCTCTAAATTTAGCAACTTATCAACATTTTGGTGATTTTAAGGTCACTTTCCATAGAAAATGTTTAAGATCTGAAATCTGGGAGTATTCCCATGATTTTTTTTAAACATTGTAACATTGATAAATTTCATTAAAATAATGGTAATATATACAAATTATATTTAAAAAATAACATTAAAATAAAACATTTTCCGTTGTCATATACGTTCCATTTTGCCCACTTATTATACTATATTTTGAATCTGGAAAATAAACAAGGTATGTTATAAAGTACAATTTACGAACTAGTTCTTAGCAAAAGCAAAATAGCTATGTAATTTATTAAAAATGTCTTCTGAATTTTTTCATGGTAAGAGTTTTTCCCATATAATTGTTTCAGAATTCTCAGAATATGTATTAATTTTCTCTATAAAATTAATTTTACACTTTTTCCCTCTTTTTTTTTCCCAAAATATTTCTGGCTTTTTGCTGTTACAGAATTTGTAAGGGTAATTTTTCTGTAGCATTTTGGACATTGCAGCTTCGAAAGTTTTAGTAGGATTTAAAGGCAAAATTTATAGACCCTTCGATTATAGAAGATTCCAGAAAAATGTGGGAAAATGGTATTAACATGCAATGGATGCATTTTACAGAAAGTTTGCGATGAATTTCTTTGGAGAACATCTGGAAGAACAATAATAACATGATATTTGAATGTTTTACTTCTGATACTAGAATCTTTTCTTAACATGTTTATCTTCCTTTTATTTTCTCTATTTTTCAAGGGGTACAAGCATGGAAAATATCAAAAATGCTTCTAAACGTATCACATGGCCAGGCATTATAGAAAGGAATTGAAAGCTGACAATTTAAAAGATCCATCTAATATGTTTTAATGCATCATCATGCACAGGGCTGGAACTAGGCATTTTCCCACCTAATGCAATCTCGGTGGATCCTAAATTCTGGTACCTAGTGCCTTTTTAAATTCTGCTTCCAATACATGCTCTAAATTCTAAAAGTTTTCCCATTTCTAGATTTTGTTGCTCGGTGTGTCTGTAAATTCTAAAAATTCTGCCATACCAGCTTTGTAACCGGCCCTTATCCATATATCATTTCGTATTTCTTCTGAATGTTCATATTGCTAAAGAAATAAAATTAGGAGCTTTTTCTGCAAATTCTAAATGTGTTTAGTTTATTTAGAATAGCAGAAATCTTTAATTAAATCCAAAAATTCTAAAATGAAAAGGAAACATGTTGAAGAAAGAAACTGAATACATAAAGAGAAATAAAATTATTCTAAGATATGTACAGTTATAACTATGTAAATTACCCAGTTGCTTATAATTTCAGCCTTTACTATAATTTTTTATTTATATTTCCACATCAGAATACAAATCGCTTAGATAGTTTTTGGAGTTTAATACAGAGTGTGTTTCTGACCTCCGCTTGCTCCTTGCATTAGTTCCTGTTAGCTATGATAATTTGTAACTATTCATCTTTGTATTATCGCTGCCGACATTTGAATTTGTTTTGACGCCATAGTTAATGATCCAGCTTAAAACTCAGTTGTAGAGTCTTTGACCACTAGTCCACATTTTTAGTTCGAATTTGACTCTTCTTGTTTAATTACATCACCACGAGCTGTAATTGATCTTGTTAGCATAAGAACATGCCATTATATTCTAAGTTCTTTTTAAATAAGAACCTTGTTAAACCTTTGTCTGACTTTGTAAGTTACTTTCAAACATAGTGATAATTTGCTTTAGGTCTGGCAAGGGCTTTTGGACTATTTAACCTTTAGCAAATCAAGTAAATCCTCATAGGTACATTGGGGAGAGGTGACAAGTTAGATAAAGCACGCATAAACTAGTGAGAACATTGGTTTGTGTATTGAGACAAATTTCGAATTGTTAGAAAAGAAGCGAAGGAAATCGATGTAAATTAGCCAAAATGTCTGGGAAGGCTTAAAAGATGCATAAATATTTTGTTGAGTGTTGTTGCTACAAAACATTTATGTTTTGTAGCAAAAACTACTTATAATGTGTAATTATCCTAATATCGTTTAAGAAAAAATGTCATAAATTACATGTTTTTAAAATAAAAATTTAATCATGGCCATGTAAATTCATAATGACTAAGTTTAGCTAACTATTGAATTTAATTACTTATAACTAATGCTTACCCTTAAAAATAATCTCTGCACATTAAAGTGAGTTATTGCATTTCATTAATCCTTACTGATAAGATACAAGTTAAAACACAAAAATGTAAAATTTCATGTAAAACTTATTTTGTGCATCTAGTGAGATTTGAAATAATACAAAACAGCTTATCACCTCTGCTGCTTTAGTGGTTTGCTGGAACCTTAAAGAATATTAACTCTGTTACAACCTCTGGAACTCTGCAGGAAGCTACGATGCTAACTGCATCAGACAGAGATCAACTAACTATCAAAACCTGCCAACTGTGCCTGCATTAGGCCTTTCAAGTTTCCACTGATCAGCAGGTCTCTCTCTGGGCAAGCAGCAGTGGTGACAACAGCGAGTCTTTTGCTATGAATCAAACTGATTATGACTTTACTTGCCATTTTTAACCTATGCCGCTTGACATAAAATTTACCTGCTATTTACTAAACCTCTAGACTGAGCAAGAATGTGACAAATTGCATCAATATGAACCTAAGTGTTAGAAAAGCGCTAATAAAATGTCACTTAACTTCTTTAAAAACTGTCCAGCCATTATAACCTACTTATTAATTTCATAAAGTTTATTTTATTCTCAAACTTATTACTAATTATGTTAATTTATGTTTAATAATAATGCATTCTACTTAGAGATCTTTTAGTTTTAGGATAGAATTACAAAAGTGAAGTTCAGGCATAGATAATATTTTTAATTGAATTTATTCAGTTCCCATTTGCTCATAGGTCCTTAATTTTTTTTATTAATAGTCCTTAAAAGTACATAATTTCCGTGTGCAGAAATATGTACGAGCCCTGATGTAGGAAAAGTTTTAAAGGCTTTTGTGCAGTTTCATGCTTAATATGCTTATAATTATGTTTGTGGTTAACTTGTTCATGCTTATGTTTTATATGCATCAAATACATGCTTAACATGCATCAAGTATAAGCATAGAGAAAACATTTTAGGACTTCTTCCTTAAAAAGGTACACTTTTTTAGGGCAGAAGACATGAATGAATAAATAAATAAAAGTGCTTTATTTTTAATCAGCAATGTCATTTTTGGCTTTGGTTTGTGTAATTATGGCAAAGCCTCAAGGGTTACCTGCCTAAGGGGAGGGATGCTTTCGGGGAGGTCTTTTAAGTTAAACTGGCTCCGTCTGCACGTTACATATAGGGAAATTCACCAAAACACCCATTGAGCCCGTTAGCAGGAGTCGAACCTCAGACCACAGTATTAGTGTTGAGCAGTTTTACTGCTCGGCTGCTGGTGAACCATTTTTCTTTTTTTCTGTGTATCAAAAACAAAGTCCAGCATTAAGAATCAGCGTAAATTCTTAAATTCTATTTTTTTTTTTTTTTTTTTTTTTAGTACTAGTTTCGATAGTTTTTAAACTACCTTCTTCAGCTGCTAAGTGCAAATGAACCAAACAAAGGGTGAAGAAAGATAAGATAAGGATAGAGATAAGATAAGGAAAATTGGACAGAAGTTAAGCTACCGGCGCCATCTATTGATGAAACAAGAAAAACTAAAACAAAATTTCTTTAAAGGCTGAAGAAAAAGATGGATTGTAATTGGGGTCATTAACTAGAACAGGAACTTTTTTTTTTTTTTTTTTTTTTTTGGATGTGAAACGCTTCTAAAAAATCTTAATTCACCAATGGAGGACATTTTCTGAATAATTTTGGCTGCAGAAAAATGGAAAGTGGGATTTTCATTCCAACAATGCTAGGCAACAGCGGATTTCTGTGTTTCCTTTTTCCTAACATATGCATCATGTTCTTTAACACGAAATTTTAAGGTTTTTTTTGTTTGACCAATGTCAATTAAATCACATTGGCAAGGAATTCATATCCGGAATGGAGTCCATGAAATATAGAGTAGTCCCAGATATGAAAAATAGATTAAGTTCACAGAAGATCCTTAATATAATGTTATTATGGTAGTAGATATATTAATAAAATGAAATATGGAAAGACTGCTAGGTCTTCTGAGAAGGTAATCTTCCTGTATAGAATAAAAAAAGCTTCTGTGCAATGTATGTGATCTTTGCAAGTAAACTTCTTTCATGTTAATGTATTTAAGAGTATATATAATTAAAGTTATGGTACTTATAAGAGAAAGTTTTTCCTTTTAATTTATGGAACAGTAATATATTGTAATAAGTTTTTTGTTTTTGGTTTGTGTGTGTGTTACAATTTAAAGACTACGGTTTTTTTTCTAAATTTAGTACCTGATTTTCTAGATTCAAAAAACTAATTGGAGAACCAAAGTGGGCAAAGTTGGGAAGAAAAGATGAAGATACTGGCTGTAAGAATATTTAAAATTTTATAATTATTGGAAGAAAAATAATATATTTTCCCTTCTTTTTTATCATAATAAGTGAAAAAAATTTTAATAGTTTAATCAATTTTGTGTATGTTAGATTTTATTCAATTCATTATTTTCATTTCTTTTCCTTTGATTTCTGTATGTTAGATGAAAGTCCTGATGAACTTTTGCAGAAGACTGGCAACTTCATTCAGTCCTCTGAATCCTTACCAAAAGGTATTATAAAAATTCGAAAGTGCGCAAGTTTAGTAGATCCTAATTTAAAATTGGTAAGATTATTTTTTAAAGTTTACTGTTAGCTTTTCTTATTAATGTCTTACACCTGAATAAAAGGTTTGGTTTGTTTTATGTGATTATGGGAAACATTCGAGGACTATCTGCGTAAGGGGGATGCCTTTGTGGAGGACTTTCTAAGGAAAATTGGCTCATATACACGTTACACACGTAGAAAAACATGAAAACGCCCAATGCAGCCAGCCCATTCATGGAATTAAAACTTCGTACCAAACCATCAGTGTTCAGCGATTGTGCCGCTCGGCAGCTGTTGGGTCTCTGAATTTAAAGGATTTAAGATTTTGGGTTTTTCAAATTTAGTACTTTTTATATTATCACACTAAGAAATAGAAAAGAATTATAGTTTACCAGAATAACATAATGATTTAGCTGGAATTGATATAACTATCAATCTGCAGTAATTCAGTAAATCTTTTTATACAAAAATATGACAATAATGCATATAATACCAGTACGTCATGCATTTGTTTGGGCAAAGACTCACATGACGTTCTGATACATCATTGTAAGTAAGACGAGATTTAGCTAGTTTTTCCTAGTTTATTTTAAAGTATTGTGTATATGTTGCAACAGAACAAATAATTTCAGTAGTTTGGTGAACCTTGTTTGGGATACACTGTAGAGACATTAGGTATTTTTTTGGAAACAGGAGAGAGGAAAAATTAGCAGCGCCTTTCACTGGGAATCCAGCCACGGACCTCTGGAATACGCGCTCAGTGTGCAGACCACCACACCTCAGAGGCACGCCAAGAAAGCGGGAGAAATACCTTATATACTTGACCTTTTAAAAGGCGACTGGGGTTTTAGGGGACCTAATCGCCAAGTCCTGGGTGAAGAGAATCTTCATCTAACACCCTTATAGTTCAGGTGCCACTGTTGAGACATTAGGTATATTTTTGGAAGCAGGAGAGATGAAAAATTAGCAACACCTTCGCCAGGAATCGAACCGCAGACCTCTGGAATATGCACCCAGCATGCAGACCACACACCACGAAGGCATGCCAAGAAGGCCGGGGGGGGGGAATACCTTATAAACCCGATAATCACAGAAATAGAGAATATATTTTATCAAAGTGATGATTTACAAGATATCATCTTTAATTAATTAATTAATTATTTTCTTAAAACCTTCTTTTTTAATTACTTCTCTGGCATACCTGTTTGTCTCTTCTATGATATTTCAAAAATATTCATTTAGAACTTCGTTAAAAACATCTAAAGCTTTATGATTATCACCTAGCCTTCCCAAGCACAAAGTATTGATTTTATGTACTTCAGAAAACCATTTTACATCAGGTACATTTTCTTTTTCTACCCAAATCCATTCATCTAATTTTTCTTGAGAATATCTACTATCACTGCCTAATAAGTGTCTTTTATGGCTTTTACGTCTTGGAATAATTTCACTATCATTATAACTTTCTAGTTCGATATATTCTTCACCATTTTCATTTTGAAATTTCTCTTTATCGCCTAAAGGATCATTTTAAAATTCTTCATCAGATTCAAAATCACTATTTTCATTAAAACTGTTGTTGTCACTTTGATAATATATATGTATAAACTTGAACGTTATGACTACTATTCTCTTTTATTCACGAGTTGGGAGAACATCAATTTAATCGAGAATATACAAGTATATAGTCAATATATCCTTTTTCACGTAAAGACTCAACTCGAAAATAAGAACTTCCAGTTGAAACACAGAAATATTTAATGAAGAGCCTATGTACATTATTTATGTTATTCAAAACTCGAAATTTACATATAATATAAATTTCCCCATCATAGGGCAAGATTAATTTTATCAAGAACAATTATTATAATTGTTGATTATCGCTATGCGGCCAAGAATTGATCGTTTCAAGCGTCACACTAAAAACTGAACTAAAAAGTTATTATAATTTTTCTCTACCGCCGGTCACGTAACCTAACCGGCGACAGACGATAAATTAAAAAAAAAAAAAGAAAAGAAAAAGAAAAATTTACTCCACCGGAGGAAAAAAGAAAGAAATTCAACAATATAGTCTCTATTTCTGTCAATATAGGGTTGTGTATCCGAAACAAGGTTAACCAAAGTACAGATCACATTACTCTGAAATAAACCAAAATGAACTAGCTAAATCTTGTCTCAGTTTCAGTGATGTATGAGAGTGTCATGTGCGTCTTTGCCCAAACAAATGCATGACGTACTGATATGTTAAATGTAGCTAAAGGGTTAAATATGCTTATAGTGCAAAAAAAAAATTCAAATAAATGTATACCCAAAGGGTTAAAATTTAAAATGCATTTAAATCATTTAAAAAATAAAATAAGAGGAAATGTTCAAGCTAATTTAATTTGTTTACGTTAATGTTACATAATGGTAATGTGTATTTAAAAGCAAACAGAAATTCAAACTATGAGTTTTTTTAAGTTTGATAGAATCTGGCAAAACACATTAAGGCTATCTAGGGATATCTGTCTAAAAGGAGGGATGACTTCATGGAGGACTTTTTAAAGGAAACTGCCTTATATATGCATTACACATGGAGGAAACCACAGAAACACCTATGCAGCCAGCCTGTTCACCTGGAATTGAACGCAGGTTGGAACTTACAGTGTTCAGTGATTTTAATGCTCGGCCACTGGTGGGCCATGAGTATTATTTTTTAAAAAAATCAGATGTGTACACCACATGACTTCCTTGTATTAGAATATTAAATTATACGCATTTTATCTTTCATTTCATTTGAACTTATTGGATTGAATTAAATCTACTTCTCCGACAGTGCATAATAGAATAAATGCATTCTTTAAAATTCACTCTAGTATTTGTTTACCATAGTGACACTCTGGCGCTAGATTCACTTAACAGTATTAATAATTATATAACAGTTAACTTATATAATAATTATATAACGGAAACTAAGTTAAATGTTATATAATCCAATAATTATATAACAGTTAACTTATATATTTCATTCATATTATAACTCATAATGCACAAAATTTATATCATTTAAAGAATAGAATTATCTAATCATTGCCACATGTTCTATTCAAATACTATAATAAAGCTAGAATGATATGTAAAAGATATTAAGCAAACAAAACAAAAAAGAAACAGTTTTTCACAGACGATTGAGTATTTCTCATTTAATTAATTCAGTTCTCACTTCGCGAGAAGGCAGAAATATATAAAAACTGAAAATATCTATATTAAAAATTACGAAGTAAATCTCAAATACTTATTTCCTCGAAAAAATTCCAGAAAGAATTAAGCATGATTTAATTGGCAATAATAAATGAATGCGTTATCTTTGTTGTTGCGAAGCTAAGTTTCTCTAGATTGGCAACAAATCCACTAGTCTCCTGTTTTAAATGTAAACATCAATGGCTGTCATTAAAAAAAGGCTTAGCGGCAATTAAACAACTTTAAAATTGCTAATAATTCTAAAAATATTGCACACAGATTTACTAAAGGCATAAAATCCTTAACCGGAAGATTTAAAAAAAAAAAAATAAAAAAAAAAAAAAAATAATTCAATCATTTTTAAAGCAAAAAATGTACAATTTACAAACATATAAGAGTAAAGAAACTGAGATCACTGAGCCGGGTAACAGAGTGGATATATATATAAATATATTTATATACGTTTGGTGTGGCCGATTGCAACCAAAATACGAGGTGCACATCTACATGTTATAGCAGTCCTATATACAAAATTTCAACGTTCTGAGGCCACTCGTTTTTGAGTTATTCGAGATACGTACGTACATACGTTCGTACAGACGCCACGAAAAATTCTCTTCAGAATTCATTTTAAAGCAGTTTTATTATTTTTTTTTTGGAGGAAAAGAGTCTTAATGAGATTTAGAGATTTTATGCTTAGTCCATTTTTTTTATCTTTAAAATTACATAAGATAAAACGAAATTTTTGAAACATTCCTCATTTTCAAAAAATTTTATCTCCAATAATATCAGGCATGTCAATCAAATGTTTTAAATATCAAGAATAAGAGAAAAAAAAGTTTTTTTTTCATGACGAAAAGCTGATGCAATTTTCTTCAAATTCAAATGTGGGGCCACTAAAATGCCTTCAGCGGACCACCGGTTGAAGACCCTTAGTGTAAGTGAACATAGAAGGAAAACGGGTAGCTATGGAACTGAATACAGGGACTGGTATTGGTAATGATTTTTAAAACTTTCCGGCAAATTTGGAAAAATAAAATTCAAAATACTAGTCTAGTAATTGAAACATATAATGGAGAAAAACTTATACTTTTAAGATTTAGTACAGTTATAGTAAAATATAAAGGTCAAAATAAAAAATTTAAATCTTTATATTGTTAAAGAAACCTTGATATAATATTTAGTCGCAAATGGATTTCAGAGCTAAATTTAGATTAGATTCAGATTAGATTAGATTTAGATTAGATACAATTTTTAGGTTGTAAAATTGACGCTAATGGTTTACATAAAAGGAATGAAAAAATATCATCAATTGCCAAAGCCCCAAAACTCAGAAATGTCCCAGAAATTCAAAAAATTTTGGAATTACTTAATTTTTATGGGAAATTTTTCCAAAATTTATCAACAATTGCAAATCCTTCATACCATTTAACTAAGAAAGTCTCAAAATGGGTTTGAACGAGGGATTGTCAGGAGGGTTTCCTAAACATTAAAAAAGAAGTGTGTTCCCAGAAAGTTTTGACGCATTATTATCGAAAATTACACTTAACATTGGCAACTGATGCATCACTAGTGAGGTTAGGTGTGGTACTTTCCCACAAACTGAGGGAGGGAACTGAAAGGCCAACTGCGTATTCTTCTAGAACACTTACTGAAACAAAGTATTCTCAAACTTATAAAGAAGCCTTTTCAATCATCTGCAGAACAAAAAATTTTTTTTCTCTAATTAAAAGGCTGGAAATTTAATTAGAGATCATAAACCTCTTGTTGCAATTTTCAGCGCAAAGAAAAACATCCAGTTTTGGCAGCAACAAGACTCTTTCACTATGGCTTAGCTGTACAGTTATTCCAATTTGACATTATTTACCGTAAAACAAATGAAGATGGCAATGCTGGCTTTCTTTCATGATTACTGACAAACTCAGACTAACTGTCTATTCAGGATGGTGTAAATATTTTTCAATTATAGCAGATTGAAAATCTACCAGTCACTGCCAGAGATTTGGCTAAAACTGAGCAGATTGATAATCCACCAGTCACTGCCAGAGACTTGGCTAAAGAAACTGAAACTGATGCTGAACTCTGTCCTCTGCTACATATCCTTGAAAAGAACGGTGAATTGAAAGGGGAGAGATAAAGCAGTCTCCAGGATAGCTGTATAATGCATTGCCAATGTTTTGTATTCGAAAATAATACCATGAGAATGTGTTAAAAGAGTTGCACGACGGACACTTACGGACTGTAAAGATGAAAGCAGTTGCTATATCTCATGTGTTTTGGAATTGAGATAAGGATATTGAAAATACTTCCAGAAACTGTTATAAATGTGCAAAACATAAATTAGATTCTCCAAAGGTCCATCATTGGGAGTATACGAGCACTCCATTGGAACATATTCACGTAGATTATGCGGGACCAGTTTTTGATAATCGTCAGTACTCACTCAAAACGCCTAGAAACCTACACAGTGAAATCAAGCCCAGCCTTCAAAACAATGGAATGTTTACCGGACGTTTTTGCATGATTCAGATTACCAATGTAACTGACATTATTAGTGAGTGATAACGGGTTACAGGTCACTTCACACGAATTTAAGATGTTCATCCAGAATAATGGAATCGAATACAAAACCACACCACCATTTCAGCCATCTGGTAATGGGCTGGTTGAACTGTATGTGTTTGCAATAAAACAGTCTTAAGAACCCTGCAGCGCTAATGTTGAAGGGGGAAATTCGGACAAGATTTGACGTATTGAGACCAGATATCAAGAGGAGGGTGGAAGAGAGAGTTCGAAAAGGAACCTACGAGTTTGCTGACTGAGGATTTAGGGTTAGTGATAAAGTGGCAGTAAGAAATTATCACCCGGGCAACCGAAAATAGAGATTTGGGACTTTTTAACCCTGGAATGAATCCATTAACTATAAATGTCAACCAGATGCATGATGGAGGAACTATTAATGATGCATACTGCATATGGCTTCCTCCAGCTCTTGCAATTTCCAAAGAAGCTGATAAAAGTGGAGTCTCAGAACCATTTAAAGATAATAGCCACTAGCTGGATGAGTCGGCATCATCTTCTGAGCACAGGATTTTACCAGATGTTTTATTCACCATATCCGCTGCTGTTACAAACAGAGTACCAAAGACATCAGCTGTGCCACAACCTTTGTGCTGGTCCACCAGAATTCGACAACTCCCAAACAGACTGAATTTGCAATAAAGGGGGAGGGATGTGTTACAGGACTTAATTGTAATTGAATGGAGGGCTGTCATGTGCCAGGTGATTGCAAACCAAAAATGGACTATAAAAGTCGATCATGCAGTTGTACACGTTTATGTGCAATGAGGATGTTTTTATGTAGTCTTGTAAAGTAAATAAAGTGTCTTGTGAAATCAATATATGATAAAAACACAAGGTTGGAATAAATATTTTTTATATTTATGTATTCTTTGATTTTCTTTATATCTTATTAATTATGGATGCTAAATAATAAAAATAAATTTGTTAACTTAGAAAGACCACAAATTCGATGATCTAAAATTTGCCGCTTCTGAAATTTATACCATCTCTCACATGCCAACAATGCAGTATGAATGGCTTTGTTGTTTTTTTGGCAAGATCTAAGCATTATGGGCAGCAAATTTCCTCTTTTGGTATTAAAGCAAGCTTTCTTATTCTATTGCTAATCAGTTTAATAACTATTGTCAAATAAATATTTTTCCTAAAGTCGCCAACCTTTTACTTATAAACTGAAGTGTGCAGCTTTAATCAAGCAAGATTGCAATAATTGGAATTTTGGTAGTTTCCCATTAATAGAGCAATAGCCAGAATGAGCTGAAGTGTGCAAAAGAAGTGAAGTGTGCAATTTTAGGTAGCAAACATTATAGCCCAACATACTTTATTTAACCCTCTGAGCATTATGGGTTTCATTTCATATTTCCTGAAGTTTCAAAGCTTCTCGGAGTGTTGTGAATAAATGGTATTTTCTTGATTATAATTAAAAAATTATTCTCTCACTTTGTGCCTTGATTCCTTTTCTTCCAATACACTTCCAACCTGAAATCGGATAAATTAAAAGTTGGCAGAAATTTTCATGTGTAATGAATACGAAAGCCACCCTTCTATACATAATTTTCAATCTGTAATATTGAGAGGGCTAGAAATATTTTTCATATGAGATTTTGATGAAGAAACTGATGTAGATGTTATAGCTTGGCAGTAGCCAATTCATTTAAATTCTGTTAGGAAAAGGGAAACTCTTCGAATAACCACAACAATATTTTTGTGCAATGATGGTATTGAATGTATTGGTAAGGTTACCATTAATTTTTTTAATTTCTTTTCAGAACAACATTTATGTTTGGCAATAAGTGCTGCTTTGTTACTGGAAAAGTACCTCGATTTTAAATTTTTATTGTGATTAGAATTAAAAATAGTTACTTTTTAGTCATCTCAGAAAGGCAATTCTAAATAAACTCATGGTAAAGTTGCAGTGAGATTTATATATTCATTTTTTTATGTGTGTGTGGAAGGTGTGAGTGTGACATTTCATTTAAGCTGTCTTAACAATTAAATTTATATGAATTTTTTCCCCTTCATACGTTATTTTGGCCTGCACTCATTAAGTCCATAGGGTTAGAGATTTTATGGAAAGTAGCATAGGTTAAAATTAGAACTGTAAATTGTAACTGACATTATTTGTAATAGGCTGTTGTTTTTGACGTTGCTTGCTTATAGAAAAAAAGCTGCTGAATAGAACAGATGTGAATGCCTGATATTAGTACTTTTAATATTGTTAAATATTAGATGAGGTTTATCTGTCCAAACAGTTAGTATTCCAGCTTTGCATAGGTTTACTGGTTGTATAACCCATTTAATATACTGTAAGTTTCAACAAGCTACTGCTTTGTGTTGGCTTTAATTTTGTTTTGCATTATTTTAAGGTAAACTCCCTAGCAGTAAGGAAATAAAGTTTAAGTTAATTTTTACATTAATTGGTGTATAATTTGAGAGGAGAGGAACTTGAGCAACTTAAAATTTTTAAGCAAATGGATTTCTGAAAAGAAAAGTGCAAACTTTTTTTTTTTTTTTTTTCTGTATTCTCTTTATCCTATTTTTTCATGCAAAATTAAAATATATTTAATGTATAGTGTTCTATAAAAAAAAGTCAAGAAATTAATTGCTTTTATCTGTTCTTTTGAATTTATTCTTTTTTTTTTTTTTTTTTTAAGTTGTAATAATTTTTATTTTATGGCTTGAAAGTCATACACTCTCAAATCCCAAGATGTGGAGATTTTTGATTACTATATTTTGAAAATGTTTTATATGCATTTCATAAATTTGCAATTATAAATTATTGATTTTTATTAATTCAATGAAAAAATAATAATAATTGATTAATTTGAGGTGAGAGGGAAAGTTAATTTTTACTTTTCATACTGTATACTTATAAAATTATATGTTTACATTTATTATGTTTACTTTTGTTTTACGTTTACATATATTGGTAGAAATACTTTTTATAGGTATAAAATACACATTTTTGTCCAGTTTTTGATCAGTTTAATTTCATTGCACAAAACATGTTGCAAAATTTTTAGAATCTCTTTTGCTAAGTAATTGTATATGTTATGAAATATAATAAGCATGAAATGCATCAAAATATTAGGAAAAAGTGACATTTTTAAAAACTATCTTTTAAGGGTATTAAGTTTATTTTCTGTTCTTCATTTTTATTAGCATTTTAATAGTTTCTTCTTTTTAGGCTATTGTGAAAAGTGTTGAATTCCATCCCACTTCAAAAGTGGCTTTAGTAGGTGCCACAAATGGAACTGTGAATCTTTTTCAGGTATAGTTGCTATTTTAAATACTGCTGATTTTGATGTCGAAAATTGATAATTTCTAACTGAAAAATTACTGATAATAATATTAAAATATATAGTTAATTAAAAGCCAACTTTTATGACAAGTTAAAATGCATTAAAGTACTAAAAAGGGATAATTGCATATATTAATAATTTAGAAGCATTGCTTGCAGAATTTGATGATTGTTTGACTAATTATTTTGCAAAGTATGATTACAAAATAGGAAGCTGATTAGGAAGTTGGAATTTGAACAAAAACCCTGAAAATATGTTAAATTATTTTTTAAAAAAATCTGTGTTTAATTGGGAAGACTTTTTGACTACCTACTGCTTCCAAATTATATACAAAAACAAAAACGGTAGAAGAAAATAAATGTAGAAAATAATATCAGCTGGTGGTCAAAGTGTGCTGCTGACATGGGCCATTGATAGGCAGACATAAACTGAAGCAGATTTGTAGAAGAAGAATACTTTTTGACTACATACTGCTTCCAAGTTATATGCAAAAACAGAAATTATGGTTGTTTAAAAAAAGTTCAAAGTGCGATGCTGACATGGGGCATAGATAGGAAGAGGCAAAGTGAAGCAAATTTGTAGAAGAATGATCAAAGAGAAGAGGGAGAAAACTGCAGGAGGTGAAAAACAAATTAAATGCTATTTGTACTAAAACCTGATGTATGTATTAGCGAGAAGAATGAAGCATTTGAATTTAAATCAAATTATTTAATTTTAGTATAGTTCTTGAAGATTATATGCCTAAGGAATATCTTTATCAAGACTTTCTTAAGGAATTGGTTTGCATGTTATTGGGGGAGGGGGGCAACATCAGAAACACTTGGAATGGAATTTTAATCTTGGCTGGAACTGCAATATTTATTTATTTATTGCATCTCAGCTGTTAGTAGACTTTCATAAGATTTCAATTTAAGTTTTTTAATCCTTAGCTTTAAAATTAATTTCTTGTAAATTATTGTATGGGTTTGATTTTTATCGTCTTAACTCTTTCACATTGAGAGACGACCAGATCTGTTTTCATCAAACATCGAAAACGCCCGTGTTTACGAATTTGTCTTGGATTGGTTTTCCTTTCCCCCCCCCTGCCTAGTAGCTACAGCATTAACAATAACTTACTTAAGTGAAATGACTGCTTCTCTCTTGGGGTTTTTCAGCGGTTTCATCCATTGTGTGCAGTTTCACCTTCGGATTGCACCTGCGAATGTTAATAGCTTTCCGTATGTCTCCTTTAGTTGCTTCAAAAGAATGATTGACATGTCTCTTAACAACTCGCGAAACCAATGAGCCATACACTAACGTGGAAGGGAAAAGCACTAGGTGGAAAATAAACGAGGCGTTGGAGCGGTTTGCCGTTGCCTGAATGAACAGGCGTTACGGAGACTTCAATGCGAAAGAGTTAATGTGTTTTTCTGTGTATGATCTAATTTTATTTTCTGAAATATCAGATTTTTTAAAAGTATTTTACAGAAAGAAGTTTTTTGCACATAATATCAGCTGATGGTTTTTTTTCAAGAAAGTTAATTAATTCACCTAAGTAATATATTTCTTAAAAGAAATATTGCCTTATAATGCAGAATTTAAAGAAGAAGCAATACATTATTTTAATTATTATTTTTAGACCTAGTTTTGCCTGTTTTCTTCTTCATCTCCCAGGTTTTCATCAGTTCTGATACCTGAATTAGATCTACTACTGAAAACTTTCCAATTTATCATTTTTACTTTGATCCATATTATGACAGGGTTATGCATAATTATCTTTATAATTTTCATAGTAAATAACTTTTCTTGTATCCCCCCTAAAGCCTGTATTACCAACTTCTATTTTCCATTGAAAATCAATACTTTTATTTTTATGCATATATAACATACTGCAACTTCTGTAACATTTGGAATGAATCTAGTTCTTCAGTAATTTATCAGTTGGTTCACCATTTCCAGTGGCAAATGATGTTTCTTTCGAGGAAAAATTTTGGTAATTGTATAATTATCTTATTTCTTTTAAAAATTTTAACTGACCATTGCGATTGTCGGATATAATTCCTGCAGACTTTTTCCTGGTTACTTTTAAGAAAAGGGCATGCAAATAAGGCATGAAATGTACAAAAGTGTACAGCCAATTAATTGCCACCCTATAACAATAAACAGCACATTTTTCTGTCTCGTCATAATGGATTCATTTATGATTTTTCTTTTGTCTGTGGTTATCCATTGGAAAAATACTTATGTGCTAGATTGCTAGATTTCTTCAGCTTGCTTATTAGGGTCAATGCATCATTCTTGTTAATTTAAAAGTTAACCATATTTTTGCTGTTTACAGTAAAAGCTCAACTAACTAGAAAGTTCAGGAAATGCCAAATTCTGGATAGTTGAACATAAAAAAAATGGTATTCACGTATGAAAAACCAAAAAAAGGTTTCTGCTCTAAAATTATAAAAACAATTACAGTCAAAAGTCTAATCTGAACGTCAATAATCCGGAATGATCTATAATTCGGACCTCAAAGCTATAAACTTTCTGCGCATGCGTAAACGCATATGTGCATGCATACAGGTATTATGCACATGCATAAACGCATTATGCATTTACACATGCACAGAAAGTTTATAGCTTTGAGGTTATACATTAAACGTGCATGCATAAACACATATGTGCATGCATACAGGTATGATGCGCATGCATAAACGCAATATGCGTTTACGCATGCACGTTTAATGTATAGCGGACGGTATAAGCTGAGCTAAAATTATCTAATTATCTATTTCAGTTAATGTTGCAGATTGCGTTGTTCTTTAATCTTCTAATTGGATCCATCTTATTTTTTGCAGACTGTTAGAGCAATTTTATAAAAGTAAGCTTGAACTTTCGATTATGTCAAAAAGAATTTCCGATTCTGGAGCTCCCAAAGGATCTACAAAGCGAAAGCATGTTTCGATGTCCTTCAACAAAAAGTGGAATTGCTGCAAAAAATGGATAAAGGCATATCCTTTGTTTCTCTAACCATTCCGAAATATGTTTATCAATTTCACGCTGCTCTGCAGGGGGGGGGATGCGGCACGCAATGAACTGGAAGTTGATCTGTCAGCACTATCCTTATCTTCAGGGCAGATGTTTTTATTTTATTCAGCTTATAATTCTTTACTAAATGTAGTATTTCATCTCGATGTACTCCGTCTTTGATATGATTTAAATCAAATTCCTCGTCATTATAAATATCAAGAATACACATTAAATAGTTTTCTGCTTGCAATTTTCTAATTTCGACTATGCGTAATGTATGCTTTACACATGCGCGCATTGAAAGAAATGTTTAATAAAGTAAAGAAATAAATATTAAGCTTTTTATTTTTTGTAAATTTTGATACCCTTTAGATCATAATTGCTCTTTATTTCATAAATTACTCATAAACTTGTTCATTTAAAGGAAGAAATCATCACAACAGTTGCAACCAGTAACTCTGTACAGTATAAAGTGCGTAATCCGGACGTTCATTATTCGGAATGATCTATAATCCGGACATCCATTATCCGGAATTATCTATAACCTGGACCTCAAAGCCACAAACTTACACATGCGCGTTTGACGCGTGTCTGCTACGCATGCGCATAAAGCCAGTAAAGCGTTTACACATGCGCACTTCCGATAGTGAAGAAAGTGACAGAGAAGTTATTGAAAACAAAAAAATTTTGATTGACAAGTTAGTCGGTATTCTCGACACAGCAATCAGAGGACTTGAACAGTTGAACTTTGTATCTGAACTAGAAATTATATCTGTTTATAGAATTAAAGAGAAAGTATTAGCACAAAAAACGAAGCAACTTAAACAACTTACATTGAAAGAAATCTATAATAATAAAAGCAAGTGTAATGTGTCTGTCTGTCTGTCTGACCGAGCTCTCCAGCCAAATCTATCGCACGCAGGGACCTGGAATTTTTTATACGGAAGCACAAAGGGGCTGGCCACCAGACCTCGAAGCCCGATTTTCGATTTTTGAATTAGAAAAATTTAAAAAAAATTATTTATAATTAATTATCTGTCTGTCTGTCTGTCTGACTGAGCTCTCCAGCCAAATCTATCGCACGCAGGGACCTGGAATTTTTTATACGGAAGCACAAAGGGGCTGGCCACCAGACCTCGAAGCCCGATTTTCGATTTTTGAATTAGAAAAATTTTAAAAAAATTATTTATAATTAATTAATCACGGTTTTTTTGACTCACTGATATTATTATTTGTTTTCAAATAACGTTCGATTGTAACAATTGATTTCTTTATTCTAGCGTTAGTTTGCTGTTTTGACGATACATTAAATCGATTAATTACAATTCATTTCTTTTTTGTAGCTTGTGGGGAGGGGGAAGAGAGAGAGAGACAGTCTACATGTCCTACACTACTATTCCTGCGCTATTCACTTATCTGCAATTTTTAAATGCACGGGCAATGCCGGGCGGGTACAGCTAGTGTTTAATAAAGTAAACAAAGAAATATTAAGCTTTTTTTTCATAAATTTTGATACCCTTTGGAACATAATTGCTCTTTATTTCATAAATTATGGTTTCATATTTTTTATTTTATAATTTCTGCATGCCATCTTACCAGATTTAAACTGATGATCTATAATCCAGAAAAACCGATATTCCGGAATTTAATGAGGTTTTTGCATGACATCTGTGCGTAAAGACAGAATAAAGGACTCTTTTTCCCAAACAAATTATAAAACTGATTTAAAATGGATTCAGAAGAGTTCTTTTTGTAGCATCTGTACGTAAGTACAAGTCTGGCATAATCAAATGCGAGTAGCCTCATAATGTCAAAATTTTGTATATAGGATACTTCCCTTTTTGGTTAATGTGTAGTTGTGTACTTCCCTTTTTGGTTGCGATCGGCCGCACCAAAAGTATATAAATATATATATATATATATATATATATATATATATATGCACACTAATACTCGGCTCAGTAAGCTGAGTTTTTTATTCGTATATTTAGTAAATTGTGCATTTTTTGCTTTAAAAGTTATTGAATTATATTGTTCTTATCTTCTGGTTAAGGTTTTTATACCGTTAGTTAATCTGCATGCAATAGTTGTAGAATTATCAATAACTTATAAGTTATTTCTCCTGCCTTCTTAGCGAGCCTCGTATGTGAGGCCATCATATATGCATCATCTTATTTTCTAAACTACCTTCAAACCTTTTTATTTGTAGGCTGATCTCATATTGGCACTTTGTACTTGTATGGTACTTTCTATTTAGTAAAATGTTTTTATAGCACTTACTTAATTTTAAAATGTTTTGTTTACAATATTTATGATTGTTTTGTTTTTGATTATATAGATAGATGGGAAGATTAACGCTAAAATACAGTCTGTACATTTTGAGAAGTTTCCAGTTCACACTGCACATTTTACTGTTGATGGAAATGAAATTGTTGTAGGGTCAAATAAATTTGGTCATTATTTTGGTTATGATATGGTTTCTGGAAAAATCATAAGGATACCGATGGAAAAAGGTTTGTAATGTTTCTGTTATTTTGCTTTATGATGAGCATGACTATTTAAGTTTTTTTTTGTTATTTCCTAATGTAAATCTTGTGTAGGTTCTGTAAATTTAATGTTATCTTTTTGGGGGGCTTAAATATGTTTTGGGTATCTTTTTTTGATTGTTTAGTTTAATTTATCTTACTAATTGTCTAAACCTAATTTGCCTGGTTAGTTTCTGAATTTTTTTATTGATTTAAAATTACAAAATTAATTATTTTGACTGGAAATCTGATTCTTTTTACATTTGTTTTAATTTTTTCAATTTTTTTATTTATTTATGCTTGATTTTAAATTGAAAAGTTAGTTTTAATCAATTTTTTTGAAAGCAGACATTTTTGCTGTGCTTAGAATAAAATACTTTTATATTATTCTTGATAGGAATGGAACAAAAGAATATTCGCAGATTTCATATGTCGCCTGATGGAAAATATATTGTTGTTCATGGACGATATGGAAATATTCATTTAGTGACTGCAAAAGTAAAATTTCTTTCTCTTTTAAAGTTTTCTAATGATTGTAAATAGCTTTTGTTATTATATCATGTAGCAAACTAGGATTTTATTAATACATTTCTGTCATCATTATTACAATTGATTCATAATAGGCAGTAATTATCAGAGATTTTTTTCAATGATTCTACCATTTTGTTTATATATGATTATTAAATTATCAGTCATTTCTAATCAAATAATTAGGATTTTAGAGAAATTAATTTGGTTTCCTTTATATTACAAAGTAAGAAAAGTATCTCTGAAATACGTTCCTGGACAGAAATAAAATATGTTAATTTTTGAAAATTTATTATTTTGTGTTAATAATGTAAACATAATGCTATTCATCTTTGGAAAGGTGAGATACTATTTTTTACCATATTCAAGTTTAAAAAGTGAATAAAATAGCTGATGCTGTATTACCTGTGAATTAATAATATGTAGCTCTCTTACATACAAGAATACTCTAATAGAGAAGGATTTACCTCTCAGATGTATATAAAAACTTGAATTTTGCAATTCAAATATTTTCCATGTATTAAGTAATTAATTAAAGTCATCTATATATCTTTTTAGGTTTTTACCTATGTATGAGGCTATAAAAAAGTAATTAGATAGTACGTTTTTTTAATTCATTGAGGTTACATTTGTGTATATACTTTTTAGACGAAAGAATGGGTTGGAAGTTTAAAAATGAATGGAGAAGTTATTGCTGTTACATTTAATAAGGATGGCTCCAAGTTATATTCTCATGGTGGTAAGTATTCACATCTCTAAATAAATGTATTGTGGATATTTGTATATGTTATAATATTATTTTTATATGATATCTGATATATAGCATGTGTTTTATTATAATACCTGTATTTGTAAAGAATTTCATGTTTAGAATATTAACATTTTAATAATTAAAAAATTTAAAACAAAACAGCTTTAAAAGGATTAGAATGATATAATATTACATTCAGCAATGAACATCAGTATGTTCAAGTGCTGATAATAACTGATATAGAAATACTTGTATGTTAGAGTATTTAGTAAGGGACTGTAAGTTCTTAGTGGTGCAATAAAGTGTGCACATTGTAATTACCATGCATATTTCCTAGAACTACTACAAGTTTTGAAGAAAGAAAGGCAAGGCTGTAATTGAATTGGTTGGAAATTAATGGTAAATTTCATTCTAGTATTAATGGCAGTAGGTATTTAGATATACTAGAAAGATTTGGCTTTCTAAATTTCAAGAATAGGAATGTATCTTCTTCAAACAGATTATACCGATGTTTAGTATCAGTGTCAGCACCACAAGTATGGCCACACACAGTGGGAAAGATTGAATTCTGGAGCAGAATTGTATTTTTCTATAGTTGTGCATGATGTGTTATACTTAATTTTTTAGAACAATGGATTAGTTGAAATTACATTGCTCCTTTCGTCCACAAAACCCAAATCTCATCCCATTAGATTTCTTCTTTAGGCTCAAGTGAAAGTATGATATTTATAATATGTAGGCTCACAAACTTGTTCATTTAAAGGAAGAAATCACCACAACAGTTGCAACCAGTAACTCTGTACAGTATAAAGTGCGTAATCTGGACGTCCATTATTCAGAATGATCTATAATCCGGACATCCTTTATCCAGAATGATCTATAACCTGGACCTCAAAGCCACAAACTTACGCATGCGCATAAAGCCAGTAAAGCGTTTACACATGCGCACTTCCGATAGTGAAGAAAGTGACAGAGAAGTTATTGAAAACAAAAAAAAATTTTGATTGACAAGTTAGTTGGTATTCTCGACACAGCAATCACAGGACTTGAACAGTTGAACTTTGTAACTGAACAAGAAATTATGTCTGTTTATAGAATTAAAGAGAAAGTATTAGCACAAAAAACGAAGCAACTTAAACAACTTACATTGAAAGAAATGTTTAATAAAGTAAACAAAGAAATATTAAGCTTTTTTTTCATAAATTTTGATACCCTTTAGAACATAATTGCTCTTTATTTCATAAATTATGGTTTCATATTTTTAATTGTATAATTTCTGCATGCCATCTTACCAGATTTAAATTGATGATCTATAATCCAGAAAAACCCCTAATCCGGAATCGCCGAAGTTCCGACGAGTCCGGATTACAAACTTTGTACTGGTACAGTCTTTAATCCGGAATGATCTATAATCCGCACCTCAAAGCTTCAAGCTTTCTGCGCATGCATGCATGAGAAATGCATATGTGCATTCTTAAATGCATTATGCATTTACGCATGCACATAATACGTTTACGCATGCGCATTTAATGTATAACGGACGGTATAAGCTAGGCTGAAATTATTGAATTATCTATTTCAGTTAATGATGCAGATTGCGTTGTTACATAATCTTCAAATTGGATCTGGCTTATTATTTTTTGCAGACTGTTAGAGCAATTTTATAAAAAGTAAGCTTGAACTTTCGATTACGTCAAAAGGAGTTTCCCATTCTGGAGCTACCAAAGGATCTACAAAGCGAAAGCATGTTTTGATGAACCGCTTCCAGTAGTGAAGAAAGTGACAGAGAGGTTATTGAAAACGAAAAAATTTCGATTGACAAGTTAGTCGATATTCTCGACACAGCAATTACAGGACTTGAACAGTGGAACTGAACAAGAAATTATGTCTGTTTATAGAATTAAAGAGAAAGTATCAGCACAAAAAACAAAGCAACTTAAACAACTTACATTGAAAGAAATGTTTAATAAAAGAAACAAATAAATATTAAGCTTTATTTTTTGTAAATTTTGATACCCTTTAGATCATAATTGCTCTTTATTTCATAAATTACGGTTTCATTTTTTTTAATTGTATAATTTCTGCATGCCATCTTACCAGATTTAAATTGATGATCTATAATCCAGAAAAACCTCTAATCTGGAATCGCCGAAGTCCCGACGAGTCCGGATTAAAGACTTTGTACTGTATATGTTTACCTGTAGTTTATGCTATATAAACAGCAAATTTGACAGTTAAAAAAGAGTAGCAGTTTAAAATACGGGAGCATGTTATACAAGAGTTCATACTGTTGTCATTGGAGTTGTAGCAAAAGCATACTTTACCTTACTTAAATAAAAATCAGAATTAATCTAAAATAAAAATAATATTTATTCCGTAACTTGAATTAAAACAGCTAGTTTGCAACAGTGAGTAGCTTTTAAATTAAAACCAAGGGGAACGCCAGCTAGTGTTTACCAATTCTGGCATATCATGATCAGCCAGTCTGTCGATACTATATCATTGGCCAATCTGCATCAACCATGTTACTTTACTGCCGGTTGACCTGCAATCTAATTTGCATGAGGAAAAACCAGAAACAAACATTAAGCAACAGATACTTATTTAAAGATATAAGATTAAAATAATTTTAGTATTCAGCTTTTAATGAAAAGGAAAATATGCAATTCACTATTTAATATTTATTCACTATTGGAAGTAGCAACAAATAAGTTTCAACAACCTTGTCTTGTTAATGTTGGTTGTACAGATTCATTGCTTTAATAGTCCTTAGTTTCATCTTCATAGTTATTGCTATTTAAAGATAATTTTCAGATTGAAAATATAAGGATGCACAATCGTTCGATTTTCTTTTAAATTTCATAAACCACTCTGTTGATAGATCAATTTTCTTGAAATGTGTTTCTACTGTTTTGGCTCTTTATAACCTTTTATTTATATCTTCTAAATTCAGAGGTTGCTTTGGTGCATTAAAAGTCGTGACTGAGTTTTCTTCCTCATTACCAGAATGAGAACAAGTTGCTAATTCTATTAATTCGATTTCATTAGTATCTTTATTGTAATTAATTGATTCGGTGATATCTGCCTCATTCATCTAAACAAAACCTTGTCCACCAATATTTTGTCCAGCAGTAGCACGACGTACGGTGAGAGAGCTATGTTACACCGTATGTGAAGCGAATGAGGCATACAAGATTGGTTTGATAATGTATATCCCATATAGCATGATTTCCTATTATGTAGAACGTATCCCCTACATTGTACAATGTATGTGTATACATGTATAAATTACATATGCTGTACAATAGAATCTACCGTACAAGTCTACTATATATATACAGCCACACCCTTACCGACTTAACCCCTTAATTGCGGTGGAAAACGTACAAGATTCATTTCCCAGTGCTACGGTTTTCACACAGCCGTGCATAGTTATGCGATGTATTAGGGAGAAAATAAGTGCAGGTTTTACTTTCTAAAAACTGTTTACTTTCACAAAATAAAGAATAAAAGAAAAAAATGAATGCACAAAATGTAATGTTTTGAGTAAAAGTATAATAAAAATGATGTTTTTATAATAAAAAAGATCCCTAAAATGGAGTTTCGATCAATTAATTTTTAGACCAGTAAAGTGTAATATCAGGTTTCAGTGTTATACCTTGTGAAATCAGTATGCCTCAAAAAACATATATTTCTTCTGAACTGGTTGAATGCCATGATTTTGTTCTTGATTTTTTGTTTGCAAGGTGTTGGTTCATATACTCTTCTACAAAACTGTTAGTTTTAGTGACAATATGAAGCACGAGCAGTTCATCAAAAAATAATTCAAAAAAGATAAATGGGTTTGGAACATCCGTTATATCTTTCTTTATTCCTGGAACCTACTACAAAAAGTAAACGAAAAAGGATGACACAGAATAAAAAAATAAAAAAAATGTTTTACTCAAACAACACCAGCCAATACCACGCAATCATTACTTTCACCGCTTTAGACATCGTTCAAAGATACTGCTTACCGCTTTAGACACCGTTTACCATTCAAAGTGATTTTTTTTTTTTTTTTCTATGAAGCTGTTCATCTTAGAAAGATGAGATTAAATGCCAAAATTTCAAAACTATACTGATAACTTACAAAGGTGTTTGTCTTAAGGAAATGTTTCACTGAATGTTATAAAAGTTCAATCAATAACTAAAAAATTTTTGAATAAAATATATCCTCAAAATTAAAAAACACTTTTAGAGTGCTTATAAGAAATCTCTAAAGGTAAAGTTAAATATAAAAAATCGTGTTTAAAGTTACCACTCAAGATGCCATAGCCTTTCAATCTTTTGTAGATGTGGTCATCTGACGTTGATTAACACTTTCGCCATCCTTACCTGTCTGCGAAAATTTCTCCCCAGCAGTCTCTGACATAAAAAGAACTAGCTTCCATTAATATTCCCCTGCTGAACTGGCACCAGTGCCCGAGCCAGAATTGCTGAACACTGATATTTTCACATAGTGAACAAGCTGGTTGCATGTTAATTCTTGAGATTTTTTTTAATGTTTAACATGGATATGAACCAGTTCCTGAGAAAGTACTCCATCAAGGCTTTCCTTCCATTAAGCAGATAGTCCTAGTATGCTTTTGTAAAATTCAATAAATTCAAAACCTCTGCTGAAATATTACATAGCTGACTGTCATCATAACTAACAAATTGATGTCCAAATAATTAACAGCATGCCATGCATGAAAATGTTAACTGCACTTGAAGAATAAACAGAACCAAAACATAAAATTTTCACTAAAAGAATATCGGATTAATAAACGTGAAAGAAAATAATTTGAAAAAATGAAATCATTTTTACAGAGGTAATCACATGCAGTTACAGATCTTCCTTTTTCTAAACTTTTTTAGGATATATTTTTCATGAAAAATTATCATTGAAACTTTATAAAATTGATTAATATATTTATGACCTTTATTAGTTAACTATGTAAGATTAAAACTGCTGTTAGGCGCTATAAGTTACATTATTTTTCTACTCATTTTCAGTTTCTAAATGCTGAGGTTTCCTTATCACTTTTTTAGCAAAAATATATTAGTTAATTCAAAATTATGAATTATAAAAAGAAATATATTCCTCTTTCCTTCTTGCACTCACAAATCATGATGCGAATATGCATTTACGACTTTTAACCCGTTCGTGACAGGCACCTCTGTTACCGAAGCGTTCTCTTGGGACGGCGCGTTAACCGGATATGTCATCCTGTGAAGACGGGCAATTTACGCTGCTAAGCCTAACTTTGGAAAAAAATTCGTATAAATGAAATTTGTCATCCAATTTTGGGTACATTCAGGTAGTCGTCAGAATTAATTCTAAGCCTTTATTATTATATTTTCCTTACAAATTTGATAAAATACTTATTGTAGAATAATATAATTTTCCCTTTATCCCATAAATAAATATATATGGAAAAATATCCAAATAATCGCAGATTTTATTGAACACAACACACAATTAAAATTAAAAAATATTAAAACTGTCTTTCATATATAGAAATATTAAAACTTGTCTTGTCACTGTCCAACGAGCAAATAACGAAAAGTAAGCAATGTTTCAAAATGAGACAGTGTATGATATTTTTGGAACATGGGTGTATGCAAAGTCCAACGTTGCATTAGTCACAGGAATATAATATTTGCTGATATTTTACTCAGCAAACTTGACTCATTTAGCATTTGCATATGTTCTACATTCAGATAGTGCTTTCATTTTGCCATTAAAAAAAAAAAAAAACTCGCTAAGCGATACAAAATATTCGTCTCATTGCCGGACAACTCAAAGAGTAATAAAAAAGTCTCTAATGATAGAACATCTACTCCAGTATAACCGATAAAAAAATAAAATAAAAATAAGAAAAATTAATAAATTAAAAGTATTCCAGAGCATTGAAAACATGTTCATTTGTTTATATAAAATGACGTAGTAAGAGCCATTACGTTACTCAACACTAACGAATTAGCGATTGTGTATATTCTACGTTTAGGTACTGCTTTTGTTTGCCATTAAAAAAATATACGCTTCACTGACGATTAAAAATATTCATCTCAAAGCTAAAAAAATCTCATAGTAGTAATAAAAAAGGAAAAATATAAGAGTATTAAAAAAAATCTCTAATGATATAACATCTATCCCACTATATCACAAAAATAAAAATAAAAAGTACCTCAATGCAGCGAGAGCATGTGCATTTGTTTAGACGCAGTTAAAGAGACATTACATTGCTCAACACTCACCCACGAATCTCGCTCTCATTCTGAAACAAAATACCAAAAATAAAAATCATTGCATAGGAATGAAGGTAAACATACTTTCGATATATTTCCCCATAACAGGCATACAGCTACATCTAGCGGCAACAAGAAATATTAATTAAACGTTCTATCTAAAAAGTCAAATGTTGTACGCCCGGCCGGTAAAGTGAATTAAATGCCGATTCAAATATGACACACTCGGCCCTGAGGTAATGTTCACTGCTGATGCACATATGACATGCCCGTACGGAACGGGTTAAAGTCTGAAAAAATATGTCTGTGATGTTATTGTCATGCGAAGATTTGTGGGAGCTTTAATTTTGATAATGATTATTTTAAGCTGCAAAGTTTTTTTAACTGCATTATTTTCGATGACGATATTTTGTACCACAATTTTTTAGAACTGCAATGTTTTCTCTTTGCTTTCTTTTCTTCCACGATGTTTTATACTACAACATTTTCTATTTATACCACTGAGTCTCTGGAATATTTTTCTTGACTAAAAGTTGTTCTCGCTCATGGTATCATTGAAATAAATTGGATGAACTATCATGAATTATTAGGGCTTTGAATATAACCCATATGAGCGGAATTGTTGAAGAAATTAAATTCCTACATCCCTGCAGTACAATGTATCTTTCCCAATATTTTTTAAAGCTGCTTTATCCTCACTTAAAAGTTTGGGTAGTTGTACTTTCACTTTCAAGTGACTCGGATAGTGGGATTAGTGTGTTATGTTTCGATCTGGCAAATGCTGTAGAGTGACCAAAGTAATTTAAAAATTAGTGCCTCAGAAATCTTGCATGGAAAATCCAGTAATTGGGGAGGGGGGTGTTAAGTAAATGCCCTAGTAAATGATATGAATTACATCTAGAGTGTCCATTCAAGGTAACTTGTTCTGATCACTTTTGCAATTTTAGTGGCAAATAAGTCACATGGCTGTCATAAGACCTATGCATTTGTGTAATATTTTATCATGTTTATAAATATTTCATTTAAGCACATTATCATTATTTGTAATGTAATTTTCTTTATATATAAGCATCCCCTCTGAATGTGAACTGATACATATTTCTCCTAAGAATCTTTATGTGCATTTAATATATAATCATTTATGTGTATTTTGTAGACATTTCTTTAAGAAAGTGAACAAAATGAAAAGAAAGAGAAATTTTTACAAATCTCTATTTTTATTGAATGCAATAATTATTTGTTTGGATGAATTGCAGATGCTGGCGAAGTTTATGTTTGGGATATGTCTTCCAGAAAATGTATATATAAATTTAATGATGAAGGTTGTATTACTGGCACATCACTGGCACTTTCACCTAATGACCAATTTTTAGCTACTGGGTATGTACAATTTTGATTTTTAAACACACACTATTTTGTAATTTAGGTAATTAACTTTTATTAAATAGTAAAGCTGTATTATCATTTTCTTTCCTGTGCTATTTCTTTTATAAAAGTAATGAAAATTGAATAATGAGGAGATAAAATTTGCATAATAGCAATTTTTTTCCCATGACCACTCAAAGACATGAAAAATGCGATAAATCTGTTAACGTTATGACAATATATGAATTGTGTATTATATTAATATTGAATAATACAAGGAAGACAACAACACCAGTTTGAATTTTAAAATGAAGTAAAAACCAACCTTAGATTGGTATTAGATCAATTAGATTAACAGAAAGTTCTTTTGCACTCACTGAAAGCTGACACACATTCTTCTCTTGTTCAAGGAGCTAAAATATTTACAGATATTTTGTTAGAAACACATCATTTAAATAGATAAAATAAAAAAAGTAAATAATACAAAAAATAAAAGTTTTAATTACCTGCATTGAAAATTAGAGAAAAAATGATTAAAATTCATTTGTTCTCTAATTTATCATCTGCTGAACACATTCATGCTAACCACCTCTGAAAGTAACCAACATTTTTGGGGATATATACCAGTATTGAACATTGCCTCTCTAAGGTGACCATCTCCACAAAAGACCGCCCACGAGCGGCCGAGCGGTAAAGTCGCTGAACACTGGTAGTTCAGTCCGAGGTTCGAATCCCGCGAACGGGCTGTCTGCATGGGCGTTTTCGTGGTTTTCTCCATGTGTAACGTGTATAAGAACCAATTTCCCTTAGAAAGTCCTCCACGAAGGCATCCCTCCCCTTAGGCAGATAGCCCTAGTGTGCTTTGCCGTAATTAAATAAACCAAGCCACAAAAGACCAAAATAATCTAGAACCATGAATGTTCATCCTGAACAAAGTTCATCATATATTTGCTAACATTTTAAAAACTGCTTTGTAAATAAAACCTGCAATTAAAGTTGATGGATTTTGATGAGTGGCTAAAGTTTTAAAGAAATCTAACTTATCAACTGAAGAAGCATTTTAGATACTTGTATTTTTCCATGAATAGCACCACCACCAAAGGGCACCAAATTTTCATGCCAGATGATTTATCTTGTCATTATTTATACAGCATGTCCATAAGCTCTTACTACCTTACCTTAAGGTACCTTTATTTTTTTCAGCTGATTGTAGACATATACTACCAGTTACAAATATGTTTAAGTAAGAGAAATATTGATTTTGGGCAGTTTTAGAACCAAAAAAATTATTTTTGTAAAAATTATGAAATATTATTTTTTGTATGGTTTCATTCTCCTGTAAATATTTAGTAAAAACTATGCTTATATTAAAAAAATAAACTTCTATACCACACAAATTGGCCATGATATTTAATTTCAAAGTTTGAGATCATGTTTTTTAAAAATCGAATATGGGGGTGAATTTCTCATAACTGCTTCTGAGTCAGTACAGAATGGGGTTGAAATACTCAAAATAATGCCCTGATAATCATCATCAGTGTAGCATTTTCTACTCCAGCTACAAACTAATATTCAGCCTCTGACTCATCAAAAGAAAATAAGTGCTGTCAAGTAGGTCAAGAAATTGATGAGGTGTGGTGATTTCTGGAAGATGTAGTATTCTGCAGACTGTAGGTTAAAATCCCAACTTACCTTTTCACATGTGATAAAGGAACTGTCTGTTTTTTTTTTTTTTTTAAATCTCTATATTTAACAGACAGCCACTACTTGAGATTGTTGTGTTCCTAAGACATTTGAACTGGGCAAATTATAATTTAGACTTGGTTCTGCTGGCCTTTAAAAAACCTTACATTGAGATAGAATTAAGGGTGGCTGCTTTGGCCTTTATTGGAGAAAGATTTCCAATAACACACTGGTTGCATGTGTATACTGATGGTTCTGTATTGGTGCAATGGTAAGGTTAGTATTAGGGTTTACTCTTGGCACCGTAGCTTTAGTGGGGCTGTTGGTGCAAATGTGCCAACTATGATGCTGTAGTGGCTGCTGTCCAACTGGCCTTGACTGAAATCAGTAAAAGAGATGTTTGATATTGTCGTTGTGCTATTTATTGATTCACAGGCCACTATTAAAACAATTTCTTCAGTCTTACTTTCAAACAATGGGTCTGCTGTAAATTGTCGGCTTGTGATAAATTCTCTAATAAATAATGGTTGCAATGTTACTCTGCAGTGGATTCCAAGTTATTGTGGAATTATGGGTAATGAGTTTGCTGACACTCTGGCCAAGGCTGGATCTGTCTCTTCTCAACCCAATCCTCCTGTTTGCTATCGCAGTGCTAAGAGAATCCATCGAAACTAGATGTGGAGCTCATCTTCAAGACAAGAATGGAGACTCGGTGAAGGGGAAGATTTGGGTTTCTCTAATGGAGAATCCCATACCTTGTGACCTATCTAGACCTATTAGTGTTACTGACTTTAGATTTAAAATTGGACATGACTGCCTCATGAAACATTTACACAGATTTTGGTTTAGTAGACTCTCCATCTTGCCCAATATGTGATACTGAGGACATGTGCAGTGACCATCTGGACACTTGTTCTGGACTTAATGACATGGCAACTGCTAATGCTGTCAAAAATTCTTGTACTTTTTTAATGTTTCTAAATTGTATTGGGCTGCGCATCATAGACTAATGGTGGTCATGCTTAGGTCTGGCATAGGATTAAAAAAAGAAATGCTTCCTGAAAATTCAGAGATCATGCACAAGTTGACTAGCAAAACAGTTACATTTTTATTGAACTAAAAATGAAATATCAGTTTAGAAAAAGGTTTCTTATGCTAACAGATTAAGTGATGAGTATTGATATGCAGATTATCATATCATAAGAAGTTTTAATCAATGCAAAATATTTTCAAGAAAGAAGATTTAATTCACAGAATTTTATAGAATTAGAGTTCTAGAAAACAGTGGCAGGCTGTGCAAGTATTAGCAATAGCCAATACTATCATAATATTAATTGCATAAATTGAAAATGGAAAATATTTCTAATCCTATAAATATTTTGTATGACAGTTATATTTGGATCCTAAAGTAATTTAAGTGCATGTGAATAGTAAATTTTTTTCTAACATTTGAAAACTTTTAGTTACTTATGTGAGAATGCTTTTAGCATACCTAATATAAAAAAATTTATAAATTAAAAAATCTAGTAAATGACAAAAGAATATCTCTGAATGACATAAAGTAGTAAGAAAAAATCAACCTCAAATTATGCTAGTTTAGTTTTTAACCGACCCCTCAAGAAAAGTGATAAAAACTAGTTTTTGGCATTGAAAAGTCTTGAAGTCCAAAACTTTTAAAATTAAAATAAAACTTGTCAATTTTTGTTTTACAGATGTCAAGCTTTTTGTGTTTAATTTTTTTAAATGAATCTAAACATTTACTAAATATAATGATAGGGTCCAGGGGCTAGAAAAAAATCATTTCATAAATTTACTAACCTCATTTTTTTAGTTTAAAAATACAATAACATATTATGTAATTTAAAAAAAAATTGAATTAGAAGAACATGTCTATGTCTAATGATTGCAAAAATAAGTGCGTACCTTTTCTGGACATAGTGTACAGCTCTTCGTACATGACAGTAAAAATTGTCCATTATGTAAATGTGAATGAGATCACAAATACGGGAAGAGGGGTAGAGTTTGTCTGTAAAGCCTTAAATCTTTTCAGTATCTCAACTCATACTATTATTATAAAAACAACACAATTTGTGCTATTGTGAAATATATAAATTTTCTTCCATTTAGAAATTCTGTTAATTTCACTTTTCAATGCATATTTTGAGTTCTGGAATTTTTTTAGCTAGGAAACACGTACACAAGGTCTATCACAGAACTCTCTAGAAAGAAATTGCCAAAAACAATTCCAGAATTCAAAATAAGCATTTCTAATGCACTTGCATTGGTGACTTCAGCTATGCTTCAGAATGTATGGCATAAAATGGACTACCACTTATATTTTGTCCATATTATCAAGAGAGTCACACAGAACAAAGATTCTCAACCGGTGGTACGCAAGAGAAAACTAGGTGGTGCGTAAGGAAACAAAGTATTTGTAACTATTAAATTCAAAAATTAATAACCCCAACATCCTTAAGTTTTTTCCTCTAACACTGATAAATTTATGCAATCTGAGCTTTGTTAAAGGTCAATAGCTGCTTATAGACTTAAGCAAAATATTCCATTTTTATTTTCACAGATATTCTTTTAGTTGCAAGTTCCTATAAAAAGATAATAGTATTTCACTCTTTGAGTTGACAGAACTAAAGCAAAATTGAACTAAAACTCAAGCAGCCAATAATAATTTTACAGCAATATTAACTGTCCAATCAAAATGCTTTGAAAACCAAAACTAACTCAGACTGACTGAAGATTTCATCCTGAACATTGCACACTTGCTTTCCACGCTTTGGCCATCTACACTGCTGTCTGTCTGTTCTTGCTACAATGTCATTAAAAATGTAAGCGTTTTGGAACAGTCGCATTTAATATGCCGACATGTTGCTGAAAATAAAACTGAAGATTAAATATGCCTTTGCATCCAAATTTCTGCTTCTGAATATATTACACACACACACATATATATGTAAAATATAAAAAATAGGACGGCTTTCCTCTTTGCGAACCAGCAAACTTTAACTTTCTGCAATTTAGGATCTTCCCCCTAGACCAGTACTTTCTAGAGTATTCGCGCTTATTCTGTAACCGCTGGTATAAATAACGAATGTGCGCCATTTTGCTAACAGAAGTTCCCCTCTTCTCCTGTGCTATACATCTCACTGCTGCTTAATCTATCTTTTCTTTGTTAGAAATAGAGATGACGCATAAGGTTTAAACTCAGCCGTACTTAATTTAAACTACTATTGAATATGCGATTTGGAGAATTTCATATGAAGTAAAGCATGATCTATGGTGAAAATTGAATTAAAGTATGGAATAAAGATGAGTAATTAAAAGCTAAATCATCTTGTCTCGTCATTTGAATTTTGCCTTACCATTCTGCAAAAGCAACACCTGAACTTTGATGCCAAGCTTCCTCACGACTGCTGGAAAATATCACACACACACAGATATGTATACAGACTTGCCAACTGTCCCGATTTAGGCGGGAGACTCCCGATTTTCGACCGCTCTCCCGCCAACCCGATTTACAATATATTTCTCCCGACTTTTTCTTATTCTTAAATTTTCTCACGATTTTTATGGAACTTGGCTTAATACTTTGTTATATGAACAAAAAAAGTGATTTTGGACGTCCGAAGCAAATGAATTTTCTCTAGATTATATCTAAAACAAAACCTTGCGAATTAGATAACTTCTGCTTTGTGAGTGAGAGCATATACATATCCAGAAACGTCCTTCTCCAGTTCTCCAATGGGTATTGTGCTCCACTGCGTGTCGTCTGGCATATATTAGCCAATGAGGACAAAACAAGCTGTTATTTGGATGTTCTTTAGTTATTTCGGTCATTTTGTCCTGAGTTGTGTGAGTACACGTGCCTTCGGGAAATAGTTTTAGAAATTATCATCTTTTGTTATGTCTGTGAGAAAGGTGAAATACTCGTTTATGTTTCAAAAATCGTACACAGTTGACTTTCCTTCCATTATTTCCTCAAGGAAATGTAATAAATTTGCGATGTGTACTGCCTGTCGTTGCGATTTTTCGATTTCGCATGGTGGAAGGGCGGATGGTCTCAAACATGTGCGTACACAAAAACACAAGGGCAACATGAGCTGTTTTGAAAAAAAAAAAAAAAAAAAAAAAAAAAAAAAAAAAAAAAAAATTAGATTTTTCTTCGGAAACAAAGAACCAAAAAGTTATTAATGCAGAGTGTCTGTTCTCTGCCTTTTTACTGGAGCACAACCTGCCACTGAATGCATCGGATCACACTGCAGCTTTATTTAGAAAAATGTTTCCTGATAGTGAAATCGCTAAGAAATACTTAAGTGCAAGAACCAAAAGAGGTGCAATTGTTAAAGAAATGGATTTGAAAAATAAATCTTCAGTTATTGATCGCATTAAAACGGCTCCGTTGTGCCTCTCTACAGATGGAAGCAATAATACCGATTCAAAACTGTATCCAATTGTTGTTTCTTTTTTTAATCCAGAGTCTTCAGAAATTGAGTGCAGTTTACTTTCTGTCCCCACTTTGGAAGGACATTTGACAGGCTTTAATATAGCACAGCTAATTATTAAAACTTTAAAAGAAAATGCAGTCCCTCTGGATAATTGCTTAGCACTAGGTGCCGATAATGCACCAGTATTGGTAGGCTTGAAGACTGGCGTTGCAGGCATCTTCAGAAAGAAAAATTCAGATTTGCAGATTATGATGTGCACCTGTCACCTCTTAAATTTAGCAGCTGAAAAAGGAGTAGCTTCTTTACCAATAAATGTGGATGAACACATTGTTGATATTTATTATAATCTTGAAAGGAGTTCTAAAAAGGAGGAAAAATTGAAACAGGTCCAACAGCTGCATAATAGCAGTTTACAATTAGAAAACTTGGATGAAGTTATAAAATCAGCTAGGATTGACACCCAGTGGAGTTAAATTGGAAAACTGAAAGATGCTGATGGAATTTTAAAATATAGAGAACTGTCTAGAATTATGTTGGCCATCTTGATAGTTCCCCATAGTAATGCAGAGTGTGAGAGGATTTTCAGTGTTGTTGTGAAAACGAGGACTGAATTTAGATCTAATATTAGTGATGACACATTAGAAAACTTTTATTAGTGAAAGCAGGCCTATGTGGCAATTGCTATGAACAAAATTATGAAGTTTCTTTCTTAAAGAAAGCAAAATCTGCACCTGTTTATACCATTTGTACAAAAACTGATTAAAGGATTTTTTTTTTTTTGTTGTTTTTTTGTTTTGTTTTGTTTTGTTTTCTTAAACGATGCAAGTAATAAAAATGTTTTTTATGTGTAAGGTATTTTTGTGTTGCTTGCATTTAAGAATTAGTTACTATTTAAAGTTAATTCATTATTAATAACTTTATTTTCCTCATTTAAAAAGTCTTTTTAACATTGTGAAAAATCTCCCGATTTCTTAAAAAAATCTCCTGATTTTTGAGTGTCATAGGTTGGCAAGTATGTGTATATATATATGTTTAATTATTGGCAACATTTAGCAATGACTTAAAATTTTAACACTATTTCTGGAGTAGACGTACTTACTTATGGTAAAACATTTGAATAATTTAAACAGAACTAACAAAATATTTGTTAAATTGTTAAGAGAGCAATATTAATTATTACTGAAAAAGTCATGAATCTCTGTTTTTTGTGTTCTTTAATGTGAAATTTCAAAGCCGTCTTAGTTTGATTTCTTTATTTTAACTGTAGTGTATTTAATGAAACACAGTGCTCCCCTATGAAATTTTCCCTTGAAGGTTGCTATTTATATTTCTGGCCTTGGCAACAGTAAGTGTTGCTAGGCAACCGCAGACGATTCCAATTGGAAGTTTGATATTTTTAACCATAACGTTTTCATACGATTATGTCATTTTAGCATGATTTCTGTTGTTTACAGTAAATTGAAAAATTCATCTCTAACAAAAAATGGAATTGACTTGTGAACATTTTTGTGCAATTATTTTTCATAACTTTCAACATGGATTATCAAAACGAATGCTTCAATGAGCTTAATTCTTTATACAGTCATAAAACACCATCCTACAGCACTGTAAAAAACTGTTATAACGAATTCAATCGTGGTCGACGTTCGTTCCAGGACGAATTCAGTGAAGGTCATCCAAAATGGGTTGTTGTGCCAGCAAATATTGATGCTGTGCGTGAATTGATAAAGCAAGATTGTCATGTGACATATCATGAGATTGAGGCCTTATTGGGCATTAGTTAGTTTAAGCATCAATACTTGAATTTTTGGCTGTAAAGAAGATTTGTTCATGTTCAATTTACTTGAATATTTGGGCGTAAAGAAGATTTGTTCATGTTCAATTTACTTGAATATTTGGCCGTAAAGAAGATTTGTTCATGTTCAATTTACTTGAATATTTGGCCGTAAAGAAGATTTGTTCATGTTTAATTTACTTGAATATTTGGCCGTAAAGAAGATTTGTTCGAGTTGGATCCCACATAATCTGAAAAGAAGATTCGTGTCAATTGGTGCAAGGAAATGTTGGAAAAATACATTCAAGTTGCATCAAAGGCTGTGTATAACATCTAAACAGGTGACAAATCATGGATCTATGCATGTGAGCCTGAAACAAAACAGCAATCAACTGTGTAGATCTTCCAAGACGAGCCAAATCCAACAAAATGGAAGGACATTGTTCACAGAAGAAGCACATTGAAGTAAATGGTTGCCTGTTTCTTCGGCATTACCAGTCATGTGGTGACAGTGGCATTAGAGCAATGCAGGACAGTCAATCCCAAATTTCTTCTGGCAAACAAACGGTACACGACCGTTTGTTTGCCAGAAGTCATCGGAGAAATTTCAAAAAAAGCAGAGGACTAGGCGAAGCATTCTTCATCATGATAATCATCATCGAACTCTCGCACATTGGCTCAAAAAAAGGAATTGTGGATGGGCTCAAAGACAGCCTTGATTTGGCACCCAATGTTTTTTTTTTTTTTTTTTTTATTCTCGCACATCAAAAATAAATTATGTGGTCAGCTATTTGCAACACCCGAAGAAGCGGTTGATGCATTCAAAACACAAGTTTTGGAGTTACCTCAATTAGAGCGGGAAAAGTACTTCGAAAATTGGTTTTAAGACATGCAAAATTGTATTGATCTGCATGGAGAATATTTTGGAAAACATTAACACCAATTTCGATCATACACCTTTGTTTTTTCATTATTAGGCCAGAAAAAATAAAAGCAACCCTCGTATCTTAAAATTTATGCACATGTATTTGAAATACACAAATGAAAGTAAATTATTTTATCATCTTTCATTCTATCATGACTTTTCCAGCCATAGCAATTCTTCAAATGCAGCATAATCGCCAGTTGTACAAAGAATGTATCATTTCTTTATAATGACAGAATTCAGTTATATAGAAAAAATGATTATTTTTTAACTGTTTATAAATAGTTATTGTTCAAATGTTACATGTTTAAATATTTCCTTTTTTTTTTTTTTTTTTTTTTTTTTGGTGTGTGTGTGTGTGCGTGATTTTTAGGTCTGATTCTGGAGTTGTAAATATATATGATAATAGTAGTTTGCTGTCAACATCTGACCCCAAGCCAATGAAAGTTATAATGAATTTAACAACAGAAGTTACTAATATGAAATTTAATTGTACTTCAGAATTACTTGCTCTGTCTTCTTCACATAAACCACAAGCTGTTAAACTGGTATGTATGTCAAAATTACAGTTGCTGATCTTTATTAAAATTCATTGCAAAATGGAATCAGACATTAACAATACTTTATCAAAGATAATGTGTTTATTATATTTTGACAAAACAGTGATAAATGTAATATAATATGTGAGCAAATAGACTTGGAAGTAATTTTTTGTTTCAAAATCAGTTAATGATTTGCTCTGAGTCTTTAAAATATTATTAGAATTTAGAATAAGTAGATTTTTATTTCATTGTATTCAACTGATCATTCTTATTCCAAAGAAATTTTGAACTATATTTAATTTGATTTCTTAAATTTATTTTGTATTATCATATATTCTAAATATGCATTTCTGGAATGGATTCTATTGAACCCTAATGTTTCATAAGGAAAAGTTTACTGAAAAATTGATAAGCATTTTGTGCAATCAAAGTTAACAATACTGCTTGTTTGAGTGATACAGTATTTGGCTAAGATTTCTTATATTTTGCATTAAACTGTGTGAGTGCATTATCTGAATGGGAACACTTTTAAATCTGGCTATGTGAAAGTCTTTTTTTTTTTTTTTTCCTTAGAGGGGAAGTCATGATAGTAGAAGATGTATATCAGACTCTTTAATTCTATGCCTGAGTGTGCTTTTAATTAAAACTGGGATGAAATTTTGATACATAGCCCAGTGTACTTTACAATATTTGAATATTCCAGTCCACCTGTAGCATCATGCAGTTTTGTATAGGATTAAATTGCTCCACGAACAATTGATTGCTTAATGCCTTTTAAATTTTTAATGAAAAATCCAAAACATTGAAAATAGTGTAACAGAAAGGGGTCAGGCTAATTTCCTTGAATTTTATTAGAAATATATTTCTCATTCAATTAATTTAGTTCTCACTTCGCCACAATGCAAAAATGCATAAAACTTGCATATCTTCATTCAAAATTGAAAGAGACATAAAAACATAAAGCACCAAATACAGTTAAAACAATAAAAACAATTTTTTTTTTTTAACAATTAAAATTAGTTTCTACACAAAAGCAAGCAATTCAGCCAGCAGGCAACAATGCAGATTTTATAGTGCACAAAACTGAAATGTTACTTTTGGTCCCATTAGGCAAAATGACACTGAAGATGCAGAAACTGATTTAATTCACTATTCTGATAAGTTTCAAATGTAAACAAATATGGCCATTATGGTAAAAAAATTAGGCTTAGCCGCATTTAAATAATTTTTAAATTGATGATAATTCTAAGACTATTGCATGCAGATTAACTAAAGATAAAAAACAAACCTTATCTGGAAGATAAGAATAACATATTTCAATCATTTTTTTAAAGCAAACAATGCACGATTTATAAACATATAAGAATAAAAAAAATCTGAGGTCACCAAGTCGAGTCACAGATTGGGTATATATATATATATATATATACTTATGGTGCAACCCAAAAGGGAGGTGCACAGCTACATGTTATAGCATGCCTGTATATAAAATTTCAATGTTCGGAAACTACTTGTTTTTGAGTTATGCGAGATAGATACATACGTACATATGTACATACAGACATCACGAAAAAGTCTTTTCTGAATCCATTTTAAATTAATTTTATAATCCTTTTGAGGAAAAAGAGTCCTTTATTCTGTAGAGATGTCACACAAAAACATTGTTAAATTGCATTTGATAGTGGTCAAAATGGATATTTTTGTTGAAATATATTACACGGAATTTTTTGTAATTACAATACTTTCTTTACTTTGTACAAGGAAGTAAAAAGGTTTGCTAAAGTTCCAGGTGTAAATTAACACATACACTATCTAAACCAATATTTGATCATTTTTTAAAAATGATAAGTAGCTTTTAACTTTAAAAATTTCTGACAAATACAGGGGAAACAAAGATGTAATTCTATAAATTTCATATTTTAATTCAGTTTTTTCCTTCAAGTTTTAATATTTAATTTTAGATTAAAAACTTCATTTTTTTATGTAAACTGCTTCAATGAAAACTATGAATACCTAACTTAAGAGTTTTAATTTGCTGGTAAATTAAAATGATGAAGAGTTTGTTATTCTGTCTTCACTTTGTTTATTTTTAATATTACTAGGAGATTCTTGCTTGTTTATATAATAACATAATTTAGGTAAAATTTTCTTCCTTTCTGAAATTTAATTTTTATAAATGGGTAATAAATTTTAATACATCTTTTAACATTTTTTACATATATTTAATATATTTTATGTAGACTTAAAGGACTGTCTCCTTAAATTCTCCATTCATTTCTCTTATTTATTTATCTTCAAGGTTCATTTTCCCAGTATGACAGTATTCTCTAACTTTCCTCTAAAAGATGAGCTAAGATATCCTAATGCATTAGATATTTCATTGAATAGTGGATATCTTTCAGTTGGAAACAATGTTGGAACAACATATATATTTAGGTAAGTCTTTTTCTTTCTTTAGAATGATATTGCTTGTCAGGGCATCATAGCAGATTAAGAATAATTAGGGAATTGGGGTGAATTAAAAAAATCATTATATTATTTAAAAAATTAATCAAGAAATGAAATCATCTTTAAGTTATTTTTCTGTATTAAGTTGTTTTTTTGTTCTAACATAGTTACAAACAACCTTACATGGATACAATTTTATATTTCAATTATCCTAATAGAGAAATTCAAATTCTTGAAGAAATTTTCTGTTTTATAATGCATCTTTTCTTTAGATTATGAATTATACTATCTGATTGTTCATAAAGTAAATGTGTTCAACATTTTTATTTGGGGAAAATGGTATGACGTAATTTTTTATTTTTAGCATGAATATAAAAGGCAAAATGCTTTATAGCTTCAGCATTCTAAGCTCAAGTGAGTCTTAGAGGTCTGTAAATTGGTAGTTCAGTTGATAAATAGCAAACTGTAAAATAATTTGCTATTCATGCTTACATTTATAATTAACTTTGTGGTAGTAAAGGAATTCTTAATGTATCTTAAGTAATTTTTAGCACTCTTGTGCCACTGAGAATTTCTAAAGATTTAGGCATGATCAATGCGTTTTTTTAAATGATGGGTTTTTCAGGAGGGAATAAGCATATAAGCTCATTCAAAAAGATCATATTATTATTACTTTTATTATCATTATTTTACAGGGTTTGTAGCGGTCCTTACAAGTGCTTATAAGTCCTTATATTTGAAAATAAAATATAAAGGCTCTTATAAGTGCTTGCTTTTTCATTAAAGCCCTTATTTTTTTTGTTTTTAGTGCTTATTTTTTGCTTTTAGTGCTTTTTTTAAATCCTTTGTTTTTAATGAACGCGCATTTTTTCCCCGTACCAAAGCTGAAACTAAATAAACAACTTTTCTTCCTTATATGCAACATCAGATGGTGAATCATACTCCCGGAAATTGCTTTTCCCCCCTTCCTCCGCATTAACGTAACCTATGGTGCGCGCGAGAGTACAGACAGGTGCACGTCATTCCATTGGCCAAAGAATTGCGAAAACGGTAGAAAATTCCGGTACATTCGTTATTCTTTTCCTCCCACCCAAAAACTACACACGTTTGAATTTCTATCAAGATTTTAATAATTTGCATTCTCGTTCCGTGTGGTCAGTTCATATTCATGTTTATTGTGATCGTTATGCTTATATTATGAGCATATGTATGAATATTTATAATAATATAGTTGCAGTAACTGCTGAAGTATAGATAAACTTCCAAAAATGGGTGTGTTTTTACACAGATTAGCTTTCTAAGGAATAATATTCGGAATGGCTTAAATAAAAGGAAAGTAATTGAATAGTCAAAATAATTTCATTTTCTTTGCCAATACATTATACAGTACGGAGGTTGGGAGTTTCTCCGCAAAATCTCTAATATTGAAGCAGTGGACTTTTTTTTTGTCACTGTCCAATCTGGATTGAATAGGATTAAAAGTTTTTGCGGTCTACCCAACCCAAGCGAAGATTGATTCTATTCCGGAAATTTAATACAGTCTGTTGAAAATTAGAATCAGAAACACCCCAGATTAGTAAGTCTCTTTCTTTTCCTTTATTTAGTTCTTTATTCTCGAATACTGGCAGGTGTTGATTCCGATTGCGTAATATCACATACGGAAGAATTACGCCGCACGTATTGCGCAATAACATTTGCGGTATTTTGCATTGATAATTAATTTTGATGTTCAGTCTGAGATTTGTTTATGAACTGCAAGGCAGATAAGCAGAGTTTTACTGTGCTTTCTAAGCAGAATATTTCTCAGTTCTGTTGTTTTTTATATGATGCACATATCGAAATGTCAAAATAATTTATTTAGCTTAAATTTAAATCTAAAGAACGGCTACAATCTCCCTCACTCCTCTTTTTCCAGTTACTATCCGGAATATACGGGAATTTCCAAGAATGCGGGCTAGTTAAGCTTTTACTGTTAAAGGATGACTGCATGAAGCAATTTCCCGTCTTCTGATTTCAGAAATGTGCCTCTTTTTTACTTAAATTACTTTGTTTGGGATATATGTAAAGGGAAAACTGTTATGGAATGAAAATTTAGAAAATGTTCAGAATTTTGATTTAAGTTAAATTATTTAAATATTAATATGAGTGAAAAAATAAATTGTATTTATTATTAGGTGCCAAATGAATACAATTAATATGGCTTATTATTTATTTTCTATATTTTCAACTGAAATATCATCATTAAATTTTGCAATATAGTTTAGTTCTGCATAGTTTTTTTTCTCTCATTGTAAACTAATTCTGTAAATTGAACTGTCATTTAAAATCAAAAAAAAAAAAAAAAGTTAATTGTTTTCCATTGTTAAGGTAATGCTCATTCTTGTAATAGATATTGCATTGCTCATATTTTAAATTACAAGTCTAATTTTTCTTTTAAGGTTATGCAGTTGTGTATAATGTAATTAGACAGGTGCTTATTTTTTCCTTAAAATGTGCTTGAAAAGTGCTTATAGGTGCTTATTTTTTTAACTAAAATGTGGCTATGAACCCTGTTTTACTTTTAGCAGTATTCTTTGGGGTATATTGATTTAAAATGTGCTTATTGTTAATGCAGTATTTTTATGATATTTGAATAAAAAGATATTTTTATGTAATAATTTTGGTAACAATTTATCATTTCTGTGTCACTTATTTTCTTTCTATCTCTTTTGATTTTGTTCTGTGATTTCATTATGATCCAGCATTTCTACCTTTAAAAAATAGATTAGTATAACTTTTATTTGGCTGTGAAATAATAGTAGTAGGTAGAAATATTGCAGCGATCTTGCTAAAAAGTTACCAGGAGCTGTAGCTCCACGAAATATTTCAACGCTGTATTACTAAAATATAAACTAAAAAGAAATATTTGTCTGGAAAAACTGGAAAAAAATTGTAAACTCCCGAAAAAGACTGCCAAAATTAATGTTGGAAGACATGCTGATGCATGCAAAAAATTAATCTGACCATTGTGATATGTGAAAAGTTAACTCACATAAAAAATAGATAGACGGAAAAAATATATATATATATACATGAAAATTTAAAACATTTTAAAAAAAAATATGGACTGAAAAAATGTCAATACTTAAAATGAAAACATAGTATGCAACAATACAAAAATACAATAATTACATAGTGGAAAATGGTAAATTAACCCACTCGTACCCTCAATTGGCTTTTCAAGGGAAAAAAACTGAGTGTCGAACTAGGTTAAATACCATTACGCATTTCACCGAAACAGACCATTGAAGCTCTTGTTTAATGCGAAAAATTTTTTATAAAAAACATGAATATTCCCAAAAAAATCTTTTTTGGAGCTTCACTGCTCTGTTCCTTTTCCCCGACGCGTCCGCCGAAAAACACATTAGGGTGTTAAAAGTAATTGCAACTCCGAGCATAGTAAAATTAAAATAAAATAAATAGCGGTCTGCTATTAGTCAAAAATTACAACAACGTATGGCCTGGTCCTGTATAGCTTAAAGAAGATATAACTTTTATAAAGATAATGGTGCTGTGATCAAATAAAAATGGAATTAAATTTGTAAGAAAACAAACATCGTAGGGTCTTATTAGGACAAAAAAAAAAAAAAAAAAAAAAAAAAAAAAAAAAAAAAAAAACAAGACAATAGAAACGAAAAAACTGACCTGAGAGGTGCCGTCCTTTCCATCCGAAAAATCTTTAGAAAGAGGTTCAAAACCCCTCCATGAAAAACCAACCTTCCTTTTCGTCGTGTGACGTAGGTAGGGGAAACAATAAAAACTGCATGGGCCAATGGGCTGAGATTGTAGTTTGGCGGGAATTCCTATACCCCCTTTTTTTATAGAAGGGTGTGACAAACGAGAAAAGACATGGAAAGAACTCAAAATGGCGTCAGTCAAGTTGTTAGAAGAACAAAACTGCTAAAAGTAAGTGAAAATGGCTAATTCAGCTAAAATTACTTATTTTTGTCCACAAAAGAAAGAGTAAATTGGAAAAAAGTCATTTGTTAATAAAAGTCGTCATTATTCAAGCTAGAGGGCAGTCAAGCTACTATGAAAAATGAAAAGGCCCGATTTGTTAATAATAGTAGAGTTTGGCCTTCTAAGTAATTTAAAACTATTAAATAATAGTATTAAAGTAGTGCCAAAATCTTTGGAGGAAAGAAAATGTATTTAGGAGAAAAATCTGTACATTTATACAATTTTTACATTAGATTATCTGAATCAGCCATCTACTTTATGCCGTCCCATTGGGCTTTAAGCATAAAATTTCATTATCCAAAACTAATTATCTAAAAATTGGTAAGGCTAATGCCACCTTTTTTTAAGGTATTTTTAATTATTTTATGAGGAATTTGGTTATTTTTCAAGATTGTGACGAAGTAAAGTATTTCTTCTTGTAAGTGTTCTGTAGTATTACATATTTTTTTTATTCTAAGTAGCTGTGAAAAAATTGTGTTAATGATGATTCTTTTGGAAATATTAGAATTCCAGTTGGTTAACTTTAGTGTAGAAAAAGTGAATTCTCTCCTCTTGTCGTAGACTTTAATAAAATTGTAATCAATAATATTTAGGTCAAGGTATACTACATTATTTTGCACCGTATTTGTATTATTTAGTTTTAAGCAAGTTGGGTAGATATTAGCAGCTTCTATTTTGTTATGGTTGTTAAAGGCTATAATATCATCAATGTAATGATATATGTGTTGGTAAAATTTATGTTGGTGTGCTTTTGAAA
This sequence comes from Stegodyphus dumicola, assembly GCF_044657685.1. Lineage (NCBI taxonomy): Eukaryota > Metazoa > Arthropoda > Arachnida > Araneae > Eresidae > Stegodyphus > Stegodyphus dumicola. The sequence continues at coordinate 56,920,179 of NC_140771.1, read as the reverse complement.
TTTTATCAATATATGTTTTCTTTTCCTTTTTCAGGTTGAAGCATTATAAAAATTATTAACATTTCTTGTAAAGTCATATATTGTAAAAACTTCCATATTAATAAAAGTTATTTTATGTATTTGTGTGTATATGTGTTTTTTTCCTATATAGTATTCTGTACTTGGTCTTTGATTACTAGAATTAATTTTAATAGGTTTTAAAATCATTTATGAAGTCTTTCATCCTTATCGTGAATTTTTTCTGTATTTTATACATATTTTTGCAATTTTTACAAATAAGTAAAAATGCCTTCCTAATACAGTACAAAGTCCGAAATCCGGACGTCCAATATCCGGAATGGTCTAAAATCCGGACCTCAAAACCAACCAAATTTTTCTTGCAAGCTTTACACATACGCATTTGATTACCCCCCACCGCACATAATAAAACATCTGGAAAGTCCTGATTTTTAATTTTACTTCAACACTAAATAAGACATTAAATAAAATACCTTGTTATTGAAGAAACAATCATTTTAGCATAAATTTGTACCATCGATAATTTGGCTCTGTTGCTGCGTGTCTGCTACACACACCTCTAACCGAAACATTCCACATAGATACATCGTTGATCTGGCGAATTATTATTTATTATACTTTCCTTTCATCCACCGCATTATCATAACATGACAACTTGAGTAATGACTCATATAGCGATGCCTAAACAATTTTTTTATGTTAGTAATTCAATAATAAAGGAGTATGGTATTTTTATATTGACATTATGCTTGGCGATGATTACAGATTCAAGTTAAATGTGCTAAAAATGTTGACGAGGAAAAATTTACCAAAATTTTCTTTCCATATGCTAAAAATAGATTTTGTTGATGATACTCATGAACCCAAAGATTGCTATTTGAATTAAGAATAACTGATTTGTTTATTCACATCAACTTAGAACCAGCACCAGAGCTTGTATGGCCATGCTGAATCACAGAATTTAGGACTCACAGAGACCGCATCAGGCAGTGAGATATCTAGCGCTAACCCTCAATAAGGTTTAAGTATATGTTTGAATTTATTTATTCAGAACTCTGCTAACCCTTAAACATGTGCAAGAAATAGACATAAGTATAATAAATAACTAATACAATTCAGGCTTAATTGTCTCAGTGCAAGATAGAAGTGAGATAAAATTTAACGGAACAACTTGTGGTTAGTCTCCAAGCTCATGATGCATAGCCAAATATGTATAGTAAAGGATAGCTTAATTTGATGATGATAGCCACTAATTTTAAGTGTTTTTGGATATCGCAAAACAAAGGTAAAATTTTCCAGTTAACGGATTATGTAAAGAAATTTGGAGAAGCGGTAATAAATGAAGATGATATAAAAGTTTTTATATCATGAATGGAAAAATCTTTAGTATGGTTCTAGATCCAGAAAATACTGCTAAGATAGTGAAGAATATGACAGAGAAGTTACTGAAAACGAGAAAATTTTGATTGACAAGTTAGTCGGAATTCTCGAAACAGCAGTTACAGGACTTCAACAATGTAACTAAACAAGAGATTATGTCTATCTACAGAATTAAAGAGAAAGTATTAGCACAAGAAACGAAGCAATTTAAAACAACTTATATTGAAAGAAATGTTTAATAAGGTAAACAAATAAATATTAAGCTTTTTTTTTTTTTTTTTTTTTTTTTTTAAATTTTGATACCCTTTAGATTAGCGGTGTCCAACCTTGTGTTCGCCAGCCTGATTAATCACTATGAACAAAAAATATTTTAAAAATTGGCATTCATTTATATTTCTTGATTGTTAAAATATGGTAAGCAGTTATAGTCATAAGAGATATCTTGCAAGACGTTATAAAATAATTGATTGCTAACTGCTGAACTTGTTAGCAAACATGGAATCTTATTGCTTCATTCGGATGTTAGATGGCTCATCAGAAGAAAAGTACTTCAACGATTTGTGGAACTTCTATAGCCAATAAAGCAGTTTTTGGAATCTGGAAACAAAAGTTATAAAGAATTGGACGATAATGGTTATCTGATCTGTATTTTCTCACGGATATAACAGCTAAACTGAAAAAAACTGAACGAAGATCTCCAGGGAAAAGAAAAGACCCCTTTTTCAGTGTACTGGGACTGTAACTGCTTTTCAGATAAAGTTAAATTTGTGGATAAATCAGATGAAAGAAAAAAATTTCACCCATTTTCAGAATTTATCTTTATAACCACAAGGCAATTGAAGCAGAAAAATACTCGGAAAACCTAAATGCCCTAAAAAAAATTTTTGAACTCCACTTCTCTGATTTCCATAAAGTTTAACCAAAATTATTATTCGTCTCAAACCAATTTGCAGAAATTAATATTTCATTTGTATCACATAAGATTAGAAATATGTTTAACAAAAATGTTGATGTTTTGGAAATGAGCTCGCGAGAGGCCAAAGGTTGGGCACCACTGCTTTAGATCATAAATACTTCATTATTTCATAAATCATGATTTCATATTTTTAATTTTATAATTTCTACATGCCATCTTACTAAATTTAAACTGATGATCTATTATCCAGAAAAGTCCCAGATTCAGATTCGCCGAAGTCCCGATTCGGACTTTGTACTGTATTGTGCTTTAAGCGATAATAGTTTAAAATTGCTGAAAATAAACTGTTTGTATACAAAATTTGAAATATGATTTCATAAAATACTTTTATCAAAACAACTGGATGTTTATAGTTGATGATCATAGCAAATGAATAGTTTGCTGAGAAATTTTGTATTTAATGCCATTAAATGATGATGTCCCCCCCAGTTATCGCCCTAATAATTATGAGAGGAAATTATGATGTATTACTGCTTAAAATAAAATAATAATTTTTTTGGGGGGAAGCCAGAAATATTTAAAAGAAGAATGTCATAAATATTTAGGTATTCACCTCTCTTCTTCAAAATAAATACATTTACATTTAAGTGTTAATTATTTTGCATTTGAAAAAGCTACAAGTATGCATTGCTTATTAAATAATGCAGAATTCTCAAAATGGAGTTTCTGAAATGAGCCTATCCATTCAATGTGCCTTTGGAAGAGTGTACTAATTTAATTCCACATTTTGCTGCTTCATACCAGATCTGTGTTTCAGTTTCATAGTAAGGATGTATTTCCTGTTTCATAGGCAAGTGTGATTTTGCAAACATTTGCACAATCATATCTGATTTTTTAGGAGAATCATCTAAAAATGCTCTGTTATATATTGGAGGCTTGGCTACTTCATTAACTGTAGATTTTGAATTATTTTGCCAAATTCCAGAAAATTCTTCATTTAGGAAGAGATTTTTCATTTTAGTACTATGTGCAAAGGTATCAAAATCGTTTAACTTCTCTTCGTGATCTTTACTTTTCAAGTTCAAATTGCTTATAGAAAGACCATAAGATTTATTTTTATAATTACTGAGAATATCTGAACTATTTTTACATACGTTCTTATTGTTTGTTTTCCATGCTTTAAGTCCTCTGAGTTTGTTTGTTTGTTGATTTCTTTGAATTATCTGGTTGTAGGGACTCACTGACCAAGCCAAGTTTTTTAACTCTGAAATATGACGAAAAATTGCTTTTCTCTCTCTCTGCAGTAATCTGTGATTTACATTGGATGTGATGTTTGACAGTTTTGTATTTTCAGGAAGTGAAAGGGAAACATAACTTCTATTTTCCTTTATTGCTTTGATAGAAAATAATGAAGTTCCATGCTTTTTTCCATCTTCTGTTCTATTTGCATTTAAATGTACTGATATCTCTGGAAAACTGGTACAAGATAAAGCCTTTGAAGAAGGGGATGTTTTCAGTGGCTTCTGTGACCAGGCTTTTGATTTCATTATATCAGACCATAATTGTTTAAATGGTACTTCATTTAATGTTGTCTCCAGGCTTTCAGTGTCTACTGAGTTTGGAAGTTTTGGCCATTCTGATAATGAAGTTATTTTTGCATCTTTATCTTCTGAGTGTGGTTTATTTCCTCTGATTACTATGCTATAAGTTTCTAACACCTGTATTCTTTCATTCCTGCTGTCAAAGTTGTACATACAATCCTTGTGTCCTGTTTCATTACTATCATTATTTTTTGTTTTAACCATTGTTTTTGTGGGAACAGAGATGACATTATTCTGTAACAGTGTTGTGTTGTAAACATCAGGTGATAAGAATTGAGATGTATGTACTTCTCGTATACCTGCCAGATTTTTTAATCCTAACGTGTTCTTGAATTCTTTGGATGTTTTTGTTGTATTAAATTTCTTGAGTTTCTTATTTTGAATCTTTGATTTTTGTAAAATACCATGATTATTTTTGTTGCCTGTTGTTGAGATTTCTCTTTTTGTTAATTCCGCTCCTTTGAATTTCTGCTGAGTTTTTTTCATCAGTGTAATCCCGGATTTGTGAACAGCTTTTTCACGATAGAACTGATTGTTCTTTTGATTGAGCTGTTTCTTTTGATGGTAATTTTTGATTTTAATAGATGGCATTTGCATATTGGTCCATATGTTCTCTATGGCTGTAGTTTCAAAGAAATTTTCATTTTTGTCTTCATAATTTATAAAAAATCCAGTAGTTTGTTCTTCCCAGTTTTTAGATGTGCCTATTAATGAGCAATGTTGAAGTGCTGTTGCACTGCTCAGTTGTGGTTCTGACTTGAGCATTTCCGGTAGAGCTACCTGTAATAAAAATTATTTTTGATTCTTTAGTCATTGTGACTGAATAATAATTTTTTTATTCAGTTACTTTAATCCCCTGTGTACTATGTTAAAAAAGGGAGCTATAAGCTTTGTTTCTATAACTATTGATGCTGAACATATACTTCCAATTATAAAGTTTCTGAAAATACCTTGCAGAATCTTATGGAAATGTTCTCAACTTGTGAAAAAATATTGTTCTGTCAAAAAGGGGGGGGGACAAAATTTTTTTTATATATTTGTATATACTTTGTACAACAAAAATTCGAGCCACTGTGTAATGTTATTCTGTAATTAGTTAAAATATTTTACATCTTCATATGCAGCTTTAGAAGTGATACATCTAATAAAATTTTTCATGAAGAATAAAGGAGCTGCTGCAAATTTAATGATGGACACTGTTTTATCCCAGATAAAATCATCAGAATCATGCTAAAAGTAAAAACCTGATTTTCTGCTGTGTTCTAAATTTATTCTAAAGAATCTTTGACTTCGCTCAGTAATAGGCTTTAAAAAATGGTTAAATCAATAAATTTGCTTTTTAATGCAAATTCAAGGATATTAATATTTAACCATTATCATTATTATATCTACCAATTGCTATTTTCCACAGCTATTTTACTATGGCCTTGACGTATTCCAACTTCTATTTTATATACATTTTCACTTTTATGAGAGCTTGCAGTTCTTCTGTAATAGTATAATAATAAATATGTTTATTTGACTTTATTTCTTTGCTTGCTATCTTAAGCAAAGACCATTTTTTTAATATTTATGCATCATTAAAACAGAAAGTAAAATATGCTTATCTTCATATTTAATATGTAATGAAATTTTGTGTAGTTCATAATGCAGGAAATTTTTTGGCTTATGTGCAGGTACACTGCTAAAAAAAAATGGGACAGTGCTATATCTCCCGTTCTACTGGACCGGTTGACAAAATTCAAACTGCGTTTTTCATGTCTCGAAAGTGCAACTTAGGATATATATTAGATTTATATATAGCATTGTTCTAACATAAGTATTTTGAGACAAAATTGGACTTTTTCTGAAATAACATACCAATTTTTTTCCATATTTCGATTCTACGACTCAAATTATGCAAGAATACCAAGTTTTGTAAAAATCGTACGAGTAGTTTTTAAATTAAATATTAGCTCCTCAATGTTAATTGAATTTGACAAATATTTATTAATAGCTCTTTTTTTATTAAACTTTTTTGATTTTTACTTACACATTTCGAAATTTAGGTTCATTCCAAATAAAATTTACCCATTTTTTTGTGTTTTATTTTTTAAATTTCTATTTTTAAATAATTTTTATAAATTTTTCAAAAAAAATTTTGTATTATAACCTATAAAATTTTTACCATCATCTTAAAGTAGGTCTATTTCTAAGCATACCTGCAAAAAATTAGACTTTTTTATTCAAAATTTTCTAAGATATACGCAAATTTACATTTTTTCACGTTTTGAAATTTGGCATCTTTTTTTTGAGCGATAATAACGCCAAATATAGTTTATGGATTTTCGTTACAATTAATTGCCACAGCTATGTTTAACCTTAAATATCAAATAAAATTTTATGGAGAATTAATTATGTGAAATTTTTTCCCTCAATGATGCATAATAAATATTTATTAATACTATATGAAAAGCATATTTTTTTAAATTATGGATGATATTATTCAAATTTTTAACTATTTTTTTAAATTTCTCTCTTTCTTCCTTTTTTTTAAAAAATATTTGTAAGAGTAAATTTTTATGTTCGGCGTTGCTGCTTTACTTTAATTTCATTTAAATCGAATTGTCTAAAACTGAGAACTTTCGTTTGATGTTTATTTGAATTTTATGAAAATATTTTATGACATTAACTGCATAATTTATTTCTAAACTAGCTGTTCATTATGAAGTGGCTGAAAGAGCGGCTGATACTATCATCCATATTTTTAAAGCACAGTATATTTTTATAGAAACGTAAGATTTAGAATAATCATTTTTATAAAAGTCAAGTTATGATATAAACATACAACCCTCTAGAGACCGAATTAATGGAAGTTCACTGGTTATGTAGAAATGATATGCAGCTACTTAATGGCTGGATAAGTCAGCAGGTTCTGTGGACAAGTAAGAATAATTATATAAACGACATACAGCATTCTGGATTCAATTAACAACGAGGGTACGATGTTTATTAAATAAATTTAAGAAGTTTTTAAACATAAAAAATCAACTCGTTTTTTATCCTAAAATGTATTTTTATGCGTAGCGTATTTTCATTATATCCTTAAATTTCTAATTTAGAATGTAATTGTCAAGAACTGAATTCTAATTATCAGTAATAGAATATGTAATTATTACGGTTATTAATAAATCCTTCTTATAAAGTAATTGCAAATATTTAAAAAAACTTTCTGTATGAATGCAAATATTTCTAATTATATATTAATGAAGATTGCACACAATATTATTTATTTACACTTCAATTCTTACCGTCAGCTCTAGCAGAAGTTACAAATCAATTATATTTAATTAAGGAATGCTCATCTAAGTTTAGAAACAGCGTACCGTAACAGCAATTCAATTATTGGTACCATATCTTTCATGTTACTCCTGATTGGCAAGCTACATGATTTTTAATGAGTATTTGTGTTTTGCTAGTAACTTCACTTAAAAATCACGCTTAAACTAGGCTAGTTGGTTATTTGAACATAGAAAGAACATGGGAGCTATTTGGTTAAGATGCTTTCATGGAGAACCTTTGTAAAGAGAACCTAGTAAACTTAAGAAATCCAACCATGCAGCCTGGGTTAGTCTTCACAACAAACAATTAGTATTTAACAATCTTCAAATGCTAGGCAACTGGTGAGGCTCCAATTTAATATTTTATTTGTAAATATTTAAAATATTGTTAAAATATTGTTGTATTCTTAGACACAAAAAGCAGAATTTAAGTTTTGTTAACTCGTTAGTAAACTACCAAGCCGTAGTGCAAATGAATATTCAATTTCTTTTGCAATAATTGTATTCACTTAATATTCTTGGAATATGAGCTAAAGAAGGAATGTTCTTGGAAGATTAATTAAGTTTTTAAATCCAGTGATATTATTTTTGTCTTACAAGCTCAGGATCAAAACGATTTTGCAACTGCCCGAGTAGGTGACTTGTAAATGGCTGTGAATTAAGCAGATGACTTTTAATCTTTTATTCAGTCAGAACACGTGTTCCAAATGTTTTGTATTGCATGACAATACATCTTTTCATTATTCAATAACCAATCGGAGAACTGCTTGTGTTCCGAAAATTAGTATGTGTACTCAAGCGTCCTGCATGTTCTTCAAATTTGTCTTCTTGTGATTTTTTTTCTTTCCCAGAAACTAAAGTTGCCTCTGAAAGGACAGTCTTTTGACATTGAAGAGACAAAAGGAGTATGACATCTACTTCTCTTGTCAAAAACAGATCTCTACAAGTCTTCTCTTCCATTACATATTGACAAAAAGTTGCATCAGCGTAAATTTTATAATCTGTTTTTATTACACTCCGATTACTTTATTAACATACAGTGAATATATACTAAACCTTTTACTTAAGCTTCAGTAATTCGGAATTTTTGACGGAATTGTTGTCGGAACTAGGACTTAGAAGATAAGTCAAATTAAATATTTCGATAATCCAATAAATTCAAGGTCGAAGTTTCAATATTTTATTTTCGAAGGGAGGGGAAATTTTTTCAGTTTTGGTCCATTATCCTAAGTATATTTGCTTCGATTCTTTATTTTTTCCATAAAAGCAAAAATCTTACGCATGGTATACACATAATGCATAGCTTCAAATTAAAATTTAATAATATACAGGGTGGTTATAATTAAAGTTCCACTTTGAAACAGTCATAAAAGGAAAACTACTAGAACAAATGTTATCAAACTTGGTAACCGTGTAAAGGAGGTCATGGGAATTTATTTTCCGAGAAAAAAAGAAAGTTCGGAACCTCACTATGAGGGAGAAATGGCGCTGTATGCAATATTGTTAAACAAAATATGAATCGGAATCTAATTTAACCTTTTGTTACACGGGTTTAATATGTTGTATACCCTTAAGAAACTTTGAAGTACGCAAATTACCATTTAAAGGCATTAAATTCGATAAAGTCGAGTGTGCCATCCGTGTAAGGGAGAAATTCGTTCGTGAAAACCATGAATTAGTGATTAAAAAATATGAGATCGCAAATCACTCGCACAAGTGCGTACAATCTGGAAATCGTTTTCTTACAGATCGCTAATTTGTAATTTTTGAAGCCTGAATTCGGCACTAAATCATGAAGATACTGATTCAAAACGCTTTTAATCGATTTGGGCCAAAGAAATCCCTCATGTTGTCTACCTAGTTCCATTACATTCTCCTACTGCATTCGATTCATAGCAGTCATTCCACGCCGTTTGGTGTGGAATGATAGCTAATTGCATAACTGAACCATTTTTCTCTGAAGAGCAGTCGACAGCTGCACCACTGTGATTGCAGCTCGCTTAGAGTCAGTGTTAAAGTGTTTCGTGATACATGAACTGCAGTAATGTGGCATTTTGGGTACTAGGATTTTTATACAGGGCTGGGCCCCACCTCACATGTGTCGCACAGTTACTTAGGCAACATTTCACGAATGAACGTCTTATAGGCCGACACTTCCCCACTTCCCACCACGTCCACACCTCTGTGACTTTTGGCTATGGGATTATCTCAAAAGCACTGTTTATGGTGATAATCTAAACAATTTGGCAGAAATGGAAATTGTGATGTTGAGAATGCAGTAACAGGATTTAACTTGCTTTCGGAAAATGCTGGACGCTACATTGAACATGCTTTGTAACACGTTTCGGAAACGATTTTAAACACATTTTAAACCGATGTTTTCATGTCTTATTTCATTTAACAATATCGCATACAGTGCCAGTTTTTCCCTGGTAATGAGTTTTTGAACTCCTTTTTTTTTTTTTTTTTTTTTTTTTCCCCGCGCAGAAAATAAATTTCCATAACCTCCTTCAACACGATTCCCAAGTTTGATAACATTTGGTCCAGTAGTTTTCCTTTTATGACCATTTCAAAATGGAACTTTAATTATAACCACCATGTAAATTAAACTTTAAAAGTTTGACAGTTTGGTTCAAGTCCCAGCTTTAAAAAAATATATATATAAATATAAATTTTTATATTAATTCTCTTAGAAAGAATGTTTTAAGAAGCTCATTTTTCTCTCGTGTTATAGATTGTATAAAAAAAACATGATCTTTAATATGATTTAGATTGTTTCAGCCGCTATAACAATCGGGTCACTCGGTGGTACAGAATAAACACTGCTGGACTGTTTTATTTCTCATTTAGCAAAAAATCTTTTAATTAAAATATTTATCTTTTGGACTTTGTTTATAGTTAAAATGTTTAGAAAATGAAAAGCTGTCTTCAGCTGAAACGCAGTTGATGCAGTTGATATTTTAAAAAAATTGACAAGAATGCAAAATTTATGGAAGTCTAGCAATCGAAAAATCTTAATTTTCTTGTGTGAGCACTGAAAATAACTGTAAAAGGAAAGAAGAAAATTAGGCAGAAAAGTAAGCAAAAATTTGAAGGGAAATTTGGCTGTCAGACATACCAAGATGTTTCAAAACGGAGCTTTTGAAGATACTTTCAAGATACTTCAAAGAATTTAGGTGTTCAAAGAGAAAACACTTGGACATGTACACCAGCATCAATTGAGCTTGTGTTAACAGAAAAGACAAAAACGATATCATTGCATATTAAAGTGAAGAGCGCCTGGTTTTAGACTATATGGTTCGGTTTTGGAGTGGTAGTTCGGTCCGAAGTTCGAATCCCGCGAACGGGCTGGCTGCATAGGTGTTTTGGTGGTTTTCCAAATGTTTAATGTGTATACAAACCAGTTTCCCTTAGAAAGTCCTCCACGAAGGCATCCCTCCTCCAAAACCTCTTGAGCCGGTATTTCAGAGGTCCGTGGTTCGATTCCCGGCGAAGGCGGTTATTAATTTTTTAGCGGACAGTCTCCAAACACAATTCTCATTAAACACTGGACTCATGTTCGATTCCTGTGCAACGCACACACATGAAGTCCAACACCAAGTTGAAAAATTTCTCTCCTCAGATACACATTCTGAGGAACCCATTACCACAACAATGACTGAGATTTCTGCAATTGTAAAAAATCTCGCCCCTGCAGAAGCACCTGGCCTTGATAGGATTTCTAATCGCATGATTAAAAATTTACCAATTAAATTCATATTTTACCATTTTACCTAGCAGTTTTGATTAACTCAATGCTAAGGTTAAAATATTATCCTGATAGCTGGAAGAATGCTTTAGTCATTCCTATTCTAAAACCTGGTATGGACCCGAAGGTCCCTCAAAATTACAGACCGATCAGCCTCCTGTCTTCACTTAGTAAAATCTACGAAGCTATACTGCTTAGATACCTGAATGATTTCTGCCGAAACCGAAATATTCTTATTCCTCAACAATTCGGTTTTCGCGCAAAGCACTCAACTCAGACCCAGCTACTGAGGGTAGTAGAAATCATTCACACAGGATCTCGCAGTGGAAAGCCTACAACTATAGTCTATTTAGACGTAGCAAAGGCTTTCGACAGGTGTTGGCATATCGGAATTTTATTCACGCTCATGCGACTTGAAATTTCGGCTAATTTTGTGCACATAATGCACTCTTACCTCACTAATCGTACCTTTTCTGTTAAAGTGAAATACTCTGTTTCTTCTCCTCGGCCTATCTTGGCAGGGGTGCCTCAGGGTGGAATTCTTAGCGCTACGCTCTTCAACTTGTATGTAAATGACATACCACAATCACCAAGTGTCGATCTAGCCCTTTACGCAGACGATACAGCCATCATTTCCCAGCACTCAACACTCAACGTCACTCTCAATCACCTTCAGCTTTATTTAACAGACTTGGAGTCCTGGCTCATTACCTGGAAAATCAAAATTAACGTCGCAAAAAGTGCCGCCACCGTTTTCTTTTCCAGAAAGAGGAACGTCCATAGCCAACTCCCACCACTCAGGTTATTTGACGAGGAGATACCCTGGGTGGATTCCTATAAATATCTGGGAGTTTATCTAGATGCGAAGCTGCTCTGGAGTACTCATATCACCTATACAATAGCCAAAGCAAGAACCACCAGAACTCAACTAATGTCACTCATCAACCGTACCAGCAACCTCTCTCTCAGCAACAAGATCCTCCTTTATCGAAGTACCATCCTCCCCATCCTGACCTATGCAGCCGTCGTTTGGTCCACTGCTGCTAACAGCCATCTAAAGAAACTCCATGTATTCCAGAGCGTTACGCTTCGCATACTCACCAATGCTCATTATTTCGTCCGGAATGAAGTGCTCCATAACGATCTCAAAATTCTACCCCTGGATGCCTTTTTTCGGCAAAATTCGGCCAAGTTTTTCAATAGACTATCACAGATTGAAAACCCAGTCTTGCATTCACTTCCTGCCTATAACCCAGCGAAGCCCAGCTCCGCTAAGCGACCTAGGAGCGTTCTTGATAGAACATTTAATATCTTTCCTAGGAAGCCAAAGCGAAGGTGCTTGCTTGACTAGGAATTCTTTCTAATTTTAAATTTCAACCAGCACTTCACGGGCCTAACCCGGCGACCCTTAATTAACTCTTATCTTATCATTACTGCCCGTCAGACCTAATCTGACCTCGTTCATCGGGAACTATATCTGTACCACTAAACATGACCTCCCCCCATTTATCAGGACCTCACCTTTTCATATATCACGGACCAAACTTACAGCATCTAAGTTAACTTTAAAATATGCAATAAAAATTAACTCGTTAAATTAACATAACTTCCTGCAAAAATTCGTTAATCCTTAGACTTAATTATTCTTACAATAATTAATTTAAAACTCATTTATTCCTACAGAGTACCTTTTCTTAATTTTAAGTCACAAAATCCTTATTTTCTCCCTAGGTATCACAAGCTTGCATTTCATCACTTCACTACCTTAATCCATAATAAAATTTAATTTAGTTTACCCTTTTAATTTATCTTCCCTCCTTTTATTCCCCTTGTTTTTCCTCCGTTTATGCTCATTTATCGTCCCTTTAAACCCTCTCCCAAAAATTTCTCCGTCTTTTTCGCAGTTAACTTTCCTTACGGTTCCTTTCCGCTCGAAAAGTTGCTCCTATTCTTCTACTCGCCACAGGCGGTCGGAGAACTTTTCGCCTTCTTGAATTGACCACCCCCCTTCTCTTCGCTCCTTCATTCCTGGATACTTGTTTTAGTCGCAAGACTCTTCCCCCTCGCTCATCCCCAAGGCATTAGCAATCACTGCGGCTGTCCGTATTACCTGATTTTACCTTTCCCAAGCCTTGGAACAATATGTTTCCCGGCTGTTTTTCTTCCAACCTTTCCGATTCCATTAACGCAATGCGTTCAGGAATTCGCCTTAATCATTACCTCTCTCTCTTTCAATCTTGGATAACAAGTTGAAAGCAGAAAGAATTTCTCGTCCCTTACGCGGACTTCTTATTCATTTCTTTCGCAGTAAACCCTTAACGGTTTTGTTCATTTTTCCTTTAGCCAATGCTCTTTCTTAATCACTTCAGTTTCCTTATCGAAGTTGTGGAGGTAATTGCATTAAGTTGCAAAGGTACTCCGGAAGACAAACGCCTTGGGCCAAAACCTCTTAATGAAACCAGCCTTTCCTTTCATCTCATACCTTCAAAATGCTAACCTCTAAAGATTGATAAAGGCTCTGACTTAAATACTGATGAAATGGATTGAATTGGATTATTAAGTTACGGCAAAGCAGAGCTATCTGCCTAAAAGGAAAGATGCTTTCGTGAAGAACTTTCTAAGGGAAACCAGCTGGTGTACACATTACACATGAGAAAATCCACGAAAACGCCCATGCAACCAGCCCGCTTACCGGGATTCGAACCCCGGAGTGAACTAACAGTGTTCAGCGACTTTACCACTCAGCCGTTCGTGGGCCTTTATGAAATGGAAAGTGATAACTTTATTTAAAATGAATGTCAGAATCACCAAGATGTTTCGAAAAGTTGGATGCTTTTACGCTAGGCCGTTTGGGGGCCTTTATGAAATGGAAGGCTATACCTTTATTTAAAATAATTGTCAGAAATACCAAGATGTTTCGAAAAGTTGGATGCTTTTTAATATACTTGCAGAATGCCTGAAGAAAAACTGTGTAAAGCAGTGTATGCAAGTAATCCTAAGTTAAAATGTCGGTTATACATCTCTCTTATTTGTATATCTTTTCTGAACGGAACATTGAAAGGCATGTTAAGTGTGCTTAACATGTTAAGCGTGTTAAGTGAACATTGAAAGGCATGTTAAGTGTATTTTCTCTTTTAATACATGCAGTTTTCAAATGCACCGTAGTCTGGGATACAAAGTATTCTTCCGAAAGAAACGCAATTCAAATAACTAAAATCAAATTCTGGAAAATTTATATTAGTAAATATATTTAAAATTCTCAGTTCGAATGAATAAATAGAAAATTTTAAAATAATTATCTGAAAAGACAATGCAACACTAACAATTAAAATAAAAGTCTAAAAATTTAAAAATTACCTAAAATAGTTACTATGACTAAAAATATAGCATAAAGAAAAGTATTTGAAAAAAAAAATCAATAAACGATGTACCTTTGATTTAAACTACGCAGTTCGAATGAGTAAATAGAAATTTTTAAAACAGTTATTCGAAAGAAACTATGCAACATAAACAATTAAAATGAAATTCGAAAAAGAAAAAAATTGCTTAAAATTAATAACAGATATAATTAAAAATACAGTCAAAAGTCGTTAATTCGGACACCCATAATCCGGACCTCAAAGCTACAAACTTTCTGCGCATGCGTCGCGTTGAAGCATGCGCATAGGCGTTTCCGCACGCGCGTAAGACCTTTACGGCTGCGCATAATACGTTTACGCATGCGCGTTTAATGTAAAATGGACGGTATAAGCTAAAATTATCTATTTCATTTAATGTTGCAGATTGCGTTGTTCCTTAATCTTCGAATTGAATCCGGCTTATTATTTTTTGCAGACTGTTAGAGCAATTTTATAAAAGTAAGCTTGAACTTTCGATTATGTCAAATAGAATTTCCGATGCTGGAGCTCCCAAAGGATCTACAAAGCGAAAGTATGTTTCGATGTCCATCAAACAAAAAGTGGAATTGCTGAAAAAAATGGATCAAGGCATATCCTTTGTTTCTATAGCCATTCTGAAATCTGTTTATCAATTTCACGCTGCTCTGCGGCGGGGGGAGGGGAAACGCCGCAGCGCGCAATGAACTGGAAGTTGAACTGTAAGCAGTATCCTTATCTTCAGGGCAGATGTTTTTATTTTATTTGGCTTAGAATTCCTTACTAAATGTAGTATTTCATCTCGATGTACTCCGTCTTTGATATGATTTAAATCAAATTCCTCATAATTATAATTCGCTTCCGATAGTAAAGAAAGTGACACAGAGGTTATTGAAAACGAAAAAATTTCGATTGTCAAATTAGTCGGTATTCTCGACCCATCAATTATAGGACTTGAACAGCGGAACTTTGTAACTGAACAAGAAATTATGTCAGTTTATAGAATTAAAGAGAAAGTATTATCTCATAAAACGAAGCAACTTAAATTTATTTTTTTACATTATTTTACAAAGTAAATTGTCAGGAAAAATTTAAAAATGAACATTTATGTAATTTTTCTATAGCAGTGAAAATATAAGTACCTACATAATAAGGACGTTTGGCTAAATGGATTAAAAAACTCAATAAAATAAGGATTTCGACTATGCGTAATGTATGCTTTACGCACGCGCATGTTGAAAGAAATGTTTAATAAAGTAAACAAATAAATATTAAGCTTTTTTTTTTTTTGTAAATTTTGATACCCTTTAGATCATAATTGTTCTTTATTTCATATATTACGGTTTCATATTTTTAATTTTATAATTTCTGCATGCCATCTTACCAGATTTAAACTGATGATCTATAATCCGGAAAAATGGATAATCTGGAATCGCCGAAGTCCCGACGAGTCCGGATTAACGACTTTTGACTGTATAATATAAAGAACATTATTTGAAAGAAGACTCAATTCCCCTCACGCACTATGTAAAAATGGAAATGAAAATAGGTTGCCACATATTAAGAAATTCGCCAAGTGAACTAATTTTGGCGCAAACGGAATAAAAAGCGCCAACATAAGTTGTTGAATTTTTCCGTAAATTTCGCACCAAATTTTACAAAATTTAATATTTAGGCATAATTTGGGTCGTAGAATCGAAATATGTAAAAAAAAAATTGGGGCTAATCTTCGGAATATGGTAAGTGGTAGTTTGGCGACAGTTTGGTAAGGCGATAAAGGTTACTAGCTAGGACTTTAGCAGTGTACATGGATAAAGTTAAAAGTGTGCGCAATGCCATTTTTGTGCAATTCTGGGATGTTTTTTTAAGTGAAAATAGGTCGACGTGTACATGGATGATACCGTGTATGTGCAATTCTTAAAAACGCGGCAAGCAGTGGGCGATTCTGCACTTTGTCCCAGTTTCGCACCTAATCTTCGTCATGATTAAGCACTTTTGTTCCATAAAAGTTCTAGCATAAGCGTAATTCGGCTAGCAGATTGTTGGAAAAAAAAATGTTGATTAAAAAAAAAAAAAAAAAAAAAAAAAAAAAAAAACATGCCTTTACTTCGGGAAAACAAAATGGCGCCCAAACAAAAACTAGCAGGTTGCTGTAGCAGGGTTCGTCGCCAGATTTGCGCCAAAAAATCGCCATGTTAATTCGCCAAAAGTTACCATAATCCAAAGATTAACCGAAATTGGTATGTTTTTTCAGAAAAAGTCCGATTTTGGGTCAAAATACCTATGTTAGAATAGTGCTATATATAAATCTAATATATATCCTAAGTCGCGCTTTCGAGACAGGAAGAACGCAATTTGAATTTTGTGAATCGGCCCAGTAGAACAAGAGATATAGAACTGTCCTTTTTTTTATTTTTTTTTATTTTTAGCAGTGTATATTATGTGAAATGTTCATTATGCCAGGCACCACTGTTTTTATGCTTCATTTAAAAATGAAGTGTGAAAAACTAATAGTTCAGGGGGGGGAATGTAAAGACAAAGATTTGGTCATATTCCATGGCTACTGGGCTCCATGAATTTGAAAAATGATAATCTTATTGCCATGACTGTCAAGTTTGAACTAACATCAAAGGCGCGTAACTCTTAAAAACATATTCAAGTTCAAAGATTGGCAGTTGTCTCATATGAATGTATTGTTGAATATAGTCATGGAGTGATATTACTCAAACAAATCTAAATAAAGATTGTTACTGCTCAAATTATTGCATCACACTGAGTGGTAATCGAGAATCACATTTCAAGATACTGCATCAAATCAAGTGCTGACTGAGACTCACCTTTTGAATGCAAAGGTGTAGCATCCTTTAGTTTTTATGCCACAGATAATTATTTCTCAGTGTGGAAAAAAATTCAGTTCAAATTTTTTAATTCGCATATATTCTATTCATGTATGAATAACTATTTAGTGAAGTATAAATACTGAAAAATCGGTATTTATATTAACTTCCACATTTCATACTATAAGGATATGAGTTTACTCTACCTTACGTATAGGATTATAAAAAAAACTTCGATATATGAATTTCCAGCAGCCTATCTGCTCAACTAATCGAAATGAAATTTCATAGGTACTTTTCCGTTTTGCCGGCGCAAGCGATAAAGTCGCCAATAATGGTACAACCGATGCCAAACGGAATATTCTCGCTGGTAACCTTTTACGCCTCATTTTCAAAACAAGTCGCAACCATTTCTTACCAGATTGATTGTTTCTTTCAATACTGGCATATAATTACATAGAATTTTTATCAGATAGTTCAGTTTTATGTCTAAGGCCATTTTCGGTTATTAAGTCAATTAGGATGCAATCACAGCTCTTACCCGAAGCCGAAAATATAGAAAAGGAAATTCAAGGGTTAAATTCATCAATTCTGATGAGAATGCATTAGTGAAGTAAAGCACTGCAGTTTTACATAATTTCTGAGTAAGCTATTCGTACGCATTGAAATATTTCTTGCATTTAAACTTGTGTTCCAAATTAAGATTTAACTTGGAATTAATGTAAATAATTACTGAGAGCATTAGATTTTTGTAGAGTAGTTTACGTGAGATGAGATCGCTTGGGGTCACGTGATATGAACTGGCGAATCAGGATGTTGAACCATGAAAGCATAGTAAATTCTTAAATTAATATCTTTTTACAAATTTATTGTCTTTATTTATTGGCTTTTTTTAAAGTTTTAAGCGATATTAAAATGTTTATACCTTCAAAAAAAGAATTCTTAGAACTAAAATTTTTTAAATATTTTTTATGTGTAACTGTATGTTGTCGCCAAGTCTGCTTGGCGAGATTTGCGCCGGCGAAACAGAAAAGTACCGAAATTTCATATAATATTATTTGAAGGTATGCATTCAAGATCACGATGATTTAAAAGAACAGAGCTTTCACCATTACACTTACAGTGAAAAACTGTCAAAAATTTTTTAATGACAGCACCTGATTTTTTCCTGAGCAAAACTGATCAATGACAAAACATAAATGGCGTTGGGACTATACACGTATGACAAAAATTGTTGGCATAAAATATTTACTAAAAAGTGCATTTTAGAAGGCAAATGACAGCACAAGACAGGAGAGGGAAAAAAATATTGGAATTAAAAGATTTCAGTGTGTGCAACGTTTCAAGATTGAGTTATCTCCAATAATTTTGTTGTTTCTTGGCCACAGTGGTGCCCAGATCACACTCCATTGGATTTCTGCTTCTGGGGTCATCTCAAGGATAAAATCCACAAGATTTGGCAAAATTTAAAGATGCCATAAAACATGAAGTTATATAGATTCTGCCGATATTATGTTCATCATTTTTGTGAGCAATCTGCCATATGCAATGCATTACTCGTATTGTCTGCAAAGGAAGACACGTTGAAAACTTGTAATTCCAATAAATGTTTTCCCCCTTTCCTCTTTTGTGTTGTCATTAATCTTCTTTGTTTTGTTGCAGCACTTTTCATTATACTTATATTGTTCCATCATGATTTATGACTCTTCACTATGCTGATCAATTTGCATAGGAAGAAAGAAGTGTTGCCGTTCGAAAATTTCGAAATTTTTTTCACTACAACTCTATCGTTTACAATCATTAAAGTCTTAAGCGCATATCTTCAAATAACATCTGAAATTTCGTTTCGATTGGATGTGCAGATATACTGCAAAGGATTCACATATCGGGGAAGTTTTTTTAATAACCATCTTGTATATAAGGCTTGAAACTTAGATCTACTTTAGTTCATTATTTTTAGGATGGAAAGTACGAAAATTAAAAGCTGAGACTACACAGAGATTACAAAGCTTTCTCAAAGAATTAAAATTGGCTATTACTCATACGATTAAATTATAAATTTTAGTAATACTATATCCTGTTGTTAGATTTTAATGCACTGCACTATACTGCAGAAGAAACACTTTTAAAAAATCTTGCAAATAAAGAACTTCAGATAGTTTTTAATTAACAAATATTTTTTGATTTAATTATTTTTTATAGTTCATAAATAATTAATAATCTTCTAAAGCCTTTGCTTTTAAATATGCTATTTAAGGTGTCCTGTGGAGCAATTATGAATATGTGCATCTTCCCCTGAAATATGCTTATGCAATTTTATATTAATGTATCTGATTTCTTGTTACCTCCCTTAGTCAAATGATTAAAACTGCTAAATACAGATTTTTTAAAACTAATTTATGTAGTTACTATGAATGCATAATGGACAAGTAAACATGAAAGGAGCATGTACCTGACAGGTGGTTGATGTTGTTAACTGATTTTTTTCTTTTGTGAATGTAGCATTTTTATTGGTAGTCTCTGGTATAATGCAAGGTTCTTTCAAATTGGGAGTAAAAAACAATTCTTCTAAATCTTGGTAAGATTCTTTGGAACTCATCTGGAATGTCGTTTCTTTAAAATCTTTATTTGCAAAATGGATAAAACTTTCTTCATTCTTCAAATTTACATATTATCTGACTTGTGTTCATTGGAAAATTATTATATTGTAAATAAACAATAAATTTGCTGTATTATTGTAAAACTAGATACAGTAAAACCTTGGGTTACAAATAACTAAGTTTTGCAAGATGAGCAAAAATTTCTGTTGAATTTTAAATTCATAACTTTTAACTTGAGCAGTGTCTTGCAAAAAAATATGAGTAATATATACACTTTTTTCCTACTGAACATCACGTACTCACAACAAAGCTAATGGTTTTTTTTTCTGTCTTACTGCGTGACGTTCTGCTGATTGAAATGGAGCATGTCTCCCATGCTCAATCAGCTTGCCTCACATGTATACTCAACATAATACCATTTGGATTACCTGTTTTTTATAAGCATTTGTGACTACAATCCTATTAACTTATTAAAAACATTCTTAAAATGGATGTTTGAATATTAGTCTTTTCGTTATTGCTTTCTTGATTACAATGCTGTTTTATTTACAAATAAATAAATGCCAATAAAACAACTGCATGATAAAAAAAAATCATCATGAGAATAAAAAAATTCAAGAAGTTATATAATAAATTTAGGCGTGTTCTGCTTATTTTTGTTTACAATATCATTCCATTAGCTACATTACTTTTCTCTTTCTTAAACTTTGTTTGAAGTAAAAGCTTTTACTGCCCAGCAATTCATCTCATATAATGATTTGAGATTTTTCTTGTAACTAAGTATTTTATTAATATTGTTTTACTATCATAAGTAACAAAATGACATTAGTTATTATGTTTCAGTTTTTTTGCTTGGAAGATTTTGCAAATTTTATTAATATTACATATTGTATTTAAAATATTTTATTTAAAACAAAGTTATAATTCTCAGAAATTTTACACTTACTATTTTAGCACATATAGAACTTTGTATTTCTCTTTAGGAACCTGCCAAAAATTGCTATTGTGCACCAAAAAAATTGAGTTTTGATTATTGTTTTTTCATAAAATGATGATAAATTAAAATTATTAATAACAATTATTTTTTGTCTTTTTTATTGCTTAAAATCAAGTTTTTGTTATCATACATGTTTACTAAAAGCTTGAGTTGAAAATTGGCTGGTTACTTTAAAGAGACACTTTATATATAATTTATTCTTATTTATTTTATATGATTTCCACATTGTCTTTTCTAAAAGTAAAATTACCGAAAAGTTTTCTTCACAAAAATCTATCACATTTTTTACTCAAATAGTAGTTTCGGCATGAAATTAAACATAATGGCTAAAATCCATACAAGGAAACTTTAAATGCTATTAAAGTCTTTCCGGGTGGAGTTATATATCTAAGCAATTATCTTAATGTTTTTTATTTTTATTTATTTATTTATTTATATAGGTTGGGCTACTGTATATAAGCGTTTCTAACTCTTTTGTAATAGTAGAATTAATTGGAAATCAGTTTCAATAGCATAACATTTACTGTTATACTAATTTTTACTTAACCCTTTAACTGTCAAGTTATTTTGATGATTTGGGTACACAAATTGTCAAATTTTTTTATTGGAAAATTCAAATGTTTAGTACAAAATAAAATATACTTAAGTAGTTAAAAATTGATATTTTGAAGTACATGGGTAAAATTTTAAAGTTTTGTAGCCACTGCATATTTGCTTGAGGCGGCTGCCACTCAACATGGCAGTTCTAAAGTTCGCTTCTAGTGAAGCATTATTTTCTAGAAATGAAAAAAATTAATTATTTTCTAAAAAATAAATAAATATAGGCTAATACCTATTAGTAGTTCAGTAATTCAATCTTGTGTGGTACAACTGGAAACACTTTTCCAAGCACAAACCAACTCCATAATCACTACACCAGAATCGTGTTTCCTTCCTTATCTTTTCCCCATTTTTATCCTTTTTCAAACAACACACTTTGCACTGTCTTGTAGGCTCACGTTTCGCAGGAGTAGGAGGAATATGGGATATAAAATGTCGTTCAGTAAGACGGGCAGGGTTATCTATTGTAGGTGGTCTGCCAACATTCTTTTGTCCAGAAGCTGCATCATCATATTTATGAAAAAGCTCTTCTACAACTTGGATTCGAAATTCTAAAAATGTAATACGTTTCCCAACTACATTTTTATAGAGCAAATATGAGTTCCAGAGTACCTTGTCTAGTAAATGTAAAAATATCTTTTTATAATATTTTTTCTGACGTTTCCGGATTGTTGGATGAAAGGATATTTCCTGATTACAGCGATCTACGCATCCCATAGATAGACTGTAATTAGAAACAATCTTCGGCTTGAGTATATTTCCATTTTTTTTATTTTTGAGGCTGACCATGGAAGTATCATGAATACTGTTCATCAAACACACATCCTTCATCTTCGGTTGAGGAATCTAAATCATCTATATAACGTTTCAAAGAACTGGACGCCATTTTACAACAAAAAGATCCCGTGCACTTTGAACCAAAGAACTTATAACCTCTAACTTTTGAAATCTTCAGTAAAGTGCTGTCATCTATTGAATTGAGCGACATTAACTTTTCCCGAGATACAGTCGGGTTTGACAAAGGGATGAAGCCGAAATAAACGTCTCCCGATATATATTCGGGTCTAACAATACGATGCACTCAAAAAAAAAAAAAAAAAAAAAATTTATCCCGAGCAATACTCGGGCGTGACATTTTCTAACACCAGTGCTGTGCCCGAGTTTATCTCGGGCATGACAGTTAAAAGGTTAAATAGGTTTAACACCATGTTTTTGTTTCTGTTAACTTATTAAGTACTGAGTATCATACTTAAAGCCTGAGTAAAAACTTTAAGGCCAGTAAAATTTTTTTGAGAAAATGGAAACATTTAAACTGAGGAATTAAAATACCATTTTATTGATAATTATTGAGCTTAAATAAAAGTAAAAAAATTAATTTGCAAATATTTTATTAGAAAATATTACAGAACACACAGATGAATATTTGAGCCTGAGTAAAAACTTTAAGGCCAACATAGAAAATAACATATAAGAAAAAAATTACAAATTCTTAGAAGGTTGTGTAGGAGCCATTTCTTCGAATTACTTCAAATATTCTTGTTTTCATGGATGAAACAAGTTTTTGACAAAGGGTGGGGTCGGTTTTATACCATTCATCTTCGATAGTAGATTTCAGCTCTGTTGTTGATGTAAAATGTCTCCCATTTGCATAAACTCTTCTTGCTAAGTCACCCCAAAGGTTCTCGATTGGGTTGAGGTCAGGTGATCTAGCTGGCCATTTCACAGTTTCAAAATTGTTGACTTGGAACCAATTTTTTGTGCTGTTACTCGAATGGATCGATGCAATGTCTTGCTGATATTTCCAATTTTCTACAGCAAGACATTCAGCATTTGGCAAAAGATGATTTGTTAGGACATTTTGGTACCTTGTGAATTCATTCGACCTGAAACGAATGCAATTGAGCCCACACCATTGTAAGCAAAACAGCCCCAAGTCATGACAGACCCTCCACCTAATTGGCGCTTGGAGAATATTTCTTTTTCATTTCTTATATCATGCCAGTAGAAATTCCAGCCATCTGGTCCATTCAAAATTTCTATCCATTGGTTGTCCCAGGTCATGACTTTCTGGCCAAGTTCAAACGCTCTATTTTGTGTCTCTGCAGTAACTGAGGCTTAGTCAATTTTGCTCTATACGTGAACCTTCCAGACCTTCTAATTTTGTTATAAATCGTGTTTTGACAAACTTTTAAACCTGTCGTCGGAATCAGTTTCCTGGTTGAGTGCTTTCTAGTAGATACAAGTTGGCAAACTCTTCTTTCATCACGCGAGGACAAAGCTTTAGGTCTTCCCCCAGTATTCTTTTTACCACAATTGTCTTTCAATTTTAAAAAAATCGTTGACTACAGTCTTTGATCTTCCTATCTTTATCGCAATAGCATGACTACTCGTTCCGCTATATTTGATTGCGGCCGATACGGGACCATTTTCAAATGACGTATGCCCAGTTTTTGGCACATGTCTTCAAATATATTACTTACAAATTGAGGACCATTATCCGATATAACTTTTAGGGCCGCCCCGTATTTTAAAATATATTTATTTAAAATAGAATCAGTAACTAATTTCGCGGAGGCTCGTTTTAAGGGAACAATTTCGGTCCACTTACTAAAATGATCAACCATAACAAGGAGATACCGACTTTTATTTAACTGACTTTTCGGGAAAGGGCCCAATAAATCGATGCCAATTAT
Source organism: Stegodyphus dumicola (assembly GCF_044657685.1). Lineage (NCBI taxonomy): Eukaryota > Metazoa > Arthropoda > Arachnida > Araneae > Eresidae > Stegodyphus > Stegodyphus dumicola. Next base: position 56,896,095 of record NC_140771.1, on the reverse strand, counting down.
TTCATTTGGAAATTCCGATTTAATGCTATTTAGAAACCAGGCCGGGCGGAAATTAATATAATTAACTGCTTGACATGTTGGGCAGGACTGGACATACGCCCTTGTTAACTTTTGCAGCTCAGGAAAATAAACTGCTTCGCGTACGCGTTGGATGGTTTTTCGAATACCAGCATGAGAAGCTAAAGGGCAGTCGTGTAACTCCTGCAGTATATTTAATATAAGACTAGCGGGGATAACAGGTCGAAATTCGTTGTTGGAATTCGTAGTTTTTGTATAAAATAATAAACCATCTATTAGTTCGTAATGGGCCGCCCTATTTCTTATCGCCACAATATCTTGGTGGCTAAAATTTACAGGATCTTTTAAATACTCATAAATGTTCCTAAATTCAGGATCCTTACCCAGTTCGGTTATTACAGTTTCTCGGGAATTTATTGTACATGATGCGAGCATTGCCACCTTTACAGTATTACCTTCTTCATCTATTTTTATTCTGGATAGGGCATCTGCTACGATATTTTTCTTTCCGGGGGTATGCTTGATTACCAGATTATATTCTTGTAGCTTGAGTGCCCATCTTATTAACCTTGGGGATAAGTTTTTCCCTGAGTACAATCTAGTTACCGCCGCATGATCAGAATACACTGTTACTGGCGCCCTTCCAAAATAGACTCGGAACTTTTGCACTGCTAACAGAACTGCAAGTGCCTCTCTCTCAGTCGCGGAATAATTTCTTTGTGTTTGATTTAAAGTTCTACTAAAAACTGCCACGGGCTGCTGATTTTGCGAAAGTACAGCTGCTACCGCATAATCCGAAGCATCCGCAGAAATTTCTAAATTCTCATCGTTCTCAGGAAATTTCAAAACAGGGGCTTGCGTTAATGCTTGCTTTAATTTTTCAAAAGCACTATTGGCTTAGGCCGTCCACGAGAATCTTGCCTTTTTCCTTTTTAATTTTTAATTTTAACAATGGTTCAGCAATAGCTGCAAGCTATGTTTATAAAGGACCTATAATATGAACAAAGTCTAGAAAAGAAGACAGCTTCTTCGCCGTATTATTTTTGATTCGTCTGTCTCGATTCCTTTCTGAGATATTTTGTAACCTAAGTATTTTAATTCAGGGGCTGCAAATTTGCACTTTTCGACATTAACTTTTAGACCGGCCTCATTTAATAATGAAAACACCTCTCGTAAATCCTGTACACGTTGGTCCAGATTATCACTAGTAATAATGATATCGTCTAAATAGATAAATGTGGTCTTTCCTAGAACAGGCCTTAGCACAATGTCCATACATCGCTGAAATGTTGCCGTTGCCCCTGAAAGGCCAAACGGCATACGCAAAAATGCATAAGTGCTAGACTTGGTTATAAAAGCAGTCTTAGGCACATCTTCTGGTTTAACACCTATTTGAAAATAACCAGTCGTTAAGTCTAACGTATTCATGTATTTCGTAGAAGTTATGTTCCTTAAAATTTCTTCAATAATAGGTAACGGATATACCGGATATTTAGTCATGGAGTTTAATTTACGATAGTCAATTGCAAAACGCCACCTTTTCGGATGTGTTACTGGATAGTCATTATTGTTCTTACATAACACAACCGGGCTAGCATAACTACATGAGATGGGCGTTATGATCTTTTTACGTAACATATCTCGAATGTGCCAGTCTATAATTTTTTCTTTATTCTTATCGTACCGATACGGCTTGTGGCGAACTGGCAGTGAATCTCCTGTGTCGATACTATGGTTAGTAACTTGAGTAAATCCTGGAATATCACTAAATAACGAAGCAAATTCACTTACCACTTGGCGAATTTTTTGTTGCTCTCCCGTAGGCAGGTGGTTGAGATTTAACGTGGGTGGTTCTCTTTTTCCTTCCAGAACGGGTTTCATGGTCAGCTTAAGGGACGCTTCGTTAAAATCCAGCGTTGCTTCTGCCTCTGAAAGAAAATCTATCCCTAGAATTACATGTGCTTGTAGATTTTTTACGATAAAAAACATGATCTTGCTCGTCCTTAATGCGAATATATAATGGTATTTTACCTATGCATTTGTATCTTTCTCCCTGCGCAGCTAACACTGTCGTATTATCCGAATTATATATTCTGTATCTACGGAAGTACTTCCTAAAAAAATCTTCTGCCACACAGGAACACTGCGCGCCTGTATCCAGGAGTGCGGTGGCTGGGATGTTGTTCACCAAAACTTCAATCTTTGGGAGCGTCAAATGTTTCACAATAACTGTATTTAACTTGAAGGAAGAGGGGTTTTCTTGGCCTTCGGATTTCCGCACCCTCCCGTCAGCAGAAATCCGTTTTAGTTTAAATTTTCTTTCTTCCTTTTCATGCCTTCCTTCTTTTTCCGCTGGACTTGAGACTTTTTTCTGGCTTACTATTGAACTGTCGACGTTCGCCGGTTGTTTTTGGATACTCAGGTTTCCTTGCCCACTGATTCGATTTGCTTCCGTAGCCGTGTTCTTGCCTTTGCTGTGGTCTTGGCGCACCAAATCGGCTTCGTTGCTCATACTGGCGTCTTCTTTCAATGTCCGCCGTTCTTCTACTTTCAAACTGGATTACTAGCTCAAATAACTTTTCCAGTGTAGTCGGATTCCTTAATTCAATAAAGTCTTGTACTTGGGAAAGTAACCTAGGCAAAACTACTTGGATTACCTCAGGATCCGGACGGTTTCCATACAAGAGTTTAAAGACGTGAATTTTTCTTAAAATAAAGGTGGAAAGATTTTCGATTCGTTGCTGGTATATGCTGAAGAGTTCCGCTTCTAATTTTGCACGATTTCTTACGACGGGGAAGGCTTTTACTAAGGCAGTCTTGAAATTTTCGTAAGTATAGGTGGGACTTCCCGCTTGACCCAAGATGTTTCTGCCTATACATTTGAACCAATTAAGCGCTTGGCCCCTCAAAGCGCTGGTAGCTAAGGTGACTTTCTGGAACTCATGGACTGGATACAGCATGAAGTGGTAATCCAATTTTTCCAAAAAACTTGTTACCGGTGAGTTTCCATTAAATGTTGCTTCTGGTTTCATCGATGCGCGCATGGTCTCGACGATGTACCCAAATCCTTCCAGGGCGGCAGCTGGCATTTCTGGATTCTGAGCCGCTTCTGCAGGCACCACAGGTTCTTGAAACTCGGCCATGGTTATTCTTCTTCGTCGGGCGCCACTATCAGGACTGGTGTTCCTCTTAACTTGCTTTGGAAACATGAACTGTCCTGACTTGGAACAGGGAGCTTACTCAAGCTATGTTCAATAAATTGTGAAGTAGACAATACACACAGGAAGGGTATACGAAACCCTTTATTTTTTCTTTCTTTACAGAGATTTCCGGAACTTCGGAATACAGAGACCAACCACTTGTGGTCTGAACGTAAGAATATAAAACTACTAACTAAAACTGTAACTAAAACTAACTAATATACAAGTGCCTAGCTTTAAGATTGGCCGTTATTTAACAAAATCCGTATGTTGTACAGAGAGCTGCCCAAAACCACGATACGTTTGAAATTATGAAGAGGACTAAACCTCTGGCCTTGAAGGCAACCAGGAACCGAGTAAAACTACTCTGGCAAGCGGCTTGCTTCCAATAACTCCTTCCTCTCTTTTGCTTGGCAAAAAGCCACAACTTAAGTACTTGGCATTAGCAAGGCAAATTTGCATAAATAAGTTAAAGCTTTTAATTCTGGCCGGAAGTAGAAAATAAGAAGTGATAGTAAAGATTTAAAATAAAATAAACGTTAGTAAAACTTAGGATCCTTACATACTTCCCGCCAGAGTTAATTAGTTTGAAACTGAGGTCTAAAACGACCTTGTTGAAAACTTTTAGCTCTAGAATCTAAGGCGAGGCCAATCTTTTACAAACATTTCTCACTAGAAATTATCTAATCTAGAAATTAAAAAGTCGTTTTTACATTATCAACTTCAACGACAATTACTTTTCATCTGTACTGCATCTATAAACAGGAGTTTCTTAGTTGAATCTGGTTCCTTCCAGAGATCTGGAAGTTAAACTAGTTTAATTAAATGTTACACAATCAAATGGCAAGTAACATGGATATTTAGATTTCTCTTTTAAAATTCTTATTTCATTCATGACGTTATTTAATTACCTCCCCGTGCTCTCTGACATGTGTTGTAAAGAAAAACACCAAACACGTGCGTGTCTATGTACAAGTGTTCAACACTACCGTCTGCAATCAAAACACTAACGTGTTAAAATTCAACATAACAAGACCTCAGAACACACCTTATATTCATCTCTAAACCCTGAGGTACTATTCTGAAAAGTGGCTAACTCTGAAGTGTAGTGTCAGAGAGCCTAACTACATTCATTCAACCTTTAACACATCTTCGCAATAATTTGCTCTTTTTACAGTCACACCAATAAGTTAAAACTTTTGGCATTACTCTAATATTTTCACTTTTAACATATCACATGATTTCTTAACTTTTAAGATAACGGTTCACATTGTATATAAGGCCATATTAACATGCCGTTAATTTTAGGCATTTTAAAACATACATTAGTAGTACATTGTTTGTTAACTTCTATTCTTTTCCAAGCAAGTGCCAATTCTTCTACATTGAAATACTACATTTCAAAAGTCTTTCAGATTAAAACTTCTTTTTTGCCAGAATCTTTTAAATAAAATTTTATACAATAATTTTTAGAATTTTCTTAAGGTACCTTTCTCAAAGATTATCAATGCTTTTACAATATTCAAGTATTTACACATTCCTATTATACAATAATTTTAGTTTTACTCGCGAGTAATTGAAAAACATAATACCAAAATAGGTAACAACTCATTTCTCGCCTTTTTGGCGATAAAGGTAGGTCCCACATGAGGTAAAACTTCTTGAATTCTGCCACTTGCAGTAAGAATGAAAAATTAACTTAAAAGCTTCAAAATAACATAAAGTTTTACTTATCTTTGTGATATTCAGACATCCTTTTTTCTGCCCAGTCCTGGAAAGTGGCGAAGACTACCGTCTGGTTTATCTTCCTTCTTGTGCGGGTTCGCCCTTCCGTTCCTTCCTCCATGAGCTTTCTTTTTCTTCCAGTTCGGTCACACTTGAAGACCTTTTTAGCATCTGCTTGTGGTCTCGGCCGTTTGATGGCAGCTGGTCTTGGCGGAACCGGGATAACTCTCTCTCGTTGTTGCCTGGATGTCGTTGCTGGCTGTTCAAACTTTTCTTGCTTCTTTGCATCTGCAGCTGGTTTTCCTTCATCAATTCGTCGACATTTGCTGCGTAGACTCCTATCCGATGGGTAGATCTTCCGTTTTGGAGCCGTGTTATAGTGGCTGCCATTTCTCCTGGCTCTCTTTGCATTAGTCGAACTTCTCCCTTCTTCATTCTGGGGGTGGTCGTGCCCTCTCTTTTCTGGTCGGTGGAACGGCTTCTTTTTCTTGTTACCTTCAGTTTTCCAACGGGGGGAACTTTCTTTTCCATTGCTCCTGTTTACTCATTGCTTGCCCTTGTGATTGTCGTTGTTCCACCTCTGGAGATTGTGCCTGCCGTGCCGGATCCTGCAAAAGATCTTGAAATATTGGCATTTTATTACGATTATAAAATGGTTTTATCTTGTCAATGTTTGCGGTGCAGGTTTCATCATTCCTGGCTTTTAACAACACTACAGCCTGAGTTACTTTTTCTATGACATATGGTCCTTCAAGTCGTGGACAGAATTTGGCAGTTTTATCTTCTGGTGCTGAAGAAAGTGAATGCTTAATTTTTAACACTTCATCTCCTACTTTATAAGTTACTCCCCGTCGTTTCATATCATAATACAGCTTCTGTTTTCTTTGTGCTACTTCAGTGTTCTTTTTTGCTTCTTTAATTAATTTTTCTATATCGCCCATTTTAAATTCTGGGGCTCTTTGTTGAACATAAAATAATTTATCTAACGGCGTTATAATCTTTCTGTCTAAAAATAACTCAGCTAGAGTTTTGCCCATCGTATCAAATTCTGCGGTCCGAAGGGCGAAAGCTAATTCATTGACATAGTTATCTCAGCTTTTATGAAAATTTTTAACATAACTACGGATAATTTTCACTATATTTCTATTAACTCGTTCCGCTATATTTGATTGCGGCCGATACGGGACCATTTTCAAATGACGTATGCCCAGTTTTTGGCACATGTTTTCAAATATATTACTTACAAATTGAGGACCATTATCCGATATAACTTTTAGGGCCGACCCGTATTTTAAAATATATTTATTTAAAATAGAATCAGTAACTAATTTCGCGGAGGCTCGTTTTAGGGGAACAATTTCGGTCCACTTACTAAAATGATCAACCATAACAAGGAGATAGCGACTTTTATTTAACTGACTTTTTGGGAAAGGGCCCAATAAATCGATGCCAATTATTTCATTTGAAAAATCGGATTTAATACTATTTAGAAACCCGGCCGGGCGGAAATTAATATAATTAACTGCTTGACATGTTGGGCAGGACTGGACATACGCCCTTGTTAACTTTTGCAGCTCAGGAAAATAAACTGCTTCGCGTACGCGTTGGATGGTTTTTCGAATACCAGCATGAGAAGCTAAAGGGCAGTCGTGTAACTCCTGCAGTATATTTAATATAAGACTAGCGGGGATAACAGGTCGAAATTCGTTGTTGGAATTCGTAGTTTTTGTATAAAATAATAAACCATCTATTAGTTCGTAATGGGCCGCCCTATTTCTTATCGCCACAATATCTTGGTGGCTAAAATTTACAGGATCTTTTAAATACTCATAAATGTTCCTAAATTCAGGATCCTTACCCAGTTCGGTTATTACAGTTTCTCGGGAATTTATTGTACATGATGCGAGCATTGCCACCTTTACAGTATTACCTTCTTCATCTATTTTTATTCTGGATAGGGCATCTGCTACGATATTTTTCTTTCCGGGGGTATGCTTGATTACCAGATTATATTCTTGTAGCTTGAGTGCCCATCTTATTAACCTTGGGGATAAGTTTTTCCCTGAGTACAATCTAGTTACCGCCGCATGATCAGAATACACTGTTACTGGCGCCCTTCCAAAATAGACTCGGAACTTTTGCACTGCTAACAGAACTGCAAGTGCCTCTCTCTCAGTCGCGGAATAATTTCTTTGTGTTTAATTTAAAGTTCTACTAAAAACTGCCACGGGCTGCTGATTTTGCGAAAGTACAGCTGCTACCGCATAATCCGAAGCATCCGCAGAAATTTCTAAATTCTCATCGTTCTCAGGAAATTTCAAAACAGGGGCTTGCGTTAATGCTTGCTTTAATTTTTCAAAAGCACTATTGGCTTAGGCCGTCCACGAGAATCTTGCCTTTTTCCTTTTTAATTTTTAATTTTAACAATGGTTCAGCAATAGCTGCAAGCTATGTTTATAAAGGACCTATAATATGAACAAAGTCCTAGAAAAGAAGACAGCTTCTTCGCCGTATTATTTTTGATTCGTCTGTCTCGATTCCTTTCTGAGATATTTTGTAACCTAAGTATTTTAATTCAGGGGCTGCAAATTTGCACTTTTCGACATTAACTTTTAGACCGGCCTCATTTAATAATGAAAACACCTCTCGTAAATCCTGTACACGTTGGTCCAGATTATCACTAGTAATAATGATATCGTCTAAATAGATAAATGTGGTCTTTCCTAGAACAGGCCTTAGCACAATGTCCGTACATCGCTGAAATGTTGCCGTTGCCCCTGAAAGGCCAAAAGGCATACGCAAGAATGCGTAAGTGCTAGACTTGGTTATAAAAGCAGTCTTAGGCACACCTTCTGGTTTAACACCTATTTGAAAATAACCAGTCGTTAAGTCTAACGTATTCATGTATTTCGTAGAAGTTATGTTCCTTAAAATTTCTTCAATAATAGGTAACGGATATACCGGATATTTAGTCATGGAGTTTAATTTACGATAGTCAATTGCAAAACGCCACCTTTTCGGATGTGTTACTGGATAGTCATTATTGTTCTTACATAACACAACCGGGCTAGCATAACTACATGAGATGGGCGTTATGATCTTTTTACGTAACATATCTCGAATGTGCCAGTCTATAATTTTTTCTTTATTCTTATCGTACCGATACGGCTTGTGGCGAACTGGCAGTGAATCTCCTGTGTCGATACTATGGTTAGTAACTTGAGTAAATCCTGGAATATCACTAAATAACGAAGCAAATTCACTTACCACTTGGCGAATTTTTTGTTGCTCTCCCGTAGGCAGGTGGTTGAGATTTAACGTGGGTGGTTCTCTTTTTCCTTCCAGAACGGGTTTCATGGTCAGCTTAAGGGACGGTTCGTTAAAATCCAGCGTTGCTTCTGCCTCTGAAAGAAAATCTATCCCTAGAATTACATGTGCTTGTAGATTTTTTACGATAAAAAACATGATCTTTACTTGCTCGTCCTTAATGCGAATATATAATGGTATTTTACCTATGCATTTGTATCTTTCTCCCTGCGCAGCTAACACTGTCGTATTATCCGAATTATATATTCTGTATCTACGGAAGTACTTCCTAAAAAAATCTTCTGCCACACAGGAACACTGCGCGCCTGTATCCAGGAGTGCGGTGGCTGGGATGTTGTTCACCAAAACTTCAATCTTTGGGAGCGTCAAATGTTTCACAATAACTGTATTTAACTTGAAGGAAGAGGGGTTTTCTTGGCCTTCGGATTTCCGCACCCTCCCGTCAGCAGAAATCCGTTTTAGTTTAAATTTTCTTTCTTCCTTTCCATGCCTTCCTTCTTTTTCCGCTGGACTTGAGACTTTTTTCTGGCTTACTATTGAACTGTCGACGTTCGCCGGTTGTTTTTGGATACTCAGGTTTCCTTGCCCACTGATTCGATTTGCTTCCGTAGCCGTGTTCTTGCCTTTGCTGTGGTCTTGGCGCACCAAATCGGCTTCGTTGCTCATACTGGCGTCTTCTTTCAATGTCCGCCGTTCTTCTACTTTCAAACTGGATTGCTAGCTCAAATAACTTTTCCAGTGTAGTCGGATTCCTTAATTCAATAAAGTCTTGTACTTGGGAAAGTAACCTAGGCAAAACTACTTGGATTACCTCAGGATACGGACGGTTTCCATACAAGAGTTTAAAGACGTGAATTTTTCTTAAAATAAAGGTGGAAAGATTTTCGATTCGTTGCTGGTATATGCTGAAGAGTTCCGCTTCTAATTTTGCACGATTTCTTACGACGGGGAAGGCTTTTACTAAGGCAGTCTTGAAATTTTCGTAAGTATAGGTGGGACTTCCCGCTTGACCCAAGATGTTTCTGCCTATACATTTGAACCAATTAAGCGCTTGGCCCCTCAAAGCGCTGGTAGCTAAGGTGACTTTCTGGAACTCATGGACTGGATACAGCATGAAGTGATAATCCAATTTTTCCAAAAAACTTGTTACCGGTGAGTTTCCATTAAATGTTGCTTCTGGTTTCATCGATGCGCGCATGGTCTCGACGATGTACCCAAATCCTTCCAAGGCGGCAGCTGGCATTTCTGGATTCTGAGCCGCTTCTGCAGGCACCACAGGTTCTTGAAACTCGGCCATGGTTATTCTTCTTCGTCGGGCGCCACTATCAGGACTTGTGTTCCTCTTAACTTGGTTTGGAAACATGAACTGTCCTGACTTGGAACAGGGAGCTTACTCAAGCTATGTTCAATAAATTGTGAAGTAGACAATACACACAGGAAGGGTATACGAGACCCTTTATTTTTGCTTTCTTTACAGAGATTTCCGGAACTTCGGAATACAGAGACCAACCACTTGTCGTCTGAACGTAAGAATATAAAACTACTAACTAAAACTAACTTTGGATTAATATACAAGTGCCTAGCTTTAAGATTGGCCGTTATTTAACAAAATCCGTATGTTGTACAGAGAGCTGCTAAAACTACGATACGTTTGAAATTATCAAGAGGACTAAACCTCTGGCCTTGAAGGCAACCAGCAACCGAGTAAAACTACTCTGGCAAGCGGCTTGCTTCCAATAACTCCTTCCTCTCTCTTGCTTGGCAAAAAGCCACAACTTAAGTACTTGGCGTTAGCAAGACAAATTTGCATAAATAAGTTAAAGCTTTTAATTCTGGCCGGAAGTAGAAAATAAGAAGTGTTAGTAAAGATTTAAAATAAAATAAACGTTAGTAAAACTTAGGATCCTTACAGAGTCACCTATAAAAGTCTCTGAAAAACCTTCTACATTAGCAGAAAAGCAAACTGCTTCTACCTCTGCATGTGCAGTTCTCCAGGAAATTTCTTCAACTGTAAATGAGGAAAATAAAAGTCAACCTTCCTGCAATTATGAAGTTCACCACAAAAGAAAGACAAGCCCACAAACATCAGAAAATAAAAAAAAACCAGCAGAAATTAGATAATTTTTTTAAAGAATTAATTCTGGTAATTTAAAATATTTACATAAAATGTAGTAGTTTATATGTTTGAAAATTTATGGTTATTAATTTTGCAAAAAACGTAATTCATTGAACTTTTATAATTAGGTCATTCAATACTTCATAATTGTAATTTTTCATTTCTCTCCCCCCTTCTCGAAACACCAAAATGTCGGTAGTAAGTCCGTAAAAGTGTCAGGGGATTTTTGGGGGTCCCACAAACACCCCTAGTAGACTCCCGATTATTCGCGCCTGCCGCACAAAGTTTTTTTTTACAAGCGTAAAGCAAAAAAAAAAAAAAAAAAAAAAAAAAAAAAAAAGTTTACAAAATTGAGCGAAAAGTTAAATTTGCTAACATCGGGCTTTTTTATGGCAAAAATATTCCAGGCCTTCTCGGAACCTTCCCCTCTGATGAGTAAGTGATTTCTTTCTCACCCTTGCAGTGCCCGCTCCACCGCCATTTCTCGTCTTAATCTTACTAACACGTCCACTTCCTCCCACTCGCCATTGGTAGTTTAAGCCTGATAGTGTTTGCGAACCGGTTGGAGTTAATTTCTTATCTTGTATTGTGTTCAGTGCTGGTGCTTTTTGGTTTTGTGTTTTTCGTTATCGATTTAAAATGTCAGGAAAAGAAAGAAGGTTGTGTTCAAAAGAAGGTGTCCGGAAACTAGAATTAATTTCCAAAGTAGCAAACGGCGCTACAAGGCAGCAGATAGAATTGGATTACGGAATCGCGGAAACAATAGTGCGTGACATTCTAAAGCAAAAAGACATACTTGTGAACTTTGCATTGAACTTTGTCGAACAGTGCTTCCGCAATGAAAACGCGAAAAACTATGAAGGCTTCTACCTTCGATGAGCCAGACACCGCATTGACAGAGTGGTTAGCTCAAGTTCGAAAAGAGAGTACTCCTGTAAATAGCCCTATCATTGCGGCGAAGGCAAAAACCTTTTTTGAGTTGTTAGGCCTGAAAGGAAATTTTGATGCGTCTTCTGGCTGGTTGACTCGTTTTAAGCAGCGACATGGAATTTGAGAAATTGGACTTCATGGGGAGAAACTTAGTGGTGACCAACAAGCAGCCGACAATTTCCACCATGAATTTAAAGAATTTGTTTTAAAAGAAGAGCTATCTTTTGAACACATTTACAATGCCGACGAATTGGGACTTTTGTGGAAATGTCTTCCCACTCGTACTTTAGCATTTGAAAGTGAAAGTAAAGCGGCGGGTCATAAAAGCAGCAATGAAAGGATCACTATCGTGTCTTGCAGTAACGCTACCGGTGGACATAAACTTATACTTGTTGTCATTGGAAAGTAAAAAAAAAAAAAAAAAAACCGAGATCTTTCAAAGGCACAAAAATAGAAAATTTTCTCGTTGATTACTTTAACAAAAAAAAAAAAAAAAAAAAAAAAAAGATGGATGAACCGAAACATTTTTCAAGAATGGTTCGAAAAAATCTTTGTTCTTCAAGTGCGTAAACATCTTAAATCGAAAAACCTGCCTGAAAAAGCTGTGCTATTGATCGACAACACCCCTTCTCACCCAGCAACAAGCATGCTAAAGTCTTCTGATGGACAAATTTTTGCAAAGTTTCTCCCCCCGAACGTTACTGCACTAATCCAAGGAGTCATTGCAACAATGAAGACAACATACCGAACCAAGCTGCTAATGACCAAAATTGAAGAAGGTTATGATCTGAAAGAGTTTTGGAAACACTACACAATCTTGGACAGCATCTACGATATTGCAACTGCATGGGACTCGGTGAAACCGTCAACCCTCATAAAATCATGGAGAAAACTCATGCCTAATGTTGAAGCCAACAACAATTCCTTTGAGTTGTGAAGAAGAGAATGAAGATGTAGACACGCCCACGGCAACTCTTCCCGCTATGGTGAAAACAGTTCCGGGTGGTAAGAACGTCGATGGCATGGGCCTTATAAGAAATAGACTAACCCAGTGGGCGGGGCGTGCGTCACACACATGTCGGGAAGAGAGAGTAGAGACGATTTAGTTTATCGTAACATTGAAACATATGGCGTTTGTATCACATAACTCTTTTTAATTATTAAATGTGATACGTTCTATAAATGATGAGATAATAAAAATCACAGTTTTTGCTAATAAGATTTTATATCTCTTATGAAACCACTTTTTAGTTCATTTTGAGTATTTTTTTTACTGCATTTTGAGCATAAGCGTAATTCTTGTCTAAACATCATTACTTTGATAAAACGGTAAAAACTCTAAACAAAAAATTTATGAATTTACTTTTGCCTACAAATAAAGTAAAATTAACTAAGATTGATAGTACATGATGCTATGAAACAAATAAGGTAAAATTAAACAAGATTTGGTAAATTTTTTTTTAATTTTATGAACATTTTCAGGCAGTAGTAGCAAATATTTATCATTTCAAATGTTTATAGAAACCAAGGATTGTTTTATTTATTTTTTATGTTTTCAAAATTATTATGGTATTAAAAGATGATCATTTATGACAATATTAATAACTCATAAAATTCGGAGCATAAACTGTTCTGAGTGTAATGAAAAATTTAAAAAAAAATTCGCAGTAAATAAAAAAATCTTATGCGGAACTAGAAATAAATTTAAAAAAAATAATTACTATAAAATACAAGATATTATATGTCCAATCTTAAATTTTTATTAATGCGCCTAAAGTAACCTTGTAATTTTATATACCTGTAAATACTTTATAGCAGAATGACTATACATCCATAAATACATATGTATGAAAGTAAACAATTTAGGATATTTGTTGCATAGAAAAATTCGCTTACTTCACTTTTTATTTCAAATATTTGTGAAAACAAGATTATATCTGTTTATCTATTAATGTAAATACACACACCTATATATATATATATTTAGAGAGAGAGAGGAAGAGAAACAGATAATATGGTTTATTGATGCTTAAATAAAATTAATTTAGTAAATCTGCTTCGAATATTTTCTCTCTGTTTAGATTTATTGTAACATGCAACTGCATGATGCATTCTGATTTTTAAATATTGAAATATCATTGATTTAATTAATTTAATCAGGTGGTTTTTATCTGACTCATCATCATAAATATGGTCTTGAAGAGAAGGAAATATATGTGTTTCTACGCTTTTTAAGACTTTTAGAGTCATGAAATTTATAATATTTTTTTTATTCAATTTAAACTCCTTTTCAGTCTGCCTAAAAATTATTTCTGCCTTTTGCAGATCATTCGGACGTCACTGGAAGCCTTTACATCCAGATTTATAATATTTGAAACCTAGCAAACCATCATATGGTTCTGTTAAAACTAAAGCTGAGAAACAGATATTACATTTTACTTTATAAGCTAAGCTTTTAACAACAAAACTAGCTATATAAGATGTATACTTTTCGTTCTTAAATATTCTTATTTTTGATTAGTTATAATGCTAGGAATTAAAATTTACCTATAATTTAAAAAAGCAGCAAAAAATTATAAATTTTAAAGAAAAACTTTCAAAAATTCATTTTTAGGCATTTTAGTATTTAGCTATAGTTTAGTATTAGTTATAGTTTTAGTAATTGTAAGAGAAAATTACTTGGTTGAATTTTTCTGTTAGTTTAGATTTAAAATATTATTTTCTAAAAGAAGAAGTTACAAATTCGCTTAGATCATAGGAAAAGCTAAAAATATATACAAGCCTGAAAGCATGCAACAGCTTTATAATTATTTAGAACGTTAATTATGCTTGAAAAACATGCTAAGTATTTAAAAAGCAATTTCAGTGTCAAAAATAAAAATATTTAAAAATTCTTACCTGTGAAATGAGACACTACCACCAACCACCTTTTTCGTGACAATAGCCAACCATTGCTAATTTCTGGAAGTCGTCCCTACTCCTCCGGATGTGATCAAGGTGACAGCCGGGAACGCGCCAGACAAGGGAGAAAACGCAATTGGGTTAGTCTATTTCTTATAAGGTCCATGGTCGATGGAGTGTGACGTCAACGAACCTGGCTCATGGACCTTATAAGAAATAGACTAACCCAAACGGGTTTTCTCTCTTGTCTGAGGCGCTGCCGCCTGTCACCTTGATCACATCCGGAGGAGTAGGGACGACTTGCAGAAATTTAACATTGGTTGCCTATTGCAGCTTGTATAATTGTCAAGAAAAAGCTGGTTGTAGAGTCTCATTTCACAAATTAGAATTTGTCCATATTTTTATTTTTGAAATTGAGATTGATTTTTAAATATTTAGCATATTTATGAAGTATAATTAACGTTCCAAATAATTATAAAGCTATTGCATGCTTTCAGGACTGGATTTTTTTTAGCTTTTCCTATGCTGTAAGAAAATTTGCAACTACTTCTTTTAGAAAATAATATTTTAAATCTGAACTAATAGAAAATTTCAAACAAGCAATTTTCCCTTGCAGTTTTTATGCGTTTTATTGGTGTAAATAAGTAAAAAATACTAAAATATTTAAAAACGAATTTTTGAAAGTTTTGTTTAAAATTCTAAATTGTGCTGCTTTTTTAAAATTATAGATGAGTATTATAGCAAAATTTCTATAAAGGAATTTTATTTCAATTATATTTCATAATACATCATTGTGATAAAGACTTTTGACTCCTTAAAAATTTTTATACATTTAATTCTAATATTAAAATTGTATTTAACCGTAATAATAAATTTTGGTTGTATCTTATAGTGATTATTTTTTTTAATTATTTTTAGTTCTTCATAAGATTTTTTTTATTTAGTGTTAATTTAATTTATTAACCGAAGGGACGGTAGCCTAGAAAGGCTGTTAATTTCGAAGCGGCATTTTGCGATGTTTTACTATAAATGTCCGTGTTTCCTTGCAAATTGCAGTTACCAAATATTATCGCCCTGTATTATATGTAAAGAAATTAAATAATAAAGAATCTGCATGAATACATGTATGTTTCTCGCACTGTGACAAAAACGACAGTATCTACAGCCATCAAATTTTGAATAATGTAATCCTCCACCCGAACATGGGCATCTGGAACTGCCGAATTTCGAATTTGTTTTAATTTATTTCATATTTTGTAAAACTAACGAATTTTTGATTAACAAACTCAACGAGCTCAGAGCGAGCACTGTACGGAAAATAACAGTTTTATCTCCAGTGCGGAAATTCTAAAGATATGCTGTTTTCAAATGTATGTGGTTTACGGGCGAAGATCATGATTTTCAATAAATATATGTAACACACAAAACTTTAAAAAAAGTGTGCTTCTAGATTTTATTTTATCTTTTTTTTTTCCTTCATTACGCTCAGAAAATTTTATGCTCCCAATTTTATGAATTATTGAAATAACTAATCCACTTTAATGTTAATAATTTAATGATCATATAATCAAATAAATATGATCATTTTGTAATGTTATTATAGTTTAGAAAATCACTGCCTGAAAATGTTCATTAAATTAAAAAAAAATTTATCAGATCTTGTTTAATTTTACCTTATTTATTTCAAAGCATCACGTACTATCAACCTTATTTAATTTTACTTTTTTTTTACGCAAAATTAAGTTCATAAATTTTGTGCTTGGAGTTTTTACCGTTTTACCAAAGTAAAGATATTCGTACAAGAATTACGCGTGGGAAAAAAAATGCGCGAAATGCAGTAAAATGTGCTTTAATGAGATATATTAAATCCTATTTGAAAAAAACTGTGGCTTTCATAATCTCATCACTATACAACGTATCACATTTAATAATTAAAAAGAGTTATGTGATACAAACGCCATAGGTTTCAGTGTTAAAGTAAACCAGATCGTCACTACTCTTTCATGCCGACATGTCGGTTACGCGCGCCCCGCCCACTGGATTAGTCTATCTCTTTAAGGTCCATGACTGGCATCTCATGACGTCAGTCTCTATCTGGCCTTGGATTCGGCGTAGTGGTGCCATTCCAACACAGGCGTATAGGTTTGGAGATCTCGTGATGAGTCAGTGGTATTTCGCTTATATATGTATAGATTCACTACATTTTAAAATTACTTTTGAATTATCGGGATTAATTTTATTTCATGCTTTTGTTATACACTCACACACTATTTCCAAACTGGCATGACGCATTTGGCGTCCTTTTGTAAATAAGTTTTCACCTTACATCCATCTACTTCACTGTCGTTTTCAATTTTCTTTGAATGTTTTATTGATACAGACATGTAAAGGCTGAACTAATGGCGTTAATCCACCTGGAATAACTGCCATGCCATAAACACGTGACAGTAAATATTTTTTTTGGCCTTCGTAGGTCAATAGCATACTTCTGAAAATTTATGAATTTTTTGTCCAAATTTTTCGGAAGTCTTTGCGAAACGTTTGGTTTTTCTCGCAGAACTAAATTAATCCATGTCATAAATCAATTACGTTAACTCAAAGATGCTTTAAATTTTCCTTTTAATTTGCATTCTTTTTTGCCCACTTTAAGGCAAATAAACGCTGTTTCTTGTTACAGTTTATACATTCTGGCATTTTTCTAGGACTCATTTCGCAACACTTTCTTCTAGGATAGGCTATTCCGTTACTGCTTTACTCAAAGAACTTACTTCGAACGCTTGACAGATGACGAAATTGTGAAGAAAGCAAGAGGAGAGACCGAGAATGATGGAAAGCGAAGTGAAGGCGAAGAAAAGCCCATTGTGCACAGAGGCGTAGCTAGGGTTATCAGCGCCCGGAGACAAGTGAAGATTTCGCGTCCCCCTCATCTGCCAGAATGCAGTGGGGAACGAAAAGAAAACTTTAAAAATAATAACATTTTAATTGTTTAAAATAATAATAATTGCTAAAAATATGAAATATTTTTAATTTTAATTAGTTTAAATTATTAAATATTTTAATATTTAAAGCACTTTTAAGAGTATATTTTAAAAGTTTCTCTAAAGTCACTAACTTAGAACGTAGTAAAATAATTAAGACAATAATGATAGTTCGAAAATATGATTATTCTAAAATATTATTCAAATATAAATTCCGAAAACTTAAAACATCATATTGGATATAATAATATAATAACTTGAAAATGTATAATGACAGTTTTATGTATAATGCTTTAAACGTAATCACTAATTTCAAAGTGAAATTTTCCTAGCTTTAGCTGCTGCAAATTTATCGAGTAGTTCATCAAAATTTATACTCTGAGCAACCTATTGCTCCACACTGAGCAAAGCTAAGGCAGACAATCTTTCCTGTGCCATGGATAATCTCAGGTAGAACAAGATAAGTTTTAGTTTACTGAAAGATCTTTCACAGCTGGCGATGGAGGTTCCAATAGTCAGTAAAATCTGAAGACCAACTCTCAGATTGGGAAATACATCTTCTCCGTACTGTAGAATAAAGCGAAGCAGGTCCTCTGCCATCGAAAGCTTAACATCAGTTCTTGTCTTGAGTAGCATTCGGCAGTCCATTATTTCAGTATACATCTCCAAGCCATCTAAGTCTGTATCGTAAACGTTTTCCATGGAAACGCAGCATTGTTTCAAGCTACTTTCGTTGCTTGTAGCCATTAGTCCGTTTATATCTAAAAGAAAGTCAAAATTAGAGTCTACTTTCTTTAAGCTGATGAATCTGTCTGCCATTTCTATGTGTATTTTTTCCAGCATACTTTTCATCAAACGCGGCATTTCATTTTCTGCTGTGAGTCCTACATCTTTTGCAATTTCTCCAGGCATTTTCTTCTTCTTTCTCTGTCGTCTTTCAGCTTGGACATCCCAAGCATTATACAGTTCCTTGGCGTCTCCAAGAGATTTCATGCATATCTCATCTCTGTTTTGTAGAAGATAGTCCTGTAAAGCCTGAATATCTCGAGCAGCATTGTGGAAATTCATAATGGGGTCTTGAAGTCTTTTCTGAACCCTGTCAATCTTGGCAAGTACTGTATTCCAGAAACGAAGAAGAACATAAAACTCAAAAGTTAAGATCCGATGCAACAATTGAATTGCATCACTTCTTGTATCTGCATTTTTATCATGATCCTCTGCAATATTTTCAAATAACTCTACTAAGCTTTCGAGTTGATTATGTACCAGTTTAACAGCTTCTACTCTGGCACTCCAACGAGTTTCTGACGTCGACTTCAACGATACACCTAGAGCAGTTTTCAGTCTTTTCCATCGGAGAGTTGATCTTGAAAAATAAACATAGATAGCTTGCATGGTACTAAAAACGTCAAAGAAGCTGCCTCATGATTAGCAGCATGAACCCCAACCAAATTAAGTGTATGATTATCACAGTTAACAAATATAGCTTTTGGGTTAAGTGCTGTGAGTCTTTTGCATTCCTGGTTTATAGCCGGACATTACAGGCGCATTGTCATAACACTGTGATCGACAGTCTTTGAAGCTAATTTGTCTTTTTCTAGTTGTTGTAATATTATACCTGCTATACTTACTGCATCTTTTTTATGAGTTTGAATGAATCCTAGGAAACACTCTTTTATAATGACAGTTTTCTCCTCAAAGTCAATATCTGCATATCTAATAAAACTGGATTTTAGGAAAGACTTTATCTGCAAACCGAATAAATGTTAAATTATCAAACGCGATTTTGCGTTTTTTTACGTTCCCCAGACGGTATAGTGATTAAGAGAGCAGACCGAAGGGCCCAGGTTCGAATATCGGAGAAGACATATATATGTATATGTCGAAAGGTGTATATGTCCGTTCCTTCATAGGAGGTAATGGCGGCCATCTATCAGGTAATACCCTGAAGGATTTATAATTTTTCACTTAGCAATTTTCATTTAAACGATTTATAAGAATTTATTAATTTGAATGTACAATTTAAGTGTTTTATTTATATTATTTAAAAACGTACATTTTGTCTTGATAAACAGTTTTTCATACGTGGATATATAGCGGCAAACATTATATGACCTATTAAATTGTACACATTCTTTGCTTTAGTTTATTTAAACTTATTTCCTCGAATTATTCTAACTTAATCAACCAATCAATTTTAACTTAATTAACCTCAATCAAGTTGAAAATGATATAAAAAATTTCAAGTTTTGAAATAAAATATTTTTTCAGTTTTTATCGTACGGAAGCCAAACTTCTTATATATATATATATATATATATATATATTAATAAATATAAAACTTTACGAGTATAGAAACCGGGAGATCGCAATAAAAGTTTGATTTCGATACTCGGCGAAAATTATTTTTTATTTCATTTTATTTATTTAATACTTTTTTTGACAAGAGGTGAATATTTTCTTCATTTAAAACACAACTATAAATAGAAAAATATATGAAAAGACCAACAATTGAGAAAATAAAGGCTGGGCAAAGGGATGAGTGCACAATGTACGGCGTACAGACGTCACGAAAAAAAAATCCCTTTTGAGTATATTTTAAATCCATTTTACAATCCGTTTTGGAAAAAAATAATTCTTTATTTTGTCCGTACGTACAGATGTCATACAAAAAAATTGTCCGAATTAATTCGCTAAAGGTCAAAATGAATATTTGTATTGAAATATGATACCCGAAATTCTTCGTGATTACAATATATCCTTTTTTTTTCCGTTCAAAGAAGTAAAAATGTTTGCCTTTTATTGTTTTTATTAAACATGAAAAAATTTCAAAAATAATATAGTTTTTATTGTCTTACTTTTAAATCACTGAGATTATAATTTAAGTTAAAATTATTTTTAAACTTTTATTTTAATTCTGAGTTTACTAATTTATGAATTAGAATTTTGCGATAGATTCTATAATACTTTAAATGTGCTCAATTACACTTTAACTCTTTCTTAAGTGAAAAGTCAAATTACATTAATTCTTTTTAATTGATAGAAGCAGCAAAGATTATAACTTGTTTACAGTTAATTCTTCACTGTTAAAGAAGTAGAAAGAGGGCTTTATTCTTTTTCCCACATCACTAACTCAGTGGTTCTCACATTTCTTAGAATTTTTAATACAGCATAAGAGTTTTAAGCACTTCAATTCCTGTATATGGGAACAATGAAAATGTTTCGGTATATAGATAAGTATAAGATATTATCCCTCTACAGCTCTATAAAATCAGTAAAGTTCAGGCATTATTAGAAAATCTTAATTCAATCAATCATTTGTGATCAGCTACTCTTCGAAGAAAAATTTTTACATAAGAATTAAAATAACTATCCTCTCATTAATATCATACATTAAAGGAATAATTTTGTTAAGACAATGATTTTGTCTAACTGCACAACGAGGAATCAATAACTCTCCGTGTAATAGCATATTTAATAAAATTGAGATTATTGCAAAGGAAAAAAAAAAGTTTCAAGTACAATTCTTAATCAGATAATTAATAATTGAACAAATTACCATTAATAGAAATTTTCAGCTTAGGTAAATATATTTAAATACACAACTGCAATGAATTTTTAATGACATAAAAAGTTTTCTCATTATAAATTATATAATATCCATAACTTTCAAAAAAGGGGGAATTGCTTACCTATTCCAAAACAGAAGTGCACTGAGTAGAATTCACTTAGAAAATGTAGAATTTCTTAGAGGACTCTCATAAAAGGTGGTTTTTTTTTTTTTTTTTTTTTTTTTTTTTTTTTTTTTTTCCCTATTTACTTTTATTCAGGACGTCCCATATTAAATTTTTTATAGTAACTCATTACAAATTAAAACATTATTTTTGTAACACACAACTAAATTTTTCTGAAAACTTTCAAAGTATCTTTCGAAGATGTTAGATCCTTACTGTTCATTTTCTCATTTCTCGGGTCAAGTTGGCTGCACCCCTCCTGCTCCCTTTATCCCTACGGCTGATTGCGCCTCCTATGGTCATTCTCGCAATTGCGTTCCTTCTATTCGTTCACACGCCTTTGTTCTTAAATAGAAAAAGAGTTTCTTGCTACATTTAAATGTTTACTTTCTATGACAAAAGAAAAGAAGCTTTATAACTGGGGAAAAATTTTTAATAATAAATACGTTTAGAATCGAAAAATGAATAACTTTCATATTAAAATTTTAGAACTTAAAACTAAACTATTATATGATGAATCCAGAAAAAACAAAGAAAATATTCGCATTCCCGTCCGAGGACATCAGTGATACCCTTGTAAGGATCTTAAGTTTTACTAACGTTTATTTTATTTTAAATCTTTACTATCACTTCTTATTTTCTACTTCCGGCCAGAATTAAAAGCTTTAACTTATTTATGCAAATTTGTTGGCGAACGCCAAGTACTTAAGTTGTGGCTTTTTGCCAAGCAAAGGAGAGGAAGGAGATAGTAGAAGCAGGCCGCTTGCCTTAGCAGTTTTACTCCGTTGCTGGTTGCCTTCCAGGCCAGAGGTTTAATCCTCTTGATAATTTTAAACGTATTGTAATGTTAACAGTTCTCTGTACTACATACGGCTTCCTGTTAATATACGGCCAATCTTCTCGGAGGCCCTTGTTTGTTATTCCAAAGTTAAGTTAGAGTTTAGTTAATATTTTTATATTCTTACGTTCAGACCACAAGTGGTTGGTCTCTGTATTCCGAACTTCGGAAATCATTGTAAAGAGTGAAAAATAAAGGGTTTCGTATACCCTTCCTGTGTATCTTGTCTACTTCACAATTTATTGAACATAGCTTGAGTAAGCTCCCTGTTCCGAGTCAGGTTCTTGAATGTTCCCAAAGCAAGTAAGGAGAAACACTGAACCTGATAGTGGCGCCCGACGAAGAAGAATAACCATGGCCGAGTTTCAAGAAGAACCTGTGCTGCCTGCAGAAGCGGCTCAGAATCCATAAATGCCAGCTGCCGCCCTGGAAGGATTTGGTTACATCGTCCAGACCATGCGCGCAGCGATGAAACCAGAAGCAACATTTAATGGAAACTCACCGGTAACCAGTTTTTTGGAAAACCTAGATGACCACTTCATGATGTATCCCGTGCATGAGTTCCAAAAAGTTACCTTAGCTACCAGCGCTTTGAGGGGCCAAGCGCTTAATTGGTTCAAATGCAAAGGCAGAAGTCTCTTGGGTCAAGCGGGAAGCCCCACCTATACTTACGAAAATTTCAAGACTGCCTTAGTAAAAGCCTTCCCTGTCGTAAGGGATCGTGCGAAATTAGAAGCGGAACTTTTCAGCATATACCAGAAACCAATTGAAAATCTCTCAAGCTTTATTTTAAGAAAAATTCATGTCTTCAAACTCTTGTATGGAAACCGTCCGGATCCTGAGATAATTCAAGTGATTTTGCCGAGGTTACTTCCCCAAGTACAAGACTTTATTGAATTAAGGAATCCGACTACACTGGAAAATGAGCTAGCAATCCAGTTTGAAAGTAGAAGAACGGCGGACATTGAGAGAAGACGCCAATATCAACAACGAAACCAATTTGGTGAGCCAAGACCACAGCAAAGTCAAGCACACGTCTACGGAAGCAAAGAGAATCAGTGGGCAAGGAAACCCGAGTATCAAAAAACAACCGGCGAACGTCGACAGTTCAATAGCAATCCAGGAAAAAAGTGTCAAGGCCAGTGGAAAAATTAGGAAAGCATGGAAAGGAAAAATGATTTAAACTAAAACGGATTTCTGATGACGGGAGGGTGCGGAAATCCGAAGGCCAAGAAAACCCCTCTTCCTTTAAGTTAAATACAGTGATGGTGAAAAATTTGACTCTTCCAAAGATTGAAGTGTTGGTGAATAATATCCCAGCCACCGCACTCCTGGATACAGGCGCGCAGTGTTCCTGTGTGGCAGAAGATTTTTTTAGGAAGTATTTTCGTAAATATCGCATATATAATTCGGATAATACGACAGTGTTAGCTGCGCAAGGAGAAAGATGCAAGTGCATAGGTAAATTACCGCTATACGTCTGTATCAAGGACGAACAAGTAAAGGTTATGTTTTTTATAGTAAAGAATCTGCAAGCACATATTATCTTAGGGATAGATTTTCTTTCAGAGGCAGAAGCAACGCTGGATTTTAATGAAGCGTCCCTTAAGCTGACGATGAAACCAGTTCGAGAAGAAAAAACGGAACCGCCAATGTTAAACCTTGACCACCTGCCTAAGGAAGAGCAACAAAGAATCCGACAAGTGGTAAGTGAATTTGCTTCGTTATTTAGTGATATTCCAGGATTTACTCAAGTTACTAACCATAGTATCGATACCGGAGATTCACTGCCAGTTCGCCACAAAGCATACCGGTATGATAAGAATAAAGAAAAAATTATAGAATGGCACATTAGCGATATGTTACATAAAAAGATCATAACGCCCATCTCAAGTAGTTATGCTAGCCCGGTGGTTTTATGTAAGAAAAACAATGACTATCCATTAACACATCCAAAAAGGTGGCGTTTCGCGATTGACTATCGTAAATTAAACTCCATAACTAAATATACGGTATATCCGTTACCTATTATTGAAGAAATTCTAAGGAACATAACGTCTACCAAATACACGACGACTTTATACTTAACGACTGGTTATTTTCAAATAGGGGTTAGACCGGAGGACGTGCCTAAGACTGCTTTTATAACCAAGTCTGGCACTTATGCATTCCTGCGTATGCCGTTTGGCCTTTCAGGGACACCGGCAACATTTCAGCGATGTATGGACATTGTGCTAAGGCCTGTTCTTGGAAAGTCCACATTTATCTATTCAGACGATATCATTATTACTAGTGATAAGCTGGACCAACATGTACAGGATTTAAGACAGGTGTTTTCATTATTAAATAAGGCCGGTCTAAAAGTTAATGTCGAAAAGTGCAAATTTGCAGCCCCTGAACTAAAATACTTAGGTTACAAAATATCTCAGAAAGGAATCGAGACAGACTAATCAAAAATAATCGCTGTGCAAAAGTATCCGCCGCCAAATACGGCGAAGAAGCTCTCTTCTTTTCTAGGACTTTGTTCATATTATAGGTCCTTTATAAAAGATTTTGCAGCTATTGCTGAACCATTGTTAAAATTAAAAAGGAAAAAGGCAAGATTCTCGTGGACAGCCGAAGCCAATAGTGCTTTCGAAAAATTAAAGCAAGCATTAACACAAGCCCCTGTGTTGAAATTTCCTGAAAAGGATGAGATTTTAGAAATTTCAGGAGATGCTTCGGATTATGCGGTAGGAGCTGTACTTTCGCAAAATCAGCAGCCCGTGGCATTTTTTAGTCGAACTTTAAATCAAACACAAAGAAATTATTACGCGACTGAGAGAGAGGCACTTGCAGTTCTGTTAGCAGTGCAAAAGTTCCGAGTCTATTTTGGAAGGGCGCCAGTAACAGTGTATTCTGATCATGCGGCGGTAACTAGATTGTACTCAGGGAAAAACTTATCCCCAAGGTTAATAAGATGGGCACTCAAGCTACAAGAATATAATCTGGTAATCAAGCATACCCCCGGAAAGGAAAATATCGTAGCAGATGCCCTATCCAGAATAAAAACACATGAAGAAGGTAATACTGTAAAGGTGGCAATGCTCGCAGCATGTACAATAAATTCCCGAGAAACTGTAATAACCGAACTGGGTAAGGATCCTGAATTTAGGAACATTTATGAGTATTTAAAGGATCCTGAAAATTTTAGCCACCAAGATATTGTGGCGATAAGAAATAGGGCGGCGCATTACGAACTAATAGATGGTCTATTATTTTATACAAAAACTACGAATTCCAACAACGAATTTCGACCTGTTATCCCAGCTAGTCTTAGATTAAATATCCTGCAGGAGCTCCATGACAGCCCTTTAGCTTCTCATGCTGGTATTCGAAAAACTATCCAAAGCGTACGCGAGGCAGTCTATTTTCCTGAACTGCAAAAGTTAACAAGGGCGTATGTCCAGTCCTGCCCAACATGTCAAGCAGTTAATTATATTAATTTCCGCCCGGCCGGGTTTCTAAATAGTATTAAATCCGATTTTTCAAATGAAATAATTGGCATCGATTTATTGGGCCCTTTCCCAAAAAGTCAGTTAAATAAAAGTCGCTATCTCCTTGTTATGGTTGATCATTTTAGTAAGTGGACCGAAATTGTTCCCTTAAAACGAGCCTCCGCGAAATTAGTTACTGATTCTATTTTAAATAAATATATTTTAAAATACGGGTCGCCCCTAAAAGTTATATCGGATAATGGTCCTCAATTTGTAAGTAATATATTTGAAGACATGTGCCAAAAAATGGGCACACGTCATTTAAAAATGGTCCCGTATCGGCCGCAATCAAATATAGCGGAACGGGTCAATAGAAATGTAGTGAAAATTATCCGTAGTTATGTTAAAAATTTTCATAAAAGCTGGGATAACTATGTCAATGAATTTGCTTTCGCCCTTAGGACCGCAAAACATGATACAACGGGCAAAACTCCTGCTGAGTTATTTTTAGGCAGAAAGATTATAACGCGGTTTAATAAATTATTTTATGTTCAACAAAGAGCCCCAGAATTCAAAATGGGTGATATAGAAAAATGAATTAAAGAAGCAAAAAAGAACACTGAAGTAGCACAGAGAAAACAAAAACTGTATTACGATTTGAAACGACGGGGAGTAACTTATAAAGTAGGAGATGAAGTATTAAAAAGTAAGCATTCACTTTCTTCAGCACCAGAAGATAAAACCGCCTAATTTTTTCCACGATTTGAACTACCATATGTCATAGAAAAAATAACTCAGATTGTAGTGGTGTTAAAAGCCAGGAATGGTGAAACATGCTCCGCAAACATTGACCAGATAAAACCATACTATGACCGTAATAAAATGCAAATATTTAAAGATCTTTTGCAGGATGCGGCACGGCAGGCACTGCAGGCACAAGCTCCAGAGGTGGAACAACGACAAGCACAAGGACAAGCCATTAGGAGGCAGGAGCAATTAAAAAGAAAGTTTCCCCGTTGGAAAATTGAAGGTAACAAGAAAAAGAAGCCGTTCCACCGACCAGAAAAGAGAGCGCAGGACCACCCCCAGAATGAAGAAGGGAGAAGTACGACGAATGCAAAGAAATCCAGCAGAAATAACGGCAACTATAAGCCGGCTCCCAAACGGAAGATATACTCATCGGACAGGACTCTACGCAGCAAATGTCGCCGAACTGCGGAAGGACGACCAGCGGCGGAGGAAAAGATACAAGAAAAATTTGAACGGCCAGCAACGAGATCCAAGCAGGAACGAGAGAGAAGTGTCCCGGTTCCGCAAGACCAGCGGCCATCAAACGGCCAAGACCACAGGCAGCGGCGAAAAAGGAGGTCTTCAAGGGTGACCGAACTGGAGGGAAAAGAAAGCTCCTAGAGGAAGGCACTGAAGGGCGAGCCCGTACAAGAAGGAGGATAAATCAAACCAGAATCTGCGCTACCTTCCAGGACTGGGCTCAGAAAAGAATGTCCGAATATAACAAAGCTAAGTAAAATTTTATGTTACTTTGCAAACTTAATTTAATCTTTCATTCTTACTGCAAGTGGCACATTTCAAGACGTTTTACCTCATGTCAGGTCTACCTTTATCGCCAAAAAGGCGAGAAATGAGTTGTTACCTATTTTGGTATTATGTTTTTCAATTACTCGCGAGTAAAACTAAAGTTGATGTATAATAGGAATGTGTAAATACTTGAATATTGTAAAAGTTATTGTATAAATTTTATTTAAAACATTCTGGCAAGAAAGAAGTTTTAGTCTGAAAGACTTTTGAAATGTAGTATTTCAATGTAGAAGAATTGGCTCTTGCTTGGAAAAGAATAGAAGTTAACAATGTACTACTAATGTATGTTTTAAAATGCGTAAAATTAACGGCATGTTAATATGTTCTTATATACAATGTGAACTGTTATTTTAAGCGTTAAGAAATACTGTGATATGTTAAAAGTGAAAGTAATACCAAAAAATTTTAAACTTATTCGTGTGACTGTAAAAAGGGCCAAATTATTGTGAATATGTGTTAAAGGTTGAATGAATGTAGTTAGGCTCTCTGACGCTACACTTCAGAGTTAGCCACTTTCAGAATAGTACCTCAGGGTTTAGAGATGAAGATAAGGTGTGTTACGAGGTCTTGTTATGTTGAATTTTAACACGTTAGTGTTTTGATTGTAGGCGGCAGTGTTGAACACTTGTACATAAACACATTCGTGTTTGGTGTTTTCTTTTACAACACATGTCAGAGAGCACGGGAAGAGATAATTAAATAAAGTCATGAATGAAATAAGAATGTTAAGAGAAATATAAATATTCATGTGACTTGCCATTTAATTGTGTAACATTTCATTAAACTAGTTTTCCTTCCAGATCTCTGGAAGGAACCAGATTTCAACTAAAAGCTCCTGTTTAGATGCAGTACAGATGAAAAGTAATTGTCCATGGAGCTGATAATGTAAAAACAAATTTTTTTTTTAAATTTCTAGTTTCTAGTGAGAAATGTTTGTAAAAGATTGGCCTCGCGTTAGATTCTAAAGCTAAAAGTTTTCAACAAGGTCGTTTTAGACCTCAGTTTCAAACTAAATAACTCTGGCGGGAAGTATGTAAGGATCTTAAGTTTTACTAACGCTTATTTTATTTTAAATCTTTACTATCACTTCTTATTTTCTACTTCCGGCCAGAATTAAAATCTTTAACTTATTTATGCAAATTTGCCTTGCTAATGCCAAGTACTTAAGTTGTGGCTTTTTGCCAAGCAAAGGAGAGGAAGGAGTTAGTAGAAGCAGGCCGCTTGCCTTAGCAGTTTTACTTGGTTGCTGGTTGCCTTCCAGGCCAGAGGTTTAATCCTCTTGATAATTTTAAACGTATTGTAGTGTTAACAGTTCTCTGTACTACATACGGCTTCCTGTTAATATACGGCCAATCTTCTCGGAAGTCCTTCTTTGTTATTCCAAAGTTAAGTTAGAGTTTAGTTAATATTTTTGTATTCTTACGTTCAGACCACAAGTGGTTGGTCTCTGTATTCCGAAGTCCGGAAATCATTGTAAAGAGTGAAAAAGAAAGGGTTTCGTATACCCTTCCTGTTTATCTTGTCTACTTCCCACATTTATTGAACATAGCTTTAGTAAGCTCCCTGTTCCGAGTCAGGTTCTTGAATGTTCCCAAAGCAAGTAAGGAGAAACACTGCAAGTAAGCAAAGTCCCAAAGCAAGTAAGGAAAACAACAAAACATTAAATACCCTTTAATATTAATATTGCACTTTTTTGTTTTTCATTATGATTAAAAGTAGAATGCATTTGTTTTTGATAAACGTATTAGAATTATAGAGTAGAAGAAACGTTTTCGGCGGGGTCGGTATTGATCCCCTGGTTGTCGATAAAATTTTAAAGGAGGTAAATAATGATCAAGGGATACAATGAGAGTCGATAGCCGAATTTGCATGGGCAGTTAATCGGCACAATAAAGATCCCATTAATTACGAAACTTTATTTGATAAAAGTGATATTTAATTAGCTATTCATATAATACTATATCACAGGAAGACAAAACTTATTCAAAATATATGCGTATAAGTTGAATTTTGGAGTATAATTATAATAACTTTAAGTCTTGGAATAAAAGTCATTCGAAAGAAGTATCACAAAATAAAAGCTTTTATCTAGCCTAGCACCATTGATTTTCCCATCTTCTTACTTAACTGAAGAAAGCTTTAGTCAACTTATTACGGGAAACAAGGAATAATACGGCGTAAGCAATTTTATGCTGCATATTTAAAAATGTGCATCAATATATGAAGCGGAGTAATTAAAATCGAACTTTTAGGAAATTAAATTCTGTAATTTTTTTTTCTGAAAACTTTTTATATTTGTAAACTTAATAATTATACAAAACATAATAAAACATAAATCTAAATTTTTGCTTATGTTCTTAGTTCTAAATATTATCTTCAAGTTACATATATGCAATTATTATTATTGTTATATTGCAGACTGTATATTATAAAGAAAAATGTAAGTGGGTAGATGAAGAAACCTTTAACAGGGATCGATCTAAGAACAGATTTGGGAATGCCTAGTGTAGAACATCGATTTTTGAAAAATCAAGCCCATGCCAAAAATTTATGAGGGGAAGTTATTATTCTCTCCTGCATTTACGAGAGAAATTCTTATTTTCTGCATAAAACTGATTTCGTTAATATGTAGTTTTGGCTTGCTGTTGATGATGTATGTAATCTTACAAATACAAACTTTATGTCGCTATAATTAGCATTTTATATATGCTTGCTATTATTGAACTGAGTACGGCAAAGCAAGTGGAGGTTATCAATCTATGGAAGGGATGGCTTTATGGAAGACTTTCTAAGGGAAACTGGCTTGTATTTGAATTTCATATAAGGGAAAATTATAAAAGTATTTATGCAGTCAGCCCGTTCGCTGAGATTACAAACAATATCGAACTAGCACCGTTGACCAGACTTATACATTCTACTCACTAATGAACTATATAAACCATCTGCATATTTAACACCTGCTCCCTTAAATAATTTTAAACAGAGGATTTAAATTACTAGGTGACTAATAGCGTAAAATTCATTGTACTTAACGCAGCGAAGTTGGCTTTCTCTCTATATTATAAAAAATAATAATAATAAAATAAAATAAATTAATATTTTTGATACGTTTAACTGACTTAGCTTCTTCCCCTCTCCTGTGCAATATTTGTGTAATAATTAATAAATGTAAAATTAAATACCCTAACTTACTTTTTTTTTTCTTTTTTGGAATACTTAATTCTCTTAATCATTGTGATTTTAAATATTTGGTTCAAAATGAAAGGGCTTTTGCTATTTTCGTGTCTCCACTTTCAAAGAATCGCGACACTAAACTTGATTGCTATAGGGAAAATGGGACAGGATACGGAGGGTTATTCAAAGCTGTAAAAGGACAAACGCTTTACAACTTAAAAGTATCACATAACCTTCGAAGTATTTTCTCGCCGTTTACTTAGGGATGAATGGGAAAGGGACTTGTGGGGAAGGATCATTTTCATTGACCTTACTTTTAAATTGAAAACCTAGCTTTTCTATTCAATCTTTGCTAATCACATGACAAAAAATGTAGGAAAAAGATATCCTTATTATAATAGGGCGATAGACTGTATGCGAATTTTTTTAAATTAATTTTTATTGTATTTAAAAATGAAAATAATTTATTCTAAAATTTCATAACATCCATTTGGCGCCCCCTAAATGCTGCGCCCGGGGACAGATGTCCCCCCTTGCCCCCTCCTAGCTACGCCACTGATTGTGCAGATGCGGAAGACTCACGGAGAGGCTTTGCAACAAGTCGACGGGCTGCTGAGCTATTTGGAAGAACAAGACGACGCGGAGTTGGCCGAGAAACTTATGCTACGAAAAATACAATCTCGGATCAAGAGAAAATAAGAAGCAATGACTGATTTCTTCAAATAGGTGTAGTTTTACAGTTATGTTTTGTAATTGCATAATACATTACAGTATTAAAACAGTACATATGTATTAATTTTTCTGTTTTCATTATCAAAATGCCTTTTAGGTTAGTTTTGAGTGATATACTAAAATATTAAGCGTTAGTTAAACATTTTCTGCTGTTTATTTTACGTTTTATTGTACATAAAACGATTTTTCAAAGTTGGAATGACTGTTTTCTCTTTTGCTATACCCGTTTTTAGCTTTTTTCGGATTATCAGCGATTTTTGTCATCCGCGGTCGCCTCGCCACCCAATTCCGCGGATAATCGGGAGTGTACTGTATTTTGCAATTTAATATTTTTTCCCCTCCCCAACAGCGGGCTCTAGCCGTTTATAGGCGGTGGTCCCACTCTGGGATTTGAAACCGGGCTCTTCATTTTGACAGTCAGTGTCACTAATTACTTTCCCTTCTGGGCAACTGAAATTTAATATAACCTAGTATTTAAATTTTAAAATAAGCAAAATGCAACTCTGCATTGGAAAAAAGCTTATAAAATCTTTTCTGTGAAATAGCGCAAAATTAACGGGGAACTATTGCCTAATTAAAAAAAAAATATGTTATTTTGATTACGAACAAAGTATTGTAGTAAATATTCGTAAACAAAAATTTGAACATTTATTCTAATTTTGAGTATTACAATAATATGCCGACATCTTTTACGCAGTTATGTAGATATTTTATTCATATGATGCACAATTATGAGATAACAGAGATTTCATGTAATTCTACAAATTAAATTTTCATTTTGAAAGGATCTTGTTCACCAATATTGATCTATCTTTAAAATTTTGTAACTTTGTCGACAATTAACAATTTCACCAAGTTTTCTGATTTTCTGATTGCTTTTCTTTTTAAATTTTCTCTCTTTGTATATCAGTTACCTTATTTATTCATTTGTATATAATTATGCGCGAATTGTCATGTATGCTGTTTATTTTTTGAATTATTAATCATTTCAGTTGTGGCAAAGTGCAGGAAATTTAATTTTTGAGACGTATATTTTGAATAGATTTCTTAAGGAGAATCATTTTTTTACAGTTACGTTCAATAAAACGTCAAAAAACCCTAACCTAGCTATTGTTTCATGGATTTTAGATTTTGGAATGAAACGAATATCGTTTATTGATTCAGTCTGCTAATTGTTTAATGAGGCTCTCTTGAATTACTTTAAATTTAGATTTACCTGATGAAAGAATTCTCTCAGATTCGTTGATGAACGTGAGAAGTGATCCAAGAAGTTCCTCTGCTTTTTCGTGTGATATTTCAACATCTGCAGAAGTTTTTCTGGAACTGTACACATTTCAAATTAATATGAAGCACTGCATATATTCATTTAAATTTTTTTGCACTTATGAAAATAATTCCTCTTTATAAGCGCAATTAATAAGTGCATTTTTTCCTTTACTATCCCATTTAATTAAATACGCAAAAGTAATCAATTTGACGAATGTAGATTAGTTAACAGAAATGACTTTTGATGAAATATAGTTGAATGAAATATAGTTTCCTGATCTAATGAAGTCTGAATTCATGGAATTAAAATTTAGTTAATGATAAATTAAACTTATTTGAAAACACTTTTGTTAGGAGTCACAGCTTGCCTCTTATACCTGCCCTTGTGGCGTAGGAATTTGCAAATCCAGATAGCAAAGTGGAAGGTCTGTGCGGTTCAGTTTTCGGCAAGGGTGCAAATGTTTTTTTTTTTTTTTTCATCTTCTCTGCTCCAAAAAGCGTAATTTTGTACTTTGTTGTTTGTATACATTACCCTCGAAAAGTTAAGAGAACAAAATTGATTTAAAACACTAAATAAAAGATAAGCATATGGACTATATTTAACAGTAAGAATAATAACGTTTACTGTGGAAAACATATATATAACTATGATTTATCATTAATTTTTTTTTGGGGGGGAGGAATTACTTAATTTTAGAACAGTGAAGTCTTGACAGTATTTACAAGTATATAAGCTTTGATTTCCGAAAAATCGCATCAGCTATTGAAACTCGCATCTAGAACAATGTGCATAGTATCTCAGAGAAATTGTTTACCCGATTTAGTAAAATGGGAGCAATTAGCTGGATGGAGAAAATGTGGATAAAATAAAATTTTCGAAGTTAAAATTGCATATCTTATTTCCTTCTCTTCATCATCTCATTTAATTCTGAAAAGGACATCAGGCCCTGACATCTTCCTTTCTATAGTATGCTTTATCTTTAAATTTATTGCAGTAATGCAACTTTATTGCCAACCTTATCAATCTTGATGATAATTTCCTTATTGAAGAGAGCCGAGTGAACACAGCAATACACTGTTACCGGTTCTTTGCCGAAATATACCCTAAAATTCTGAACGTTTAAGAGCAAAGTTTCTCTTTCAGTAACAGTATAATTACTTTAATTTATTAAGGGTTTCACTAAAATATGCATTCAGCTTATCATCTTACTGCGTACATCAACCACGAAATCAGACGCTTCTGCGGATAGCTTCAGTGTACTATCTGAGTCAGGAAATTTCAAGACCGAAGCTTGAATGAAAGCGGTATTAAAGTTTTCAAAAGCTATATTCGCCTCCGCCAACCAAGTAAATTTGGACTTTTTCTTCTTTAAATTCAGTAATGGGTCTGAATCTCGGCGAGACTTTTAATGACTCTTGTCTTATATGAATATAACCTCCAAAACAACGCAAATTTCTTTGCCATATTCAATGAATTTTTAATAGGAATAATCAACTCCCGTGTTTCTATACCTTTCTTTATAACGGAAGTAACGAAGTTCTTGAGCAGCAGATTTACATTCTGATGCACTTACTTTTAGATTCGCTTTTTGTGACACTAAAAACTTTCTGCAGATCCACAATGTGCTCATGAATACAGTAACAATTATGTCATATAGCTAAATGAAAGTTGATCTTCCTAGTAGGGATCTCAAAGTTGCATCTGTCATCCTTTGGAATCAATGAGTAACAGAGTTTTACATAAACCAAACGGCAACCTTAATTTTGCATAAACGCCGAATTTAGGGACACTTACTGTCTTCCGTACATCCTCGGGTCTCATACTCTTTGAAAATATCGAGAAGTTAAATCCAAAGGGGGCAAGTGTTTACGTTTTCGTGTCAATAGTGATTTGTTTTATGAGGGATAGTTTCACCAGTATCTATATTATGTGTAATGACGTGCGTCACTCAGGAGTATCATCAAAAAATGTGTTTACCAGAACCTGGAGTTTTCTTTCTTGGCTTGCTACAAGTCTTCGAGATCAAGGGCTGGTGTTGGTACTGACTTCTGGACGTCACTCAACTCCACCATATCCTTTAAACCGTTTAAAATGCGTTCTAGTTCTTTCAGAAAATAAAATCACAATATGAAATTCGCCTGCAGATTCGAGACCACATAGAGAAGAAATCCATGTTTGACATTCTTCACCGGGACACTTAACGTTCCATAGCCTACCATTTGCTCTCTTAGCTTTCATCCCCCACAACAGCATGTACTTCGTAAATCTTATCCGCCAGCCAAGAAACTACTTTGCACAAAATATGCATTCAGCTTATCATCTTACTGCGTACATCGACCACGAAATCAGACGCGTCTACGGATAGCTTCAGTGTACTATCTGAGTCAGGAAATTCCAAGACCGAAGTTTGAATGAAAGCGGTATTAAAGTTTTTCAAAAGCTATATTCGCCTCCGCCGACCAATTAAATTTGGACTTTTTCTTTAGAGCAGAGCTCTACGAAGGGAGATGAAAGCTAAAAGAGATCAAGACAGAAGAAAGGCAATCAGCATTATTTACAATAAATAGGTGCCTACAAACAAGCGATCTTCAAAACGAAGCTCAAAAGCTGGAGAAACTTCTGCACGCAAAAATAAACAGCCTTATGGAGTCCTCCATAAAACTGGGACAAACATAGTTTTCTCTCCTCCACAGCATAAAGCGTACCCGCAGAATTCAAATAGTGCCAGCAATACAGCAGAACACAACAGCACCATGGCAGAAGACAATCCTCGACGCCGTCTTTCAGGACGATCACTCCGAAGCAGAAAACCTGGCATAGCAGTTAAATGATATTCCATTTACGCAACCCGATATAAGTGATAGTAATTCCCCCAAGGCGGAAAGCCCAAGGACCAGACTGCCTGGACTATAACCTAGTCAAGATTCATTTTCTTCAGGAAGCTCTTCAATAAATTTCTAGCTCTAATTTACTTTCCTAAAATCTTCAAGTCTGGCCAAGCCATCCTCTTTAAGAAGAAAGGAAAAAACTGCCATGGGAAAAAACTACGAGAAGCTCCCAGTTCCGAGACTGAAGGCATTTTCAGGTATTCATCAGGCAAGACCCATTTTCTTCAGGAAGCTCTTTAATAAATTTCTAGCTCTGACTTACTTTCTTAAAATCTTCAAGTCTGGCCAAGACATCCTCTTTAACACTTTACCGACCGCTAGTGGTTCAACAGCATACGCACGTCCGATCGACCGCAGATTCTTCATGTTCTAAATAACTATCAGGGCAATCTGATAAACCGTCTAACTAAAAGTCTCCGATACCATTTTTTGCGCTCATCGTGAACGGTAATTTTTTTAAAAAACGGTGTGAAAATGTGAGAATTTACGAAGCAACGCACTTAACGCAAGTGAGCAATGTACCTCAATACTAATAATAAAATGCAGATGATATAGCAAATGGCAATTGTTTATCGCCATGGCTACCGATTGATATGCTATTTTTAGGTAGCTAGCTCCGAGAAAAAAGCGATTAATAGGCTATCGGTCGATAGGCATTGGCGAAAAAAAGCTGATTAATAGGCGATCGGTCGGTAGACGTTGGTGATGAAAAGCCGATTAATAGGCTATCGGTCGGTAGGTGTTGGCGGTAAAAAGCCGATTAATAGGTTACCGGTCGGTAACGTGTTAAGAAGAAAGAGAAAAATCCTAGTGATCCGCTTTCTTTTAGGCCCATTTGTTTGCTTTCAGCCGTAAGAAAAACCTACGAGAAGCTCCTAGTTCAGAGACTGAAGCACCATCTAGAAGCAAATGGCGTCATCATAGATTCGCAGTTTGGATTTAGAGAAAAACGCTCAACAACACATGCGCTGAACACCATTAAATGGGAAACTGAATCAGCCAAAGAATTCAGAGTCCACGTGGTGTTTCAAAATCTGGATCTTGAAAGCGCATTCGACTCTTTATAGTAGCCGGCCATCCTGGACGCCTGTTCTACGCCACGAAATTCGACGAGAGTCGTCTTCAGTTTATTGGCCGCCAGATGTCACTAGTAGTGAAAACCAGCTTTTCGCATATTACATCGCATATCGCATATTCTGCGAGTAAGGAATTGGTTGAAAACGCGAGGAAAATGCTTGCTGCGTCGTCAATCAGGCTTGTGCAGTTAACTGTAGAAGTTGATTACAGCTCTGTATATGCTTTTACCTCTAATTTTTTCATATTTAAACGAAGAATATAGTCGCAGATCTTCAAATCGGGATCGAATTTGTCTAAAACATGATGTTTGTCAAACATGTCTGGCAGACATGACAAAGCTATTTGTTTTAAATTTGAAAATTCTACTAAATGTAAATCTAGTTCAAATCCGGAAGATGAAGCAGCAAAGGAAATGGAAATTCAGCCTATTATTTCGGATTCAGTTGTAAATGATAGGAATGGGGTTTTAGTGCAGTGTGTTAGGACAGAAATTGTTGGTTGTAAATTGTCAGGTATAATTATTGCAATGTTTGATAACGTGAGTGAAAAACGTTTTATTAAAAGAAAGGTATCTATGAAGTTGAGATTAAAATGTCTAGGGTCAAAGACATTAAAAATTTATTTGTTTGGAGCAAAGGATCCTTGGTTGCAAACTTGTCGCAGAGTGGACGTGAGGTTGCGAAATATTTTGGACGGAAATGAAGTCGTAATACAGGCTTTGTAAACATGAAATTTCGAGTGTTACGATTAATTAGCCGAACGAGAGTACGAGAGCTGAAATAGAAGACAAGAGATTCACTTTAACGCGGAGATATAATCAAGCTTCCGATGATTATGAGGTTTCCTTGTTAATAGGCTCAGATTTTTATTGGAATTTGACAAAATGTTTCGAAAAGTTAAATATGTCATTGGTAGCTGTAAACACTGAACTTAGAAAGTCCTTGTAAGGAAATTGTGGTGATCTGAGTAAGACTGTTGTTGTAAACTTAATTTTGGGTGATCAAAGCACTGTGTCAGTTGAACTCAGGCGTTTCTGGGAACTGGAAAGTTCCGGCAATCGTCAATCGTCAGAGTGGCAATCGTCAGAATTGAAAAAGCCGAAGAGATGAAAAATTAGCAGCCGCCTTCGCCGGGAATCGAGCTAAGGACCTCTGAAATACCAGCCCATCATGCAGACCACTACACCACGAAGACACGCTAGGAAAGCGGGAGAAATACCTTATATACTATCCTTTTTAAAGGGCGACTGGGGCTTTTAGGGGACCCAATCGCCAAATCCTGAGTGTGGAGAATCCTCATACAACACCCTTTTAGTTCGGGCGCCACTGTAAAAAACATTAGGTTAATTGGAAAAGCCGGAGAGATGAAAAATTAACAACGCCTTCGCCGGGAATCGAACCACGGACCTCTGGAATACCGGCCCAGCATGCAGACCAGTACACCACGAAGGCACGCTAGGAAAGAGGGAGAAATACCTTATAAGCTATGAGAGGAAATTGTAAAGTTATCATTCCGACAACGGTAAAAGCTTTAGAGCCACTAATGAAATTCTTAAAGAATTTTCAAAAAATATAATAGGTTCAAAATTAAAAGATTTTATATCAATAAACGCCATAACTTGGCAATATTGCGCCTCACGCATCTTGGTGGGGTGGTTTTTATGAAAGGCGTATGAAAAGCATCAAAGAACCTTTGAAAAAGGTTCTCGGAAGGGCTCTTCTTAACTTTGAAGAAATGATGAATATTCTGTCGGGAATTGAGTTAGTTCTAAATCATAGACCTGTTACAAGTCCACAATGAAATAAAAGAGACACAAGCTCTCGCACCTGCCCATTTCTTGTTTCCAGGGAAAAGAACCGTTTTTACCCATTTCGCCGACCTTTTCTGGAATGAACCATTTAACAGGCGGACTTTAACTAGAAGAAAACTGTATATCAAACTAACCTTTTGAAACAAATTAGGAAAAGTAGGAGGAGAATTATCTCCTCGAATTACGGTCTGCGCACACTTTTCTAAATCCATCGCCTGAAAGGAAACTTAAAGAGGGTATTGTATTACAGTAGGGGGTCGACGATATCAAAATTATTATAGCCTATTGGAATTGTAGAGGTTTATAAAGTTAGAGATAAGTATGTGCTTTCATCTTTGATTGTACTTCTCAAGGACTTTATAGAAGACCCGTCCAATTGATCTATCCCTTTAAAGTTTAAAAGTTATGTATAATATATATTTGTGTCATGAATAGCATTAATTTGCAAAGTAATTTCCAGTAATGATTCGTGTATTGTATTTGTAATTATATCAACATTTATTATTGATGCGTAAATTTAGTGTACAGTGGAAACTCGAGATGCGAGCACGTCTATATACGAGAAATTCGAGATACGAGGAAAGTATGAGCGAAAAATTCGTCTCTAAATACGAGCACTGACTGGAGTAACGAGCAATGACCCAGGCTGTTGATATGCATGGCGCTGTTTCTCGACTCGGGGAATCCCCTCGTCAGATTACTCAGTGTTCTTTGATCTACGTGTTTGTGAGTTAATTGTTTTTTACATTTAACGTGAAAATAAATATTTCACGAAGCCTTCCAAGAAGACTGTTGCCTCAGATAGTGCTGCAAATAAAAAGAAGGAAGCCATGGCCGTCGAAATTAAGAAAGAAATCATAGATAAATGTAAGTGTGGTGTAAGGTAGTTCGACATCGACGATTTGCACTATTCTGAAGAAGAAGGAAGAAATTAAGGAACTTTATGTAGCCAAAGGAGTTACCGTTACTTCCAAGCACCGTCCAAAACTCCTAGATGTTGGGAAGCTGTTGTTATTGTGGATTAACGAGAAGCAGTTAAAATGCGATTCGGTGTCGGAAGATATCATAAAGGTAAACTACATTATATTATTTACCAGTGTTATCAGGGCTGGATAAAGGGCGATTGGAGTGATTGGGCCCCACGTTACCATAAATAATAATAATAATAATAATAATAATAATAATAATAATTAAATTTAAAGCAAATTGCTTTTGACGATAATGGATGAATTATGAATTATTCAAATAATTAAAAATATGTTTATTTTAAGTTCGCATTGCTCGATGAGATTTATTAATGTGTTTATTATTATATAATATTATACTTAAT
This sequence comes from Stegodyphus dumicola, assembly GCF_044657685.1. NCBI lineage: Eukaryota > Metazoa > Arthropoda > Arachnida > Araneae > Eresidae > Stegodyphus > Stegodyphus dumicola. Next base: position 56,856,978 of record NC_140771.1, on the reverse strand, counting down.
AATATAGAAAACTGATACCCGTAAAAGTTTAAAAGTTCATGTCAAATGTATTGAATTTAATCGGGATAGTCCTACATTAGAGAGATTTTGCACTACGTACGTGAACTACTTTACGTATATGCACACGAAACTAGTAGCGTAACCGTACCAGCCAGTGGTGAACGCATAGCTAGTATCAAATGTCAATTGTTTCTTGCATTTGTAGTGCGCTATTCTTCTAATCGGTATAATTATTAGAGTCGTATTTTGTGACTACAATTACTAATTGTTGAATAAGATAATTATATTGTTTGTTAATAAAGATTATGTAATAATTATATTACATAATCTTTATTAACAAACAATTATTTTTAAAATTAAAAATTTAAGTATATTATGTGATTAAAAATGGATACCTAACCTATATAATTTTATCATTAGATGTCGAATCCACTGAAACGAGAAAGAGATGTGGGAAGGAAATATAAAAGTGGTAGTCTAAAAAGGAAATTAAATGCAAAAAGGAAAACGGAAAGTGAAAAACTCAAAGGTGCTTTAACCCCTTAAGGACCAGCGTCGGGAAAACGAAGCGCAGTCACAGGACCAGACCCGCTGAAATGGATCGTCGCCACCGGCCCGCGCATTTTTAGCAGTTAAGCCTAATTTTACAACAAGGTGGAAAAAAAATTGTATCAAATTGGCATTTTGGTATTATGACTTCCATTTTTTGGAGTTGCGTATTTAATGTACTTGTTTTTAATGTGTATTAATATAAAGAATATCACACTACTAGAAATAAATTAAACACGCAAAATACTAAAATCATTACTATATACACAGAAATAAGTACTATAAACATGAAAAAAAATTTACAAATAAGAAATTATATATATATATATATATAACTAAAGATTTACCTGTGGGTAATTAAATTCTAATTTAAAATTTCTGCTGTGTGTGTGAAATAATTCAAAACAAGAATCGACACACAGTCCTACATTGCATATTTCGCATTCAAAATACGTTGTTTGCTTTCGCTTTTCCTTGGTTTTAGCACATACAACGCATCTTCTACTTTTATTACCTTTTCCGCCAAAGTGAATTTTCGGAAACTGTCTTCCAGTTAGACGGAAAGGTGGAGTGTCCGGTGATTTTGGACAAATTTTTACTTTTTAAGTAAGGTCTCTTAGCCATGGCTAACGGAATAAAACTGAATAGAACCCTAACACATGTCCCAAAACTTCTTCAAAATACACTCAGAAATATTTCATCCTCAAACCCTGTGTGACATCAGGTTTATACAGTCAAAAGTCGTTAATTCGGACACCCATAATCCGGAATGATCTATAATCCGGACCTCAAAGCTACAAACTTTCTGCGCATGCGTCGCGTTGACGCATGCGCATAGGCGTTTACGTGTGCGCATAAGACTTTTACGACTGCGAATGTGCGCGTGCGCATAAAACGTTTACACATGCGCGTTTAATGTATAACCGACGGTATAAGCTAAGCTAAAATTATCTAATTCAGTTAATGTTGCAGATTGCGTTGTTCCTTAATCTTCGAATTGAATCCGGCTTATTATTTTTTGCGGACTGTTAGAGCAATTTTATAAAAGTAAGCTTGAACTTTCGATTATATCAAATAGAATTTCCGATATATATTTGCTAATATGTAAAGGATCTAAAGCGAAAGTATGTTTCGAAATCTGAAATCCGTTTATCAATTTCACGCTGCTCGGCGGAGGGAACACCGAGGCGCGCAATGAATTGGAAGCTGATCTGTCAGCACTATCCTTATCTTCAGGGCAGATGTTTTTATTTTATTTGGCTTAGAATTCCTTATTAAATGTAGTATTTCATCTCGATCTACTCCGTCTTTGATATGATTTAAAACAAGTTCTTCGTCATTATAATTCGCTTCCGATAGTAAAGAAATTAACACATAGGTTATTAAAAACGAAAAAATTTCGATTGACAAATTAGTCGGTATTCTCGACACAGCAATTATAGGACTTGAACAGCGGAACTTTGTAACTAAACAAGAAATTATGTCTGTTAATAGAATTAAAGAGAAAGTATTATCATATGAAACGAAGCAACTTAAACAACTTACATTGAAAGAAATGTTTAATAAAGTAAACAAATAAATATTAAGCTTTTTCTTTATGTAAATTTTCATACCTTTTAGATCATAATTGTTCGTTATTTCATAAATTACGGTTTCATATTTTTAATTTTGTAATTTCTGCATGCCATCTTACCAGATTTAAACTTATGATCTATAATCCGGAAAAATCGATAATCCGGAATCGCCGAAGTCCCGACGAATCCGGATTAACAACTTTTGACTGTATTAGAAAACTTCCTGTTTTTCTAAATCGAAAACAGCGTCCACGATGACCGGAAAGTGGTCAAGGAAAGACCCCAACTGACGGGATATCCATTACTGATCACGTCAATCTATACATTATATATAATTACTTTATATGTAAATACATTATATACCAAAACACAAGGCCTGTGTCATTATATATAATGGCTATTCAGGGCATTATATGTAATGACCTATTAAATCGAGTAAGAAAAACAAAAACGCTGGCTCTTTTCTGAGAAATGTGAGCAAGACGCATTACGCGTCGAGAAAGCTCACAGTCTTTCCCCTTCTGTAATAATGCTGTGATGTTACTTTTTAATTAACCAAAAATACTTATGTTGAGTTTCAAAATAAATAAAAAACAAAACAAAAAAATCCTAACAAAATTAACAAAAACGCCTGTGCCCTTTCAATTCACAAGCGCGCTTATGAAGAGCCGTGATTTTCAGTTTGTTTATTTCAATAAATCTCTCAAAACCAAAAGCACAAAACAGAAACTAATACGCTGGGCTGGTAGGAACAGAATCGTTGCGTCGCGTATACGGGACTCTGGGCTGGTAGGAGTGGAATCATTGCGTCGCTACGCTGGCCCTGAATGGGTTAAACAAATTCTTAAAAATAAATAATGATGACAAAGGTGAAGAAGAAAGTACTGACAAATAATGAAGAAGAAAATGACAAAAATGAAGAAGTTGATGATAAAGATGAAGAAGATCAAGAAGAACAAGTAAAAAATGAACAAGAAACACAATTACACAGACCGGAGCCGGAACAGGAAGAAGCAAATATTGGAATGAAAATGGAATCACAGAATATAACTGATGATCGCGGGTCTTGGGCCAAGATTATTACTCAAAAATTAAGAGATTATTTAGTTATAAAAGGTCCTGCAAAAATTACCTTAAATGAGTTTCTGCGCAAAGAGGATGGAACACACTTTTCAAAAGCGCATCTGCATAAAAAGCTTACGAATGGTGAAATAATAAGCCGTCTTTGGATAATATATTCTGAATCAGAAGACAGAATATTTTGTTTTTATTGTCGGATATTCAGTATGGGTGCCTCAGTTGCACTAGCCACTGTAGAATTTAATAACTGGCCAAATATATATAATAGATTAGACACACATGAAAAATCAAAAAATCATTTGGTAGCTATGTTAAAGTGTACAGAGCTTCAAAAAAGACTTTCTGCTGAACAAACAATAGATAACGTTCAACAGAAATTGTTGAACCACGAAAAAGATATTTGAAAGATTATTTTCTGTAGTTAAGTTTTTAGCACAACGTAATATCGCGTTTAGAGGATCCATCGAAAACCTAGGCGATGCACGAAAGGGAATTTTCTAGGTATACTTGAATTACGTGGAAAATTTGATCCAGTAATGCAAGATCATATACAAAGCCAAACCAATACACCAAACTTATTTCAGCAAAACAATACAAAATGAAATAATAAACTTAATAGGCAACAAACTAAAAATAAAATTATTGAAAGAATAAAATATGGAAAATATTTTGCCGTGATTCTGGATTGTACTCCAGATGTCAGTCATCAAGAACAAATGTCTCTTAGCATCAGATATGTTTCGGGTGGAACATTACCAGGCTCGAATATTGCTATATATGAACAATTCATCAAATTTATACATGTAGAGAGCAGCACAGGAGAAAAATCTATTTTTTGTGTTAAAAAAGGAAATTCAAAGTTTAGGACTTGATATCAACAACATAAGAGGACAATGCTATGATAATGGTTCGTACATGAAGGGGAAAGTCTCCGGAGGGCAAGCTAGACTCTTAAAAGAAATTCCACGGGCATTTTTTACTCCTTGCGTTTGTCACAATTATAATTTAGTATTGGGAGATGTGGCAAAAATTTGCCCAGAAGCTTAAATCTTCTTTGGTATTCTCCAACGACTATATGTTTTGTTTTCGGCATCTTCAAAAAGATGGTTAGTACTTCTCAAATATGTAAAAGGACTTACTGTGAAGCCGCTTAGCGATACCAAGTGGGAATGTCGAATTCAAAGCGTAAAAGTAGTGAGATACCAAACAGGTGAATTTTATGATGTTCTTTTCGAAATATCAGAAATTTCCGAAGATTCACAAATTAAAAGCGAAGCAGAATCTCTGGTCTGGGAAATGCAATGAAAGACTATAAATTTTTAGTATCACTGGTTTTTTGGTATGATTTACTGTTCCAAGTCAATTATGTTAGCAAGGAACTTCAAAGTGAATCTGTAGACGTATCCATTGCACTTTCTTCCTTTGAAAAACTTTTAAAATGGTTAAGCAACTACAGAAATACTGAATTCGAACAAGTTTTAGGACAGGCAAAAACTCTTGCAGAAGATTTGGAAGTTTCAACAGAATTTCGAAATAAAAGGCTTCGGAAAAGAAAGAAACATTTCAATTATGAAGGCGATGATGAACCTATTGAAGACCCGATAAATGCATACAAGATATCTTTTCTTAATGTTGTTTTAAATAAAGCTACAGAATCACTAAAAGATCGTTTTGAACAATTGAAAAATCATAATGAATTGTTTGGGATTCTGGGAAAATTTCAAAATATGGAAAAAGAAGTACTTCAAAAACATGCAGCTGAATTAGAAATTTCTCTAATAGATTCTAAGTTAACAGAAAATGATGTATCAAAGGTGAAAGAAGCTGATATAGACGGAAAAATGTTAGTTGAAGAAATGGAATCTTTGAAATCTATTTTTCCATCAGAAATTTTTGAAAATCCGCTTAAAATGTTCAAATTTTTATCAGATAATGATAGAGCAACGGCAACGGCATTACCAAACTTGTTTATTGTTCTCCGAATAATTCTTAACAATTCCAGTAAGCGTTGCTTCTGGAGAGAGATCATTTTCCAGGCTAAAATTAATAAAAAACTATCTGAGATCGACAATGAATCAGGATAGATTAAATAGTTTAGCAATTATGTCGATTGAAATTGAAGACGCAAGGAAATTAGATTTTCAAACAATTTTAGAAGAATTTACAGAACAAAAACTTAAAAATATGTAAATTCATGTATTCATATTCGGTGATGTAAATTCAATAAATGTTTTTGTATTTTGAACATTTTTATTTTTTGATTTATTTAGAAGTTTACCTGTCTGATGATCCATGGCATTTAATATATTTATATACATATACAAGGGGTGATCAAATGAAAAGGTACGAAACGACGTAAAAACGTAACAGTTAAATATTTGCATATTCCGCCATGGGAGAACGTAGCGAGGCATCTCGGGATGCGATTGTAGTCTCTGACTGGGATCGGAGCATGCGCTGACGTCCGCATGCACAGGAGAGAGCAGAGGCTCTTATCAAAAGCGGCGTCCAAATGATGCGGCAGTCCGTATGAGGAAAAGATGGCATTCGCGTTGCAAAATTCGACGACTGAGGAGCAACGAGGTGTTATCCGATTTCTGACAGCAGAACGTGAGAAACCGGCAGCTATTCATCGCCGGATGGAGACAGTTTACGGGGAGAAATGTGTCTCTGACAAGTCTGTCAGAAGATGGAGTGTTCGTTTTCGTGCAGGCCGTGAGAGTGTGGGTGATGACCCGAGACCAGGCCAGGCAAACACTGTCATCACGAGCGATCTCATCGACAAGGTGGACGACTTAGTGAGAAGTGATCGGCGTTCGCAAATTGCGAATGTTGGCGGTGAAGGTGGATGTCAGCTATGGAACCGTGTGGACAATTGTTCACGACAGGTTGCGATATCGGAAGGTGTGTGCCGCTTGGGTTCCGAAGCAGCTCACCGACCAGCAAAAGGAACTGCTAGCACTGCAACATCTGTTTCGGTATCAGGAAGACCCCGCTTTCATGGAGCGGATCGTCACAGGTGATGAGATCTAGTGCCATCACTACGAGCCAGAGACAAAGCGGGACAGCATGCAGTGGAAGCATGCGTCGTCACCTCCCCCTAAAAAGTTCAAAGCCGTGCCGTCAGCAGGCAAAGTGTTGCTCACCGTCTTTTTCGACGTTCAAGGTCCGCTACTTGTGGAATTCCTCGAGCACAGAAAAACCATTAACTCCAATGTGTACTGTGAGACACTCCGACGCCTACGCAGGTCCATCAAGAACAAAAGACCGAGGCTGCTCATGGAGGGTCGGGTTCTGCTCCATGATAACGCGCGTCCACACGTCTCCAGAGTCACACACATGGAACTGGCCAAGTTCAAGTGGAAGACGTTGGACCATCCGCCCTACAGTCCGGACATGTCGCCCTGCGATTTCCATGTGTTTGGTCCACTGAAGAAACACTTGAAAGGGAAGCGCTTCAACTCGGACGACATACTCAATGACGCTGTGAAGGACTGGGTCTCGTCACGGCCACAGGAATTCTGAGAGCAAGGAATCCTGCGGCTTGTTCATCAGTGGGATCGTTGTGCTCAGGACTATTGTGTATATTTTGAATAAAGTCTACATTTGTACCCACCGTGTCGTTTCGCACCTTTTCATTTGATCACCCCTCGTACTATACTGAATTTGAATTTTATTTAAATATTTAATATATAGAGAAGGCCCCCCCCCAAAAAAAAATCTGAAATGTTTCAGATTTTAAATTACGTCCAAAGGGGCGTTTTTTAACATTTTGTGTGTTACCTTTCTTTATTAAATATCATGTTCCTCGCACTTAAACCATAAGATCCAGTGCAACAGCAATATCGCAAAATAGTTTTAAAACGAGCATATCTTTAGAATTTCCGATACAGAGACTCACGCGCTGGAGATAAAAATGTTTTTTCTGCACAACGTTGCCATTGCTCGCTTTGAAATCCTTGAGTTTGTTAATCAAAAATTCGTCAAAGTTTTAAAAAATAGGAAATCGATCATAAAACAAATTTCAAATTTCAAATTTGGTCTTCCACATGCTCATATTCGTTGGAGGATTACGTTATTCAAAATTCGATGACTCTATGTACCGTTGTTTTATCACAATACGAGAAATATACATACATTTATGCAGATTTTTCATTATTTAATTTCTTCAAATATAATGCAGGACTCTAACATTTTGTGGCAGCAGTTTGAAAAGTGAACCGACATTTATGAGTCCGACGCAAAATGCCAAAACGAAACTAATAGTCCTTCGGGATTCAAATCCCTTTGGACTAAAAAAAAGAAATCCAATCGAGCCCCGCACCTATTCGATCCGGGTCTGAGTGTTATTTATTAGAAAAATTGATTTTTATGTTGATATTTTTGGAGGGTTCGGAACGGATTAACTGGATTCCCATTATTTTCAATGGGGAAGTTTGTTTCTAGATACGAGAAATTCGCTATACGAGTTGAATGCTGGAACGAACTAAACTCGTATCTCGAGGTTCCACTGCACTCTTAACAGAGTGCAGGTGGAATGTGTTACAACATTTTCTGTGTTTATACACTGCTCGACATTAAAAATGCAACACCAAGAAGGAATGGTCAGAAATTTATGCAAATTTTAGAGTAGACGAACGTCACTGAGTTATGCGAATGATGTGAAATGCGCAGCTCTCCGACGCACGTGAAGTAAGATATAAGGGAAGGAACGTGCAGAATGGGCAATATTCGTGTCATTATTTCTGCCAGACGAATTATCGAAGAAAGTTGTTTTTTGTCCTGAAGGATAGGAGAGAATGCCAGGCCGCCGTCAACGAAGGCACTTTCAGCAGATAGACGATTTTACGAGGGGTATGGTGATCGGACTGAGAAGCGCGGGTTGGTCCTTACGTCAAATCGCAGCTGATACCCACAGGGATGCGAGCACGGTGCATCGGCTATGACGAACATGGTTGGTACAAGGAAATGTGGGAAGAAGGAGGGGTGCAGGTGCAGCCAGAGTGATGTCAGCACGCGTGGATCGACGCATCCGCCGACAAGCTGTGGCGATCCCGCAAGTCACTTGTACCGCGATTCTGCAGCATGCGCAAGATACCCTGGATGTTCCCGTGTCGACCAGAACCATTTCCCGTCGATTGGTTGAACGTGGCCTGCACTCACGGCGTCCGTTAAGAAGACTGCCATTCACCTCACAACATAGACGCCAACGTTTAGAATGGTGCCGGAGTGAAGCGATGTGAATGACAGAATGGGGAAACATCGTGTTCTCAGATGAGTCACGCTTCTGTTTATCCAGTGACAGTCGCCGCATACGTGTGTGGCGTCGACGTGGAGACAGATCTAATCCAGCAGTGACTGTGGAACGCCCCAACGCGAGACAACGTGGTATAATGATTTGGGGCGCTATTGCCTACGATTCCAGGTCACTTCTAGTCGTATTCAGGGCAGAATGATGGCCCAACGATACTTGGATAATGTACTGCCGGCCGGTGGCAATCCCCTACCTTCAGGGGCTGCCTAATGCGATTTTGCAGCAGGATAACACCTTACCACACAGTGCTCGCATCTGGCAACATGCTTTGCAAGGTATACAGATGCTTCCCTGGCCACCGTACTCTCCTGACCTGTCACCAATCGAACATGTGTGGGGTGTGATTGGACGCCGTTTGCAGACTCTGCCCCTGCCTCTTTCAGAAGACGAACTATGGCAAATGGTTGAAAGGGAATGGAGAGCCATCCCTCAGGACACCATCCGCACTCTTATCGACTCTATGCCTAGACGTGTTTCTTCGTGCATCGCTGTTCGCGGTGATCCTACATCCTACTGAGCCGACGCCGTTCTCGCTCTGTATTCTGACTATCATTTTGAAATAAAGATCACTTATTGCTGCTTGCTGTCTCTGTCTTTTTTCCAAATTTCATCACTTTCTGACCACTCCTTCTTGGTGTTGAATTTTTAATGTCGAGCAGTGTATTATGTAACTGTCGGTTCGCCTTTGCGATGCTGCTCTGTTACTGTGATACATCTTGTTGGTGTTTGTATTAAAATATAAATGAAATGTCGTCATCTAGTTGTGTAGCAAATCAAGATAATCAAATTACCACCGTTGCAAACTACTCGAAATCAAGTAGCTTTCGTATAAGAATCTTCAAGTGTTGTTATGTAAATAATAAAAACTATTCTGGGCATGTCTCTGGTGACGTAACGGTCAGCATATCAACTGGTTTTCGAAGGTTTCAAGTTAAATTCTTGGCAAAAATCATATTCATTTTGAACTGTATAATTTCATCAGACAAAATATTAAAAGGAATAACCTTTTATTCACTCATTTGAAATATATAAATTTTACACTCTTATTAAATCAATTGTAGTAAAAAAAAAAGTTCTGGAATCAGTGGCTTGAAATACGCAGCCTGTTGGTCTGTTCTTAGTAAACTGTAAATATGTAAATGTGTAATAAAACTTTGATAAGTACATTTTAGTTCACGGCAAAGAAGAAGCAGAATAATTTTTTAGTGTACTTTGTATATAGATAAAATTTATAGAAAAGATAAATTTATCAAAATAATTTTTCAATATTTACAAATAATTTTACAAATAATTAATTACAAATAATTTAATAAATAATAAATATTACAAATAATTTTTCAATATTTACAAATAACTTCACGGAAAACAGTTAAAGTAGAAAAAAACTAAAGTATGAATCGTATTAGTTCCGTAACGAAAGTGCGTGTACCGAAATATTATGCCAGAGAATTAGTCCAGTAAGAAAATGTAAATGATACCGGCTTAAATATTCATCTGAATAATGCCTATTTAATGTTTAAACAAGTATACCAGTAAATTAAAATTATACGTAAAAGGCTGCTAATGGACCTTTGAAATACACTATTATTACGATGTCGTATGTGAACATTGATGGTTCCTGTACTCTTCGTTAAAATAACGGATAAGTAAGGAAAATTCATTATATTAACTTAACATGCATCTTTTCGATACCATCTGAAGCTTGACAATTCGTTAATTGCTAAATAAAAATTATTATAGAAAATTTAAATAAAAAAATAAAAAAGAAAAAAAAAAAAAAAGAAAAAAAACCTTTGCGACGGCATCCTTTTTAAGAAAGTGGTCACGCCTGTTACACTACTTGGAAGTCCTAAGTTTTGTGCAATAGAAGTCGGAAGGATTCCAAACATACTGCTTTGGATGTTTCCTAACCATATCTTTCGTACATCTGGTGATGATATTTTGATGAAAAGCTTTTCTAAACTTGCATTATCTTGTTCAGGATGATCTGGCAGATATGGTTGCGGAATAGATAACAATTCCACTCTGGATGCGGGCTCTTTTAACAGCTGTAAATTATAGGAAGAGAATTTCATGTATTATGGCCATAGTGTATATATGGCCATAGTGTATATTTATGAACAGTATATTCAATGTTTTTTTAATGGCATCTGTATTTTAAACAGCTCTTCATAGTAAAGTTATTGCAGTTGCTTGTATTGAAATGTCATTTTTCATCCTTACCATAATTAATCCGTTACCATAAAATGTTATTTTTCATCAGTCTGTTTACCCGAATAACTTTTAAAGCCGTATTTAATATGCAGATTATTGACACTAGGGATTTTACAAATTCGGATATTGCACGTTTCATGTAGTACGTTTTTCAAAGTCTTGTGCTGCATTTGTAGATCCATGCACCTCATGGCAAACCTTTTCCTGATCGATTATGACTACTGGCCACTACGTTTATTGCTTTAATAGCAGTCACATAAATATGATAATATATGAGAAAATAATAAATGCGTAGAAATTTTCCTGTATTTGATATTTTCTCTGTAAGAGTATGTAATTACAGAATCTGTACAAATATAAAGCGCAAGCGTAGAAAAAAGGAAACATATCTTTTCTGCTGTTGTGTTCTCCGTCCTTTACTTTCTTCAGAAAACCCAAAGACACTCACTTTGACATTATGCATGCTGCTAAAGAAACAGATGCAGGAATTATTATTTTTAAACGAAATTTAATTGGAGTTGCTTCTCATATGTCTTCTTATGTATAGTTTTGACATTATGCTTCGACAACTTAAGTAAAGTAACAGTAACACGGTTTGAAGCTAGATACGAGATGAATATCTTGTAATTTTGCACAGTCTTATGTTAATTAATCAGTTACCTTATTGTTTTGCTTTTACTATCAATTCTGCTTTCGTCCACTTCCATCAGAAATGCAAATCAATTAATGTACTTGAGCGTAGAGTTTTTAAGTTCGGGAGAAAGCCTTTGGCAGCTATCGCTGGCCGGTTACTTTGCGGGAAGTTTCTGGTTCTAATTTTAATTTCTTAATCGGCTTTAACTTTGTTACCTGTAACTTTGTGAAAACAGTGAGGTCTAAGCTTATTTAAAGTGTGTAACTTTGTATTTAATATTTTCAGTTGAGCATTTCCCACAAACAGTAAAGATTCGATTTTCTCTGTTATTGCTATCAATTTGTATAACTGCCAAGCTGACGTGTTAATCTAATTAATGTTGAGATATTTGTAATCGCATTCTTACTGGTTAAAAGGAAGTATAGCTTTCGATCAAGTCCGAAACATTCATTAGTTTTCAACCAGGTCCGAGTTATTCTGAAACTTAATCCCATTCTGTATGTTACTTTTGATTGGTTATTTATTGTGTCTTGTTTATGATTTGTTAAACCATGATCTGTTATAAAGTAATATATAGGACCTCTGTAACCACTTATCGCTGCTTAGTATTATTCTGCTTGTACTTACTTATCTGTGTTAGTGCTTGTACTTACTTATTTCTGCTTGCATGTAACTGCGTGTATCTCTGCATATCTCAGTAATAAATATTTGCTTTGTGAACCACGGCATTTTCTATGTTTAACAGCAGAGCGTGGTTCCTTCAAAAGTTAGAATTCGCTGATAGTTCCCTAATTGAACCTTCAGTGTAATAATTTATCGTTCGCGTGATTTTGATTTGATGTTTCGTGAATGATGGCTTTTTCCGGAGGTGAAAGGGAAGCTTTTGGTGTAGCGCCATTTGACGGAGTTAATAATTTTACTGTTTGGTGTCGAAGAGTTCGAGCAGTATTTACGGCAAGGGAATTGGATACGTTTTTGGAAACAGAAGCAGTTGCGGACAGAGTTGCAGATGTTTTGAAATCAAAAAAGGCTTATGCCTTAATACTTGCCCTTCTAAGTGATAATGTTATTGCTTCTCTTCAACGTGAAGACACTGCATGTAAAATATGGAAGAAACTACAAGCTACGTATAGCGCTAAAGGTGCAGTGAGTCAAATTTTAACGCGTAAACGTCTAGCTACCATAAGGAAATCCAAGGATGTGTCAATGAGACAGCATATCGACAGCATAATGAACCTGGTGAGTAGTCTACGCGTCTCTGGCTCTGAAGTAAGCGATTTTGATATTATTATTTACATTTTAATGTCTTTCCCAAAAGAATATGAAAATATTAAGGCATCTCTAGAGAATCAGCCAAGCAATAATTTGAGTTTAGATTTTGTAGACTTATTGATTGTGAATCTCTTATGTTTGATTATAAAAATGAAAATAAGTATTCTAAACCAAATACAGATAACTATGTTTTTATTAGTGCTCGTAAAGAATTGTTTTGTGCTTATTGTAAAAGAAAAGGACATTCTGTTAAATTTTGTAGGAAAAAGAACTGCGTCTGTCATAACTGTGGGAAAACTGGTCATTTTAAAAGTGAATGTTTTGATAATTCTAAAAAGCAGGTAAATTCAAATAGTAATAAGTATGCATCCCCTGCAATATCTTTTATGGCTGGAAATCTTGTGCATGATCAATTTGTTATTGATTCTGGTGCAACTTCTCATATGTCTTCTCACAAGGAATGGTTTACCTCAATTAAGCCTAAGACTGGAACTGTTAAGTGCGCGTCTAAGTCGGCGGTTTTAGAAGTGGAAGGAATTGGTGATTTGCGGTAAAACTAAGAATGCTGTTGAAATAATGTTAAAAGATGTTCTTTACGTTCCAAAATTAAACGGACAATTAATTTCTGTTAAAAATATTGAAGCAGCAGGTTTAAGTGTAATTTGTAAAAATGAAATAGTTTATATTGAGAACAAAAACAAGCGTTTTAGATTTGGATACTTGGATAAATACGGACAATATTTTAGTGATTTTTCACCAAATTTATCTACAGCTTTAGCAGTAAAGAATGATGATTTATGGCACAGAAGGTTAGGACACTGCTGTGATCAAAAATTAAAACTGATGAATCTTCCTGCAAAAGAATCCTTTTGTCAAGTATGTGTTCGTGTCAAACAAAGTGCTTTGCCTATAGGAAAGGGTCCTCGCATAAAAGAATCCAAACCGCTTATAACTATACACACTGATATATGTGGTCCAATAGAACCTCAAACACTCCATGGGGAAAGGTATTTCATGACTATAATTGATGACTATTCGAGATTTATGGAAATCAGACTGCTCAAAAGAAAAAGTGACATTGCTGATAAAATCAAGCTATTCTTTAAATTGAATCTAACTGTTGCAAAACTGCGCTGTGACAATGCCAAAGAATATGTCAGTGGAGAATTGCATAAAGTTGCTAAAAGAGCAGGTGTAAAAATAGATCCTGCACCTCCCTATACACCTTTTCTAAATGGTGTTGCTGAACGAGCAAATAGAACTGTACTGGAAAAAGCTAGAGCAATGATACTTGAGGCAAAATTACCAAAATGTCTTTGGGGTGAAGCAGTACTGACGGCTGCTTACATAAATAATCGACTCCCAAATAGTTCAATTGAAAATCGTGTTCCTTATTTTCTGAAGTATAGTGAAAATCCTGATTTAAAAAACATGCGTGTATTTGGCTGTGATGCTTATACTCTAGTGCCACCATCACAAAGAAAGAAATTAGATGAAAATTCTGTGAGAATGATATTTGAAGGTTATTCCACAATGGGATATCGTTTAATGATTCCAGAAACAAGACGCATCATTGTTTCCAGAAATGTTAAATTTAATGAAGAAAGTAGAAAATCAAAAATATATTTGCGATAGTTCTGATTTGAGTGAAAATGACAATGATGACATTAAAAATGAAGACAAATCAATTTCAGACACTGATAACGGCGAATTAAATGATGCAAATAAGAAGGAGGAACAAAGAAAATCCTCAAGAGAAAAGAAACAGCCAGTTAGGTATCCTGATCCTGAGATTTACCAAGTAATGTTTGCACAAGACACTCTGACATGTGTCTTTTAGTGTCTGGATTATACACATTCAAGGGAGGACTGCAAAAGGTAGACTTTTCTGGATTTAATTACCCTGAAATATTCAAGTAGTTCAGTTCACAACGTGAATTATTTTATTCTAAATGCAGACTCTAATGACAAACAACATTCTAACGCAATTATCTAATCCTCAGCGTTGTTATAAATCTTTCTGTAACAGTAGGTACTGTTAAAATTCTGCTGACTTATTAATCTAATATTGGTTTTATTAAGAGTGCATTAATTTATCTTAATGATTCTTAATTAGTGTGCAATAATTTATCTTATATAATTTTACTTTGCTTATTATAACAACTAATAATATTTTTATTATTTTCATTATTGTTAATATATACTATATATTAATGAATGCATAATATCAATTGGTTTTGAATTTATCGTGATTAACTGTCTACTAATTTGTTTAATTTTTTTTTACTACAATTTTATTGTTTACCTGTAGTAGTAATTTGCTTATTGTATGTTGCTTATTATATGTATTGTTTGTTGCTATTTGTTATTCCAATTTTGTAATGTTATAGTGCGCTGCGGACGGTTTTTTCCCCCTCTTCGTTATTAGTATTCATCTTCCTGCCATTAGCGCTAGTTCTCGCAAGCATATGAAGTTTTCTCACCTAAAAAAATACCGTAACTTCAGTGCTATATACTGTTCTTACATCTGCTTTGTGTTCCTCCGACTTTCTTCATCGAACGAGTGAGCACTCTGTGCAAGGATTAGAACTTTAACAGGTTGAGAGATCCTCTGAGTTTTTTTTATTTTTAAGCTAATATTACTCTTCATCGAACGAGTGAGCGCTCGAATGAGTGAGGATTAGAACTTTAACAGGTTGAGAGACTCACTTAGTATTTTATTCTTAAGTTAATATTACTATTTCATGTTAAATGGGGTCAAGAGAAACCTCTCCAACTAGATCAATTAGGACTACCAGCTCGAGGTGTGTGAGCCCAGTGAGATTAGACCATCCATCTTCCAGATTAGATAGGATTAACACTTTGACTCTGCACACCAAGTCACTTTTAGCAGAGTACAGAGGCCGTTCTAAACTAAAAATCGCAGACCACGAAGCGGTGTCCAATTATATCACAGAAATACTGGCTATAGCTTCTAATCAGGAAATCTTAATTGCACGACAGGAGGGACAAATACTTCAACTAGAACGACAACTTAATGCCAGTCTCTTCTCTCAAGCAAGAGAGCAGCACAGTTTTAAGGTCCCGGAGCTACAGGAAAACCATCCTACAGAACAACAAGACCACCGGAGTTACGCAACTGTGGCCGGTAAGATTCAGAAAAAGAAGCCCCCTTCCATACAAGCAACAGCCATTCCCAAACAAAAGCCTTCTGAGCACGTTTTACTTATCAAGGAGAAAGATTCAGAGCGCACGCCAGATAGTGTGAAAGCGCAAGTTCTAAACAACATCAAACCTCATAAACTTGGCATCAACATACAGCAAGTGAGGGCCACGAGATCTAAAGAACTCTTGATTAGGTGCAAAGAAGCCATACGCCTGCACAAACTTAAAAAAGTAATTGAAGAGTCTAGCGTGCTGACAGAGCACTTAGAACTAAGGATTCCCCGTCCGTTTAGGAGCTCTCTTATAGTATTTGGCGTACCCTGTGACATAACGGCAGACGAAATAAAAGCAGCATTTGAAGATCTTTTGCCAGAAACGCGGTCGCCAGTTATCTTTCCAAAAGGCCCGAGACCTAGGGACGAAACTACCTGTAATTGGATACTGGAAGTGACAGCAGATTTCAAAGACAGGCTTCTCGACCACAAGCGGGTTTATATTGGATTTACTTCGTGTCCGTTTAGAGAATACGTAAAAATAACCCGCTGCTACAACTGCCAAACCTTTGGCCACCTAAGTAAAAACTGCAGATTCCCACCAGCCTGTACTAAGTGCGGGAAAGGCCATTTAACACAAGAGTGTACGGCAGAAGAGGAAAATTGTGCGAATTGTGTTCACTCCAATACGCATAATAGCACAGACTTTGACGCAAGTCATCCGGCAAGTTCTTCAAAATGTCCTGTGTACCGACAGGAACTGCAACGAGGCAGAAAAACACAGCAACAACGGATGTAGGCAGTAACCAATTCCGCCAACAAGTCACAGGACTCAGGTTTCTCCAAGCAAACCTGCAGAGAGCTAGATCTGCAATACTTAACTTCATGGATATTATGACAAAGGAAAATGCGGACATCGCCCTCATACAAGAGCCGTACTTAGCACATAGTCATCTGCCAGGAATTCCACCCACAAGTAAGACGTTCCAGTCAACCTCTCAACAGGCTGTCATAATTTATAATGGTCCGCTATCTCCCCTCCTTACATCTCAGACGCAACACTCAGTTACCATTAAACTAGAGTCAACTACGGGACACCTTCAAATTACTAATGTGTACTTTCCACCAAGTGAGGAATTAGATCCACTATTAATAGAAATCAGCACTGTCGTCAGAAAAGGGAACAACCAAATCTTATTAGCAGATGATTTCAATGCTTCAAGTCCCTTATGGGGGGGGCGCGAGTGGAAAAGGTAAGAGGCAAAATGGTTTTAAAATATGCAATGACAAACAGATTAAGCATCATAAACACGTCAGACTCACCGCCCACCTTTCGCACTATAAAGGCCGGATTTAACCATGGTTTCTTCCCAATTAGCAAATCAAATGTCAGAATGGCATGTTATGGACATTCCCTCTCTGAGCGACCACAGAATAATCAGCTATCTAATGGGCGCTCAGTTAACTTATACTCTGAAACAGAGGTTCAAGACAGCTTATGGAGGACATCAGAAGTTCTTAATTTGCTTCGTCCTTATGTAGGTCAATTGATTTTCAACTTCCAAGCAAGCAACCCCATAGACTGACTGGATGATGCCTACAGGCATTTAATTGGAACTCTAACAAGTGCAGCAAAACAAACGTATAAGAAAAAAACACCCAGCCAGAAGAAAGAACTTTCCTGGTGGAATGACAAACTAACGGCAAACAGAAGCAGAGTTCGGGCGTTCAGAAGACTGGCACAGTCAGAAACAGATTCCATACAAAGGGACCAAAAAAATGCATACGTACAAGAAGGCACTTGCGCAATACAAACTACAGATAATAAAGGCCAAATCCGACTCCTGGCAAGAACACTGTAGTAGAATACCGGAAATTTTTGGGAAAATACAAAAAATCGCCGCAGGTAAGGTCTTTAGACCGACTCAATTGACTACGAATGTGGCCCCTGACGCACCAAATACAAGAAATATTCTTTCGGTAATACTGAAAACGGTTTTTCCTTCAGATGATCCTGCCAATGACTCAGAAACGCATACATTAATAAAGACGCAATTTCAGGAAAAATTCTGGTCTTCCAAAAATGGAGACTATCTCCCACCAACAATAGAGGAGGTAGACTTAATCATAAATGGTTTGGCAAGGAAAAAGGCACCGGGGCCGGAAGGCCTAGACAATATAATACTCAAGGCATTGCATAATGAGTTTTCAGAGCTGATCCACTTAGTCTGCAAAGCATGCTGGAAAGTAGGACACTTTCCGAAAGATATGAAGCTGGCAGAGATCGCTCGGTTTCACAAAAAGGGGAAAGATCACTCGGATCCGACCTCCTACCGCCCGGTAAGTCTCCTTTCCACAATTAGCAAAGTTCTAGAAAAATCATTCTAATGAGGCTAAATTATTTCCTGAATAAAAGTTCAGTAATTAATAAAAAACAGTATGACTTCCGTGAAGGAATATCTACGGAACAGGCAGTAGCAGATCTCCTGAAAGTGCTGAAAAAGAACAGAGAGGAAGACAATCACTCAATAGTAATATCTATTGACATAAAGGGAGCCTTCGATAATGTCTGGTGGCCTGATGTAACAAAAGAATTAGATTCAATCAACTGCCCAATTCAGATCTTAAAGTTGATAAGGAGCTACCTTGAAGACAGACAAGTTCAAGTAACTACAAACGATGGAATAATCCAGCATAAACTGGAGAAAGGCTGTCCACAGGGTTCCTGTCTAGGGCCAACCCTGTGGAACCTAGTAGCTAATTCAGCGTTCCAAATTTTTGAGATGGAGAGCGAAATAAGTTTTTGCGGATGATTTCCTTCTAGTAACTTCGGGAAGAAATAATATCGAGAAAATTACACAAAATGCACTAAATAGGTTCTTAGAGTGGGCACAAACACATAAACTTACGATCTCAGCAGAAAAAACTACCATGCTATTTATAGGGCGTAAAAGAGTAATGAAAAGAAATCCTACCATTAGACTCAACGGTAGCTCAATAAAATGCTATTCAAACATAAAATACCTAGGATTTATCCTCAACAATAATCTCTCTTGGATTCCCCACTTAAAAGAACTCAGGAAAAGATGTATCGCACTCACAAACACAATGCTACGCACAACAGGACTGCAGTGGGGAGCACCACCATGGGTGCTTAAGAGGTGGTACCAAGCAATAACAGAAAGAATTGTTCTCTACTGCGTAGCGATCTGGGGAAATACACTCAACGTAAACATGCGTAGATTACTCCTGTCCATGCAAAGGCTGCAACTCTTGCTCATCTGCAAGGGCTACAGAACTACTTCAACGACAGCTCTGCAGGTTCTAGCAGGAATTCCTCCGCTAGACCTGCAAGCGGAAAGGGAGTCGTTAATTGCAAGAGTGTTAAGGCTAGGTGAGGATGGAGTTCTATGGGAACAACACCACTTTGCTGAAGACTTTGAAAAACACAAGCCAGTGACGCAAGGACATCCGGCTGAAACACATCTAAAAAAGTGTATTCTAGGCCACTATGTGACACCAAAAGATAACCACACAGCTATATTTACAGATGGCTCAAAAACTGAGACGGGTACTGGCAGTGCCTTCTGCGTTCTAAAAGGTGATACAGCTGTGTATAAATGGAAAAGAAGACTTGGCAGTAGGAACTCAGTATTCCAAGCTGAGCTGGCAGCACTTAAAGCAGCAATTAATTATGTGAAGAGGGACAAACAGACTTATCCACATTACTATTTACAGTGATTCTGCCTCTAGCCTTGACGCAATCAAAGGTTACAAAAGTAGAAGCCAGTATGTCCAAGAAATTAGAAAAATCCTCCTCAGTCTTCTACCATCAGAAAGGCCATGCCTCACGTGGGTTCCGGCTCACGTGGGCATTAAAGGCAATGAGGAAGCAGACACCCTGGCAAAAGAAGCGGCAAAGGAGGTCTCAAGAACAGAACTGCCAGATAAATTACCTAGGTCTCATCTCAAAACGATCACTCTAAAACAACTGATAGACAGATGGCAAGCCAGGACGCCTATTCTATGATCACTGGATCTGTCTACAACTTAAGCGAACAATATTGACTCAAAGAAACCGGTATGGACAGCTATCAACAGCTTATCGGAGAAAGCCATTCTGTGGTCCTCAGTTGGTGGGCGGGTGGGTCCATTTAACTTTACTGAAAGGGGACAAGGCTTCAAGGAGCTTTAGACCAATCGCAGTACAGACGAGTGACGAAATTTATAGCGCGCGCTGGCTGAAGTTCTAGGAATATTCTCCCATTATTTCACTAACTCACACGCTGCATTTGTAGTTCGAAAAAAATTGCACAAAACAGTATTATGACCAACACGCAGCGGAATATGCTGCTGTGTTATGTGAAGGAAAATTCCGTTTTTTAAGGGGAAACTTAACTCAGGAATTTAGAGCTAAGAAATAAAGAGTGATATGGGCTACCACGAAAGCAATGGTAAATAGATAAAAGTAAATGAATTAAGCTTACTTCAAATCCTTTTAGAAATAAACAATTTTAATCATTTAAATTTATAATATGATTAATTTGCATTACAATCTAATAGCAAACTAAGTTTTTTTTTTTTTTTTTTTTTTCCACGCTTACATTAAAAATGTTTTCCCGCAATTTATTTTACAGTTACTATTGGAAAAATATTTCTTTACATAATAAATTAGAAAGAAAATATTTCTTTCTTAATATTTCTTCGCTTTTACTGTGAAAATTATTTCTTTCAGGAAAAGAAATAAAATTCATTCGCTATTACAGTATGGCCGATTGCTGCTGCATTCAACTATCACACACTCATCAAAATGCTTTATTTTAAATAATTTATTCTATAATTAACATGAAAGAAAATATTTTTTCAATATAAAATATATAACCAAAATTAAACTAATCTATCCTGTATGTGTGATTAATTCGTTTTGCAATTTTTGTCACACAATTACTAACACCTTTTTTTTTTTTTAATATTACATTGCTTTTACTTGAATTTTTTATATATATAAGAACTGCTCAGTTTAAATATTCTTCCTTCTCAAAAGATTTTATTCTGTGAAAATAATTAAAATATAGTAATATTTTCACAGTGTAAGTACTAAAGTAAAAATAATCAGTGTAGGTCTCTTGCAGTTGAAGTCCTTTTCAAACAAGCGTTTCGACACATTTTAAATAGAAAACTAATAATAATCAATATCTCTTTTACAATATAAAAATGAGAATGCTATAAACAGTATTTTTTTTTTTTTTTTTTTTTTTTTTTTGTTGTTAAATTTGCAAAGAAACAATGATTTTTTAATACTATAATAGGTTACAAAAGTACTATTCCATGAATAAACCCTCAGTCTTATAGCATTGTTACTTTATAGCATAATACAATAATAATGCAGTATAATTCTACTAACAAGCCCACTTGCTGCCGAGCGGTAGAGTCGCTGAACGCAGGTAGTTTGGTCCGAGGTTTGAATCCCGGGAACGAGCTAGCCGGCGTTTTTGTGGCTTTCCACATGTGTAACTTGTATACGAGCCAGTTTCCCTTAGAAAGTCCTCACTTAGAAACCAGTTTTAAAACGTAATAAAATTACACACAAAATAATAATAATAATAAATAAATAAATAAATCTGAAAGCCTTCAGATTTTATATTACTTCCAAAGGGCCATTATTTAACGTTTTGCGTGTTATCTTTATTTATTAAATATCATGTATTCCGCACTTAAACCATAAAATTCAATTCAACAGCAATATCATATAATTTAAAAAAAGCATATCTTTAGAATTTCCGATACATAATCTCCCGCGCTAGAGATGAAAATGTTTTTTTCTGTACAATGTTGCTATTGCTCGCTTTGAAATCGTTGGGTTTCTTAATCAAAAACTCATAAATGCTTTACAAAATATGAAATAGATAATAAAACAAATTCTCAGTTCCAAATTTGGGCCTCCAGATGCCTATATTAGGATGGAGGATTACGTTATTCAGAATTTCATGGCTCTAGGTAGCGTTGTTTTATCACTGTGCGAGAAACATTCAAACATTCTGCAGATTCCTCATTATTTAATTTCTTTAAATATAATAGAGTGCGATAATACTTGGTGGCAACGATTTGAAAAGTGAAACGCCACAAAATGGCAAAACGAAATTAATAATTAATAGCCCCGCTGAGCTAAAACTTATTTTTGAAAGTATCACATTAGTAGTAGTACAGCTACTGAAAAAGATATAAAGCTATTTTATAGTTTTATAATTTTTTTTTTAAATTTTTATTTTACAGTAGTGTGAATTTCGCGTAATAATGAACGACATTCCTTTTTGTGTTCACAGTATTATTGGTAAGGTGTTCAACTGTTAGATTTTAAAGTAAACGTAATTCTTGCTGTACATAAATCGAGTAGAAGCTTATCGAATGTCTATATTTGTGTTAAATAAAGAAAGTTTATGTGCTTGATAAACTTATCATCTTCTACATTTTTAAAGCATACAATTACAATTTATATCTATAATTTCTGGAATAGTATAACTTTTCTTTCAGTAGAAATTGCGTTCTTGTTTTCTGAATGTGGCTCCAAATACTCTCTCAGTTCATCGCAAATTAAAATAACTATAAATTTTGGCAATCTGAAATACGCAATGAAAACATCTTTTGGCAAAGCAAAAGCATCAATATATTTTCTATAAATTCGCCACCGATTCAGAGATCTACGACCGTATTCTTCGTTTAAATATGAAAAAATCAGCAGCGAAAACACATACAAAGCCATTGTCTACTTAGTACGTCAACTGCACAACCCTGATTGACGGCGCGGCAACACTTTTTCACGCGCTTTCGACAACTTCCGTACTCAGAGAATATAGGATGTCGGGCAGACCTGTTTTTTACTAGCAGCGACATCTGGCGGCCCACAACTTGCTGTCGACTCTCGTAGCGTAGAATAACCGTCCAGATGGGACACAGCAGATACGGGAAGGAGAACGTATATGTTCTTCCCAAAAACAACGCTAGAGTTAAACTGCAATAGTGGTAGTCAGACACAGTTTTATACAGGTCATGGCCCATTCCTGACCTATCTGCATAGATTCAGCCTGAGTGACACAGAAAGATGTCAATGTGGAGAGGTGGGGGATCCAGACCACTACGTCTTCCACTGCACAAACACGGCACAGTACCATATAAGAAAGCCAAGTCAAGCTTACTGGCCACAATGGGCGGCAAATATGAGAACAAACAAAACAGCAAATAAAAAGCTACAAGCGGTAATCAGCCATTGTCAGAGAAAGTATTCTCTAACACGACGAAAAGTGTCCCCAAATAGAAATAATCAAGTGCTTAGCGCTCTGAATCATAAATTGTATAAATCACACTAAATCAATCTGGGCACACACCTCGAACCTCTCAACCCAAGACTAACTTAGATAATTAGGACCATGGCAACAACCTGCCTATATTCTTTATAATGTTTACTTTTGCAATTAATGTACAGGTCTAGGACTCGCAAGACCAGATCGTGCCAGTAAAATCTTCAACAGCAATGAGTTTTTCCTACACTTACTAATCGTGTATTTAAATTACAAGTTTGTGATAAATAGGTTCAAGAAGGGCAAGGTCAACTTATGTTATCACCTCAAGTTTATGAATGATATTATTATTTGTATGGCATTTTTGCCTTCTTAATTTTAATAAATATTCAACTTTTTATGCAAATTTTAGGGAAGAAATATCTGTATTTATGTGATCAATTGCATGTTTGAATCTCTTCCCTAGTGATCAGCATTACGTGCTTAATTATGTTTTGTATAAATTATGTGCATGTTCTAAGGTGATAAAACTAACTATGGAATTAATGTAGGTAAGTTTCTCTTTGTAATTATGTATCAGCATTATGTATTCAAGTGTTTGGAATCAGATATCAGTTTTACTGAGTATGGTGCTGTACTTTTCTGTTTATGTTCACTTTAAAGTACTCAAGTCTGTATTTATTCCTTCTCTGCATGTACTATGAAGGTCAGTTCGTACTTGGCTAGGATTTAGACTACATAGCAGTACTTAATGATCAGTTTTATGTATTATGCTTATCAGTTTTATTTTTAGTTTTCATGTATTATGTATGCATTTTTAAGTGTTATGTATGCAGGCATTAGGGATCAGCTTTCTGTATTTCTGTACTCAGTATCATGTTAGTTTTTCACTTTAATATTCAGTTTTGTACTTATGTATGTATTATCCTGTCTGCAAGTACTACGAAAGAAAATGTAGGTGAATGGTTCAATTTGTAAAACAACTACAGTTTAAGTATGCGCAAAGAACTAAATTATGCAGGAATTTGTTATCTTAGTGATAACAGGTACCCATTCTTTTAAATGTTCTTACATAAGAGTCAGGCACATGGAAAGTAAACTGCGTTAAATTATGTTTGGGCGCTAGGATTTTTTTAATCATCTTTTAATCTCTCTCTTTATTTTTTTATTTTTTATTTATTTATTTATTATTATTTTTTGTAAGTTTACTATGTGCAATAACTTAATAGGTTACAACTTTCCTCCATGCAGGACCAACGATTTCACAGAAGCCCCATAAAGATATGACAGTTGTGTCAGGATAAGCACCCGCATGTAGACATTTAGCAAGTCCAGAAAATCCACGGCAGTTAATTTTTCAGGCAGAGTCCTCCTATCTTTACTTTATCTAACACAAGTTTCTGTCTATTCTAACAGCGATTCTTAACAGTCTTTTGATTGCTTCTTTGCTTAATTTTAAGTAGTTCCTAACAGGATACCCTTTCCCCGTACAACAACATCCAAGCTTATATGTAGACTTTATGAGGCTCTTAGCCGTCTATTCGGCTGCGTTCCCGGAGCAGGATGGAGCAGAGAGTAGATGGTTTCTGCCAGGAAGATAACACACTGTGAGGCTAAGGCCAGGTCAGTGGTCTTCCTTGGTGGCGCTCACTCACTCACTCACTCTGACATTTGAAGATATTGAAAATCTACCACAAGTAGAACAAGAACCATGGAAAAGAGCTATGGACGAGGAAATGAAATCTATGGAAGATAACGACGTCTGGGACCTACAAAGTTTACCCCCTGATAAAAGAGCCATTTCCTGCAAATGGGTTCTACGTAGAAAACGAGATGGAACTTACAAAGCGAGGCTTGTTGCTCGTGGCTTTATGCAAAAAGAAGGCATAGATTATACAGAAACGTTTTCTCCAGTGATTAGTATGTGCTCTTTACGTTTAATCCTGGTAATTATCAATAATGAAGGTCTGCAAACTTTTACTTTAGATGTCAAGACAGCTTTCTTGAACGGTAAGTTAGATGAAATCATCTACATGGACCAGCCAAAAGGATATGATGATATGAGTGGTAAGAAATGTAAACTTAAAAAGAGTTTATATGGTCTTAAACAGTCTCCTCGACAATGGTATCAGAAATTTCTTAATTTTGTTATTAAATTAGATTTTAAGCAATTGGACTCTGAACCATGTATTTTCATCAGAAATTTAAATTGTAAGAAAGTAATTATGGCTCTTTATGTAGATGACTTATTAATTGCATTTTCAGATGTAAAAGAAACAAATATTATAATATCATTCTTGTCTAGTGAATTTCAAATGTCAAAATCTGAAAGGGTCTCTGAATTTTTAGGCATTAGACTGAAATTTGAACCTGGTTGTTTGTATTTAGATCAGAAACCATATATTGAAAAATTACTTGATAAATTTAAAATGTCTGATTGTAAAACAGCCCAAACTCCCATTCAACCAAAATCTACAGCAGCTGATTTTCGGAAAGGAAATGCATTTCATGGCCCATACAAAGAATTAATTGGATCTTTACTTTACTTAGCATATATCACAAGGCCAGATATTATTTTTGCAGTAAACTGCTTAAGCCAACTGCAGGAGCATTCCACTTATGTTGCCTGGTGTGCTCTAAAGAGAATTCTTAGGTACTTGAAAAACACCTTAAATTTAAAATTGATATACAAAAAGGGTGATTTGGAAAGGGCAAATTTATGTTTGTATGTAGATGCAGATTGCGGGGGGGGGAGATACTCAAGATAGGAAATCAATTACTGGTTACTTTATAATGTTTTCAAACTGTCCTATTATGTGGTGCTGTAACAAGCAAAAGTGTATTGCACTTTCATCAACAGAAGCTGAAATAATTGCTTTATGTAAAGGTATTCAAGATGTTTTATGGATAAAAAATGTAGTAAATGAAATTTCCACTGCTAAAAATGTTTATCTTTTTGAGGATAACCAGTCATGTATCAAAAGTATTGTTAATGAAAACTTTTCAGGTAAGTTGAAACATATAGCTATAAAATTAACGTTCACTCGTAAGACTGTTAAGGAAAATAATATTAGAATTGAATATGTACAATCAGGTTTACAAATTGCAGATATGTTAACTAAGGCTTTGTCCAAAACAAAATTCTATGAACTGTTATCATTGAGTTGTTTAAAAATAGTGTAATTCTTTTATGTTTCGTATAATGTGCGATTAAGGGGGAGTGTTGAGATATTTGTAATCGCATTCTTACTGGTTAAAAGGAAGTATAGCTTTCGATCAAGTCCGAAACATTCATTAGTTTTCAGCCAGGTCCGAGTTATTCTGAAACTTAATCTCATTCTGTATGTTACTTTTGATTGGTTATTTATTGTGTCTTGTTTATGATTTGTTAAACCATGATCTGTTATAAAGTTATATATATGACCTCTGTAACCACTTATCGCTTAGTATTATTCTGCTTGTACTTACTTATTTCTGCTTGCATGTAACTGCGTGTATCTCTGCATATCTCAGTAATAAATATTTGCTTTGCGAACCACGGCATTTTCTATGTTTAACAATTAAGGTTTGTCTAAAAATGTTTCTTTAAAACTTTGTGTTCTATAATAAGCAGTTACGACGAGACGATAAGTCATCTGTCTGTATTTACGCTTCTAGGTTAGGTTATCTGAATACGGCAAAGCCACGAGAGCTCTCTACTTCAGAGGAGAGATGCCTTCATTGAGTACGTTCTGAGGGAAACTGGCTCGCATTCACGTTACACATGGGAAAAACCAACCATGCAGACAGCCTGTTTGCCTGGGATCGAACCGACTAGTATCCAACGGTTTTAATTCCTCAGCCACTGGTGGGGCTATAGTTCTAGGAATCAACACTTAAAACAGTATGGAATCGTAAAATTTAACATATTAACGAAAAAATTTACAACATCTTCAACTGACCTAGCACTACAGTGTTTCAGATGTCAGCGTCTAGGTAGATGCTACCATACCCTAGGCAGATGCTATTATCCGCAGTGGTATGTGGAAGTAGCCTCATATTTCATATGAATGTGAACTAAGAAAAGAACATAAAATCAAGTATGTTAACTGTGGAGGTGGATGTCATCCTACTTCATAACGTGGTTGTCCAAGTTTTCCTAACATTTTAAACAGAATAAGAACCAGT
The DNA here is from genome assembly GCF_044657685.1 of Stegodyphus dumicola. Taxonomy (NCBI): domain Eukaryota; kingdom Metazoa; phylum Arthropoda; class Arachnida; order Araneae; family Eresidae; genus Stegodyphus; species Stegodyphus dumicola. Next base: position 56,829,721 of record NC_140771.1, on the reverse strand, counting down.
GGCGGCTCGTGGCTAAAATTAGTGGGGGGTGTTGTTCCAAAAAAATTTAACCTTTGTTTTAAAATTGTGTAAAAGGAAATAAACATGTATAAAAAGCAAATTTATTTTGACACTTCATGAAATCTTACAAGAAAAAAATTAAACATTTCTTAATGACTTTAACCAAAATTGTTACAGTTCAATCTTCGTCTATTAATTTAAAAATGAATTCCATTCTTCTTGTTTTAATTTGCGCGAAAAGATCAATAATTTTCTCCTTGATCTCTGGATGACAACGGAGGAAATTTTTCTTTATTGAAAGCAATGTCAGCGCATTTAGTCTTTCCGAATTCCTAGTGCTTCTTAGAAAAGTTTTCATTTTTTTAATGTTGAAAAGCAGCGTTCTGTCTCTGATGTAGTCATGAGAACTCTCAAGAGAATTTTTATCAGTTTCGTAATTTCACTAAGAACATCATCTAGATTATTTTCGAAGATAAATTTCAGAAGCTCGATTAATTTGCAATATTCATGGATATCAGACCTACAGTAGAATACTTTTACTTCAATTTCAAGCTTTGTCAATCATTGGATATGCTTCAGTGGTCAGTACTATTTCTTCTGTAGAATGTTCATTCCTAAAACTAGCGAAGCATTTCTTGTTAAACTATTTAGCAGCTGCTAAGTGTTTAGTGGAAGAATATCTGTGCATTATATCAATACATAGTATAAAGTCACACATTTCCTTAGCTTCTGCCTTCAGTGTTTTGAAAAATTCTCACAGTACTTTGAGTTTCTTAATTCTAAAATAGCAGTTTTGAAATATGTTATATATTCCTTAACTATAAACACACTAATTTCTCTGGATTGCATTTAGTTGTATATTATTTCAATATGAGGGATCTGATAAAAATGAACTCTGTTTATGGTCCGTATGATGAAGTTCCACCTTGTGGAAGAAAACCACACGCGCGGAGTAAAAAGAAATCACGTTTCCAACAACATGGGCCAGAATTTCGGCACTGCAAGAGCGACAGTGCTCTTCTCTCTACCCGGCTCGCTTGCTGCTTTCTGTGTGCACGTGCGCAGAAACACTATGTCGCTGGAACTGTGAAGCGCGCAGTTCCAAACGAAGACTTTCGTACTTTTTTCACAAAGTGGAGGATGGCTACTGACATTAAGCTTAAGGATTATATGTATTATAAAAGAATAAAGAAAGAATTAAAGAATAAAGAGCCCACTGTATTAAATATTAAAAATAATAATAAGTGGAAATAGGGGGTGCTGCAGTTCCACAGTGCTTATTACGAGTCGCCACTGATAAGAACACATGTATCAGAAAGCTTAGAGAAGTTTCTCCGGCTGAAACAATAAAAAAGGTTCTCTCAGCTGCTCCGAAAAATTACGCTGAAGTTATTCTACCTTAGACCCTCGCAAAACCCGCAGAATACTTAAGTAAAAAAAATACTATTGTATTAAAAGAAAATGGGGAGTCTTATCTGAATATAATAAAGTTCGGCCTTGGCAAATACTTGTCTTAAAAGATTTGAATTGTAAAGCAAATGAAATATAAGTTAATTAGATTTAACTTACACGTAACCTCAGACTAGTTACCGCTCGTCATTCGAAGTTTTCGTTACCCATTCTACACCAATTTATGCGGTACTTCGGTACTTTTACAACGATAACATTCAAATTCAAATAAAAAGTGAAAATCTAGTCTTTAAATAGTGCTAAAATCTTTGATGTCAGTTATTGGTGAGTGCTCTTTTGAGTAAACCACTGTATATTTTAAGGTTTCATAATAATTATTCGAAATCGATGTTTAAATGATTAGATTAGGTAAAGTTATTTTGAATCTAGCAAAGCACAAAACACGCGAGGTCTGTCTGCCTAAGGAAAGGGATGACTTCCTATGGAAAATTGGCCTGAGTTAGTATAGCCCTGTCGAATTATCCACATTAAACGGTCCTGTTTAAATGGCATTTGTCCTCATAATTAGAGAGGACGAATGTTACTTATTTCTTGCCTCTCTGAATAACGTGAACGGGCTGGCTGCATGGGAGTTTTCGTGGTTTTCCCCATGTCTGTGGGAATCGTGCCTCAAACGAAGCACCATTATCAATTAAGCTATCTATCAATACTCTGTAGGACCTCTCCAGGTTCCAGGATCTTCAATTGGTTCGAGAACTCCGAGAGAAGCGGTCTGACAGAACGCTCGCGAAGGAGCTACAACTAAACGCTTACTGGTCGCGCGTAGGCGATCGGACTTGGAACTTATCTAAAGTGACCGCACGTAGGTGGTCAGCTGTGACTTATACATCTCCATAGTGGAACCAGTGTGATTACACTCCTAAACATATTTAATCCATTTGTACATACTCATTCCGTTTATCTTTTTTTCTATAATTCAGGAATAAAACCTGATACTTTTGTAGGGTTTATATTTATTTTAACTAACATTTATTTTAAGTTTAAACTATCTTTCCTGTCAAGCCTTACTTTCCCCTGGAACTGCCAATGCCAGAATATGTTAATTTTAGTAGAACGCGCAAGGATTCAAATTATCAGCGGAAGTATTCTGATTTAAATAGAAGGAAACAAGTTCGGTGAGAGAGATATTCTTACTTAGCGAGCGCGGAGGTAGTTAGCGAGAATTGATGAACCCCGCGTTGCGGCCTATGTGCTTGGCGGGAAGTAGTGGCAATTGTTCCAGTGAGCTTCAAGTCTGCTGAATTAGCAGCGGTATTGTAAAACGCGGTGAGTTAGTTATTTTAGAGAGCCTCGTAGTTAGAATCTTGTCTTTATTTTCTTTTCAGGTTATTATTTTTATTTTGACTGCCAAGTGGGCACAGTTTGTAAGCGTCAAGAGGACGCAATTATAATTTATTACGTTGAATAAAAAGAGACTTAAACCCTTTACAAGACTCTGTGGTTTATACAAGCTTTCACAGTCACCCTTGGTTGCGTGCAAGTTGTAGGCGCGCAACGTTATATTGGCGCCCGAACACTTATCGAACTGAAATGGCCGAAAACTGGATGGAAGCCGCTGGACAACACCAAGAAATGACAACGCAGTTAGAAGGATTTGGATACCTGGTCCAGACTTTGAGAGCATCAATCAAGCCAAACGTCTATTTCGACGGCAAAAATTCGGTGTCCGTATTTTTAGAAGGTATAGAAAACCACTTTCAGCTCTACCCTGTGCCTGAAAGACAAAAAGTTGCCATCGCCACATCAGCACTAAGAGGACAGGCCGCGCTATGGTGGAAGAACATAGGCAAATTTCTATTAGGGGAATTTGGAAGCCCGACATATACATTTGAAAATTTCAAAAAATCGTTAGTAAAGGCCTTCTCCATAGTGAAAGATCGCGCACGGCTGGAAGCCGAGCTATATAGTTTCTATCAACGGGATACAGCAGAATTGACGGACTTTATTTTACGAAAAATCAAGCTAACGGATATGCTGTATGGGAAAAAACCTGATGCGGAGATAATAATATTACCAAGATTGTTACCCGCTGTCCAAGACTACTTTGAAATTAGAAACCCAAGAACATTGCAGGAACTCTTCGAATTGGCGGTGAAGTTTCAAAATCGCAGAATCGCGGAAAGAGCGAGAGGGGAAACATATTCTAAAAGTACCCGAAGGAAGGAGGAAACCAGAAATGGAAATCGCTCATATGGGGGAAAGAACTATCAAGCTAACGCATCGAAACTCGACGGTCAAGGCCCAAAAAGAAAATTTGAAAATAAGCATCCGCGTACCCAGAAGACACAGATTGAAAGGAAAGCTTTAAACGACTAGAGGGGCCTGTGAAAGGGAGGGTCCAGACCCCGGAAGTTTTAAAAAAAACCCTCAAATAGACATTTAAATACAGTCATCGTAAAAAACTCACAGCTACCAATTATACAAGTCCTGGTTGGTGATGTACCAGTAGAAGCCCTCATCGATACAGGAGCAGAAGGAAATTTCATGAGTGAAAAGTTCTTCAAAAAGAATTTTTATAGGATACGACTCTTTAAAACCAGAAATACGGAAATTATAGCGGCGCAAGGAAAAACATGTCACTGCATCGGGAAAGTAATCATTAAACGTACAGGTAAAAGAGGAAAATCTCAAAGTATTAATTTTTGTGGTGAAACACCTGCAACACTCTCTTATTTTAGGTATGGACTTTTTAAGGGCCGCGAGGGCCAAATTGAATTTTCAAGATAGTTCCGTGGTGCTGGAGATGGACCAGAGGGTGGTGGAACCTGTGGAGACACCTGAATTGGACCTTAGCCATTTGAATGACCAGGAAAGTAAAGCAATACAGCAAGTGGTGAGTAATTTTTCTCATTTGTTTTCAGAAAAACCAGGAAACTGTCAGATCGTGACTCACAAGATTCAATTAAATGCCGAAAAACCTTGTAGGACTAAACCGTATCGCTATGATAAACAAAAAGACTTAATCATCGAAGAACATATTCAGGAGATGTTAAAGAATAAAATAATAACGCCCATAAATAGTGAATACGCGAGTCCAGTCGTACTATGTAGGAAAAAGAACGAGTTTCCTCCTTCGGATAAAAGGGCTTGGAGGTTTGCTATCGATTATAGAAAACTAAATAGCATAACTAAATTTCCAGTTTACCCTTTGCCGGTTATAGACGAGATCATTAGACAGATCAAATCGACAAGATATATGTCTACTTTGGACTTAACGTCTGGCTACTATCAAATAGCTATGAGACCCGAAGATATACACAAAACCGCGTTTATAACAAAATCGGGCACTTATGCATTTTTACGCATGCCCTTTGGGTTGTGTGGGGCCCCATCAACATTCCAGAGAGCTATGGACATTGTTCTAAAGCCTGTCCTAGGAAAATCAACTTTAATTTATCTAGATGATATAATTATAACGAGTAGTACGTTGGAACAACACATTACTGACCTCGAACAAGTTTTTAAATTATTAAAAGAGGCCGGTCTTACAATTAACGCCTCAAAATGCAAGTTCGCAACTAAAGAACTTAAATATCTCGGTTATAAAATTTCGCAAAAGGGTATAGAAACGCAAGATTCAAAAATAAAAGCTATTAAGAATTTCCCACTGCCCAACGCCGCCAAGAAACTTTCGTCTTTCCTTGGATTATGTTCTTACTATCGATCTTTCATAAAAGATTTCGCTAATATTGTTGAACCACTCTTAGTAATCAAAAGAAAAAAGAGTAAATTTAAGTGGACAGCGGAAGCTAACACAGCTTTTGAAAGATTAAAAGAAGCGCTTATTAATGCCCCTGTTTTAAAATTCCCTGAGGGGGACGAAAACCTGGAAATTGCGGCAGATGCGTCAGACTATGCGGTGGGTGCGGTTCTTATGCAAAATAACCATCCGCTGGCATTTTTTAGTAAAACATTGAATCAGACACAAAGGAATTATACAGCTACAGAAAGAGAAACATTAGCCGTATTAATGGCTGTACACAAATTTCGAGTTTATTTCGGCAAATCGCCAGTAACAGTCTTTTCGGATCATGCGGCTGTTGGTAGACTTTACTCGGGAAAAAACCTAACGCCCAGGTTAATAAGATGGGCTTTAAAATTCCAAGAATATAATATCACAATAAAATATAAACCGGGTAAGGAAAACAATGTAGCTGACGCACTTTCTCGTATAAAACTGAACGATGAAGGAAATGAACTTAAATGCGCTGTGTTGACTTCAAAAATTTTACATTCTAGAGATACGGTTATTACTGAACTGAAAGCTGATCCTGAATTTGGAAATATCTATGCTTATTTGAAAGACCCCGAAAGCTTTGAGCACACAGATATCGATGCGATAAGAAATAGAGCAAAAAACTATGAAATAATAGATAATTTATTATTCTATACAAAAACAACAAACGAAAATCTTGAGTATAAGCCAGTCATCCCAGCCTCGCTTCGATTAAGCATTTTGAGGGAGTTGCACGAAAAAAAAACAGCGGGCCACCTCGGGGTCAGAAAGACTATAAAAAGGGTACGCGAGGCGGTATATTTCCCGCAATTATACAAAATAGTAACGGCGTATGTCAGGTCCTGCAATCAATGTCAGTTAATAAATGATATTAATTACAGCCCGGCCGGGTACTTAAATAGCATTCGCGCTACATTTCCGAATGAAATTTTAGGCATAGATCTCCTTGGTCTCTTCCCCCAGAGCGAGTTAAATAAAAATCGTTTTCTTTTAGTAATAGTAGATCATTTTTCAAAATGGATAGAAATTGTTCCACTTAAACGCGCGTCAGCCAAAACAGTCGCAGATGCATTCTTACACAGATACATTTTAAAATACGGTGCACCGATAAAAGTCATTAGCGATAACGGAAAACAATTCATTAGTCAAATATTTGAAAACATATGCAATGGACTTGATATACGCCATATCAAAATGGTTCCGTATAGACCACAGGCTAACATAGCAGAAAGAGTTAATAAAAACATTGTAAAAATAATTCGCAGTTACGTTAGCACACATCACAAGCGCTGGGATGGCTACATAAATGAATTAGCTTATGCTTTAAGAACGGCACATCATGATACTACGGGAAAAACTCCAGCAGAATTATTTTTAGGCAGAAAGTTAATTACGCCTTTAGATAAATTATTCTTTGTGCAACAAAGAGAGCAGGAATTTAGACAACAAGACGTGCAAAAGTTAATTGATCAGGCGCTTAAAACCTCGGATACGGCAAGAAATAGGCAGAAAATTTATTATGATAGAAAACGCCGTGAAGCAGATTTTAAAGTTGGGGATAAAGTATTGAAGCGGAAATTTTCTTTATCAAGTGCCCCAGACAATTTTATGGCAAAGCTAGCTCCAAAGTTTGAAGGCCCCTATGTAATTCAGGAAATCAAAGGGGTAGTATTATATCTTAAGAACGACAGAGGGGAAATCTGTAAAGCAAGTCCCGACCAGGTGAAAAAATACTATAATCCAAATGATTTTGAAATCCTTAAAAGTTTCTTGCAGGACTCAAGTCTAAACGAAATAGAAGGGCCAGAGACTGCAACAACTATTCCACCACCCAAGAAACGGAGAACTGAAGAGAGACCTAGCACTTCTACAACCCAGACGTCGGTATCAAAAAGAAAAAATGATTTTCAAACTCCGGCGTTTAAGAAAAACAAAAATACAGATGAACCGGGTAAAGAAACCGTGGTAAAGACGAAAACACCACCTACAAAGGATGGCAGGAGAAATTATACATCAAGGAGAACGCGCACACGGCCACAGAGTCAGGTGCCAGCAAGGCCGCCGTTCCGGAAACTGAAACGACAACAGGAGGCACAAAAATACGACGAACAGAAGAAATTCAAGAAGGACTCCAGACCGGAGGACGTCAACACCAGCCGTCCCAGGCAGAAACGCAAAGACCAACAACCAGACGATTACTCTGTCAAGAGGCCAGCATGTAGAGGACGCAAAAGAAAAAGCAACGGGGACGACACTCGGAGATCAATAAGGAGAAGATTGACATCCATGAAACCTCTAACTTGGGATCAATTTTGCCAAAAACGGATGACGGAATTTCAAGCATCGAAAACTCAAAGATAAGTTAAAACCTTCTATAAATTTTTCTTTCTGTTTGGTTTCGAAATGTTATGCATAAGTACGAAGTTCTATGTTTTGACGAAAGTCAATATGTCTCGGTTGAGACTTAGTTTTGTTTTACTTTATTTAGCTAAGGCAAAAGTATTATTTTCTTTAAGTGTAAAAGCTAAAAACAAGCATTTTCTGTTGGTCGAAAGACTAATTCTGTTATGTTAAAGCCAAAATTTGGCCGAAGATAAAAATAACTTCGTATTCTTGTATTAATAAGAATTTTAGTTTCAGTGCCGCCAGCTTGGCGAAGAATGAGTAAAGTAAAAATTTATTTCTCTTATTCATTTTATGGTAAATTGTAAAAAGCATATGTATTAAACTTTTGTAAATGTATGTAAATACTTGAAGGTTATGTAAAAGTAGAATTTAGTCTAGAAGCATAAAATTGTAGATGCTAAAAGTGAATGCTTAAAAGCAATGAAGTCAAAATTTAAGTAGTAAATTGTAGATAAAGTCATGCTTTAGAGCGAAAGCCTGCATGTTTAAAGATGAATGAGGGGGAAGTTAGAATGAATGTGTTTTGTAGGGTTCTCCACCTACATTTGAATTTTTAAGAATATTAAAGTAGCTCATTGAGTTATAGAATGTCGAGTAAGGTGTGTCTATTTGGTTGTTGAATTCTAACAAATCATGGTGGTTAGGGAAAGTGTTGTAAGACTAAAACACGAATATTCCCGTTTGACACCACACACGGTGGAGAGCCAGGGTAAAGTTAAATTAATGCTTGAAAAATTGAATGAATGTGAATTAAGCAATAACTAAGAAAAACGAATCGTTTAAAAACAAAAATTTATTGTGTCAAGAAAGTGTAAATTATAATGTATGTAGAAAGATACTGATACTTATTCCTTCCAGATGCTGGAAGGAAAGACCAAGATTGATTGATGAAGTCCAGGAAAAGTTGCTGTAAGAAGAAAGCTTTGTAACGAGCAAAAGAATTTTAGTATATAATTGTTACATAAGATTTTTTTTTTGTGTAAACGAGGCTTTCGCCAGTTAGTTCAGAATTAGATAAACTTACAACAGGTCGTTTGTAGGACCTGCTTCCAAGTTTTCCAAATTCTGGCAGCGGCAAATGTAGGGTTTATATTTATTTTAACTAACATTTATTTTAAGTTTAAACTATCTTTCCTGTCAAGCCTTACTTTCCCCTGGAACTGCCAATGCCAGAATATGTAAATTTTAGTAGAACGCGCAAGGATTCAAATTATCAGCGGAAGTATTCTGATTTAAATAGAAGGAAACAAGTTCGGTGAGAGAGATATTCTTACTTAGCGAGCGCGGAGGTAGTTAGCGAGAATTGAAGAACCCCGCGTTGCGGCCTATGTGCTTGGCGGGAAGTAGTGGCAATTGTTCCAGTGAGCTTCAAGTCTGCTGAATTAGCAGCGGTATTGTAAAACGCGGTGAGTTAGTTATTTTAGAGAGCCTCGTAGTTAGAATCTTGTCTTTATTTTCTTTTCAGGTTATTATTTTTATTTTGACTGCCAAGTGGGCACAGTTTGTAAGCGTCAAGAGGACGCAATTATAATTTATTACGTTGAATAAAAAGGGACTTAAACCCTTTACAAGACTCTGTGGTTTATACAAGCTTTCACAGTCACCCTTGGTTGCGTGCAAGTTGTAGGCGCGCAACGTTATACTTTGAATCGTGAGTGTGATCTCTGATGATAAGACGTCACCTTCACAACTATGGGGGCTCCAAGCCTGCGAACTTCAAAAAAGGTACTGTGAACACTTTTCCTTCTTTAAGATAGTGATACTTGTGTTTCGTTTTAAAATGAGTTTCTTAAATAATTCAAACAAGAGTGATTTAAATTTAATTGCCGAAAGAATTGGAGAGAATGTTCCAGAAAATGCTAAAAAAGCTAACATTAGAAAAATTATAGAAAATTCTGATGTCTTCAAAACGAACATTGAATTTGTTCGTGGCGTCGTCAAATCGATCGTCGAGGATCGGACGCCTAAGACAAGTAATGAACACTATCTGTTAAAAATCGAACGTCTTAAATTAGCCCAAATTGAAAAGCAAATTGAGCTAGAAAATTTAAAATCACAATCATTATCGGGTGATAGAAGAAACGCACAGACTAGTGTTGAAAATTTACTGAAAAAACGCTTACAATCTCTGTTTCTAATCGGCCAGAGGCATTGCATTTGTTTTTCATTTCATTGGATAAAGCTTTTGCCACCAAAGTTCCCAAAAACTTACAAGCTGAGATACTAATTAATTTGCTATGGGTTAAAGCAAATAATGTTTTAACGTATGCAACTTAAGAAGAATTGTTGAATTACGAAAATCTAACAGAGTTGTTTTTAGCTGAATTTCAGCCGACACCAAGAGAGATTCTGAACACCTTTAAACATGCTCAACGCGCAGCAAACGAGTCGCGTGTTCAATTTGCATCGCGATTGACCGCAACATTTAAATACTACTGTAGGGTTAGGCAGACACAAAAGGATTTTAAAATGTTATTTGATTTAAATGTTGCAGATAAATTGTATGAAACTTTGGATTTCAAAACGAAAGAATACATAGGTGTTCGCGAGGGGAGATTATCAGGTTCTGTGTTCCTCCTTACTTGCTTTGGGAACATTAAATGACCTGACTCGGAACAGGGAGCTTACTAAAGCTATGTTCAATAAATGTGGGAAGTAGACAATACACACAAGAAGGGTATACGAAACCCTTTATTTTTCTCTCTTTACAATGATTTCCGGACTTCGGAATACAGAGACCAACCGCTTGTGGTCTGAACGTAAGAATATAAAAATATTAACTAAACTTTAACTAAACTAACCTTCGATTAATAAACAAGTGCCTACTTGAAGACTGGCCGTATATTAACAGAAAGGCCGTATGTAGTACAGAGAACTGTTAACACTACAATACGTTTAAAATTATCAAGAGGATTAAACCTCTGGCCTTGAAGGCAACCAGCAACCGAGTAAAACTGCTATGGCAAGCGGCCTGCTCCTAATCACTCCTTCCTCTCTCTTGCTTGGCAAAAAGCCACAACTTAAGTACTTGGCGTTCGCAAGACAAATTCGCATAAATAAGTTAAAGCTTTTAGTTCTGGCCGGAAGTAGAAAATAAGAAGTGATAGTAAAGATTTAAAATAAAATAAACGTTAGTAAAACTTAAAATCCTTACAAGATCATGGTTTAATCCAACACAGTTAGGGCGAGAATGTGATTTATATTTTTCATCCCGAGGAAAATCATTGTCTGAAATACATAACCCTAAAGTTCAGTCTAATGAATCGAAAGTACCAAGTGTTCAAAACCAAAGTATTAAGAACGACTCATTCCGTCGTAGCAAACCTAAAAATAAAACGGATGTCATTTCGTCGACGACAGAGAGCTCATGTTACGTCTGCGGGGAAAGGGGTGAAAATTTTCATTTCGCTAGGGATTGCGTAAAACGTAAACAAAGCGAATCGCATAAGGAAACAGAAAGAAGAAACAAAACAAGTGTTAATAACGTCAGTTTTATTCATGAGTTGCAATATGCTGATATTTTGGTAGAAAATAAAAAAATAAAAGTACTTATCGATTCAGGCGCTGAAATTCCGGTCATAAATTCATCATTCATTCAAATAAAGACACCGCTGAACGGTAAAATAATACATAGCTCATGTTTTGACGAAAAAAAAAAAGAGGCAGATATCGCTAGAGTAGGATTATCTTTAAATAACAACTCACCAAGGTTAGAAATCATTGTTGCAGCCGTAAATAAATTATCTGTTCCTTTAATTTTAACACCAAACATTTATTCTAAATTTCTAAAAGTAAGTCGGGAATTAAAACATGAAACATATAATCCTGATATCGAAAATGATTTTAAAAGTGAATCATCATTACAAGAGTGTTTTTATTAAATTTTGCAAATGTGATTGACGAATGTGATGTGGATTTCTTGCATGTTACTGATGTGAACATTCGTAAGGATTTATCGTTATTGATTCATAATTATAAACCAAATAAAACTAAAGACACGAATTTGAAAATGAATATTGTGTTAAAAGATGATATTCCTGTATCGCAACGGTCTCGGAGATTACCGTTTGCTGAGCAAAAAATTGTTGATAAACAGATAGACGAGTGGTTGCAAAAGGGGATAATTAAACCATCTTGTTCCGAATACGCATCTCCAATTCTGTTATGTAAGAAACGTGATAAAACACATAGATTATGCGTAGACTTCAGACAGTTAAATAAAAAAGTAGTGAAAGATTCTTTTCCTATCGCACAGGTAGAGGAAGTACTTGATCATTTGGGGGAAGCGAAAGTTTTTTAAACTTTGGATTTGAAAAATGTTTTTTTTCCACGTTCCAGTCGATGAAAGATGTACCAAATATTTAGCAGTCATTTGTCATGCAGGTTTATTTGAATTTTTAAGAGCACCGTTTGGTTTGACCACCAGTCCTAGTGTATTTTTAATATAATGTATTCAGGGAATTAATAAGGGATAACACAGTTGTAATTTACATGGATGACTTTATCATACCTTCCCGCGATGAAAAAGAGGGATTAGAAGAACTTAAACGAGTTTTAAAAGTAGCTTCAGAATATGAACTAGAAATTAATTTTAAAAAATGTCAATTCTTTAAAAGAAAAATTGAATTTCTCGGTTATTTAATTGAAGGAGGTACAATTCGTCCATCTCCAAATAAAACCCTTGCAGTTAAAAATTTTCCTCAACCTAAGAACGTTAAGAATTGCAAAGCTTCCTAGGTCTCGCAGGCTATTTTAGAAAATTTGTACCTGGTTATTCGAAAATAGCCAAACCACTGAGTGATATGCTTGGCACTGGTGTAGAATTTGAATTTGGACCAAGACAGAAGCAGGCATTTGATCTCTTTAAAGAACTTTTGAGCAAAAGTCCTGTACTTAACATCTTTCAGCAGGGAAAACCTTTGGAATTACACACGGATGCTAGTAGTCATGGTTTCGGTGCAGTTTTGCTTCAACGCTCAGACGATGGACAGCTGCATACAATCCATTACATGAGCAAGAAAACATCACCTCAGCAAGAAAAAATGTCAAGTTATGAACTCGAAGTGCTAGCGATCGTCGAAGCCTTGAAAAAATTTCGAAGTTATCTCTTAGGCATAAAAAGTTCGAATATGAAGTTATCCACAGAACCAATCAACAGATGAGACATGTCGACGCATTAAGTAGGCATGCTGTGTGCATGGTCACTCGTTTGCAAAGTGAAATCACTACTAAGATCGCAACAGCGCAACAGGCTGATGAGCGTCTTCAATTATTGAAAACTGGTCCAGAAAGGACTTAGAGATGACTATCTGCTAAAAGATAATGTGTTGTATCTGCAGGAGAGAGGTCGAGAGCTCATCGTTGTGCCGGAAGCGATGGAATTTGAGATCATCCGTGGCATACATAACAAAGGACACTTTGCTGTACAAAAGACAGAAGATCTGTTGAAAAGAGATTTTCATATTTCGAATGCTACAAAGAAAATAGAGCACGTTATAATGAACTGTGTCGAGTGCATCCTCTGTAATAAAAAGCGAGGCAAAGCAGAAGGTCTATTAAACCCAATCCCAAAGGACAATATTCCTTTAAGCAAATATCACATAGATCTTGTAGGACCCCTGACATCTACAGATAAGATATACCGACATATATTTACAGTGGTAGATGCTTTTACAAAATTTGTCTGGTTTTACCCAGTCAAGACAACATCAACGGCAGAAGCTGTACAGAAACTAAAAACCCAACAAGCTGTCTTCGGAAATCCCTCAAGAATTATCTCTGACAAGGGATCTGCTTTCACTTCATAGGACTTTGAGGAATACTGTAAAGATGAAGGAATTCAACACATACAAATCACAACAGGCGTTCCAAGAGCCAACGGCCAGATCGAAAGAATTCATGGAACCCTTATCCCAGTGCTTGCAAAACTGTCAGTAGATGATCCTGCCAAATGGTTCAAATTTGTGCCTGACGTCCAAAGAATCATCAACAGCACCATCAGTATATCAACGAAATTCACTCCTTTCGAGCTGAGGACAGGCGTGAAAATGAGAAATAAGGCAGACCAAAGAATTAAAGAAATTCTCGATGAAGAATTCCTGAACTCCACCATCCAGGAGAAAGAGTCTATTCGTGAAGAGGCTAAAGCGAATATCTTAAAACTGCAGGAGGAGAACCGACGACAATACAATCGACGTCGTAGAACCGCTCCACTTTACAAAGTCAACGACCTAGTAGCCATTAAAAGAACCCAGTTAGGAGGCGATCTTAAGCTAAGACCTAAATTCTTAGGACCTAATAAAGTGATCAAGATTAAGCCACATGATCGATACGATGTAGCCAAAGTACGATCTCATGAAGGACCTGAAGCAACTTCCACTTCGGCAGACCACATGAAGCTTTGGTCTGATGACATCGCAACTTGAGATAATTTTGCAAACTATTTTTCAAATGTTTCTTTTTTTTTTCTTTCTTTTTTCCTTTTTTTCTGTATTTTGGGTTTTACAGATGTATTCAAGTGTTCGGAGGTCCTCACCTGTCGATGGCCGAACGTGTGGGAATCGTGCCTCAACGAAGCACCAGATGTCGCTATCTATCACTACTCTGTAGGAACTCTCCAGGTTCCAGGATCTTCAGTTGGTTCGAGAAGTTCGAGAGAAGCGGTCTGACAGAACGCTCGCGAAGGAGCTACAACTAGACGCTTACTGGTCGCGCGTAGGCGATCGGACTTGGAACTTATCTAAAGTGACCGCACGTAGGTGGTCAGCTGTGACATTTACATCTCTATAGTGGAACCAGTGTGATTACTCTCCTAAAAAGATTTAATCCATTTGTACATACTCATTCCGTTTATCTTTTCTTCTATAATTCAGGAATAAAACCTGATACTTTGAATCGTGAGTGTGATCTCTGTTTGATGATAAGACGTCACCCTCACATGTGTAACGTGTATACTAGCCAGTTTCCCTTAGAAAGGTCCTCCACGAAGGCATCCCTCCCTTTAGGCAGATAGCCCTCGTGTGCTTTGCCGTAATTAAATAATCCAATCCAATCCACTTCTTGGCTCTCTGTTCACGTAGATTCACCCAAACAACATCATATTTATTATGTTTTTCACTTAAGTGTTGGATTTTCTTCAAACCGATATATCACTTGGTTCAAATAAAGAATTGAAATAGATACTTCATTTTTCTCCGTGTAACTGTATATGAAAATGGCATTGTTACTGCGAAATATCTGCTAATGTATCTTAAATCTGTTAGCTGGAATGGATAAATATTAAATTATTTATAACTTATTACTATCAATTATCAATGGTAAAAGGAAACAGATAGCTCTTAAGATAACTGCTGAAATCATTATATTTCTTAAATTAATTTTAATACTTAAAAGAACTTACGTCATTACGATGAATTACAAATGGCATCTCACAATCCATGAGAGCAAGAAGAGCTTTGTTCAATCGTGCAGCAACCGTAAACCATATACACTCACTCAGAAGGTTCAAAATATCATTATCTATATATCTGGACTGGCAATGAGAAGCATATTTCACACTGATTAGGAATTCCAGCAACAAGACTAGCCATCTGTCTATGGATCTGTTTACAAAAAACATTTTTTAGATTATGTCGGAAATGAGTGCTTTCTTGTACAAGTGACATTTGCTAGATAAATTGCGCTATCAGTCTTCCAAACATACCTGCTAATTTCGAAACGTATTCAATGTAGCAATTGTATTACAGTATTATTAAAATATTCTCTCCGCGAATCAACATTCTTAAAGATTTAAATGCAAAAACGATGCGACTGAAGTTGCTAAAGAGAAAGTTCATACTGTATTAGTTCCGCAGGTTTATAATATATTGAAGCATACGTTCCGTACTTTGATGTGATTTATAAACATCTAAATAAAACCTGACTTAATTATGTTCTGGATTTTATTGCAAGCAAGACAATGAAAAAACTGACTTACGTTTCCGGCTTGAAGCTTTCCATTCTACAATTTTCTTGTACTACAATTTTTTGTATGAGCGAGTGAAAATATAACTCCTTGTCATATTTTTCAGGAACATGTGCGAAAATTTCTGCATGAAATTCTTTTGCAGCCACGTTTGATTTCTCTCGTTTCTGTTGCGAACACAGCAAACTTTTCTCGCATTGTTCATGAAATGTAATTTCTCGATGCACTTCGTATCTGAAAAATCGTAAAAAATCACATGAAAGCAAAAAAAGCTGCATGCTTTTACTAAATAGAAAAAATAGACAAGTAAGCCGATAGAAGATTGAATTTTGGAATTACCAAAGTAAAAGATGCGCAGATATTCTAAATTATTTTTTGTTATTAATGTAAGTAAGATATAATTTGTTTATTAGTAATAATTTAAGAAAGAAAATTGATGGAATAGCAGGAGTTAATGAGAAAATAGCGATAAACCCGTGAGTTTTTTATTCAAGTGTTTTAATTAATTTTATTTCTTAAAGACGTTATCAAAGCATTATCTAAAAATACGTAGACATATATTCTTTTCAACGTGATATTGCTTTCAATAAAATTGTATTAAAGCAAATTATCTTACTTCTCTTAGAGAGATAACACTCATGCTACGGCGGCAAATGTAAGTCAGAGAAGAACGCAAGATGTTTTTATTATTATTATTATTATTATTATTATTATTATTATTATTATTATTTTTATTATTATTTTTATTTTTTTAGTTTAAAAAATATTATATAGTTTCTAAGCTGTCAGACTAACTTAGAACTGCATACCCTCAAATCTAACGGCTGAACCTAAGAAATTAATTTGAGTTATCGCCTCTGTTCCTATTAAGCTTTGTTACACAACCCCTGCTACTGCTGTTAATGTGCGTTATAAGACTCAAATTAAAACTAACACAAAATTTTATTATTCGTGACTAATAAAGTTACAACTAACAAAATAATGAACTAATGAAGTTATACAGCAACTAATAAAGTAACAAACTAATAAAGTTACAACTAATAAAGTAATAATTAAACTTTGTTAATTGTGATTAACGCAACAAAAAATTAGAAACAAACTATACTTGATGTCTCCTTGCCAACTTGCAATCATAGCTGTTTGCTGGTATGCTATAGTTAAGACGTAAAGCGGGTTTTAGCAACAAAACTGACGCAGATGTGCAACATACCTTGGGCCAGAAATGGAACTAGTTAAATTTCTAACACTTACCGAACTTGGCTAAATCTATGGTACTTCTAAATTCTTACTTTGCAAATAGCTTCTACAATTAGAAAGCAATCCTCCGTGATGAAATTAATCTGATCTCCTAGTTAAGATTACATCCTAGTTTTAAACTATACCGCTTCTTGTAAAATTTACATAAACCTCTGGTTTAAAGAAGGAACTTGATGAGACAAGGTGCGTAAGAAAGAAATTAATATAAAGTTCATTTTTAATAAAATTTAAACCATAAATATCACAGCATTATAACCTAAGTTGCAATTAATTTATAATTTCGCGAACATTTTAGTAATTTCCGTTGTAACAGAAAAATCTTTTCATCAGGTTCGGTGTCAATAGTTAATGGTTTGAAGCAAAGAAAGAAGTCTGCTGTTATGTTCAGCAACTATTTCACGTTGAGAAAACTTTGTGAAGTTTATGGAAAAGGGAAAAAAAGACGAGGGGTCAAACTTTTTTTAAAGAATTGAGCGCAATATGTCAAAATTTCCGTTGACGGATGCGCCTTTATTTACTAAGTTAGATTACCATGGTGAATCAAATTCAGTGCATCACAGGAGGGATTTATGTCCATCGGATATGATGAGGTAAAGCACTCGAAAGAAAAACTAAGCAAAGATATTACACAAGCAGTGACATCAAGAGTGTAGGCAAGTCAGAATCTTGAGGACTGGTTTGTATAACTGTGATTCCAGAGGTGACTAAGGAAAATAAAATTGGTCATCTTTTAAATTTAAAAAAAAAAAAAAAAAAAAAAAAAAAAAAAAAAAAAAAAAAATGTAAGAAAAATTCTATTGCCTGACTCGGTAAAGGTAGAATTTTGTTTCTATGGAAAAAAAATCGGTTCAAATGAAAATTAGACAGTAATAATTAGACTGCGTAAGATTATGCGATTATGGCAAAGCACAAGGCCTGGCAGCGTCAGCGAAGGGATGCCTTCAGGGAGGAGGTTTTAATGGAAGACTTATATTCACGTTATACATGGAGAAAACTATGAAAACTTCCATACAGCCAGTCCATTTGCCAGGATTTGAATGCGTAGCGAACTACCAGTATTCAACGATTTTACAGCTGAGCCACCTTTGGACTAGGCAGTGATATAAGTGCGGAAGTCATTAACTTATGACTAGTGTAAACTTTGCCTAAAATGTCAGCAATTTTTTCTCCTGTTCAATTTCCCCCATAAAGTCTTCAGTGTGCAGTGGAATAGGAAATCAGGATTTAAAGATTTAAAAGCACAAATGTTGAGCATTTATAAAAATGCCGAAACATATACTCCGTTCCTTTCACAAAATGAAAAGAAATGTAATTGAAAATGTAAGTGAATCAAGACTTTAGGCATAGATTGCACGCTAAAAGGAATAGTGAGGCGAAATCTTTTGAAAATTCCTTGCAATAGAATACCACTGCAGAGATAAAGAAATTCCTTTAAAAGACTGGCGATTATGGCATGGGTAATTTTATAGTTTCACTGAAAGTACTTTTGTTTTTCTCCCTGTCATGAATGAGCCAATTAATCAACCGATAATTGAAGTTCTTGTAAGGTTTACTTTAATTTCCTAACAATTATTTTTGTTTCGGAACAAGCCTTTCCTTTGCCTTCTCATTTCCCATCTACGTTTCTCTGCCAGAATGTGTTTTCAGGATTACGATTTTTGTAAATGATTTAGAAACAAGTAGTTAAGCTGAAGTGTGGGTCACTTCAGTAAGAGTAAAGGCCCGCAAGGATCGAAAACCTCTAATTACTCATGAGGGTCTACGGTCTATTTCAGTAGAAGCGTAGGACAGTGTGCTCGGCCTTTCGGCCACGTTGCTGATGTTAGCCTAAGCTTACTGTTATTCGTCCGTACTGTTACGCGACTACTAGTTTACGCCGATGATCTTAATTAAGGGCCAACTCTGTTATTTGATTATGTGCAGTTTTTGCTGGTTAATTTTAGTTAAATTAGTTTTATATTATTTTCTTGAGTGAAAACCCAAGTGGAGGCCTTGTCCTAATCCAGAGAAGGTGCCATCTGTTCATCTATGTTGAGTTGGAATGAAGGGTAATTTAATCCTTCTTTGGACTTTGTGCTTACATGGACTCAGCAATTAATCGCTACACAGCTTAGTATTCTAACTCTCAAGGCACTCTAATTTAGCTAAGATATTACATTCTATAAATCAGCATTTTATCTTTCAAAAATGCTCCGAATGAATTAATTCTACTACTGGCAATCAATGTTCAATAGAGATTACTAAACGTATACCAAAAACCACGTGCTGTTGTTTTATGTTTTATTTGACATCTGGTCTGCTATACAGAACGAAGATAACTGAAATAGTACATGGAAACTTTTTTAGGGGGATACTGAATTTTTTTAAGAAGATTTTCTGTGAATTTTATAAAAATTAAACAAAAGATGTGGAGAATTATTTTGATGTCATCTTTAAGCAATTAAAAGTGGGTGAAATAGATTTAAAACTCTTTCATCTTTGTGATAACGCTGCTGTGATAGCAAAACACAGAGATGTTCTCAGTCAAGAAATGAGGATACCTGACAGATTTTTTGTGCTTTAGAATCTATTAGTACTGAATGTTTTTGGAACAGTAGCAGTTCTACAGGTAGGTTTTATTTGTTCAACACAGAATTGGAAAAAAGTAAAAAGTACCTTTCCCATGTTTTAAAATCGTAATCATAAACGAATTGAAACACAAGGATAGAATCTAAGCAAATACTTTTAAAAAGTACTTTTGATCTTCAGACTATGATAAATATAAGGAAGGGAACAGTTAAATAAAAGTGACGAAAGACCGCTGTACAAATGCTAGCTTTATTATAGATTTCGAACCTTTTAAAAAATATTTTGTAGGAATTTTGGAATAAAGTTTTCGCTTCAGTTAGTCGAATTTAAAAGAGACTGCAGGAATCTAAAGTGAACTAACATGACGCTTCTCTGAACTTGAAGTATTCCAGAGGCAATTTTTAAGCCGAAACAGAATGGATGGATGAAGGTGGATGACTTAAACGATGGGAAAACCGTTACGATTGAGCACCATCTACTGGCATTTAAAAATTCAGATATATCGCTTCGTTTTCAAGTAAAGTATACGCGAAGCTAGGCTGCTTAAGTGGAATCGTTGCGTCGCGTATACAGGACACTAGTCTTGAACGGGTTCTCTCTTAAATTGTTTGTTCTTCAGAGAAAGACAAGCATTCTTTCAGGAATCGATTTTTAAGACATATTTATTATTAAAATAAAATTTGTCCGCTTAAATTGTGATTCTCTTAAATAAAAGAGGTATTGGAGCTCTTTTACTTAGAGTTCCATTGCATTCGGCTAGAATTACGATTTACCTTGAAAACTGAAATACCGTAGCCGAGCTTCGGTGCTGTTTAAGCTTTGATTTAAAGACAAACCAATCAAGTTTCACCTCATACAAGTATGACGCCGCTCGTCACCTGATCAGCGATCATGCTCCAAGCAAGTTTATTGTAGAATGCGATTGTGAGTTTTATAAACCGTCTTTGAGATTCTCTTGAAATCTGATATGCCTACACTAAGAATGGATAAATCTCACTCTTGACGGATTCCTATAAAAAAAAGTTTTTATGGTGGTTGTGGTATAAAATTGCAGATGTAACTTTATGAAGGTAATAATTTAATGTATTTTTCCCATTTAGCTATATGATAAATTATTTACTTTTTAACTCATTAATTATTATATATATTTGAATAAAAGCTTTATATTATTTTAAAAAAATTCTTGTTTTTAATCTCAGTTAATCCGTATTAGTTTATAAGGTATTTCTCCCGACTCCTTAGCAAGCCTTCGTAGTGTAATGGTCAGCATGCTCGGTTCGTATTCGAGAGGTTTGAGTCTCGATGAGGGCATTGCTTATTTTTCACATCTCCGCTTCAAAAGATCTAATGTCTCTACAGTGGCGCCTGCTCTAAAAAAAAAGTGGTGGATGATGATTCTCCACCACCAGGATTTGGCCATTGGGTCCCCTAATCCCCAGTCGCCCTTTAAAAGGGGAACTATATAAGTTATTTCTCTCGCCTTCTTAGCATGCCTGCGTGGTGTAATGGTCAGCACTCTCGGCGCGTATTCGAGAGGTACAAGTTTGAGTCCCGGCGAGGGCTTTGCACATTTTTCATGTCTTCTGCTTCGAAATAACTTAATGTCTCTACAAGTTTAAAAACTCAATTGAAAAGTACTTCTCCAGCAATTAATAATCTTTTTCTTATTTCCAACAATTCTGTTATTATTTACAACCTTACGATATAATGCATTATTTCTCCTTTACATTAATATTAATGCGTTTTATCTGGGATAGTCTTAGGCTATTTTGAAAGATGTAATCACATTCCCTCCATTTCTGCTAATACATTATTTTTATATGTTCTTTTCTTCTTCTCCCCCCTCCAATTAGCTTTGTCCAAATTGATCTTCTGAGTTTTAAGTCTCCCTCTGAATTTATTGTGCTGCTGAATGAGCAAGGTATGCATGACCTCACATGTATATTTTTTCTTGGATAAGTTGTCACATCTTATGTGCATTCGGTCTGGCGAGTAACGCATAGCAGTCGGATGCCTGGCTACGCAAGCGGCTAATTTAAAAATAGTTCTAGTCATTTAAATAAAACTCTTTTTATCATTCTTGTTTTAAAAGAAAGTGAAAAGTTTGTTTCAAATCCTGTAAGTTTCAAATTTTTACAAGAAATACATTTTGCATATTAGAATTTTCCCATAAAACAATACGATATTACGTTTCACAATAAAATTAAGAAAATCAGTTTTGAAAACGGCATACTGAGGAAAATTATATAACCTTTCCTTTTGATATGGAAACATTTATGAATGGCACGGCAGATTTCATTGCGAATAATTTTAAGCGCCAATGAATTCTTAAACTCTGTCGTTTTGGAGATTAAGAAAATGAAATGAATAGTAAATGCAAAATCTATCTGTAAAGAAACAGAGGGAGAGAAACAGCTTAAAATGGCAGATGACTTCTATAGTTAAGTTTAATGTCTTTGTATATAATTCCTTCTAGAGAGGAGAAATTATCAATCAATCAGTAAATAGCATTAAATATTACAGTAATCGATACGGAAGGAAGAAAAATAGTTAGACGTATAATGACATTACAGCTTACGTATGTTTCTAAGCGAATCACATAGCGGCCAAGGAAAAAACTAAAGTTTCCCTTCTGCTTATTGCAAAGTATTTCTCAAAAATAATATCGAAAAATATGAAATAATATATTTTTATCATTCTTGTTGTAAAAGAGAAGTTGTTTTATAGTTTATAAATACTTTAAATCTCTATAAAAATACATTTTTGGATGTTGAAGTTTTAAACCAGTAGTACTCAACATTTTATGGTGCTGGGGCATACAAAGCAGTTTCAGAAAGCGAAGCGGGCACCACATAACATTTCGGTCCCGCATGATATTCAGGCGATATTATCACGTTACTAGTTAACGCTAGCCCTTAAGAAGAAAAAACGCACCCTCATAAAGAAGGTCGAAAAAATGGATCGAGATAGAAACAAAATATACGTTTCATGCAAAAAGTTTTTATTACTTACAATATAGTCAAGTCTCTTCTGTTTATAGTGTTGCACTTAATGCGATTTTTGAGATTGAATTTCCTCCACCAACATATGTATGTTAGGTGCATATGCTGAGGCTCCCGCACGCAAGCAATTGTCAAGATTGTCAATCAGCGAGCCTGCTTCAGTTCTTCGACTTGATAACGTTCATGATTGAAAATCCAGAGGCAGCGGTAGGTAGACGCAACAACAAGATTTGATTTTACATGCAACACATTTTAATAATGAAAATCTGTTCTTTTCCACAAGTTTTCAGAAGTCTATATCTGTGGCATGTGCTTGCAGGATAATATCATTCTTCAGTTCGATTATTTCCTGCTCGAGGTTTTCCTCTTCTGCGGCAATAATTCTTGCAATTGCTGTGGCGGTTTCAATTGCTTCGTGGTGAATGATGAATGAGTTGACAAAAAAGCTCACCACATGCTCCATGGAACTGAAATCTTGAAATCGCTTTCCAAATTAGTCTAGAAGCGTCTCGAGATGGCCGGAAAATCCCAAGGACCCAAATTTGTCGTCACTCGCCATTTTTGTTTCAGGTTTGGAAAATGAAACAGGGACTTTATCTCATTTGAAACATCTATAATGTCAATTTGGCTTTGAAAGCTTTCACAAATCCCCTCATTTGAGCCAGCTCCTTGTCTTTACCCTGAAGATTCAGATTTAAAAAATGTTAAGTTTCTCAGTGATATCGGCGAGGAAAGCCAGATCAAGTAGCCACAAAGAGTCACTTAGATTTTCAATGTGTTTACTGAATATGTCAGGGTTAGATTGCATGAACTCTTTTTATCTGCTCGATTAGAGATAAAAACCTTGATAGAACTTTGCCTCTGCTGAGCCATCGGACTTCTGCATGCAAAATGAGGTCGACTGTTTTATCTTCGGAGTCATACAACAGTGCTTTAAAAAGCCGGTGTTGCAAAAGAGCCGCACGAATAAAACTGATAATCAGCGTGAAAACATTCATGATGTGTTCAAATGGAAATATCTTTCTCTGCGCACAATGCTTCTTGATGAATGATGCAGTGATAAGACATGAAGTTTAGAAAACACTCGGTTCTTCCTGTTATG
This sequence comes from Stegodyphus dumicola, assembly GCF_044657685.1. Lineage (NCBI taxonomy): Eukaryota > Metazoa > Arthropoda > Arachnida > Araneae > Eresidae > Stegodyphus > Stegodyphus dumicola. The sequence goes on along the minus strand of NC_140771.1, from coordinate 56,806,217 downwards.
GCAGGTGCTCCGTCTGTGGTAACTGGCGATAGCTTTTTAAGCGGCAAGACAATTTCTGACGCAGACGTTTTAAAAACATTATAAATGTCCTTTCTTCGCGTTCTCATCATCAAAGGCAGAATTTTAAATAATTCTGCTTTAACAGAAAAGTCGTTAAATAACATTCTTATCATAACAGCTAACTGGGACGTGTCGGAAATATCCGTGGACTCATCAAATTGGAGAGAAAACCATTCACATTTTTCCAAGTCTCTCTTCAGTTGAGATTGCATGTCATCAGCAGTTGCTTCTATTCTCCTTAAAACAGTGCTGTCTGATAATTGAAGGTCCTGAATCGCATTGATGATTTTACTCTTGTTTGAGAATTCGTCAAAGAGGCTTTCAGCACCTGTAAGAAACGCTTCCTTCAGCAACTCATCGTCTTGAAATGGTTTTTCCTTCTTCTCTAGCAACTGAGGAATTTTAAACGAATTCGTTGTTGCATTTTTAGACTTTGAAACTGGCCTAACAAATACTGATTGCTGAGCTGAAATCTTCAATTTTAGCTCACATACCTTCTTCTTTCTAATTTCCGAACCCTCCGTGTAGTTTGTTGCAAATGTTCCATGATTCGTCTGAAAGTAACGTTCCGCGTTATGTTTCTTGGGCATTGCTAAAAAAGCACCGCACAGCAAACACACGCACTTCCGTTTCACATCAACAAAGCAATACGTGTCTTTCCAGCTGGAATTATAATTGTATATCTTCTGCCTTTTTCTGGGCCCACTCATCGTGCTGCAGCGGTCACAAAAACCTAAATCGCTAAGTCCCGACGCAGAATGAAGATGCTGAACAAGATTGGGTGCATCACTAACACTGTCACTTTCAAAAGCTCAAAGAAGACCGGTGAAGAATGCGGGTCAAAAGTTGCCCTTTGCACCTTGTTAAATACTTCATATAATTGTGCTTAAATTTAACAAACATTCTCTATTCTTTTGAAACAAATCATATAATTATGTCATACAGTCAAGTAATCAAGGGTCGACTCTGACCTGCAGTTCCCTCCACTTGTCATCTTTTTCAGCCCTTTTTGGTGTGGTGAACCTTGTAATATCGTGCCCCTAATCTTAAAACTTTATCGTCCCATTAACCCGCGAGGACGCGTCGGACCTTCCAGGCCCGTTCATTACATAAACGTAATACAGAAATTACTCCCTTTGGTGAAATTTTTCGACCTTCTCAGTAGCTGCATTCAGGGCTGTGCGTGTCATTCACAGGCATTTCCGGAATTTATCTCTCCCTCTTTTTTCAGAAATTGGGTAGCCGAGCCTCCCTTGACCCAGGCGCGCCTTCGCATTTTCATTTTAAACCGGACAAAGGCGATAAAAAGGATGAAGTTAAGACACGCCATCATCCTCGATGTTTCCAAAACCCAAGACAAGGCCAACCAAGTTTCTGAACCCTCCCCGCCGAACCCCCTCTATTTGCAATCCCAAAAAAGACTGTTGCAGCAAAAAAAAAAATAATTTAAAACATTACGGAACCTTGGCGAGCGCGCTTCAGTGCCCGCGGGCACCGGGTTGAGTACCTCGGTTTTAAATCAATAGGCGTGAATTAAGCAAAAAAACATCAAGTTATTTTTAAAAATTGAATAAAAAAATCAGGATTAAAGATTAAAAAAGGTGGCTGAGTGGCTTGAAGGTGGAAAGCATGATGACTCAATTTAGCGCAACGTATTTTGAAGAATCACAATCTTTTTTTTTTTTTTTAATTTACGTATATCAAACCATCCTTTTGCGGACAAAATGTTTCCTAATTATATTTGAATACAGTAAGTTCCATTTTGAAGTACGGCGCCATCTTAAGCAACTAAGCGGCAGCAAACGTGGATGAAAAGCGTCTTGCCATCAAGAGAGCTTATGCGAAAAAGGGGAGAGTGTCACAATACTTCAGAGGAAGAAGGGTGGGAATCGGAAAAGTTTCAGTTCAGAGTTTTGATTTACAATTAATTTGATTGGACAAGAGGCATCTGCAGAGGTAAACGTTACGTAACAGAAAAATCTGGAACCTGGGAGAAGAGATGAATTTAGCGGCCAGATCACCAAATTTAGAATGTTAATAAATTTCGAAGGTGGTGGCATGAGTTTCGTATTGAAAATTACTAGCATTTAAATTTATGTTGTAAGGATTTAATTTATTCTAACCAATTATTTTTAGTTTGACTTTCATGTTCCTCCTGATTTCAGTTTTCTGCCGGAATGTAAATTTAGTATGATGTAGATGCAAATTCTAAAAGGAGTTTCAGAAGCAGTATTTAAGCTGTGTTTCAAGAGTTCAAAGGGAGTAGTAGTTGTAGTAGAGTCCGATGTTTATGCTGCGAGTTTGAAATTAACTCTCTAGTTTTAGTCTTCTCTCGTTTTGCTAATTAGCTCTCGCGACACCTTTCAGTTTACACTGATATTCCTCGTTTCGGCTTTGCTGTGTGCAGCCGATTTAGCGTTAGTTAAGCTAAGGAGCCAGTCAATAGAAGTCTTAATTTACTAGTGATTTATTACATTCTTATTTTCTGTAAAATTACGTAGCCACAAGTGGTGGTGATTTGTGAGCACGAAGTTCGCGCATCTGTTTTAATTTAGTTAAATAAAAAGGTTATTTAAACTTTTCTTCTGCTGTGTTTATTCTTAAAGACAGCGAAAATTCGCTACTTCGTCTCTAACGTAGAGTTCAGAATGTAGACTCCCAAAGAATACACATAGACTCTATAATGAACATTTTTTTAAATTATTTAAAGGTAAAATTTATAAGTTTTTATTTTGTTAAATAATACTCATTCGCATTACATGAAAATTAACTTTTTTAAGCTTGTTTAAGATGCTGGAATAACTAATATCTAACTATGAAACGACTGAATCCTTAATAATAGTTTTAATGAAATTGGTATATACTTGTAATCTCCGTAATGTGCGAGTCTGCTATCAGGTATAACTTCTTTCACGCTTGTAATGATATCACTGATTGTATCTCTCGTGCCCATGTCTATTCGGTAGCGCTGTATCCAAAGCGATATAGCAGCAATGTCAAACATTTCTTTCTCATTAGGATTTGACCAGGCTGGATGACTCAATATACTTAAATGATTAGCCGAACTATGCAGTAAATCATGTTTGTAAGTGAACTTGGCGTCATCATTTTCATTTAAGTGTTGATGAAGGAAATCTCTGGGTTCACCGGATGGTATTTTGCCGGAATATTGTCTCTGTTGGAACATAACATATTACTCACATCACATATCAGTGTTATCATTATATTTACTAAGGTTACAAAAAAGAACATAAAAGAAGGGAAAAAAATAGAAATTTTAAGATTTTAAATTACGTCCAAAGGGGCGTTTTTTTTAAAGTTTTGTGTGTCACCTGTATTTATTAAATATCATGTTTTACGCACTCAGACCATAAAATTCAGCTCAACAGCAATATCGCAAAATAATTTTAAAATGAGCATATTTTTAGTATTTCCGATACAGAATCTCGCGTGCTGGAGATAATTTTTTTTTTTTTTTTTTTTTTTTTTTTTTTTTTTTTTCGGTACAGTGTTGCCATTTCTCGCTTCTCGCTTTGAAATCATTTAGTTTTTTTAATCAAAAATTCACTGAAATGTTACAAAATGTGAAATCGATAATAAAACAAATTTCAAATCAAATTAGGGCTTGCATATGCCCATATTCTACGGAAGATTACGTTATTCAAATTTTGATGGCTCTAGGCACCGTTGTTTTATCACAATGCGAGAAACATACATGCATTCATGTAGATTCTTCATTATTTAATTTCTTTAAATATAATACAGGGCGATGTTGTCTGCCATGTAGCTTGGTGTTTTGAAGTGTGATTCTTAAATTGCTTATTTTACAGTGTGTTTTGATTTTTACTTGGTGAAAGTGCTCTTACATGATTGCTTACGAGTTCCGATTTATGGAAAAGTGCTACTTTGTGCATGGTGTTGGATTTCTACAAGGTTTGAAGAAGTTTAAAATTTCAAGTCCACGTAGCAGCTCATTTGCATACGGTAGTGCTGTTTTCGGTCACTTTGGTATTAAAAGTCCGTGCAAATGGTATTTTTTTCCGTGCTTTTGATCTAAATGCTTGATTTTATGCTTGTACAAGTTTATGTTAAATTCTGGCTGCTATTTTAAAACTTTTGGATACTCTTAGTTACATGTTTCGAAGATAGGCTTAGCGTGGCTGCCAAGTGTTTATATTTTTGGATCTTTTGTTTTGCACTTGTAATTTTAGACCTTTTGCCAGGTGATTAAAAATTTTTGAATTATCTTATTACTGGAAGTAACTGCCCAACATTTGATGTTTCGAAGTATTGAGGAATTGTTTTAAGAAGTCTCATTGCAAGTTATTTGAATTATATTTAAAAAAGAAACATTTGGTGCTCCATCAACTGAAGACTTTTCGCCCGTTGAAGAAGAGGTGAAACAATTTTGGTGCATCCAAATCTAAGTTTTCTGCCCGTTGGGTAACTTTTTGAATTCTCGCGCTAGAACTCTACTTTTTGCTTTAAAAATTATATTATCATTTATGCTGCAGGATTTTACTGTCTGTTTGAGTGTTTTGTATTATAGAAAGTTTTTATTCAGTTTTAAGATATTGAATTCATGAAATTTTGATTTTATAATATAGTCCCCTTATCGTAGTGCTTTACCAAGATTTAAGAAGTGTAAAATATGTCTCTATTAACGAAAAAAGATAGTCTTAGTCAAAGTTATAGAGAACCTGAACAAGATGTTGGAAAGTCCGATATTTTAGGAGTAATTCAGGGTCTTTTCGACACTATTGAAACTATGAGAGATAAACGAATTGCCAAGAATATCATGATTTCTCTTCTGGCCTGACATTTATTGCTAAATGGATATAGAGATTTTCTACAAATGAAATTGACTTTGAGAATTCCAGAAGGAGAGATGAAGGAATGAGCCAGGTCTTAGAAGAGATTAGAGAGATTAAGGACCTGATTTCAATAAGAAATGCTGATGGAGCAGCTGGTGAGTGTAAGATGGAAGAGGAGGAAGTAAGAGTAATTGCAGAAAAAGAGAATAAAGATATAGCAAAAAAGATTAAAAGGGATAGAAGAAAAGATAACGAAATTTTACTTAGACCAATTGATAAACAAATGATATTTACGATGAAATAACCCATCAGCTGGATCCTGGTAGATTGGGTATTGGAGTGGTCAATTTGTTTACTCGAAAGAACGGAGATGTAATCGTAAAATTAAAGGATAAGTACGAGGTTGCTATTCTGGAGAAGGCTATTCTAAAAGAAGAGAAATTGAAAACTATTGTAAGGCTCAGAAAATACAAATTTATTAAATCATTTTATATAATGTGGGAGATCATGTTGAGGATGGAGATATTATGAAGAAATTGAAAGAAGAATGTCATTGTTCTGGAGAATGTGCCAGAGCGCTGTTTCGAATTCCTGCAGAGGAGAAAGGTGTTACTCACCGTATTTATGTTATTTCCTCAGATTGCCAAATCACAGTTCTCGAAGAAGAGAGACTGGCACTCGGTTGGAAATCTTACGCCGCGCGTCTCTACCTGAACCCTAAGAGATGCTCTAAATGCCTACGTTTTAGGCATACTAGAAAAAAATTGCAAATTTGAATTACGTTGTTCAACTTGCTCTCTTAATCATGAGAAAAAGGACTGTAAAAATGACAATCTTGGTTGCGGTAATTGTTTAGAGTATAACGAGAGATACGGTACTAACTATGATTGTGCTCACGATTCCTTTTCACGCTCTTGTCCTGTTTATAAAGAAGTTAGATTTTTAAAAGATCACCTTGACATTTTATCTCTATTTTATTGAACAGTTGCACTGCGATGGGGACTTAAATATTGTAATTTTTTAATTTGTTTATTTTGTCTGAATACTGTTCCTGCTCAAGATTTTTCTAGAAAGATTGAATGCTCTGATTCCCTCCCGGTTGCGAGTAACTACATTTTGTATATAGCTGTTTTTACTTGTATATAGAAATTTTAATTTTGAATTGGAGTTTTAACTGTATATAGAGATTTGCATATTAGTTAATGAATTTTATTGTATACTGTTTTATTTTGATCTATATCATCTTAAATTGTATTGATTTTACTATGAAGATCTTAAACATTAACCACAATCATTGTCCTGTTGCATCTGCCCAGCTTACATGCTTAGAAAAGTTTATATAATACATGCCTGATATCCTGACTTTGCAGGAGCCTTATTATATTGGGGACAACCTGGCATATCAGAAAAATGAATGGAGATCAGTGAACGTCAAAAAAGGCAGATCTGCTATTATTATTACCAATACGAATATAAATTTCTATGTCAATTATGTTTCTGGCGTTATTACTTGTATTACCTGTGTCAAACAAGGGGAAATGTTCTCTATTATCTCGGTCTACTTTTCTCATGCGGAAAATATCAGTGAACACTTAATTCAGTTGGAGAACTTGTTGAGAGATTTTAACAATAGTTTTTTAATTCTTGGTGATTTTAACTCAAAACATTTTAATTGGGGGAGGGGGCTTCTATTGTTGATAAACGGGGTAATTTAACTACGGAATTTATTTTACAGTTGGAGTTGATTCTTTTTAATGAAAGTGATTCACCGCCTACTTTCGTTTCTCCTGTTGGAACAGGCTGGACAGACCTGGTTCTGGGCTCAGCTGACTTAAACATGGAAAATATTAATATGGAGATTCTAGACTGTGAATCTTTGAGTGACCATCGCTATGTTTCTGTCAATTTAGAGAGTAATTATGAATCTACAGAAAGTCGTGTTATCTACTCTAGACATAAAGGAAGAGTTGGGAGGTTCATAAAGGATCTACTTCCATTTTTTCAGGATTTGGAGGATAATATTAACAACTGTCAAGATGCTGAGGAGTTGAATAAAATCATTTTTGATATGGAATTGTGTATTCAGAGGGAGATGGCAAGAAGACTAGTTGTGAAAACCAGTAGAAAAGACAATGATGTTACATGGTGGACTCCGACTCTTCAGAAATTGAAACGTCAGGTTAGAGCCTTTAGGAAAAGCAGTCAGGTTCCGGGTCTGTCAGACTCCTTGAGATTAACACGGAAAGTCAATTATAAAAAATACTTGGCATTATACAAAAAGACCATAAAAAGGACAAAGTACGAATTTAGGCAGAGATTATTTTTGCGAAGCCAAGAATATTATGATCAATTCTACAAAATTGCCGCACTGAAAAGGAGAAAAAAGACTATCCTCTATAAAAGACAGGAAGATATCACATTGGAAGACCACTGTAGAGGACTTGTAAAAGACATATTGAATTTGGATGAAAACTTTAGTGACACTGAGTTTGAAAGTATTCTACACGAATCCCAGGTTAATAAAGAACAGGATTTTACATACACTGAAATTGATATTGCTATTGCCTCTTTTCGTGAAAAAATTGCCCCTGGGCCGGACGGGATCGGGGTTACTATTGTTAAGACATTATATTCATCCTGCCCTTCCTTATTGCTATTTCTTTACAATAAATGTCTAAATCTGAATATATTTCCTAATGCATGGAAAACTGGAGAGCTGATTCTTATACCAAAAACAAATGATAAATTTAGACCGATATGTTTACTGAATATTATGTGTAAGTTACTTGAAAAACTGATAACTAATAGACTTCAATTTGTTATTTATAGCAAAAATTATATCTCAGACTCTCAATATGGCTTTCGTAAGGGCAGAAGTGCAGATCTTGCGCTTTATAAAGTAGTTGAAGAAATAAGATGTAAACGAACACTTTATCATGTGGTCCTGGTCTCGTTTGATGTCCAGGGTGCATTCGACACAGTAAAATGGTCTTCTGTTTTGTACACATTAAAGAAACTTGATGTTTCAAGTCAAATGTTTGACACAGTCAAGGATTACTTCAGAGACAGGTATTTGGTCTACAAGGGAGAACTTGGAGAATTCAACATTAAATATGCCATGAATAAAGGTTGTCCCCAGGGCTCCTGTAGCGCTCCCCTGTTCTGGGGTCTTATTGTAAATAATTTGCTAAGGATGTAAATATACCTAATATTTCCACTTATTGTTACGCAGACGACTTATTATTTTTGATCTATGATGTTTCTTTGGATAAAATTGAGTCCCATTTCAGGAAATTGGGTTGCGTTCTAAATAGTTGGACTAAAGAAGAAAATATTTTATTTAACATGGATAAAACTTGTGGAATTTTTTTCCCAAAAGAAGGGAAAAAAGTAAGGAATCCAAGACTTAAATTTCTTGGCAAAAACATCAAATTTTATAGTACAATTAAATATCTGGGTGTCACACTGGATGAAAAACTGACTTTTATAAAACATTTTAAGAATATCCATAGAGCAACCGACAAGATCTTAAATTTCTACAGGACTCAATTTAACGTTAATACTTTACAGGTCAAGAGTGATATTCTGAAAAATCTGTATGACAATGTTATTATACCTAAGATTATGTACGGCATCTGAGCTTGGGGCCGCCGGGCAGGGGAGCTTGTCAGGTTGAGAACTAAGCTTGATTTAATACAAAGAGGATGGCTTCTGATTATCACTAGATGCTTTAGAACAGTTTCATCTGAAGTCGCAAGTATTTTGGCCGGGGTTCCCCCTCTCTCCATTCATTATAAATTTTTCTACAATAAATTCCTATTACAATATTCAATAGAAAGCTCTCTTATTCTGGATGGAATCCAGATTGAAAGCAACGCATTTGCCCAAATTGACAATAATTCGATTCATCCAAGACAGAGACATGGTATTTTATTTGATTGCAATGTATTGCCTACCAGCGAATATGAAATCTATACAGATGGGTCAGGTTTCGAGGGAGGTGTGGGATGTGCGTTTGTCGTATATTTTTATGGTTTGGAGATCCATTATCAAAAATACACACTGGATAAACATAATTCAGTTTATCAATCAGAGCTATACGCCATTTATAAAGCCTTGGAATGGATTAAGTCCAATTTGATCAATAAATGTACAGTTCATATATACTCGGATGCCTATTCAGCACTCGTCGCCCTCTCTCGGCCGGACCATAAAAATGATATGATGAATAAAATTTAAAATGATTATGTGAATTTAAAATATAAAATGTCAATCAATATTCATTGGGTAAAGGCCTATATTGGTATCATTGGGAATGAGAGGGTGGATTCCCTGGCAAAGGAGACTGCCCTGGGGGATGGGATCTCTGAAGGTGATCTAAAAAAGTTACAATTAGCAAAATGAAAGATCACATGTATAAAACCTGGTCTGATCAATGGAATGTGTCTCCTAGAAGATCAGAGGCCTTGTTAAATATAATAACTAAGAAGAATATGCCTATGTTTTGCGATAAAGACTATAATCAATTAGTAACAGGGCATGGACGCTTTCCTATGTACTTACAGAGATTCCACCTCCAGGGGGTAAATTTATGCCTTAAATGTGATACTGCTGGTGACTGCATTCATTTTATTGAAAGTTGTACACTCACCGGGGGGGGGGTAAGAGCCTTACATGGAATCGGAAGTGTAAGAGAAATGATTCAAAATTATAAAAAAGGAGTAAAGTTTGCAAAAGACATTATGAAAGTCATCAATTCTCATAAACATGTCATCGGTACCTCTGATTGATCGAGCTAACATACTGAAAGCGTTCAATTTATGGAAACTACCCTGAAAGGGAGAGAAAGACTTTATATGCAAAGGTCCAGGGACAGCTTAAGTGTTTTTGTGATTTTATGTTCCGTGTTATTCTTTTTAGTATATTAACCTACTTTTTTTTTCTTTCTGTAAAGCTGCTAAATTGATTTTTTTTTTTTTTTTTTTTTTTTTTTTTTTTTTTTTTTTGACACGGCCGGCTCGCCGTTTCGTGTCGTTTGTTGTTGAAAGGGTTGCGCCCGCTTTTCTTCATAAGGATCAACAAACCAGGCGGAAGGGCTGCGCCCGTATAAAACAAAAAACAAAACAAAAACAGGGCGATAATCTCTGGTGGCAATAATTTGAAAAGTGATTCGCCGTTTTTAGTTTTCAACGGAAAATGCAAGAACGAAATTAGTCCTTCGGGGCAAATTACCCCTTTGGACTAAAAAGATAGATGCAATATAAATGTGCTCCAATGAGCAATATATTTGCTTGTGAGGAAATTATATATCATTATAAAATTTTAAGGCTCATACAAGTTAATTTCACCCAGTTTCTATGCTCAGTAAAATACTTTTATTTACAATTCCTACAATTTTGGTGCCAGGTCAGTAAGCTCCTCTCTCTGCAATATTTTCCTAATTCCTTTAAGATGAGGCAAGTGGTCTTATTTCAGAAATCTGGAAGAGACAAAGAAGATCCTTCTTGCGGGTTCGTTGGGGTCACGTGGTAAAAATGTCAAATTAAGATGTCAAAAGTATTTATCACTATGATGTATTATGAAATATAATTGAAATAACATTCCTTTATAGAAATTGTGCTATAATACTCGTCTATATTTTTAAAAAAGCAGCACAATTTAGAATTTTAAACAAAACTTTCAAAAATTCGTTTTTAAATATTTTAGTATTTTTTACTTATTTACACCAATAAAAAGCATAAAAATTGCAAGAGAAAATTGCTTGTTTGAAATTTACTATTAGTTCAGATTTAAAATATTTTTTTCTAAAAGAAGTATTTACAAATTTCTTTGCAGCATAGGAAAAGCTAAAAAAATATTCAGCCCTGAAAGCATGCAATAGCTTTATAATTATTTGGTACGCTAATTATGTTTGATAATTATGTTTGGTGGAATTTTGAACAATTAAGACTTGAGAGCATTACCATGTCCAACAGCACATAAATTTATCGCATACATATTTCTAAAAAATTATTATTATTTATAATTCGTACAATAAACACTAAAAATATTGAATGTGTTATAAAATAAATATCACACTGATGCTACAACGTCCCAGAACAAATATGCTGCAAATATGTTTAGTCTGAGAATTTAGGTCTGTTTATATCAGATATTTCTAGCAACTGTGAAGTAAAACTGCCACTCTATAGGCAAATTTAAAGTTCCTCTCAATTCAGATTACTGTATATAACTATGAATATGATATGAAAGCACACATTGACTTATTTTATTGCACTACGATATGAAAGCACACATTGCAAGAAAGAAAGTACAAGAAACTTTTTATAGATTACTTGCAATCAATGCACATAAAACAAATGATAAAAAGTTATTGAATAAACCATGTTTGAACATGGATGAGTACAGGGAAGCATAACAAAGCAAATAAAAACAGAAAATAAAGCATTAAATAAATATTTACAGGTGCAAGACACTTATTTTTACATACGTTATCAATATTTTATATTTTATTCAATTACGTGCTATTTCTAATTTAATACTCTTTGCTTGATAAGCAAACAGCAAACGTAACAATTTTTTCCGAATACGTATCCCGATCTGCTACTACGGATAATCCCTTAGCAGGGAAAAAAATATCACGCTGTCATCCTAAAGGAAGTACGTCATCGAATGACAACCATAACGGTGTCTACCATAATAAGCTGTTTCTCCCCTTTTTGGTGTTAAGGCTATTCTCTGAACAATATCCGATAAATATGCTAAATTTTTAACAATCAATCTCAGTTTCAAAAATAAAAATATGGAGAAATTCTAATTTGTGAAATGAATCTTTAGGCGTAACTAAAGAAAAATATGCAGCGATGCTTTTCCCGTTAGTTGAGTCAGATCTTCCAGAAAACATTTTTAAGATCTGGAAAAGACACCGGGTAACTAAAAAGTCTTCGACTAAAAATCCTAATGATTGTTTATGCGAGTTATAGGAATTTTTAAAAATAGAAGTAGAAGGTGAGGAAAGATTAAAACTTAGAAATGGTTTTTTTTAATGATGAAAGAAAATTTCCTTTTAATGGCGAAGCAAAAGGTAATTCGAGAATTAACAGCAGAAATAAAGATATTCCTACGGCTGCTGCCTTAGTTTCAACAGAGAATTCTCGAATTAAAGAAAGAGTTTACATTTTTTGTGATAGAAAAAGTCATAATTCTCAAGACTGTGCTACAGCTGCTGATTCTTCAATTGATGAACGTAATAAAATACTGAAGAAGAAAGGTGTTTGTTTTAAATGTTTAAGAACGGGTCATATAAGTTCAAAATGTCGAGTTTTTGTAAGATGTGCGTTATGTAAAGGTCAGCATTATTCTATAATGTGTTCCAAAATTAGAAATTATGAAAATGATAAAACGTCTCAGAATGAAAATGAATCAGAAAGTAGTTAAAACTTTATCTATTTCATCTAACTATTCCGTTTCATATTTGCAAGCTCTGATTGCGCATATTGTTGTTGATAATAAAACATATCCAGTGAGAGTATTATGTGATTCAGGCTCTCAGAAAAGAATTCGATTGCAAAAGGGTTTAATTTGATACCACAGGGCAAGATAACTTTATCGCAAGCATTGTTCTGTGGTAAGAGGATTCCGTTCTCGACATATGATATGTACAAAACTAAGTTATCAAGCCTTGATTCTAAAATTGTTTTTGAATTTGTTGTTATTGGATCTGATCAAATTCGTACTAACGTACCAAGATTTAAAAATGAGAAGGTTTATCAAATCTTTAAAAGTAAAGGAATTGAAATAAGTGCTTATTTAAAAGATAATCAATATTCGGAAGATATAGAGGTATTATTAGGTGCAGACGCTTGGGCGAAAATTGTAACACCTGAGGTGGTTTCTGTTGAAAAGAATTTAGTGGCTGTCAGAACCGCTTTAGGTTGGACATTCTTAGGTAGTAGTTACGACCCAAAGTCTATTTTTTCTTGTTTATTTATTTCAATGAAATGCTCTACTGAAAAATCGAAATTTTGGAAGTTAGAAACACTAGGCATTTCAGATTCTGTTGAAAGAATTACACAGGAGGAAAAAAATGAAGAAGTCGTAAAATTTTTTGAGAATACTACCAAACGAAATGAAGCTACAGGTCGTTATGTACTACGGCTTCCATGGATTGATGGCTGCCCTTTCTTACAATCTAATCTTAAGGTTGCTAAAAAAAGACTCCAGAATACATCGAATAAATTGAAGAAACTAGACAAGTTTCAAGAATATGACGATGTAATTAAAGACTGGTGGAAAATGGGAATAATTGAAATTGTACCGGAAACAAATGCAAATGAAAGGACACATTATTTACTACACAGAGCTGTTTTTAAAGAATGTAGCACTACGAAAATTAGGCCAGTATTTGATGCATGAAATAAAGATGAAAATGGTTATTCTCTGAACGATTGTCTGGAAGTTGGACCAAATTGAATAGATTTAATTCCGATAGTTTTATCTAATTTTAGAATTTATGCAATCGCTTTATCTTCTGATATAGAAAAGGCATTTCTACAAATCGAAATTGATCCATCCTACACTTCTTGTGGTGGGAAAAAGGAAATATTGTTGAATTTAGGCACTGCAGAGTAGTTTTTAGTGTTTGCTGTTCTCCATTTCTTCTTCTTTCAGCATGCTTAAATAATTTTTTTAGAAAATCCACCTGAACATTTAAGCAAGATCGCAAAACAGTTAAAAGGCACATTCTGTATGGATAATTATCTTACTGGTGTTTTTAAAGAAGAAGAAATCGAATCACACATTAATGAAGCGACAGAACAGATGTCTACAGCTGGGTTCAACCTTTAGAGGTTGAAAAAGTTGTTTGGATTTGAATGAAAGTTCAGAAAATGTGCTCGGTCTTCAGTGGTACCGCCCATCATATGAATTGAGATGCCGAGTAGTATCTTGGTCTGAAGCTCCCACAAGACGAATCCTCCTTTCATGCATTCAGAAAGTTTTTGATCCTATAGGAGTTTCTTCACCAGATTTACTTATTCCAAATATTATTTTGCAGAAGACTTGGAAATTAAAGTCTGACTGGGACGAGGAACTACCAGAAGACATTCAGAAAGAATTCAATAAATGGTCTACAGAAATACATTTTTTGAATGACTGCTGAGTCCCAAGAATAATTTTCATTAATTCAACAAGCTCTTTACACATCTTCTGCGATGCAAGTAAACTAGCTTATGGTGCCTGTATATTTTTAAGAACAGAAGAACATGAAGAAGTTTACTTGAGTCTTGTATTAGCAAAATCCCGACTTACCCCATTGAAAGAGATCACTTTACCGCGGTTGGAATAAATGGCCGCACTTCTGGGTGTAAGATTATATCAACTGGTTATTAAAAGCTTGAATTGTATAAACACGAAGACTTATTTTTGGTCAGACTCTTCAGTGGTTTTAACATGGCTAAAGAAGCGAAATAAATTGATCTGTTTTTGTAGAAAACCGAGTTAAAGAGATTCAAGATTACAGCAAAGAAGGATATTGGAAACATATACCAGGAATCTTAAACCCTGCTGATTTATTGTCAAGAGGATGCTATCCATTGCAACTCCTAAAATCCCAACGATGGACAGGACCTGAATTTCTGAAGAAACCTCCAGAAACTTTCAAATGATCGATTTTTATATGAAAGAAATCGATAAAGAACGACGTCGAACTGTCATTTCGGCGAAGAATTCAACGGTTGAATTCAACGGCTAGCTAAACTTGTCTCCATATTTTCGAAATATTCTATGATTGTACGGACTACTGCTTGGATGTTAAGATTCCGACCCACTTATATGAAAAATGAAAATCGTTTGGCTAATATATCCGCTGAAGAATTCGAGAAAGCCGAAAAAACTTTATTTTTTTTATACAAAGGATGCTTTTGAAGAAGAACGAAAAAGTCTGATCTGAAAAATCTTCAGATTTTCGTTGATGAAAATGGAATTTTAGAATGAAATCTCGAGATTTAGATTCTTCAGATTTGCTGGAATATACATTCCCTATATTGCTACCTTCCAAAAATGTAATTGTAGAAAGAATGATCGAGTAATTACACTGAGAACATAAACATGCTGGAACACAAACACTTCTGATGATTTTGAGAGAAAGAGTTTGGATTATCAGAGGTAGAAAAACTGTACGTTTTGTGGTAAAAAGATGTGTCACATGCCAGATATATGATGTTAAGGCCGGGTCTGGGTCATAATCCCGACAGCCGAAATCCCGACAAGCCAGAATCCCGACTGTCCAAAACCCCGACAGTGCCGAAATCCCGACAACTCAAAGTCCCGACACGGTCAAAATCCCGACAGGGTCAAAATCCCGACAGGGTCAAAATCCCGACAGGGTCAAAATCCCGACAAGCCAGAATCCCGACATGGTCAGAATCCCGACAGGGTCGAAATCCCGACTGTCTAAAATCCCGACAAGTTAATATCTAAATACAAACACTCAATTTAGCTTAATAAAATACAATTTTTAACTAACTATTACATATTACTAATTAAAAGTTTAAACCAAAAAATCATAAAAATTATGTCATTACTTAAATAATTTTTAACAAACTGAAATGACCGTTAAAATTTGAAATGAAGATTTATAAAATTCTTTTTATTAAGAAAAAGAAAACATCACTTACACATGCAAAAGACATATTTACAGTGACACATTGTGAGCGATAGCACGAAGATGTTCCATCACAGGTCGATTATCACGATCGTCCGCAACAGTCATAATTCTCCTTTATCTGTCATCATCTACCTTCCTACGTTTTGGTTGTTGTTCTCCGCGAAGAATGCATTCAACTTGGTATTCCACATGCTCCTGTTCTTTTTGAAATCCTTCTATGATGTTATAAACGCCAACATGGCCCGTCCAATTAAGGTCCCCCATCTTCTGTGCCAATCCTCGACAGCATTTTGAGTGCGCGGAGCATTTATAGCTGCCTTTTCTAGATCACTAATGATTCTAGATGGCCTCAGTTCAATATTATTTTCTTCAGCGAAATCAATTAAATCTTGGAATAATCTTTTGTAATTTTCTTCAGATTTGCTAGTCATTAAAGCATATACTAGTTGCAGCTGTGGAAGTATGTTAAGGGGTCATTAGGCCTTATTGGGATTTCGCCCGTGTCGGTATTTTGACCCTGTCGGGATATTGGACAATCGGGATTTCGACCCTGTCGGGATTTTGGTTTGTCGGGATTTCAACCCTGTCGGGATTTCGACCCTGTCGGGATTTTGGTTTGTCGGGATTTCGACCCTGTCGGGATTTTAGCTTGTCGGGATTCCGTCTGTCGGGATTCTGGCTTGTCGGGATTTCGGCTGTCGGGATTATGTCCGGATACCGTAAGTACCTCTTCCTCCTTTACCTGAAGACAGGACAAAAATGCTCAAAATTTTCAAATGACAGGAACCGATCTCGCCGGCCCAGTTTTCTTGAAAGGGAATTTAAAGGCTTGGATAGTAATTTTCACGTGTGCAGTTTTTAGAGCTGTTCATCTTGAATTAACCACTTCTTTGAGCACAAACGTCTTTATAGATGCATTTAGACGTTTTATTTCAAGAAGAGGTCGAGTTGAAAACATATACTCGGACAATGGTTCGAATTTCGTAGGTTTAAATAAAGCTATGAATCAATTGGATTGGGCTGATTTCGAAAGGAAGTGTGCATTAATGTAAATAAAATGTAAATTCAATCCTCCCACAGCGTCATGGTGGGGAGGATTTTGGAAGAGGTTAATAAGAATTTTAAAGGATCTCCTCCGAAAAACTTTCAGACACGCTTGTTTAGGATATGAAGAATTTCTAAACCTCCTGTGCGAATGTGAAAGCCTAATGAATAACAGACCTTACCTGTCGGAGGAAGGTGATGTTTTGTCACCGTTAAAACCTTGTATGTTCCTACAAAACTTAATTCTATGAGCATTATAGAAAGATGGAAATATTTACAACGAGTTAGAGAAGGACTTAAAAATCGTTTTAAGAAGGAATATCTAGGCTTTCTCCGAAATATTGCAAAGGGTAAAAGAGGAATAATTAAAATGAATGATATTGTTCTCATCGGAAATGATAAGAAAAAACGAATAGACTGGATGTTGGGTTGAGTACTTGAATTGTTCTTAGGGAAAGATAATATCACGCGTCTTGTGAAGTTAAAAACATCCTCTGGAGTTGTACTTAGGCCAGTTCAACGCCTCTTCCCTTTTGAACTAAACAATAGTTCAGATAAACTCCCTTTAATGGGGAATAATGTAGGAGACAAGCAAATTTATAAAATAAAACAAAACGATCAATATACACCTATCGAAGAACAGGAAATAAGTAATCCAAGATGTTTTAGAAAAACTCGTCTTGGCAGAGAAGTACATCCTCCACAAAAACTAGACTTATGAATTTATTGAGAATTTGGAACTATATGAGCTTTATTGATCCTTTTAAATTTTAGTTTAGAACTTTAAGTTATATTGATGTTGCAAAATCCCCATTTTGCAAGGTGGGGAGAATGTTGGAAATGAATGCAGTTATATTGTTTTATATTTACCTTTTTGGAATGGCAACAGAAATTATATTGTTTACTTAGAATATTCTATCTAGCAGTTGAGGTTAAAAATGTTAATAAAGATGTGAGTGTGTTCTAACTACGTTTTTCGTATTCTTTTCGTAAAAATAAACACCGTAGTATTTTAAACCCGGTGAAGTGGATTTTTATTTTCTGAGGCCACTTCGCCACAATACTGTCTGTAGGAGAAATAAATGGATAAAAAATTCTTTGATGGAATTCATCAAAAATTCCTATTCTTTAAAGAGATGATAGAAAGTAAGCGGATTATAACAGTATCAGATTGGATCTCTCAATGGTTTGCATGATGAAGCGTGACTGCAGCTACAGTCAGAGCTGGATTAATCATTAAGCAATACAAGCACGTGCTTACAGAATCAAGGAAAAAGAACACCAAAAATTTCCTTTTGCTGATTTTACTACAGAATATATGGTGTAGCTAAACGAAAACCAAAAGAGAGAAAGAATGAAGGAAAAAGTGGCGCATATTGAATACAGAGTATAGAGATCCTATTAGTTCTTCTTTTTCATATTTATTATAAAGCCGCAATGTCAAATAATTAAAAAGCTACTAAACTACACCGAAAATATTTTCCACCGACAATTTCAATCAACCGAAACCGAAGTTTTTCCTGTTAAAGGGGCCACTTCACATACCCGCCAGAATTGGAAAACTTAATCATTAAGGCTGTAACATACAAATTTTAAATATCGCCAAAAACATATGCATATGCGGTGACTGCTTTCAACAATATATCAAAATCGAATACTCTTCAAATTAGAAAGCCATTCCCATATTATACATTTTGATTAGCTTAGGCTGACTGATTGCCAAGCTGAATTATGTATATTATTTTAGGATTATTTAAAAGTGGATTCGGGGCTTGAATAGCAAGTACTTGTTTGTGAATTAGACTCTTAGCGATACGAGAGCATTTAAAATCCTCTCGAAGTTAATGATAAGTGAAGGAAAGTATGAAGCCCGTGGATACCATTCCCTGGGTGCTATCGGTCAGACTAGAGCTTACACAAACAGATCTCGCGTACTTTGCCTAAACTTAATAATTACATCAAATTAAAAACTTTGCCTTCTGAGTTTTCGATGAGATGCAGGGAGATTAAAAAAACAGTGGCATACTATAGAAACCGAAATCTTTACCTATCAGAACTCACTCTCAAATATTAGAATAATCAATGGGGAAAAAAATACTGCATGGTGATGAAAGTGCATATTTTAGAAACAATAAAATTCACTGAAAAGCATTTTTAATTTATTTTAAAATCCTTCTAAATGCATGGGTCAAAATAATCATGTTTAACCTCCTTCCAAATAAATTGTAACATGTAATGGATTTATAAAAATTTAGCATCTTGCATTTATTTGCATTTCAAACGTCATTTTTTAGAGCATAATCAAAAACAATAATAAAAATGGTTACCTTAACGGATTATTTATATTTTTCAGATTTGGTCCCATAACTGAGATTTAAATTGAGTTTAGAAAAACATTTAACGACACGCTAGTTCTTTCAGCACAAAATTATATATATATATATATATATAAAATATATATATATATATATATATATAGTAAAATAACTCACCATAAAGGATTATTGGTATTTCTCAGATTTTGTTGTACGGTTGACATTTCGGATGCTGAATTTAAATGATTAAAATAACGATTTGTAAAATTAAATATTGCAGATTCATTACTAATAGTTCGAGATTTTAAAAAAGTTATTAACATCTGATACAAGTGTATTTTTATTTCATGACTGTATTATAATACCGTCTGCGGAGGGGGTGAATAATTCTAGAAAAATATTGAATGTTTTTAATTAACTGTATCATGAATTAAATGCGTTTTCATTTAAATTAATCAGTTTAAAATGTAAAAAAAAAATTCTACTCTTAGGAACTGCATCTATTGCTTTTAAGCGGCGGAGTTATTTATCGGTAACGAATAAATTTAATTTGAAACAAAAGAAAAAGAAAATCTGAAAGGTTTCACATTTTTTTTAGCTTAAATTACGTCCAAAGAGGCGTTTTTTAACATTTTGTTTGTTACCTTTATTTATTAAATATCACGTTCTTAATAAAGGAATAAATTTTATTCGCTTTTCATCGGACTTGTGCATTCAGTTTATTATGAACCCGTATGCACGCAACAATATTAATGAACTCAAAAATTGAGAGTAGCTATCTTTATAGTTTATGATTATTTCGTTATGTTTCCAAGTTAAAACAATTCAATGCATGGTAAATTTTTAGATTCACTTTACGTGTATAAGAAATTTGTTTCGATGTTAAAAATATAATGGATGAAACTTGAAAGTTTTATTTCTAAACTGCTCGATGATAAATTTTTGAATTATTTTAGGGAAAATGAAAGTTAGAAGTTAAAAATATAACTTGTAAAAATTAAATGCTCGTGAGATTTCAATTACTTTTAATTGTTAGATTAATTCTATATTTTATGCATCCATGCAATTTTAGATCTTAAAATATAGTTTGTAAAAATTAAATTAATTTTTTATATTAACTTAAATTCGTTTAGATGTTAAAATTATAAGGGGTTGAAAACTGATTTCTAAATTGTTCAATTTTTGAATTATTTTTAGTTTTTTTGCATGATGCATATATGTATTTGCATGTTAAACTATAACTCGTAAAATCTGAATGCAGGATGAATTTTTTCTTTTTAGATTAACTTTATATGTTATGCATGCAATTCATTTAAATGTTAAAATTAAATACACAATGAATTCTTAGATGATTAAGTATAGAAATCGTTTCGATGTAAAAAATACAATTTGTAAAACTGAATGTATTCTTTTTCTAAATTGTTCGAGTTTGGAATTTATGAGTTTATTTTTAGAAAAGTTTTTTCGTTTAGAAGTTAAAAAATATAACTAGTCAAAAAATGAATGCATAATGAATTTTAAGATTACAATATGCATGTACGCAATTCGTTTCCATGTTAAGAAACATAACTTGGAAATATTGAGTTAATTTTTATCTAAAAAGATAATCTAAAAAGATTATGTTTTTATGTATGTTCGCATAAAATAAAATGCATGCATGTATGCTATTTGCTTCGATGTTAAAAATATAACTTGTAAAAATGAAATTTTTTATGCATGTATGTAATTCCTTTAGATATTAAATGCATGGGGGAATTTTTAGATGATTAAATCGCAATTCATTTCAATATTAAAAAATACCTAAATGGTTTGATTTTTGGAATTAATTTTTACACGATGCCATTTTTTATTTTATTTTTTTTTTATTTTTTTATTTTTTTTTATTTTTTTCGTCTTACTATATTTTAGGTGGTCTATAAAGGAAGGGCTCAGCGGATAATTTATGCCTGCAATGATGGACATTAAGACGTTATCAAATCCCTCAAAGGGTTTTTCGTTAGTAATCATTACTGCACTATGTGTGAAAAATCGTATGATCATCTGGGAAGCCATGGATGTGCCAATGCCTGCCCCATATGCCTAAGGACCGACTGTAATTCAGGCCAGCCCAGCGATATCAAGACTGTGACTGCCTTTGCCAATCGGATGCCTGCTTCGAAGCACACAAAGCTCCCACTGAAAACCAAGAGTTTTCACTTTGTGATTGGGTAAGTGTTTTGAAAAATTTTATCTAAATCGACACAGCGATTTATCACGTAATTTTTTTAAAATTGTC
Organism: Stegodyphus dumicola; assembly: GCF_044657685.1. Lineage (NCBI taxonomy): Eukaryota > Metazoa > Arthropoda > Arachnida > Araneae > Eresidae > Stegodyphus > Stegodyphus dumicola. The sequence continues at coordinate 56,785,043 of NC_140771.1, read as the reverse complement.
GTTACAGGTATACCAGTGCAGGGAATGATGTCAAGTGATTGAACGCAGAAAGTGCCCTAAAGATCTGCATAGGTGTAGAACTACCAAGTGTTCGCTCCGAAAAAACCCGATGAGAAGCTCATCTTTTTTTTTTTTTTTTTTTACTTTGAAACGGACCAGTCTTCGGGGGAATTTTACTCTGAAACAGACCAATCCTCGTAAATTTCGCGGTGGCTCAGTGTGCCGACGGCACAGAGAAGGTGTTTCCGGGCTACACATAATGACAAGATTTTTGTGCCTGGCTGCTCACCACACAGCAGAAGCGATACATCGCTGTAGCACATAACATGAAAGGATAAGTTAAAAATACTATACTTTGCATGGTGCTACTTTGGTAGACGGTTGCACGGATTTTGGCGAGCGATACGACTTATGGTAAACTCATTGTTAGACAAGTTATTTATGGTAGCCGATATTTTGTTGTCATTTTATTTAAAAAATAATGCGTTTTATTATGCATAAATTCCGTGTTTTAAATATTATTTATGGCTTCTAAATATTAAAAATCCATTAATTTTGCATTTTTATTTGAAATAAAAAATGTATTGTTTATGATATTTTATATTGTAAATGATGTAATTGATGACGTCACATTACTTTAATATCTATAAATTTAATCTAGTGTTTTAAACATTATTTATGGCTGTTAAATATTAAAATACAATTTAATTTTGCATATTTTAAATGATTTTATTATGTATGATTAGTTAAATAATTTAAATTCTATTCGTGATTTAATCAGCTCTGTGACTGGTTACAAAATATTTGTGCATTAACGAGCTGTAATCAGTTCCCAGATTGGTTACTGAATATTTGTGCATTAACGCACCATTTTAAAATTCTATTATTTATCTCTTCAAATTCCTTAGATTACATTTTTCAATTTTTTTTTCCTTAGATTACATTTTTCTAATTTTTTTTTCATTGATATCTAAATTCTGATTCCGATTTTTTTTTGTGGTACTTATCAATATACGACAGGTTAAATACTCAAAAAAATGTAAGTACATATTTTCTTTTACTTTATAATTGTATACTTCAATTTTTATTAAAAAAATTAATACACTGTTTTCAAAAATTGCCAAGATGTTTATTGCCACATATGTTTTAGTAAAACTTATTTTAAAGGATTTGAATTTAAGTAATATTTTAATTCTTTTAAACGCTGGTATGATTTTTTAAATTTGATAGTCAATTTAAGTAATATTTTAATTCTTTTAAAAGTTGGTTATGATGTTTTTAATTCGATATTCAATTTAAGTAATATTTTAATCCAATTAAACATTGGCGCAATGTTTTTATTCAATTTCTTAGCTATATGAAAGTAATAATTTAACCTTACTTTAGTATTTTATACTCATAGTAAATGTATTTATTTACATTTGCCCGCCATTTTAAAAAACGACATTTCCAACAAAAAAAATTAATCCATTATTTTTAACGATATTTATTTTTTAAAGTTTCGAATACTTTACTATGCGTAAACTACGTAAAAGCAGCGTTTTTCAAGATGGCTGACGATTGTAAAAACCGCGACAACAATTGCGCCAACGTAAATCGTCAAAAATCCGTGCAATCGTCTACCAAAGTTTGCATGATTTAGTTTACGATTGTTTTTCAATACTGATTTCTTTACTTACAGGTTCTATGGGCAGTTCGTGATGGCATGGCTCCTGGAGCAAGGTACAGCTTAAACATTATATGTAATGCTTAGGCATTCTATAGACAGGGTTGCCACTCAAACAGGAGAATAAAATTCCCTGACTTTTCCAGGTGTCTTTCGAGAAAATTCCAGGCTATCTGTGCATTGTGCGTTGGTTATGCTGAGGGTAAATCAATTATTGTACTACTTGAAAACACAAAAAATTTGCGAATTACACATGACTTATATAATCCCCAAAGCATTACTTTTATAACTATGATAGGAGTTATTTCTCCCCTGAGGATTGAGATTAGAGTGAGTGAGTGAGATTTTGGTGCAAAAACCAAAGATGATTATGTTGCGCCAAACAAAAGGTGGGATGACCTAATCTAATGAAATCAACTACTTATTAATAAAAAAAATTAAAAAAGATACATGTACCAAATCCAGAGGATGAAGTCATATAAAAAACCAGGTAAAAGCACACATTAAAATACAATACACAATCTGCATAACAGATTACATTAAGTAATAAAAGCCAGTCTCTTTTTAAGTAATAAAATAAATTACAATTGACCTCTCTTCCGATTAAACGGCTGAGAAGTAAGTCACAGCTATTAAAATATTTCTGACGAAGACTATTAAAACTTGGACAGTTAAAATATGACGGACAGATAGACAAACATTACAATTTGAACAAACAGGCTCATTCTCAGCTTTTAAAAGGTAGTTATGTGTCACTCTAGTGTGACCAATTCTGAAGCGAATCAAAAGAACTTTCTCTTTACGATATCTAGTAAATTCCCAATGCTCAATTCTAGACTTTATATGTCTTAACTTGTTTTGAAGCTGAACATCCCAAAGTTGCTCCCATTTTTTTCGGATCTTCTCTTTGACAATACAACAGATATCTCCAAAAGGGATGAGGCGACTGGACAGTTCAACAGCACATTTCCCTGTGATATCTGCCAGCTCATTCCCTTTTATTCCCACATGGCCAGGAACCCAGCAGTACAGGATTTCATATCCACGACTTGTTAAGTTTATATGTATGTTGAGAACATACACTATTACTGGATTTTGAGTGTTAAAAAAAGCTTCTAATGATTTAAGCGCACTATAGGAGTCTGTATAAACTATAAACTTTTTGTGGCTGCGCCTTGAGTTGTACAAAAGACTATAATATATTGCAGTTAGTTCAGATGTTAAGACAGAGAAAGCATGGTGCAAGCGTCTGCCCTCCATGTGATCTTCAATTACAAATGCCATCCCGACTTAATCTTTTGACTTGGATCTATCTGTATATACTGGAAGATAACTGCTATATTTGTGCTTGAGTTCAGCAAAGAGTTGTCTGTAAATGATCTCATTAGTGCTTGTCTTCACGTGATGCTTGAAAACATCAAGAAGCTGAATCCGTGCATTTTCCCAAGGTGGGATTTCAGAATTCTATACTGCTTGGGTATGCATATCAGAGAGGGAAAGTTCCTCAAAGACAGGGCGAACTCTTAAAGGAAAAGTAGTAACACAGGATGGACGTGTTTCAAATAAAGTGTTACACACATTATCAAGTAAGCACAGCTTATTGGGATGTTCAGGTTGGGATAGAATATTAAAATATTGCAAAAGGGACAATTGCTCACGCCTCAGATAAAGTGATGGTTCATTAGAGTCAACATGCAGGCTCTGGACAGGAGAAGTCCTGAAAGCTCCTGAACAAATCCGCAGAGCTTGATGATGAACAGCATCCAATTTTAACAATACTGATGGCCGAGCGGATCCGTAAACAACTGAGCCATAGTGCATGAGCAACGCTCTGCACCCCAGGAGGTGTTCGAAAACACTTTTAAAATATTTAGTGTTTTTAAACACTTCTTTTTCAGGTTTAAAACATGAGATAGGAAAGTCAATTTTCTGTCGAACGTCACTCCTAAAAATTTTACTTCGGGCGCAACTGGAATAATTGTACCATTCAGATATAACTCAGGCTTAGTATGGAGCCTTCGCTTCCTACAAAAGTGCACACACACAGTTTTCTGTTTCGAAAATGTAAATCCCTATTTGTCTGACCATTCTTGGATCTTATTCAGAGCCATCTGCAATTGCCTCTCTACGTATCTCATGTGTGCCCCTCGACAGCTAATCTGTAAATCATCTACATATAGAGATCCCAAGATGGTGGGAGGAAGTTCTTTTAGTACAGAGTTTATTTTTAAAACGAAAAGGGTTACACTAAGTACACATCCTTGAGGCACACCCTCTTCCTGTTCAAAAACATCCGACAAAACAGAGCCAATCCTTACTTGAAAAGTTCTAGTGTTCAAGAAATTCTGAATGAAAATTGGTAGGTTGCCGCGCAAGCCACTCTCATGAAAATCGCTAAGTATATCGTATCGCCATGCCTTATCATAAGCTTTCTCAATGTCGAAGAATACCGAGACAAGGTGACTTCTTCTTACAAAAGCTTTTCGAATAGATGTCTCTAAGAGGAGCATGTTATCTACGGTTGTTCTCCCCTTTCGAAAACCCCTTTGATAAGGCGATATAATATTATTTCTTTCCAAGAAGTAGACTAGGCGGTTGTTTACCATTTCTTCAAAGAGCTTGCATATGCAACTCGTAAGGGCCGATAGTTGGAGGGATTTCTTGGATCTTTCCAATAGGAATTACAAAAGCTCTCCTCCATGCACTGGGAAAAGTACGCTCCTTCCACACTCTATTGTAAAGAGTGAGAAGGGCAGTCAGTGACTTATAGGACAGATGCTTTAGCATTTCGTAATTCACGCCATCGAGACCCGGAGAAGACCTATGTGTCTGCAACAAAGCGCTCTTTAATTCAAGCATAGTAAAGTCTCTATTGTAAGGCTCAGAATTGGAAGAGTTGAATGCGATAGGATTTATTTCAGAGTTTTGCTTAATGGAGAGAAATGCAGGTGAATAGTTTCTGCTGGAAGAAACGGTAGCAAACGTCTCACCAATTGTATTCGCAATTTCTTCTATTGAGCTAATCACTCGGCCATCTTTTTCCAAAAAGGAAAGTGAGTGGTCTTTATATAATCCGAATGCTTTTCGAACTCTTTCCCAAACCCGCTTACTAGTGTGGAGGATGTTATTGACGACACATACGAAATCCAAGAATTCCTTTGGTTCTGCCTCCTTACTTTTCGTGCATATTTGCTTTGGCTCTTTCAAATGCTATGAGGTTTCGCAGAGTAGGATATCTACGAAAAATACACCATGCTTTTTTCTGTTTTTTTTTCAGTGCTTCATGACAGTCGGGATTCCACCATGGTTTCGAATATTTTAGTATTTTTCCTGATGTTCTAGGAATGGAAAGCATAGCTGCCTGAATAAATAGCTTCAACAGCATCATCGATGTGCGCATCTTCTACTATGTTCTCTGTGAGTTCTGCGGTGGAAGAGAAGAGTTCTCAGTCTGCCCTATCGAGAATGAATCGAGGGGATCTCGACATGGGGTTTGCTCCTCTTCGTGCAAGAGATATAAAAATGGGATAGTGATCGCTGTTGTAAAGATCATTTGCCACACTAAAAGTGTAAAATGGCAACACAGATGGTGAACAGATGACAAGGTCGAGAGCATGGAATGTGCTTGAAGGCTCATGGAAGTACGCAACATGGCATTATTCAGGAGACAAAGGCTATGATCTTCGATCATCTGCTCAGTTTGTCTTCCTCGGCAATTTGTATCTTTACTACCCCAGAGCGGACTATGGCCGTTAAAATCTCCTATTATAATAAATGGCTCAGGCAGCTGCTCTCTGAGACCATTTAAATCTTGCTGATCAATGTGCTCATTTGGAAGCAAATACACAGAAACGACCGAGACAACAGTATGAAATTTTGCTTGAGTAGCGACAACTTGGAGGGATGTCGTCAAAGGAAGTGCATTTGATGGATAATCTAGTGAGGTGAGGAGGCCTACACCCCACTGGTACGCTCACCTGCAAGGTTATCCTTCCTGACAATAGAAAACCTCCGAAGTTTCTTGACGTTCCTGTTTCAGATTTGTTTCCTGTATTGCTAAGCACACAGGATTATAAGCATTGATTATAACTTTGATGTCGAGCAAATTTCGGTGGAAACCGCGACAATTCCAAGAGATAAAGGTGGCCATTATGTTTCCGGTGCGGCTTTTTTGTCTTTCGAGGAAGGTGGTGTTTTGGGATTTCCATTCCTTCTTCTATTTCCATATTATCCGAGTCCAGAGTGTCAGATATTAAATCGTCAATTGAGCTACTGCTCAGAATTCGGTTTTTGTTAGCTGTTTTTTTGTAGGCTTGTTTTTGGATTTTTCTGAATTACTATTTCTTTTTTCTGGATTGTGTGAAGTGGGTCTTTGTTTTTGTTATTAATTTGAGGCTATTGCCTTTTTGTTGATCAAAGATGTTTGGATGGCAAAAGATTTTGTGGACTTAACACCATTAGCAAAAGATAAATTTGGCTGCAATTGTGAACTTTGTACTATTTTCCTGGCTTCAGCATAAGATACATTTCGAGTTATTTTTGTCGCCTGAACTTCCTTTTGAGATTTCCATTTTGGACAAGATCGAGAAAATGCTGGGTGTTCAACCTTGCAGTTCCACACAATGGCGCAGCGGTGCAATTATCACTATCGTGGCCAACCAACGAGCATCTGTCGCACGTAAGGTTGCCACGACAGGATGTCTTAGAGTGACCAAACCGCTGGCATTGGAAGCATCGCATTGGGTTGGGAATATATGGTCTTACGGGACAGTTAAGATACCCAGCCTTTATATTCTTCGGCAGATCAGGGGATTTGAAGGTTAGGATCACGTGTTTCGTGTCAATGAAATAGCCTTCCTTTCGCATCTTGATCAGCCTAGCACCACAGACATTTTGGCCAGCTAACTCGGAGACTAACTCTTCTTCTGAAACACACAGAAGGTCGATCTTCGAGATCACACCTCTACAGGAATCAAGTATTTTGTGCGCTGAAACAGTTATAGCTACTTGTCCAAGTTTGGTTTGACGTAAAAGTGAAGCAGACTGGGTGGCCGAAACGGTATTCAATAAGCAGGTCTCCAGAACGGAGACTCTTTATATTCCTTGGCTCACCTATGCATGAATCAATGTATTTGCTGACCACGAAAGGAGACATCTTTTGCAATTCTCCACAGGCACTGGAAACAACAACAAAGCGCGGACAATCAGTAGTTTCTTTGGCATTTGCATCGGTACGGATCTTCTTGCTAATGGATTTGCCAATAATTTCGATATCTTTGGCATTTGCATTAGTACGGATCTTCTTGCTAATGGATTTGTCGACAATTTATATATCTTGGTTGGTTTCATTTGAGTCAGGTTTTTTTTTTTTAATATGAAGAGTAAAGCAATGATTGAAAGAGAAAAAATTCGGGTCCGACGGCCCCGCTCACCACGGAGCCCAACAAGGGAACACGATGTTAGGGCTAGCCGGACCTATACGCAAACTGAAGCCCCACAGTCGGCTTTCCCAAAAGCAGGTACTCCCGAGAGCTTATCCCCAAGCCACCGACACAAGGACTAGTGACCAGCCGATTGGCAACCGTGAGGACGACTAAGGTGCCTCCGGTTTAGCTGAAGCAGAGGCCAAAGCAGTGTGTTGGGGACAGTACCTCGCCCCTCAACTACCAGGACCCTCCTTTCCAGCGACACGGGTATCCATACACGGCAAACACGTGGGCAGTTTTCTTGCCACTCAAAAACTAGAGACAAGGGCTGTTCCAGTCTCTCGTGACGAGCCCCAAACTCCGAAGAAAGAAATCACAAGGGAGAACGGAAGGGAAAAAGCTCCACCCAAGAGGAGAGGAGAGGAGAAGGAAAAGAGGATAGATGACTGGGGCTCCAGGATCGTGACACCGTCTCAACAAGATACCTTAAAGAGCTAGGATACCTCGAGATTGCCACACCTGTACTCACAAAAGTGAGCCGCTGAGGGGGATTAAGATTAGAATCTGCCTAAATTGATAAATTTCGTGATGATATGACATATTACTGCTAGAATTAGTTTGATAAGTACGCCAGAGAAAATTGAAAGTATTATTTAGAAGGAAGAAGACACCTTAAATAATATGAATAACATTAAACTAGAGTTGATTTCTTAAGGACAAAAACTGAATTACAAAAATCGACAGTATTTTTGTGAATATAGATATATGAAATGGTTAGCCTAGATGACCGGTTTTTTTTTTTTTTTTTTTTTACTGAAAGTTTCAAATAAAGGCATTTAAGAAAGAAAAAAAAGGTTTAAAAAATTTTGTTTTATATGAGAATTGGGGGAATTTACTTTCGTTCAACATGCACTACACATACGCATGCGAAATTTCTGGATTCTCGTGGTTATGTCAACGCCTTTTTTTGCATTATTATAATTAAAAATAAACTCAAGCTTTTAGTTTACCACTTGTTCCTTCAATCAGAGTACAAGTATGATTGTTGCAAGTAGTTAACAAACAAACTGACCTTTTGTCTATCCATTTAAAAAAATTAACTTCTTTAGGAATTTTCCACACTCGCAATGTCACAAGATTCTGGAAACTTCCCTCGTCTTTCTAACAGGGTTCGTACACATTTCTGCTCAAGGAAATTAAGTACTTTTAAGGACGTTTAATGAAAAAAATTAAGGATTCAGAAGATTTTGCAACCCTTCTGTATGCCAAGTATGAAAAACATTTCATGCTAAAGTTTTGTAACATCAATTTCGCATCCCATGGATGCTGCGTCCAAGAACATATGTTCCAGCGTAGCTATGCCACTGATGATGATGCATTGAGACATACAAGATGAATCTTTTAAATTTGTCAGTTTTCAATTTCTTTATTAATAGAAAAATTCCTTTCTATAAGTGCTTGTCCATGTGATACGATTAGAAGCGTTACCAATTCTGTAATAGTAAAAAGCCAGAAATATGTCGGAAAAAAAAAAGTCTCAGGAAAAAAGTGTAAAATTAATTTTATAGAGAAAACTGATGCATATTGAGACAATTACATGGGAAAACTTTTACCATGAAAAAATTAAAACAAAAGCATTTTTAATTAATTACATAGTGCTTTCGCTAAGAATAGTTTTGTAAATTGCGCTAAAGCGAAATTTAAAGCATTTATTACCTTATTTTTCAGATTCAAAATATTGTATAATAAGTCCCCAAAAATTTGCTAGCGAAAAATAAAAAAGTTTCATTTTAATGTGATCTCTTGAATACAGTTTCAATATATTAGCATTATTTTAATGAAATTGATCAATGTTATAATGTTTAAAAAAAATATTATCGAAAAATTCCTCATTTCTGAATTAAAAATTTTCTATAGAAACTGATCTTAAAATCGCCAAAATGTTGATAAGTAGCCAAATTTGGAACCGTTTAATAACGAATTCAAGTTCCCAAAAGTGAAAAATTGTTTAAGGGCTTTTTATTAGAAAAAATTAAACAATTTCAAAATGCTTGTGTTACACTTCGCGCTCAGAAACTTGAGAATCTTACAGTTTATATTAGAAACAAGAAATAAATTATAATCCATGAACATATTCAACCACTGAAAAGATAACTACATTTATCAATGAATCGCCAAAAATATTTGTCCAAAATGCTAATTCACATTCAAAATGGCAATCGTAAATACAGACAGAAATTTTAGATTATTAAAATTAAGAACCTCCTGCCGAATTTGGTCGAAATTAAAGACTTTTAAAGGAGCAAAAATCAATTCCAAAAAAATCTACGGACTTTTAAGCCATATGAACCCTGTTCTAAACGACAATCTGATTGGTGCTACTCCAGGTGTCCGAATGACGCTCACGGGATACGATTCGCCAAGAAAGTGATCCCTTTCGACGTCAATGCGAAATTAGCATTTTTGGGGATCGCAGTATGAAACTCCCCGATTTTTCTGATCAAGTTTCGAATCCCCCGACTTTTCTTGGTTTTCCAGGTAGTGGGGCAACCCTGTATAGAACAACAAATGCTACTTAAGCAACATATGAAAAGCTTTTATTTAAAAGATGTCTTAGCAACCACAGTCCCGTGATTCCCCAGTTTTGCGATTCCTTTTTACTAATTTTTTTTTTTTTTTTTTTTTTTTTTTTTTTTTACATCATTAACTTCTGGTAAATGATTTTAGTTAAAAACACAGTTTTTTGCAGCATTAACTCACACTTCAGACAGCTTCTCATATAATCATTGTTATATATCTATATACCATGATTCCAACACAACTTGCTCTTCCATTTTAATGCAGCATAGTATAAATCTAACTTTTTGTTGAACAAGTTCAAAAGTGAATATTGTGCATTTTTACACTTCTGAGCAAAGTGCAAAAGGCAAAGTCCGAGTCTGAGATGAGCATTAAGAGTCTTGTGCATTGCTATGTGGTATTAAATGCCTAGGCAGTCTAAAGAATTGTATTTTAAAACTTAGTGAATTTAAATTTTCCTGGTAACACATTCACTATCATTTACGGATTCACTACATTAAATTTTTCCATATTATATTTAGAATTATGCAAAACAGGACCATTTTCTAGGTTAAATAAATGTTGCATTTAATGTTTCCCTGAAAAAAATCCTTAAGAACAAGCTTAATTAAGAAGTATTAAAATTTGCCATGATATGCTCACATGACCACATCTTTGAATGTTAGTATTGCTATATATGAATTATCTATGACAATTTTATTAAAATATTAAAACTGCATATATTCACAAATTTAAAATTTTATTTTTTACATGCTAGACATTTTTTTAAACATTTTACATCACATTACATACAACTCAATATGACAAAAGTTATGCTAACTTGTACTTAAAAAAACACTCATTACATTACAAACACTACACATTACATACTAAAAAAAAAAAACACTCTCTCAATGCATATTCCAAGAACAAAATGATCTATTCAACAAACAAAATGCCTGAAGGTTTGCACAAAATACAAAATCATCTATATATAAACACTTAAAAAAAAAGGTACACATTATGTGATATATAGGCAATAAAAATTATCAACATCAGTTCTCAAACCTCATCATGAGTAAAATGCAAATGGCACTTAAGCATGCAATATATTTGATGAAATAACGATTTACATGTGAGAACATCTTGTTTTGTGCATATTCAATTAAATAATTTAGTTTAATTATTTTATTATGGAACTATAACAAATAATGCAAAAATTGTATTAACCCAGAACAACATGCATAATCAAATGGAAAATTCCCACATCAAAAGGCCAGAGGTTTGAATTCAAAGTTAAGCTTGATTTTAGCATCTTATCTGTGTAGAGCATTTAAAATTCAATACAAAGATTCTCTGGGTAAAGGAAGAAGAGGCACAAATCCCATGGATTTCACTCCTAATTTATCCTACAACAAAATTATGACAAAATTTAACAAAAATTATAACCAACTGATTCAAAGCCTATGCAGTTTCTACCGTGTATCCGTTTCTGCAAATCATGCAAAACTACCATGCATCTATTTCTCTTTTGGTATCAAAGATCAGTACTTAACTACTGATAATGAAGCCAAGATATTATGAAATAATTATAATAGAACATACTTATACATGGGCCAAAACATTCTTATATTTGTAACTACATGAAAGCGCACACTATTAAAATGGTAAATACTGGGTTAAATTTGTTTTACTTTCTATTTATGAGGCATGCATTTAGGAGAATACATGTTTGCACATTAACAAAGAACAGAGCGAGGGCAATTAAACTATTTATTAATATAACATTGCCACAAAAAATGCAAATTATTCCTGAGCAAGAGTATAAAGAACCCACAGGAAAGTTTTTGCAGTTTGTAAGAAGAGGAAAATATAAAGGGAACATCTATATTCATTAAGGATCTTCTGCAAAAGTTGGAAGAAATCCAGACCACAGTCAAGCAATGGAATCCCAAAGTTGAGACACCGAGCATGGCAGATCTGATCAGTGGCAATGTCACGCATTACTTCAGCACCAGCTTGAAGAAAATAAATATGCCAATCACTTTATATAACTCCTTGAAACTTGGATCTCTCAAATAAGGCCAATGCCAAATACTGTACACCAACAATAAGCAGCAAAACTTAGGAGCCAGACAGACTGCTCTGGGTGACAGAATGTCTATCATTGGTTCTGCTTCAAAATTATCGGGGGGGGGGGGGGGAAAGAGATATGCATAGTCAGGAATAGAAGAAAAACCTGGAAAGAATCATATTAAACTGTTAGGTCTGGAAAGAATCATATTAAACTGATAATTTCAGAAAAAATAGCTACATACAGTACATGTGTATATCTAATAATTTACAACATTGATGGCATTTTTATGTTTACTTTGGACAGGCTCTGAAAGGACTAAAATTATTCCTATAGTAACTAACAGAAAATAGCATCCTGCATAACAAACACCATCCTTAAGAGAATTATTCATTATGTGAGGCATTACTGTACTATTTACTTCCCCCTCTTACTATTTGGAGATGGTAAAAATAAATACATGCATAATACAGGTTAGATTATGTATTTATGCAGTTTCAATAGACATGAGGAATTTCCCACAACTCTAAAAATATTACATTGCATGTCACTGTAGAATGTGTTATATTTAATACAAATGCATAAAGTGTTCTACAGTTCCATCACATATATAAAATTTCCTTTTTATAAACAACCTGCTTAGATCATATAAATCACAACATTTCAAAAATTAAAATCTATAAAATTTAAAAAATTTAAAAAAGCAAGTATATTTATATAGGAAATGAATAAATATGCTATGTTTTTATACTTTTGTTAAGATAGAGAATAAAAAATATTTAAATTTATTAGTTCTTTCAAATATCAAAATATATACGACACTTAAAACTTCTAAGTATGTTTATAAACGAGAATAAAACTTCCACTGAAAATTATACATTTAATCATACTTGTAATACATGTTCAATACCATAAAACATTTTGAAACTTTAAGATTATTACAACAGTTATAATTATTTAACTGAATATATGAGCAAGCACTTTCATCGAAATTCATAGTCAATTTCACTTATTTCATTTCCTGGCTGCTGTAAAGACAGAAGAAAGATTATACCATTTACTACCATTAATTAATGAATTGCAACATTAAATAGAAATGAGTATTTAGATTTTTTTATCAGGAAATTAAATATTAAAATTAATACTTAGAATTAAATGTTTTAACATACTTAAATTATTTGCTGAAAATAAAATAAATGAACTATCAATAACATTTGCTAAAATCACTAATATTATAAGATCCCAACATACTACAGTACAAAGTCTCTCATCCGGACATCCATTATCCGGAATGATCTATAAGCCACAAATTTACGCATGAGCATAAAGCCAGTAAAGCGTTTACCCATGTGTGCTTCCGATAGTGAAGAAAGTAACAAGAAAATTATTGAAAATGAAAAAATTTTGATTGACAAGTTAGTCGGTACTCTCGACACAGCAATTACAGGACTTGAACAGTAGAACTTTGTAACTGAACAAGAAATTATGTCTGTTTATAGAATTAAAGAGAAAGTATTAGAGCAAAAAACGAAGCAAATTAAACAACTTACACTGAAAGAAATGTTTAATAAAGTAAACAAATAAATATTAGCTTTTTTTTTGGGTAAATTTTGATACCCTTTAGATCATAATTGCTATTTCATAAATTATGGTTTCATATTTTTAATTGTATAATTTCTGCATGCCATCTTACCAGATTTAAATTGATGATCTATAATCCGGAAAAAACCCTAATCCAGAATCGCCGAAGTCCCGACGAGTCCGGATTACAGACTTTGTACTGTCATATTTTTCACATTAAATTTTGGATAATTAACAATTTAAAAAAGTTTTTGCAATAAAGTGAAACTGAAATTAAAACATCCAGGACTTCCAAGATTTTGTATAAATAATTTTTCTTGCAAACCTATAGTAAAAACAGATCAAATAAGCTCATGCCTTACAGATGCATGGTAATCATGAAAAAAATGTTATCAATTTAATAACAAAGTGGGAATTAGCACAGAATAGTATAATATAGCCATTTCAGAGCTTAAATCATTAGTGTCAAAAATAAAATTTATAAATAAACATTTTAATAAAAGTTTAATACAAATTTACAGCTTATTTAGGACAAGAGGAAAGAAAAATCCTCTAGTCAAAATTTCAATTTATCAATAAAAATGAATTTCATATTCAACATTTGGTCTGAGTAATCAAATTTACAAATTATTATTGAATTAATCATTTTTAAGAGCAAATTTTCTTTTGGGCCTTCAAATTGACTATGACAATTTCTAGTTAACTAGTTATAATTTTTAATTAACATACTTTTTAGTTACTTGCTGAATACTTCAATTAAATAAGAAAACCTACTTTTCACAAATTTGTTGGAATGAAATCAGTAAAATACAATGAACAACAAAAAATTGAGAAATGGCATAAGTTAAAATTCTACGTTAGTTTCGATTCAAAAATCCCTAAAATTACTTACCAGCTATCTATAGTTCTCAGTCTTTCAGGAGATAAAATGTTTAGGTCATAGAGATTTTTCATTAGATTTAAAAAAAGATAGCAGTCATAATCATCTACCTATGATAAAAATACAGAAATTTTTAATAAAAAACAGAAAATTTATAGATTTTACTTTAAGGTATAATGTAGCTAAATACATATAAAATTATACAATGATCCAAAGGACACGGACACACACACAAACAAAAAAAAAAAAAAAAAAAAAAAAAAAAAAAAAAAAACACCTCATAGAATTTTTAGTGTATAACGCAATTAACTAAAATAAAATTAAGAAAAAAAATTCTGAAAGGTTTCAGATTTTAAATTACATCTAAACGGACATTTTTTTAACATTTTGTGTGTTACCTTTATTTATTAAATATCATGTTCTTCGCACTTAAACCATAAAATTCAGTTTAAGAACAATATCACAAAATAATTTTTAAATGAGTATATCTTTATAATTTCCGATACTCAGTTTCATGTGCTAGATTAATAATGCTTTTTAATGTAAGAACTTTTAGGTTTTTTTTGTTTGCTTCTTCAGTATTGAGCAAGAGATAGCACTGCACTCTGAATCTTAAATATATAACTGCTTTTGAATTACCAAGGGTTAACATTATGCTGATCTGTAATGAAATAATATTATTCTAAATCTAATTTTTGGATGTCAGTGGATTGTACTCCTGCGATTTTGAATCATGAAGGTATTTATTCATGAACCATTACCATTACTATTGGCAATGAATAAGATTCATAACATTTATGAATGATTCTCATACTATTTCTGCTGCTCATACATAGTTTGCATTAAGGAAGTCCTAACATTCAAAATTTATTACAAATATTTTGTGTTCTTTTAAGGATGAAGTACTGGGTAAGTCAAAATGAACACAGCGGTTACAAATGGCTATAACTATTTAATGGAAAAGAATTTATCGATAAGAGTAACACAATGTAGATGGAACTAGAAAATTTCTTTATGTAAGATGCAGGTGCAATGAAGTGGAAGTCTACACATGCAAGTTGAAACTTCGCAACAAGAAACCTGTTCATTGTGGGCACCTCATTAGTAAAAATGGCGAGTTCCGTGCAGAAAGCATCCTGCATGTTAGAATTTAAAGAATGTAATTCTGTTATAACACTGCAGAGAAGATTTCATCAGCATTACAAACAAGAACCTCCAAATGCAAACAACATACGCAAATGGCATTGGATGTTTAAAGAAACAGGATGTCTGTGCAAAGGGAAGAGTAAGAGAAGGCCACGTGTTTCAGCAGATAACATAGAAAGAATTCACTGCCCATCTGAACAAAGCCCAAGGAAATCAGCATACGAAGGCAGTTACAAATGCGACAAAAAATGGTATGGCGTGTTCTCAGAAAGAGGCTGCAAATGAAACCATACATCATTCAATTTGTGCAACAATTGAAACAGGAAGACTATGGCAAACTTATGAATTACACTACATTTATGCTAGAGAGTATGGAGGATGAAACAATGACTGATCGTCTCATTTTTAACGATGAATCAACCTTCCACATAAGTGGGAAGGTTAACCGGTACAGCAGTCAAATATGGGGTACGGAGAAGTCGTCCACTGTAATTGAACATGAACGTGGCCCAGAGAAAGTTAATGTGTTCTGCGAGATCTCATGTAAATTGTACTGTCCTTTTTTCTTCACTGGAGTACAGAGGTTCACACATTTTTAAATCAACATCTTCCAAAGCATTGGATTAGTCGAAGTGGAGCTGCCAATGATGTCTTCTACTCTTAGCCATCGAGATCTCCGGACTTGACATCCTGCGATTTTTTTCTATGGGGTGTAATACTTCTTTGGCGAAATGAAGCAACTCCAATGATCGAACACAGCAATAACTTTTATTTAACACTCAAAAATGGCGACATACAAACAAGAAGAAAAAAGAATACTAACATTTAAAAATAAATTGCATTCTTCGTGCGAGAGTCGCACGTGGCACTCGAGTCTGGTTTCAAATATTGCCATTCACAAATACCTTAATGTTCATCTATTTAAATTATTTAAACTACAAGATTTTAATATTATTTAAAGCTGTTACAGGGGTTATGTGAAAGACAGGGTGTTTCTGCCACTCATGCCCAAAACAACTGAAGAACTCAAAGTACATGTTTGTAATGCACTTGCATCGATGACTGAACAAATGCTTTAGAATAGATGGCGTGAAATGGACTACTGCCTAGATGTTGTCCGTGTGACCAAGGGAAGTCCCACAGAATATCTATGACATATGTATACAAAATTTTGAAGTTTCCTCTACATTATGTGCTAATCTTAATGATAAATTCATTTTCAATAAATAGTTATAGCCATTTGTAATCCCTACATACAATTTGACCTACCCTGTATAATCTAGCAAACATAAGAGTAATTAAATATTTTCATTATCAAATTACTTTCCACAATATACAGACAAAAAAAAAAAAAAAAAAAAAAAAAAATTCTTATTTGGCAATCAATGATTTCTACTAGGTAAACAGTATTTGAATTTCATGAAACTAGTTATATTTAAAATTTAATAAAACACAATTAACATATAACTAACAAATATTTTATTCCAGTGGAATCACAAAAAGTTTACAAAGTCTTCTTACTTCCAGTGCTGAAATTGTTTTCATAAAAATTTCCATTTTATTCTGGGAACTTTGTAATTGTTAAAATCTGTGTAGGATCAATAGTTAAGGAAATAAAGCCTGCAGCCGCCTGTTTAACGTTAACCACAGTGTGATTATAATGGCTATACACAGCTTAAAGTGTGGGGGTCATCAAAAAAGAAAAACCTGTTTTAAACAGTTTTATCAAAAATAGTTTTTGAGGTAGCTTGACAACTTATACGGACGATTCGGAAACTAACCTCCATTTCGCTGTATATAAAAAATTCACATAGATTGAACAAAATATTTATTTACATCCGAGGGGTACAGCTGTCCTATTTTTCAATACAGTCATCATGTACATTGTACATCCTGCAAAAAGGGAGGGACAGTTCTATATCTCCCATTCTACTGGGCTGGTTCATGAAATTCAAATTAAGGTTTTCATGTCCCGAAAGCACGACTTAGTATATACAAGTAGCCCTCGAATAACACGGTAGATAGGTTCCTAGAAAATGCCATCTTGTGTGAAACCATGTTGTACGAGACCCAAAGCTAGTATAAAAAAAAGGGGGGGGGTTACTTTCCAAAAACTTATTAAAAACTTTTTTTTTAATTCTACAAAAACAATTTTACTAAACAAATATATATGTGTACAACACAAAACAACAAATATTACATATTTTAATTTAATGCAACTTTAGTACAATAAAGTTCTTTGTTGTCACTGCTCAGTATAATCAACCGAAAAAGTTTCTTTGGCGGAATGAGATGGCTTTCACTTTCACAATTTCTTTCTTCATTTAAAGTTATGGCATTTTCTTCCCTCTTTAAAAAATCTCTAATTTTATTTGCTTACTAGTTCTTACCAGATCAATGTAAATTTCACGATATGGACCTACACAGTTTTGCAGCTCCCTTTTGAATTTTCGGCTTATTTCAGTGGAAGGGTCTGTACTCAAGAAAAATGATTAAAGATTTTTAGCTAAGCTTAAGCCTTCTTTTAATTTTTTTAATGTTAAATTATTAACTGAACTATCTTCATCAGTGCCAGTGTCTTCAGAATCGATTTGATTTACGGCTTCGGATGCCATTTCCATCTAATCTGCTTCGCCAATTTCTTCCGCTAATAAATCTTGGATGTCCTCAATAGCCATGTCGACAAATTGCATCCTATTGATTTAGCAAGTTTTAATAAGCTAACAATTTCATTTTCTGACGATTCATGCACGTTTTCCATTCATCTGAGAAGGGACATATCTTCTTCTAACATGCATTTAACATCGATGCTTTCAGTTCGTTCAGAGACGCCGATACAATGCTTGGTTGAAAATGTCTCACAAACTTCCATTACCTTAATTGATTTTGAATCAATTATGTCTAAAATGCACTGTAATACTCTTCTTATGTAATACATTTTAAAGGTATAAATAATACCTTGTCAATGGTTGGAGAAAGGA
This sequence comes from Stegodyphus dumicola, assembly GCF_044657685.1. Classification (NCBI taxonomy): domain Eukaryota; kingdom Metazoa; phylum Arthropoda; class Arachnida; order Araneae; family Eresidae; genus Stegodyphus; species Stegodyphus dumicola. Next base: position 56,766,730 of record NC_140771.1, on the reverse strand, counting down.
AGTAGCGTTAGGTGGTAGGAACATTATTTTGATGTTGAGATGGTTCAAATCTTGTGGGTGACATGGAGAATTATCTAATAGTAATAAGCCCTTGAAGCTCAAAAATTTATTGCCTTAAATAACGTTCAGCACAAAACAATTTAAAAGCCACGCTTTGGTTTCATAATCAACACTCTAGAAACTTCATAATCAGCCGATGCAGATTCTCCTTGAATTCTTATGCTATAAATTGCAAGATGCTTTTTGAAATTTTCAAACCAACCTTTACTTGCAAGGAAATCTGGGTTAATAGAGAATTCTCCATGTTCTTTAAGTTGCTTAAAAACTAAGTGCTTTTTGTTTGATGATATTAACAGCCAACGGAAATAGTTTTTGACAGCTATCATGAATCCAAATGCTGAGTGCCTTTTCCATCTTCTCAATTATTGGTGCCCCAAGGGCTGCACGTTTTGAAAATGCCTAAGATCCTGCAGCAAATGCATTTCTTATTTCTTTTTAATTTTTCGTAATAGTCTGGACTGTTGCTTCATTGAAATTAATACATTTTCCAGTGTGAGATGCTTTTCCCCTTTCAAACGACTGTCAAAATTTGTATCTTTACTTCTAAAGCAATGAAGTTCCTCTTAAACATTGTTTTTTTATCTTTATCAGACATGTTTTGGGACTGAAACTTAATGTCTTAAAGATGAAAAAGTCATTCTTTAACACACTGTGGCTAGACGCAGACTGAGACACTTGTTTCCAGGCCACGGAGATGAGGATTCGAATTTTGGAAGCCGAACACGCAGGTTTGCATTTTAGAGCACTTGTGACCTCATGTTGTTCACCTTCTACAATAGTGAAATTTCCTTCATTGTTACCTGAGGAATGTGCTCTCTTGAGACTGGGTATTGTTTCTGTTGTGCAATTGTGCTTTGAAGGTATGGAAGGAAACAATTTTCCTCCATTACCAGTTAAGAATTCAACAGTCGCTCTTCGCCACGTGGCTTGCCTTCCTAAGGATATTTGTTCTTACAGGTATTGGATCTTGGAAGACAGCTGGCAGAATTCACAAAATGAAGATTTTTATGTGTTAAATGACTATATGGGTGCTTTGCTCAATATGGAAAATCTTCGTGCAGAGTTCATTAAATTTATTCGGATTACTTGGGGAATTTTTTTTATTGTGTTAGAGAAAAACAGTGTTATAGGTAAAACGTGTTGTAGGAGGGTTTTTGCAGTTTATGAATCATCTTATAGTGAACACGTGTTACAGGATGCCGTATTGTAGTAAGGCTACCTGTATATTAGATTTATATACAGCATCATTTTAACATAGGTATTTTGACACAAAATCGGACTTTTTCTGAGGAGGACAAAGAAGATCTGTGAAAAATGCAAAGACCGAAAGCCATTCTGTGTCTTCTGACATTTCGCATGCACAGAATACTGTTTCTCATGGATGAACGACACAAAGTCATCTTTCAGCTGCAAAACTGGCTCGAAAACACATCCTGCACTAAGCCACCTTACTTTCGTGTAATACAGTACATCAGAGTATTCAGATTTCACGGACTGAAGAAAATCTCAAAATTGCCTGTGAGTAAGCCCACGAGATTGAATAGTATTTACAAGCTTCAGGACTGCATCAAGCACGGGTTTCATATTCAATGCAGATTTACACAGAGCATCTTGATGTAAAACACAATGTAGAAAAACAACATTGTTCCCGGAATAGTTTTGATTAAAGCTTCCAAGAAATCCAGTTTTTTTCCCTGTCATATTTGGTGGTCCATCAGTCGTAATATTGCATATATTTGTTACAGGCACTTCCAAAGTTAAAAGCCCTTCCTGAAATTCACAAAAAATATGACATCCAGTTGTAGTTCCCTTTAAAGAACGCATGCAAGCCAGTTCCTCGGTAATTGGAAGTTCTCATCAACATCTCTTATAAATAATACTAATTGAGCAGTATCATTTATATCAGTTCTTCAGGGTTCGTACACATTTCTGCACACGGAAATTAAGTACTTTTAAGGACCATTAATGAAAAAAATTAAGGACCTATGGGCAAATGGAAACTGAATAAATTCAATTAAAAATATTATTCTATGCCTGAATTTCACTTTTGTAATGCCATCCTAAAAATAAAATAGATCCCTAAGTAGTATGCATTATTACTAAACATGAATTAACTAACATAATTATTAATAAGTTTGAGAATAAAAGAAATTTCATGCAGTTTATCAAGTAGCATTAAATATTTTACACTTATAATAGTTGGACATATTTAAAAGAAGAAACACTTATAATAGTTGTAAAGAAACACTTATAATAGTTGGACATATTAAATGTCTAGTTGGTCAGTCTAGAGATTTGGCAAATAAGTAGGGAGATTTTATGTCAAACGGCATATGTTAAAATGAGAAGTGAGATTATAATCAGCATGATTCATAACAAAAGACTGAATGTTGTCCCTCTGCTGTTTGTCTACAGAGAGACCTGATGATTGAAACAAATCTGAAATGCCTGATGTAGGCACACAGCCAAGCTCCGCTTAATGCAGTTAATGTCATAGCTTTGTGTAGAGTTCCAGGGGTTGTAACCCAGTTAATATCCTTTAAGGTTCCAATAAGCCATTAAAGCGCCAGAGATGATAAGTTGTTTTTATAAGTCTCAGTAGATGCACAGAATAAGTTTTACTTGATGGTGTTGATGGTTATTTGATGGGTGATGGTTACTTGATGGGTTCTCCACACAAAGGATTTGACGATTGGATTCCCTACAAACCCCAGTTGCCATTTAAAAGGGGGAGTATATAAGGTATTTCTCCCACCTTCTTGGCGACCCTTCGTGGTACAGTCGTTTGCACACTGGTAGCAGTATTCCAGAGGTCCGCGGTTCGATTCCCGGTGAAGGCGTTGTTAATTTTTTATCTTTCCTGCTTTCAAATATACCTAATGTCTCTACAAGCCCCAAACATTTTGGGTAGTTTATATAGATTTTCTTCTCTTTAATTATCGATCTTTTCTGACAATAATTAGAAATTTGTTTCAATATGCAAACCAATGTTCTCGCTAGTTTCTGTGTGCTTTATCTCCTAACTTGTCAACCTCTCCACAATGTACCTATGAGGGTTTACTTGATCTGGTAAAAGTTAAATAAAAGAATTCACGACTCCAAAAGCGAAAAGTTGTTTAAGACCTCTTTATTAGAAAAAATGAATTTCAAAATGCTTATGTTTCACTTCTTGCTTAGAAGCTCGAGCATCCCATCATTTATGTTAGAAATAGAAACAAATTATAACCCATGAACCCATTCAAAAGATAACCATATACGTCAGTGAATTGCCAAAAATATTTCTCCAAAATGCTAATTCACATTCAAAATGACAGTCGTAAAAACAGAGAAATTTCAGATGATTAAAATTAAGGACCTTCTACTGATTTTGGCCAAAATTAAGGACCAAAAATCGATTTAAAAAAAATTTAAGGACTTTTAAGGACTCTTAAGGATTGTATGAACCCTGTTCATCCATAGCTATGCAGCAAAATTTAACCTGGTCAATTGTGATGTCAAATTTTTACAGATGTCTTCGATTCTAGAAATTGCTGTTTTTCGAGATAAGCTTAGAGTTCCAAAATTATTTTTCTTGTCTGGACATAAAACATCACAAACTTGGAGCGTGCATTGTTTAACGAACTCTCCATCACTGAGAGCTTTATTATTTTTAGCAAGACTTTTTGCATTTTGTTTTCTTTCACATTCGACATCGCTTCGCAATTGAAATTCTTATGATTAGATGTGAAATGACGGGAAACGTTACATTCTTTGAAGACTGTTGCATCTTTATTGAAGATGAAACACACTGATTTATCTTTTACAACTGTAAAAAATATTTCCAGGTCCATTTATCATTAAAAGCATGGCACTTTGAATCAACATTTTTAGTACTCATATTGGGGTTGAAATACTTTACGAATAACCAAAACATTCACTAGCTAGGCTATACTTTTAATTAATTTTACCACTATTCACAATGATGATATAGTATGTCCACAATCTTTCCGTACGCAATCAATAATATTAGAACTCGTGCCAAAAGAAAAAGCCGCAGGCTTGGTCTTAAAACATACAGTCTGCTATATGTGAAGTCTAATTCACCTTTATTGGATTCCCATGTCTGCTCCCCAAGAAAGAAATAATGCTTGTTGGCGCCAATCTGCAGCTATAACTAACAAAAGACTTCCGCTTTTAATACTTTACCGATTGAAAGCTGTTTGTGCTTGCTATTTCCGTCGATTTGTTTTGTCGAACGAAAACTAAGAAAGAAAAAAGATCATCAGTCCCTTGGAAAAAAATAGTTAAACAAAGTAGAAAAGGAGATATATAATATATGAATATATATATTTCTTTTAATTTGCCTCGGACCGGCAAATTAAAATTCTATCCGGCCCGTATATCTGGCCATAGTTTGCCCATCCCTGCTTTACACTATTTACGTAGCTTGTGAATGCTTTCCTTCTCATGTTACTAAGCACGATACATCTTTTGGTGGTGGTGGTGGTGGGGGGGGGCAAAATGAACATCTTATGTTAGAAGCTCCAGTAATAAGCTGCAACCATGGACTCCACCAAAGATTGAGATTAGAAGCTCCCCAATCTGGATTTAAAAATGTCTTTTCAGCAGATATTTTACAGCTAAATAAAAGAAATAAATCTATCTAAGAATATTTCAAAATAAATTCAAGCATTTTATATTTATTTAGCAGCATACATAAGTAATAAATATGTGTGTTGAATTTCGTGATGGTATGTCATCATACTGATAGAATTAGTTTCACAAGTATGAAAGAGAAAATAGCTGAAATCGGAAAACAATATCAGCTAAATATTAAATAAATTTAGAAGGAAGAAACCACTTTAAATGAATAGCATTAAAATAAAGTTTACTTAAATATTAAAAAATGAATTATAATAATCAACAGTATTTTGGCATTATTTATTAAAACATTATTAAATGGTTAGCACAGATGACTATTTTTTTAAAATTGTTTACTGCAAAATGACAAAAGCATTTATTAAAAGGAAAAAAAAAAAAAAAAATACTTAAAAGATTTTGTTTTAAGTTTATCAAAGAAGAAACAAAAAATTAGCACTGTCCTCGCCAGGATTAGAATTTTACACATTCCAACTGCTAGCCAGATGTGCTTTCCAACAACACCACGAAGGCACATGTAATGAAGGAGAAAATAAGTTACATACTTTCCTTTTAAAAGGCAAATAGAGAGGAGGGGATTCAATCTCCAAACTTAGTGGCGACAAATTACTGTCCATCACATTTCTCCCCAGGGGTCAAGTGGGAATAATCCTGTTATGGCTAGGTCAATATCTAGACAGACTCAACTTCTCTGGAAAAATCAATAGTCTTCACAGTGACTAGAACCATTGTTTATTTGGCGGTAGATTCAGGCTTGGTAGGAACCATATGGTACTATATTGTCTGCCCCTTGGCTGTGAGGATGTTATTTGGTCTGATATCGAAGGTTGTCCTTGGTAGTTTGGATCCCCTTGGTCAATTATGGGAGATAGTTGATGCCAAACTACGACTTTGTTCTCTTTGCGGTGGCTGTGTTGACATCCACCCTGTTCTTTGTGCTACAAACCCAGACTTTATGAAGCAAAAAATTGTCATCCTGGGTTGATCGGAGAGTTATGCCTTCTTGGATCGCCTCTAGGGGCTGAGGCATTTAACTGTGTAAGGCAGCCACATAAGCTAGCCAGGTCTGGATGCCTCTTTTTTCCGATGTACTGTCCATCACATTTTAGTTCAGGTACCACTTGTAGAGTCACAAGATTTATCGAAGCAAGAAACATGAAAAATGTGCAGTACCCTCACTGGGATTTCCAGATGTTTTAATTACTTGCATGTGCTTTCCAATTACATTAAGAAGGCACAAGGTAAGGGAGAAAATACCTTACAGAGCAACTGAAAAATTAAAGCAAACTCATACTGTACCTGTTTTAAATTAATCAAGCATTCGGGAGGGGGGGGGCTTTTGTAACTTGCTTCTCGAGTAACCCTAGCGGTGGCAACTGGTTTTCTGGGCCTGGTTGCCACACTAAACGTGTGGCAACCAGGCCCAGAAATGATATTGCACGACCCTTTATTCTTCTCTATTTTTTTGTTATTACTCTCTCTTGTGTGCTTGTATACATCTTTAATATACCCATCGTTTCTTAATATTTTAGTCAAAATTGAATATATGTGATTTGTTTGTAAATATACATTCTTGTTGTTAATGGATACATGATGATACATCCCTCGCTACAAGTTAATTTCGGAGATTTAACTTACGCTGCCGGACTCAAAGAAAACAAAGTATATTATCTTTATCGTCACTGAATATATATAAACTTTCTGGAACTGCTAAACAAGAATAATTAACTGTATAGCCATGTCTTAAAGATTCAATGCAGATAACGAAACTTAATTTCGAAAATTATACTACTTGGAAATTCAAGATTCAAATGTTTTTAATGCGTGATGGGTTGGATCATCTTTTTTCTCCCCCACCTTCTAAACTTGACAATGAATTTCTAAAGAGAGATAAACAAGAACGAGCTATAATAAATCTATACATTGATGACTCTCAGATACCCACATTAGAGATGAAACAACTACTGCCAGAAAGGTGGTAAAAATTAAAATCAATTTATGAGCGCTCAAATTTGAGCAGCAAATTATATCTTCTGAGAAAACTATATTCAATAAAAATGCCTGAACACTGTGATACGATCCCATATATCACTCATATGATGGACTTAGTTTAAAGACTGAAAGCTATCGGTGAGAACATTCCAGATCAACATGTAGCCACATTTTTGTTAGTTTTAATTCCCAAATCATACAATAATCTTATAACTGCCTTAGAAGCCAGAGAGGAAACTCTTATAACTAACTAGAGATTTTGTAAAAATGGAACTCGCTTCTTTAACAGCATTTAAATCTGCAATACATGCAAGAAATTCTGATAATAATAGACCCGAAAAATTTTGTACCTTTTGTAAATGCAGTGATCATACTTGTGAGCATTTTTGTCAATTACCATAGCAAAAGCAATTCTTGTCCTGACAATTCAAAATCAGAAACTTACATGACCAAACATTTCAGAAAATTAAACTGACATTGCATGAGCATTGAGACTTCTGATGAAAGACACTGTGAAGCCAGTGACAGGTCTAAACCAGCGCCAATTCAAAGTACTGTTTATAAATCGGGTTTAATAATTCTTCCACAGTATTGCTCAAAACAAAATATAAATAAAAAAATTTTCTTCCTGGATTTGGCACTAGTAGTCATCTAATAGGAGATAAAAGTTTGTTTATCGAGCCGATATGAGAGCATTTTCAAGAAAAAATCATTTTAGCGGATAGAAAAATTTTATATTCCCAAAGCACATGATTAGTCATCCTTAATTTAGATGAATACAGATTCCAGAAAATTACATTGACTAATGTTTATTATGTTCCTGATTTTAAGAGCAATTTGATTTCTGTTAAGCAAATTGCTGGTAAGGGATATTCTGTTATCTTCAAAAAAAGAAAATTATTTTATCTAAAAGGATAACCAAAGAATTACGTGGAGATATTTTGCTGCATGAAATTTTTCTAATCAAAAATCCAGAAAAGGCTAATATCGAACAGAATGTAAAAATAAAATTATACAGATATGGCATTCAAGGTTAGGCCATTGAATTTGTGATGCAATCAGACAATTAATAAGATAAAATCTTGCTGAAGGAATAACGATAATTGCATTCATAATGATAGTTATTCAGAATGCATAAAAAAATGCAGCAAATTGCTAATCCGAAAGCTGCTAGTGTTTGTGCAAGAAAACCACTTGAACTTGTACATAGTGACATTTGCGGGCCTATGCCTAATCGAAACACTGCAGGAAAACTTTATTTCATAACCATTATTGATGACTTTACTAGGTACACTAGGTACTCGATTTGCTTGCTAAAAACAATGAAGTTCTTAGTAAATTAAAAGACTTTATCAGTATAACAAGAAAAGAATTTGAAAGAACCATACAGACTCTACAAACTGTTAACAGCAGTGAATATGCTAGCAAAGAAATGAAAGAATTTCTATTGAATAAGGGCATCAAACATCAACTTAGTGTTCCCTTTTCACCTCCTCAGAACAGTGCAAATGAAAGAAAAAATAGCCTTACTGAGATGATCAGGTGCCTACTCTCCATGTACTCTCAAACAAATTAAGGGATGAAGTTCTGAACACAGCAAATTACATGCAGAATCGCCTTCCTTTCCTGTTATGAATTAAGAAGTAGATGAAAACCCAACTCATATAAAAAAATGTGGCTGCACAGCATATATATGAGTATTTTCAAGCAAAAATCATTTTAGCAGATGGAAAAATTTTACATTCTCAGGGCAGAGAATTTGTGGACCTTAATTTAGATAAATGCAGATTGCAGAAAATTACAATGTTTATTATGTTCCTGATTTAAAGAGCAATTTGATATCCATTAAGCAAATTGCTAGTAAGGGAGATTCTGTTATCTTCGAAAAATAAAAATATTTTGTCAACAAGGATAACCAAAGAATTATGTGCAGATATTTTGCTGATAATAGTTTATATAAATTTTTCTAATCAAAAATCCAGAAAATGCTCATATTAGCACAGCCAATATATGAGCAAACTGAAAAAAATTAGACCAGAAGGCGATTGAAAGAACTTTTGTTGGTTACGATCAATGACCAAAAAAGCAGAGAATCTACACAGGGGAAAAACGTAAAACTTGTTCAAGAATCATCAGTGAATGAAAATATTGAAATTTCCCTGCATCCAATGGTTGAAGATGGCGAAAAAAACTGACGGAAAAATTAAAAATTATACTCAAAAAAGAGCCAAGATGATAAGAGAGGAAAATGAAGGGGAAACCACCAGAATGCCTAGGATTCTTAACAAACACAGTCAGAAACATATCTAAGAGTTTGAAAGACTTGGATAAGTTGAATTCCGGAGAAAAGGAAAAGTGGCTATTCGCAGTTGAAGAAGAAATCAATTTCTTATCCCGAAATAAAACTTGGGAACTCGTTGAGCTTTCTGTAGAGAAGAAACCTATTAGATGTCAAAGGCTTTTCAATCTGAAAGAAACCAAACACGGAACAGTCAATTTGTTACAAGGCATGACTAGTGGCAAAAGGTTACAGTCAAAAATCTGATCATACCTTTGGCACCAGTAGTTCGACATATAAACATCAGAATTCTTGCAGTGATAGCATATTATGGTAAAATGCACATGAGGCATGTAGACATCACTACAGCATTTCTGCATGGAAATTTAGAAGAAATATACACAGAAAAGTTGGAAAGCACAATTCAACCAGAACAAGAAGAAAACTTTTGCAAATTAAAAAAAAAAATCTGTTTATAAATTAAAGCAGGTCTCTAGAGCATGGAATAAAAGGATCAAAGAGTCTTAAAAACGAATTTTAAATTTATTTTGTTGTAGCTAATTTTATTTTATTGAACACCTGAAGCATGTTTAAAGAAGCACTTTCATTCATTTAGACAAATTTTAAATTAAGTGCAATGTTATGCCATCTCTGAAATGTTAACTTTTCTTTAGAGTGAATACCTTGCACCATGCAACAGACGTCAAGCTTTTATCTCAGGACTTATTGGCATGACAGGTATAATTTTTCATACTGCTTTATATTTAAATCTTCACAGCTGAAGAAAAGTAAAACATTATGTCAAAATTTAAACTAAAACATGGTGTGCTTTTTATTTGCATTAATTGTCATCCAGATATTGCAAGAAAAATGCATTGATCAGATTTCTTTGTTTTATAATAGTTTTTTGTATTAAGATTTTCATTTTAATGGGCTACTTTTTAGTCTTGTCACTCTTTTCATCAGTTTATTTCCTGATATTCTAGTGTTCATGATTTCAGTATTAAAGAACAGTAACCTTTTTGCACAGTACGGCAATAATGATTATTGTCTATATCAATATGACATCCTTATAACAAGCAAACGCAAAGATAAAAAAAAAAAAAAATAACCAAATCTCTCAACGAATTCTTCATAGCTAAAGACTTAAAAGAAATCAGAAACTACTCAGGAATCAACATCAAAAGAGATGACAAGTTCCTACTGAGCCAAAAATCAGAAATAGAAAAACCGAAGACAATTTTGTGTCCATATATACACAAGCCATCTTAAACACTAACAGATACTTCTTATCCAAATGAAAAGGATGTCTTTCCACCAGTGGACAATATCAAGTACAGACAAGCCATTGGAGCCTTACTATACCTAGCCACCGTAACCAGACTGGACGTGACCCTAGCAGCGAATCTATAATCCAGGAAAAATGAGCAGTGACAAATGAGAAGGACTGGAAAGCAAGAATATCTCTTAACCAACATGGAAAAATGAACTCCATGCATATTTCTAAATATGTCTTTTTTAGATAAATGGCATAGAACAAAATAATTGAGATAACATACTGCAATATAAATTCTATGATTACAGATATTTTCACACAAGTCACTGCCCAAGCCAAAATTTCTGAAATTAAGAAGCGAGTTAAATCTAGTTTCAAACATTTTCCAAATGCATAATTAAAGAGGGGATTATTGTATATTAATCAAGCATTTTGGGAAAAGGTGGGGAGGGGAAAAAACTTTTGTAACTCACTTCTAGTAACCCTAGCAATGCCAAACCTGTGGCAACCATGCCCAAGAACATCTGTCTCTTTTTTTTATTATTATTATTACTCTCTCTTATGTGCTTGTATATATCTTTAACATATCATTGCTTCTTCTTATTTCAGTTGAATAAATGTGATTTGTGCATAAATATGCATTAATGTTGTTGATGAATACAGGAAACATCCCTCGATAGAAGTTTTATTTTGAAGATTTAACCCGCACTGCCGGACTCGTGAGTGAAAGGTAGCTAAAATTAGATATCTTTATCTTCAGTATCCAATGCAGTGTCCTTTCAAAACAATATGACTCACTCCATACTGTAGTACTTTATATTCAAAGGTTAATAATGTCTAATGACTACATTGAAAAATGTGTACTTGAAAGTAATTGCATTCTAAATGGCAACTTAAAAACAATCTTTGCACATGGACTAATTTACATAAATTTACACACACACACACACACACCAAAAAATAAATAAATAAATAAAAATAAATAAATATATATATATATAAATTCAAAGGAAAACAGAAATGCCAAAGTAAAACATACAGTGTTGTTGTATATACTGAACAATATACCAAATACAAGCTTACTGGTTTTCCTAACGGTATGTTAACAAATTCACTTTAAAATATTTTTTTATTTTCTCATACTCACAGCTATAGTGTAAACGCTTTCTTCGTTTGAAGACATTTTTGCTTTTTTTGCAGGAGGATAATTGGCAGGTCTCTCAGTTTGAGCAAGATATTCATCTGTTTCTAAAACATTTCCAGAAGAATGAAAATAATAATAAATAAATAAATAAATAAATAAAATAAATAAATAAAAAATAAAAAATTAATGAAATCTTTTATGGCATCTATTATTATATGCATAAATTTAGAGTAGAATTTTATATTGTTTTAAGTTTTATTTCAGTATTCACCTAAATTATCTTGGCATGTAAAATTTTAATAACTGATGGTTAATAACTGATATATTAGTTAATTCTTACTATCTGCTTTAATGAATGAATTCACTTTTACCACATGAACAAGGTAAACAGTACCATCTGAAATTCACTCTTATCACATGATTAAGGTAAACAGTACTCTCTGATGTCTGAAACCCAGACATCAACCACCCTGAATAATCTAAAATACAGACAACTAGCAAATTTTTTAAAAGACTTTTTCAGGGTTTGTACAGATTTCTGCACATGGAAATGAAGTTCTTTTAAGAACCATTAACGAAAAAAATTAATACCTATGAAACAAATGGGAACTAAATGAATTCAATTAAAGATATTGGCTATGCCTGAACTGCACTTTTGTGATACCATCCTAAGAATAAATTAGATCCACAAGTAGAATGACTATTATTAAAAATAAGTTAATAAACATAAAATAAATTTAAGAATAAAATCAACTTTATAAAATTTATCAGGTAGCATTCAATATTTTACCCTTATAATAGTTAGACATAGTTAAAAGAAGATCACTACATTTTATTTACGTTTTACTAGCAGGTAGTTTTATGTTTATTTTTTCTTTGTCTCATTTTGTCCCGTACTTGCTCAGTTTAAAGAGTTAGTAAATACAGCAGGTAGATTTTATATCAAACGGCATAGGTTAAAATGAGAAGAAAAATCATAATCAGCATGAAGACTGGCTGTTGCCACTGCTGCTACTTGCCTACAGAGAGGCCTGCTAATCAGAACAAACCTGAAAGCTTGATGTAGGCATGATTGGCAAGTTTTTAAAATTAGTTGTGCTCTACATGTCTAACGCAGTTAGTGTCATAACTTCATGTAGAGTTCCTGGGATTGTAACCCAGTTAATATATTTTAAGGTTCCAATAAGCCACTAAAGCCAGACGAGATAAGTTGTTTTGTATTATTTTAAGTCTCACTAGATGCAAAGAATTAAGTTTTATATTTTTGTGCTGTATCTTTTGATCATGGTAAAGATTAGTGAAAGGCAATAAGTCACTTTAATACACACAGATAATTTTTAAGGGTGACCAGTTAGGTACAAATAATTAAATTAGCTAGTAACCCTCAGTCTAATAGATTTACATGGCCACTATTAAATTTATTTTTTAAAAATATTTGTTAAAAAAGCACAATTAAAATCAATCCATTAACAAGTCACAATTTAAAATACATGTAATTTATGACATTGATTTTTAAATGATATTTGTGCACCTTTTTAATATAAAGCCGTTCCAGATATTCTGGTAATTTATATCAATTTCCTTCTCTTTAAGCATCTTTTCTAACAATTAGAAATTTGTTTCAATAGGAAAACCAATATTCCTACTAGTTTCTGCGTTTTTAAACTCCTAACCTGTCAGTCTCTCGACTATGTACCTATGAGGTTTTACTTGATATGATAAAAGTTAAATAGTCCAAAACCCCTAACAGACATAAAGCAAATTATCGCTATGTCTGAAAGTAACTACAAAGTCAAATAAAGGTTTAAATAAACCTCTAAGACTCGATACCTTAAGCATGTTCTTATGCTAACAAAATCAACTACAGCTTATGGTGATCCAATTAAACAGGAACAGTTAAATTCAAACTAAAAATGAGGTCTAGTTGTCAAAGACTACACACTTTCAATTTTAACCTACACTGGCTCAGTATAACACGCCATAACAATATGACTCGTAACTTGTCGTAATGCATAACAAATTCTAATATTGGCAGCGATAATGCAAAAGATTAATAATTACAAATTACCAGAGCTGGTAGGAATGCAGCGTGCAAATGGAAGCCAGAAAAAAATACTGTCTTACAGGCGAAAAGCCTTACTTTAAAACCTATCTAAGTGATTTTGCTTCTGGTCAGGAAATGGAAAGGAAAAATTATAGGAAAGGCTGAAATTATAAACAACTGCTTAATTTACATAATAATAGCTGTACATATATTTGAAGAAAAATCTCCTTTCTCTTTTATGCATTCGGTTTCTTTCTTTGATACGCTTCCTCTTCATTTTAGAATTTTTGGATTTAATTAAAGATATCTGTTATTCTAAAAAACTAAATGCATTTAGATTGTATAGGAAAAGGTGCTAATTTTATTTCTTTTGTAATATGAACATTCAGAATAAATATGAAATGATATATGGTAAGGGGCAGTTACAGAGCCTGTGTAGTAGAATTTTTAGAATTTAGTGACACACCGAGCAACAAAATCTAGAAATGGCAAAATTTTAGAATATAAGAAAGCACTATGCAGCAAAACTTAGGATCCACAGAGACTGCATCAGGTGGAAAAATGCACAGTGCCAGCCCTGTATATGATGCACAGAGTCATAGCTAGGATTTTCAGTGCCCAGGGTCAATAGAAGATGGTATTAGCAGGTAATGGATGTCACTAGACACAAGCTTACATTATTTTCTCTCATGGACAGGCATTTACAAAAAGGAATTTTTCTATTAATAAAGAAATTTAAAACTGACAATTTAAAGGATCCATCTCATATGTTTAAATGCATCAGCCATCAGATGTCCTCCACTGGTCCACCCTATCTATGCCACTTATGATGCATTGAGAGGCATAAAATGAATCATTTAAATTACCAGTTTCCAATTTCTTTATTAATAGAAAAATTTCTTTCTATAAATGCTTTTACATGTGATAAGATCAGAAGCATTTCTGATATTTTCTACGCTTGTGTCTAGTGAAAAGTAGAGAAAACAATGGGAAGGAGAGCATGTTAAGAAAAAGACTCTAGTATCAGAAGTAAAACATTCAAATATTATGTTTTCATTGTTTTTCTGAAAATTCTTCAAACAATAAAAGTTCATCTCAAAACATTCTGTAAAATACAACCATTGCGTGTTAATACCATGATGACATTTTTGGAGAATCTTCTAGATTCGTGGGTCTATAACTCTTGCCTTCAAATCTTTCTAAACTTTTTAAGTTGCAATGTTTAATATCCTAAAGAAAAATTATCCTGAAATTCTATAAAAGCAAAAAGCCAGAAATATGTTTAAAAAAATTAGACGGAAAAATTGTAAAATTAATTTTACAGAGAAAACTGATGTATATTGTGACAACTACACGGGAAAAACTCATACCATGAAAAAAATTAAAACGAAAGCATTTTTAATTAATTACATAGCTATTTTGCTTTTGCTAAGAATTGTTTCTTAAAAGCATAATTTAAGAAAATGCAATTTAAGCATTTATTTCCTTGTTTCCCCCCTCCCAGATTCAAAATACTATATAAATAAGTCACTAAAATGGAAAGTAATGCCACATTATAATATGCTAGCGAAAAATAAAAATGTTTCATTTTAATGTTATTTCTTGAACACAGTTGCAATATATAAGCATTATTTTAATGAAATTCATTGATGCTATAATATTTTTAAAATATTGTTGAAAAATTCCCAGATTTCGGAATTAAAAATTTTCTATAGAAACTGATCTCAAAAATCGCCAAAGTGTTGGTAAGTTGTCAAATTTAGAACCATGTATAAAAGAATTCACATCCCAAAACTGAAAAGTTGTTTAAGAGCTCTTTGTTATAGAAAAATGAAATATTTGAAATGCTTATGTTTCACTTCTTGCTCAGAATCTTGAGTGCCCCTCTATTTTCATTAGAAATAGGAACAAATTATAATCCATAAATCTATTCGCCCACCCAAAAGATAACTATATTTATCAATGAATTGCCAAAAATATTTGTCCAAAATGCTAATTCACATTCAAAATAGCAGTCATAAAAACAGACAGAAATTTCAGATGATTAAAATTAAGGACCAACTGACGAAGTTGTTTGAAATTAAGGACTTTAAAGACCAAAAATCTATTCCAAAAAAAACCTTACGACTTTTAAGGACTCTTAAAGACTGTACAAATCCTGTTTTTGTATGCTTAATGCATTAGGTAAGTGCATTTTATGTTTTTTCATGATATGAATGCACAGGGCTGTGACATTTAGCTTCACTTCAGAAGTAAATAAAATACCTCCACTTTGAAGAAACACAATAATTTATTAGCATAAATATGCATAATCAATAAATTGGTAGTATAGCCACCTTTTTGCTTGCATACCTCTAAAAGTGCAACATTCTACTTTGAACTGATTTTAAACTTCTAGATTGAACCACCGCTGATTTTACACTTACTAGGCAACTTATATCCCCAACACTAACTTTGCAAACATTTTTTTTTAAAAAGCTTTTGCCACCGTACAACTCTTAACACATGGCAGCTTGAGCAAAGACACATGCAGCAATGTCTAAAAAAAATTATTTTTTTAAAAAATATTAATAATGAAGTACTAAACAGCATGGTAACCTTTTATGTTGACACAGTGCTTAGCAATGATTACAGACTTCAGGCTGCTGTGCTGTGAAGACAAGAAATTTAACAGAAATTTCTTTCCATATGGGAGGGAGGGGAAAAAAAAAAAAAAAAACTGTTCGATTCAAGAATAACTCACTTGTTATTCAGATAAGCTCACAAAGAATTTAGAGGATTAGAGGAGACAAATTTTTTTATAATTTAGAGATGCACTGAACAATAAAATTAAGAATTTGCAAAATCTTTAGAATCCACGGAGATTCCTGGCAGCAGAATTTAGGAGCTGCAGAGACTGCAATGGGATGCAAAATGTGTAGTGCTGGATTTAGTGAAACTACCTATTCTACTCGGATAAATCTCAAACAGGTATTCCCATATTTGTTTCATGCTAGTATAACAAATATAATAGATGTTTAGTGTAACAAATAAGTAAACTAATTTAGGCTTAATTTCCTTGGAACATGAGAGATGCATGACAAAATCTAGCAGAGCAACATTTCTTTAGTTGCAATCTCAAATCTCATGATACATCATCAACAGTGTACAGCAGAAGTTTTACTATCCTCATGAATTTAAAAGTCTTCGGACCCCACAAATAAAAAGAGAACTTTTCCAATTAATGGAATTGTGAAAACATGTGTAATAGTAGTAATAAATGAAGATAATAAAAGATGGATAATCAATGGATAATCATTCATGGTGATGACAATGCTCCAATAATCAATCAACTAACAGATGACAGAAGTTGCAATATGGTTCTAAATTCAGAAAATATCACCACAGATAGTGAAGAAAATGACAGGAATTGTTGAGTATAGAAAAAAAAGTCAGTTGACAATTTAGTAGAAATTTGAAATAAAAAAATTACAGAACTTAAGCAATGAAACTTTGCAATTGACCGAGAAATATGACAAGGTTATGTAATTGATGCATTGTACATATTGCAAAATCGTATTCTAAAACGATAACTTCCCAAGAGAAAAACATCTTAACTATAATGCAAATTAAGAAAGCATGTATAATTTAAACAAGTCTACATATTGCTATATTTTAAAGCGAAAAATGTGAACTGAAAGATAAACAAAAGGATTTTGATTACCGCTCTAAGTATGGTTTATTTAATTACAGCAAAGTGGTTGAAGTCTATCTGCCTATCAGGACGGATGTCTTCATGGAGGACTTTCTAAGGGAAAATGGTCCGTATAGCAAAATAGACATAGGGAAAAACCATGAAAATGCCCATGCAGCCAACCTGCTTGCTGGAATTCAAACCTCATACTGAACTACGAGCGTTCGTTCAGTCACTTTACCATTCGGTCTCTGGTGGGCAATTGCTTTATAAATACTTAATGATATTTTTTTTTGGGGGGGAAGGAGATGGTTATTTTTGCTTAGGACAGGGGTCGGCAACCTATTGAAATGGAAGAACCAAAAGTTACAATTTACAAAATTTCCCAGGTTTTAAAGAGCCACTAAAACGTTTCATTTCAATGTTATAGTTTTGCTTATATATATCTGATTTTTGACTTCAAATTAACGGCTTTTAATACGGAATAACATATATATGTAAACACAAATATAGATAGTTACATCAATTGGAACACTGGATTTGCATGGCTTTTGAATGATTGACTAAATCTAGCTTATAACTTGTTGTAAGTTTCAGTTGACTTCAAACGCTACATTTTATTATATTCATGCAAGAGAACGCTTGCTCGCACGAATATGTCGACCTAAAGATTGTCAGTACTCCATATCCCAACTTCTTCACCTCACTGTACCATTCTAGAAGACTATACCATGTCCCAAATATGAGGGCCTCAACTCACAGAATTTCTTTTAGAGCTGTCCTCTTGTGCTGCTCGATGTGCATGCATTTCTGGACCTCCAACTCTTCCAACTTGCTCTTGAGTTCTGAGAACTTGCCACTCCACAAGTCTTTGGTTTTCAAATATAGCAGTAGCATTTGAAGCGATCCAGCATCAATTCCAAATGCCTCATTGTTGATATCATTTGCATTTGCGTTGAGAGGACTTACTATGAACACAAGAGTACTTTTGTTTGTTTTAAATTGCTCGAATCAGCAAATCCATCCTTCATGTTATTTAAAGCTAAGTTGAAGTAATTTGTGTCAATAGTCGCATTGGTCTCATTGCGATATACTTTAGATTTTTAAAATGAATTAATTTACCGCTTTCCATGTCTTAAACAAAAATAAGTAATTAGTTTTCGAAACAAACTACTTCTTCAAGCAAGGCGTAGGCTGGGTTGCCCTTTTCTTGCAGTTTTACATTTAGTTCATTTAGTTTCATTGTGGTATATCTACCACGAAGTAGAAGTTCTGCAGCGGTTTGTCTTTTTCCAATTCGGGATGGTCAATGCTTTTTTCATTGAGGAATGTTTTTATTTCACTCAAGCACAAAGTGAAACGTTGCAATAAGTTATCTCTGGAATGCCATCACACTTTATTGTGCAGAAGTTGGTCAGAAAACTGGTTATCTATCAAGGAAATCTTTGAACTGGTGATGGTAGAGTGCTTTTGCAAAATGCTGTTAATAATCTTAATTACCAAGTTCATGATCTCAACTATTTCGGCTGGAAATGTTTGGGCACAAAGCGCTTCTTGGTGAATTACACAGTGAAACATTAGAATTTCATGGTTTACTTTTTTATCATGTTACCCCTCTATGCATTCCTGTCATACTTCTGGCTCTATCAGTTGCTATCGAAACGATTCTATTTATATCGATTCCATCGTCTTCCAGGTATTTTTGCACGAGCATTTGCTATATCTTCTTCACAAGAATTTGTCCTGAGAGCAATAGCAACCCTACAGCAAATGAAAGAACTCGGAAGGCCATCTGTGTTGTATATGAATGCAAACGACTACGCTCAATCCTGATTGAATTCTCGGTTTTCTTCTTCAGTTTTCTTTTTTTTTTTTTACCAGCTGCCATGCTGACGGCGGAGCTAGTTTAAATTAACAGTACAGTAACAATGGTTCAAATTTATCTCATCATGGTCATGTTATGCATAATTAACGATTATGAAAATATAAGCTATTGAGAAATTAGGTACTTAAAAATATATTTTCTTATTTTTTAAGGGTTTTGATAACAAATTATTAGTTTTTCCATATGGAACTGGAGAGCCGCAAGTTTACATCAAAAGAGCCGCAGGTTGTTAACCCCTGGCTTAAGACAATAAGTTCTGCAACAAGGAGTGCAGAGTTTTTCTCACCGCTCCTAAAGTGTCCTCTTCTTTCATCATTTGGTTCAATCTCCATTGCAAAATCAGGCAGTTTATGCATCACTTTTAACAATTCATTTAACTTCTTCAGAGTTAAAGGCACTTTTATTTCTTCATTATCACTACCTTCACTAACATAAGAAAAATTATCCAGTTCTTCAACAGTCATTTCTTGATTAATATTTTAACTTTGTACGGTCCTTTCCTTCTTTCATATATGAAACTTCTTTGTCATCAATTACTTTTGCAGTTTGCATGATTTCCTTGGCTTCATTTTCAATCCAGAGAAATCCTTTAAAACTGTTGATAACTTCTGGCAAGAACTGATGCCAACAAGTATTCAGAATTTGTGAATGAAAGCTGAACTGTGTATAAATGGAATTTTAGCATTAGACAAACGAAATGAAAGCAATTAACATACAGTGTACGAGCAAAATCATGATCTGAAAATCTGTGCTCAGCAAGAGTTTACCGTGTTAAAAACCGGGTTTGCACTGATGATCTCTGAGTGTGACAAGAATTCACACCTCATCCTATCTGGTAAAAACAAAAAATGACTTAATTCATACTATAGTGCTTCCATAATAGAACAAAAGATTCAACTAGGCTTGCCTGCATGCTGATGCACATCAACACAAAAATTAATCATATCAAAACTCAGTACTCACAACCACATCACCTGTGGTGCTCAGTGCTTACACCACAGGCTTAATTGCAATAACTACTCATGCATTCTAATTTTACACTACAGGATGTTGCAGGAAGAGGTTCTGGGGCACCCCAGTGAGCAACCAATGTTCACACTGAGAAAGACATCAGCTTATTGGCTTTAGAGCCATCAGTATACTTTTAGTTTTGAGGTACACTATTTCATTTATTTTGACCAAGATCATTGGTGTAACTGTCATACTCACTATAATATAATACTGTGATTACTATAGTATAGTGAGTGTGACAGAGGCACAAAGTGAGCTTAATCTGGGACCTACACAGAATGAAGAACTGAATGAAGTAAACAAGACGAAGTCATGCTTTATCATTCACGGCAATTCAACCTCATTTAAGTCCCATCCAAAATGAACAGGTTGGCTACATGGTTGGTTTTCCCCATATATACGAGCCAGTTTACCTCAGAAAGTCCTCCCTCCTCTTAGGCAGACAGCACTTGTAGCTTCATCATATTCAAAATAACCTAATCTTTTTACATGGGGCTTACTGGTACATGTGAAAACACCTTCCAATCTTAAAATTACAAAAGCACATACACTTTTCAGATGCACATAAATGGGAAAACTATACTTCTCAAAAATAATAATCGGATGATGACATTCATGTTATCTTTTGCCATACGAAGAAAGTTTCAAACACTCATTCTCCAGAAAAAAGATCTATTACTTACTTATAAATTTTTACTCATATATATCTTTATGATTTTATTAATATTTTTATATTTTTTTAAATGACTCCAGGGCAATGCAAATATACCAACAAATAATAAGAATATAATGATTACATAACAACCAATGTAATATAAACAACAATGCCCATTTTGACTTCAATCAGAAAATAACACAAAAAAATTTACCAAATGTAGATGTTGATTCCTTGTTATTCTCTGATGTCATACATGACATTTCTTCAAGTTTTTTATCACGTCCAGGACAAGCACAGATCTTTACATCAAGTCTTCTGCGACCAATGACCTGCCCCCTAAATGAAAATCACTATTCAGTACATAAATACTAAAAATCAGAAAACTAGACAATAAAAATAGTATTCTAATACAGACCACATAGAAAATTGAAACGCTATTTCTACATGAGATCTGGGAAGAAATACCGATACTATACAGTCAAAAGACTTTAATCTGGACTCATCAGGACTTCGGCGATTCCGGATTATAGATCATCAATTTAAATCTGGTAAGATGGCATGCAGAAATTATAAAATTAAAAATATGAAACCGTAATTTATGAAATAAACAGCAATTATGATCTAAAGGATATCAAAATTTACAAAAAAAAAAAGCTTAATATTTATTTGTTTACTTCATTAAACATTTCTTTCAACATGCGCGTGCGTAAAGCATACATTACGCATAGTCGAAATCCTTATTTTATTGAGTTTTTTAATCCATTTAGCCAAACGTCCTTATTATGTAGGTACTTATATTTTCACTGCTATAGAAAAATTACATAAATGTTTATTTTTAAATTTTTCCTGA
Source organism: Stegodyphus dumicola (assembly GCF_044657685.1). NCBI lineage: Eukaryota > Metazoa > Arthropoda > Arachnida > Araneae > Eresidae > Stegodyphus > Stegodyphus dumicola. The sequence goes on along the minus strand of NC_140771.1, from coordinate 56,745,221 downwards.
CAATTTACTTTGTAAAATAATGTAAAAAAATTATATATTATGTAATTCCTACATACATTTTTTTTTTTTTAAATTCGTAAATTTCGTCATTTATTGGAAACGCGCATGGAGAAAGCTAAGTTTTCCCCCTACTACCTAGGTAAGTTTCAAACTCCTAGACGCGCGATGGTTTCACAATACAACCACCACCCACAGAACAATGGGCAAGAGTAATTTTTTAAAATTCATATATTATTTGTCTCTAGGATCATAATATTCATTTTCTAGAGTTTTTAGTTAAAAAAATTATAAAAATAATATCGTGCACGTCAAAGGGTTAAAACAGATCGCTGTGCACATGGATTCTTGCCAAATATTTTTGGTTAGAAACTTTTTTTGCCATCTAAAGTTTTGTTTCGGATTTTTGGCATAAATTGTGTGTTAAGGTGGTTTTTGCATATGCAAAAAACATTTTTTTTGCAGACATTTTAGTTCGAAATGTAGACAAAAAATTACACAATAATATGGCACCGTGCAATTTCTTTTGGTGAGAAATTCCGCCAACCAAGGGCAGAAGAGTAGTTTCAATAATATGAGTAGTGAATCTGAACAACTTATTTGGATGATAATGATACAAAGAGGAAAAAAGATGATGATATGTTCTATGTTGGTAAGAATAAATCTTCCACGTGCTGAAAAGAGAAGTTTGCAAACTGCTCAAAGATGAATATTGTGAATACCCGGCCTAAGCTGTCTTGTCTTGCCAAGGTTACAGAGGATGAAATAGGATCCTTTTTTTAAAATAACTGATATATATATATATATATACAGTCAAAAGTCGTTAATTGCGAATATGCATGTGCGCATGCGCAAAATACTTTTACGCATGCGCGTTTAATGTATAACGGATGGTATAAGCTAAGCTAAAATTATCCAATTCAGTTAATGTTGCAGATTGCGTTGTTCCTTAATCTTCGAATAGATCCGGCTTATTATTTTTTGCAGACTGGTAGAGCAATTTTTTTAAAGTAAGCTTGAACTTTCGATTATGTCAAATAGAATTTCCGATTTATATTTACTAATATGTAACGGATCTTCAAAGCAAAAGAGTGTTTCGGAGTCCATTAAACAAAAAGTGGAATTGCTGCAAAAAATGAATAAAGGCATATCCTTTGTTTATCTAAACTTTAACATTTGTTTATCTAAACTCTGTTTATCTTTAACGCTGTGTGGGGCGCGCAATTAATTGGAAGTTGATCTGTCAGCACTATCCTTATCTTCAGGGCAGATGTTTTTATTTTATTTGGCTTATAATTGTTTACTAAATGTAGTATTTCATTTCGATGTACTCAGTCTTTGATATGATTTAAATCAAATTCCTCGTCATTATAATTTCCTTCTGATAGTGAAGAAAGTGACACGGAGGTTATTGAAAACTAAAAAATTTCGATTGACAAACTACTCGGTATTCTCGACACAGCAATTATAGGATTTGAACAGCGGAACTTTGTAACTGAACAAGAAATTATGTTTGTTTATAGAATTAGAGAGAAAGTATTATCATATAAAACGAAGCAACTTAAACAACTTACATTGAAAGAAATGTATAATAAAGTAAACAAATAAATATTAAGCTTTTTTTTTGTAACTTTTGATACTCTGTATATCATAATTGTTCTTTATTTCATAAATTACGGTTTCATATTTTTAATTTTATAATTTCTGCATGCCATCTTACCAGATTTAAACTGATGATCTATAATCCGGAAACGCCGAAGTCCCAGCGAGTCCGGATTAACGACTATTGACTGCATATGATTGATGAAATTTTAGTGAACAACACTGAAACTATCAATAAATTATATGCAACCTATTCAGTTTCAAGAATCACAAGGAGATGGCCTTGTGCTACCTTTTTCAGTCTTCTGAATATTGCTGGGATAAATGCCCAGGATTTTCACATGCTTGCAAAGCCAACTAGCAAAGCATCATATCAAAGGATCTTCCTGAAGAATTTATCTCTTAATCTCATGAAAGAGCATCTTCATTCATGTGCCAAAATCCAAACGTTACCTCTCTGAAATTATGAAATCCCCCCTCTAAAGCTGGGAATTCCTCCCTGGTTGAGTAACCCTATATTAAACACTTATGTATGAACAAAACTTGTATTCGCATTGAATAGCTTAAATGAGCAAATTTTCTCCAAGAGCTACAAAAATACTCACTGTTTTTCAAGGGTAAATACAACCATCATGGGTCGCCTATTAGGTCCACCTGCACATGATCCAAAACAAGTAAATTTGTATAGGTAAGTGGAAAACTCCTGTCCAGCTAAAATTTAGAATCAAGGAAATTGCAAATTATAGATAATGAAAATCAAATTAAACTAAATGAAAATATTCTACTATAACTAAATATAAATGTGGGTGGAAAACACCGATTTTTATGTCACAAAACTTTAACGAGTCTATCATTTACCAGGAGGATTATCAAATGGAACAACCACACTATGACGTCCACTAGATTCATCAACTTGATAAGATGCCATGTTGCTTTCACAACGGATAAGATGCTCAGCTTCAAGAACACCTTAAAGAAAATTTTAAAAAATTCAGTTACAAATCACTAAAACATTAAAATATTTATCTAAATATAATCGCTATATCTTCAAAGAATACTAAGCATGCAGTGCTATTAAAAAAAAAATCCACAGGGAAGCGCTATTACTAAAGAATAGAAATAATTAAATTTGTTAGCGGAATTCAGTATTTTGCATGATGAAACTCAATTCAAAGTTCACCAAAGCAATAAGAATGACGAGTTTAGATGAACATGTGTCACATTTTGAACACAAATTTACTTGCAGCATGCACCACGGATTAAACTGCTAAACTGGTTTTATGTAAAAAAAGGACCTATTATGCTATTATACGAGCTGTTTTTAAAAGGTGAACTGATATTATGTCAAACAGGATTGCATTATGCTGCTATATGCAAGCATTTTAAGATTTTATTATTTCCATCGTTACTTAATTTTTTTTTTCATACTCAAATCTGCAAATTTCTTAATGTTAAATAAAAATTTGTTTTTTCCTTACTTGTGATGCTCTTTTTACTTCCTTGTACGAAGTAAAAAGGAAGTATTGTAATCGCGAAAAGTTTCAGGCAGCATATTTCAACGAAAATATCCATTTTGACTGCTATCGAATGCAATTTAACGATGTTTTTGCGTGATATCTGTACGCAAGGACAGAATAAAATACTATTTCCCTTCAAAAAAATTATAAAACTGCTTTAGAATTAATTCTGAAGAGAATTTTTCGTGGCGTCTGTACGAACGTATCTGCGTACGTATCTCGCATAACTCAAAAACGAGTACCCTCAGAACGTTGAAATTTTGTATATAGGACTGCTATAACATGTAGACGTGCATCTCGTATTTTGGTTGCAATCGGCCGCTCCAAACATACATAAATATATTTATATATATATCCACTCTGTTACCCGGCTCAGTGATCTCAATTTCTTTACTCTTATATGTTTGTAAATTGTACATTTTTTGCTTTAAAAATGATTGCATTATGTTGTTTTTATCTTCCGGTTAAGGTTTTTATGCCTTTAGTAAATCTGTGTGAAATATTTTTAGAATTTTCAACAATTTTAAAGTTGTCTTACTGCCGCTAAGCCTTTTTTTAATGGCGGCGATTGATGTTTACATTTGAAACAGGAGACTAGTGGATTTGTTGTCAATCTAGAGAAACTTAGCTTCGCAACAACAAAGATAACACATTCATTTGTTATTGCCAATTAAATCATGCTTAATTCTTTCTGGAATTTTTTCGAGGAAATAAGTGTTTAAGATTTACTTCGTAATTTTTAATATACATATTTTGAGTTTTTATGTATTTTTGCCTTCTCGCGAAGTGAGAACGGAATTAATTAAATGAGAAATACTGAATCATCTGTGAAAAACTGTTTCTTTTTTGTTTTGTTTGCTTAATTCTTTTATACATCATTCTAGCTTTATTATAGTATTTGAATAGAACATGTGGCAACGATTAGGTAATTCTATTCTTTAAATGATATAAATTTTGTGCATTATGAGTTATAATATGAACAAAATATATAAGTTAACTGTTATATAATTATTAATACTGTTAAGTGAATCTAGTGCCAGAGTGTCTCTATGGTAAACAAATACTAGAGTGAATTTTAAAGAATGCATTTATTCTATTGTGGTTTATGTGCTGTCGGCAAAGTAGATTTAATTCAATCCAATAAGTTTAAATGAAAAATGCAAGAAAAAATGCGTATAATTTAATATTCCAATACAAGGAAGTCATGTGGTGTACACATCAGATTTTTTAAATCTGTGCTAAAGGCTCTCATTCTAACACTCTATTAGCCTATTAACATGCTCCTAGGTATGCTAATTAAAATTATACAGATTTTGTTATATATTGTTGCATTTCTACGGGTTCCTAATAGACTGAATGCAAAAGTCTGATAATAGGTTAATTACGTTTATTGTTATCAAAAGAAATAGTTCAGAACTCTGGAGTTTTCCACAGAAATATTCGTACAAGTGTTCATAAAATGACACAGGATAATCAGTAGTTACACTTCAAACTACTAAGAACATTAAATACAACGCAATGCAAAGCACATCCATCTAAAAAGAAAGCCAACTCAGATATCTCAGTTTACGCAGCACTAAAAACAACCCACAACAATGATAAATTAAGCAACTAACAGCAGAAGCTTTCTCTTCGGCCTTAAATAGTTTTCAACTGGCCATAAGATATTTCTATTACAGTCTGCTTTTCGAAATTACTGGAAAGCAATAGGAGAGTGGAATTAAGGTTACAACTAACCATAGTGGTCAATTACATTTATGCAGTTTCAAAACATATTATGGTGATAATGAGACTGGACAAAAATGCAACCAAATTTGATAACAAAATAAGATGCCAAAACCGTTGTCAGCTTAATGATATCTTATCAAATTATGAAGTTTCCCCATTCACTTAATGCTAAATGAAGCTGCCCCTGTATTCTTACTTTTTTCGCATAGCTTTCTTTTAAAATTTGTCTCAAGCTGCATTACACAGAAATACACAATTTTACTTATAATTCTAAAATTATCAATGTAAGTACGAAATTCGTAACAATATGTTCAGGCTGATCTTTTCCCCTTCTTCATCTTAAAAACAGAAAATGAATATAGCTCTTACTTAAGAATAACTTGCAAACTTTCTGTCACACAATTCTTATACAATGCAAATGACACATGCACTTACATTTTTAGAAAAATTGAGAGCAAAACCTTTTATTAAATTATAAAAAGATCAAAATTTTTATCAAACAAATATATAGCTGTCAACTCTGAAATGTGACAAACTGGAAGGTTTCTAAGTCGCCTAGAATTTCGAAAAGCTTTCAAACCTGATTTAAAGTCAAATATATACTTCAGATTATTACACCAATTTTATGATGATTTTAATTTGAACTGAAAATGTTTAATAACAAATAGAATAACTTAGCTATGATTACAAGTTAATTTTATTTGATTTTGTAATAACTTTTTTAAAATTTTATTCTGATCAAAACTTGCATAAGCAGTAAAATTTTATTTATCAAAATACTTTCATAAATTAAAATTAACAACTGACATGAATATAATCACGTGGATAATAATTAATAAGGTACATTTACAAATTAAAACCAAATATAAATATTTAACTATTAAACAGTATATCTTCTTAAAGGGCTCTACAAATGTTATTAATTTATTTAAAGCATCAGACTGAACAACAACAACAACAACAACAAAAAAAAAAAAAAAAAAAAAAAAAGAGGAGGGGGATGGAGTTTGTACAATTTAAACTTCATTAAGAGATAACATTTTTTGCCTTCAATTTTTTATTTACTTTTTAACTGTCTTCCAAATTTTCTTTTCTTTGACACTTCATTATCAATATTTCTTCTTGAATTATATTGAAAGACATGATCTAAGTTCAAACTGAAATTTAACAGAGATTTTATGGGTATTATATGATAAAGTAGGAAGCTCCTGGTTTTACCAGATGGACTGTCAGCTCTGTGAGTAATATTAAGATGTTACTATATTAAAGAATAAATTAAAGAAAACTTTTGCTTTATTCTTCTAGCATGCCTCTCTGTTGTGCCAATGTAAGTCCCGTTCACAAGAGCAGATTCGACCGGCAGCAAAAACCAGTTCTTCCAGCGTGTCCCATTGGCGAACAAATATTAACTGCTTCTTGCAATTGGAGGTAGAATTTGCTAGAATGCTCTTACCTCTCTGGGGAGCAAATGGGGAGATTTCCCATACTGCATTGCATGATTGCACAGTTCATTAAATTTAGTAGACAACATGGCTGACATGTAACTGACTGCTCACTAGACTGTTAGCGAAACAATCACATTGATAGATGTATGGGGATGTGATGGCATTTCCTAAAAAATTAGATGGATAAGATATGGAAATTTATAAACAAGTACAGACAAGGTTATCTGATGCTGGGTATCATTCAAATTAAAACTAAGGGCACTCAGATGTGCATATCGGCTTCAATGCGACAAGGGGCTCGGTACCTTTTGAATGATTTTTTTTATTTAAGAACTTTCATCTACTTTTTATGAATATTATTAAATGATTTGGTAAGACAAAATGATTTTAAAGTGAAAAAATATTTTTGCCAGCAATTTTTTTTTAATCTAAATTTTTTAAAGAAAAATGTAACAATTAAAATGTTTTTCTTCTCCTACAATTTTTAGTGACTGCCCCCCAGATTTTTTTATTGTATTTATTAAAGTGTTCTTAATAACTTCAAGGATCGATTTTGCAATTAATGAATTAGTTTGAGAAACAAAAATAAAAACACATTTAATCTTTGAAACAAATATGATCTCGGTCATACCTGTATATGTTTTAGAATTTTAAGTAAAAGGATTTATCAAAAATATGCAAACTGAAAAACGCAGTTTAAAGAATATAAACTGTCTAAATGGTCTTTAACCCGTTCGTGACCAAGGTCGCGTGGACGCGACGCAGTGATTCCACTCTTATCAGCCCAGCGTCGCTTCCACGCGAAGAGCTCCGATTGATATGGAGAGACCAGCGTCGCGTATGCGTAATCGGAACGTTTTATTTGAATTTTTAAATGCTACTAGATGGCGTTAAATGGCAACGGTTTTCACAACGGTCGACTCATATGGTATTTGACCTTCATGAACGGGCATTGGTTTCTGTTCTATGCTTCTGTATTCGATATATTTATTGATGTAAACAAAGTGAGAATCACGGCTCTTTAAAGGGCTGGGATTTATTGCTCGCTGTGTTTATATTTTGACAGATTGTGGAAATTTATGGAACGTTTATTAGTTGAAATGTTGGAGTAGAATTGCGTTTGTTTTTTGAGGTTTGACAGAGCGAGATTTCGAAATAGATGAATTAATCAAATAGTGAAATGGAAGAAAGAATTTCTTCTAGTTAATATAAACAAACTGGGAAACACGGGTGTTTGAAAGGGCACGTGTGAGTTCAAGTGACTTGTTTATTGCTTTGTTTTTTTCATTAGGAGAATATGGGGGAGTACATTCAGCGGATTAGCAACGGGTAAGAGTAAAATATTTATGTTCGGTTTTGGCGCCGTTTTTTTTTTTTTTTTTTTTTTTTTTTTATGTGTGTGTTTCGTAGAAGTTTAGGGATATGTGATCGGAAAATTCAGTGAATTTATTTGCATTTAATGACAAAAAGAAAAAAGTGCTGATGTTATCAACTATACATGACGGTGTTATTGTGCCAATTGGTAAAAAAGACCGAAAGACTGGAAAGGACATTTTGAAGCCACTCTGCGTTGTGGAGTATAATCACAATATGGGGGGTGTTGACATTGGCGATTCTATTATTCATCACTATCCAGCATTTAGAAAAACCGTAAAATGGTATAAAAAGCTGTTTTTTGGTTTGTTAGATATGGCACTTCTAAATGCAAATGTAATATATTCGAAGGTAAAAGGCGAGAAAATATCTGCTTTGGAATTCAGATCCAGAGTTATTCATCAAATAATAGGAAAATTCGCTAAACCAAGGAGCTCAAAAACTTGTTCAAAATTACCGGGCATTCAACCATTTCGTCTAACTGGTAGACATTTTCCAAAAATTTATATTGATGGGAAAGGAAATAAAAGTAGAAGAAAATGTGTCGTATGTGCTAAAAAAAAATCGAAAACAAACATCATATTATGAGTGCAAAATATGCAATGTTGGACTCTGTGTGGATCCTTGTTTTGAACTATATCACACACAGCAGAATTTTTTAATTTCGATTTTATTCAGAATATATTATTATTCTTAATTTCCTCTTTTTTTATTTTGTGTTTGTAATATTTGCAGCTTTGTTTTATTGTGTATAGTATTTGTTTTCATGTGCATAGTAATAATTTTAGTTTTTTGCATATTTCATTCATTTGTATTAACGTTATATTTTTTATTTTAATACATATTAAATAGAAGTATAGTATATATATAATTTATAAATTTGGACTCTTTTTATTAAAATGTTGATTTTATATGAATTTTTTTGTAAACTTAGGCTTAACTGCTTAAAATGCGAGGGCCGGTAGTGACGCTCCGTTTCAGAGCGTTTGTTCCCGTGACTGAGTTTTATTTCCCGCGCGCTGGTCCTCAAGGGGTTAAATCATTTCAAATTTCTTAAAAATTTTATTATTGCATTTCAATATACATATATATATATAAATAAAATCTAGTGCTATTTATTCAATTGATTAATATAAACATAAGTTACAAGACTTTATTTAAAACCTTATCTGGCTAGAAAGATTGAAAAAAAAAAATCATAAAACAAAGGCAAAATTTTTCTTTAGCTGCTTTGGTTTTGTAAAACGTGTTCAAAACAATTTTAACACATGAATTAATTATAATACTGTTGCATGCATACAGATTTGCAATAGATTGATAATAGTTTGTAAATGATTGTCATTGCACATAGGTCTGATGATAGCTTACTTAAATTTATTTTATCAACAGAAACACTTCAACGGGAAAGAAGACAGCAGTCTTCTGAACCGGTCCTAAACATGAAACTCCTACATGTCTCCTTTTTCTCCTCTTTTTAACAGTAGCATTGCGAAGGAGTGTTGTGTGTGAACGGGGCTATATAGTCCACTACATCTGTTTCTCTCTAATATTACTGCTGTCAGTATATCGAAATTACATTTGTAGTTACTGATCAACAGGTATGCCTTTCCTGATAATACAGCTATATATGTTTACTTCATAAACATTATGTCAAAATAAAGAGTTATATAAATAAATAATCACTGCATCTTTATTATGTAAAACCATGCAACTTCATTTTCAATGCATATATATATATATATATATATATATATATATATATTTCCTTTCTTTTCTCTTTTTAAACAGGAGTAAATTTAAGAATCTAGGTTGTAAACATTCTTAAAAATATTTTCGGATACACGAACACTCACAGAAAAAGGGAAACAGAATCACTTTGATTAAAAAGTGACGATTGTTAAAAGTTCTTTTTTATATAATTCAACTGAACTAAGATGCAGTTTTGTTAAACAATAGAGTTTAACTTATATACTAAACTTTACATTAAAACTTTCATATTAATTTTTGTAGTTTAACATAGCCACTTGATTCTTTTCTCTTTGAATTGCTTACATTTTTTAAAGTAAATTTTATTCTTTTCTTCATTACTTCCAGAATGTGCCTTGAAGGGAAAAATTCCACTGTTGTGGCACATGAATGCTTATAAATATAGAAAGAATTAAGAAGGGCTTGGTTTCATTTCATTTATTATAACAAAGCACACTAGGGCTATCAGCCTAAGCGAAGCTTTTGTCAAGGACGTTTTAACCCTCTGAGCCTTATTGGCCAGCTTAATCCGGTCATGAGATTTTTTGTCATTTGCGATATATTAACTTATAATTTATGATATTTTGCTTTCTTACTTTCCTTAATAATATGAATATCATCCTAATAAATAAAGTTTATGAAAATAGATTCTAAAGTAAGTAAATATACAAATTTAGCTAATAAAGTGTCTTTGAATACAGGTCTTCATGACAAATCCCAAAACCCATGCGGCTTACAGAGTTAAGGAAAATTGGCTCACATACACATTACCCATGGGGAAAAACATGAAAACGCGAATGCAACCAGCCGTTCGCCTCGATTTGAACTCAGACCAGAACTACCAGTGTTCAGCCATTTTGAATTAAGAAGAGAAATACAATAAGGAGTTTCTCAAAATTGGAATCAATGGATATTCAAGGGTATAAGGTATCAAATGTGTACTTTTATCATGTCAAATTTGTTTACAATAAAACAATACATTTGATAAATATACTTCTATCTTGCATACTAATCAAGTATGCTTGGTCATAGCACTTTTCACTCCAACCATAATGAGATTCTGTAATGCCAATGGCTATCTGCCTAAGGGAAGGAATGCCTTTATGGAGGACTATCTAAGGGAAACTGGTTCGTATCTATACTGAACATGATGAAAACCACAAAAATACCCATCTCTTTTGCTACTAAGTCGAACTACTAGAGTTCAGCCACTTCATCACTCAGCCACTGGAAATATATTTATAAAATGAGGGAAATTTCAAATATTAGCTAACATTTATAAAGAATTATGGCACACTTTCCATGCATGCTGTTGAGATGCAATAATAATTAGTAAACCTGCGGATATCCAGCAATTGGAATCTGAGGTTTCTGAGGTTTTACTTTTGGGGTGATGCAGACCAAAACTAATTTAGAAGAATAGTTGGAAATGATAAAAATGAAGCAGAATGGGGGCTAGAGGTTTTTTTTTTTGGGGGGGGGAAGCTGTATGGCTGAAAATCTTAAAACTAATTTACTTTCTTCTACTAATTTAGTTTCCTTAAAAATTTTCACATACATACTTGCATGCACAATATAACACCCCACTCAGTTCCTTTTAAATTTGAAAAAAAAAAAAAAAAATTATTCTTATAAATCCTTATTTAATGATCAAACAGGGTTCGTACACATTTCTGCACAAGGAAATTAAGTACTTTTTTAAGGGTAAGCAGTTAGTTATAAGCAATTAAATTGGGTATCAGATAACCTTAGTCATTACGGATTTACATGGACACTATTAAATTACATTTTTTAAAAATATTTATTAAAAAAGCCCTATTAAAATCACAATCTAATAAAATTTCAGTTTAAAAGATACATAACTTATGACATTGATTCTTAAACAATATTAGGATAATTATACATTAAATGCTACAAAACAATTATGTTTTGTAGCTTTTGATATGTAGAAAGAACACTCAACAAAATATTCATGCGTCTTTTTAATTTGAAGCCCTCCCAGACATTTTGGATAATTTATATCAATTTTCTTCTCTTTAAGTATCTTTTCTAACAATTAGAAATTTCTCTCAATGTGCAAAACAATGTTCTCACTAGTTTCTGCATGCTTTATTCCTAACTTGTCAACCTCTCTGTAATGTACCTATGAGGGTTTATTTGATCTGGTAATAAGTTCATGTGATCTGATAAGTTAAATAGTCCAAAATTCCCCGACAGATGTGAAGCAAATTATTGCTATGTCTAAAAGTAACTACAAAGTCAGACAAAGGTTTAAAATAAGTGACTTATTTAAAAAGAACTTGGAACATAAAGGCATGTTTTTTATGCTAATAAAATCAATTACAGCTCATGGTGATGTAATTAAACAAGAGTCAAATTCAAACTAAAATATGGACTAGCGATCGAAGACTATAGAATTTAATTTCAATTTAAGCTGGTTCAGTAAGTCTATCATGGTAACAAATTCAAATGTCGGTAGCAGTAATGCAAAGAGGAATAATTACAAATTATCAGGGCAGGCAGGAACTAATGTGGTAAGCAAGTGGAGGTCAGAAACACACTCTTGTCTTATACTTCAAAAACAGGGAAGAAAGAAAGAATAATTTTCTTTCTTTCTTCCCTGTTTTCTTTTCATTTTAGAATTTTTTGATTTAATTAAAGATTTCTGTTATTCTAAAAAACTAAATGCATTTGGAATGTATAGAAAAAGCTGCTAATTTTATTTCTTTAGTAATTTGAACATTCATAAGAAATATGAAATATACATGGTAAGGTCCGGTTACAGAGTTGGTGTGGCATAGTCTGAATTTAGTGACACACACCAAACAGCAAAATCTAAATATGGAAAAACTTTTAGAATTTAGTACAGGCATTGGAAGCAGAATTTAGAAAGGAACCAAGCAGCATTCATAGAGATTGCGTCTTTTGGAAAAATGCCTGTGTCTTTTGGAAAATTAGTCCTGTGTATGATACATTAAGGCAGGGAGTCTTCAACCTATCACGCCTGAAAGCCACATCAGTAAATTCACAAAGATCCACGGGCCACAAGTCTAAAAAATAGTGTAGTCCGAAAATTTATATAAAAAAGGGAGAGTTGTTTTGCAAGACTATGATTTATTCTAAGTGAATAGATAGTGTTACAGATATATATACATATATACATACATTGGTTCCAAAAAGTCGAATGGAAATCGAATTAAAATGTTTTGCAACTTTTTTAACAATGAAAAAAAGTATAAAAATAATGGTACAGAACTGTTACAAAATGCATTTACAATGAAAAAAGGAAAAAAAAAAAAAACTTATATTAATGCCTGGAGATGGTAGTTACTTCAGTTTTAATGTGAAATTCAACATTGCTTTTGCTTAAGTAAAGCTTCAATATCTGGTTTAATCCGTGTTGTTGCAATTCGTAAAGTTTCTTCCGAACGTCCCTGTCTGCCAGCCATGTTTCTGTTTTTGATTTTAAGATTTTCATTTTACTAAAAAGCTTTTTACATATGTAGGCACAGCCAAAGATAGAAGACATGAAGAGTGCATGTTTACGAATTCCTGGATACTTGTCTTGTTTAAAAACCGTTTAAGTGATTTGCATTCCGGTGAGGAAATACAAATGGGAAATTATAATAAAGACTCAAATTATAAAAAACTGGGTAACTTACATAATAATAAATGTATACAGTCAAAAGTCGTTAATCCAGACTCGTCGGGACTTCGGCGATTACGGATTATAGATCATCAGTTTAAAACTGGTAAAATGGCATGCAGAAATTATAAAATTAAAAAATATGAAACCGTAATTTATGAAATAAAGAACAATTATGATCTAAAGTGTATCAAAATTAAAAAAAAAAAAAAAAAAAAAGAAAAGAAAAGAAAAGAAAAAAAGAAAGAGCTTAATATTTATTTGTTACTTTACTAAACATTTCTTTCAATGCAAGTTGTTTTGTTTTTTATGTGATAATACATTCTCTTTAATTCTATAAACAGACACAATTTCTTGTTCAGTTACAAAGTTCCGCTGTTCAAGTCCTATAATTGCTGTGTCGAGAATACCGACTAATTTGTCAACTGAAATTTTTTCGTTTTCAATAATCTCTGTTACTTTCTATCGGAAGCGAATTATAATGAAGAGGCATTTGATTTAAATCATATCAAAGACTGAGTACATCGAAATGAAATACTACATTTAGTAAACAATTATAAGCCAAATAAAATAAAAACATCTGCCCTGAAGATAAGGATAGTGCTGACAGATCAACTTCCAATTAATTGCGCGCCCCACACAGCGTTAAAGATAAACAGAGTTTAGATAAACAAACGTTAAAGTTTAGATAAACAAAGGATATGCCTTTATTCATTTTTTGCAGCAATTCCACTTTTTGTTTAATGGACTCCGAAACACTCTTTTGCTTTGTAGATCCGTTACATATTAGTAAATATAAATCGGAAATTCTATTTGACATAATCGAAAGTTCAAGCTTACTTTAAAAAAATTGCTCTACCAGTCTGCAAAAAATAATAAGCCGGATCCAATTTGAAGATTAAGGAACAACGCAATCTGCAACATTAACTGAAATAGATAAATAAAGCTTAGCTTATACCGTCCGTTATACATTAAACGTGCATTCGTAAACGTATTTTGCGCACGCGCACACGCAAATTCGCAGCCATAAAGGTCTTTCTGCACATGCGTCAACTCGATGCATGCGCAGAAAGTTTGTAGCTTTGAGGTCCGGATTATGGGTGTCCGAATTAACGACTTTTGACTGTATACTTTTGAAGAATAATTTTCTTTCTTTCTTCCCTGTTTTCTTTTCATTTTAGAATTTTTTGATATAATTAAAGATTTCTGTTATTCTAAAAAACTAAATGCATTTGGAATGTATAGAAAAAGCTGCTAATTTTATTTCTTTAGTAATTTGAACATTCATAAGAAATATGAAATATACATGGTAAGGTCCGGTTACAGAGTTGGTGTGGCATAGTCTGAATTTAGTGACACACACCAAACAGCAAAATCTAAATATGGCAAAACTTTTAGAATTTAGTACAGGCATTGGAAGCAGAATTTAGAAAGGAACCAAGCAGCATTCATAGAGATTGTGTCTTTTGGAAAAATGCCTGTGTCTTTTGGAAAATTAGTCCTGTGTATGATACATTAAGGCAGGGAGTCTTCAACCTATCACGCCTGAAAGCCACATCAGTAAATTCACAAAGATCCACGGGCCACAAGTCTAAAAAATAGTGTAGTCCGAAAATTTATATAAAAAAGGGAGAGTTGTTTTGCAAGACTATGATTTATTCTAAGTGAATAGATAGTGTTACAGATATATATACATATATACATACATTGGTTCCAAAAAGTCGAATGGAAATCGAATTAAAATGTTTTGCAACTTCTTTAACAATGAAAAAAAGTATAAAAATAATGGTACAGAACTGTTACAAAATGCATTTACAATGAAAAAAGGAAAAAAAAAAAAAAAAAAAAAAAAAAAAACTTATATTAATGCCTGGAGATGGTAGTTACTTCAGTTTTAATGTGAAATTCAACATTGCTTTTGCTTAAGTAAAGCTTCAATATCTGGTTTAATCCGTGTTGTTGCAATTCGTAAAGTTTCTTCCGAACGTCCCTGTCTGCCAGCCATGTTTCTGTTTTTGATTTTAAGATTTTCATTTTACTAAAAAGCTTTTTACATATGTAGGCACAGCCAAAGATAGAAGACATGAAGAGTGCATGTTTACGAATTCCTGGATACTTGTCTTCATTCACATACTTCAAATAAAAATAAATTAATGTAGGACTTTCAAGAAACTTGCATTTTACTACAGAGTCACACTGCAAATCTCTAAATGAAGTTCAGGTGGAACACTTTCGAAGTCTACTGAAAATGGGAAGGAGAACACTCTCATAAAAATTTCATTTTCATGAAAAGCAAAAAATCTGCTTATTACTCTTTCAAATTTGAAATGTCTTGTACATAATTATTTGAATTCCATGTTGTAGAGTTTTTCATACACTACATCAGTTTTGGAAAGTGAGTGGAATTCTTATTTAGCTACCGACTTTCCCACAGGAATAATTTTGTCTCAAAAGCTTAAACAAAATAATAAAGAACATAGACAAGTAGATCTTTTCCCAGTACTCGGTGGTTCAAATCATTGAAATGACCTGTAATATCAACAAGAAATTCAAAGTCTCTCAAACATTTCTCAACACTGAACTTGTGAATAGATTTCACTTTAGATTCCATGAATTTTTAAACTTAACGACTTTTGACTGTATACTTTTCAAAAATAAAGGGGGGAAGGCGCTGAAGCATTTTTCCTCGGCTCAATCAACGTAGTTCTGCGTAATACACATCATCACCATAGTCAACCTCCAAATTGCACGAGGTCTGTTGAAATTGCCTGTGATTAAGTCCTTTAGACCAAATTAAATTAACCACTTTTACAACAACATTCATCACCTGTTACAAGTTTGAGAAGGACTTCTTGCACAAATTTTCTTGGTGAATGATGCATTATTATTTCCACCTGCCTTTACATCAGATCTGAGTAATGCTGTTACTCTTATTTTCTCTCTCGTCATAGATTTAGCACCATCCCTGGTTATAGCAGAAATATTACTGAACTTGCATTTATTCAAAGTTTGTGGCAAACTAATACAAATCTGTTCCTCGTGTTGTACCTTTAAATACAAAGACTGCTAATTCGTCTAGAATTGTGAAGTCTCTATCAATGCCATGAATAAAAAAGGCTACTTGTGCAGTATCTGCTGATTCATCTATTGCTACAGAATAAAACTCAAATTTGTTTCATTTGGATTTTAATTTACTGAATATATCTGTTACAAGATCCTCTAGGCATCTTGCTACTGTCACACCAGACAAGCTAATATTCGATTTGACTTGAGTATGTGATGGACAAAGCACATCAAAGCACTCATATTCTTTTACAAATTCTCCATCAGCAAAGGGTTTTTCCACTCTTAGCAATTTTTTCTGCTATCATGTAATTAACATGAATACTATTTTTAGATTCTTTATTCATCGTGGTGAAGAAAGACTGTTCAAAATTTAGTTTTGATTTTAACTCACTCACCTTATCACTCCGAAAATAAACTTACAATGAAGAATATTTCTCACTTTGCTTAGTATCATAATGTCTCTTAATATTGTATTCCTTCATCACAGCTCAACTGTTGTTGCAAAGTGCCTTAACCTTATGTACAACAACAAAAAAATAAATAAAGACCTGACCACTTTTCTTGAAACAATCACACTTTTCCTTCAACTTTTCTTTTTTTGTTATCACAGCTTGCCATTGTGTACTCATTCAAAGACCATAAACGCTTCTGAATTTTAGAATGTGGAATGAGTGTGAGTAACCTAGCTTAAAATCAACTGCAGAAAATCTGCTTATCACCAAATCAAACAGGATGTTTACAATCACCATTCCCTTTTAAAACTAATTGCTGCATTAGGAGAAATAGAATTCTGTTAATTTATTCCCCCTCCCCTCTATAATAGCGGCACTCTCAAGCTCACCTTTGACAAAAGATTCGACACCTGTTGAAAACCTGTTACAGATAAAAATCTACCCTTTTTAATGGAATTGAGATGTTATAGGTAGTCAAAATTTTATTTTTAAAATTACATAAGAAAAAGTGAAATTTTTGAAAAATTCGTCATTTTTAGGAAATATTATCTCGAATAATATCAGGCATGTCAATAAAATGTTTCAATTAAATGAATCTTTTAAATAAACAGTTTTCAATTTTTTATTAACAAAAAATTTGTTTCCATATTTCATGCCTGCCCTATGATAAGATTACAAGCATTTTTGATATTTTCCATGTTTGTGTCTAGTGAAAAGCAGAGAACACAAAGGAAAGATAAACATATTAAAAAGATTCTAGAGAAGTAAAACATTCAAATATTATGTTTTCATTGTCCTCCCAGACATTCTGCAAAAAGTAAGAAATTACATGTTAATACCATGAAAACATTTTTCATTTAGTCATATTTTCTGGAATCTTCTAGAATCGTGGGTCTGTAAATCTTGCATTCAAATCTCTCTAAACTTTTAAAGTTGTAATGTCTAAAATGCTAAATAAAAAAAATATCCTACCAATTCTGTAACAGCAAAAAGGCAGAAATATTTTGATTTAAAAAAAATCAGTGGGGGGGGGGAGTGTAAAATTAATTTTATAGAGAAAACTGATGCATATTCTTAGAATTCTGAATTATCTGAGACAAAAATTACATGGGAAAAACTCTTACCATCAAAAAATTAAAAAGACATTTTTAATAAATTGCTTTTGCTAAGAACTGTTTCATAAATTGTGATTTATAGCATTGTACCTTGTTTATTTTTCAGATTCAAAAGATTGTATAATAAGTGGTCATCATGGAACTTTGAAATTCATCAATGTTACAATATTTTTAAAAAATCGTCAAAAAATTCCCAGATCTCAGAATTAACATTTTTTTTATAGAGACTGATCTTAAAATCCACAAAATGTTGACAAGTCGCCAAATTTAGAGACGTTTAATAAAAGAATTCACATCCCCAAAAGTGCAAATTTGTTTAAGAGCTCTTCATTAGAAAAAATGAAATAATTTTGAAATGCTTATGTTTCAATTCTTGCTCAGAAACTCGAGTATCCCACCATTTACATTAGAAATAGGAACAAATTATAACCCATGAGCATATTCAACCTTTCAAAAAAGAACCATATTTCAGTTAATTGGCAAAAACATTCCTCCGGAATACTAACTCGCACTCAATATGACAGTCGTAAAAACCGAAAGAAATTTCAGAAGATTAAAATTAAGGATCTTTTGCCAATTTTGGCCAAAATAAAGGACTTTTAACCCTTTCGGTCCTAATGTGCACATACGTTCCAGAGATTAGATTTCGTGGCCTATTGAGTAAATAAAGCCCACTTTTAAATGGGTTTTTATGTTTGCAGTGTTTTTAATGAATTAGGGAACAAATATATGACTAGAGAAATCCGGCAACATTTTAAAATTGCAAATGGTGCACTTTGTTGAGTTTTGTTCTTGAGCATGCAGATTACTTAAATTTAGATTCATTTATCTATTTTTTAAAATTTTACAGTAAATACAATTATATCTAAGGCATGCTTAGTAGGAAATAGTTCTTATTAGTCTTATTAAGTAGTCATTTAAATCTTTTAATGACAGATTGAAGAAATTTTGAATCGATTCTTTTTGTGGGATATATAAGTCAGTTATCAAATTACTACATGCTGATATATTATGTTTATGGAACATGTATGAAAATTTTTGTTGTATATGGACTGATGCATGTGGCAGATTTTTTGTAATATTCACATTGTATATTACCATAAATTTTAGTTTTGTTTTCTGAGAAAGAGTAATATCCTAGACGATTTGGACAAGTAGTATCAGTTGACAATACGATTGGGACATATTGTCCCAGGAGACTTTCAGGAAACAGGAAAAGTTAAAAGCTTTAAACTCATATTACACTTCTTTTTAGTATCTCAACATTAAATTAAACTACTTTTCATAGTTATAATCATGCAAAAGTCGGGTCGAAAGGGTTAAGGACCAAAAATAGATTAAAAAACTTAAGGATTTTTAGACTCTTAAGGACTGTATGAACCGTGTCAAATTTGTTATAGAATTTAATTTTCACACTACTGGAAAGACTGAGGAATAGTCTTCCAAATCACTTTATTTTATTTCTTTTACACTGAGTTATCAAGTTTTTGCGTTTTTTCATTAACTGTCCATATTTTTAACTGATATGCATCAGCTAACAATGCTAAGTTTTTAAATCAGAAAATTTAAACGTCCAACATTAACAAATTATTAAATTAAGCAGAAACTTAAATGAGATTACTCTCAACCAAATCAGGAAGAATAATTAGTGTTAAGAGGAAGTGATTTCCTTGTTTATTGTTATCATGACTGGGTTCATGAATGTATGTGTGTAAGCATGTATGGATGGACGTGTTTCTGTATGCATTGTATATGTATGTATATATGTATCTGTGCGTGTTCACACACATGCATATATACACACGTGCATATATATACTTCTGAATCCGGTCCTGAAAACAGAAGAGTTATCGTTTTTGATTTAATATATTTTAAAATACAAGACAAAATGTAAAAACAATTTTTAAATTACATAATTTTAACAAAACATACTAAAAAATTTCTTTATAGCTGTCTGAAGTAATGTAGCAAAAACAACATACATAATATTCAATATATTTAAACTTTTCTGTTTTGATTTAATGTTCACTATTACTAGCAACATTAACAGTTTAATTTTCTGTCAGAATATCACAATAGAAAAATGATTTCCTTTTTACTGCATTCGATTAAAATGGTGACCGGAAAAATGACCACAGGAAAAATGCTCACACAGAAATATGTCCACACAGAAAAAAACTCACATGGAAAAATGCTCACATGGAAAAAAGCTCTTATAGATATATGTTCACATGGAAATAAGCCCACTGATAAATAAAATACATAGAAACATCCTTAGATTAATCAATCAATAATTGATTTGAACATTGTACACCTACTTCAATTGTTCAAAGGAAAATTATTTAAATTACCAAAACATCTATGGTGTATATATCAAAAACTGTATAACTTATAGGTAGATTCAGTTGCTATATAAGATTAACAAATCGACCGCTTTGAATTAGGAAAAAAAGAGAAGGAAGGAAGAACTAGGTAATAGAATATACAGTTGAAAAATATAACAATTTTTATTGTTAAAAAATAAAATAACAGTAAATATATGTTACCCATTTTATAATATAAACATTTAGAAGAATAAGCAAACAGAAATAATTGTTTTATTTAAATTACATAAAATACTTTATTATACATAAATCATAAATATATATTTCAGAAAGTTATAAATACATAAACATGCTGAATATTAGCTAATACATGTAAATGTCTAATTTTGTTATCAATTTCATCATAGTTTCTTGCATGATTCACGATTACCAAATGTAAGCTTTCTTTTCTTTTTTTAACTTCAGAATGCCATGTATTTACAATAGCTAATAATAAACATTGACAGGTTAAATCTTTTGAGTCCCTCAAATAAAAACCACATACTGGGATGGCTACAATTAAATAATGAATTTAGTATCTTGTGAAAGATTTCGTAACAATTTGTGGTTTTGGGAGATTTTTCGAAGGCTGCTTCATAATGATTCCACATTTCAACTAGAAACTGCAGTCTTCTAGACCTTTTTTGACTCCAAACTTAAATAACTACATTCAAATATCAATTTCTATAGATACACATCAAAAGCATGCAAAAATAGAGTAAAAAAACAAAAATTAACTATTGGCAATAAAATAAAAATGTCATACAGGGCCATGGTATAAAATAATATAGTACATGCAAAACTTTTATATAGTTTTCATTCTTTATATACTGCCCCTGAAAAGGTTTATGTGAGCATTTGTCCAATAATTTTTCTTTTAAAAATTAAGTATGTGTACGATGTTCAAATCGATTAATTATAGATTGATTAATGTAAGGATATTTCTAAATATTTTATTTATTAGTGGGCTTATTTCCATGCGAGTTTTTTTCTATGTGGGCATATTTCTGTGTGGGATTTTTTCCTGTGAGCATATATACCTGTGTGCATTCTTCCTGTGGGTTTTTTTCCTAGAACTGATTAAAACTACAGCTTTAAAAAGAAATATGTACCTTGCATAAAAGCCATGTTGAACAATGGTCCTAGAATACAATGCATTATTATACTAATAAGCCTTTTATTGTTATTATTATTTAAACTTTGGCATAAAAATAATGAAATAAAGCAAGTGCGTATCCTTCTATCTTTATAAATCTGAAAACAAATTAAAAAATTTTCTTAAGTTTTTCACTCTGTTGATTAATATTACAAAATACCTTTTTTCTGTTCTTCTGTAGAATGATTAGCACAACGATGAACTACTTCAGACATGTGCTCAGCGGTACTGTACAGGGCCAATGCTCGTATAAAAATGCCTGCAGGTAAGGAGGTATTAACAGAAAAATTTATCGGACATGAAGCATCTTTACCAACATACAACTTGTTCTTCACATCTGAATACTGGAAAAGAGAAAGATTTTCAATAAAGAAGTCTAAACATTTAAAATACAATTAATATATGATAAATAATAAAGAAACCATAAATTCTGATTTATAACAATGCCTAAATATGAAATAGAAATGAATATTTGTATCAGATACTGCAAGAAAAAGCACTGTTTTAGCAGATAAAAAATTATAATTACTGCATTTTTATGAAATGGGAAAGCAGGAATTCAGAAAACATGCAATCCAAATATATTTTAAAAAGCAGAAGTCAGAAAGAAGTATAGCACTATTTTTTCAATGCACTTTCGTGCCCATTTACTGGTATATATCCTTAAATTAACTTCTCTGTAAAAATGCTTATCACAAATATAAAATATTTCAAATGATAATTCTTTTCATGCTAAGTTTACATATTGGGTTTTGAAAGTTTTGCTTTCCACTCCTTCACAGTGTAAAGACATTTCCCTAGCTTATTTTAATCCAAGCCATTCTGCTTTGTTTTTGTCATCACCAACCATTCTCCTAAATTAGTTCTGGTTAGCATAACCAAAAATCAAATTGCAGATTATTCAAATTGCCAGATACTCACAGGTTTGGTAACTATTGTTATATCACAACAGCATGCATACATGGGAAGAGTGGCATAATTCTTTATAAATTTTAACTAATATTTGAAATTTCCCTCATTTTATAAATATATTTAACAATTCTTTCTACTGCAACTCAAAACCGCATATCTAAAAATAAAAATAATTTTCAAATAAAATTTTATTATTTTAAAACTTACTGTCCATGAAACTCCTTTAGTGTTCTTTTTCTGAGATCCAAATGTTATATTAAAATTAAACTGTCCAGGCCAATTCAAGCTGTTTAAAAAAAATTAAATTATTATCATTTTTATTTCATAAGATATATTACAAAACAATTATGAATACATACCTGGCAGGTATTGAGGGAAAATTATAGTTAACATCTTGTGAAGGATTTTTTAGTATTTCAGTCGTGAAGGAAGGAGTATTAAAAACATCTTGCTGTGTTTGAGCAGTTGAAGTGGATGCAGTGAAAATATGAGAGGTATCATATCCCTACAGGAAGTAAATTCAATGTAAATACTTCACAGTATTTAGCACTACAAGCAACATTTATCCAAACACAATATTAATTTAAACAAAAACAAACCAAACAAAAAAAACTTCAATATAATTTTGTGAAATTAAATAATACAAACAAACAAATACATTCTCTTAAAAACTGGAGAAATTCTTTTAGTTCTTTTACACAGTAATTTAGCATGCACATAATCTTAAACAAAATTAACTGTGATTATACAAATTCATATTAGATATTATTTAAAAATTAAAAATCTCATTTTATGAAATTATACATATTACACAACTTTTTTAAAGTTTATATTTTTCAAATTTGCATTTAAAATTCATACAGTTTAATGACTAAAACAGCTAGTAATTGCCTATTAGTTTAATAAGTGATCCTTTAGGAAGTCGAGAGAGAACATATTTAAAATGAGCTGTTAGAAACAGCAAAGCCAAAACAATATAAAAATATGATTATTTCCTCTTAAATTAACACAATGAGGACACTTGAAAGGATTTAATCATCCAATTATTTCTTGCAACTAATATTCCGCTGAAGTTGCAATACTTCCCATTTTGGCAACACAAAAAATCACAGACTGAAATAAAACACAAAGATTTGTTTACAAGTTTGGTTTATTTCATTATGGTAAAGCACTCGAGGGTTATCTGTCTCAGGATCCTTGCATCCTTTAGACGCAAAATGAAAGCTTGAACAAAGATAGAAAATAAGCTAAACTTATTTGTATATTAATAATTGTGAAAATATATAAAAGGACTGTACTCACCCCAAAATAACCATTATTTAAAATGTTTTCATTTTTGATGGTCTCATCGATATTAGAATTCGCCATCTAAAATTATACATATAATCAATTCTCATTAATTAACATAATAATTAGTAAATTTTAATTAGTTCATATTTAATTTTTATTAAATATATAAATGCATGTAACACAATAGAATAAAATATGCATATATTTTAATATTAAAGCATAATTTACTTTTATCGATATACTACTCCTATAAAATTTTACATTATTACTTTAAAATCTACACAGAAATAAGTTTAATTGTTGGAAAATATTTATTTTCTCTATATTGTTTTGAATGCACTTAAAAGTAATCAAGAGTTAGACATCCAACAATCTTACATTACTTACACAAGGGTAGCACTTCATACAAAAGTCTGAATGATATATATCAGCCTGCACTAACTGAGCTATAGTAGTATACCTGTGGTAATATGCATGTGGTTTTTTTTTAAAATCTTACCTGATGTACTTTAAAAGTGGTTGTTTTCCAAATAAAAGCTGTGACTAAAATGTTATGTAAAGTGAGCGATATAGGTGTTTAAAAATTAACATGTTAAAATATTGATTTAAAACATTATTCATTAATCAGCATATCTATTTATCTATTGACTTTTAAAATTAAAGGATAACTATAAAACTGATGTTAATCAAAGACTGATTACAAAGACTGATTACAATTCCACTGGAAATACTTGGTTGGCAAGAAAGTAATTTTTCTTTTTTTTTTTTTTTTTAAGTGTGATATAAAATTTAATTTTTTCTGCATAAAAAAATGAATTTTATTTGGTCAAATGTATTTGGACATTCTGTTCAATGACCTTTTGTCATTTTTCTGGTAACTTCATGATTCAGTTTTTATAAAAGTTCGTCTTTATCGGTAAAAAATTCAATCAATTGTGATTCAAGGTCATCATTATGAAATTTTTATTGTTTAACAAGTACTTAAGTTACTTTAAGAAGTTTTAGTAAACTTTGAAAAAATGATAATCCAATAGTGCAAGATCGTGGCTATATGAGGGTTGTGACATCAGTTCCAGTAATTGTGGATATATTGCTAAAGATGTGTAAGGACTTGCATTGTCATGGTGGAACACGATTCCTTTACGATTTAGCAATTCTGACATTTTCTCTTTGATCTCCCAATTACATAAGTTCTTGGCAGTAAATATCTGAATTGATTACTTAGTTGTTTAGAAGCAGCTCAAAATATACAACACCTTTGTAATCGTATCCAAATTGACAGCAGGATCTTTATCTGATGAAATTTAGCTTTTGGTACGATTTGTGCTGCTTCATTAGAATTTTATTTTATTAGTGTTATTGTAGACAATCTTTTTCCTTACCAGTGACAACTGATTTAAAAAAGGAAAGAATGTGTTACCTTTGAAATGATTATTGCAAATATTGAATGAAGTGAATTTCTTTCAATTTCTGTGAAACTCAAATATCGAGTTTCTCAGTAAGTATAAGACATCTTACACGATTTTCAATTATTCTCTGTCATACATTTAACCTTTTTTCAATATCTTGCATAATTATAAGATAATTCGATCCAATTACAGCTTTTGAAGTATTATCCAATTATAGCTTTTGAAGATTATCAACTTCAGAAGGTAAGCCAGAACATTAGTTATTTTGTAGTGGAAAAATCCCCAGAACAAAATTTTTCAAACCAATTCTGACACATGCATTCTGTTTAGCAATCAACACATAAACTTTACACATCTCTTTGTAAGCTTCAGCCATTTTCTTGCCTTATAAAAACAAAAAAGTAAAGTTATGAAAATAAAAATGTAAAGTATATAAAAAATGTTCATTTTTGCATCCCCCGCTAAAACTGGCCATAAAACAACAGTTGTATAAACAAATACACAGAATTTGTTTTTAAAGCAACCTAAAGGTGTAAGCTGATAAATCTCAAAAGGGAAAAAAATTGCAAGACTGACACAAGAATAACAAAACCAACACAACAGTATCTATTTATGTAAACTGAAATCATTTTCTTGGTAACCGAATAATTATTTATTGTATTTATATGACAATAAACACAAAAATCTATTTGTATGCAGTTTTGTTTATTCACAGAACACATAAATAAGGCAAATATAAGCAAATCTTAAAAAGGAAACATAAAATATGTATACTTCTTTCTTGGTGCTGCAATTTCAATGATCAGTTTTGCATTATTCATATAAGAATTTATAATCCTTTTTAAATCAACTATGATTTTGCTTGGCATATATACACAAAATATTAAATTTATGAATTACAAAATAAGTAACTCTATTATACAATGCAAGTGACAAAGAAGCCTTAAACTTACATTCACTTCATTTGAGGTAAAAGGTAAATTTACATCTTGAAAGCTGAAAGAGCATAAAATATAGCTATTAGAACAGTAAATACTTATAAAATATACAGAGCTATATAAATTTCCTACTGAAACAATAAATTAAGAGATGCTACACAAAACTACATATATATGTGACAAAGAAAGGGAAGAAACTGAAAACTGTTAAATAATTACACATATTAAGAGTTGCAATGAGAGGTTTAAAATTGTCTTCATACCCTACTTTTCTAACTGTAAAATTATAGACATATATAAATAACTAACAAAGAAAAAAAGCTTAGTTTCATTTCATGAAAATTCTGAAATATAATTTATGTTTCTCTTCATTTATTACCTCTTATTCTCTTCTTAATTTGGCATTCTTTAGTTTGATAGCTGCTAATAATAAATTTTAGAAAATTTGAAATTTGGATTTATATAGAGAAGGTCATAGTACTTTTGTTTACATATTCCAATTCTATACATCACTACACAGCCAATACTCAAACTCCACATCATGCAAAAGGTGGGATCCAAGCAAAAGCCAGCTTGAAGATGTAGAATTCACATTTGCTTAATGAATCATGCTCACACTTCACTAGCTGACTAAGATCTTACAGCCACTATTGAATCAATTAGATAGAATCAACATTCCCAGTGTGCAGACAACATGGTAGGGTGGAATTATAAGCTTAGAGACTTGAATGGCCATCTTGCTCCTGCCAATACTACACTCAGGATCTAGGCCACAATGGTCTTGCATAGCATCTTACACCAAAGCATCCCATCGGCAACAATCAAACTAACCAAGTAGAGGGTTTAATTTTCATTTTGCAACATTTACAGAACACATGGAAATAGCAGGTTTGTGTTTTCATGCCTCGGTGCCATGACTGCCAGAACATACCATACCCCTGACAAACAATGACTGGCTGCTGGAAGGAATAGGATGGCTAAAAACAATTAAAATAATTGGTAGAAAACACCAACATCTTTTGGTACCCATCCTTTATAGTTAGTGGTCTTAGCGAGAAATAGAAAGAGGTGCATTTTAGTCTTGATAAGAAATAAAAGGTTACCCATACACAAAAGCAACTTCCTTCACTAAGCAATTTATTTAAAATAAAATAACATGTAGAAACGTACCTGAAATCCATTTTTAACAGATACTTTATTAAAGTCACATTTCAGCAATTCCTACACATATTTCAACAAACATGCCAATGTGATGCTCAAACATATACTCCAGGTGATGGTAAGACTTATCCATGCCCTTTGTTTCATCATTTTGCTGATCCCCATAAATGTTTTACTTCCTATGTATAAGTGGAGACAGCCCCCAATTTGGCAAAGGTGTATCTAACGCTTATCGTAAAAACAATTTCAGCAGTCTATGTGAATCATTGATCTTTCATGTGCTCTTGAATGTTCTCCATGAGATTTTTGCTTTATTATACAAACAGTAATGTGTTTTTATGGTTAACTTGAACCAAGGACTACTTCAAAATCGTAAAAACAACCTTGTATTTAGCGTAAGTATATTGAAACACTCAATCGATTTTGAGGGCAGCTAAAGGTCCCTCCTCATCAGGACAAAGAAATACCTAGAAAGAAGAAAAATAAAGGGGGAAGAAGTCTCAGAAAGCCGTGGTCCTTATCAGCACTGCACGTGGTTATAACCGGATTTTTTAACAGAGTTACACTGGCCGCCTACTTTTACTGAGCAAGGCTATCTGATCAAACATGTAACACAAAGGACAAGAAAATTAGCGAAGTTAAAAATAGGGAGCGAGGGGCAACTGCACCTTCAGGACTTAAAATCATTAACTAAACATGCTAAATCTTTGTGAATATGAAAACCCTCAAGAAAATCCAATTCACCTATGGAAGAAGCCTTTTGGATAATTTTTGCAGACCCAAAGTCAAAATTATGGTTAAATGTCCAACTATGATACACTATTGAAGACTTGTTAATTTCGCCTTTCCTGACATAAGATTCATGTTCCTTGATAAGAAACTTCAACGCTCTTTTTGTTTGGCCAATATATCTTAAACCACACTGACACCATATACTATAAATTCCCCAAGAATTCAAGACAGAAACGCAATCTTTTAGAATCGAAGGGTGAATTTTATTAATAGGGGAGAAACCGACTTGAAAATTGAATTTCTGGAGAATACGTGCAATTTTATAGCTAACAGAAGAATACAATGGAAGCACAACAAAGTCATTAATATTATTTCTAACAGTGGAATGTCTTCTTTGATGGGAATCTGAAAATTTTTTAACGGCTTTATCAATAATCCACGGGAGAAAATCCACGGTCAATCGCAACTGCTCTCAAATAATTAAGTTCATTAGTAAGCAAAGATTCAGAGGAACAAACTTTAAGCACGCGGAATACATAATAGTAAAAAGAAGCCATTTTTTGCTTAACAGGGTGGTATGACTTAGCATGGGGTGGTAAATAAGCTGCAAAGGGTTAACGGTACACAGTGGTGCTAAAATCAGTTTCATTGCGGATTATAAGAATATCAAGGGAGGGAATTGTTGGATTCAATTTCAAGAGTGAATTGGATGGCTGGATCAATTGAATTCCTAATAGATAGAATCTCGGATAAATCCTCTTTATAACCGTCAAAAAGCGCGAAAGTGTCTTCTACATACCGAATCTAAAGACGAAAAGATAGTTTATCAAATAATTTCATCTCAAAATAGTGCATATAAATGTCAGCAAGTACCAGACTGAGAGGATTACCCATAGCCAATCCTTCAACTTGACAAAAATATGCATTTTGGAAAACAAAGTGAGTTTGACTTAGAGAGACTTTAGTAAGCGAAACCAACTCATTAATTTCAGTATGTGTGAAGTGAAATTCCTGAAGCCTAGTTTCAAGACAATTTAGTGCTCCTTCGACCGGAACATTAGTAAACAGTGATTTGACATCAAATGAAACCATAATGGAACGAAGTGGAGAAATATTTTTAAGTTTATAAATGACTTCAACAGAACTTTTTACAGTGTGAATATTGTTAGCAAGTACCAGTAAGAAGATCTTTTTGTAGCTGCATACTCAAATGGTTTCTTTCCCAATATATTGCATGTCGTTATTTTTATAGTTTTTTGCATTTGTTATTTTCAGAGTTCTTTTTATAGTTTTAAGAGGTTTTCAAATGAAAAGGTACGTAATGTTGTAACAACCATACAGGTTGAAATTTGAATGTGCTGCTTCGGCATATCATAGTGAGACATCTAAGGACGCAAATATAGTGTCTGGCATGTCTGTGTGCATGTGCAGGTGCCCGCACATGACGCAGGAGAAAAGTAGGCAGTTGTGTGTTTCGTCCAACTGATGCAGCAGTGCATGTGATGACATCATGGCCTACACACTGCAGAATTCAACTAATGAGGAACAGCGAGGTATTATCAGATTTCTGAGGGTGGAAGGGGTTAAACCAGCCAATATTTCATCGTCAGGTAGTGGCAGTATATGGGGTGAGACTGTGTTCAACAAGTCAGTGAGAAAGTGGAGTGCCAGTTTTTGTGAAGGGCCGAAGTTTTTGAGTGATGACCAGAGACCAGGGGCAGGCAAATATGGTAATCACGGCCAAACTCATCAGCAAAGTGAATGACCTAGTGAAAAGTGCCATCTCAAAGTTAAGTGCTTTAACTCAGACGATGAAATGAAGAACTGGCTCCTCTCACAGCTACAGGAATTCTGGGAAGAGGGAATCCTTTAGCTCATAAAACAGTGGGATAGTTGTGCTCAGGCCTTTGGAGATTAATTGTGATTCGTACCTTTTCATTTGAACAACCCTAATACATTTTTTAGGAAAAAGAACCATAGTAACTTTTCCTTTCAATTAGAAGCTTGAAGACTGTAATCATATTCAATATTCAGCAACGAAAAACTAAGAAAATTCTTTTACTTCTTTCAATTCAAATTAGCTGAAGAAATATATTACATTAAGCGCATCAAACTGGCAAGCATTGCTTTCTTACCAAAGTTGAAATAAGCCAATTAAGAAATGTAAATTACATGCATTCAAATACTAACTAAATGCACAGATCAGTAGCCATCTGTTTCTCACCAAAACAGCTATGACTGACAAGTACCCATCTTTTTGTTTCTCAAGCACATATTTATATATCATTTATCCAAATATCAACATCTCTTATCCAAAAAGAAATAGTAAAAAGACATGAGGATTAATGGATTCATTTTCTGAAGGCAGCTGATATTCAATATAAAACTATAAGAGAGATAATACAACACTGAGTCTCAACATTTACTAATATGCACATTACTGCTTAATTACACAAACTCATCTTCATTTCCATAAAAAGCACAAAAAATGCTATAAAATAAGGAAAAAATTCATATGGTATAGTTAAATTTTTAAAAAAGTTCCGTGAAATTATGAAATTTTTATATTTTTTAATGGTTCCTTGGCCTCTACAGCTAAATTTAAGATAAATGGGAGTCGAGAAGGTTGACTTGTACGAATGAACTTGATTTGGTTTGTCCCATATGACAAGAATTGACTGTCATTTAAAAAAAGGGGGGGGGTAAGTTATGGTTGAACGCTTCATTTTAATATTGTTATAAACTTTGTATCTATATAAATAATTTTAGTGGAATTATTTGTATTATTAATTTTATAATGTAAAATTTTTATCATGTCTTATTAATGAAATACAAAAGGTAACTGGTAAAGGTATGAAAGATTAAAACTGGTAGAAAAATAAGGTTACAGGGTGTATGCCAAGCCATGTCAAGCAAACTAAGGTCCATGTCAAGCTGGTGATGGTTTTGGTGACTAATTTTTTGTCAACAAATTTGGTAAGAAATGCCTACCGCTTCAGACACGTTAGTTCAATCTCTAAATAACTGTATCTGGCCCTATGTACACGCACTCCAGCAATTTCGTGAGATCGAAGGTACTGGAAATTTTCACAGTGGCTAGGGTTAAACTATATAAAGACAGAGACAGAGTATTAGTTTACAGTTCAGAGTACTGAAAGATCTCCATATCTAACATTCTTAGTAGTTTGAAGTGGTAACTATTGATTATGCTATGCCATAGTGAGAAGAACTGCACGAGTACTTTTATGAAAAGTTCAAGAAATGTAAAGTATTACTTTTGGGAAAATACATTTTATCAAGCTATTATTTTATAAGTTCTTGTATGCATTCAATCCATTACGAATCTGTACACACATAGAAATATCATTAAGTAATATCCCTTTTGATTTACTAGTGTGTAATATTCTTTATAATTCTGTTACATCTTGTACGTCAAAAGCATTTTTATACAAAGAATTAACTTTTCAAACACTAAATAAATGTTAATATTTAAGTGCATTTTTATTACTTCATGATTATAATTGTTATACCAAATTTAATAAATAAAAGTGGGCTTAAAGTATTTTTCATTTTTAATTTATGGAAATAATGGGGCAGTTTAGCTATATGACAATATCTGAAGCTTGCCATTCTTTTCTGAAACATCAATTCTATAAAATGCTATGAATAATATCTTTTTTAAAAAAATGCGTATTGATTAGAACTTTCAATTTTGCATATCACTGCTTATAATTTAATCAATCAAAAGAAGTTTCTTCCTAAAATGGTGTTTTACTTTTATTTACATACAAACTTAAATACTTTGTTTTTCACCTTGCACATGACCCCTCATATTTCTAGAAATATAATCTCAAATTTAACACTTAAAATATAACAGCATAGAAATTTAAAATAGATTTTGAAGATCAGTTACACAAACATATACTTTATCTCATTCGAAGACATAAGTGTAGCATTTCAATTTAATGTAACAACTATCAAAATTTAAAATTGTTACTTTAAAAAAAACACTTAAGGTATATAATAAAATAATACATACTTATGCCACAAAGCATCTTGAAGTAAGATTTCTTCCATGTTTACATAATTAAAACTGTTTAAACCAAAATTTAAACTGTTTTCTTCATCCATTATCTGGGAAAGGGAGAATCAAAATGAAAATTGCAAATAATGATGACTCTGAAGAAAAATATTTGTAAAACTTTGCAGACTACTTACTCTTTCACAGCAATTCATGGATATTTATATAAAAATCTTCACAACAAATATATCATTTCTATTCAGGCGAAATTAAATAACCAAAACCAGAATTCAATGCTATCAAATTTAAACAGCTTTATTTGGTAATTTCTTTAATAAAAGACTGAAATACTTATAAAAATGGGGAACAAAATGTAATGCTTTTCATGAGTCCAGCTGCTAATTAATAATAATAAAGAATTTCAATTATAAATCTCTCTTAGTTTGTTAATCAGTAAGAAGCAAACTAAATTTGAAAGAAAGATTAAATATCTTATTCTTCACTGAACAGTGCATATGGAAGATTAAAAATATTTTATGTTACACAGTGACAAGACATTTCTTTAAAACTGCTGAGATTTTAAAATTAAATTTGGAAGACAAACATCTTACTCTTTGCTGAATAGCAACATATTTCTTTTCGATCACAGAGTTTTCTAATTAATTTTGAAATATGAATATTTTATACTTTGCAAAGTGGCAACTCACTGCTTTTAAATCGCTGAGTTCGTTGATAAATAACTCATTAAATTCATGAAAAATATGAAATAAATAAAAATTAAAGCTTTGAGATGCACGACTTCAGGTGGCCAACTAAGTGCATTCAAAAAGTGATGCCTTAGCATGCCTCCATTTTTAATGCAGATTCTTCATTATTTAATAATCGAAATAAAATCAGAATTGAATGCCAACAAAATTAAATCATTTCTAAAATGCCAGTTTTATTTTCTACCACTCACTTTTTACATTTTAGAATGTTTTTCTTGATTCACTCAAGGGATTTTGATACTAGTTTTTTCAATGCTTCAATAGACCTTGCTCAATCTAAACGATTCCAGTAATTCAACTTGATGAATCACTATTTCATCATTAAATTTTTACTTAAATCATAAACTGCATGCCTCGAAAATAGAGCAAAGAAAACATAAAAGAAGAAAATTAATCTGATCTGAAGTGGGAATATATGAATTGAAAAAAAATTATGCCACATATTCCACTCATTTGAATAAGGATGATAATTCTGAATTTGGACTTTGATTTTCATGTTAACTGATACAAAAAGTTAAACCAAATGATTATTCTGTACTGATGCATATTATATACATGGTATTAGAAATATTTTTTAAAACTGCAATAAGCAATGCAGATGTTCAAAAAATTATCAGTTTCAACATATGGTATAAAAAGTACAATGAAGTATATCAAACATACTGTTAGGCAATAAAAACATGCATTAAACTATGAAGTAGGTCTTATTTTTTAATAATTTTTTTAGGTAATTGAAATTATAATTTGAAAAACATAGTAACATTCTGAGCCCTGGTTATCTATCAGGATATTTGGAATTTAAAGACCTTATCTCCAGAATAATACCTGCCAGACAGCCCAGATGAAAAATGCTTTGATAGCTTAATGTAATATAATGCCTCTCAAGAAACTGGAAAACACTGCTGATAATAGTAACATTAAAACTAATTTTAAGAAGCTAAACTAAGTATTCGTCAACTGGAGAAAAGAGAAACTGACGTTTACTATTTATAAAAGGATCAAATGTTTGCATCAAATAGCATGAATATTCAAACAGCATCACAATCTACAATCAGATCTGAATACAAATACATAATATGGAAAGTTCTTTCTTATTTAGATGGTACTAAATTATAAACATATTGCAAAATCTCCCCAATTTTCAAATTTGCATAAATATCTTCATTCAAAATAAGAAATTAACAAAACAAACTACTTAAAAAAAAAGATACTTTCCAACAGAATTTTCAACAGTTATACTAAATACTGATGGTATAACTTTTGTTTTACAAAAGTAAAGTACAATTGGAAGTCTTAAAATCATCTAATTGTACTTTAGCAAAAACAACAGTAGACTGTTAAAAAATAACACCTTTAAATAAGATTACATAAAAGCTCACCACAATGCTTTCAAAACCAGTAGCATTATATCATCTAAACATGTCAATCACAACCAAGAAATCTTAACATAAATGGTATCATAATTAAAAAAGATACCAATCTCACTAACCACTTTAAATATATTGGGAAAAAACAAGTACTGGAACACAATAACGGATCATCTAAAACAATATCTCAATTTTTAATATGACAAATTTATAATGTTCCTCTTTTTCAACGAGATATTCAAATGCAGTTCCTAAATATTACACAGGAATATTTCTTCCTTACTCAACATTAAAGAAAATATAAATAATCATCATCTATAACCTGTTATCTATCAGACAGGCTCAGGATTTCATTCTCATTAATGAAAGTTCCCCACTGACAATTGTCCAAAGGACTATAGATTCCATCAAGAAATAACGAAACAATTCTTTCATCATGTTGTATACAACAAACCATTTTCATGCCCACCTGATGCACATATATTCCTCCAAGTAGCTTTACTGTGTAAATTAAAGCACTTACTTGTCTTAAAAAATACAAGCAATTTCACTTATTCATGTGTTTTTTTTTTAATTTACACATTTTTTTATTTCACTTTTTGTAATTAGAATAATAGCTATGCCATTATCCACTATACACACACCAAGATATTTATAGCCACAAGCATAGAAATTCCTGATTAAACTTTCATTGAAAATGAATAAGGGACCAGATGTTTAGTGGCGAGTTCATAACCATGTTTGTTTATACTGAATCTTAGTGACTAGGGAAAGTGGAGAATAACTTTTGCCAAAAAGTTAACATAATTCTGCATGGGTAACCATCAGGTTAAACATTGTTACTTCAAACCACAAAAGATACAACCTGCTTTTTTTTCAAAAGCTTAACACAGTAGCCATCATTTAATGTGATTATGTTTGTCCAATGTTTTGATAACATTAAATGATGAAAAAAAAAAAAAAAAAAAAAAAAAAAAAAACTTCAAATCAACAATAGAATTTAACTAATATCATTATACAATTAGAAACATAAACACTTATTTTCACATTAACTAGAAAAAATTCGCTACTAGTAGATTGTCTGCCAGCATTATGCAAGAGTTTATTTATGAACTGCATCTAATGTTTTAGAAATTATTTAGACAGATACTGTATCCCTAATCTTAATACTCAGAGGGCATTCCTTATTTATATGGAATTCACATATTTCATCTTTACATTCTTCAGAAAGTTTATTATATGATGTGCTTGGATTTGTTTCAGAAAGTCCATGACAGATATCTTTTGTCTGAAGACTGGAGACCTGTGTTTTATCTTTCTCAAAACTGACAGACTTATTAAAAATTCGTGCCAAACTAAACAAAAGGCCGTTTTTTTTACCCATGTTAAATAGTTGAGTAAAACAAAAACTAAGCAGTTTACTGACTTGATCTTTTACTTTATAGCTTTATTCAGTATATTGGTAATTTTTTTAATTTATTTTCACCGTACCTGGAGAATTTACTTTAGTTTCAAAAATTCATTTCAGAACATTTTGATGATATTAACCAAATTGTTCTTTACATTAAGCAGTGTATTTTCCTTGTTTGCATATACCAATATTCAAAATAAATTTAAAAAATTGCCAAATGACTGAATAATGTCTCCAAGAAAGGATTAAGTCGACAAACTGCTTGGTTTTTATTTTAGTCAACTATTTAAAATTGAGTCTCCCTCTCCAATAAAAGCTACCTTTTGTGCAGTTTGGGATGGATTTTTAAAAAGTCTGTTGATTTCAGGAATGATCATACACAGGTGGGCCGACCTTAGATGGGCAAGACTTGGGTATTTCAATAGCAATATCTGAATCATCAAATTAAACAGTATCTACTGTTCATTCCTTAAAGAGTATTTTATTGTTCTCATATTTATTCAATTTAAATATTTATGAAAAATAATTCTCTTAAACTTTTAAAGAAAAAGTGAGAAGAAAATTACTGAATTTTCTAGGCTAGTGTACATATGAGCTAGTATTCTGAATGCTGAAAGATCATATGTAAAAATACTGAATAGTGTCCTGATGGCAAAGAAAATGACTCAGCTATTACATCTAACATCATACCATTTCAAATTTTTAGTAAATTTAATATCAATTTTTAAACTTTTAATGCTACTTTTACCACCAATCTTTTAAATCAGCAGCTTGTTTACTTTTAAAGCAACTACTATTCAACTTCTTCATATTTACCTATCACGTCTTCTCTCCTTCTTAACAGTGCTACTTGTGCCTGCCACCTTTTTTCTAGACAGTGAAAAATCTCATTAGATCATCATTCAATATAGGCAAATAGTGAAAACAAATATTTGGGAAACTGCTTTCAGTTATGGAAACTCTCGCTACTTTTATTATGAAAATTAGTTAATTAAAATATGTGACCTATTACTTTTAGTTTTTTTTTTTTTTTTTTTTTTTTTGATGGCAGCACTAAAATTGGCTCTTGGTCTAAGTTTTTCTTTTAATGCTATTTTATTGTTTGAATTTACAACTAATGTTTTAATGGCACCATCTAAGAAATAAAAAACTAAAAGTGGCAGATCACATACATGATTACTGAAAACTTTATTGAATATTTTAAATTATGATTTATTACAATCTGAACACACAAAGACTGCTCATATGAACATGCATTTCCTTTTAATAAATAAAATATAAAAAAGGGAGACATTAAAGTCATATATAAAGAAGATATTTTTAAAAAAATTCGTTTTTTCATTAAAAAAATTGGGAAGATCAAATTCACAGACCATACGACTTTTGACAGAAGAATATAAATACGAGACTTTAGAAAATAAAATTACATTAATCCAAAATGAAAATTTAAAATTATTAGACAGTAAATTTGAGCATTTTTTTAAATTATCTCATTTTAAGTAATGATTTGAAAAAATTTAGAATACAGGTTATACAGTTTTTTTTTTTTTTTCTCTTTCCTTCAGTAAGTTTGACAAAATTTCGAATTATGTCTTATTAGTTGAAAAAACACATACATATCAAACTGGAAGAGAAATACAAATTTAAAATTAAAATTAGGCAGAAAGAAAGGCGTTAAGCTAGTGAAGATTTTAAATAAAATTATACACTTTGAGACATAGTCAACTTCAGGAGCAAAAAGGTTTTGCAAAGTTGGGAGAAGCAACAGCCATTTTTATAGGGAATGGAATGCATGAAGCAAAGCAAAAATGAGTATGGTACTCTCTGAAGAAAATAATGAAACATGAAAAAACAAAGATACTAGAATTTTGAAAATGTTGGGGGAAACTTTATTGGAATTAATACTATTTACTTTGAAAGACAGTAAATAAAAGAAAGACAGCATTATATTTATTTTTGCTTTGCTCCACCCATTATTTTCCATACAAAATGATTGTCCCACCAAACTAACAGTTTTGTTCCCAAAAAGAAGATATTAATTCTCTGAAAACGACAAAATTTCATTCAAAATCTACAAGGAGCTGAGGCTGCTTTTTAGCCTAATTTGAAATATATATATATATATATTTCAAATTTCCATGGTCTCTTTATAAGTTTAAATCCCAGTAAAAGACAGTAACTTTTTATTATTTGCATTCAACTACTTTTAAGGGAAAAATATTACAAATTAATTACTGATATTTCTAGATAAAGCTGGAAAATGCTTTGCACAAGTTGACTTACAAATAAGCACATAAGACATATTTAGAATGTGTGGGAGGAGGAAGACAAAAAAACAATTATTACTCCCAGTTCATATTTTTAAGATATGTATTTCATCTTGCTGACAAGAAGTTTAACTTTGTTCTTCAACAGATTTTTAGACATTTTAAATTAGAACAAAAAAAGAAAAAAAAAAAAAATCTTAAGACTGATGTAAATTTTGAATAAATTTATCTAATCTTAAATCTACCCCAAACTGAAATTGCTTTCTTCTTCCAAATTTTAAATCCTACATGAACTTTCTCTCTTTCAACTGGATCTGTATATGTTTGAAATAAGTCTGTTTCTTTGCTATTCAGCATGACATGACTTCAGGAAATTCATAATTAATTTTGTCTTGAAATATTAAAATTATTAAAAGGGAAAAAAATACGCTAAGAAATGTACACAAAATAATAATCATTACTTCTCTTCTTATCTCATAAATCAGGAATCTAAAACAGAACCATCTCTTGGTTAAAGAATATATCACAAATGATCCTGTATGCAATAAACTGGGGACCTCAAACTTTCTTCGCCATATTGTTGTCACTAATGACAGATAAATTAAATTCACATGAGAGCAAATTATAAGTTTTCAAATGGTTTGGTTTATTTAATCATGGCAAAGCACACTACGGCTATCTGCCTAAGGGGAGGGATGCCTTTGTAGAGGACTTTCTAAGAGAAACTGGCTCGTATACATGTTACACATAGGGAAAACCCCGAAAACACCCATGCAGCCAGCCTGTTTGTGGGATTCGAACCCAGGAGGAAAAATTACTAGTGTTCAGCGACTTTACCGCTCTGCCGCAGTTCTCATTTTTATCCCATAACACTTAAGAGTTAAAATAACACATCGAATAACAATTATTGCAGGCAGTAAGGTAACAAAAATCAACGTAATATTCGTAAAATTGCTAGACTAGTTTCAAAGGTTTAAATACAGAACCTTTTTCAGTAGCAGAAGCACAAATGAGAAAGAGAAGCCTGTGTGCAGACAAAAACAATGAAAGGAAAGCAGTCAAGCTACTAACACTATCTACTGATGAAAAATTAAACCAGGTATGAAATAATTTCCTTAAAAGCTGAGAGTAAAGGAAGATTAAAATTGATATTAACTAGAGCTGAAAGATTTTTATGAAAGTGAAAAGTCTCCAGGAAATACAATTTTTTAATAGAATATGCTTTCGGAATGCTTTTAAAAGCTGAAAAATGAAAACTATGAAATTCCGATCAATAGTGGATTTATAAATTTCTTTCTACCCAACATGTGTCGCATGTTCCTAAGTGTCAAATTTAAGGCTGTCTTATTCTCTGACTAATACAAATTAATCCAAACTAGCAAGGAATCCTGTATGTAATACAGGCGTTTGTATACAAAATGGGATCTTTAAGTATGAAAGCATCTACCAACAGAAGGGAAGGAAAAAAAAAAGACTCTAAAGTTAAATTTCTATAAAATACGTGCAATTTTATAGCTCATTGATGGAAAGAAAGATATAACAGAATTCTCATAATCTTTTAAAATGAGAAAGTGCTTTTTGAAGCACTGAGAATTTAAGTGCTTAGTTAATAACGTTAAGTTTTTAAGTAGTTTACTACTTGACCAAATAATTGATTTTTAGAAGTTCTCAGAAAACGAAGGAATAAAATGAAGAATTAACTTCTGTTTAGACAGATGGCAAAATCTGAGGTATACTGGAAGGCAAACAGATGAAGATTTACAGTATACAACAGTACTTGTAAATCTCTAAAATTTGGGTATGTTGCATGTGACCAAGATGTTGAAGAATGAAAGGGAATTGGATGTCTCAAGTTCCAAAGTGAACTGAATAGCAGGATTAATGGAATTAATTATTAACGAATTTGACTGACCCTGGAATTCATTATTAACTATACTGCTTTTCAGTTATGAATTATGATACTGCTATTCAGTTTGCTATGAAACTTGACACATCAAATTCCTTTCTGCTCCTTGACATCTTGGTCACATGCAATATATTCAACTTCAGCACTACTGCATATCGTAAACCTTCATAAGTTTGCCTTCCACCACACTTTAAATCATGTATTTCGACTAAAAAGAGTTAGCTTCATTTTATTACTTTGTTTTTTCAGCACTTCCATTCTGCCCCTCCATGTCAGCTCTTGACCGCGAAGAAAACTACTTAAATGTAGTTGCTATTGATAGAGGCTTTTCACCTAATATTGTTAACCAAACAGTTAAAAAATTCTTATCTCAGCATATCAAAAAGCTCTTAATTTTTTTGTCAACCCTTTCTTTCCATCAATTTAGTCATAAAATTGCACATATTTTACAGAAATTCAACTTTTGCATCATTTTCTCTTCTATTAATTAAATTCACAGTTCTGTACTAAAAGACCCTATTATAGATATGAATTTCTGGCGTACATACAAGATTCCTTGCCAGTGTAGTTTAATTTACATTGGTCAAACTAAGAGAGCCCTAAAATTTAATGCTAAGGAACATGAAGCATATGTTAGGAAAAAAGATACCTAAATCCTCAGCTGCCCCATATTGTTAGTCAGAAAAATTGAATTTCTCATTTTTTAGCAGCTAAAACTATTCAAAAAAATTTTTTTTTTCCTGTTTGTGAATTAGATTTTTTTAGAGGTGTTTGACATTCACATAAGTTTTCCAAGTCTAATTAAGGATCACAATTCCAATCCATCTTTACCCTCAGCTTTTAAGAAAATAATAATTATTTTCAGTTTTCATCTATAGATGGCACCAGCAGCTTGACTAACTTCCTCTGATAGTTATTACTCAAGCACAAGAAGCTTCTCTTTTATCATTTGCCCTTCTGCAGCTTTCTCTGTTTAAACTTTCAAAACTAGTCCCAGAAATTTACAAATACTATGCTGATTTTTGTTCCCTTACTACCACTAATAACCACATAACAATCTTTAAAAAATAAGATAATGTTAAAAATTGGATAAGCTGGCAATGAATGAAAACTTATATAATTTTAAACCACATGGCATCTAACAGCATAATGAAGTTCATTGTAAGATATATAGACAATTTTTGCATTCTTTATTTTCCCCTTCCATTTTTTTTTCAAAATTTCCTTCTGTGTATTCTGTTAGAACAAAATGCTTCATACAAATATTTAGAATCCAAGCCGCACGTAAAGAAAGTTTGCCAGTGAAGTACCAAATTACCACAAAATACTAACTTTAATTTGTAATAGCTCTTAAATTTCCTTTTTAATTTAGTAATATCACTTTTCAATTCTAAAAGCAGTAACTGCTTACAAATAACCTCTTTAAGTTGCTATTTCAAAATTAAAACCAAGACATGATTCTTCCACAACACTAATAACACAGGCATCTTTATAACATTTCAGCCAATAACGATTCCAAATTTGCAAACTGAGACTTACAATTAATTAATCAAAATAAAACTAAAGCAGAAAAAAATATTTCTAACTTAGGCTTTCATTTAGTGTCTCTGTTGCTTTTCTACTGTTAATTTTCTATCACTTGCTTCCTGCATAAATTTATTTATTTATTTATTGCTACATAATTTTGGAGGTAAATTGTTGTTCTACGTAATAAAATAAAAAGGCGCAGGGCCTGTCGCATCGTACAGCAGCACCACAGGTCCGGGGTTCAATCCCCAGGCTGGGCAAGGTCAATTCAGCCTTTTATCCCTTGATTTCCATCCCTTGGGTAGATAAAATGAGTACCAAGTTAGCTTGGGGACTAAACACTGGGAGTCCTGTGACAAGTTGACCACTTGTTCAGGGCATATGCTTACACACCCCGGGGCCTACGGTCAAGAAAGCAGATTTCGGGGCACTGCTGGTCTTGGCCCACTAGGGCTGTTGCATCACTCAGTTTAGTTTAATAAAACAAAAAGCCAATTCTAGCTTCCGAGTGCATGCCATTTTTTCCCTGGGAAACAAATCCTTAAATGGAAGTTGAGACTATTACGAAATAAATACCCTCCTACCTACATGTTAAGGGCTTATTCTCCAGGTATATTAATCAATTTCTGAAAGTGGGTAAATTTTTCATTCTAATGCTAGTTCTTCTCAATGACCAAATGAAGTAACCAAATGAAGGGAATAAAAAGGATCATTTGTTACATTTTTTCCCCAAGCTAAGCCTTGGATTCGAGGGATATTTTTCATTACATTCCACTTGATAACTAGAATTATATTTGCAGGGAATCATGTTCAGAATGTTGGACTCTTGTCTCTGCTTTCACACCTACATATTCTCCATTAAAATTTTTTCCAGACTGTTACTGTTTATAGCATGTTCTCTATTCTATCAATAGATGAGAACACAGAAAGTGCTCATGCTTTACACATTTATTTTTTCTACTTGTGTGCTACAAAAAGAATAGTTTTTGTTTCTACCATCCTTTAAAGTATTGCATATTCAGACTTTAAATTAATATTAAATACTGTAGCTTTAAGAGTTTAAATTCAGTCACAGCTTGGTTGAGGTAGTACTATAAGGAAATCTTTTTTGGAAAGTTTTTCATTTTCTTAGTATTAAAAGTTTAAGGTTCGCATAACTGGGGACCACACATATTTTGAGTTTTGTTTAAATGACAATTTGATTTAGAAGTGAGAATTCTTTTATTCATTAATTTGTTATTACTTTTGAAAGTCGGATCTGCATTTAATGTATCTTAGACATATTTTGGTTTTTAGAGTAGTCAACTTTGCAGTAGTATTTTATTCATTTCCTCTTTTTTCCGAGTGATCGAATACTTAACAGAAAAATTCGGGATGCATTTGAGATTCAATCTTTCGGTTTTAAAGTTTTTATTGAACATTGTATTGAATTTTTTATCAGTTTCTGACCTCAAATGATTCAGAAGAGCGAAACAAATTTGAGATGCATTAAACGACTTTTCTGAAATTTTAATTCATTTTCCCCTGATGAGTTCTGAATTAGGGTTTCAGAGGTTTCAGACAAAGGAGTCAAAAAATTAATGAAATTTACAGAAAAATGAACATAACAGAAAAGGAATTCAATCAACTTCAACCCCATTTCATCAGAAGGAGGAACACTGAAATCAAACTCATATCTACAAAAAAATTATTAAAAATTTGGGACACTTTTCACCAATGAAGCCAAACTGGCAAACCTATACGTCACTATCGCAACGATTTTATTCATAATTTAGATTGTGTTCTAATGAAAGTGCTCTAAGTTTTTAATTACTTTTTGTGGATTTTAATTTTTTCGCTAAAGTTTTATAATTTCACTTATGTTTTAAATTCTTAGGATTATATGTTATCTGTTTAAAGATAAAATCAGAGAATTCTCTTTATTTAAGGTACAGGATTTTAATTAGAACTTAATTTGTTTTTTCCTTACTTTGGCGCAGGGACAATTTTCAGGTTTATAATTAGAATACACTAATTCTGGCTACATTGGCTGGTTCATTGGCTAATTCTGGCTACAGAAAAGCATGGATTTTTGTGGAGGAGAGATTTCAGTTGATTTCAGTGTTCCTTCTAATGATGAAGTGGCATTGAATTT
The DNA here is from genome assembly GCF_044657685.1 of Stegodyphus dumicola. NCBI lineage: Eukaryota > Metazoa > Arthropoda > Arachnida > Araneae > Eresidae > Stegodyphus > Stegodyphus dumicola. The sequence goes on along the minus strand of NC_140771.1, from coordinate 56,702,172 downwards.
TATTAAATTTCTCTTCTATGGTGTTCGTTTTTCTTTAAATTTCATTTCAATTTTTTTAATTGGAATATTGCTTGTTTCAAAAGTTTTGGTTTTAACAATTTTTTTTTATTTCTTTATTGCATTTATAGGATTATTTGAAAATTCTTAATTACGAATTTCAATTTTTGGTCCTTAGCAAAAAATTAGTTCTAAATTTCTTACTTTATGTCTTTACTGATAGTTTTTCAGCAGCTTAATACTAGGCATGTTTATATTTTGCTTTTTAAAAAAAATTTTTTTGTGTGTTATATATATAATATATTTTTTGATGGAGATATAAACTGGCAAGAAGCATGCAAATTCTTTAATGAATTAAATACCTGAAGAAATTGCAGCAGTGAAGAGTAAGGTTGGACGTGACAGAAGTAGAGGCCAAATTGTAATGCCTGAAGCATAATCTTTGGATTTGCATCATTAGCATTTTATGCAAGAATGATGCAAGGAGGATAAATTCTGATATGATGCAGTTTACAGAAAGCATTTATTATAACAATTTACAATTTTTAAGACAGAATGGAGAAATAATAAAATGGAGAGCTAACGACAACATAAATTATAATTAGAAGTTTGATTTACATATCTTTTAACTTATATATTTAACCGTGAAAGACCGAAATTGAAGAATGTCGACTTTCACCGGACAATATCAACATTCACCAAATACGTCGGTGAAAGATTGAATATTTCACTACATTCTTGTATATTCGGACCCTCGACGGTGTATGTCGACAATCACAGATAGGCTCTGGTGAAAGTCGAAAAGAGAGGTCATAAAGTGCCATAATAGTTTAAGTTGTTGCAATAAATAAGATTTGAATCACATAATTTAGTAAGTTTTTTATTACTGTTATTTTATTTTCTCATTTAGAACGTACTGTATAATTAAGTAAGTTTTTAACTTCTATTATTTTCCTTTCTCATTTTGAATGTATTTTGTGTTTTAGGTTCTCATGTTCTTAAGTTCTTATTTCAAGTCTCAAGTGCGTTTATTCGTGACTGAATTACGGAGAAGAAAATATAATATTGTTATATGTTCAACATTCACCATTAGTACATGGTGAATGTCGACATTGACTGGTGTAAGTCAGAAATAAGAGTATTTGGAAAATATTTCGGACATACACCAAGAGACTATGTGAATGTTGACATTCACCAGTGAAAGTCGACATTCTCCAGATTTCGGTGTTTCACCGTAACATATACACTCATTAATTAGTTCAAAGAATTCCAATACAAACAATGCTTATGTGCCTTACATGTACCACATTATAGTGAAAAATCCCATATGAGGATTATTAAACCAATTTCGCACAGTGAATTTTAATCGAAAATATTGCACTATCACATACTATACATTCTGAAGAAATGTTCTTTAATTTTCCTATTGTGAAACTAATGCTGTGCAATATAAACAACAAAAAGATCATGTTTAACATAAAAAATTACTAAAAATAAAATAGGTTGCAGACCAGAATTCCATTGAACTCAGTCTGATTTATCAAAAGCTTCGATAATACTGAAAAAGGAGTTTCAACAAAATGGCATCAGCAATATATTTTCATCTATTTGAGCTAATTCTTAACAGCGAATTTCTATAAGCATTTACTACTGAATGTTATTAAATCCAGTCAAAATCAAGGTTGAGGAGAATGACAAATAAATTCAATATGCTTTTACTATTTCACATTTCAACTACTTGAATGAAACAAATTCGACAAATTTAATTTTTAATAGGTTAAAGAAAACTAACTTCTCCCATATAAATTAATGATCTTCCGTTTCTCAATTTGTTTTACTTACAGGGGGAAATTTATATTCAGAAACCAAGATATGGGTGCGTACAAAGCTAAACAAAATAATATATTACTAAAAACTTACCGAAACAGAGCAACTTATCAATATTTTATGCAAGGTTAAATAAATTGAAATAATATAATTATAAATTGCAATTTCTATAAACTAAAAATATTTTTAAAAAAAATTTACATGAAACAAATGCATTTATTTCTTAGCAAAAACAACATTAACTAATAATTATTCTATGAATAATTCCATTGAATTACAATCTTTGTTGGCAACTAAAAAGTACATCTACAAATTATTTCATCACACAGGAATATTTTACGATTTTTCTGCAAATTATGAAATTTTATACATATTTTGACAACCCCAATAGCTAATTTTATGCTCATATACAGTGTGTTGTCTGGAAACATTTTCCCCATAAGGTAGCTATAGTAGTGCACACAGTTTTATTATATAAATTTTTTTAGAACACATTGTGGTACCTAAACAATGCATACTTTAAATAAAACTTACCAAAATAATCAAATGTTTACATAGGAATTTTATGGTGAAAAAACAAAGATTATTTTAAAATTTTTAATTCTGTAATGATAAAAGGGTTGCAGATGCACACAAAATGCCATGCCTGATGATTAAGAACAATAATAATAATAATAATAATATACTTCATAAAACTTTATCTGGGGATGATTCAATTCAAGTAGCAATGGAAACCAACAAAGTAATGATGACAAAAGCACCGAATAAAGCTGACCATCCTGTAACTGTATGTAAACTCACTCAGAGCTTAAATTCATAAAAAAACTATCAATAATGACCATTTGAAAAAGCTTTTTGTTTGGATTCCACATGAAATAAAAAATTTATTTAACATGTCCTCATATGCGATTTGTTTTTGAAGAAACAAAATGATCTATTTTGAATGGCAGACAATTAGTCATAAAAATAGATTTTTTACAATAACACTAAAAGCAAGAGATCATATCAAAGTATGATGAGGCAGCTCATACACTGGTGTATGAAATTAAGATAATTTTTCATATTTGATCTACGATCTCCAGAACAACTGAACATATTTTAAAAAAAGTTGGGGTGAACACAGGTTGATATAATACAAACAAAATAAACATTCAACAGTTATAATCGACACACATGTTCGTGTGTAACACTCATGGGAGTCTGAAGGTGTGAAACAGCGGTGGCAGAAGACACAAAAGAAATGTATTAATAGGGGATATGGTCCCCTCTTACAGCCATAAGGCCTCGCAATGTGATGTCATACTGGAAACAAAGCAGTTTATCAGTGCCTGTGGCAATTGGTCCCACTCATTCAGCAATGCTGTTTTCAGTTCCTGGATGATTCTTTGAGGGGGTTGCAAGTTGCAATTGCCCTCCCCGGAGCGTCCTAGATATGCTCTGTAGGGTTGAGTTCTGGAGACCTGACTGGCCTATCCATTCGGCAAATATCCTCACTCTCGAGAAATTCGTCGACCAGAAGAGCTCTATGTGCCCTCAAGTTATCATCTCTTAAGATGAACTTGGGGACCCCTGCACCCTGGAAAAGGCAAACATAGGGCTATACCTCACACCACTCACAGAGCTTCTGTCAAAGACATGGAGAGGTGTACGGCCATCCAACATGATGCCTGCCTAGATCATTACACCACCACTGTTATAATTGTTGATTTTGCGGATATTGGAGGGTAGGTAGCGGGTCCCTGGCTCTCTTCATATGAGAGTACGGCAAGAATTGGTGTTGAGGCTAAAACGGGACTCATCAGTGAATAGAACGGTAGCCCATTGCTCTGTACTCCAATCACTACGCTGCCTGCACCATGCTAATCGGACTCTCCTGTCCGTAGACGTGAGCAGGATGCAAACAGCTGATCTTCTGGCAAACAACCCTCTCTCATTCAGTCTTTTGGAAACAGTCACCCTTGTTACACGGGTTCCTGTGACTGCATACAGGTCCCGAGAGAGCTGAGAAGCTGTAGCCCTTCTGTTACGCCTCGCTAAAACGACAAAATAGCAATCTTCTCTAGCCGTCGTGGCTCTTGGACGACCTTGCCCACGCTTTCTCTCAATGGATCCAGTGTCCTGGAACTGTTTCCATAGGTTACACATGACGCTGAGCATTAAATTAAACTCTCTGCATATCTGGACTTGTGATTAGCTGCCTCTAGCCTTCCCACAATTTGCCACCTCCTTCCATCTTCCAAACGTTGGTGGTTACTCACTTTTACTGCTCTGATGTGAATTTAACCAACTGCTGTAAGATAACGCCGCCGAGGTGTGCTAGCGAACGCAATTCATCTACCCTCCAGACGCTTATAAAGCCTGTCTTTATGGTGGCTCCGCCTACACACACGTGTAGGCTTATGTATTTGCCGTACAAGATTTGCATTTTTATCTAGAAGCAGTGGTTTTTTTTCCCTTCAGTTCAGTTGCTTTCATGCAATTCGATAAAATATGCAAATTCTCTTAATTTATTTCACCAGTGTATAACATCAAAAGCAATTTATCAGAAGGTCATGTTATCTATTATGTAGTATTATAAGAAAACTGCCTGTTTTGAATATGTGGGAAAAGGATGAAAAATGCCATTTTAGTACATGCTTTCAATAAATAACAAAAGTGAAATATGCTTTACAACAGAAATATCTAGAATTGATGAATCATAAATAATATACTGTATTGCACTATAATGCCAAATCATATAAGTCTTCAGAAACTCCAGAAGCTAGATCTGTAGCATTTATTTCATGCTCTGCAAATCTCCACGTCAGATTTCAGATAAGCTACAACTCTGTCTTGAAAAAAATTTTTTTTTGAAGAAACTGATAAATTCTGTGAAATCATAAAGCTGTTTAGAAGATGGCTATTGACTATTAAACAAAACTGTCAACACTTAACTGATAAAAGCTACCTATTTTGATAAGAACTACATTTTAATTCGATAGAAACCGAAAATAGATTTCAGCCAATCCAACTGAAAAAAGAAAAGGTAGGTTACCTATAAGGGATACATAATTTAGGATTTATGCATATAATTTTAAATAATCTAAACATGCAAGAACAAAGAAATTATGAATTATACTAGGAAAAAAAGCTGAAGGGGAGAAAGTTAAACAAAAAATTTCTCAAATCTTAGATTTACAAAAACAAAAATGCAAATATTTGAATGGAGAAAAAATAAAACAACTTCTTTAATATCTAAATATATCTAATTTTGTTTACCTTTATGAAAATTATCTTTTTTTGAATGTCTTAATGCGAATGTCAACTGTAAATAAACTTAGAACAAAATAGACAAAAACTACCTTTTCATGAAATTTTCTTATTGCATCCTATTTTTTTTTTTTTTTTCCTTACAAAAAAATCTTTCATGTAAAATCTTCAGATATTTTCTGTAATACGACAAAACTTGTGAAATAATTTCCCAGGAAAGATATATATTTTGGCCTCAGTTAACACAGTTAAATGAGTTGTTTCCTGTAACAGTTTTCTTGATGTCTATCAAAAGTTCCTTAACATATGTCATTTTATTTTGTTCTTTGTTTACTGAAATAACCTCACAGATATATTTCTAATATTGAAAAAAACTTTTATTATAGCTAAAATAAACTAAAGATAAAGGCTTGTTTTTTTTTTTTTTTTTGCAGGAAGTTTGAAGTTAACAAATTAATCTCTCTAGAAAAAAAATTATTGGCATTGTCCTATAACAAGAAAGATCCAAATTTTCTTTCAAAATAAAATACTAAGAGAATTGATACTAACAAAAAGCATGACTATCATATGTATTAAACTACAAAATTCTTTTGTAAATACAGAATGTAGCTGAACAGTAACTGGTGTTTGTAGCATATGAAGGAAATTCAACATGAATGTTACTTAAAAATTAAGGTGTTATTTTGTAGTTCATTTCCAAGTTATGAGGTGCTATGCATCTGCAAAGTTATTAATTTTTAAGGCCCTTTAAATCACGCAGAGTTTGAGTAAAATCATCAAGTCGAAGGAAATATGCTTTACTAGCTAGTGAAAAAGATAACTATAAGTCTGGTTCATTAATTCCTAAACTTAATTCATGCTATATGCTTGTCTGCAGACAAAATATAAATAAGAAAGTAAGTAAATTATGATAATAAATGGAAAAAAAATTATGTTGATATTAATTTCAATAAAAATTTAATGACATTACTTATCCACCTCTTAGTAAATGCATTTCTTTTCTGCAAAATTTATTAAAATATAGTGAATCAGATTTCTCAGAAACTTTCAAAACTTTGTTTATTTCATGACTACTTCCATCCACATTATTACACATCTTTTAAGCTCAGTCTTTCCATTCCTAAGAATATTTAATCTGCTCAAAAGATGGAGATTAAATATTACTCACACCTGTCAATTAATTCATATGTTTACATAGAATACTTTTTGTTCCTGAGAAGAGATTTATGGCATCCCTTGAAGTACATAAAACCTCATTTTTACTAAAAATTACACCAAATTATAATAACATTTTGACAATAACTAATAAAATTTAAACACTTTGTATTCTACTAACAAAATCAAACCAAACAATATACATAGGTTAATTAATTAAAAATTTAATATGAATTGAAAAAATTAAAATATTATAGACATTTCATTAGTAAAATCAAAACAAAGTTTTAATTAATATAGAGATGAATTACAATAAACTAAAACTTAAAGGAACAAGTAGGGGGCGAATTTCAGCAAATTAGACTCAAGATATTATATGCATATACATGCATTTGAAGAAATACAGAAATTACTGCATACTTTAATACCGAATATTATTTTGATACATAAATATTGTAACATAGTTAAAATTAAGAAATTCATACTGCATGAATAAATTCATAAGTGCATTTTTTGATTCTGATGTTACAATAAATGAAATTTAAAAAAAGGGTGGAATGACATAAGCCATACACATCTGGTTAAAAAAACAGCTCATACTACTTTGAAAGTATTAATTATTAAAATGTATTTATGCCTTTAATATTTTCAATATTTCTTTTTTCTGAAGAAAATTTATCGAATTTCTTATAAAAGAACAAAGTGCACATCGTCAAGCAACTTTGTTTTGTTTCACTCAAAACTTTTGGTAACATTAGGTGAAAATCAAAAAATAATCTTTTAGACAGTACACAAAATTTATGGAAAATGACACTTTAAAGCTAGAGTTTATATTAAGTAAAATAAATAAAAATAATTATTTATAAATTATATATATTATATAAATTAATAGAATTAAATATTATTACATAAAAATAAAATTGTCAAGTTAAAAAAATCATACGTAATTACTTCTGTAGCTATCACAAATTATGCAAGAATTACACAGTGCTTCAGATTATTTCAGTATGTTTCAATTTTCTATTATTTTTTAGTTATGCCATCGCTACTGATTTCCATTATGAATACATTTATATAATAATTATCTTTCCATTAATACATAACAAAGTCCGAAATCTGGACGTCCATTATTCGGAATGATCTAAAATCCAGACTTCAAAGCCACAAACTTTTTTTTTTCCTTTATTAATGCTTTAACACATGCACATTTGATTTTTCCTTCCGTAATAAAACATGTGAAGATTTTAACTTAAAAATTCCGATTCTTAATTTCACTTAGGCACTAAATAAAATACCTTGTTATGGAAAAACAATCATGTAAGCATAAATTCGTGAGATTAATAATTTGGCTCCATAGCTGAGTATCTACTTGGCATACATCTGAAATCGAAACATTCACCTATTTTATATCCCTGATGCAGACCTGGTAAGTCATTATTATATTTTGCTTTCATCACTGCATGTTTATCAATATGTGACAGCTTCAGTAATAACTCATGCTGTAATATCTAAACTTTTTTTTATATTAGTAATTGAATACCAAGAGTATGGCAACCTTCAATGCTAACATTATGATTGGCGATGATTATAGATTTTTAAATGCTCTAAAAAATGTTGATGCGGAAAAATTCAACAAAAATTTCTTTTCATATGCTAAAAATAGATTTTGTTAATGAAACTCGTAGGCCAAAAGATTACATGTAGTTCTATTTTAATTAAGTATAACTGATATGTTATTCACCATAAACCCAGAAGTGGCAGCAAATTATGGCCACACCGGACGGCAGAATTTAGGGAAGACACAATTTTTCAAATTTGGGGAAGCATTGAGTAGCAAAATTAATGGATGATAAGTTTTTATGATTTAGGGAAAGCATTGGGATCCAAAGTTTAGGGACGGTGAAAATTTAGAACTTTGGAAAGCGCTTTGTAGCAGAATTTAGGACCCTTCGAGATTACATCAGGCGGTAAGATATCTAGCGCCGGCTCTTGATAAGCCTTAAGGATATGGGCAAATTTATTTATTCAAAACTCGGATAAGCCTCAAGCATGTGCAAAAAATAGACATAAGTATAATAAATAACTAAATTAATACAATTCAGGATTAACTGCTTCATTGCACAATAGAAGCAAGACAAAATTTAGCTGGAAGACTTGTCTTTCATCGCCAATCTTGTGTGTGTGATTATGGCAAAGCCTCGAGGGCTATCTGCCTAAGGGGAGGAATGCCTTCGTGGAGGGCTTTCTAAGGGAAACTAGCTTGTATACACGTTACACATGGAGAAAACACCCATGCAGCCAGCCCGTTCACGGGATTCGAACCTTTGACTGAACTACCAGTGTTCAGTGACTTTACCGCTCAGCTGCTGGTAGGCCCCGCCAATTTTGTGATACCCAGCCGATAATGTATAATAGACGTTATTTAGATAGGCTAAAATTATCATTACTGATTCTAAGGCATTTCAATTAATGTAGCAGACTGCGCTGTTCCTTGATCTTCTAATTTGATTAAGCTTATTTTTGGCAAACTGTTATTATTATGGCAATTTTATAAAAACTAAGCTTGAACTTTCGATTATGTCAAAAAGAGTTTCTAATTCTGGAGTTGTCAAAGGATCTACAAAGCGAAACCATGTTTTGATGTCCATGGAACAAAAAATTGAATTGCTGCCAAAAAAAAAAAAAAAAAAAAAAAAAAAGGATAAAGCCATATCAGTCTCAAAATTATGTGAGAAGTATGGCATTGGAAAGTCCACTGTATATGACACAAGAAAGAAGAAAAAGGAACTTTCTGAATTTTTTGTAGAATCATCTTAAACAACTTACATTGAAAGAAATGTTTAATAAAGTAAACAAATAAATATTAAGCTTTTTTTTTTGTAAATTTTGATACCCCTTAGATCACAATTGTTCTTTATTTCATAAATTATGATTTCATATTTTTAATTGTATATAATCTGCATGCCATCTTACCAGATTTAAATTAATGATCTATTATCCGGAAAAATCCCAAATCCGGAATTGCCGAAGCACCGACCAGTCCGGATTTCGGACTTTGTACTGTATAAGAAAATTACTTGGGTGATTTTTTTAAGACACAAAAAATATTAATGTATAGACATCTTCCACTACATGCTATTATCATAAAATAAATTTTTGTACTTACGTATTTTTCTATCAACCCTTTTTGACAACTAAATGTTGGCAAATACCACAATTTTGCTCTAATAACAGATAAAAGCAGAATAACAACAGAATCATAAGAACATTGCTTCAACTTTAGATAACTTCGATCCTTAAAAAAACCAATTTAGTTTTTCTAAGAGATAAAAGTTAACTGTTATTTCTATTTTCTAATCTTCCCTATTGAAGGAAATGGTTAAAATTTGGGACCTGCCTTCTACAGAGCAGTCAGCACTGAAAGTATTTTAATAGTTAGAGCACTGGTTTTGGTGGTATGCATACTCAAAATGTAGAAATATTGTGGGGATCAGCAAACAAGGCCTAAAAGACACCATGAAATCATGCAACATCACTTAGATTCACATTTAATTTTATGTATTACTGAGTTCACATAGAAGCTGAAAATTCTTTCGTTATTTTAAATGCCATAAGGGATTTTTAGCCATCAGAATGAGATTAGTTTTAATGGATTTGTCACATAACTTAAAAATCAGAGTTAGTAATTCTGCATTTTTTAACTTCCTAATACAGTCAAAAGTTTTTAATCCGGACTCGTCGGGACTTCGGCGAATCCGGATTATCGATTTTTCCAGATTATAGATCATCAGTTTAAATCTGGTAAGATGGCATGCAGAAGTTATAAAATTAAAAATATGAAACCGTAATTTATGAAATAAAGAACAATTATGATCTAAAGGATATCAAAATTTAAAAAAAAAAAAAAAAAAAAAAAAAAAAAAGCTTAATATTTATTTGTCTTTTTTATTAAACATTTCTTTCAATGTAAGTTGTTTAAGTTTTGCTTCGTTTCATGTGATAATACTTTCTCTTTAATTCTATAAACAGACATAATTTCTTGTTCAGTTACAAAGTTCCGCTGTTCAAGTCCTATAATTGCTGTGTCGAGAATACCGACTAATTTGTCAATCGAAATTTTTTCGTTTTCAATAACCTCTGTGTCACTTTCTTCACTATCGGAAGCGAATTATAATGAGGAGGAATTTGATTTAAATCATATCAAAGACGGAGTACATCGAGATAAAATACTACATTTAGTAAGGAATTATAAGACAAATAAAATAAAAACATCTGCCCTGAAGATAAGGATAGTGCTGACAGATCAACTTCCAATTCATTGCGCGCCGTGTCGTTACCCTTCCCCCGCAGAGCAGCGTGAAATTGATAAACATATTTCGGAATGATTAGATAATCAAAGGATATGCCTTTATCCACTTTTTGCAGCAATTCCACTTTTGGTTTAATGGACTTCGAAACATACTTTCGCTTTGTAGATCCTTTACATATTAGTAAATATATATCCGAAATTCTATTTGACATAATCGAAAGTTCAAGCTTACTTTTATAAAATTGCTGTAACAGTCTGCAAAAAATAATAAGCCGGATTCAATTCGAAGATTAAGGAACAACGCAATCTGCAACATTACCTAAATTAGATAATTTCAGGTTAGCTTATACCGTCCGCTATACATTAAACGCGCTCGCGTAAACGTATTATGCGCATGCGCACAAGCATATTCGCAGCCGTAAAGGTCTTACGCGCATGCGTCAAAGCGACGCATGCGCAGAAAGTTTGTAGATTTGAGGTCCGGATTATAGATCATTCCAGATTATGGGTGTCCGAATTAAAGACTTTTGACTGTATATAAAATTACATAATTAGTACAGCATTTTTTACATTGCTATCTATTCTGTTTCTTTGATATTTGCTATTTTTTAAACATTTCTCAGTTTATAAATATAGATCATTAATTGTAACATAATTTTTCTGAATATATAAAGCTATGATTGAACATATTATAAGTGTTAGAATGTTGTGATTTGAAATATTTATCTTCAATGAATATGAAAGCGTATAAATATCATTAATTTCAATAAACATAGGGGTATGCTTCTGCTTAAGGCAAAAAAATATCTACGTAATGCTCTACTTAGTTAGAGTCAGCATTGCAATATATGTTTTAAAAATTCCTCAGTGTAACCTCAAAAATATGTATTGATATTTATAATCATAAAAACACATAATTTCTAGACCTTTCACCAGAAAACGTTGAGGCATTATTTCCAATTCAATCAGTTCTTATGATTCAGAGAACATAAAGAGATACAGTCAAAAGTCGTTAATCCGGACTTCGGCGATTCCGGATTATAGATCATCAGTTTAAATCTGGTAAGATGGCATGCAGAAATTACAAAATTAAAAATATGAAACCGTAATTTATGAAATAAAGAACAATTATGATCTAAAGGGTATCAAAATTTACAAAAAGAAAAAGCTTAATATTTATTTGTTTATTTTATTAAACATTTCCTTCAATGTAAGTTGCTTCGTTTCATGTGATAATACTTTCTCTTTAATTCTATTAAACAGACATAATTTCTTGTTTAGTTACAAAGTTCCGCTGTTCAAGTCCTATAATTGCTGTGTTGAGAATACCGACTAATTTGTCAATCGAAATTTTTTTGTTTTCAATAACCTCTGGGTCACTTTCTTCACTATCGGAAGCGAATTATAATGACGAGGAACTTGATTTAAATCATATCAAAGACGAAGTATATCGAGATGAAATACTACACTTAGTACGGAATTATAAACCAAATAAAATAAAAACATCTGTTCTGAAGATAAGGATAGTGCTGACAGATCAACTTCCAATCCGCAGCGTGAAATTGATAAACAGATTTCGGATTTCAAAACATACTTTCGCTTTGTAGATACAAATTACATATTAGTAAATATATATTGGAAATTCTATTTGACATAATCTTTCTAATCTATCATAATCTAATAATGACGTTTCTGCCCCCCCCCTCTGCCGCAGAAATTGATAAACAGATTTCGGATTTCAAAACATACTTTCGCTTTGTAGTAAATATATATCGGAAATTCTATTTGACATAATCGAAAGTTCAAGCTTACTTTTATAAAATTGCTCTAACAGTCTGCAAAAAATAATAAGCCGGATCCAATTCGAAGATTAAGGAACAACGCAATCTGCAACATTAACTGAATTAGATAACTTTAGCTTAGCGTATAACTCCGTTACACATTAAACGCGCATGCGCACAAACATATTCGCAGCTGTAAGGATCTTATGCGCTCTCGTAAACGCCTGTGCGCATGCGTGAACGCGACGCATGCGCAGAAAGTTTGTAGCTTTGAGGTCCGGATTATGGGTGTCCGAATTAACGACTTTTGACTGTATAATGATAATTCACAATTATCTTAAACAGTGATTCTTGCCAGAAAATTTTCAGGTGTAGGAAATCACAACAACTTTGGTAAGAAATCTTAAGCCCCTGCCAGAAAAGGATTCAGAGATTTCACCAAACAGGATCTCTATCACTTTTCATAGTCGAAGAAAAATACGCAAGTACCAAAAATTTTCTTTCCTGAAGATTTTAATTATGTTTATAAACTGCACATCACCATTATAACACACAGATAAGAAAATTTTATTGTAAACATCTGTCCAGCTTAAAACATAAAAATTATATTTAACAACGAATAAAAGAAAATTTATTGTAAGTGCATCACACAAAGCAGTAATCATTTCACAGAAGTGCAAATACAAGTCTAAAAATTAATTCAAAAATGATTCAATAGTTTATGTATGTGGAAAAATGTTTACTCATACACTAGCTTAAAAAAATACACACATGCTTTATTTTACTAAATTTAAATAATTTACATTCAGGCATCCTAACTCTGGATGGCCATATTTAGAGTATAAGTTACAAATCTTTAACGTGCTGAGGTAATAATTTTGTTCCTTTTGGAAATCTAGATGTCAGTTTATTCTGTTTCAGATTATCTACTCATTCTGTATATCTACTGATATATGAAGGATGTTCCAATACAGAATAATTTTTCTCCTTGTATGGGTATAACGATTGTGGCACGATGCAAATTGGTGGCGAAAACCCAGTACTAACCAGAAGCACGCTCTTGGTCTAAACCGAGTCACCTTTCCTCCGGCTGCTCAAAGCAGCAGCCAACTGTTATAATTAAATTATAATCCTTACTAACTTTGTTGTCCATTTAAACAGCATTATTATGCATTAAAAAATAAATATTGTTCCGTTTCTACTTGATTCTTATGAATTCATATACAGTCCATTAACATAAGCTATCACTAAGAAATATTTAAAAATAATCAACACCTACTGAAATCTATATCTAAGTCCCCAGAACAAGTTTCAGATTCATTAAAGTTTAAAGATAATTGTCATAAAACAAAATCTTTGCTGTAGATGCCACCAAAACACACAAAATCAATTTATATACGAGGGTTGGAACTTTAATAGTGGCAATTATTTATTTACAAGGAATACAAAAGTGATTCATGTCACCATGTTTTACAGTCCTTCAATATAGTCGCCAGCATTGTGTACAACCCCTTTCCAACGATGTGGAAGTCGCAGAATACCTGTAGCAATGCCTGTTTTGTTGATAGTTTGAATGGACCGGTCTACTGCCGCAAGAATCTTAGGAATAGTTTGGAAGTGAGTGCCACGAAGTGGTTCCTTCATCTTAGGAATTAAGTCATAGTCACAAGGGCTTAGATCTGGGGAGTATGGTGGATGGTAAAGCACTTCCCAGCCCCAACGCTTGAACAAATCAGTCACAGCTTGCGCTGCATGCGGCCGAGCATTGTCATGCAAAATGAGCGGAGCGTTCTGCAGAAAGTGTCGCCGTCCTTTTCTCAAAGCTGGTCGGAGATTGTGCTCCAAGAATGAGCAGTAATACTGCACAGTGACGGTCTGCTGTGGGGGAACGGTATGCGTTAGGATGACACCATCACAGTCGTACACAAGAATCACCATAACTTTCACATTGCTGGGGTTCCGACGAAATTTCGAATGTCGTGGTGACCCGTGATGGCGACATTCGTTTGATTGGCGTTTCAGTTCTGGCTGGTACGATCAGGCACAAGTCTCATCCAGCGTAATGATACGGCGCAAAAAAGCATCTCCTTCGCGCTCACAGCGCTCCAGGTGGGTTTGGGCAGCATCGTATCGTAGCCATTTCTGCATTTCCGTAAATTGATGTGGAACCCATCATGAAGCAATTTTCTCATGGACAGGCGTTCCTTCAGAATGTTCAGCACAGTCGTATGTGCTAAACCTGTTTGTCCATCCAGCTGACGAATCGTTTGGCGGCGATCACTGTCCATTAGTGCGGCAACATCTTGCACGCCTGCATCGCTGACACTTGGACAACCTGGCCGCAGCATGTCTGCCACGTTTTGACGTCCTTCATTTAATGCTTTCACCCATCTTGCTACGGTTCTGTAAGGCAATGCAGATTTCCCGCAAGCCTCTTGAAGCCCTTGATGACACTGTCATGCTGTACAATCTCTGGTACATTGAATTTTTATCCAACATCGTTGTTCTAGTTTTGAAAACATCCTGACAACACTTACTTTAGACCGCGAGCTAATACAAGGATCCGTTCTTCGTGTCACTCCGCAAGCGCGTGACGTAGGCAGGACGAGTCTTTTTGCTGAGAGGTAAGGTAGGTATGTAGTTTACGTGTGGTATATGCGATATTCTTTGGTTTTGTTGCGTAGCGTTTTTTCAGCTGTGTTGCCACTATTAAAGTTCCAACCCTCGTACAACTCATCTGTATCACGGTTACAACCAACTTCAAATTCTATTTGAAAACTGACATTAACTTCAATGGTATCATAACCACTGAAATTTAGATCAAGATCACTGCTTTGATCCTCATCAAAATTTAATTTAAAATTAGACAAAACAGTAGACTTATTTTGATGTAGATTTTGTATTAAACTATCGATTTCAAAGGCAATCAAACACAGATACCTCTCTCAGGTAAAAAAAAAAAAAAAAAATCTTCAAAATGGAAATGAATGACCATATTTGTATCAAAACAAAGGACAGTGCAAAGCAAACATATTGCACTCTGTCAAGAAAGAAGTAATGAAGCGCAAAAAACCATACTAGAATTTTAAAACATTACAATGAATTGGGTTAGAATTAATGTCATTAACTAGGAAGATATACTTTTGTGAGTGTAAAAAGTTCGAAGGAAAAACGGAAAAAAAATTCACGGAACAAAAGTACAAATTTTGATTAAGTTTCCAACTAAGATTAACTATCAAAGATTTATTTATTTATCCTTTTTAGACACAAGATTTGTGTTCCTTGATGCAAATTTTAACTCTCTTTTAGTTTGGCCAAATCACTGCAAACTACATTGACAAAATTACTATAAATTCCCTAAGAATTAAAGTCAGAGAGTAAATCTTTAATAATCGAACAATGAATGGTACTACACCATGAATAATATTACATGTAAACAGGTTCGTAATGGACTGAATGGCAGACAGAACCAATGATAGCTTCATAAGATTTATCTTCTCAAAAGAAATACTTTACAGCTCTGGAACTTTTCACAAAAGTACTGATACAGCTCTTTCAGTGTGACAATCAGTATTTATCACTTCAAACTACTAAAAACAAACAACAATGTAATGCAAACCATATCTAAAGAGTGAAGCTCAAATAGATATCTCTCAATACTCCTAAGTAAAAACTGAGAACCGAAGCTCTCTCTGATCTTAAGTAGTCCCCCCTTCTTGAACACTGTTGAAAAATTTCCAGTACCTTCAATTTCTTGAAATTGCTGAAAGACATGCAAAAGTACATACAGCAGGATATGGTTAAACAGTTCCTGTTACATATATAGCTTAGACTGGTTACAGTTATACAGGAATGGTATAGGGACAAAATCTTACCAAGTTTGAAAACACCTAAATGATAAATAGCTTTGTCCTCGTAATCTTATTTTTCAGCACAGCCATGGAAATGGAATGATGACAAGATTATTAATATTTTTAACAGTGGAATGTCTTTTTAATGACAAGTTTTTTAAAAGCTTTATCAATGGTCATACGAGAAAATCCTCAGTCAATGGCAAATGATTTCAAGTAACTGAATTCATTGAAAAATGAAGATTCTAAAGAACAAATTTTGAAAGTGTGATATACACAAGAAGCCCATTTCTGGCTTAGCATGAAGACAAGAATCAACATAGAAGGGCCGTTAAGAAAAAAAGGTTTATGGTAAGCACTAGTGTTGAAATAAAGTTCACTGCACACAATCCTTTGAAGTCACTATTAAACCTAAAGTTATTTTTCTTCAGTGGCTGAGTTAAGGCTCTGTTTGATGTCTAATTACTGTTTACTAATGTTCTAATTCAATAAGCATTAAAATGTCTTGAAACCAGACTCTCAGAATTGCATATCGCATTTACTACAAATGAATAGTCCTTTTCTGCCACTAAAGTTTCTTTCACTCTCTCTTCACTTTATGTGTCAAAATAATTATTACTAAACTGAAGAATTTGCTATGGCTAATTCTCTTAGAACAGTACTTGTTGACATTTATAAGTGTTATTCTGAGATCAAAATAAATGAAAAAGCAGCTTTTCTATTCCCTTCCTGGATTTGCTTTGCAGATGACATATTCATACCTTTTGACCGTGATGCAGCCATCCAGCCATTTTTGAAACTGAATGTGATTACACTCTTCCTTTACTTGACATTCGAATTTAGTCATAATGAATTTGATTTCTGCACCACTGCTTACTGAAAATCTTTCTGTTTGCCTCATGATACTAAATCCCGTCATCCTCCTAAGTAAAAAAAGACTTTCCACTTTTATATATAGTGCATGCTCAAAGTTTGTTCTCCAGAATCTTTGCTTTCTAATGAACTCAATTATTTGAAATCAGCTGTCACTTACAGAAGATTTTCTCCCATACTCGTTGGTAAAGCTTTTATAAAATTTTCGTCTTGCCTTCAAAGATATCCAGCTGTCAAAAGTAACATTAGCAACTTTACTGTTATCCGATTTCGTCCTTCGGTCAGTTATAAAACTGTACATAACTTCCAGAAGTTCAACATTCAGGTCATTTTATCACCTATCAATAAGATTCATTGTTTGATTCTTAAAGATTCCATCTCATCATCCCTTCTTAAAAAAAAAAAAAAAAAAAAATTGATTTTAATTCTCAGGGAGTTGATTACATAGTCTGTCGGTGTGGTTTGCAATACAGTCAAAAGTCGTTAATTCGGACACCCATAATCCGGAATGATCTATAATCCGGACCTCAAAGCTACAAACTTTCTGCTCATGCGTCGCGTTGACTCGTGCACGTAAGACCTTTAAGGCAGAGAAAATGCGTGTGTGCATGCGCAAAATCTGTTTACGAATGCATGTTTAATGTATAATGGACGGTATAAGCTAAGCCAAAATTATCTAATTCAGTTAATGTTGTAGATTGTGTTGTTCCTTAATCTTTGAATTGGATCCGGCTTATTATTTTTTGCAGACTGTTAGAGCAATTTTATAAAAGTAAGCTTGAACTTTCGATTATGTCAAATAGAATTTCGGATATATATTTACTAATATGTAAAGGATCTACAAAGCAAAAGTATGTTTCGAAGTCCATTAAACCAAAAGTGGAATTGCTGCAAAAAATGGATAAAGGCATATCCTTTGTTTATCTAACCATTCCGAAATCTGTTTATCAATTTCACGCTGCTCTGCGTGTGTGTGTGGGGGGGGTGAACGTCATGGCGCACAGTGAACTGGAAGTTGATCTGTCAGCACAATCCTTATCTTCAGGGCAGATGTTTTTATTTTATTTGGCTTATAATTCCTCACTAAATGTAGTATTTCATCTCGATGTACTCCGTCTTTGATATGATTTAAATCAAATTTCTTGTCATTATAATTCGCTTCCGATAGCGAAGAAAGTGACACAGAGGTTATTGAAAACAAAAAAATTTGGATTGACAAATTACTCGGTATTCTCGACACAGCAATTATAGGACTTGAACAGCGGAACTTTGTAACTGAACAAGAAATTATGTCTGTTTATAGAATTAAAGAGAAAGTATTATCACATAAAAAATGAAACATTTCATATTTTTAATTTTATAATTTCTGCATGCCATCTTACCAGATTTAAACTGATGATCTATAATCCGGAAAAATCGATAATCTGGAATCGCCGAAGTCCCGACGAGTCCGGGTTAACGACTTTTGACTGTATATCAACCAAACTACATCAGCGATAAAAATTTTACTTCAAGAAACACATATTTTATGCCTAAAAAGGAAAAATAAATGAATCATCAATAGCCAATCATAGAAACTTAATGATAATTTTGATTTGGGTTCAGCCAAAACTATCCACAAAGCTTCTTTAGTTGGTGAACAGGATTTCCTTGAAGCTTTTCACATTTACAAAAATTTATCTTCTTAATGATATCAATTCCAGTTTATTCCTTCTGAATGTTTTTAGAATTCTAATGTCTTAGGTTTTCACCTTTTATTACTATTTTCTTTTAAACACAGTGACATGTTCATTTTTGCTTTGTTTTATCCATTCCTTCAATATAAATAAGGTCTTTATTCATTCAATTTTTCAGAATATTTTTCACTCCTGAACAAGAGTGGCATGCCCCTGATTGCCCTTGAAACTGACAGAATTTTATTCAAAAGCCATGCCAAAATAAGGTTATTGTTTTGCCCAATTTTAAATTTCAGATTCGCATAATTTTCTTCCAATTTGCACTAAAATACAAATCAAGATCATCCACTTTCATTATCATCTTATCTATCTTCAGCATCAAAATATCTTAATTTATAACTCAGTCGTATTTCACGGCTGTAGTTCTTTCTGCTTTAGCTACATAATATTAAAGCAATTCATAAAAGCATCGTTTTATCCAGTTTCTAATTATATTGTAACCAATTCACCCTTTAAATGCAAGAATCATAAATAATGATGACTAAACTAAGTGTGTGTGTGTATTTAATTATAGCAAAGCACACTAGGTCTATCTGCCTAAGAGGAGGGATGCCTTTGCGGAGGACTTTCTAAGAGAAACTGGCTCGTATACACATTTCACATGGGGAAAACCATGAAAACGCCCATGCAGCCAGCCCGTTCGCGGGATTCGAACCTCGGACCGAACTACCAGTGTTCAGCGACTTTATCGCTCGGCCGCTGGTGGGCCCTGACTAAACTAAGATTCGTTGAAATTGCATCACAGCATGCATATATATATATAGTACCATATTTACTCAGATATTCTCTCCTTTTTCTTACTAGTTTTACAACTTGAAAGCCAGGAGGGGAGAAAATATACTGTGAATACTATTTCTTACAATATGACTTTAATGTGCTATGTTTATTATGAAATAATAAACATAGCACATTAAAAAGTACATATATAAAGATACATCAATATTATACAGTCAAAAGTCGTTAATTCAGACACCCATAACCCAGAATAATCTATAATCTGGACCTCAAAGCTTAAAACTTTCCGCGCATGCGCCACATTGACGCATGCGCGTAAGACCTTTACGACTGCGTATATGCGTGTGCACAAGCGCAGAATACGTTTTCGCATGCGCGTTTAATGTATAACGGACGGTATAAGCTAAAATTATCTATCTATTTCAGTTAATGTTGATGATTGCATTGTTCCTTAATCTTCGAATTGGATCCGGCTTATTATTTTTTGGAGACTGTAAGAGCAATTTTATAAAAGTAAGCTTGAACTTTCGATTATGTCAAATAGAATTTCCGATGCCGGAGCTCCCAAAGGATCTACAAAACGAAAGTATGTTTCGATGTCCATCAAACAAAAAGTGGAATTGCTCCAAAAAATGGATAAAGGCATATCCTTTGTTTATCTAACCATTCCGAAATCTGTTTATCAATTTCACGCTGCTCTGCGTGTGTGTGGGGGGGGGGGGAACGTCACTGCGCACAGTGAACTGGAAGTTGATCTGTCAGCACTATCCTTATCTTCAGGGCAGATGTTTTTATTTTATGCGGCTTATAATTCCTTATTAAATGTAGTATTTCATCTTGATGTACTCCGTCTTTGATATGATTTAAATCAAATTCCTCGTCATTATAAATATCATGAATACAAATCAAATAGTTTTCTGGTTGCAATTTTCTAATTATGGCTATGCATAATGTATGTTTTACGCATGCGCACGTTGAAAGACATGTTTAATAAAGTAAACAAATAAATATTAAGCTTTTTTTTGTAAATTTTGATACCCTTTAGATCATAATTGCTCATTATTTTATAAATAACAGTTTCATATTTTTAATTTTATAATTTCTGCATGCCATCTTACCAGATTTAAAATGAAGATCTATAATCCGGAAAAATTGATAATTCGGAATCTCCGAAGTCCCGACGAGTCCGGATCAAAGACTTTTGTCTGTATTATACATTTCAGAGAACTGTCAATTTCAGTAATACTCTTTTTACTTGCACAAAATACTTTCCTATCTGTACATATATGTTTTACATTGTTAGGATAAATCAAAAGCTTTTACATAATATGTTGAAAAAACTAGGAGGAAAAATATGTGAGTAGACACAGTATATATACAGGGTATCCTGTAAATATTGCAACGAACTTCTGGGAGAGGTAGGGCACATTATAAGGATTAAGAATTGCATAGGAACCCATGCCCAAAAACATCACTGTACGCCGCCAGGGATGTGCCAGTGGAAAGTGAGGATTGGGGTTAGCGGTACGCATCATATGAAGAGCATGGAATGCTATATGAAAATACAGAGCTTGCAGACATGCACTTAGTGTACGTCACAGCTGGCGTAATGGCAAACTACACATCCAGTTCCTCGATGTTAAATGAATTTCATGTACTGCGCATGCCCAGAAGAGAATTGGGCGCAATTACCACTTTGGTATAGTTTTAAAAGAAGAGAAATACGGTGTGTTGTTGATATTCTGTTATCTGAGCATAAACACTTCGAGATTTTGAAACTTATTATGTTGCGAGTTGCTTAATTACTTAAAGTGTAAATATCGATTGTAAATTACGCAAATTTTCATTTAAGAATGATTACGAAACTGTGAACATTACAAGATATATTAGCTGAATCTTTTTTGATTATACTTCTGAGGAATAAAAGCAATTGCAAATTTACTATACATTCCATTCGTATATACTTTAACAAATTAAGGAATAAATCCAGTTTAAATTACTGAATTAAAGTCGAGGAAATTATTATAAATAACAGATTAAACATAACATTTATGAACAAAATAAACCAAAATGAACAAAACAGAAGCAAATGCATTAAGCACAAACAAATTTGGGCAATATTACAATTGTAAACAGTTGATAAGACCTACATGATGCGCAGGCTTGTGAAGGGTTGCTTATGCCCCCTTAGTCGGCAGTATTTCTTCTCACGCCAACGGTAAACCACTGAGCATGCACAGGATGTGAAATTCGTTAACATTGATCAACTCAATGTGCAGTTTGCCATTACGCTCACAGCTTAGGGTAATGGACCAGCCACTGCACACATTTATCGAGAATGTTTCTCCAACAAACATCAACCCCACCAGTTTGTTTGCACATCTGCATCAAAATTTGTGTGACTACGGGTCATTTGTGCAACTTCTCAATTAAGAACATCTTGTACCAGTGTCCAACGTATCTTGAATGCAGAGTCCTTTCCCACTTTTCATCTCCAAAGGGTTCAGTTACTGCTCCTGGATGACCATCCTGAACGTGTGCGTTTCGCATAGTGGTTTCTGCAAGAAAGTGCACGTGATGTTAACTTCCCAGCTTATGTGTTGTTCACGGATGAGACTATATTCAACAGGGATGGTGTATTTAATCAACCACAGTCAGCATTTGTGGGCTCAAGAAAAACCCCTAGGGTGTGCGGAACTATGCTGCACGACACTTCAAAGTTATTGTGAGGGCACCTGCTTATTTTAGACTGGATGTTCGTAGCCATTTTAACAGATCATTCCCGCATAGATGGATTGAGCATGGTGGACCAATTTCCTGCCCTACCCACACTCAATGGAATTATCGAGCGTTGACTTCTTTTTGTGGGGACCCATCAAATGTGTCGTGTATCACGATCATGTTGTGCCTGAAATGGATCTTGTGGCAAGACTCACCTGCACAGCTGCTACAACCAAACTCCCGGCGTGTTTGAACATATCTGGCAATCAGTGGTCCGTTGTGTCTGATGGTGCAAACTTCAAGTATCTGTTGTAATATTCAAGCTGTCATATACCATTTGTATTCATGTCATTCATGTTTCAAATTTATCACTCTCTTGTTTCCTTTCCCATCTTTTACCTCCGCTGCCACTTACCAGACATTTCCTACATGGGTTCCTATCTAATTCTTAATCCTTATAATGTGCCCTACCTTCCCCAGAAGTTTGTTGTAACATTTATGGGACACCCTGCATATCATAAACGAGAAATCATCTCCCAGAACTGCAACACACAACTAAAAATTGTTGAAGTTATTTATGCTGCAAAAGAAAAACAAGGTACTGTAATTTTTTTTTATTTTATGTATTTGTTTGGCAATATCTCAGAATGTACTTCAACTTCTACTTTGAGAAGCTCAGTTGAGTGATTTGTTGTTGACTTTGTCATGTAACTTAACTTTCATTAAAAGCATGGATTAGAAAAAACGTTTAGTAAGATTCTTAGTCAGTTTTAGCATATTTAATCTTAAAATGCAATAGGTTATGGGTTTTACAAATGCTACATGCGCAAAAATGATAGTAGAGTTTTATTTTTAATGCAGAAGTTTTTATAATGTCAAGAGACTAGCGTTAACCCTAACCACACGGTCGGCAAGAACCACAAAGTTTTTTTCCCTCATTATTCAAGTCCTGAAATCATATTTTGTTTAAAGAAAGCCCTAGAGGGAAGTATTTGATTGAAGTGGACTAAATATTCAAGTGTTTATCTTTTTTTTTTCGTCAAAAGTGAAAAACGTTATAGAAACGCTAAGAATAGATAATGGAGGTAGAAAAGTTGCAGTTGAAGCCATTAAGTGGATAATCGGATTGGCTGAGGTGGAAGTATAGAATCAAGCTCGCTTTAAACTACTATAACGACTCCTTGGAAGTTGTTGAAGGAAAAATAGTTAAACCAGATCATCCACCTGAAGGAGCTGTTAAAGCAGCTTTGAAGAAATATTCAGATGATCTTTCACAATGTAAAATGCCAACACTTGTGCCATCATGATGGTACTGACAAATTCTATGACGGGAGAAACCATGCAGAAAATTATAAGGTTTGATACTGCTAGAAAGGTATGGCTAGAACTTCATAAACTTTTTGAGGCAACATCTGACAATCAGTTACATAATATTTGTCTACAATTTTTCCAGTGTATGTGAACAATGAATGATAGTATGGCTGCCTATCTATCAAAGCTGAAAATCTTTGGAATGAATTAAATTTACATCTTCAAAGAAAGCAAGAAACTCAACTGCCTCAGATGTTATGAATTTGCAAAATTTTAGACACACTACCTCAAGAGTACCGTTCTTTTAAGTCAAGTTGGTTGCTTCTCAATGAAGAGAAAAGAACAATTGACGAGTTAACTACTTAATTATGCTCTCAAGAAAGAGAATAAAAGAAAAATCTAAAGGTGATGTCCAAAATCAAGATGCATTAGAAGCTAAGGCAAGGAAAATAAAAAGAAATTTCAAAGGTAAAAAGCAGATAGGAAAATGCAACTATTGCCACCAGAGTGGACATTGGATTAAATTTTGTCGAAATGGAAGACCAGTCAAAATGATAAAGTCTCAAGAAAAGATGGTGTTACAGCAAATATGTCCTTATTAGCTCTACACGAAGAAGTTTTCTCATCTGAAAAGAATTGCTATGACTGGTTTGTGGATAATGATGCTTCAAAGCACATTACCAATAATAGTGATTACTTCAAAAAATTTGGAACACCACATGGAATTACTGCTGCAAATAGCAAAATACTAACAGCTGTAGGTAAAGGTTATGACAATAATTGATTTGAAGATTATGACAACAATAAAAGGAGAAAAACAATTAACTTTTAGAAGTTTGGTTTGTTCCAAGTATTAGTAAGAACTTATTCTCTGTACTGGCTGCTCAAGATAAAAACAAAAATAGTAGATTTAAATCATCTGCAGAAGAATGTTGGTTGAAAATCAACAATGAAGTTGTACTCTATGGTACAAGAAGCATAGGTGGTGGTCCGTATAAAATTCATATGGAAGTACTTGTTCCGAATAACCCAGTAGAAGTCAACATAGCTGTCACAAGTGATTCAACTCTGCAAGTTATACCATGAGCGCTGGGGTCACCAGGACAAATGCCATATTAAGAATGTCCTTGAAGAACAAATAAATATCAGGGTTAAACTAGACAGTCAACTCTGTGAACCTTGTATATATGGGAAAATACATCGTCTAAAATTTGGCAACAGAGAGAAGAAAACTAAGCACGGAGAACTTATCTCAACGGATGTTTGCGGACTGTTTGACGAATCCTTCAAAAGGTATCGTTATTTTGTAGTCTTCAAGGATCATTTCACCAAATTTAGGTATGGGTTTTTTCTTTGCCATAAATCAGAAGTTGCAGAAGCAGTTGAAAATATGCTAGCACATGCGAAAAACTTAGGACATACCATCAAAGAGTTGTTAAGTGACAATGGTGGCGAGTTAGGTAATGAAAATGTTAGACTTATTCTAAGACAAAATGGAATTCTTCAAAGATTAAACTGCCCCCTATACCTTGAAGCAAAATGGTGGGAGAGAGCAAGAAAACAGAACCTTGGTAGAAATGGCAAGAACTTTGAAGAATTCTAATTCTGAAGTTAATTTTCCCTCATCATTATAAGCTGAATTTATTAGTACATCTGTCTATATTTTAAACAGAACAGGGAAAAGTTCATTATCAAATGTAAGTCCTTACAAATCTTGGATGGGACAAAATATTAGAAACTCAATATAGCAGAGAGTGGTTACTTGCATGCATGAGAATAAATAATACACAACATACCTGTTGGGAGTTTGGAACACAAGTAAAGTTTTATTGGAGTGAACAGTTATAGAATATAAAAACAGTGGCGCCATCTATGGGCCAAGAACATATTTAAAGCTAACCTTTTTTACACTCCCACTTTAGGTTTAAATATCATCCTAATTAAATACAATGAGAAATTACATCAGCACACATATATAGAATAAAACATTAAATTACATTGGTCTTCATTTTAAACCCATCATTTTTGCAGACATTTCATGTTTTGCACTGTTTACATTTTTTGTCAAAAAGTCTGCAATCATATCATTAGTAGTCTTATATTGTATGTCAATGTGCTGAAGTTTCACAGCTTCTCGCACGAAATGATGTTGTATATCAATATGCTTTGATCTACCATGATACACACTATTTTTGCTGAGATTAATAGCACTGTTGTTATCGCAGTATAATAATACTGGCTTTGCAGTATTAATCCCAAGTTCTTTAACAATTTTGTTGAGCCATATGGCTTCTTTAGTAGCTGCAGAAAGAGCCATATATTCGGCTTCTGTTGTACTAGTTGCAATGGTTGGTTGACGCTTACTACACCATGACACTGCACCACCTCCGATGAGGAAAACATATCCAGTGGTTGATCGTCGATCCCCAGCATCACCTCCATAGTTTGAGTCGCTGTAACCAAGGACATCAGCACTATGGTCCTTTGAAAAAGACAATGTAGCATCTGTAGTGGCTCGAAGATACCGCATGATGCGCTTGACAGCATTCCAGTGAATCCTTGCCGGATTATTGGAGAACTGGCTAAGGAAATTCACAGCATAAGTTATATCTGGCCGTGTTGCTTGAGCTGCATAAAGAAGACTCCCAATGGCAGCCTGATAAGGAACAGGTAGCTTTTGTTCCTTACTAGTTGGTATCTGCAGTTTAGATAACACTTGATTTTGGTCTAATGGTGTTTTTACACCATGAGATTCATGCATATTATATTTGCAAAGCATACTCTCTACATACTGAGTTTGACTAAGGCTAATGGACCCTTTAGTTCTATCTTGTTCAATTTTAATTCCTAAGCAATAATTTGCTGGTCCCAAGTCTTTCATTTCAAATTTTTCTTTTAAGTGTTGTTTTACCCAGTTTTTAAGTTCTATGTTATTACTAAAAATGAGTAAGTCATCAACATAAATAGTAACAATAACAAGATCTTTATTTTCATTTATTTTAATATAGACACAACTATCAAAAGAACTTTGCCTCAGTCCCATTTCTATTAAACCCTTTTCTAACAGTTGGTACCATAGTCTACCACTCTGCTTTAAACCATCTAATGCTTTGTTTAATTTTAGGACCTTTTCCTTTAAGTTTTGCTTGTAAAATTCACTGAAACCGTCTGGAATTTTCATATAAATGTCTTCATTTAGAGTTCCCTGTACAAAAGCCATTACAGCATCCATTTGGTCAATTTCCCAATCATATATAGCTGCATAAGCTAATAAAACTCTTAATGTTACGTATCGGACAACTGGTGCAAATGTTTCAGTATAATCTATTCCCTCAATCTGAGAATAGCCCTTAGCAACTAAACGTGTTTTATATCTTTTAATCTTGCCTACTGAATTACATTTAATTTTGAAAACCCATTTACAATCTACGATGTTCTTATCATAAGATTTATCTGTTATTTCCCATGTTTTGTTTTTAATATGGCCTAATATAGTCTCCCATATAGAATCCTTCCAATGGTTTGCATCATTGCCCCTTAATGCTTCATCAAAGGTTTTCGGTTCAGAATACACACCATTTGTTGCTGCTACCATAGCTTTAACAAAGCACATTCGATCTAAATTTGGCATTGGCATTTCTGGCATCCCGTGTGTGTCATAGTCCGTATAACTATTTGGGAATCTAAGTTTTCTGTTTCTAGTCAATGTAGGTAGCTCATCAACTACACTACTGTTATCATGGCTATCATTTTGAGCAGTATTATGTTCATCGTGATTAGATTTAATACTAGCATTAACTAATTCATGATCAGACTGAGTATTATCATTAACCATCCCTTCCAATTCACCGTTCTGATCATCAGCTATTGCATTCTCAGTATCTGAAAATGTCATAATCACGCTCCCACTGAATGAGGATTCATCATAGAATTTTGGCATATTACCTGCCTTTTTGTAGTACATTTCATTTTCCAAAAATTGTACATCTCGTGCATTTATTATTTCATAAGTTTTGGGATCTATTAATCGATAGCCTTTTCTATCCTGACAGTACCCAACAAGCATTAATTCCTTTGCTTTTATATCCCACTTTTTACGTTTTTTTTTTTTTTTTTTTTTTTGGAATGTGAGCAAATGCAGGACATCCAAATACTCTCAAGTATTCTAAATTTGGCTTATCCCCATACCATTTTTCATAAGGGGTCATACCTGCAACTGCAATAGTTGGAGATATATTTTTACAGTGATTTGCAGTTTGCACTGCTTCAGCCCAATAATTTTGATCAAGGTGAGCATCCACCAACATTGATCGTGCTCGCTCTACAAGAGTTCTGTTACTACGTTCAGCTACGCCCATTTGCTCTGGTGTAAATTGAATAGATTTTTGATGCTGAATTTCATTTGATGCTAAATAGTTATCCATCTCATTGTTTACATACTCAGTACCATTATCTGAGTGTAAGATTTTGATTGATTTGCCAGTTTGCCTTTCCACAAATGCTTGAAATATTTTGAATTTTTCAAAAACTTCAGATTTATTTTTCAAAAAATAAACAAAAGTCATTCGCGACAAATCATCAATAAAACTAATAAAGTAGCGAGAACCACCAATTGATGTAACATTCATAGGCCCACACAGGTCACTATGTACTATGCCTAATAACTCTTTTGCACGCTTAGCTTTTCCCTTGGGAAATGGTTGTCTATGCATTTTGCCTTTAATGCATGACACACAATTTAACAATTTTCCGTTAAATGTAAAACCTTCGACCATATCTTTTAATCTGGTCATTCCTCCTTCACTTAAATGGCCCACTCTTTTGTGTAATAATTCATTTGAAATATTTTTATCAGTAATTAAAGCCCACTCATTACATAAATCAAGAGAATACAAATTATCTCCCATACCTGTTCCAGTAGCAACTAAATGTTTACCATCATACACAAAACATCTTTCACTTGTAAAAGTACTAACCATTCCAAATACTTTATTTAAATACTTAATGGACAGCAAATTGGCTGTTAACTTTGGAACGTGTAAAACATTACTAAAAGTTACAGACTCCCTTTTTTTATTTCTAGATAAGAGGAAAGTTATTTTACCCTTACCCTCTACTTCTATTACTGAACTTCCTGTTTTTATTTGATGAATACTAGCATCCTGATAATCATCTAATAATTCTTTATGCGGAGTCATGTGGTAAGAAGCACAAGAATCCATGTACCAAATATTGGGATGTGGATTAGAATTAGCTACACTAATTTCCACTACATAAGCTTCTTCCCCCTTTTTATGTTTTAATCCAACATTAGACTTTTTGTTAAACTTGTTTTCATTATATCTATCCTTTTTGAGAGGTGACTTCTGACAATCAGAGCTTTTGTGGCCAAACAAATCGCATTTAAAACATTTTCCTTTAAAGTACCTTTTGCTTCCGATATTTTTATTAACAAATGCGTATTCCTTACTTTCATTGACTAGGGGTTTTGAATCTTCAGCTAACAAGCGATTTTTAACATTGTCAACTGTTATTGCCTCACCACAATTTTTCAAAGCCATTATAAGAGGTTCAAACCTATCAGGTAAATTAGCTAAAATTATTCCTGCAATTAATTCTTCATCAGGTTTAACACCAGTAGATTTTAACTGCTGATAAGATGAAATGACCCTATGTAAATAGTCAGACATATCCTTACAATCAGTATAACGGGTATTCAATAATGTTTTAATTATTGAAACCTTTCTTGTGATTCCCTTATCCTCATATGTTTCAGCTAATACTTTCCAAGCTTCCTTTCCACTTGTTAAATCCCTTATATCATTGAAAATAATTTCACTTACCCCTTCAACTATATATGACAGAGCTTTGGTATCCTTTACTGGATCTTCTTTTGTACCCTCTACATAAACCCATAAATCTAATTTAATAAGATGCATTTTCATGGAAAATTTCCAATCCATGTAATTTTCTCTTCCACTCAATTGCTTGTGACTAAATGAACCTTCTTCCCCTGGCATTTTTTCCTCTTTTAACTTTAATCAACAAGAGACAAAAAAAATTATAATTTGAGATAAATTCAAATAAATTTTCTATTGAATTAATTTTATTCTCAAAGAAACATTTGCCCAAATAATTAACAGTCAAAAATATTTGTACTAGTTAAGCTTTTGCAACCATGTGTTATGGCTAACCCTAACATAACCATGTGGTCAATTCTGGTTAAAGTAATTCTAAAAAATTTACAAATAGAATTAAATAAACAAACTAACTTAACTATACACTAGATTATTTATCCTCATTTCTTAATCTGGCCTGGGCCCATAACCTATTAGAAACTCAATATAGCAGAGAGTGGTTACTTGCATGCATGAGAATAAATAATACACAACATACCTGTTGGGAGTTTGGAACACAAGTAAAGTTTTATTGGAGTGAACAGTTATAGAATATAAAAACAGTGGCGCCATCTATGGGCCAAGAACATATTTAAAGCTAACCTTTTTTACACAAAAACCTAGAATAAGACATAGGCATATAGTTGGATCCACGTGTTTTGCTCACATACCAGATCAGAGACACAGAAAAATGGATAAGAAAGCCATAAAGGGCTACCTACTAGGATATGATAGAAATGAACGATATCGCATCTGGATAAAAGAAACCAGTACTATTATCTGCTCATAAGATGTAGTATTTTAAGAAAAACCTTTGCCTGAACCTAAAATACAGTTATCTGAAGCTGAAAATGAGGGGAAGCAAGATCAAGAAGATTCAGAAGATCAAACAAGTTCTGAAAATGAAGATGAAAAAGAATCACCTGCTATGAACTTAAGAAAGCGCAGTGCAATAAAAAGGCCTAACCGTTTTGAAGATTATGTGATGTGTATGAACTACAATCATACAAAGAAGCCATTAATTGTAGAAAACAGGATTTCTGGAAAAAGGCCATGGATTCTGAAATTAGCTCCTTGAAAATGACACCTGGACACTAGAAACTCTTCCAGATGAAACAAACTCTCTTCCTTGCAAATGGGTCAAATCAAGAAAAATCCAGATCACACTGTGGATAAGTACAAAGCAAAACTTGTGATTTATGGCTTCAATCAGAGACAAGGTATTGATTATGGTCAGACCTTCAGTCCAGTCACAAAGCTAGGAACTGTGTGTTCACTCAAGCAGCTAGTAAGAATATGCATCTTATGCAATTTGATGTTTTGACTGCCTTCTTGTACGGTGATCTAGAGGAAACCATCTATATGAATCAAACTGAAGGATATAATGATGGTACCAATAAAGTATGCAGACTCAAGAAAAGCTTGTATGAGCTAAAACAAGCTCCTTGATGCTGGAATAAATGTTTCGGAAAATTCCTGATGGACCTTGGGTTTAAGGTCAGTGAAGCAGACCCATGTCTATTCATTTGAGAAGAAAATGGTAAGAAGCTACTCATACCACTCTACGTGGATAATGGACTGATCACTGCTACTGATGAAGATTCCAAAAACTTTATAGACCAGTTGAAGTTAAAGTGTAAAATCACCAGCAAGCCAGCTTCATATTTCTTAGGACTAGAAATACAGCGTCTTGAAGATGGAAGTATTAAGACAGGGCAAAAAACATATGCCATAAAGATCCTTCAGCGGTTTGGCATGAATGACTGCAGACCAGTTAATACACCCATTTTGAAAGATAAAGTAGTTTGCATAGAAGAAGTTAATGAAACAGATATCCCTTACGTTAAGCTGTGGGTGCATTGATGTATTTGATGACGAGGACAAGACCTGACTTGGCATACTCTATTAGTGTTTTGTCACATAAATTAGAAAATCCCTCTAAAGAAGACTGGATCAAGGTTAAGCATGTATTTAGATACATTGCAAACTCCAAGCAAAAATGCATCGTTTATAAATCAGGCTATAAACCAGGAATTTTAGAACGTTTTAGTGATGCTGACTTTAGTGAATGTATTCAAACAGGCAGATCAACCAGTGGAGTAATATGTTTGTATGCAAGTGAAACAATATCTTGGTTGAGCCAACGCCAAGCCATGGTTACAACATCAACTACAGAAGCTGAGATAGTTGCAGCAAATGAAGCTGGAAAAGAGGTCATTTGGCTGAACAGACTGATTACTGGTGTTTCTTCCTTGAAACAAGTGCCAACCATCTATGTAGACAACAGTGCTGCAATAAGACTAGCTTAGAACCCTGAGTTCATCGCAGGACCAAGCACATAAGTCTAAAACATTTTTTCATATGTGAGAAAGTTCTGGAAGGTAAAATCAACGTGCAGCACATTTCAACAGAAGTGCAAGTTGCAGATTTGTTGAGCAAGCCCTATCACAAACCAAGACTCTTGATGCTACGTGAAAACATTGTACTAGTATAAACTATAAACTTTGATTAATTTAGAACTCTAATTTAAAAGTGTATTTTTTTAACAAGGGGAAGTGCTGAAGTTATTTATGTTGCAAAAGAAAAAACAAGGTACTGTACTTTTTTTTATTTTATATATTTGGTTGGCAACATCTCAGAATGAACTTCAACTTCTACTTTGAGAAGCTCAGTTGAGAGATTTGTTGTTGACTTTGTCATATAACTTGCATTAAAAGCATGGATTAGAAAAAATGTTTAGTAAGATTCTTCTTCAGTTTTAGCATATTTAATCTTAAAATGCAATAAAAATTAATGTATTTTGATCTTTTGTGTATGCAATTAAAAGTTCACTCATGCAGTAGCTAAATAAATAGTTTACATCACAAAATACTAATGGTATGCCTCATCAAACTTTGGTATCTCTCTTCAAGATTTGGAACAACCCGCATTTTGGTAGTTCTTTTATACTGAGCTGCAAGGCACAAGGGAATGATTTTAGCTGTTTTTCACTTAACAATGATGACAAGTCTGGTTACTGATAAATGATTAATAAAAAGCACACAATCTGCAACTGTTTGTCAGTGCTGGCAGAAAAAGTCTTTTAATGAGGGGAAGAAAAAGTCAATTTTAATGAGAAGGAGAAAATTATAAGCATTTAACTGTCCCAAACAGCTGTATGTGATAACAACTTTGATCTGTCTCCATATTCAATTGTATTTATTTTACAAATTTTTTATCTACTTAAATCCTGGTCTTAAGACTATCAGGATAAATAATACAGTTGAAATGTAATGCAAATAAACAAACTAAATACAAGATAAAATTTTAAATATGAAACAGTTAAGTTATACAAGAGATAATAAATTTTTAAAAAAAATATGACGTGAGAAGAAAAACTTAAAGAGCACTGCAAGGAAGAGAAACTTTCAGAAAAAGAAATTATAATTTAAATTGAAAAGGCCACAGTACAAACACAATTATTAATGTAAAATTTTAACAAATTGATGTGGGTTCAGTTTCTGGAAGAACTGAACATAACATATACAGATTACATATCCCACACCATAAATTTTCCCCAATTCCAGATTTCATGATCCATTTCTTTTTTCAAAAACAAAACAGGGAGAAAATTTTTTGGTAAAAATATATTTACGGGTATCCTTTGGCGATTTTTGGCAGTATATGGATACAGAGTTTGTGCAATTCTTCAACTTGTTATTTTGTCTTTGTGTATACACAAAGACAAAATAATAAGTTAACCTTTTCAGGACGGGCATCCCATATATGCATTCCCCAAGAACTTCTCTTACAGCCGGCGCATCCCATCCACGCATCGCCAGAGATTGCATTCAGAGGGTGGGTGATGAGTATTCGCATTTTAAGCTGGAACGTTTTTCTGAAGGCCACTAGATGGCATCCTATGTCCATTACTTTTGAAATGAACACAGTTTTAGGTTCCTGACCTTGAGTTTGATATATTCTGCTTGACTTTGGTATTTTACTCATCAGCTCTTGTGAGGGGAGGGAGGGGAAAGCGTAAACAGAGGCGAGCTCTTTAAATTGCTGCGTGCTAATGAAAACATTCACAGGTCTGATTTATATCCAATTCCTTTTTTTATTTTATTTTTCCTTTACTCTGTACAGTCTTTTAGTGTTAGTATGTGGAGTATTGTTATGTTTTGCATTGCCTTCAGATATATTTCCGTTTCTTCTCTTTTTATTTCGGGAAGCCTCACCTCCAGTCTATTATGGGAGGAAGGCGCTATTTATCAGAGGAAGAATACCCTCATTTAGTCAATGAACCATTTATTAATGCAGATGAGAGTGATGATTTATTTTCTAAAGAGTTATAAAGTGATACTTTTTCTGAGAGTTAGAAAGTGCTACTTCTTCGTGCTTCGAGATTTACCACACTCAGTCTTCACTTTAAATTTTGTTACTTCTTGCTGTAAATAGTCTTTATTGTGTTGTTTTATTAATTTTAAACTTTATTGATGGATTTTATCAATTAAAACTTTAAAATAATTTGAATAATGCTTCCGAAAATTATTTTACAAGATAAACAGTTTTATAAGTATATTTTAACGTAAAATAAAGAAAAAGACGTTATTAAGTGCTAATTTTAATATATATAAGAGCTCGAGTAATAATCTAAAATGATACCAAAAATTGCGATGCTAAAAGCGAAACATTTTTTTTTTCTGAATTTTTTAAATAAAATTAGGCTTAGCGATGCAAAACCTCCGTCCTGTACGATGACTGCCTCCGATTCCCTTCCGTCCCGCACGAACGTCTTAAACAAAGGTGCACCATCGCGAAAAGGTTAAAGAATTGCACAAACTCAGTATCCATGTACAAATCCATTTATTTTCACTTAAAAAAAATCAAAGAATTGCACAAACTTGGCATTGCACAACTCCCTTGACTTTATCCATGTACACATCAATCTATATTCACTTAAAAAGAAAAAGGAGCAACCAGCAAAATATATATAATCTCAATAAACTACATTTTAAATCAAAAGATGAAATAACATAAAAAAGGAAATTCATCTTAGCACTAAGGTTCGAATCCCGCTAACGGGCTGACTGCATGCGCATTTTTGTGGTTTTCCCCATGTATGACGTGTATACGAGCCAGTTTCCCTTAGAAAGTCCTCTATGAAGGCATCCCTCCTCTTAGGCAGATAGCCCTTGTGTGCTTTGCCGTAATTAAATACATCAACCTCATCATCTTAGCACTATATAAAGGACATATCCACTCACTTTATTTACAAATTTCTCTTGTCTTCAGTCAAACAAAATTCCTTAACAGCATCCAAAAACTCCCTAAAATTATCTGAACTAGAATCCATATATCAGCATTGCCACATAAATTCACAAAAATAAGAGTAAAAAATATCCTCTCTAGTGCTGGTATCCTCCGACTTTCAACCATATGCATTTCCTCTTTCTACACACAGGACACTTAAAATGGCTACTAAGTAAACCTTCATTCACACACCAGTCAATGAACCCTTTGAGTACATCTGATGAGAGAAACTTGTCATCTGCTTACTTGGGCGAAGTTACGGTGGACGAGTCCGGCTTGTCATCTGAATTTAAGAAGCAGGAGTTGATGTTTGCGGCACCTCCGCCTGTGGGCATTGATCGCAAACAATTGCCTGACGTTTGACATATTACAGTTTCAAATATGTTCGGACATCGTTTGCAAGTGAAAAATTAAGAAAATTTTTCGGAGAATATTCTGGCAACAAAACTAAAGAAACACCCTACAAAACGGTGTTGCATATCTTATAAACATAAAATAAGAAAAGAAACCACTTGGCAATGCAAACAATGCCAGGTACCTTTGCATTTACAGATATATTTTGAAAAATAGCACATGGTACAAAATTTTTAGACTAAGCTGGTTCTTATTCTATAAATATATTTCTATTTTGTTTGATTTGTACATTTATATTTTGGAACTAAAATGCTGTTTCAAAAATACATTTATATCACCAATATAAGTATATTCCAAATAAAATGCATTACTTTTACATATTAATCCATATAGCTACAAATTAAATCCGTCCCATGGGCATAAAAATCTTAAAATAATTCAGTACTCAAAGGGTTAATGCTCTTTTGCCCTTTCGTTCCAAATCGTACAAAAACTTCAAATTAATCTTACCACATTCAGCCATCCTATTGTCTAAACTACAAAAAAAGCAATGTACTTCCTAACCAACACCATCACAAGCCCTATAGAGTTTCCTTAACATTCAACTACTCAGGTTACCATATATAAAACAAAAACTTGGTGATAAATCAAAGAACTTTGTGATAATACAAGGGGGATCCTTCAATCTACTTTAACCAATTTCTTTTTATTAACTGGGAATATGAAAGACATACACTACATATTCAACAACTCAATCTTCTAACTCCAGGGGGCTAAGGTCTACAAAGTTAGCACATCTTGCAAGCTACATCCAATACAAATTAAAAACGAGTTTCAGTACAACTAATAACATAGACACACTGAATTCTAGATACTCACAGATATGATGCACTACACTGCCAAATTTGTTCATAGGAAGGAGAAACAAGATTCAGAATTCGTTACAATAAAATGACTCAACATACGTACTGCCTCAATTACATTTATCAAATATATTAAACCTGCAACAAACAATAACTTTGATAGACTAGAAGAGAAACACGCTAATGTGACAATCAAAAGCGTAAAAACAACCTTGTATTTAGCGTAAGTATATTGAAACACTCAATCGATTTCGAGGGCAGCTAAAGGTCCCTCCTCATCAGGAGAAAGAAATACATAGAAAGAAGAAAAATAAAGGGGAAGAAGTCTCAGAAACACGTGGTCCTTATCAGCACTGCACGTGGTTGTGGCGTTCCGACAGATACTTCAACTTCTATTCATGAGATGGCGCCACGTGTAAAATCCAGTTCTTAATCGGAGCAGCAAAGCGACATCTTTACTCACTCAGACTTCTCGTCGGACAAGGTATGCGACGCTAGCACGAACTGTGTTCCGAGCTCTGTGTTGATCTCTGCAATGTAATTTAAATTGTAATTTAGTATTTAATATATTCTTTTGTTATAGGAGATTGTCTACTCTTATTTCCTTTAGTTATATCATGCATTAAGCACACACGACCACCAAAAGTGGTGACCTTTTGACTGAGCACGCTACTGACAATGGATTTTCAGCGACCCTAAGCCACGTGCATCCAAGGCATTCTGAAGAACTGACTAAAAATAACAACGAATATGGACATTAGACGTATGCTACAACGTATCCCTTCAATTATTTCTAGAAGTATTGATATATATTGCTTGTGTTTTTTCAAAGTCGTGCATATCATCGCAAGGAGCTTCAGCAAATCATCAATGTGATCTGTTCCGTTCCGCTGACTTCGCCAGTCGTGCAATAATTCTTTGATCATTCAACTTTTGTGACAAATGTGATACAATAGTGATTTTCGCTAAATGTGCTACATCAGTAATTTTTCTGCAACGTGCTACGGCAAAATTCTTCCCTCAGTGTTCGAAAGTAGCGAATTTTTTTCCCATGTGCTACAGGAGTGATTTCATTTTTCCTTCGAAAGTGCCTTTCATTGTGAAGTGGTGATATTGTGCGCGCGCAATACAAAATGAACGCATCATTTTTTTTTCTCAAATAAGGGTTTCTTTTCAAATGCATTTCGGTAAAATATTATTTGTGTGTGTAATTGCTGACCCTGTCTTATTTGTGTGTGTATCGTTACGTAAATTTTTTCTGCATGGTTAAAATATTTATTGTTATCATGGTAAAATATCAATAGTGTATCTTCATGCTACAATATTTGTGCTGTTAAGTGTTTATTATTTAAAGTGAAAATTATCTATCAGTATGCCCGACGATATTCCACCAGAGCCACAAATCACACGCGTTGCGGTGAAGCCACCGCCTTTCTGGAAAAATAATCCTTCATTGTGGTTCGCTCAGATCGAAGCACAATTTTCTATCGCTCACATTAGTGAGGATTCTACAAAATTCAACCATGTAGTTGCAGCAATTGAGTCTGATATTCTGAATTCAGCGCATGACTTAATTCTCAAACCACCTGATTGTGATAAATACTCCAAACTGAAACAGCGGCTCATTGAAATCTATTCAGAAAGTGAATCTTCAAAAATACGTACTTTACTACAAGGACTTGAACTTGGAGATCAGCGACCTTCATACTTGCTGTCACGAATGCGTGATCTGGCAGGAAGCCATTTTAGTGACGACTTGTTGAAGTCACTATGGCTTTCGCGTCTCCCTAATAACATACAAATAATTCTTGCTGCTTCCAATGAAGATCTAACCCGTTTAGCAGCAATGACTGACAAAATTAATGAACTTGTTACTCCAGCTTATGTCAGTGCTGCTAATGCTGCACCTTCCAGTTCATCCCTCGAACAACAAGTGGCTGAATTGACCAAAAAAGTATCTGAACTCTCTACAAGTCTTCATGCTTCACGGAGATACAATCGATCAAATCAGGGCCCACGTAATAAATTTCGTGCCCGAAGCAGGAGTCAATCTCGTCATAATACTCGAACGCAGTACAAAGAACCCACAAGTGGCATATGTTTTTATCATATGCATTTTGGCTCTCAAGCTCGCAAGTGTGCCCCTCCATGCACTTTTGTACAAGCGGGAAACTAAATGGGCGGTCTTCTGCTGGCCAACAGAATGTCCGCCACATCGACAGAATAGTACTGGCTGATCGTTCAACTCAGTTATGTTTTCTAGTAGATACTGGAGCTGACATATCAGTGCTCCCGAGAATTAAAACAAATGCTCACCAACTTAATAAACTTGTACTGTATGCAGCCAATGGTACCCAAATTGCAACCTACGGCACCAAACTATTGACACTTGATTTAAACTTGCGCCGGACTTTCAACTGGCCTTTTATTATTGCGGATGTAACTCAAGCAATTATTGGTGTCGACTTCTTGACACATTTCCACCTTCTAGTGGATGTCAAGAATAATTGCTTAATTGATGCTACAACTCAGCTGACATCACAGGGCCAAGCTTCTCACATATCAAACGTACCTACCAACATAAGTGTTTTATCGGGCAGCACACGGTTTCATCGGTTATTAGCAGAATTCCCTGACATTTTAAACCCATCCAAATCAGGGCAGCATACTCATCAGCCAGAAGTGTATCATCACATTGAAACACATGGACCACCTGTATTTTCCAAGCCTCGTCGTCTTTCTCCAGAGATGCTAAAATCTGCTCGCAAAGAATTTGAATTCATGCTAGCACAGGGAATCATTCGCCCATCTAAAAGTCCATGTGCCAGTCCACTTCACATGGTTAAAGTCTAATGGTGACTGGCGGCCGTGTGGAGATTATTGTCGACTTAATGCCGTCACAGTCCCTGACAGATATCCAGTCCCACATATCCAAGACTGTACCCATCTTTTTCATGGAACAAACATATTTTCTACCCTCGATCTTGCGAGAGCATATCATCAGATCCCAGTGCATGCTGAAGATGTGCCTAAGACCGCAGTGACTACACCATTTGGTCTCTTTGAGTACTTATATATGCCATTTGGCCTTCGCAATGCTGGCCAAACATTTCAGCATTTCATACACCAAGTACTGTCTGGTCTCGATTTCTGCATCCCATATTTTGACGATATCCTGGTTGCATCTACAGATGCGGAAGAACATTTTAAACATCTGCGTCAGATTTTCACTCGCCTTAAAGATCATGGATTGAAACTAAATCCATCCAAATGTGTACTTGGTCAACCCTCAGTTTCCTTTCTTGGATGTCTTATCACCCAGAACGGAGTTAAACCTTTACCGGAAAGAGTCAAAGCAATTAACGACCTACCCCAGCCCAAAACCATCTCTGAACTGAAGCGTTTTCTAGCAATGTTAAATTTCTACCGACGCTTTCTGCCAAATGCCGCAAAAACACAAGCCTGCCTACATGAGTTTCTGAAGAATAGCAAAAAAAAAAAAAATGATCAACGAGCTGTCCCTTGGAATGAATCTGCATCTGCAGCATTCGTGCAATGCAAACACGATCTGGCAAATGCAGCCACACTTTCTTATCACTCACCTAGTGATCAGCTCTCTATAATGGTAGATGCATCTGACACGGCCATAGGAGCAGTGCTTCAAGCCCATACCACTAAAGGACTTTCCCCAATGGCATTCTTTTCCAGAAAACTTATTACTGCAGAAAGGAAATACAGCACATATGACAGAGAGCTACTTGCAGTGTACTGTGCTGTTAAATACTTCCGGCACAACTTGGAAGGACACGACTTCATAATTTTCACCGATCATCGACCATTAACCTTCGCTTTTAGAAAAAACTCTGACTCATGTTCTCCTCGTCAGCTTCGACATCTGGATTTCATCGCCCAGTTTAGTACAGATATCAGATATGTCTCTGGTACTGATAATTGTGTCACTGATGCCTTGTCTCGGGTAAACAATATCAACCTCACTACCCCAGATTTCTCTGAAATTGCAAAAGCTCAATTGCATGATGAGGAACTCAAGAACCTAATCTCAAATCCACAAACCTCCCTTCAGTTACAACCGCTGCACATTGATCCAACGCTTAAAATTTACTGTGACATAGAGAACAATAGAATACGTCCCTATATTCCTGTCAATTTTAGACGTGAAGTGTTTAATGCCTTGCACAATTTGGCACATCCTGGAATCCGTGCCACCAAAAAGCTGATCGCAGACAGATTTGTCTGGCCAGCAATGAATCAAGACATCACAGAATGGACTCGTTCATATATTAGATGTCAACGGTGTAAAGTATCCCGTCACACTCACAGCCCCATTCAACAATTTAACCTTCCAGCAAGACGCTTTGATCATGTGCACTTAGACTTGGTTGGCCCATTGCCTCCTTCAAATGGTTACACTTACCTCCTCACTTGCATTGATCGGTACACAAGATGGCCTGAAGCCATTCCTATTGAAAATATATCCGCTGAAACTGTAGCTCGAGCATTCATCTCCCAGTGGCTTTCAAGATTTGGCATGCCTACCACCATCACTACTGACCAAGGCCGACAATTTCAATGTCACTTGTTCGCATCCCTCACCTCTCTTCTTGGCATTCGCCATATTCGCACAACACCATACCATCCATCTGGAAATGGGATGGTGAACGCTTTCACCGATCTCTCAAACAAGGTCTGAAGTGCCACAGTAGCACACACTGGACAGAAGCCTTACCCCTAGTCTTGCTTGGTCTTCGCGCAGCATTCAAAGAAGACATTGGTAGCACTTGTGCTGAAATGTTATATGGTGCAACCCTCCGTCTGCCAGGTGAATTCTTTCACCCGGAATCTACTCCAGTAATCGACCCTCCAACATTCCTTCAACGTTTACGTGAGACCATGAGCAAGATCTCGCCAACCCCAGCATCTTCACATAACCAGCCAAGCTATTTTGTACATCCTGCGCTTGAGACATCTTCGCACGTATTCGTGCGCAACGATGCAATTAAGCCAACTTTAACACCTTCATATGATGGTCCATTCAAAGTTGTCAAACGAACACCGAAACATTTCACCATCATCTGCAATGGCAAACAATCAGTGATTGGAATCGATCGTCTCAAACCAGCATTTCTAATGCAAGATCCAACAACTAACTCATCAACATCACTCCCGGAAGAAAGCTTACAGCCCGTAAAAGAGCAACCTAAAACTACCAGATCTGGAAGAAAGGTTAAATTTAACCCAAAGTACTTATAAC
This sequence comes from Stegodyphus dumicola, assembly GCF_044657685.1. Taxonomy (NCBI): domain Eukaryota; kingdom Metazoa; phylum Arthropoda; class Arachnida; order Araneae; family Eresidae; genus Stegodyphus; species Stegodyphus dumicola. Next base: position 56,660,949 of record NC_140771.1, on the reverse strand, counting down.
GTACTGATGGTACTTGGGGGGGAGTACTGTGGCGTTCCGACAGATACTTCAACTTCTATTCATGAGATGGCGCCACGTGTAAAATCCAGTTCTTAATCGGAGCAGCAAAGCGACATCTTTACTCACTCAGACTTCTCGTCGGACAAGGTACGCGACGCTAGCACGAACTGTGTTCCGAGCTCTGTGTTGATCTCTGCAATGTAATTTAAATTGTAATTTAGTATTTAATATATTCTTTTGTTATAGGAGATTGTCTACTCTTATTTCCTTTAGTTATATCATGCATTAAGCACACACGACCACCAAATGGTTATAACCAGATTTTTAATTAGAGTTACACTAGCCGCCTACTTTTACTGAGCCAGGCTATCTGATCAAACATGTAATACAAAGGAGAAGAAAATTTAGCGAAGTTAAAAATAGGGAGCGAGGGGCAACTGCTCCTTCACGCTCAAAATCTGAACTTCGAATAATGGAAAGCAACCACTGAACGGATTTTTATACCCACTGGTAGTACCAAACGCGAGGAGGTAACGCCATCTATCGGCAAAAATAACTGAATTAAGATAGTAGAATTTTAAAGGCATTAGGAAGGACTGGATTGGACTTCAAATCATTAACTAAACCTGCTAAATCTTTGTGCATATGAAAAGCCTCAAGAAAATCCAATTCACCTATGGAAGAAGCCTTTTGGATAATTTTTGCAGACCCAAAGTCAAAATTATGGTTAAATGTCCAACTATGATATGCTATTGAAGACTTGTTAATTTCGCCTTTTCTGACATAAGATTCATGTTCCTTGATACCAAACTTCAACACTCTTTTTGTTTGGCCAATATATCTTAAACCACATTGACACGATATACTATAAATTCCCCAAGAATTCAAGACAGAAATGCAATCTTTTAGAATCGAAGGGTGAATTTTATTAATAGGAGAGAAACTGACTTGAAAATTGAATTTCTGGAGAATCCGTGCAATTTTATAGCTAACAGAAGGATAAAATGGAAGCATGACAAGGTCATTAATATTATTTCTAACAGTGGAATGTCTCTTTGATGGGAATATGAAAATTTTTTAACGGCTTTATCAATAATCACAGGAGAAAATCCACGGTCAATCGCAGCTGCTCTCAAATAATTAAGTTCATTGGTAAGCAAAGATTCAGAGGAACAAACTTTAAGCGCACGGAATACATAATAGTAAAAAGAAGCCATTTTTTGCTTAACAGGGTGGCATGACTTTGCATGAGGTGGTAAACAAACTGCAAAGGGTTTACTGTACACAGTAGTGCTAAAATCAGTTTCATTGTGGATTATAAGAATATCAAGGAAGGGGAGGGAATTGTTGGATTCAATTTCAAGAGTGAATTGGATGGCTGGATCAATTGAATTCATAATAGATAGAATCTCGGATAAATCCTCTTTATAACCGTCAAAAAGTGCGAAAGCGTCGTCAACATACCCAATCCAAACACGAAAAGATAGTTTATCAAATAATTTCATCTCAAAATAGTGCATATAAATGTCAGCAAGTACTGGACTGAGAGGATTACCCATAGCCAATCCTTCAACTGGACGAAAATATGCATTTTGGAAAACAATGTGAGTTTGACTTAGAGAGACTTTAGTAAGCGAAACCAACTCATTAATTTCAGTATGCGTGAAGTGAAATTCCCAAAGCCTAGTTTCAAGACAATTTAGTGCTCTTTCGACCGGAACATTAGTAAATGTGATTTGACATCAAATGAAACCATAATGGAACGAAATGGAGAAATATTTTTAAGTTTATCAATGACTTCAACAGAATTTTTTACAGTGTGAATATTGTTAGCAAGTAGAGAAGAAAATCTGGAAACTAAATATTTGGCCAAAGGATATGAAGCAGTACCTATGTTGGAAACTATGTTATCTCTAAAGCTGATAAGGGTGGACAAACATATTACTGGAGTCTCTAAACTGATAAATGAAGGCCCATACTGCTCGATCCCTAAAGATCCTTCAACTTTGGACCTCACGAAAGTTAAAAGTGCTATCAAATTTTCTCATATTCTGCCAACTCATTTGAAGAAATCACACATTCCACCTGTTACTAATTGCGCTAGGCTTTATGCTCTTCCAAAAATCCACAAAACCAGTATTCCTTTTCGACCAATCAATTCCAACATAGGTACTGCTTCATATCCTTTGGCCAAATATTTAGTTTCCAGATTTTCTCTTCTACTTGCTAACAATATTCACACTGTAAAAAATTCTGTTGAAGTCATTGATAAACTTTAAAATATTTCTCCACTTCGTTCCATTATGGTTTCATTTGATGTCAAATCACTGTTTACTAATGTTCCGGTCGAAGGAGCACTAAATTGCCTTGAAACTAGGCTTCGGGAATTTCACTTCACACATTCTAAAATTAATGAGTTGGTTTCGTTTACTAAGGTCTCTCCGAGTCAAACCCACTTTGTTTTCCAAAATGCATATTTTCGTCAAGTTGAAGGATAGGCTATGGGTAATCCTCTCAGTCCGGTACTTGCTGACATTTATATGCACTATTTTGAGATGAAATTATTTGATAAACTATCTTTTCGTGTTTGGATTCGGTATGTTGATGACGTTTTCGCACTTTTTGACGGTTATAAAGAGGATCTATCCGAGATTCTATCTATTATGAATTCAATTGATCCAGCCATCCAATTCACTCTTGAAATTGAATCCAACAATTCCCTCCCCTTCCTTGATATTCTTATAATCCGCAATGAAACTGGTTTTAGCACTACTGTGTACCGTAAACCCTTTGCAGTTTGTTTACCACTTCATGCAAAGTCATGCCACCCTGTTAAGCAAAAAATGGCTTCTTTTTACTATTATGTATTCCGTGCGCTTAAAGTTTGTTCCTCTGAATCTTTGCTTACCAATGAACTTAATTATTTGAGAGCAGCTGCGATTGACCGTGGATTTTCTCCTGTGATTATTGATAAAGCCGTTAAAAAATTTTCATATTCCCATCAAAGAGACATTCCACTGTTAGAAATAATATTAATGACCTTGTCATGCTTCCATTTTATCCTTCTGTTAGCTATAAAATTGCACAGATTCTCCAGAAATTCAATTTTCAAGTCAGTTTCTCTCCTATTAATAAAATTCACCCTTCGATTCTAAAAGATTGCGTTTCTGTCTTGAATTCTTGGGGAATTTATGGTATATGGTGTCAGTGTGGTTGAAGATATATTGGCTAAACAAAAAGAACGTTGAAGTTTGGTATCAAGGAACATGAATCTTATGTCAGAAAAGGCGAAATTAACAAGTCTTCAATAGCGTATCATAGTTGGACATTTAACCATAATTTTGACTTTGGGTCTGCAAAAATTATCCAAAAGGCTTCTTCCATAGGTGAATTGGATTTTCTTGAGGCTTTTCATATTCACAAAGATTTAGCAGGTTTAGTTAATGATTTGAAGTCCAATCCAGTCCTTCCTAATGGCTTTAAAATTCTACTATCTTAATTCAGTTATTTTTGCCGATAGATGGCGTTACCTCCTCGCGTTTGGTACTACCAGAGGGTATAAAAATCCGTTCAGTGGTTGCTTTCCATTATTCGAAGTTCAGATTTTGAGCGTGAAGGAGCAGTTGCTCCTCGCTCCCTATTTTTAACTTCGCTAAATTTTCTTCTCCTTTGTATTACATGTTTGATCAGATAGCCTGGCTCAGTAAAAGGTGGCCAGTGTAACTCTGATTAAAAATCCGGTTATAACCACGTGCAGTGCTGATAAGGACCACCTGTTTCTGAGACTTCTTCCTCTTTATTTTTCTTCTTTCTATGTATTTCTTTCTCCTGATGAGGAGGGACCTTTAGCTGCCCTCGAAATCGATTGTTTCAATATACTTACGCTAAATACAAGGTTGTTTTTATGATTTTGAATAACTTTGATCTTGCTGCATTTGAAACTTCTTGCGTATTACGAATTGTTACATTTTCTAAGAAATAACAATTAAATATTTAAAAAGATCATTCAGAAAGACTTGAGTTATAATGCTCACATTAGAGAAGATCGGCATATTTCTGTTAACTGGCTGCCATTTAGCACCAAACATAAATTTAGGCATGAAATCTAACTACAGTCAAAAGTCGTTAATCCGGACTCGTCGGGACTTCGGTGATTCCGGATTATCGATTTTTCCGGATTATAGATCATCAGTTTAAATCTGGTAAGATGGCATGCAGAAATTACGAAATTAAAAATATGAAACCGTAATTTATGAAATAAAGAACAATTATGATCTAAAAAGTATCAAAATTCACAAAAAGAAAAAGCTTAATATTTATTTATTTACTTTATTAAACATTTCTTTCAATGCAAGTTGCTTCGTTTCATGTGATAATACTTTCTCTTTAATTCTATTAAACAGACATAATTTCTTGTTTAGTTACAAAGTTCCACTGTTCAAGTCTTATAATTGCTGTGTTGAGAATACCGACTAATTTGTTAATCGAAATGTTTTCGTTTTCAATAACCTCTGGGTCACTTTCTTCACTATCCGAAGCGAATTATAATGACGAGGAACTTGATTTAAATCATATCAAAGACGTACATCGAGATGAAATACTACATTTAGTAAGGAATTCTAAGCCAAATAAAATAAAAACATCTGCCCTGAAGATAAGGATAGTTCTGACAGATCAACTTCCAATCGGCTGCGTGAAATTGATAAACAGATTTCAGATTTCAAAACATACTTTCGCTTTGTAGATACAAATTACATATTAGTAAATATATATCAGAAATTCTATTTGACATAATCGAAAGTTCAAGCTTACTTTTATGAAATTGCTCTAACAGTCTGCAAAAAATAATAAGTCGGATCCAATTCGAAGATTAAGGAATAACGCAATCTGCAACATTAACTGAATTAAATAATTTTAGCTTAGCTTATACCGTCCGTCACACATTAAACGCGCATGCGCACAAACATATTCGCAGCCGTAAAGGTCTTATGCGCACTCGTAAACGCCTGTGCGCATGCATGAACACGACGCATGCGCAGAAAGTTTGTAGCTTTGAGTTCCGGATTATGGGTGTCCGAATTAATGACTTTTGACTGTATATAGTAGCAACCCTAATCATAAATATAGCTTCATAAGAAGAATAACTATTTGATATATAAGGAATATAAAATATATAACGTTTAACGTCTGTAATGCAAAGATTGTTCAAGATGTCTAATTTGTGCCACTCTCTGATGTTTTTTAAATGAAAACAGATCAATGTATACATGCAAGACAGTTTCATTCTCCCCATGTATACAGCATATTGTTTTCACTAAAAAATAAATAAAATATAAAAATTGCATAAATTTGGCATCATGGACATTTTACATTATACATACAATCACTGCACAACTGTTCATGATGTGATATAAAGAGGCTATCAGATTTGGCACTTTGGCGCACATTAGGCAACTAGCATCCCGTTAGCAGAAATGTGCCAAAATATAATTGTTAAACATCATCAAATTATTACAGAAAAAATTAACTAAAACTGTATATATGTATGGTAAACACTACTAATTAAGTATATATTCAAATACATACATGTTTAATTACACATATTTAACAAATAAAACAGTTTTTATTTCAATAACAAATTTTCAAAGCTAAGAAAGTATTACATGATTTCGCTAAAAAATTAATAAAACATTATGTACATGACTGCATTTCTTCTTTCAATAAGCAGTTTCTACTGGCTATAAACTAAAAATTTTTTCAAAAATAATCTATACATAAAGTAATAATCCTTATTTTAATTTCGAAATCATTATGAGCCCAAATACTCATAGTTGCACCTTTTAATGAAATTCTTCTATACAAATACTTTCAATTAATATGAAAATTAACTCAGAATTGAAATAATCAACAAGCAATTAAATCAATATCTACTCGTATGCAAAATATTTTAGAAAAAGCAAACTGAACATCTGTTGGAAAATAACATAGCTAGATAATTAACTTATCAATATTTTACATTTTACCTGCAAAGAAATGAAAGTTTGCGGAAATAAAGCAAAATATTGTTTTTTAACGACAGAAGGAAGGTTGTATTAAAGAAATATGGATGGCCACTTATATGCTTAACAAGGTATCAAATATTTATATACACAACTAATTTAAACAAGTTATTTTTCTGAGTCAGATTAAATTAGAGAGTGCCAAAGACATCTTCTGCCGACAGTGCAAAATTATCTTCATCCAATACTGCAGAAAACAGCAGCTAATAATATTTAATTATTTTAAATACTTTCTTCAGAATTAAGAACTTGGCAACCATACTATTGGAAGCAATACTTTTTGTTCAGAGCCCCAATCCTAAATAAAAAGACTTGCAAAAGAGATTACACAAAAATAATGGATGAACATACAATGACAGTATGAAATATAGATATTAACATAACAAAAATTAGAGAGTATAATATGTTAAAAGAAATCTGAAATGGATATCACCAAGAATTTTTATTCTGAAAATGAATTAAAACTTTATTAAAAAATATTATCCCTACAAACTTAAATGGGGAAAAAGCAATTTAAAACCTTAAGATTCTTTAACGAAACTGGATTAAAAAACTGAAATATGTTAAAAAGGTGCAAATTAAAAATAATACACTTCACTCTAATACATCAAAGACTTTACTTTTGAAAAGTAATAAAATGTTTAAGGAATTTAAATTAAATTAATTTAAAAGGAACATTTGGAAAATCCCATTGACCATTTTCTACCACAGATGCCGCCAAAACTGCGCCAGTGATTCTGGTGGAAGTTTGAAGGAACAAAGTGCTTTTTAGTTACATAACAGCACTGCTCCTTATATAATTAGGTAATCAATGGATATAAATTAAGATTATGGCATATAAAAACTTAAATAATTACAAGCACAACCTTCGAGATTATTTTCAAAAAAATTTATCAAAATTAGCACAAATCATTCTGGCATCCTAATCCTAATATTCTTAGAAATCCCTAACAGATTATAAAATAACAACAAAAATGTCATTTTCTTTATGAACTCTATGCCATATAAATCCACTTAAATATGAATCTAAATGGTATCACACTATTCTCAGGGTTCGTACACATTTCTGAACATGGAAATTAAGTACGTTTAAGGAGTATTAATGAAAAAATTATGGGCAAATGAGAACTAAATAAATTCAATTAAAAATATTATCTATGCCTGAATTTCACTTTTGTAATACCATCCTAAAAATAAAATAGATCCTCAAGTAGTATGCTAAAGTATCCCCAAGCATTATTACTAAACATTAATAAATTAGCATATTAATTAATAAGTTTGAGAATAAAATAAATTTCATGCAATTTATCAAGAAGCATTTAATATTTTACACTTATAATAGTTGGACATATTAGAAAAAAGATAAGTGACATTTATGTTTTACTAACAGCTTTATGTTAATTTTTTTTAATATTTTTTTTATTTTGTCTCACTTTGTCACATACTTGGTCAGTTTAGAGGTTTAGGTAGATTTTATGTCAAACAGGCACCAGAAGTTATAAGTTATTTTGCATTATTTTAAGTCTCGCTAGATGTGAAGAATACGCTTTACATTTTTGTGTTTTATGTTGTGACCACACTAAGGATTAATGAAAGGCAATAATTCGCTTTAATATGCAGAGATAATTTTTAAGGATAAGCAGTTAGTTATAAAAATTTAAATTAGGTAGTTACTCATTATAGATTTACATGGCCACTATTAAATTTATCTTTTAAAAATATTTGTTAAAAAAGCACTATTAAAATCACAATCTATTAACATGTCACATTTAAAAAACATGTAATTTATGACATTGAATCTTAAACAATATTAGGATAATTACACATTAAAAGCTACAAAACATGTGTAGCAACAGTACCTAACAAAATATTTATGCGCCTTTTTAATTTGAAGCCTTTGCAGACATTTGGGCTAAGTTATATCAATTTCCTTCTCTTTAATCATATTTTCTAACAAGAAATTTGCTTCCAATCTGCAAACCAGTGTTCTCATTAGTTTCTGCGTGCTTTATCTCCTAACCTATCAACCTCTCCATAATGTACATATGAGGGTTTACTTCATCTGATAAAAGTTAAATAGTCCAAAACCCCAGACAGACGTGAAGCAAATTATCGCTACGTGTTAAAGTAACTAAAAAGTCAGCCAAAGGTTTAAATAAGCTTCTTATTTAAAAAGTACTTCGAACATAAAGACATGTTCTTATACTAACAAAATCAATTACAATTAAACAAGAAGAGTAAAATTCAAACTAAAAATGTAAGCTCAGAAACTCTATCATCATAACAAATTCAAATGTCAAAAACAATAATGCAGAGACGAATAATTACAAATTAAACAGGAACTAATGCAGCGAGTAAGTGAAGATCAGAAACACACTCTGTCTTATACTTCAAACAACTCAGTTTAAAAACTATCTTAAGTGATTTACATTCTGGTGAGAAAATAGAAATGGAAAATTATAGTAAAGGCTGAAATTGTAAACTGGTAATTTACATAATAATAGCAGTATGTATCTTTGAAGAATAATTTCCTTTATGTATTCAGTTTCTTTCTTAAGCAAGTTTCCTTTTCATTTTAGAATTTTTGGATTCAATTAAAGATTTCTGTTATTTTAAAGACACTAAATGCATTTAGAATGTACAGAAAAAGCCACTACTTTTATTTCATTAGTAATATGAACATTCAGAAGAATGCATGGTAACGACTGGTTACAGAGCCGGTATGGCAGAATTTTTAGAATTTAGTGACACACCGAACAACAAAATCTAGAAATGGCAAAACTTTTAGAATTTAAAGCAGGCACTGTAAGCAGAATTAAGAAAGGCACTAGGCAGCAGAATTTAGGATCCACAGAGATTGCATCAGGTGGGAAAATGCCTAATGCCAGCCAGCTCTGTATATGATGCTTTAAGGCATATTAAATGAATCTTTGAAATTGTAAGCTTTCAATTTCTTTATTAATGAAAAAAACCCTTTCTATAACGCCTGCACATGTGGTAACATTAGAAGCATTTTTGATATTTTTCATGTCTAGTGAAAAGTAGAGAAAATAAAAGGAAGATAAACACGTTAAGAAAATGATTCTAGTTTCAGAAGTAAAACATTCAAATATTATGTTTTTACTGATCTTCCAGACGTTCTCCAAAAAGTAAGAAATTCATAGCAAACTTTCTACAAAATACATCGATTACGTGTTTATATCATGGAGACATTTTTCATTCTGTCACATATTTTTAGAATCGTATGTCTATAAATCTTGCCTTCAAATCCTTCTAAACTTTCCAAACTGCAATGTCTAAAACCCTGAAGAAAATTATCTTGCCAATTCTGTAACAGCAAAAAGGCAAAAATATTTTGGAAAAAAAAAAAAAAAAAAAAGGGAGAGAAAAGTGTAAAATTAATTTTATAGAAAAAACTGATGCATATTTTGAGAATTTTGAATATTCCGAGACAGTTACATGGGAAAAACTCTTACTATGAAAAAATTAAAAAGACATTTTTAATTAATTACTAATTAGCTAATTTTGCTTTTGCTAAGAGCTGTTTCGTAAATTGTGCTTTATAACATTATACCTTGTTTATTTTTCAGATTCAAACTATTGTATAATAAGTTGTCAAAATGAAACTTTGAAAATATTATATTAGTCCAAAGGGGCTTTGTCCCTGAAGGACTATTGTTTTCGTTTTGCAATTTTGCGTTGAATCACTATAAATGCCTGTTTCACTTTTCAAACTGTTGCGACCAAATGTTAAGAGTCCTGCATTATATTTGATGAAATTAAATAATGAAAAATTTGCATAAATGTAGCTATCGAATTTTGAATGACGTAATCCTGCTACGAATATAGGCATGTGGAAGACCAAATTTGAAATTTGCTTTATTATCGATTTCATATTTTGTGAAGCTTTGACAAATTTTTGATTAACAAACTCAAGGATTTCAAAGTGAGCTATGCCAACGTTGTACAGAAAAAAACATTTTTATCTCTAGCGCGAGAGACTCTGTATCGGAAATTCTAACGATATGCTCATTTTAAAATTATTTTGCGACATTGCTATTGAACTGAATTTTATAGTTATGGACCGTACGAACCCCGTATTCTACACTGTTAGTACAAATTCAAAAGTGTTTTTAGTAAATATACTGCTTTTTTTTAGTACACATATCAGTGTATCCAGTCCTGCAGCTTTAAAACTACTTTACTGCTTTCTATTCAATAAAGTACAGGTCCAATTTTTTTTTTTTTTTTTTTTTTTTTTAATGAAAGAGAAAAACCAAATTATTTTATAACTTTCTTACAAAACTTTGTTTACTGAAGATCAGGTGTACATAAAACCAAAGGTAAGTTCTTAAGTTGTCATATCCTGCTTATCCGTTATCGGTAATGAACTGAATTGTTTGGTCACACTGCCAAACACAACTTTTGTGGTCAATGGAATTTTCCGCAAGTACCTATAAAAATTCTAAAATTTAAAAAACGCATGTTAATCTTTGCTGATTCCAGTTTAATGCCTAAAACAACTTGAAACTAAAAGTTATAATCAACAAGCTAGTTCAAAAATTAATTTTCCTGTAATATAAAGCAAAAAATAAAGTCATATATTTAAAAAAAATTCAATTAAACGGCTATGCCAAGTAGTATGAGGAAAGAAAAAAAAAACTTGTTGCATTATTTCATCACAATCTGCAAAATCAAGCTCTGTGCAACTAGTGTGATTATACCGAAGGGAAGAATTTAAGGGTAACAAAATTATAGAATTTAGAGAATGCACTGGGCAGAACTTAGGAGCCACAGAAAACTGCGCCAGTCTAATGCCCGCATTATAAACAATTATACAGGGTGATTCTAAATTACTTTTACAAATTAAGAGGGGTGATAGTAGTCATCCAGATGAGCAATAATTACAATAGAACATAGGGTCACATTCCCCTCTGACAGGCAGGAAAAATGAATATTAGAATTCCAATCTGAACTTACAATAGTGTTGGGAGAGAGAATGAACGAGACCAAATGTTGCACAATGAGTTTAGTGACAAACTCGCAGAGAGTGCACAAAACAAATAAAAAAGAAAACTTACCATTCGCATGTTAATTCGAGCTCAGACTTTGATGACAAACACTCAAATGCCCATCTTTGGTTTGCGAGGTCTTAACCTGGCAAACCACTGCAACAAGTTAATTATGTAATCAAGGGTTGAATATTATCAACTAACTCCAACGCCTGCTGCATGCCGAGATTGGCATGAAAAGTTCATGCTGTGTTCTAGTTGTCAGGACTTTGTGTCCCATAAAAGGGCGCTTCAAGTAGAAGCAGTGTAAGTCCAAGAAGACAGGATAGACGATGCCTAAGAGAAAAACAACTGCTACATTGCTACTTGATATCAAAGTAGTTTTTCCCCCAAATATTTTGGATAATTAACTTGTTGCAATTATTTATGACCTTGCCAACCAAAGATACCCATTTGAGTGTCAGCCATCAAAGTCTCAGCTCTAATTAGCACTCGAACACCAAGTTTTCGGTTTTACTCATTTTGTGCACTCTCTGAGAGTTTGTCACTTAATGGATTGTGCAACATTTGGTCTCATTCATTTGTTCTCCCAACACTGTTTCAAGTTCAGATTGGAATTCTAATATTCTTTTTTCCTGCCTCTCAAAGTAGAATGTGACCTTATGTTCTATGGTAATCATTGCTCATCTGATTGAGTGATATCACCCCTCTTAATTTGTAAAAGTAATTTAGAATCACCTTGTATATTTACTCCATAAAGACAATTATACTTTCCATTACGCTTTTGTCATTTTTTGGTTCAAGCATGGCAGATGATGATCTAATACCTGTCACCTGCCAAGACTGCATGTGTGCCCCTATGTGCCTCTTTTCTCAATCTATTAACTATTCTTCTGACTAGAAATTAACAATTAAAATAAGAGCCAAAATGCCTGGATTGGACTTTACAATTAAAATTCTAGAAAAATGGACTGGTAGATGTATACTAGAAAAGTGTCAAGAAAACAGTTATTTAAGATGAAGTATTGCATTTACTCCATCGAATAACTTGAGCACAAAATTTGAAATAAATATTCCCTTTAGCTGTGAATATTGTTCTAGGATGAAAAACCTATTCAGGTTTTTTTAATTTCTAATTATTCTTTAAATATAAGAAAAATATAACTGTACTTCTAAAATTATTATTTTATTATACACACATTTTCATTAAATAATTTGGTACTTTTCCGTTTCGCTGGCGCAAATCTCGCCAAGCAGTCTTTATTGGCAACAACATAGATTATATACATAAGAAATGTTAACAAATGTTAGTTCTAAGAACTTTTTATTTTAAAGGCATAAACATTTTAATATCGTTTAAAATTTTGTAAAAAGCCAATAAATAAAGACAATAAATTTGTAAAAAGACATTAATTTAAGAATTTATTATGCTTTCATGGTTTAACAACCTGATTCGCCAGTTCATATTACGTGACCCCAAGTAATATCATCTCACATAAACTATGCTACAAAAATCTAATTGTCTCAGTAATTATCTACATTAATTTCAAGTTAAAGCTTAATTTGGAATGCAAGTTTAAATGTAAGAATTATTTCAATTTGTACGAATAGCTTACTTAGAAATTACGTAAAACCGCAGTGCTTTACTTCGTCAGTGTATTCTCATTAGAACTGATGAAGTTGCCTTCTCTTTGAAGAACCCTTGACTTTGCCTTTTCTATATTTTCGCCTTCGAGTGAGCAGTGCGATTGCATTCTAATTGACTTAATTACCGTGAATGGCCTTAGGGTATAAAATTGTACCATCTGGTAAAAATTCTATGTAATTGTATGCCAGTATTGAAAGAACCAATCAATCTGATAAGAAATGTCTGCGACTTGTTTTGAAAATGAGGTGTAAAAGGTTACCAGGGAGGATATTCCGTTTGGCATCAGTTGTACTATTATTGGCGACTTTATCGCCTGCGCCAGCAAAACAGAAAAGTACCAATAATTTTATTATTACACTTACCTTTCTTTATTAGTCATATATGAAATTTATAAAAGAAATAATTCAAAAACTATATTCATAATAAAAATATATCATTTTTATTCTGCGAGATAGACAAAATCAATTATTGTTATATATATATACTAACTATAAAAATAGCAACACCACTTCAGGAAGGTGACAAAATATTTTTCCAGTTAGTGTGTTTGGCAGGCTAAGTAACCACTGCTTAGCACTAGCATCAAAACAAAAGAACATAAATATCAATTAAAATTCTTTGACAAAGCGCTCATGAAAAAGTATCAAATATTCTAACAACCTATGGGAACAAATCATCTTCCCCTCTCTAACAAGAATCAACTATTTCACAATAATTTATTGATCCAATTAACTATGCATTTATTCACATAATAATTGTCAGTTATTTAAAAATGTAACATATATATGTATGTACCTATAGACACATATATTTAGCAAAAACTAGGCTATCACTAATTTTTCCTTATTTACTATGTCATCTCAAATACTAAAAATGAAATTTGATAAAAAAACCCTAAAAGTGGTCAGCCACTTAATATTTATTTACTAAATGTTCAATAGCGTGGAGAATTTACTTAAAAGATTCTTATTTCTAGATAAACTATTAAAAATTGAAAGTTAATTAATAGCTATTTCGGTGATGGAATGCACAAATTTGGTTTGCTGCTTAATAAATGATAATATTAGCAGGCATAAATTTTCTAAAAATATATAATGTAATTAAAACGACCCATTGGCTGTACCAAAAAATTCGATTCAGCTCATACTAAATCCCTGATATTAGTAATAACACTACAAATGAATAGCGACAAATACTACTAAAATAAGAAAGGGGACTTTATAACATACCTGAAAATAATTTTACAACATATTTATAAAATAAAGACTTAAAAAATTTTTAAGTGCCAAATTTATATACTAAGAATTCTAAGAACGAAAAAAAAAATTGCATTGCAAAATAATAAAACATATGTTCTGTAAAAAACTAATCCAATTACTATAAAACCTACTGCTAAATTACAGAAAATCTGGAAAAATGTCCTGGTGATATCACTTTTCTAGAAGAGGATGATGCAACCTTACGTCAAGTAATTGTCAAACATATTAGTAACTTATTTCTTTCGTCACGTTGCGCATCAGAAAATACTGTGAGCTCTGCACTTTTGAATAGCTATTTCATAAAATTAACCAGAAAATTGCAGTTTACTTCGAAATTAATTAATTACTTCGAAAAAGAGTGCAAACTAGAATTTAATATACTTATGCTACCTTCAATAAAATGGATACTTACTTTTGAAAAGTAAATAAAAAACTGGTGTAAAGAAAAAAATGATTAAATACAACTTCTTGGTAACCTTTATCACAATCATTCAACCCTTCGTTAAGGATTAAATTAGTTAACTCGCACCTAATTGCATACACATCCAACCACCACACGTAAGAAAGTACAATCCCCAACGAAACAAGTCCAGACACGAATCGGGACGACAGGTTGAAGTAGTATTACGCATGCCCAAAAAACTTTCGGTTCTTCTTTGAAGTTCACAACTTTCGGTTCGCATACTAACTGTATGTGTATTTTTTTTTTTTCTTTCTTTTTTTTTTATTTTGAAAAAATTTCGAACCGAAATATTTAGATATTACAAATCATATGATGATATACACTATGTAAAATTAAACTATTAATGCATTAGAAAATAATATCTGAAGCTCCTGCACATTAACTGTTCACAGAAAACAACAAAAAAGAATTATTTTAATATTCTCTCATTTGGAATTAAATTTGCGTATTTTTTCATTGATACATTTTTTTTACCCGTATTATTTTGAATTCTGAATCAAGAGAAGAAATTTTATTTTAGTAATAGCTGTCACCGTTACGAAGATAATTAACTTCAACTCTTCCTTTTATTGATCAGCTGATCCGGTTCAGCTGGGGAATTTTCCATTTTATGCAATTTAACGAACTTTTACAGGTCCTTAAGGGAACATGCGTAAACATGTAGTGGTAAAGGCCTTCGTGTCAAACACCATTTAACGAATAATGATCGAGAGCGATCTACTTTGTTTGTCTAAATCTGTTAGTAAAAGTACAGTACATTATAGTTTTGTACTGTGTGCATGTAAAATTTTTGTAGAAATTTTTTCTCTAACAAAATATTCAGGTTTTCAGTTTTACAAATATGAAATTTAATGAATCTCTTTTAATTATTTAAATAATACTATCGCAAATTTTGGGCTTCTGTCAACAAAAATATTAATTTATTCGTTTTTAAATGGTCCACATCATTAGCATATTATTACTTATTAAGCAGTTAGTATTAAGCTTGTAAAAGTTTACAATTGGGTGCCCCTTGTTTTTTGGCGATTCTTTTTTGACGCCAAGATCGGCGCCAGAAAGACATAATTTCAAGATGGCCGCTACACAAAACCAAAATAAAAAATCAAAGAATTGCTTAAACTCTTTGTCCATGTACACATCGATCTGTTTTCACTTAAAAAAAAATCCCAGAATTGCACAAACTAGGCATTGCGTACTGTTTAAATTTGTCCATGTACACATCAATCTATTTTTATTTAAAAAAAATCAGGAGGCTAAAGCAAAGGGAACAGCTTTAGTATTGGTCCTTTTGGCGATTTTTTATTTGGCGACAAACGTTTTTCGCCAAGGTAGACCCGGTTTTGAAGATCGGAAAAAAATGGCGGATTGTCAACAAAACCCGATCTAGAATAAATAACAATCCTAAAAAATAAGCTCTTAATCAGAATAAACAGTCTTTCTCTAATTTTCAGTATTTCAAGTACTGCTATGATAAATTCTTGAAACACTACTGTAAATGAATTTATGACAATTATTATGAGTAATGAAATTTACAAAATGTTAATATTTTTAATTACAAAATATAATGTATTTATTAATATTTTAAGTAGTTAGTTCATATTTATATTTTATTATATTAGTACTTAGCTAATATTTTAAATTTACAAAAGGTTAAAAAATGCATTTCAAACTAGTATATGTTACTTTAGTTTCTTAGATGCTGTTATTAAAAGGAAAAAAAAAAAAAAAAATATTTCAAACTGAAGGAAATCAAATTCAATTATAATGGGCAAGTTTTGTACTAGTGTTAGAAATATTTTTTATGATTAAATTTTGTAAATGGTAAAAATATTAAGAAGTGTGTATTTTTTAATCCCTCAATTTATTACAAGTAATTTATGATTATAATTTAAAAGCTAAAATTAAATTATCATAATGAGTAAATTTTGTACCAATAGTAATAATACAACAATCATCGTAAATGATAATTTCTGTGAAAAATTCGAACAGTCATTGGAATCCACTAGTGGTGGAGTGATAGCCACTGAACAGTGGTAGTTCAGGCTGGCTATATGGGAGTTTTAGTAGTTTTCCTTAGATGTAATGTGAATCTGAGACAGTTTCTCTTAAAAAGTACTTTATGAAGGCATCCTTCTTCTGCTAGCCAGCATATGTATTTATTTTCTATTCATAATTCTCTCTTATTTTCTTATTTCTTAATACTAAATCTTACTTCTGAAGAGAAGTGTTGCATCTATAGGTCGAAAAATATGGTCAATATGTTTGCAAAATCCTGTCAGTTTTGGAAAGCATTTAAATAAACTAAATACAAAAATGCATTACACTATTTCATGTACTGAATAATTAATCAGGGAACAAAGTATATTGTAACGTTCCTTTATTTTTTAACCAGAGTTATTTTATGCTTGGGATCTTTACAGTCAATTTCTTCCATCCGTTTTCTCACCAGAATCCAAATGAAGTTTTTATTTTGTAAAACAAACCGTGTTTTGCCTTTTGAGGCCACATTAATAGGTTGCTAGATAAGAAAAGATTTGTAGTCTTCAGCCTTGCATTATAATTGCTGATAGTTGAATTCCATGCCAGTTAAGTTTTTAACCAACTTTGCATTAAATTGATTTGTGCAGCCTTTGGGCTACAAATTTATTTGAATTTAAATTTTACATTTGAACTTAATTGTTATCATGCCACAAGTGGTTGACTGAGTAAGCACAAAGTGTGCCTTCTGTTCTGTACATCTAAACTTTATAATAGAATAAAAGTATATCTTAACTTAATAAGAATATATCTAAACTTTATGATAATAACATTTAAAGACATTGAAATCAGTATCTAAGTGCTTCCCATGTAGTTAAATTTTTATATATAAATTGTACTCTTACTTTTATTATAGAGTTTTTATTACAAAAAATTCAGATTTCTGTTAGATAAAATGTTTAAGTAATGTAGAAAATTTGCATAAAATTTAAAATAAAAAGTAAACTGTTATGTCAACATACTATTAATAAAAGTAATAATACTCAGTGAAGGTTATTCACATACAGCTGTTAGGTTGTAAGATTTACAAAATTTGAGAACTCTAAATTATAAGCAATATATTCCATAATCTAAGCAACATTATATTTTTTATAGTCAGACAAATTATGAAAATGTTATAAAAGCAATAATGAAACCTGATTTTGGTCTTGATTTGAACCTATGAATTCATGCGATTACACATCCCTTTAGTTCTAATATGAGGTAAATAAGTATTTTTAGACCATGGTAATTTTGATCTCCTTAGCAAAGGAAACACCAAGAGTTTACCTCATGCTACTGAAAATGTGTTTTTTTTTCCTTGCGGGGGGTGGAGTTTATTAGAATATGCAGAGTTGACATATGAAAAAATGTCAAGACTCATGTGATGTAATATTAAAAGCACCAGTTTTAACTATCAAAAATTTGGCTTTTTTAAAAAAAAATTAAATGTTGTGCTTTCCTAACACAAAAGTAACTTTAAGAAAAACACACAATTTATCTTTCCTGCCATCAAAGCTCTGATACCTATAAAATTCGTTAAAGTTACGTGGACAGAAATGGCGGCATGTTTGAAGCTCAGTATTTAGGGTTACCAAGGTTACCATAATTTTTCATTTATCGCTCCAAAATGTCGCCAAACAAATTTCTCGCCAAAAAGGACTAATACTAAAGCTGTGCCAAGCAAAGTTACGCTATCATGGTAACCAGAAATAAGATTTCATCGCCAAAATTTTACAAAAAATTGTCGCTAATCGAACGGGCACCCAATTCTACACTAGAGCCAGCTTATTTTCTAAACAAATGATAAAAGTTAAATGTATATTTTATTTCTAAATCCTATAATCAAAGTACAGTTTAAATTATCCAAATGAGAAAATCTTATGTTTTGGTTTGCAAAATGTTGTGTTTTTAAAATGGATTTAACAAAAGAAATTCATTTCACTGTTATTATTGAAGTTTATCATTAACCTAAAGTAATCAATGAGATTTAATGAGGGCATGTGTTTTCTGTAGTATGCAAATAAACTTAATTAAAAAATATACGACTTCTGCAGCATAAAGCTTCCTTAATCATCACACTACTGTGCCAGTTCAATTTCATTTTTAAATTTATAAGCAAAATTTTGAGTAATAGTTTCTTTAATATATCTTACAGATAAAATAATAGACTATGACAGAATGTAGATTTCATAATATTTTATACATAAATCTAGTACTTGCTTTTAACCCCTTACCGCCAGTGTCTGACACAGGCTAAAGTTACAGGCAATTTTCACACGCGATTTTGTATCTTGCATTATTTTAGTTTTAATTCCCATCTGAGATCTATTCTAGTAAAAATAGATAGGCTATATTATAATTAAAACTAAACTAAACTCAGTGGCGTAACAGGCCTGAACAAGTGGTCAGCTTGTCGCAGGACCCCCATTGTTTACTCCCCAAGCGAACTTGGTACACATTTTATCGACCCAAAGGATGGAAATAAAGGGATGAAAGGCTGAGTCGACCTTGCGCAGCCCCGGCATCGAACCCCAGAACTGTGTTCCTGCTGCGCGATGCGCTAGCCACTGCGCCACCGGGCCTCATATTATAATTAAGCATATTTAAAATAGAAGCCACCACTATACAGCATTTTATTTGTGTGTGTTAAAAGCGTGGTGCATTTTGATGATTAACTATAAGTTTGTTAGGAAAGCAGTTGTTTGCTGTGATAAAGGTAATACAGTTAAAAGTCGTTAATCCGGACCTCAAAGCTACAAACTTTCTGCGCATGCGCATAGGTGTTTACACATGCACATAATACGTTTACGCATGCGCGTTTAATGTATAATGGACGGTATAAGCTGAGCTAAAATTATCTAATTCAATTAATGTTGCAGATTGCGTTGTTCCTTAATCTTTGAATTGGATCCGGCTTATTATTTTTGCAGACTGTTAGAGCAATTTTATAAAAGTAAGCTTGAACTTTCGATTATGTAAAATAGAAAAAATTGATTAAGGAGCTGCCAAAGCGAAAGTATGTTTCGATGTCCATCAAACAAAAAGTGGAATTGCTGCAAAAAATGGATAAGGGCATATCCTTTTTCTCTAACCATTCCAAAATCTGTTTATCAATTTCATGCTGCTCTGCGGGGATGTCGCAGCGCGCAATGAACTGGAAGTTGATCTGTTAGCACTATCCTTATCTTCAGGGCAGATGTTTTTATTTTATTCAGCGTATAATTCCTTACTAAAAATCATATCATCTCGATGTATTCCGTCTTTGATATGATTTAAATCAAATTCCTCATCATTATAAATATCACGAGTACACATCAAATAGTTTTCTGTTTGCAATTTTCTAATTTCGACTATGAGTAATGTATGCTTTACACATGCACGCGTTGAAAGAAATGTTTAATAAAGTAAACAAATAAATATTAAGCTTTATTTTTGTAAATTTTGATACCCTTTAGATCATAATTGCTCTTTATTTCATAAATTATGCTTTCATATTTTTAATTTTATAATTTCTGCATGCCATCTTACCAGATTTAAACTGATGATCTATAATCTGGAAAAATCAATTATCTGGAATCGCCGAAGTCCCTACGAGTCCGGATTAAAGACTTTTGACTGTATATCCATTTTTAATTGCATTAAATTATCCTAAAAGTAAACAGTTAACTGTAAATTAATTTTTACTAAAAACGTTATCTGATAATGAGCGAATCTGATGATTTTGAATATGCCAATTTATCAGAAAGTTTAAGCGATGAAAGTTATGATCTTTTGAGTGATGGAAGTGAATCTGAAGATAATAATGATAACATTTTGGCTGTAGCAAGAAACTGGTATTAAATTAGTACGAATCAAATAATAACTAGTACAAATAAAAAAAAATAACTTATATTATACCTACATATTCATTTTCTGTTAAAAAAAAAATCTGAATTTTTTATGAAAAAAACTTGTGCTTTAAGGGGTTAACAAACCCTGATGCATAGATCCATTTTTCATTAAGATGTACTGTTTTCTTATTAAAAAAATAGAATACAGGTCTATAATTGTTTTAAGAACAAATAAAGAATGCTGACTTAAGTTTTATATGCCTAACTTTCATTTAACTTTTGTGTGATTACCAGAATCCATTTTAACTTTGGCCCTTTCTCTTATAAGATGCAAATGCTTTCTGAATTTTAAGTTAGATTTAATATGGGTCAGCATAATCAAGCAAATTTTAAGATTCCTGTGTATTATATACACAGAAATATTTATGGGTACTGCATATGCACTTCTGTGCAAAATGAAAGAATTTACAAACTATGCCTATTTTTATAAAAAGTATTGAACCAAAGTACTAATTATGCAAATATTCAAAGTCTAATAAGCATACATGTGTGTATCTGCAAAGCTGAGACTGTGTAGGGGATACAAGTGCACTAGAGGTTTTCGGCAATTTGTGTGCTCATACAGCTTTCATATTCACTGTATTTCTCCCAATAGTTATGTAAATTTTATAAGGTATCAGGTAAAATGAAAAGCTACGAACATACGGATGATGGAAAAAGATGCAGAATTGTCGATATATTGGAGGCAGGCCAATCACAAGCGTAGGTTGCTACAGAGTTCAATATAATGCCCAATGTCGTCTACAAATTGTAGAAGCAGTTTCATGGCAGTGGATCCATATTGGGAAGACTTTGACAAGGTCAACCGAGATCAACAATGACAAATGAGAGTCATTGTTTGACACATTCAGTGTGGCAAACAACAGCTTCACAGCTCTCACATGAGCTGTATGCTGCCAGTGGAACCTGAGTTTCATGGTCTACAACTGCCTGAAGGCTTCATGAGATAGGACTATATGCCAGATGACCCGTTGCTTGCATTCCATTCACTGCAGCACACAAGAAAGCATGTTTAGCATAGTGCAGACAACATGCACCTTAGGTCAGACTTCAGTGGGGCTCTCTGCTTTTTGTAGATTAGTTGAAATTCAGCCTGGACACTGATTCTCGGCATACCTGTATCTGAACAGAGCCTGGAACACAATATCATCCCTCCATCGCCAGAGAAAAGGATCATTATGGTGGTGGAAGTGTAATGATTCATGCAAGCAATAATCGGTACTTAGTACTCCGTTAATGTTGGACGGCTGCACACTCCTGCGTGTCTTTAACAAAGACTTCCTGACTGCTATGAGGTATAGAGAGATCCTACAGCCCTGTGTCTGACTGTCCTAGGTGCACAGTTGTTCCTGGGTTCCTGTTAATGAACAACAACATTTGTCCATATAGGGCTCAACTAGTTGACGATTACCTGGAAAGTGAGCATATTCGCCACATGGATTGGTCAGCCAGATCTCCTGACTTATACAGCAAGTCTGAAATGGTTATAAAGATTAAAATTGCAAACTTGAACATCTAAAAAGGTACAAGTTTCCAATTTTAAATTTCGTATGACTAGTAAACCTTTGAAAACAAATGAGAAGACGTATTTAAAAGGATGCATTTTATTACTCGTTTGGATTACATTTTCAGTTTTATTTCATAAAAATTTTAAAATATTTAAAAAACACAGCTCTAAAATTTATCTTCAGCATTAAAAACATCATCTAATTACTATAAAATCAATTTCTGTTAATGTCCTGAAAGTAATAAAATTGCATTCTACAGATTGTGAATGAGAATTAAAATTTTGCTTTAAAACAGTTAACAAACTGGGGCAAAAAATCTACTGAAGTAACTACTAATAACTTCCATGGCAATTTTTAATTATACTGTATTTAAAATTAAATCCGGGGTTTAAACACATAAATTTCAATGCATACATTCTTACATTATTATACATACTATAATAAATCAGAAATGCAGTGAATAACAATATAAGGCTGATTGGAAAATCATGCATAGAAGTACACTAAAATAAATTCCAGAAATTTTACAGATTGTCATCTTAACATTATTTACTTTCTTCTTATCTTTCTTGATATCATGCACAAATGATTATAAATGTATTTATTAGTTTCAGTAGATTGCTTTTTTCCTTCTCCCAAAACCTGTTTAAATTAACAAATGAGAAAGAGATCTTACAGAACAAGGATTCTGAGCAAGGTAGGAATGTGGTGAACTTTTTATTTACCTGTTAAGGACTTTGTGTATGAATATAAAAAAAAAAACTACTTTTATTGGGGTTTTGTTATTATCTACATTTCCCATACTTTTCCTTGTTTAATTTATAAAACACATTTAAAAAATAATCTAAATTAAAATAAATGTCAATCTATTTTTTTGGGGGGGGAGGGATGATCTACCAATGGTGAAAAGGGTACATAGGGAAAAAAGGTTGAGAACCCCTGTCAAAAAATTATACAAAATATATACTTTTATCTAAATCAGATTTATCGGCTGCACACTGGAAAGCCGAGTCTAAAATATCAAATAATCTAAAAAGTAAGTGGGTAAATACTCAACTACAGAGCTACTTGCAACTCGTGGCATAAACTCATTCCCAGTGTAAACCCACTCTGCTTGTAACTAACTCTTTAATTCTGCTACTTAAATACTATTTCCAAACTCATGGAGACTTTTCATATACATCATATACGTCATCTGGGAGGAAACTGAAATCAGAAGGGAAAGGAAAGTTTCTTAAAATAAATTAATAGTATAAAATAGGGTCTTTACAGGATTATTATATATCGTACAACATGCACCTACAATTTTATACTACTTTTTTAATTTTTAGGTATATTTGCCATATAATATGCACCTTTTTCTTTAAGAAGAAGAATTTAAGAATAATACATGTGCGATGTTCTTATCTTTTGCAGTTATTCACTTGAAGATTTTTTCCAGACTTTAGAACGATGATATACTGAACTGGCAAGCAATAAGGGGAATAATATGTGTGAGGGAAAAAAGCTTGAGAAAGTAAATCCTGTTAAGAGAATTGTCTGTATTAAATGCAGATGGGCACAGGAATGTTATTCTGGCATTTCGAGAAAAGGGGAATTTAATTTGGGGTAAGTATGCACTTCTGACCCGAATGAAATCCCGGAATTAGGAGCCGGATGTTTTCTCTAAATGAATGAAAGCACAATAATTAATATGCCTTATGTAAAGGAAATTATCTGGTAATGAAGAATTATGAAATTTTTTAAGAATTAGAATATAGAATCATGAAATTTTTTAAGTTCATAAGATGTGTTAGTTTTTTTAAATAAACAGTATTTAGGTACATGTAGAAATCTAATTTCTGAATGCTTTTCTTTTCCTTATTTTTTAATGCATCATTTTTATATCTGGTGTATAAAGCACACCTGTAAATTCGAACCTTTTTTTTTTTTTTTTTTTGTATTAAAAGTTCATGTTATATGCCGGAATATACGCTATACTATCTGGTCCTTTTTATTAACATGGCATTTGAACTAAACTTACAATCATGAAATAAAAGCCTTCATGTGTTATATAAACAGATGAAGAATACGATTGTATGACATACAAATGTATATTTCTTTACCATTTGCTAAATAATGAAAAATACATATAAAATCACAAAAACTAGCAAGTCTGCTCTAGAAACAGAATTTTAAAATTTTAAATCCTGCTCTACAGAACATCCCAGCTGGCTATTTATAATAATAAAAGAAAGTTTGTTTTGCCTTGAATAAAAATCCAAATTTAATGTCATGAAAACAGCACTCGATGAAGAGATGACAAATCATTCAAACAGTCATAAGAAACAACTCATTTTAACTTCTCATAAGCTACATAAAAAAAGGAGTGCATGATTTAGGTGTTGCTGGAATGCCTATAGTATGCTAGAAGAACCGAACAGGATTGAAAAAGCCAGATCTTGGGAAACAACAAACAGAAAAACTATAAAAAAGGATAAATATGACAAACGATTCTGCATGGAGCATTTATCATCCCTATTGAATTATATATGCTCGAAAATGCGTACAGGTGCACATGTTTGAAATTATAGGAAACAGTAATAAGCGGGCACGAGTTACTGCACTTCAACATATTACAGCCTGCTCTTTTAAATTATAAATGGCATCCACTTCATCCTTGTAAACAGCAAATACAGAGCATGACTACACAAAATTTCAAGCAGGAGAACAAATGAAAATTAGAGAAGGTTCATAAAATATTCAATTAATACATTAAATTTAAAAATTTTGAAGCTTTGTGAAATAAAAAGAGCACTTCAGTAAAATATTCAATATACATTTTCACAAGTTAGTAAATTTATTATATTAAACAATCAATTATAGGGGATAAAAGATTAAAAATTATGATTGGGTATTTCATAAAACAAATTAAAAAATTTGAAACAAATAAAAATCTTAAGCAAAAGACATTAGAAGAGATAATCATGTCAATAAGATTATTAATTCTATTAATATAATTCTAAAATCATGTCAATATGATTGTTATACAATGTCTGGCTAAACAATTTAATTAAATTATTAATTGATTGATTACATTTTTAGCTCAAAGGAGCGTTAGCGCAGAACAGCTAATATGATTACATTTTTTACCAAAAGGAGAGATAGCCCAGAAGGGCTATTAGCAAAGAACATGTATGTAGAACATAAATATTCTTTCGCCGTTAGTCTCAAAAGGTCGCAGCTTTTTCGGATGGCCCGGACTGTCCCTTCACCATTGATGGCGAATAGCTGATATACTTTGCACTTTGTAATCGATTATCAAGTCTTGATACTTTGTTTACGTTATAGGCGGAATTGTGGTAAGGATACATATGGAAAATCTTGCGGAACGGAAAGGGTCTGCCTTTGCTTTCATATTTTTATTTTTTGCTCTATACGAGATTGGACGCAATGTGAATAAATCTGTATGATACACAGAAACTTGCTCATATTGCTGATACAATGATCAAGAGTATTGATATGCTTAGTTAATTTCTGTTGTTAAAATAAAAAACTGCAATTGTGTATGTAATGAGTGTAAAAAATAATGAAAATTTATATGTCTGTATTGTTGACTAAGTAGTAATAATGCATGATTGTAAAATATATATTAGACTCTACTGATTGTATATGTACAATTTAAAGTAATAATTACATAAGATAGAATACAGCAAAAGAATCACTGAAATTTTATTTCTTTGAATGACCCGTAATTTTTGTTTTGTATTATGTTCATAGGGATATATCTTTTTAAAGTGATATATCTCTTAATATATTGTGTACTAAATTGTGTGTGCATATATATACAAATAAACGGGCATTAAAACTAATGATGATTTAGTAAAAAAATTGTGTAACGTGTTATTATAAACATTATAATACTACACCACACAAACACTTTCTTATATGTAATATAACCTTAGAGAGATACCAACTGAATCCTTCTCTGAATATCTATAACAATCTGTGACAATGTCGTTTCATATGCAATGATCAAGCAAAGAGAGCTTTAAAATTTTGCTCCGAACAGCTGAGATGTGTGTCCTAAATTTTGTACTAAACAGCACGAACTTATGTCCGGAGAAAAGAAATTCATCAATTCTGTTTTGTCTACAATTTCCAGGTAACAAAAAGCATGTTTTCTATTTCTCTACATTGAAAAGTTATACTGGGGTGGGGGCACCACTTCTCTTAACATTTGATTTCAAGTGGCATCTGATGTTTTATATCAATAAAAATATGACAGTTCTGACAATTCATCCTAATTTTAATCTCTTGTTTGTTGTTAGCTTTTAAAAAATTTGCATTTTGTTCTCTTTCTGTCAGTAGATGATATTAAGGATTTGGTTTTTATTATTTAACCATGCTCTCCAATTTCTTTCTATTGCTTCTCGTGTAGGCACATGTTTCTTTTTAATTCTTGCAGCAGTTATGTTTAATATTAAGATTTGTAATGCTGCAAGTTTACTAATATTTTGTTGAGTCTTGTTTGCTATTGATTTCTTTAGAAATTATAATCCTGCTTAGTGTTAAGATTTATGCGTTGTTTATATCAGGTAATTAATAATAAAAAAAACTATATATTTTCATCATTTTCTGTACATTTTAATCATACAATTATTTTTGGAAGTGAATAAATTTGGATTTATTAAATTTAGTTTTCTTTACACCCAATTATCCCTAAAGTATGTATGCCATGCTGAATGCATTATTTCAGATTCAATATGTATACACAGAGAGAAATGCATATCACACTATCATGATAACAAAAGTGGTAATTTAATAACATAAATAACATTGACATCAAATATCACTTCTCTAAGACAACCACTTCCATAGAAAATCTTTTTTGTAGCAACTGTCTCTGGCTGTCTTACAAAAGATTCACTGTATTTTGCGATTTAAAATTAATTAACTCGTTGTAATACTGATACAATTTAAAGTTACTAATATGTGTTTCAGCTGTTTTTCTTTGTTAGTTCAAACAACCCATGTTATTGATCAAAAAGCAATATCTTATTATTAGTCATATTATTAAAAATTTCAAAATGGCTTTTAGAAATTTTCCTCCTTACACAATGATTTCCAGTTTGGTAAAAAAAAGCTTTCATAAGTTAATCTTACTATGGGCAAGTATTGAATTTTATTTAATGTTAAAAATCAATTCTCTGGTATATGTACATATTTTTACAGTTTTTAAAATACTTCAGAAATTCCTTCTCTTGCCATTAGGCATGAATAAAATAAGCGTATTTCCTTGTAAGCCATCCAGAAGAAGCCTTTTTTGACAATGGATCACTGAAAGTTATGCTGTATCTTTCTGTTAATTAGAAAATAATTTTGGATAATAAAATAAATGTAGTATTAGAAAAATATTATATTCTTAAAACGATATTTTAAAAAAATATAATTAATGTATTAGAAATCTGTAATTTAAAGCAAGCCTTCATTCTTCAACTACATATTCATTTCTGATACCCAAAGGCTAATTCCATCATAATAACTTGTCTTTTAACTCATCATTATTCAGCAAAACTTTTAGATTAAAAAATTCTGTGATCGTCCTTTGTAATAAAAGCCCAAGATATGAACCTCCACCATCTGCAAAATGCATGGCTCTCTTTGTACAGGATCTCTGTCGCTGTTACTGGGAATCTGAGTTTTTAAGTACATTAAGGCTGTTTACATTTTTCATTCCAAAACAGATATTCAATTTAAATACATTATGCAATTTGTGTTCATCTACATTTGTTTCAATAATAATATTTCTGTTGGTATTAATTTCTCTAAGTAATTTAAGCATGAGGTTGTTTAAGAAGGCCATTTTTTATCCATTTATTTATTGAAATATTTGCATTACTTCTTATATATTAAAATCTACATATATTATGTATTTTTTTTCAGTAGACAATGCAAGAATTTTATATATGTTACAATGTATGGTATAGGCTTATATGTATGCAATATGATTTTTTTTTTAATTTTTCCAGAAGAAAAAAAATTTTTATCCTCTATTTGTGATCTTATTATCTGATTGTGTCTTCTTCAAAATAAACAAATAATCCAATGGAATGAATTTAAACTTTAGGTTTTTATTGGAACTCGGTGCACACTTTATTTCTGCTAGAATTACAAGTTATCTCGCTCTCCTTTTACTCAAAAATTATAACATCATAATTTGGGAAAAAAATTATATTTTATGTTACTTACTCATGACAACATTTGAAACAACCTACATGTTTGACAAGGGGTAGGGTCCTTGACCCAGGCACCCTGGTGCTACACTGCTTCCATGTGAGTGAGATTTGAAGACAGTTGAATAGGAAAGCCACAACTTTTTCAATGAAATGGATGAATAAATGCAGCCCTGGCTTTTGTTGTGTTTTATGCATTTATAAATTTCTACCTAACTGTTTATTCTTTAATTCTATGTAACACAATTAATCGATGCTTGTTTCTTATATGGAATTTTAACATTAATTCTACATAACAACATGAGTAATCTTTTTTTTAAATTGTACTTTAGCATTATTAAAAAACATTTTGGCACTATGAACTGAGAATTTTTTTCTTTACTTTTATCTTTTAATACTTTAGGAATTGGCCATTGATTTACATCTATAATAAAAGAAATAAATGTTTGTATGAGTTTTAACATATTGTGGAAAATGTGATAAACATCAACTCCTTTGCTGAACAAAAAATGTGAAACTTCCTGTTAAGTATTTTTTTAGCATTTTCCATGTAACAGTATAGATTCCCATGATTATTTCTTAAAAAATGAAAATATCAGAAATAGATGTCTTCTACATTTATTTACAAAAATAAAAATGCAAATATCTGAACGGAGTTATATTGAAAGATCTACAGGATGCTATGATTCCATGATGGTCAATCCACCACATTGGAAATATTAAATCAAACAATAAGTACAGGAAAAGATTCAGTAAGACAATATGTCATCTTTTGAATGGATACATTTGACTGGAGTTATTCCATATGATATATTATACAACACTCCAAAATCATGGTAAATAACTTTCTAAACCAAGTCTACCGAAAAAAAAGTAGTGGAAAAATGTTGCAGTCATGTAACTGGGCTATCTATATATAAAAATTACAGCAGTTTTACAAGTGTTCTTATCTTTACTGCCTATTACAATCAAATAAATACAATTAGATATGAGAAAGAACAGGCAGTATCAGTACAACCGAAGTACAACTTTTACACAGTTGATAATTTGAAAACAAGTTAACCTGTAAAATTACCCTGCCTACTGGATTGCTTTAGATGCATTTGGTAACAAATATGCCGTTAAAGTCTGTACCACATTCAGTTGAGTGAATTAAATACTATATTGTTCATATATCTTGATCGTAGCAATCAATGCAGCTGCAGCATTATTGAACAGAAATTTAAGTTATCGGGCTCTCAAATAAGTATTTGTAAAGGTGTTCAGGAAATAAATATTACTAAATAATAACATGTACTATGTTTATTGAATTTTACGAAACTATATGCTGTACTTATCATCAATTTTAATTGTCTGAAATCTGATATTTGATAGTACAGTCAAATACTGAAAATCCGCCGACTTGAAATCCGCGTTGCCTCTCAAAATATAAACATTCAGTTTATAGGTTCTGGAAACCACAACGAAATATTGAAGAAAAAATACTTACCAAATAATGACGTCATAATTACCAAATAATAATGAGTCATAATGGAAATACAAAATTATTGACATCATGATAAAAGTTTTTTTCCCTCTAATCTGCATCGAGGTAAAAATGCATACGATTCACTCAACTCTTTTTTGAAGTTCACGATTCACGTTGTATTTTCTGAGCTTTGTTACTTCATGAGATTATTTAGTGCTGCCTTATGAGATTATTTAGTGTGCTGGATATTTTGTGGATAAATTAAGAATATTTTAAATTTCAGCCCTTTTTAATACAATGACAGATAAGAAACCCACTTATGATTTTACTGCTTGCAACGTTGAAAAACGTAAACATGTTGCATTGATGGTAATGCTAAAAAGGGCAAATTCTGCAAAAGATGGAGGCAGGTTCCAGTCCTCGGTTTGTAGCAGAATTGTATGGAATTGCGACAGGATTGTGTATGATATACGGAAAAATAAAGAAAAGCTGTTGAAATTTTACAGCAACAGTGATTCTAACACTGGAATCCGAAACCGGAAATCTTTGCATAAAGCAAAATCGGCAAACCTGGATGCTGTGCATGTATAAAACACTGAATAATATAATCAATTTATATATGTAAAAATAATTTAATGCATATAATAAATTATTGCAATAATGTATATAATAATTTAATTAAATGTATCTAATAAGCCTTATTTATTTTGCACTTTGAGTCTGAATATTATGATTTATCTGTTCTGTCCTGAAATCCTAAAATTCGCACAACCTCTGGTCCCAAGCTTTGCCGATTTCTGGACTTGTACTGTATATAGTTGTAGCACAGTTTTTTCACAGTAAATTCTGAAGAATCCAAAAATAAATGCACATACTAAAGTATTTGAAATGTGATAAGATTCAGTATTTAAGACTATCCTAAAAGTACGAAATTTATTATTTTATTTGAAAATGAGTATTAGTGTATCCATGGCATGCAGGTCCCCGAGATTACTCTATTATCCACTCATAGGTGGGGGTGTCACCTTTGCCAAAGGCTCTTTGTAGCCTGCTTTAGGTTTTGCACTAATTTAAATCACTGGCCATCTACTGAAATGATTTCTTTAAGGATATCAACCGTCATTTCAACTCTGGTATTTCTACGGTGATGGAGGTTTAGTTTACCATGTCTCAACAATTTTTTTTTTTTACTTTTCTGTAGTTTAACTTCTTTTTTAATATGAAGAGGTAGCCCTGTGTTTTCATCTCGGATAACTGTTTTTGAAGCAGACTCGAAAATCTACGTCAAAGAGTTGGTTATATTGAGTAAACTTTTTTCTTTTAAATTTCAAAGGAGTGACCGAATTGATCGGTAGTTTGCATCACACTAATTGATTGAATTTCGCTTTTTGCTCAATGTTGCTTCTCCAGATATGGTGGGTATACAATCAGATGTTCCACCTGAAGGATTTCAGTTGATAAATATTTTCATTTTCTGGTGCCTGAGATACTTCTAGAGACTAAATCTTCATCAAATTTGAAAATGAGTCTTGAAAACAGCTATTTTGCAGTTTATTCCAAACTCCAGGTTGGAAACTTCAGGCCAGCAAATACAATAACGCTTGCACAGCAGTTGGTTTCTTCTGAAAAGCATGTGCATTGACACAGTAGTTTCTGTTTATCAAACGTGACAGAATAAACTGCACCATGCTTAATTTCAGAAGAAACTTTAAAAGAAGCCATGTGAATTTTTTTTTTTTTTTTTTTATTGTAAGGATTACGTTAATTTTATTAACAGTTAAATTTTAAGTTCCTTTCCTGTCAAATTGTTAACTTCAACTTACTACTTCTGGCCAGAACTTAGTTTTGAAATCTTGCTGAATATTTAATGAGGAGGAGCGGTATTTAAACCACGAAGTTACTTACAGAGTCAGAGAGAATCAGAGTTTATGATTTATGCGCGTCTACCTTTTCAGCCACGCTCTCTCTCAAAGCTGTTATTACGTTCGGCCGTACTCAGGCCCTTGATAAGCTTCATAGTCAAATAAGTTAAGTAGCCAACTCGATTTGAATCTTGATAGCTTCGGCTATATTTCTTTAGTTAATCTTAGTTTTAGTTTAATTCTTAGTCTCTTAAGTTCAAGCCCAAGTGTTGGCTTTGTTCGTACACTCCCAGGGGGAGTTTTGTTAAATCTCATTGGAATAATAAAGGGTTAGTTACCCTTCTATCTTGTTGTTTCTTGTCAGACAAACATAACTGATTATTCGCTATCTAGTTCTTAAGACTCGTCACTTTCTACAGTAACTGAGATTTACACAGTGAAAGTCTTACATTATGCTACCCGCATAAACCTCAGCAGCCCTTAATTTAGTTTTTATGTGATCAACTAACCATCATGGTTTACTGATTAAATAATTTAGTAACTGTTCATTGTATACTCTGGACTGCAACAGCATACTCAGATTTTTTCTGACATATATTCTATATCTTTCTGGAAGAAATTTCTCGACCAAGACCTTAATTATTTTGGAAAGCATACAGTTTTTATATCCCTGAAGATACCTATATTTAAGCTCCTCATTCAAGCTTTCAACACCATTGTTCGAGTTTATGAATAAATCATTTGGTTTGTAAGCCAAAGCCCACCTCTCAATTTCTTTGAACTATGTTAATTCAAAATAATCTTACACAGCTTCATACGGGTTCCATGATTTTAATACCTGTATTGCTGCAACCATTTCATCTTGAGTTGGAGCATTTGCTATGGCACGTAATTTACACAAAAGCTTCTCTTTGGGAACCACTGCATTCATTTTCTTAGAAGCCCACCTTCACCATGCCTGCTCTCGATGGAAACTACAAATGAAAACCTTAATTCCTGTAAAGACATTTTCCAAACTTGTAATTTCTTCCATTGCAAAATTAACCATTCCATATTTTGGTGTAACCAGAGGTGACCAATTTTTAATAATTATAAGAGCTTCTTCTAATGCTTTGGCAGTTTCATTTTGTGTAATTATTATGCTTACTATTTGGTAGTTCACATTTGTTTTGACAACTAAATGATAAAGTGGGAGAGCATATTTACAGGTTCAATAGGTCGTGTTGAGAAGAACAAGATTAGAACCATATAAGACATATAAATGTTTCATTTCTTCACTTTGATACACAAAAAGCAGATTTAGTTTTGAATCTGTAAAGTCATTTGGCTCAGTACCATCATAGGCATTTTTAGTACATGGTCTAAAATAAAACACTTTGAAGTATCCCAGCTGTTTATTAACATTTCTGTATTTTTCTGGTTCTAATATTGGATTTTGCTTGGCTTATTATTTTCCTTATTGCCTCCATTTCTGGATAAAATCGTCTGCGCATTTTATCAGTTTCTCCCAATTCAGTTGAAACATATACTTCTAATAGCTCTGCAATTACAGTGGCATTAGATTTTCCATTCTTAACTTTAGAAGCTATGAAATGCTACACTCTAGCATCTACAGGTTCTATTACCGCAGCCATGTTACCCATTAGATGATTTTGATAATCTTGGCAATTACGTAAATTAAACATGAAAACTTCTTCACCAGCAATACTATCTTTATTGGCTAGTTTTTCCTTAATTTTCTGAGATATGGTGATCTTTCTTTTTGGTGTTGGCACTACCTGTAATTTAAACATATTTATCACAGTAAAATTTAGAAATTCCAGCACAGTCATCTAGGACTAATTATTGATGAAGGTTAAATTTTAAAAACTTTCTGTTCATAGCAAATTATTCAAACAAAGGGGGGGCATTTCTTTTCTTTCAAAAAAGCTGTAAAAAGGATCTTCCATTTTTATAACAATAGATCAAATTACTTTTTCAGAGAAACGTAATCGATAAAACTTCCTTTTTTTTTTTTTTTAATTGAAAATTTTGAATGAAAATGAAACACAAGGCTTACAGAGGTAAGTTAAAAAAACAAACAAACAAATACAACAACACAACACAAAATAAAATAAACTTACAAACTCACAGATGACACGTAAGAGATAAATTTACAGAAGATAGAGAAAGTCATTTTATGTTGAACAAATATGTGAAGAGGGTGAGGAAATGTAATATTCACAGAGTTTAACCTAGAAATGAGTTCTATTCATCCTTCCTTGAGCTTTGAACAATAGAACAAATGTTCAACATTTTGCACTCCCCCCGAAACTGTGTGAACACCAGTCTGTACTAGATAATCTAAATCGTTTCAGATAAGAAATAAAATCAGATAAAAGTGTTTGTTATTCAATCTGTGAGGAATGGAAAGAAGATATATTTTAGTCTAAGAGTCAGTAGTAGAATTCCTGTATAGTTCATTCCACTTGAGTATTGTATCATCTTTATTTTTTTCTTGTAAAATGCTTGGGAAGTATCATTGGAGTAATTACTTAAAGATGTGTAGCTTATTTTACTATCACTTCTTATTTTCTACTTCCGGCCAGAATTAAAAGCTTTAACTTATTTATGCAAATTTGTCTTGCGAACGCCAAGTACTTAAGTTGTGGCTTTTTGCCAAGCAAGAGAGAGGAAGGAGCTATTAGAAGCAGGCCGCTTGCCATAGTAGTTTTACTCGGTTGCTGGTTGCCTTCAAGGCCAGAGGTTTAATCCTCTTGATGATTTTAAACGTATCGTAGTGTTAGAAGTTCTCTGTAGTACATACGGCTTTTTGTTAATATACGGCCAATCTTGGAGTTAGGCACTTCTTTGATTAATCCAAAGTTAGTTTAGTTAGAGTTTAGTTAATATTTTTATATTCTTACGTTCAGACCACAAGTGGTTGGTCTTTGTATTCCGAAGTCCGGAAATCATTGTAAAGAGAGAAAAATAAAGGGTTTCGTATACCCTTCCTGTGAGTATTGTCTACTTCCCAAATTTATTGAACATAGCTTTAGTAAGCTCCCTGTTCTGAGTCAGGACAGTTAATGTCCCCAAAGCAAGTAAGGAGGAACACAGAACCTGATAAGGGAAGGAAAGGCTTAATGTAAGATCTTCCTAAGATAACTTAGTTTATTCAGAAGTCAAACAACAAAAATTTGGCGTGTTGTTGTGTCTTAACTTAGTTTATATTTATATTAGACATGAAGAAAATTACAAAATACACATATGCAACTAGCCGAATACTAATTCCTTACAGACCTATACAGCAAAAGTGGCAATAACCATCATCATCATCAATTTGCTTAACTGAATTTTCTCTGATCTAGGAAAATTAATAGTGTGCCATACAGAGCTCTGTCTTTTTGTCTCTTAATTGTGCTCAAAGATTAATGTATGAATATTAGTTACTGCTTTCTCAAAAAAAATTTAAAAAAATCAAACTCATGCTTTTCATGATGCAAAAGCTCACAAAAAATTGACACTAATTTCTTGCATTACACTAAGCATCTCAATATCTTGGATTTTTCAAATTTTAGACAAAACTTTACTGCATATCAACAGTTTCGACATTTCTCTGCCTTTTGATCATTATACAGTTTTCAAACAATTATCCACTTTGCAAATGATTTGCAATTCGTAAAAGCTCACAGCCAATAAATTTACATAACATTCCCTACAAATACACCGTTGGAAAATCTGCCCCAATCCTTTCAAGACTGTGGAAGAAGAGAGTGCAAGAAATTGGTCTCATTAATTTTTGTACATATCATATATTTTAGTACAGTCAAAAGTCATTAATTCGGACACCCATAACCCGGAATGATCTATAATACGGACCTCAAAGCTACAACTTTCTGTTTTGACGCATTCGCGTAAGACCTTCACAGCTGCGAAAATGCGTGTGCGCATGCACAAAATACGTTTACGGTTGCACAAATTAATGTATAAAGGACGGTATAAGCTGAGCTAAAATTATCTAATTCAGTTAATGTTGCAGATTGCGTTGTTCCTTAATCTTCGAATTGGATCCGGCTTATTATTTTTTGCAGACTGTTAGAGCAATTTTATAAAAGTAAGCTTGAACTTTCAATTATGTCAAATAGAATTTCCGATATATATTTAGTAATATGTAAAGGATCTACAAAGCGAAAGTATGTTTCGAAGTCCATTAAACAAAAAGTGGAATTGCTGCAAAAAATGGATAAAGGCATATCCTCCTTAGTTTCTCTAACCATTCCAAAATCTGTTTATCAATTTCACGCTGTTTTGCGGCGGGAGGGAAGGGGGAAACGCCGCGGCGCGCAATGAATTGAAAGTTAATCTGTCAGCACTATCCTTATCTTCAGGGCAGATGTTTTTATTTTATTTGGCTTATAATTCCTTACTAAATGTAGTATTTCATCTCGATGTACTCCTTTGATATGATTTAAATCAAATTTCTTGTCATTATAATTGGCTTCCAACAAAGAAGAAAGTGACCCAGAGGTTATTGAAAACGAAACAACTTACATTGAAAGAAATGTTTAATAAAGTAAACAAATAAATATTAAGCTCTTTTTTTTTTTTTTTTTTTTTTTTTTTTTGTAAATTTTGAGACCCTTTAGATCATAATTGTTCTTTATTTCATAAATTACGGTTTCATATTTTTAATTTTATAATTTCTGCATGCCATCTTACCAGATTTAAACTGATGATCTATAATCCGGAACTGCCGAAGTCCTGACGAGTCTGGATTAACGACTTTTGACTGTAACAATTTTACAATTACACTTAGGCATAAGCAAATATTTCCATCATCGGTGACTGGATGCTACTCATTTCTGAGTGCTAGCAGCTGAATATTCAAGAAATATATTAAAGGTGTCTTGAATTTTGTATTAAAAAAACATAGCTGCTTTGTTTTTACCTCAGAGTATGATAGACCATTATATACTTTATCATAGAATACTTTCAATACATCTTCCTCATATGTCACAGAATTATATTTTTTCCTTTAAAAAAAATCTATAAAATTACTAAGACCATCTTAAAACAAAAAGTTAAATAAACTTTTACCTTGAACTCAGGCATCCTGTATATTCAGGTAACATGAATTACAGCTGGACAATTCACTTTTTTAGTTGTCTGGTTCTTGGAATATGCTTTACCAAAAGCATGATCAGTTTGACACTAAAACAAAAAACATATATACATATAATCCAAAAGGTGAAATTTTTGTATAAATTTTTAAATATATCATTATTAGTATTTTACCTTTTCATTTTTTTCTTTAGCATATCTTTCCTTTTGATGTTTATTCAGATCTTTTCCTTGATGGCAAACATATGTTTTTCGCCCAAAGTGGAAAATAGGGAATATCATCTAACCAGTATAATCGTAAATCTGGAGTTAGTTCAACTGGAAACAAAATTTTGATTTAGATCACTATCTGGTAAGCTTTGATTTTTTAAAGAAAGAAATTACAGTTCTCTATAAAGATATTATACATTTAACTATCTCTACATATACTACATACAGTAGGCACTGCGGTAAAAGTATATTTTAGGGTACCCCTTGGCAATTTCTGGCGGTACATGGATACCCAGTTTGTGCAATTCTTTGACTTATTATTTTGGCTTGCATAACGGCGATTTTTGACGCAAAAATAGCCACTACACTAAATCAAAATAACAAGACAAAATTGCACAAACTCGGTATCCATGTACACATTGACCTATTTTCACATTAAAAAAATCCCCGAATTGCACAAAATTTGCATTGTGCACTCCCTTTATCCATGTACACGTTGACCTATTTTCACTTTAAAAAAAATCCAAGAATTGCACAAACTTGCATTGCACACTTCAATCACTTTGTCCACGTACACATCGATATATTTTCACTTAAGAAGTCAAAGAAGCACCTACTTCTACAATACAAGCAAACAAAAAATACATAATCTCTATAAACTACATTTTAAACCAAACAATAAAATAACATAAAAAAGGAAAAACATGTTATACATTTAAGCACTACAAAAAGCAAATATCCACTTACCCTATTTAGAGATTCCTTTGTCTTTAGCCTGTGGCACACAAAATTCTTTAACAGCATCCAAAAACTTCCTAAAATTATCCGAATTCGAATCAGTATATTGGCATAACCACATCTGAACCTTTCTTCCTACAAACCCATTCAGATCCATCCAAACGGTTTTTACATTCGACTAGACGCATATCCTTCTTACATACATGACACTTATAATGGCTACTAAGTAAACCTTCATTTACACACCAGTCAATGGAACTACTCTTAAATTCGCCCTCAAGTCGCCAAATGTGGCGAGAAACTCCACAGTGTCATATTACTATTTAATTTTTTTGTCTACATTTTGAACTTTAAGCCTAGAATGTCTTCAAAAACGCGTTTACACACAATTTAAGATAGAAATCCAAAACAAAAACAAAAAATTTAGATAGCAAAAACGTAACGTTTCTAACCAAAAATATTTGACAAGAATCCACGTACACAGCAATATCCTTTATCTTAAAAAAAATCTACGAATTGCACAATCTAGGGCAATGGACGAATCTATGAACTACGCATACCTTGCTTTAATAAATTAACATAACTACAATAAATGCAAAGAATACCATGTACACAGCATTCTGTTTAATGTTGAAAAAAATCTACGAATTGCACAATCCAGGCATTGCGCGCAAATCAACAAAATAAACTAAAATTACAAACAATTCAAAAACAACAATAGGAACAGAAATTCATAGTAAAAAAACAATGAACATAACATTCAACAAAATAAAAAGAGTAAAATAAAATGCACTTACCATAATACATTCGTTAATAAAATTTTGCCAGTCACACAAAGTTTGTGAACAAAAGTGATACCATTTTGCTATATCACATGTCTTTCTGCGATTCAAAAGTAACGATAAAAATTTCCTCCAAAGTTGACTTACTACACGAAAACCACAATCCAAATCTTAAA
The DNA here is from genome assembly GCF_044657685.1 of Stegodyphus dumicola. Lineage (NCBI taxonomy): Eukaryota > Metazoa > Arthropoda > Arachnida > Araneae > Eresidae > Stegodyphus > Stegodyphus dumicola. The sequence goes on along the minus strand of NC_140771.1, from coordinate 56,622,537 downwards.
CTCCGCTGACAGCCACATACTTTACCAGCAACCACACAATAACTGCAAATCCTCACAAGAACTATCAGAAACGCCCTTCTTCGTCAGAGTTCTCATTGCAGCTCTGCATTTAGGACTCCACTAAAAGTTCCACAGAAATTCCAAAAATATACTTCGATCCTCATAAAGACACCCATGAACGAAAGACTTGTTAACAACTCTAACATCATACCTTTTAATACTAAATTTACTTTTCACAAAATCTAAAATATGCGACTGAAATTTTGCCACCACGTTTAGCATTACAACATATGCCATTTCAAAACATGCATTACATGAACCAGCAATTAAACCACTGCAGCAAAAGAGTTAAGTTTCAACTTCAAAAGGGTTGTCATACAAACAACATTGTCTCCAAAATCGCCACATTTGGGGATCTTAGGGCAGATATAAGAGTAGAGCCCAGTCAATTAATGCTCTTTTCCCCTTTCATTCCAAATCGTACAGAAACTTCAAATTAATCTTACTACATTCAGCCATTCTACCATCTAAACAACAAAACCAAGACACCCCAAAAGTGCTTACGAAACATCCCATGATTCAAAATTTCTCAGAATCATGCACCCGATTAAATCACAATAAGGTTTCCATAACATTCAACTACTCAGGCTACCATAAATGAAACAACTTCACTATAATACAAGGGGGGTTACCTTAAAGTCTACTCTAACCGACATTGCTTAATGTTGTGTATATTGCTATTGAATTTCTGAAGTTCCATTCTTTCATATATGAAAACCTAAAAAATGCATCATTTTTTGTAATTTGGTCTGCTCTATTTAGTTAATATAATCAAAATATTATACAATAAATTTCTTAAACCAAAGAACGAAATAATTTAAAATTGTGTTACAATAATTGTCAAGTTACACAGAACTTTTGCTAAATACTAAATTAAATTGATGAACAGCTTATTTTTTATTTTAATCAAGCATTTAGAAATAAGCTCAAAATAATAAATTTCATACGGATTTTTAATAGTTATTTTAAAGGGCTCCAGCACAGTTCCCTCTTCTTCAAAAGGGAGGTAAAAATTCCTGAAAACATCTATGCCGAAATACACTTGCGTTTTTGCCCAATTTCAGATTTTACATTGACAAAATCTCTTCCAACAAGGATGCCCTCCAAGTATTAAGATTATAGGTATAGAATGGGTCCAATAAATTTCAGAAACATTATGGACTATTCATAAATGAACTTTTGCACTGAAGATTATAAACTATCCATAAACAAACTTTTCCATTTTCCTAATTAAAATGTTAAGAAAGTGGCTATTTATATTTAGATTTAATTCAATTCCTATTTTAAAGGATATTTTTCTCATCATCTTATAAAAAAATGGACAAATGTTATCACATTAAGCAACACTTACTGCAAACATAGATAGATATTAAAAGCATTAAACTTTTATCCTTACTACCTCATATACTGATGAATTTTGAAGAAAAAACAATTAAAATTCAATAATCAAATCAAGATTTTACATACCATATTAGATTAAACTACTTATTCATACCATTCTACATGTCATCTTACTAGATTTAAACTGAAGACCTAAAATCCAGAATAGCCAATGATTCCAGACTCTGTATATATTTTACATTTGAAATAAGTATCCCGAAAATCAATCGATAAACCTTGTTACAAGCAGGTTTTTGTTTGCAGGATGTTTTTCCAAATTGGTTTTCTTTTGTTGGTATAGTAACAGCGAAGGGAGAAAGATGCCTGGCAATTTAACTAACATAGCAAATTGCATTCTTCTGTAACTTTTGATTCAGTTCAATTTTTTCAGAATTTTGTTCAAACCGAAATTTTTTTCATTGCAGATAAAATTCCACAAGTGCATATTTTAATTGAATTTCACATTTAAAAAAGTATGACCTGTTTATATAAATCACTGTAACTTGGACACACACACACTCTCTCTCTCACAAAAAAAAAAAAAAAAAAAAAAAAAAAGGAACTACTCTGACATGCGCCCTCAAGTCGCCAAACATTTTTTACGAGAAACTTCACGCTGCCATATTACTATCTAAAATTTGTCTCTATTTCGAACTTTAAGCCTAAAACGTCTCCAAAAACGCGGTTTTCGCATATACAAAAACTACGTTTTGAACACACAATTTAAGCTAAAAATCCGAAACAAAAACAAAAAATTTAGAGAGCAAAAACGTAAAGTTTCTAACCAAAAATATTTGACAAGAATCTATATACACAGCGACATGTTTTAACTTTAAAAAACATCTACGAATGGCGCAATGTAGGCAACGAACGAATCTACGAACTCGCACACCTCACTTTAATAAATTAACAACAATGAATTTCAAAGACTACCATGTACACAGCATCCTGTTTAAACTTAAAAAAACATCTACAAATTGCACAATTTAGGCAAGGAACGAATCTACGAACTCGCACACCTCACTTTAATAAATTAACATAACAACAATAAATTTCAAAGAATACCATGTACACAGAATCCTGTTTAAACTTAAAAAAACATCTACGAATTGCGCAATTTAGGCAAGGAAGGAATTTACGATCCACGCACACCTCGCTTTAATAAAATAACATAATAACAATAAATTTCAAACAATGTACACAGCGTTCTGTTTCAAAAACAACAATAACGACAGAAATTCATACTAAATAACCAATGAACATAACATTCTACAAAATAAGAACAAGAATAAAATAAAATGCACTTACCATGAATTAATGCTTCTTCGAGCAGCAGAAATACCAATTTCATACTGCCTTTAACATGCCACCACGTAATCACTATCCTATTTACATGACAGCCAGACACACTCCAGAAAATTCATACTATGGTTCACAAATACATAAAATCACAAATCCCTACTTCTATCACGCACAGCCATTAAAAATAATTTCCCAGACCCTCTTTCCACACCTCCAAATACCCACTACCCCTCAACAGGATGGCCACAATGATATTTCCTTTTGCCGAACTTCAATTCAACAACTTCTACCATTTTATCTTTCCCTCCCATCTTCTCAGACACAGACGCGAATCAATGAGCTCCAGCGAAAGATTGTTCAACGTCAACAGGGTTGCCATAGAATGCCATAGAACATGCAACCGCACCAATAACCAGCGCAGAACATATATCGCCACATTTGGTAAAATTAGGGCATACATCAGAGTTGTACCAAAAAAAAAAAAAAAAAGGTAAAAAGTATATTTTAGGGTACCCTTGGCAGTTTTTGGCGGTACATACATACCGATTTTGTACAATTCTTTGACTCATTATTTTGGCTTGTGAAGCAGTGATTTTTGCGCCAAATCGCCGCTACACAAAGCCAAAATAACAAGACAAACGATTATACAAACTCCGCATCCATGTACACGTCTACCTATTTTCACTTAAAAAAAATCCCAGAATTGCTCAAACTTGCATTGCGCACTCCCTTTACTTTGTCCATGTACACATCAATATATTTTCACTTAAAAAGTCAAAGCAGCACCAAATTCTACAATATAGGCAAACAAAAAATACATAATCTCAATAAAATACATTCTAACCAAACAATAAAATAACATAAACAAGGAAAAACATGCTATACATTTAAGCACTACCAAAAGCAAGTATTCACTTACCATGATTTTCGAGTTCGCTTCGTACACCCAGAGCCATGCAAAATCAAAATATCAATAATACTCAAATGTCTTTTTTCAGACCAGGTACTCTATCTGATCGAACGCTTCACATAGTGACCATCTGAACCTTTCTTCCTAAAAACCCATTCAAATCCATCTAAAACACATCGACAAATCCATCGTCGACTAAACGCATATCCTTCCTACATACAGGACACTTATAATGGCTACTAAGTAAACCTTCATTTACACACCAGTCAATTAAAGCTCTTTTCCACTTTCGCTCCAAATCATACAGAAACTTCAAATTGATCTTACTACATTCGGCCATTCTACCGTCTAAAGAATCAAACCAACACACACCACAAAAACGCTTACAAAACATCCCATGATTCTAAATTTCCCAGAATCATGCACCCAATTACGTCACAATAGGTTTTCCATAACATTCAACTACTCAGGCTACCATAAATGAAACAACTTGGCGATAAATCAAACAACAACTTTGCCATAATACAAGGGGTACCTTAAAGTCTACTCTACCCAAGAAAAACATACAAAAATAATGACGTTGCTTGTTAAAAACTTGAGAATTGTTATATGCATCTACACATAGTTGCTACAGTTTGGTGCATTCTGCCAAGTTTGTTGTTGTAATATGGGAGTACTGGAAGAAACCCCAGTTGTAAACAACTGCCGACTAGGAGAAAATGAAGGACAGCAATTAACTACAGCCCAACGGCTTGCAACTGATGCATTGCTTAACAAATATCACACTGTCTTCAAAGTAGGGGGAGAAACCACTAATCAAAAGCCATCTGGCTTACTTCAAATTCCAGTCTATGCTCAACGTTTTGAAACCTTGTCAATTGATCTTTTCGGTCCCCTTCCTGAAACACCGTCTGGTGAAAAATGGATTTTTATTGTGCAGGACTGTGCTACGAAGTGGACAGAACTATTTGCTTTAAAGGAAGCCACGGCCAGAGAATGTGCCACTATTATTTTGGAGGAAGTCGCCCTTCGATTTGGGTTACCCAGGAAAATAATAAGTGATAATGGTACCCAGTTTACTAGTGCTGTTATGCAACAACTATGCTATATCTTGAACATTGATCAAAGTCTTACTCCTGTCTATCACCCACAATCTAACCCAGTTGAAAGGAAGAATAGAGATCTGAAACCACGTTTAGCAATACTTGTTGGTAACGACCATCAGTCATGGAAGGATAAACTGCCATTAACAAGGTTTGCTTTGAATACAGCCAAATGTGATTCAACTGGACATTCTGCTTCTTTTCTTCAATTTGCACGAGAGTTATGAACCTTAGATGATGTAAAGCATGATTAAAAAAAATTATGTCATTTTATCTTGTATTAAAATTATTAAGGTTTCAATGACTATGCTAGGTAAAGTATAGAAAGAGCTAGCTATCAGCCTTAGGCAAAAAGGATGCCTTTGAGAAGGTCTTCTTACGAGAAACTAACTTGTATTCACTTATATATCAGGAGAACAGGAAAGTTCCCATGCAGCTAGCCCATTCAACAGTATTTGTACCTGGATCTAACATCCAGTGTTCAGCTATCTTATCTGCTAGTCCATTGATGCTAAAAGTGGAAATAGACAATAATGTGATTTTACACACAAGATAAGTAGCATTCATTGACTTATACATCACTAAAGAAATATATACATTTCAGAAAACTTTCCTGTTTTCTAAAATTCAGTATCTTTATTATTATAACTTCCTGATATTTCAATGCATTATAATTTTATGGTGAACTATTACCTGAAAATAAAACAGAATATTTTTTGAATTGCTAGTGTTTAATTATAATATTATTTTGAAACATGTTGTTAATGATAAAACTAAAGAATGGATTTTCTTTACAGACTATTAAATTATTATATTTCAAATCAACAGACTACATTTATACACTAAAACAGGCCGAAAAATACAGTAGTCATCAAGACAATTGTAGTTTCTCAAGAAACAGCAATAAAAATTTTCAAATCTAACACAGTATATCTTATGATACCATTACACGCCAAACAAGTACTAATTTAGAAGTCAAACAACAAAAATCAGCATCCTCTGAAAATTTGAAAATATAACGCTGTTTGACTCCTAAATCAGTACAGTATATATTGTTTAATGTTTAATATGGTATGGAATGTTTCGTGAAGCATTAGCTTTAAAAAAAAACTTGCAATAGCTAACTGTGATGTATATTTAAAATAACTTTAACTTTAATGGTGCTCATGCTATGCGATTCCGTTGTTGTGATGCACGTGTTACTGTGCTAACTGAATGTCATGTGAACTGTTTAAAATTGTAAAAATAAAAGTTTTGAATTCTTGAGATATACTCATTAGTTGAGTCTTCTTTTAAAGTACAGAAGTAATTAAATTCAACGAACTACACAAGAAGTTACATGGTGTCAGGAGCAAAATGGATTTCAGACCACCTGCTCCGCTAACATTCTCCATCGGAAATGTTAAGGAAAAATGGAAAAAATGGAAGCAAGAGCTAGAAAACTATTTACTTGCAACGGAAAAAGATGCCAAGCCAGATAAGACTAAAATTGCAATCCTTCTGAATTTATTCGGTACTGAAGGACTCGAAATTTATAACACGTTTCAATTTGAGCCACCTGAGAATAAGGAGAAGTACGAAGAGGTCTTGAAGTCTTTTGAAGATTATTGTTCACCATGGCAGAATGTTGTATATGAACGTTAAAAATTCTTTTCGTGTAGCCAGCAAGAAGGACAAACAATTGAATATTATGTCACTCAGTTAAAGACTTTAGCGTAAACTTGTGAGTTTGCTGAACAAGAAAATGGATTGATTCGCGACCGTATTGTATTAGACATTCGGGATAGGAGTCTCACCGAACGTTTGCTTTGAGAATCTAACCTAGGATTAGAAAAAGCTATAGAAATAGTCCGTGCCGCTGAAACAAGCAAAGAGCAACTCCGGAACATGAAAGATGATCCAGTGACTGTGAACAGCGTGAAGAAATATAGAAAACAGCAGCATCAATCAAAACAGTCAGTGCCACCGAAATTATCGTCGCAGCAGAAGCAATCAGCACTAGAATATGACTGCAAGAAGTGCAGAAGAAGGCACAAATATCGGGACTGTCCAGCTTTCGGAAAGACGTGTGCGAAATGCCATTTTGTCGCGAGGTGTCCCAAGAACATTTGTGAAGTTGAAATACCAAATAATGAACTTAGTATATATAATGAACATAGTGTATTTGTTGACTCTGTAATGATGAATCCACCAGTAAACGGGCATAGTGAATTTAAAATAAGTGCAAAATCAATCAAAGATCTAACAAATTCTATTGATGAAGTAAATAAGGATATTCACAAGGTAAGTGAAACATGGGTGAAAAGTATTACAATGTATGTAAATAATACGTATTTCAAGGTTGATTTTAAGTTAGATACTGGTGCAGAAGTAAATATTTTGCCTTTGTATGTTTTAAATAATGTTAAACTTAAGCCTAAACTTAATGAAACTGATTTGTTCTTAACTGCATATGGTAATTTTAAGTTAAAACCAGAAGGTACTCTTATAATTAATTGTTCAACTGAAAGACTTAAGAATGTACCTTTACAATTTTATGTTTTTGATGTAAGATCTAAGCCTATATTAGGGTTAACAGCTTGTTCTGCATTAAAGCTAATTGAAAGGATTGATTCCTTAAAGTGCAATATCATTAATAAAAATGATTTAATTGCTCAGTATAAAGATGTATTTACAGGTACAGGGCAATTTCCTGACGAACCATATCATATAACCCTTAAAGATGATGCAATACCAGTAATACACCCCCCAAGACAGAGTTCCTCAGGCTTTACAGCCTAAATTAAAAGATACTTTAAATAAACTTGAAAGAGAAGGGATAGTATTGAAAGTAAATAAACCAACTGATTGGGTTCAAAGTTTGGTTATAGTTGAAAAACCTAATGGGAGTCTGAGATTATGTTTGGATCCTAGAGATCTAAATAAAGTAATTAAAAGGGAACACTATCAAATTCCTTCTCCAGATGATATAATTAGTAGGTTAGAAGGTAAAAAAGTATTTTCAGTTGTAGATTTAAAAGATGGATTTTGGCATGTACCACTAGATGAAGCTAGTTCTGAACTATGTACATTTAATACTCCTTATGGAAGATATAAATTTAATAAAATGCCATTTGGAATATCCTCTGCCCCAGGAATATTTCAGAAAAGAAACAAAAAATTATTTGGTGATATTGAGGGTGTGGAAGTTTATTTTGATGATATCATAATTGCAGGATCTGATGAGGTTACTCATGATATAATTATCTCTAAGGTTCTTGAAAGAGCTAGGTCTCTAAATATAAAATTTAATCCTGATAAATTACAATATAAGGTACTGGAAGTCAAATATGTAGGCCAAATTATTTCTGAATCAGGTGTAAAAGCCGATCCTAGTCATATTAAAGCAATTATTGATATGCCAACACCAAAATCAAAAACTGAAGTAAGGAGGTTGTTAGGAATGTTAAATTTTCTGTCAAAATTTATACCTAATGTATCTAAAGTTACTGCTCCTTTAAGAGAAATCATTCAAGAAAAGGTAGAATTTAATTGGAGAGAAACTCGGGAAGAGTCATTTAACAACATCAAACAACTGCTAACCAAAGCTCCAATTTTAAAAGTTTTCAGTGGTAATGAAGATATAATTATACAGTGTGATAGTTCGAAGGATGGCCTAGGATTGTGTTTAATTCAAAAGGGTAAGCCTGTATCATTTGTGTCTCGCAGCCTGATTAACAGTGAAAAAAACTATGCACAGATCGAAAAAGAGCTATTGGCCATAGTATATTCTTTTGAAAAGTACCACAATTTTGTTTATGGACGGAAAGTCACAGTACAAAGTGATCATAAATCGTTAATGGCAACTGTTAAGAAACCATTGCATAAAATTTCGTATAGAATGCAAAGGATGACCTTAAAGTTACTAAAGTATGATTTTGAGATAAATTATGTTCCAGGTATCAAATGCTTTTTGCTGACACTTTGTCACGTGCATATCCTGTGAATGAAACTATCAGTAATGATCCTGAAATGCTAAATGTTGTTCACATTATTTCGAAATATTTGCCTATGAGTGAAAGAAGAGTGGTGCAATTTAGAAAAGAAACTGAATCAGATCCAGATTTGCAAATAGTTATGAAATATATTAAAGAGGGTTGGCCTAAATGTTACAAAAAAGTAGATAGTAGTGTAAAAACATACTTTAAAGTTAAAAATGACCTTTATATTAATGACGACTTGTTATTTATTAATGAAAAATTAGTTGTACCTTATGGTTTGAGAAAAGATATGTTGCAATTAATTCATGAAGCGCACTTTGGAATTGAGAAATGTAAAAGTAGAGCCCGTGAAATTTTTTACTAGCCAGGTATGACAAATGACATTGAGCAGCTTGTTTCCAAATGTGAAATATGTGAAAAATTCAGAAATAGAAAACAAAAAGAACCTCTAATGCAACATGAAATTCCAACTAAACCATTCGAAAAAAATTGCCCTTGATATCTTGCAATTTGGTAATCAAAATTACTTAGTAGTTATCGATTATTACTCTAAATGGATTGAGGTTTCTAGCATAAAAGATAAGACAGCAAATGAAATTATGATAAAGTTAAAATGCATCTTTGCCAGGTATGGTATTACAAATGAAGTCGTTTGCGACAACAATCCCTGTAATAGCTACTTATTTAAGAAATTTGCTGAAGATTGGGATTTCAAACTTAAATTTAGTAGCCCCAGATATCCACAAAGTAATGGGCTGGCTGAAAAAGCTGTAGTAATAGTGAAAAATATCATGAGAAAAGTGCAAGATATAAGTGTAGGCTTAATGGAATATTGAAATACCCCAATTAGTGGAATAAATTTGTCTCCAGCACAACTGTTACTTAATAGAAGATTAAGGACAAAATTACCTATCAGTAATAAATTGTTAAATACTAAGATAAACAAACCTTATTCTAAATTTCGTGCACTTCAAGCTAGGCAAAAATATTATTATGATAGAACCGCACAGAAACTGCCTGAGTTAAAACCTGGAGATAGTATAACCTTGTTCAACTTTAGAACTGGGCAATGGGATAAAGGTGAAATAATTTTAAAACATAAAGCTCCTAGATCATATATTGTAAGAAATTCAAATGGGGAAATATTGCGAAGAAACAGACGCCATATAAAATTTTCAAAATCACCTTACAAAGTTAATTATGATTATGATGATATAGTATTAGATAAAGAGGAAAATTCAAATGGAAGCCCTGAAAATGTTTCTGTGCCTGTTAATATAGGAAATCAACAGAATAATCTATCCAATAGTAAAATAACAAGAAGTGGACGGTTGATTAGACAACCTTCAAGACATAGAGACTTTGTCATGGAATAAAATAATGTAACGTATTGCATATATCATTTTTATGTAACTTTTTTGTTATTGTATGTCATATTGTAAATATACTTGTATTGATATTATTTGGTATTTTTATTATTGTTTATAAACTGGAGGAAGGGATGTGATATATATTTAAAATAACTTTAACTTTAATGGCGCTCATGCTATGCTTATTATGTTGAACTGCGGTGCTTAACCACCAGGGTGCCTTGGGCGCCATAGCCCTACCCCTCATCGAATGTGTTACTGTGCTAACTGAATGTCATGTGAACTGTTTAAAATTGTAAAAATAAAAGTTTTGAATTCTTGAGATATACTCATTAGTTGAGTCTTCTTTTGAAGTACAGAAGTAATTAAATTCAACGAACTACACAAGAAGTTACAGCTGACAATGAAATCAAATAAAAATCACACATAACGTGTAAAAATTAATGAATATGAGCGTCTATAAAGCCTTTTTGTCAACTTGGACCAAATCTCGCAACATCAACTATATTTTACGCAATAAAATTAATGTTGATAAGTTCTTTGGAAGAAAATGGCCAGATATCAACTAAACAACGAAAGAAAACGTTTACATTCTAGATGATTTTTATTTACTCATTACATCTTTATAAATGACTTACTCTCTTTATCGAATGACTTTCCATAGTAGTAAACAAATTTTGTTACAGTTTCTACTTCATGTCTGCGAAGTATTTCTTTAAATTCGCTCCAAGATTTCGCAAAATTCATCTTTCCTCTAACAAAGTTCATAAACGAAACCGAAACCTTCAAAACTTCGTAATCGATAAATGACAGACAGACAGACAAAGTTGACAGATGTCTTGTTTTGCACATTCTAACCTCCTTGGTTTTACACTCACTTTTATTGCATCCTAATAAGTCTTTCTGCATGGAAGAGCGAAAAATCAAGCTTAGGTGCGAAAGAAAGGTACATAGAAAGGGGGGCAATTTCGGTTTCCAGGAAAGAGTAAAAGGAATCCTTATAGATCAGCCATTTCTCATCGATAACACAAGTTTTTCTATCGATGGTAAAAGGACAGTCTACTAAGAACTAAAGCCTACTTCTAAGAACATATAGTGAATTTGAGTTTCTGAAGCAGCCCTTCATTTTAATCTGTATCACGTGAAAAACATCAGTAAAACAAAAAGATGAAAGTAAAAGAAGTCAGGTGGCTGCCATCAGTCGACGAAAAACAAAGCCTACAGTCCAGTTCTGCTACGGTTTGCTCCGATTGGTTAAAAAAGGAAACGTAGGGTTATAGAATCTTGTACTTGGCGATTTTCGCTTCATCGCCATAGCTATTTGTTTAAGAGCGTGGTGTATCAAAGAGCATAACATAGAAATAACGCAGGGTAAAAGTTTACAATTGGTTGCCCCTTGTTTTTTGGCGATTCTTTTTTGACGCCAAGAACTGGGCCTCACTTTTTCAGTTGTTGCCGAAAAATATTATCCTGTTGAATAACGTAATCCTCCAACCGAACATGGGCACCTGGAAGCCCGAATTTTGAATTTCGAATTCGTTTTATTTACCACTTATACTTTGCAAATTTTAATAACCATTTATACTTTGCAAAACTTTAACGAACTTTCGATTAACAAACTCAAAAATTTTAAAGCTTGCAATGGCGACACTGAACGAAGAAAAAACTGCATTTTATATCGGAAATTCTAAAGGTATGCTGTTTTAAATATTGGTTGTGTGCCAAGAACATGTTATTTATTAAATTAAGGTAACACATTAAACATGAAAAAAATGCCCCTTTGGGAATAATCTAAAATCTGACAATTTTCAGATTAATGCCGTCTAAAATTAAATGACATCTGAAAAATTTCAGATTTTTTCCTGAGTTTTATTTATTTATTGACAAAATCGTAGTATACGGCCTTGTAGCCAACACCAAACTGAAGCGTTAATTTCTAATCATAAATATTAAGGCTTCTATATAGAGGAGCCTTCCTCTCAAGATTTCCTGCCCTTCAGGATCTACTTGATTTACCATTACTGCCAGGTTCCCTCGGGATATCTCTGGGAAGTATTGCCTGAGTGCAAAGATTCCCTGGATCCAAAAATCGTCAACCACCAAAGCCAAGTACAAAACCCAGTCAGACCGTTGGCAACACGAACAAATTTAGTATACAACATAACTCATTTCCAACACTGCCGGCTGCACACACTCCCAGTGCAAATAATACTCGTCCTGGAGTATCCTACTCTGCTGCCCTTACGGGTATGCAACAGACTGCATCCCCACTTATTCCAAATTTATCGGTCCCCTTAGGAGCAAATCCGACTCTAAATTGTACCGAGATCCTTTTGGCTATAATCCAAATTTCTAATCAGCCTGGCATTGACCAGAGCAAATTACTTCTGGCATTCAAAAACGCCTTACCGCAGCTCAGAGTGGCTCCATCTGGTGCTGACGCGGCCTACTATATCTTTGAGAGTTATATTACTCTCCAATTCTCTGATTCCCACATTCATTAAAATTCAATACCTTGAAAGGGTTGAAAAATCTAAAACTATGCACCTGGAATGCAAATGGCATTCTTTCCAAATTCCATGAGTTTAGAGACTATGTAGAAGAGAAGGATTTTGATATCATTTTTGTCCAAGAGACCAAACTCCAGCCAGGGAGAGCTCCCAAGCTTGTAAATTATGCACTTTATAAAAATGACAGGCAAGCTTCGAATACACGTGATGTTTATCATGGTGGCACTTGTATCTACATAAAAAATTCAATCCCGCATCGCAGAATTGACACTCCAAATATGAGCAAACTTGAAGCAACAATTATCGAAATTTTTATTCAAAATTCACCATCCCTAGTCCTGATCTCTGCCTATCTTCCACCAGGTGGAAATTTTCCTGTGGTCGATTTTAATAAACTGCTCAATTTTTCAAATAATCTTATCATAGCTGGTGATTTAAATTGTCACCACCAGCATTGGCGTTGCCATAGATCAAACCCTGCTGGTCGTGGCCTCCTAAAATGGGCTCAGTGCGCCCAAATTAAAATCATTGCGCCGGATTCCCCCCCTAGATATGGTTCACGGGGTGCCCCCTCTTTTATAGATTTGGCACTCTTTAGAAACATCCCTTTTGGATATCAAGTGACTGTTGAAAATTGTTTATCATCAGATCACAACCCCGTAACCATTGACCTTAGCTGTACTATTTTTACTCAAAATTTTCCGGCACTCGTCTCTACAAATTGGGACAATTTTCGCTTTAAATTAAATTCTAAAAGCATACCCTCCCTCGAAATTAAATCCAGCCATGATATTGACAAAGCAGTAGATCAGTTAACGAACACCCTAACTGATACTTATAAGGAAGTATCAAAACCCACCCTCAGACCCAATTTTCGTAAAATACCTCAAGAAATTAAACTCAAAATTAAAGAAAAGAATAAAGTACGGAGACTTTGGCAAAGAAATAGAAATCCTGGCTTAAAAATTCAACTCCGTACTCTCCAAAATGAGATCAAGGCATCATGTGACCAGTTCTTCCAATCACAATACACGAATTACATTCAGTCCTTAACGACCAATGATAACAGTCTTTGGCGCGCATCAGCCCGCCTACGCAAACACAAATCTAACATTCCGTCCTTAGCTACGGACGCAGCGGTGGCTCACACAGACGCTGAGAAATCCGAATTAATTGCGGATTCTCTTCAAACTCAATTTACACCACATAATGAAGGAATTTTTGCGAACAACGCAAGTTCTTTCCCACAAGATGTTGAACGTTTCCTCTCCTCGCCTTTTGCGAGAGAAATACAATATACATCCATGAGCGAGGTAAGTGAATACATTACCAAGCTCAAACCCAAAAAAGCCCCTGGTATGGACTCTATTTCTAATCGTATGATTAAAAATTTACCCACCCATTATCTATTTTTCTTAGTAATGCTTATAAATTTTATGATACAGCATTGCTATTTTCCTCAAAGCTGGAAACAAGCACTTATTGTGCCTATTCCAAAACCAGGCCAAAGCCTTTCTAACCCTCAAAATTATCGACCTATCAGCCTCCTATCCTCGTTATCAAAGATATACGAGTTTGTGTTACTTAAACGCCTGAATGATTTTCTCCGAAATCACAACGTTCTAATTGACGAACAATTTGGATTTCGAGCAAAACACTGCACCACGCACCAGCTGCTGAGGACAGTGGAGTTCATTCACGAAGGGTTTCGTAACAAAATGCTTACTGGCGCTTTATTTCTTGACATAGCCAAAGCATTTGATAGGACTTGGCATATAGGAATTATTATCAAGCTCATACGACTTGACGTTTCGGCCCATTTAATTCATATAATTAATTCGTACCTCACTAATAGATCTTTTTCTGTACGAGTTAATTCTATCATTTCGACACCCCGTCCTATACTAAGCGGCGTCCCCCAAGGGTCACTTTTAGGCCCAATTTTGTTCAACATTTTCATAAATGACATACCAAAATCACCAAGTATCACTCTTGCACTTTATGCTGATGATACGGCCATCCTAGCTCAACACAAACGCCTGGAAAACTTAGTCCAAAACATTCAGAGTTATCTCTCTAGCCTTGAGCACTGGCTCATCACTTGGAAAATAAAAATTAATGTTGCTAAATGTGCTGCTATGATATTCAAACGTAGCCCCCTCCCGTACCCTTCCATTAATATTAAATTCTTTGACGACTATGTTCCCTGGTCAAACTCTTACAAGTACCTAGGAGTTGTACTTGATTCTAAATTAACCTGGCGCCTTCACATTGAAAGTGTTCTCAATAAAGCGAAAGGTGCTAGAGCCCAACTTTACTCATTTTTAGCTCGGAAGAGCCAACTGTCAATTAAAAACAAAATTCTTCTCTATACATCAATTATAAGACCTGTCTTCATGTATGCATGTACAATCTGGGGTACTGCTGCAAAAACTCATGTGAAAAAACTTCAATCCTTTCAAAGTAAGACCCTACGTATGGCCCTGAATGCAGCCTGGTACGTCCGTACAGATGTGATTCATTCGGACCTAAATATTAAACCTGTAGATTACCATATTAAAATGCTTAGTCAAAATTTATTCCTCAAAATTGAACAGATTGATAACCGAGCACTTCAGCGGATTCCTGCATACGATCCTGCTATTCGCAGCTCACAGAAGAGACCGAGAGCCGTGATTGGCCGAGAGTTCGGCATCTACCCTCCATCCAAAAGGGCAAGACACGCCCTCTCAACATCAGTTCCAGCTCCCGCGCCACGAAGGAAGGACGTCTCTTCAGCGAGCTGCCATATAATTGCTTATCACATCTTCTGCAACCACTATCAAGATCTTCAAGCAAAGTTATCAATCTGTTTACTTAAGAATCACATCTCCCGCAGATTTCAAATCTGCCTAAGAATATTTTCATCGCGATCTCTATAATTATTTGCACTCCCTAACACAAGCCACATGCCAATGAGCCTATTAATCGTAAAATCTTTCCTATCCGATTTTTGCTTTAGTGTTTGTACTGTGTATATAAAATTATAAAAAACCAAAAAAAGTATAAAATATAAAATACAAAAAAATTTTAAAAACCAAAAAACTTATAAAAAAATTATGAAACTTAAGTTTTTATTTCTCATCTCTATCCCTAAACTCTCTCGAGCCTGTGGCTCCCTCTAGTGTGCATCAAGTAAATCACTTATGCCAAATTTTTCTTATTTCTGCTCGCTTTTATTAATTCTGATGTGGAGGTAGATGGTTTTGAACCATAGGAACTCCGAAATTTTTAAATCATTGGCATTGGCCTGAGTGCAGTAGAAACCCAGTATCATACAAATTAAGTATCTAAGAGAAGCCTTAATAAATATCGCGTTTACTGCTTATTCATAATATCGCCAAATCCCGTATACTCTGAATAAAATGAATAAAAAAAAAGCAACTGATATGAAAGATGCCAAAGTTGTCTGAATGGTTGCCATTTACATTTCCTTTATCTATTTTGCGCAAAATTGCGGCACTGGGAATTAATATGTATTAAAAAAAAATCCCGTGAATGTATATCATGCACTTACCCTTAAGTATTTAACACACATCTCAAAAAGATAAAAGAGTTTAGAATTTGCACATTTTTGGGGTTTTAACCTGAAGTTTAATTTTCTCTTACGAGCAACATCTTGAGTTATTGATTTTGTGTGAGTTTCACTTGCACACATGAGCGTATTCACCATTAACATTTCACTTTCAGATGTTATATCTAAACCGCTTTAGTATGGGGACTAAAAGACGAGTATTATTGCTAAGTTGTGGCTCTTTCAACCCCATAACTAATATGCATCTTCGAATGTTTGGTGAGTTTGTTTTTGCTAACAGATAATACGTTATTTAATATTCTAGAGTTTTATTCTATATTTCACCGTTTTTTAACATTATTAATTTATGTCTCTAGTTTCCAGTTAATCATTTAAAGTAGTTTTTAAGAATTTTTTCCTTGAGAGAATAAAAATTAAGAGTGTATAATATAATTTACTTGGATGTGTTTCCGATCACCTGGAAAAGTCGGGGGAAAATTGAAATTTTATTCAGGAAAATGAAAGCACAAACTAGTCCTCTCAGATAAGAGAGAATTCCTACTTTAAACAATAACTAAGAATAGAAATTGTTTCTTTTAAGAAAGAATCTAAGAAGAGTTGTAATCTTTTTTCATGCAGAAAGTATTTTTCCGTTTTATATTAGATACAATTATATAAATATATAGTTGCCTTCTTAGAAATGTTATTGTTGTGTTAACTCTCTGTTTAGATGTACAATTGCTTTTCAAATATACTGTGATTAGCATTGGAAACTGGATTGAGTGTAACCATAAACATTTCTTGTTCTTATAAAATGCTTCTTTTAATATTTACTAGCAGTAGAATGATATTTATGAGTCACAAAGGTAGACAAACAAATGTTTTTTCCTGAAGAGTTTCTGTGTTTATAATGTCGTAAATGTTTTTCTTTCATTAAGTCACCAATTAAATGGCAGCTTTTTGTAGGTGTGCAGATAATCAGAAAGAACCAAATATTTTTAATGATTTTATTATGTTTTGTAGTAAGTGCATAACTTTTTTTAAATTAATCCATTGTATTTGGTGAGGAAAATGATTCATTTTCATCATAAAAGTTGAATTTCAGCAAGAGCCTTCCTTAAACATTTATAGATGTTATGTCTCAAGTTTAATTTGTCATAGAAATTTCTCTCTTAAAAAATTAATAGACAGCCACCGGCTGTGTTTTGAGAGCTACGAAGAAGTTAATTTGCACATTTATATTATTGTTATTCATAAACTGAAGGAATAAGATATTAAAAAACATTTATGGGATGCATTGTTGATACGAATGAAATCGTATTTATTTCAGTAACATCATTTTAATTTTGATAATAGTGTTGATTATATTTATTTTTATTTCATTTCAACACTGCTGGTTTCACTTGTATTAGTATTTAAATAGACAGAGTTAAGTTTAGTGCATTAAAAATTCTCATATTTTCATGGATAACTTAGGTAAACAGAAAATTATTATTTGGGATTTAATTGTGCTGTCACTATATGATGAAAATTTAACTCCCTCTACCTTTTTTCTATCTAGTTATGTAGTTATGATCTAACAGTTATATAGGGTTGATCTAGTGGTTTGTTCATTTTTATATGCGAATTAAGTATTTGGTTCAAATGGCATGACTACTCATATTTCAAATGAAACATATTTGTTATTGCTACATCAAATTATTTAAAGATAATTTAATTTACATTTTTTACATTAATAATTTCTAATTTGTTATATATTTCTATTTGTCATATATTTGGTATGTTATTTTTTCTCTTGGATTTTTTTTTCAATCCCATTTGTAAATATTTTGGCCAAATGCTGAACTAAATTGTAAATATTTTGGCAATTATTTTTATGCTTTGAATTTTTCACCAAATTGTCAGCTTTTGGCGATATCTGGCTCTAAGCCCAAAAACAGAACAGTACCCAAATTTTATTCATCATCTTTTTATTTATAATTTAAAGTGATAATCATGTAATTAATGAATGTATCTGTCAAATTGTTGATTTTTTAGCTATATTAATATTTTTTGTGAAATCGATATATTTTTCTTTTAGAGTTAGCAAAAGATTATTTGCATAAAACTGGATTATTTGAAGTTGTTGGTGGTATTATTTCTCCAGTAAATGATGGATATGGCAAGAAAGAATTGATTTCTGCAAAACATAGATGCAAAATGGTAGAACTTGCTCTTCAATCAAATGATTGGGTGAAGTAAGTTTCCTGTTGAACAGTTTACACTTTAAATTAATTAATTGCACCACTATCGTACAGTATTATTTGTTCAATATTATTCCTGTACAAATAACTTACATTTAAAAAAATAGAAGAAGAAAAAGAAAATCCTCCCTTCTAAAAATAATTTTCTGTACTATGTCTTACTATTTAAGTTTCTGCTTTCTTGGATAATTTTTTATTATTTCTTAAGGTTTAATCCTAGTATCCAGTTCACAAGGGATTTGGCTATTTTTGGCTACTTTATGATGAGCAGTAAACGGGACATATACAATGAGTAGTTAAACAGGTAATTTTAGTGTTGGCGATAATTTTCAAAATCGCGCCAAGGCTGCACCGTATACTAGGATTTTACCTTTCTTAATAACAGTTCAATTTAAAAATGGTAAAAATTCTTCATTGTTGAATTTTTCTGCTCTGCTTTATGATGTGGTAAATTTCATTTTCCCCCATCTGGCAATTAATGTATTTGCTTTTGCTTTCTTGGCTAAATTTTTATCTAAGTAAGGATTACTGCTTGTTGTCTATTGTTTAGCAATTGAGAGATTTTCGGTTAATCTTTGGATTATGGTAACTTGGCGATTTTTTGACAAAAATTTGGCGACCAACCCTGCTACAGCAAACTGCTAGTTTTTGTTTTCACGAAGTAAAGGCCTTCCCCCCCTCCAACTCAACATTTTTTTCCAACAATCTGCTAGCTAAATTACGCTTATGCTAGAACTTTTATGGAACAAAAGTGCTTAATCACGATGAAGATTAGGTGCGAAATTGAGAGAAAGTGAAAAATCGCAAACTGCTTGACGCGTTTTTAAGAATTGCACATACACGGTATCCATGTACACGTCGACCTATTTTCACTTAAAAAAAAATACCAGAATTGCACAAAAATGGCATTGCGCACACTCTTGACTTTATCCATTTACACTGCCTAGCTAGTAACTTTAAGTCCTAGCTAGTAACTTTTATCGCCTTACCAAAATGTCGCCAAACTACCTGTTACCATATTCCAAAGATTAGCCAGATTTTCAGTTGAACAGTGTGAAAGATGATACTTATTGGTATCTCCCAAATCACATTTTCTTGGCAATTAATTTGTTCCATATTGGGAATTTTTTTGGTAATAAAATCTTTTGGTAATCTGTCTGCTGTTGTATAAAACAAGCATCAGCAACCATATTTGGCTGCCAGTCAAACTCAACCAAAATGTGCATCAAGATGTTTTGGGTATTTTCATTTTAAAACAGTCCCTTTTTTTGTGAATAGTAAGATAAATTTTATTGAGAAAATAATTATAATATAGTTTAAACATAAAAATTAAATTTATAATTTTAATTACTATAAAAATAAATATAACTGAGTTAACTGTATTTTTCTTTTCAATGTCAATATTTACCCTAAGTTTGAACGTGCTACATCAGTTTAGTCAAGTCTGGGTTATAGTCGGTCATCTTAAGATGAATACAGAATTTTTGGTACTTAAGCTGCTCCTGTTCTTACTTTAAATAAATTTCATGTGTGAAAATATTTACTCACATTTATATATTCAACCAAATGCAGACAAAAAGACAATTTTTTTCATTACTGAAATCATTCTTGCACTTATGAACAAGTGCTACAACTGAGAGTGAGCTAAGAGAACTGACATAATAACATTAGTCTTACCAGATGTCTTTCATGTAATTATGGATTGGTGTTGCCAAACTGATAAATTACTCCTTGAAATTGTTACAATTTATATTTTTTAAAAATAAAAATACATGTTCATTATTGCAACTTTATGATCAAATAAAAACATTATTGTTACTATTTATTTTCAGTTTATTTTTCATGTATTTTTCAAGTGTTCATTTCATATTTATTTTTATATGTTGCACTTTATTTTCACATATTAAGTGGGTCATTTAAAATTATGAAATGGATTTCTCAATGAGCCGCGTGTTGCCAAGACCTGATGTAGAATATTCTTTCCAACAATCCAAATGATGCACAAGTCCAAATGATGAGCTGTTGGTCACATTATTTGTAATTATGTGAATAAGTTTTTACAGTTTTGTTTTGAATGGTCATCAAAAACCATTTATTTGTTTCATAACAATACTGCTGATGGCCTGATGGCTACACAAGCCAAACCAACAAGTCAAAGAATTGCACAAACTTGGTATCCATGTACCGCTAATTTTCACCAAGGGGTACCTGTATATTTTTACCCCATTTTTTTTCACAGTATACATATGCAATAACAGTATCAGTCCTTGTTTTTTTTAAGGAATGCAGAGATACTTTTTAAAATGTGACTTGATGGCATTTCGCACTTTGAAAGTCATTTGGATAAAGAAATGGAATTTCTTCTGTAAATATTGGATGTGAAACTTTCTCTTGATAGTGTGTTGAGTTGCTTTTCACATTTTTTTCCACTTTTCTATTTTTAGTCCAGCAATCATAATCCTTACTGAAACTTTCTTTACATTGACGGAATCAGATTTATGCATTTTTTTCTTTTTATTTTCAATAAGGAGTAGACCTTTTTTAGTTTCCTTTCATTTAGGTAAAGCTATGCCTCGTCAAGGTATACAAAGTATTTCCATTTATTTTCTGATAAACAGTTTTCATACAGGATTCTACAAATTGTTCTGTGTTGAACAACATGCTTCAGCAAAAGCTGAAGAACATTGTGTTTTAACTTTTTTTAAGTTGTAAATCTTGATTTATTATTTTATTTGTTGTAGCTTGGTTGTGTTTAAAGATTTTGCAATTCATCTCTGTTTTTCTCTTGTTACTAACTATTTAACATTAGAAATAGCATGTACAATTTTTTCGTTTTTATTCGGAATCTTTTTCCATGTCAAATTAATGATTGAATATTTTTCTCTTATCTATCAATAATGTTGTTTATTTTGTGCTTAGAAATTATAAAACCATGCATTTCATAACATTTTCAATTATGAAATAGGAATATTTCTCTTTAGAGAGCACAAAAACATATCCTTCAATTCAAAGCTTGTTTACATGCAACATTTTGAAAGAATAAATTTAAAACCACCAAATGATACTTCTCATTTCAAGTAACATATGTTGTTGCCAGAAATTTTTATTCCAAAGCATTTGCTTTATTTAAAATTTTTTATTGAAATTGTTCTAAAAATGTGTAAACACCCTCCTTATATAAAAGAAAAGAACAGTTAGAATAATTAAATGCATACATTTACAAGGTGAGCATAAAAAAGGCTTCACTGATATACGAGTTCCTACTGAGTTATCCACTGAACTAATCAAAATGAAATTTTAGATATTGGAAGGTATGTGCTTGAGGTTGTGAGGACTTAAAACAATAGAGCTCTCATGGTTACGGTTATAGTGAAAGAAAATTGAAATTTTCCAATGACAATATCCTTTTCTTCATGTGCAAATTGGACAGCACGTTGATGTGATAATAATAAAGTTTCTCCATTTTTCATCGGACTTGTGCATTCATTTAATAACGAACCCGTACGCACGCTACAATTTTTGGTGTCAGGAGTGGAGTTTAAATGTCAATAACAAGAGCGATGGAAGAACAGTTAAGGCAGTTGATATCAGCCTTTTCCTTGTTTAGGGAAGAAATGAAAGCGGGACAGGAAGAAATGAGAGCGAGACAGGAAGAAATGAAAGCGGGACAGGAACAGATGAAATTGTGCCAGGAATCCATTAAGGAGGAGATGAAAGCAGTCAAAGAGAAGATGGATGCTGGCCAAGAACCCATTAAGAAAGAAATCAAAGCTGTTCAAGCCGGTCAAGAAAAGATTGAAGCAGGTCAAGAGGAAATGAAAAGAGAAATTACCTGCATAATAGAAAACAAATTTGAGGCTATGGAAAACAGAATGGACATGGTTGAAAATAAAGTTGGACAAATTGAAGAAAAAGTTTCTTCCGTAAAAGATCAAATTGAAGAAAGAGTTTCTTCGGTGAAAGAAGAAATAGAAGAAATAGTTTCTTCTGTAAAAAAACATATAGAGAAGAGAGTTTCTGCCATCGAACAACAAATTGATGATAGGGTTTCAGCCATTGCGAAAGAAGTTGATACTTTGAAGAAGATGGTAGTGATGGCAGGGAGCAATTCTGATAGTTTTAAATTCTTACCGATGCCTGCTCATCGATCTCTGAAGCTATCCACATATGATGGGAAGACATCCTGGCAAGTGTATAAGACCCAATTTTCAATAGTGGTGGAAGCGAACGAATGGGATTCCCAGACTAAGGCCTGTCATCTCGCCGCTTCTCTGAGAGCAGACGCAGCGGATATCCTGCAGACGCTTCCTGAAAATCAAAGGCTAGATTTCGAAGCTCTATCCGGCGCTTTGGAGCTGTGCTTCAGGGAGAAATGCCTGAAAGACTACAGTAGGCTTCAATTAAAATCCCGCCAACAGAAGCCAACCGAAACACTTCTGGAGCTCACCACGGATGTTGAAAGTTTGTCACATCACGCCTTTTCGGAGTGCCCGACAGAAACAAGGGAAATCCTGTCCCTGCAATATTTCATCGATGGCATCCGGGACCCTGAAATACAGAAAGCACTGCGAATGGTGGATGTTAAAGATTTAAAAAGTGCTCTGTTGTACGCCTTGAAATATGAGGCAGCTCAGCAAGCAACCCGTAGACATTGCTACCTAGTCAGAGCTGTGCGAGTCCACGAGCCAGTGGATCAATTGATGGCTCGTTTAGATGCTTTATCCCGACAAGTCCACGCTTTGATACGAAGTAGGAGTGAGACTGGACTGGCTTTAAGGTGTTGGAGATGTGGTGCTGAAGGTCACATACGACGACATTGCAGAATACCCCAGGGCAGAAAAAATAAAATGGATGATTTGATAAGACCAGTGAATGCCTTGAGACGGAATTTGGTGAGAAGAAACCAACTCTAAAGTGCTGGAAGTGTGGTATCGAAGGCCACATATGAAGGAACTGCAGAACACTCCAGAGCACGGAAAATAAGAGAGGCGGGTTAAACAAACAATTAAATGCCATGGCATGGAAAAGGAATGACAAGAGCAAGTGCTGGTAACTGTGGAGCTGAAGGCCACATACGAAAGAATTGCAGAATACTCCAGGGTACAGAAAATAAGATAATTTCCCAACAACGACGCAGGAAACAAATTAATGGCCATATCGGGGAACGGCGGTTGCCAGATAATGAAAAACCCTGTTTTAAAGCACTTAAGATTTCTACAGTAAGTGGCAACAGTAACGGACTGTCCAGCAATGGGAATATCGATGGAGTTCCTTGCAATTTGATAATTGACACAAGAGCTAAATTACTATCATTCGGAAAGATTTAGCTTAACATTTCAAAGATATACTTATTTGAATGCCATCCTGTGTTACCCTTCAGACTGCGTCTGGTGGTAAGATTGACATAGCTGGGAAGTTAAACCTGAGCATCATGTTTGAAAGTGCCGCCTACCATCATATGGCTTATGTGGCGGATATTACAGATTATTGTGGCGAATATTACAGATTGGACTTTTTAAGGAAATACAATTTTTCCTTAGACTTCAAAAACAACAAACTGCTTTCAGCATCTGAGGACATGACTATCCATCCTCAGAAGGGATCCTCACCTGGAAATGCGGATGCCTTGTCCAAAAGACCCAGCTCAGGAAGCTGCCGAAATCGTACTAGGGTCGAAAAGAAACGCAAGACTACCAGCTATTCTCCATCCCAGATGCTCTTCGGTCAAGACCTTTGTCTGCCTTGTGACCGCCTGTTTGGTCGCCCTACGGATGCGCCTTCATCACCTGAGGATTACATCCAAGATGTCCAGTCCCGGTTTGAAGTGATGCACCGTTCTGCACGAAAGCGAGTCAACTCGGAGATGGAGAAAGTGAAGACCAGATATGGCACGAGAGCTACAGGACATAGATTCAAGAAAGGAGATAGGGTGTGGTTGTGGAATCTGACTCGACGGAAGGGACTCTGTCCGAAATTACAGTCACCTTGGGATGGTCCGTACACAGTCCTAAACAGGCTGAATGAAGTTGTGGTTCGGTTCCGTAAGTCTTCGAACTCTAAACCTGAAGTCGTTCATTATGACAGGTTAGCTCATTACTATGGCCATAGTACGTAGTGTAAATAATTGTAAATAGTGTAAGACCATGGTCCTTTTTGTTTCTAAATGTGTATTTGATTTGACTTGTATTTAGTATTTGATTTGTATTTTATAGTTGATTTGTATTTTGTATTTGATTTGTTTTAGTTATTGCATTTATGCCATAGTGTAAGTTTGGCTTCCTGTTCAGGGATTGTACTGCCCGGGATGTGCAGTCCTTGGGAAGGGGGCAGTGTTACGGATTTGGTATTTAATTAGTTAATGTTAGTAGAATTATAAATAAAATTGTTTTATTCCCCGCACAATGCTGCGCCTGATGAATATTAAAGGAAAGCTAAGTTGGAAAATTAAAAATACAAGAGCGTGTGCATTTAATATTTAATAAATAAATATCTCTTTTTGATTTCCAGAAAATTCTCGCACGCGATTTAAAATCTTATAAAAAGAGGAAAACCTCTCAATTCAGTAGTTGTTAGTTAGTTAGTTGTTGTTTTAAGAGTTTGTTTAGAAAACTGCTCTTGTTGATTGTAGCGAATTCGCAAATTAGCTTTCTTTAGCTGTTTTGAATTAAGTTCTCTTGAACGTTTGAGTGGGTAAGATATAACTACTGTGAGATATTGTAATACTGAACGAATATCTGAGGAAATTTAAGCATTTTTGTTGTAATAATAATAAAGTTTGTCCATTTTTCATCGGACTTGTGCATTCATTTCGTAACGAACCCGTGCGCACGCAACAATATTATGTTCATTGTTGTCAGCAATCTCCCTTATGCAATGCATTATCATCTGAGAAGGAGGTCATGTTGAAAACTTGTAATTCCAATAAAAGTCCCCCCCCCATCTTCTCTTCTATTGATATTCGTCCTTTACTTTGCAAATGTTTTAGAATGCAGTTTTTGTCATGCATGTATTATTCCAGTGCATTTATGGTTCTTCAGTGCATTGATCAATTTGCGCAAGAAAAGGTGTTGCCATTAAAAAATTTTGAAATTTTTTTCACTGTGACCGTAAACTGTAAGAGTTCTGTTGTTTTAAATCATCACAATCTTGAGTGCGTACTATCAAATAACAATGTCTGAAATTTCATTTCTGTCGGTTGAGCAGATAGGGTGTCAGGAAGTTCATATAGAGTTTTTTTTTTTTTTTCATAGCCATGTATAGTAATAATATAAAAAGTTTATTTAATGCATAAAGAAGCAGAAATTTGCAGACATGGCCAAATTCAGTTATTTCCTTTTTATTTACAGTTGACACACATTTTCATTCATCACTTCGAAAATTAAATGCGAGGAACTGCCACTTGTCCTTGAAGAATTTTTACTTTAGTACTGATTGACTTGTGAAATTAATCTTGTAAAATTATAAAATCAAATTGTAAATTAAATTGTGAAATTGTAAAAATTGATTTCTAAATTCCATAATGCTTAATTTTGTGTATTTCCCCACCCTATTCTAAAAATAGTAATATTTTTCTGTGCTGCATCATTTTGAGACCAATTATCTCAAGTGACTATGTAAATACAACATAAACTGATAATTATTTTACAGCAATATTAATCATCCTATCAAATGCATTGAGAGCTGAAAAACGCATTCTGAAATAAAATTTCATCCAAATACTTTCTTTCTACTCTTATACCTACCGGGACTGTGGCTTGCTGCTCTCTTTTGTAGTGCAAAGCTATCAAAAATGTAAATGTTTTGATATAGCACAGATAGTGTGCCAAGTTGTTTGTGGCCACAAGTTCTTTAAAATGAAGGTTGTAAGTTTTATTCTAAGTTTTTAACAGTTATTTTTAGTTAAAGCTACTTTCCTCTCCATCCGAATTTCAGCTCATAATTTCCTACCAGAATGTGTTTTTAGAATCATGTTTAATGCAAATGAGTAAGAGTAGTATTTGAATCGAAGTTCCACTGACCACCTGAGAGAGAGCCTCAGAGTTTCTGACTATCATGCATTTGCTTTTTGGCTACATCTCTCTAAGCTGTTACTACACTCGGCTGTATAACAAGCCCTTGATAGCTTCGCTAGCTTATTCGATATTTAGAGGCCAACTACTTAGAATTTTAATAGCTTTGGGTACAACTGTGATATACACCCTAATATCACCAAATGTGGCAATATGTGTTCTGTGCTGGTTTCTGGTGCGATTGCGTGTTGTATGGCAACCCTGTTGACGCTGAAAAATCTTTCACTGGAGCTCGTTGGTTCGCATCTGTGTCTGAGAAGATAGGGGGGAAAGATAAAATGGTGAAAGTTGTTGAATTGAAGTTCGGCAAAAGGAAATATCATTGTGGCCATCCTGTTGAGTAGCAGTGGGTGTTTGGAGGAGTGTAAAGAAGGTCTGGGAGATTATTTTTAGTGGCTGTGCATGATAGAAGTAGAGATTTGTGATTATTTGTGAACCATAGTATGAATTTTCTGGATAGTGTGTCTGGCTGTCATATAAATATGATAGTGATTACGTGGTGGTATGAATTTTTTAAGTTTAAACAGGATGCTGTGTACATGGTATTCTTTGAAATTTATTGTTATGTTAATTTATTAAAGCAAGGTGTGCGTAGTTCATAGATTCCTTCGCTGCCTATATTTTGCAGTTCGTAGATGTTTTTTTTAAGTTAAAGCATATCGTTGTGTACATGGATTCTTGTCAAATATTTTGGTTGGAAACTTTATGTTTTTACTGTCTAAATTTTTTGTTTTTGTTTCGGATATTTAGCTTAAATTGTGTGTTCAAAATGTGGTTTTTGCATTTGCGAAAAAGGCGTTTTTGGAGACATTTTAGGCTTAAAGTTCGAAATATAGACAACAAATTTAGATAGTAATATGGCAGCGTGGAGTTTCTCGCCAAAAATATTTGCCGAGAAATTTGGCGACTTGAGGGCGCATATCAGAGTAGTTCCTAGCTTTGGCTATATTTCTTTAGTTAAATCTTATTTTGTTATTATTTTCAGTTTAAGCCCAAATGGAAGGTTTGCTTTATGCCCTAAGAAAGGGGCCATCTGTTAACTATTATTTTGAGCAATAAAGCGTAATTAAGTTTTCTTGAGTTTACATCTTTGTTCCTCAACTAAAGTGATTATTTGCTTAGCTGTTCATTAGGTTCCTCCACATTTATTTGTTAGATAATTGTCAATTGAGCCACCGCGTCCTATCCATTGGTTAGGGAAAGTTGTATTTAAAAATGCACGAACATGCTTGTCCCAGTGAGGAGGAGCTCCACCTTGTTGGAAGATAACAGTGGGTTGTAAATGTTGCATTTAGGGTATTGTGTAAATTTGTAACATGTCCAGGTAAATGTTTGCCATCAAAGACGTCTCATCAAGCAGAAATGGTCCTCTGACTACTGTATAATGTGATAGAGCATACCTGACATTGATTTTTGGGCTGCTTCGTTCCAATTCATGTAGTCAATGGGGATTTTCTGAGCCCCAAGTTCTGTAGTTGTGCTTATTAATGTTGTTGCTAACATGAAATGTAGCTTCATATGAAAAAAAGTTGTGGTTTAGAAAATTGTGTTCATTTTCAATGCGAGATAACATCTTCTCAGCAAATGCTGCATGCTGTGGCCTATCATTTGGTTGTAGTTTTTGCACAATCTTCATTTTATATACATGCATCCTCAGTTTTCGATTCAGCACATCACGAATAGATGGCAGATAATTCAGAAGCTGCCTGCCTGATCGACTGACGAGTGCTCCGAACAAAAGCTTGTCAAACATCTTCCACACGTGAATCAGAATGTGAACACCGATCATCTCAGGATCATTTCAATACACATCCCATTTCAAGAAACGTTTTGTGCCACTTTTTTATGCTCTTAGCCTGGAGTGTATTTCTTTTATAAACTGTTTGAAACATTCTTTGCACTTTTACTACAGATTTGTTTTCTGCATAGCAGAGAACAGTTTGTCCCTTTTCTTGTAGTGATGCCATTTTTCTGTTTGTTGGCTCAGGAAAGCACAGGTGCATCAGACACGAGAAAAAAATTTTGTTGCCAAACTCTGCGAATTCAGCTCCCACATGTGGCCTATATCGCCAACTCTAAAATTTTGTTTTTAATCGACTGTTCGAAATAGGTACTTTTAATTTGGACACCTTGTATATGGGGATCACCTTTTGAACACCTAATGTGTGTTTCTATTTGATATGCTGCATTAAGATATAGTATTATGTCTTGTCTGAAAATGCTGTTTCATTAGCTTTATGAACGAGGTTTTCAGGAGGACTGCAATAAAAACATTAAGTATCCAAATTTAACTATCTTATAAATGAATAGGGACAAAAGTTTGAGCTTGTAATGCTTTATTGACAAATTGTAATTAGTAAGCAATAAGACAAGTAGCTCTGCTTTCATTGAAAATACTGCTGTTTAATCTTCTAATTAATTAATTAATGTAATAAAACAATAAACTTATCATCACAGTGAATACTGCTGGTAAATTTCGTAAAAACTTTTTGTCATTCATCCAGAAGTATGTCATATAAATCAGAAAATCTGAGAGTTCTGTTAAGGGTGTACTGAGAAATCTCTTTGTAATGCATTGAATTTCCACTTTAGATTCAATAAAACTTGACTAGCAGAGGGTAGAACCCAATATCTTCCATACCTTTATAATACATCTACATATCAACTGGCCTAGTTGCTGATATATCACTTCAATGATTTTTCATCAAGTGCAATGGGAAATAAGTGGAAAGACAATAAACTTTTGGGGATTTGAAGGGGGAAAAGAAAATTTTTCATCTTGCCAAAATATTTGAACATCTGCTGCGCAACTTGCTCCTATGCAACCATTATCAAGCAGCATTGTTAATCGAACATTCAGTTCAATGAAATGACCTTGTTGATAAGCCTACAAGGAAAGAAAATGAAATCGAATAATAGATAATTTTGATTATCTGCAAAGGAAAAAAAGGTTGTGAAAACAGTTTGGGGAACTCATGGGCATTTTTTGAATGCAAATAGAATCAAATGTTGGTCGTTAGATGGACTAAATAGTAAACTACAAAATCTGGGCCACCAACCAATAAATAAATGACATAAAATAATATAAAAAAATCTCCCTGCTTAATAAGTCTAGGAATGATTAGTATAATGCTTGATAAAAGGGGGCAGGTATCTTGTAAATGCCACTTTTCTCCCTCCAGGCCAACTTAGATGCCAGCATGTTGCTTTCAAACACCTGCTGGCTAGGAAGTTACACCATGGCCACTGACAATACATTGACTAACATTGTACTAATACAATAACATGCTGAACAAATATTAATTTAGAAGTCAAACAACAAAGTTAGTATAAGTACTTTGTTAGTTTAGTACTATAATATAATGCTAAGTTTTGTTGTTTGACTTCTAAGTGAACATTGTACTAATTTTAGCTAGGATTACTCTTTTGGCCCTTAAGTGGTTGTGAGGGAGGGTAGCATTTTATTATCTGACCTCAACAATAAGTGAAGCCCAAATGTTACCATGTATGTCATCTTACTAGATTTAAACTAATGACCTAAAATCTGGAATAGCGAAAGCCCTGACAGTTCCGTATCTCAGATGGTATTATTGTAGTAGGTGCAAGATATACACAATAGTCTGAGTTTTAATAATTGTTGCCCCTGTTATCAATAAAAATTAGCTAAATACACATCAAATGAATTTTGCAGTTAAATAGTGCTAGTAGTCAAAAGTCTTTAATCCGGACTCGTCGGGACTTCGGTGATTCCGGATTATCGATTTTTCCGGATTATAGATCATCAGTTTAAATCTGGTAAGATGGCATGCAGAAATTATAAAATTAAAAATATGAAACCGTAATTTATAAAATAATGAGCAATTATGATCTAAAGGGTATCAAAATTTACAAAAAAAAAAAAAGCTTAATATTTATTTGTTTACTTTATTAAACATTTCTTTCAACGCGCACATGCGTAAAGCATACATTATGCATAGCCGAAATTAGAAAATTGCAACCAGAAAACTATTTGATTTGTATTCGTGATATTTATAATGACGAGGAATTTGATTGACGTCCCCCCCCCCCCGCCGCGCAGAGCAGCATGAAATTGATAAACAGATTTCGGAACGGTTAGATAAACAAAGGATATGCCTTTATCCATTTTTTGGAGCAATTCCACTTTTTGTTTGTTGGACATCGAAACATTCTTTCGTTTTGTAGATCCTTTGGGAGCTCCAGCATCGGAAATTCTATTTGACATAATCGAAAGTTCAAGCTTACTTTTATAAAATTGCTCTTACAGTCTACAAAAAATAATAAGCCGGATCCAATTCGAAGATTAAGGAACAACGCAATCATCAACATTAACTGAAATAGATAATTAGATAATTTTAGATTATACCGTCCGTTATACATTAAACGCGCACGCGAAAACATATTCTGTGCTTGTGCTCACGCATATGTGCAGTAGTAAAGGTCTTACGCGCACGCGTAAATGCCTATGCGCATGCGTCAACGCGGCACATGCACAGAAAGTTTTTAGCTTTGAGGTCCGGATTATGGGTGTTTGAATTAACGACTTTTGACTGTAATTTTTTTCATAACCTCAAATATTCCATTATTTTATTTATTTATTTTTGGTATTCAGTATTATTTAGTTGTATTGCAAATGACAGTATACTCCAGACTAAAGGAGAAACTACTGAAGAAATATTTTAAGTACATAAAACTGTATACTACTTAAATTTCTGCTAGTACAAGTTTTTAATGCTGATAAAACTACTTTGTTAGTTTAATCATAATATATGAATATTTATATATTTTATGATTACAATTAATATTTATATTGCAGGTTAGATCATTGGGAAAGTGAACAAGATGGTTGGATTCCAACTTTGAAAGTTTTAGAACACCATCAAAATAATCTGAATCCAGTTACAAATATTAATGAATCTATTTCTGTTGCAAAAAAGCAAAAGCTGGATATTGAAAATTGTAAGTTTTTGTATTCATGGTTTGGCTTGTACATTTTATAAAACTGAAATGGTATTGCAGTTTCTGATTTTGTAATCAAAACTGTAGTATAAATCATTTGTTTTTATGATTATTATTGCTCACAAGTAATTTATATATCTAGAAGTAATATTTATTATGTCTTCATGGGAAGATTTCACTACTAAAATAAGTAATGCATTTGCTTATGAAAGTTTTATTACTTTCTGAGCATAGTTAGGGTTCTCAGTGCTCAAGTTCAATGGAAAAATTTGTGCCCTCTCCTGTTTGCCAAAACTCAATGGAGAACATAGTGTTAAAATGTCTGTAATTTTTAAGTTGTCTGTGTTATAATATTTCTGTTTGTACTTTATTTTATTCTAAACCAGTAGCTATTTATTTTGCTGCTAAAACAGGAAGTCACAGTAATATATCTAATATACTGAAAAAAATATGTTGGAAATTAATATGAAACTATTATGTAATAGTAATTGTATAAGAAATTATAGCTTCATATGCAGTGATTAATGTCACACTAAAGGTTATTTAATTATTGTTTCTAGTTCTTAATCTGTTATAGGTTAATATTGGGAATTAACTGCAAAATGCTTAAAAAAATACTGAAGTCCTGACCTTTAGAATATTCGTTGATATTTATTGATTGTTAGGTTAACAGTTAACTGTAATTTAATGTCTTCAGTCTTTCAAAATTGAAGAAAATTATAAATACTCACAGTAGAATGAATATAGATTGTATTTGTTTACCTTCTATCACATAAATATGAATTTTGTCCCTGATGTAGACTTGCAACC
Organism: Stegodyphus dumicola; assembly: GCF_044657685.1. Taxonomy (NCBI): domain Eukaryota; kingdom Metazoa; phylum Arthropoda; class Arachnida; order Araneae; family Eresidae; genus Stegodyphus; species Stegodyphus dumicola. The sequence continues at coordinate 56,590,270 of NC_140771.1, read as the reverse complement.
TAGTATTGTTTTAGTCTATACTTAATTAAATTTTCAGCAGCATTTTGCTCAAAAATAATTTGGGGATCTTTTTGTTTTAAAAAAAAAATTCTATGATGCACTCTCTCTCTATATATATGTTTATATATATGTTGTGTAGCAAATTTAATTTAATTAAGTGATTCATAAAAATCAAAATTTTAATTTGTAATTATTCAAAATTCGAGCTACACAAGTTTTATTATATTCTTTTTGGCTTATTAATTCTAGTGTAATATATTTTGGCCTTCCGAGTTTACGCGAACTGCGTCTTCAATCTTGTACACGCAAACAATGGATAGGTGAATTTTTTCACATAATAAACTCAGTTTTTCATGTCAAAAATTAATTTGATTTCTTAGTATTTAATATCATTAGTTGCAGAAAAATTAGCTCTTTAATTTGACATAACTTTCGTTTTTCTAACTTTTATTGCATTTCAGTTATGAGCTTTAATTAGTAGATTTTTCTTCGTTTGCTTGTGATTTAGTTAAAGGGGGATAAAATGCCCTCTTTCCGGTGAAAAGTCACATTTTGCGAGTTTCAGTGTTCTTTCTTTGGGACGGTTTGCAGGGTTGTTGAAATTCCTAATTTCCCCCTTCCACAGGTGGGGGTTTTTTGGCGAGGGTTTGGCGACATGGAATTTCCGTTGAGGTTTCAAAGTAGTGGATTTGGCGAGTTTGATAACATGAGGGAATGTTGTTGTTGCAACTATTTTAACTTTTGGCAAAGAGTGAGTTGTGCCAACTTCGCAGTCCAGCGTCCTCCCTTTTAACGGGTTGTTTAGGGGGATGAGCAACTTTTTGACACTATTTTTGACTGTTTTCACTTGCCGTGAAATTGTGCTGGCGGACAGCTGAATTTGTTTGGAATCGTGTTCAAGAGAATGAAAAGTGTGGTAGGGCCCTGGTTAGGCCGTTGCTTCTCGAGTTTTACTTAAATGAATTGGCTTAAGTAGCCGTTTCTCGTGGCCTTCGGCCCGAGAAAATGTTCGGCATCTCTATCAAATGAATTCTGTCAGCATAGATAGATCCGTTAGCACTTAAAATGTTGGATCTGCAACTTGTGAATAACTTCAGCATCGATAATAGCTCTTATAAATGTTTGAACTGCCACTTCTGAATAACTTCAGCATCGATACTTAACTTTTATCCTGTTAAACAATACTTTAATAATCAAATTAAAAAAATATATATATATAAATTTTAACAAGTTACACCTTCCACTTCACACAGAATAATCAATACAGAAGAAATATTATTGCACTCAATACCATCCAACAAAATAAAATAGTTATTGCACATAATAATTTTCATTTTTTTTCATTTGATTATTAAAGTATTGTTTATGATGATAAAAGTTAAGTAGTTTTGTTATTACAATTCAACAAACAAAGTAAATCCCTGAGAGGAGCAAAAATGCTCAGATACTGGTACTATTACAAATCAATCTTCACCATGAAGAAAACTCCAAAAAAATTCAATTAAATAATTTCATGAAGAACTTATTTTTCTTTTATAATTAAGTTAAGTTACAATAATTTTAAAAAATAATCTTTAAATCCTTAGTCAATTTAATACTTTACTTCAACTCAACAATCAGAATTAATTCCCTAACCATTAACTATTAGAAAAGAGAAAAAGTACAAATCACTTAGCTGAAACTTCACAGGAGCCTGGTTGGCGAGTAAGAGGCGGTGGAACTCCAAACCAATTTCTTGAAACCAACTGTTGACACACCAAAAGAGGCGTTAGGAAAAAGTTCCTGTGGCTACGGACACGGAATTTCTTGAAATAGTATTTTTAAATTCTTTCGAGTCCCAAAAGTCTAATAGAAAAGTTCTTGAATGCTATGGCCATGGAATGTCCTTAATTAGAAGCTTTAAAATTTTCTTGAAAAAAAAAAAAAAAAAAAAAACGCACTGAATCGATGCTGAAGTAGAAGATCATACCTATTTTAAGAGCTATTATCGATGCTGAAGTTATTCACAAGTTGCAGAATCAAACATTTTTAAGAGCTATTATCGATGCTGAAGTTGAAGATCAAACATTTTTAAGGGCTATTATCGATGCTGAAGTTATTCACAAGTTGCAGATCCAACATTTTAAGTGCTGACGGAATTCACTTGATAGAGATGCCGAACATTTTCTCGGGCCGAAGGCCACAAGAAACGGCTACTTAAGCCAATTCATTTAAGTAAAACTCGAGAAGCAACGGCCTAACCAGGGCCCTACCACACTTTTCATTCTCTTGAACAGGATTCCAAACAAATTCAGCTGTCTGCCAGCACAACTTCACGGCAAGTGTAAACAGTCAAAAATAGTGTCAAAAAGTTGCTCGTCCCCCAAAACAACCCGTTAAAAGGGAGGACGCTGGACTGCGAAGTTGGCACAACCCACTCTTCGCCAAAAGTTAAAATAGTTGCAACAACAACATTCCCTCATGTTATCAAACTCGCCAAATCCACTACTTTGAAACCTCAACGGAAATTCTATGTCGCCAAACCCTCGACAAAAAACCACCACCTGTGGAAGGGGGAAATTAGGAATTTCAACAACCCTGCAAACCGTCCCAACGAAAGAACGCTGAAACTCGCAAAAAGTGACCGGAAAGAGAGCATTTCATCCCCCTTTAATTAAATCACAAGCAAACGAAGAAAAATCTACTAATTAAAGCTCATAACTGAAATGCAATTAAAGTTAGAAAACGAAAGTTATGTCAAATTAAAGAGCTAATTTTTCTCAACTAATGATATTAAATACTAAGAAATCAAATTAATTTTTGACATGAAAAACTGAGTTTATTACGTGAAAAAATTCACCTATCCATTGTTTGCGTGTACAAGATTGAAGACGCAGTTCGCGTAAACTCGGAAGACCAAAATATATTGCACTAGAATTAATAAGCCAAAAAGAATATAACCAAACTTGTGTAGCTCAAATTTTGAATAATTACAAATTAAAATTTTGATTTTTATGAATCACTTAATTAAATTAAATTCGCTACACAACATCCATGTTTACATGATTGCAAAAGTAACTATAATAGAGATTCTAAAGGCTAATGTTAAAGAAATAATCACTCAGTAATAGTTTGATTTGTAAAACAATAGTACAAAATTTGTTGAATATATTTTGATTTTCCAAGTAATGGATAATATATATATAAATTTGCAATAAAAGTTAAATAAATAATTTTTTTTTTTTTTTTTTTCTAGATCAATCTATGGTTAATTTATTTTGTGTGCTTATGATTTTTACCAGTCTTTACTCAAATGGATTTTAAGCGTTAATCCGGAATAAACACAACGCAAAATTTTCAACTTTATTGTTACTAGTATTTTTCTGTGGTAAGAGTATTCTGGTGTTATGGTAAATTAGTAGGGTACCTTTTGGTAACTTAGGAAAAAGCAGAAGGTAAAAATTCAAAAAAAAAAACACCATAACATATATATGAAGTTGTAATAAAAATTTAACCTTGATTACACAGAACTGTTGCTCCCAACTTTTTTTCCTTTTTATGTACTGCTTAACTCTCTGGCTGCTCATCCTACGATTTCCACAGGCAACACAAATGTAGCAAAATATGCTCAAACGCGATTTTCGCGGACATGTGTTTTTTTGACCAACAAATGCCGTCAGGCGTCCACTAAATTGCGGCATTTGAAGATACTTAGTATTTACCGCTCTAACTTCACTATGTTTGCCACCTTTTTCTAATCAGAAATGGCTGCTATAAAACGTTCAGCGATTGATGAAGAAATATGGAAATGGGAAAAAGAAAAGGGAAAATGAAAAAAAAAAAAAAAAAAAAATCACAAAGAAACATGAATCTGGTGCAAAGACTGTGAAGTTGGACTTTGCCTTGGACCCTGTTTTGAATTCTATTGTACTAAACTACATTTCTAAGGTATTTCTTCCTCAGAGCATTATATAATTCTTAAGTTTTACTCATTTTACTTTTGTATTTTATGTAATAAATAGAAATTAACTGTAATTAAATTGAAATTTATTTATTTAATTATTTATTTTGGGATAGTATCTGAAATTGTTTTTTTTTCACAGCTTAGTTTCTCATGATAAAAACCTGTATAAAAAATCTCTTCTGAAAGAAAAATGCATATTTCAATTCTCCAATATATATATATAGATTTAAAATTCGAAAAAAAAATTAAGCAATTACGGTCTACAAATTGAGCAGTCAGAGGGTTAATAAAATTGTATAATTATAGAGTACACATAACTACTCACAGTAGAATATATATATGAAGTTGTAATAAAACCCATGATCCTCTTCACCTCATTGTAGTATTTGGTGACTGTTTATTTATCAAAAATCGCACCTAGCGTGCTTTGCTTCTTCTCCCAAAAAGGATATATTTAGACTATATTTAGAGTAGTTTAATGTTTGCCGCGGAGGAGCGAGGTGTTCACTTTTTCTGTGTTGTTGGAGCGATGTTCTGTTTTGAGTTTAAATTATATGCCTTAAATGTTGTTTTAATAAATATTCTGTTTTGTCTTGTCAAATGGTGCCTCCTTATCCACAAAGCCATTACAACACACTCTGCATAACGAGAACAAGAGCTCAGAACTGTGAAAACAGAAGTGGCCTAACACTACGCCTAACATATGAAAGAAGTTTGCATTTCTGAATGGGAATAAAAGCGTAAGAAATGAAATTTATTTAATTCTGAAGTTTAAAAAGTTTTTTTTTTTTTTTTTTTTTTTTTTTAAGTTAAACAAAGAAAATGTTCAAAAATGTGAAGAAAGAACATTTGGTAACTGTTTTATTCAAAATTGGCAAAGAAGCAACTAAAGATTTAAATCTGGCAGAACTGAAACACAAACTCCAGAACAGCAAAGAATACATCGAAGATGCTGATTTTATGAAAGAAATTCTTATTACTACAGTGGATAATAGAAAAAGAATGGAAGAGGGAAAGAAGAAATCAAAAGAATGCAAATGGAGATAGAGAGATTGAAAACAGAAAGAGAACATGAAACAGAATTAGCGAACATTCAAGCAACTCAAAATCAAGGAAGTAGAAGTCCAACACCTTCAGCCCAAAACACTGGATGTGAAACCAAAATTTCCCTCGACAAGCTGATCAATGGAGTAGAAACACTGACTATACCAGTCCTGAAGAGAGCAGAAGCGTGGAGTCTATTTTTTGTTTCTACCAAAAGAGCAAACACAAGAAAGTTCCAGAAGGACTCAAATCAGAAATATTATTGAAATTAATTGGAGAAAAAGCTTCAAATGTCCTCATTTAATAAAAGATGAAGATCTGCAAAACTACGAAAAAATTAAAACTCTCATTCTGAATGAATATTGAGCTTCTCCTCAAGCCTACTTAGAAAATTTTAGAACTAAACGTTATTCCAGCAAAATGCATATCACGTTTGCTTCATGATTAACAGTTACATGGGATTATTACTGTAAATAAATAGAAATAAAAGATTTTGAAACACTCAAGGAGTTAATTATTTTGGATAAATTATTTAAAGCTTTAGATGGAGAAACAGCAGCACACGTTGCAATATGCCAAGGAAATAAATGGTTGAAGCTGCAAGAATTAGCTAAAGAATACGATATCTATTTCACAGTGAAAGAAAAATCTTTTGATGAAGTCTGAAATGAAATTAAACGACCACCAAGATTCCTAAATACAGCATGTACACAAGATGAATATATTCCCCCACACATGAGAAGAGAATACTAGAAATGAGAAGGATCTTCTGCGAGAAGAAGAATGCTATATTTGTAAAAGCTATCAACACATTACAAGAGATTGTCCAGACAAAAGAAAGAACAAAACTGCAATAAAGAAGTGAAAAGATGATCCCAAAGCTCCTAGAAATTCAAATGAAATATCTAAAGAAAAAGCCATTGTAGCTGAAGTAGACTCATTTCATCTACAACCCAAATTTGAAGAGTGTATCATCCAACCATTGCAAAAAGTACATGTTTTTCTTAACTCTGAGAAAACCAAAGCTATCATGGACTCAGGAAGGCAGCTAACGATCATACATTCATCACTCATTCCAGATTTAGAAGCCAGAGAAGGAAGTAAAATCATGCTAACGACTATTTTCGGATAACCGGTTGAAGCAGAAGTTTCCTGTGTGCCTGTTTATTATTAGAATCATGGACGTAATTTATTTAATTTTACCAATACATTAATTGCAGTGACAGTTTAATAACTTCAGAAATATGAGAACTATTGATTAATCCTGCTGGAGAAGAATCAAACATCGACATTTCAGAAAGAAATAATTCTGAAGAAGAAAACTTAGAGTTTATTCGCCAGAGTGCAGACAAACAAGAACATAAAATTCCCCACCAGTACTTTTGGAGGAGAAAACTGAAGGGGAGAAGGCAATGTCAACAGAACTGATCATCTCAACACCGCAGGATCCATTTGTCATTCATTCAGACACATCTCAAATTGGAGTAGGTGCATGTTTATCACAGCAAAGGGAAGAGAAACAGTTTCCCGTGTGCTGTGTGAATAAGAAACTATCGCAACACCAACAAAGCTGGCTGACTATAGAGCATGAAGCTTATGCTATAGTGTGGACATTGAAAAAATTTGAACCAAATATGGATATTTGGTTCATCTGTGAAAATTGTGACTGATCACTATCCACTTGCATTTATAGTGAGAAATGCTCCGCAGTCATCCAAATGGCAACGCTAGGCCATAGCGTTGCAGAAATATAATCTAAAAATAGAACATTGCCCAGGAAGAAATCTGTCTAATGCAGATGCATTATCCAGACTCACCACCATTGAACTTTGAACATTAGTGATTAACCAGTTTCTTTTCTTAATAGTTTTACAGTTTTGGGCAAATATTTATATAATTTGAAATAAATAGTTATATCATTTTTATGTAATAATATTTATATAATTTGAAATAAAAGGGGAAAATTTATTGAGTAAGCATTGCACTATTTGGATTTGAATAATTTTTCAAAGAGAAAAATTGTGTTGCAACATCATTAATTAAAGAAACTTTGACAGAATCTGTTTCAGAAGAAAATATTTTCTGTATATTAAAAAATTTTTTTTTTATTTCATGTAGCTGAAAAGAACAGCATTATATACTTATTTAAGTAATCTGAATAGAGACCTTTTGATAATGTTTTTATTAATGATCTTCATATGTAAAAGAAGCTAAATTTTACTTTCATTATTAGATTAATACTAGCATAAGTATATATTAACATGTGTATGAAGGATATCAAATTGTCTTCTTTTATTAAGGATTAAGAAATTGTTATAAGAATAATAATATTTGGAACCATTAAGTGAAGTTTTAAAAAAATGTGTTATCTATGTTTATATAGTAAAAGGATGTGTAATTTTAGGTATTTAATTGCAAATATTTATAGTATTTGAGATTTGAATTTTAGTATAAAATGTTGAAATGTATATGTAGATATTTTTCCTTTTTTCTCACTGATCACAAACAGTTGCTCGATTTCTGATTCCAGATTGATGATTGATTTGTAAACAGCATCAACAACAATATTAAGATGGGGGTGTGGTATCTGGCGACTGTTTGACGATCAACAAAGCTTGCTTGGCACATTTTGCCTCTTCTCCGGAAAAGGTTGCTATATTTAGAGTAGTTGAATGTTTGCCACGGAGGAGTGAGATGTTTGCTTTTTCTATGTTGTAGGAGCGATGTTCTGCTCCAAGTTAAATTATATACCTTAAATGGTATTTTAATAAATATTCTGTTTTGTCTTGTCAAATCATGCCTTCGTAACCACAAAGTCATTGCACTCATCTCTAGTATTCCTGCAGTATATCTAATTGTCATATTAGTTTAATACCATAAAATTAATGAGTTGTAATGAGGTAAAAAAAAAATATAATCAAAAAGTTGTTCTTTTTCAGAGAATGATATTTTTTAGGCTGTTTTAAAGAAATATTTCAATAAAATGCCCGAAATCCAGTTGTCCTTGGGAAAGTAATCTGTAAATAGACTTTAGAGGCATTTTAAATAAGCTGTTTTATTCTATTTGATGTCATTTATAAGCTGAAGCCCTTTTTCCTGATAAGAAATTGTACAACATCTCAAATATTTCAGTTTTTTCGATTTTTCAAGATCTTGCTTTTTGATCATAGTATCAAATTTATCAGACACTTTTAAAAACATGAAATCACTCTTTTATCCTAAACTAAATTTATGTTTTTGAAAAATATCAGGCAGTTATGCAAGTCATTGAAGTCGTTCATCATTGTGAGATTTCAAACTTAGCTGAAAAGTGTATCTTCAAAAGAAGGCATGATGCAAACCCAGAATAGGAGTAATTATCTACAGATGTTCTTCACAATCTTTGTGAAGATCTATATTTTAACAAATTATTTTTTATTTAAGGAATAATACACATTAACTAACTTTAAAAGAATGCAGATTAGTTTAAAGCTCCATATTCAAAGTACAAGGTGAGACCCCTCACCTTGTACTTGTAAGGTGACTCACCCCTCCTTTCGAAAATGAGAACAGCCCTACGACCTGGCACGTTATAATCTTCGGTATGCAACGTTGAAGTTCAGGGACATTTGTAGAGTTTTTTGTTTCATGTTGTTCGTGCAGTCGCTTAAATGTGTAAGGTGTTAGTGCATTGCATAATGAAGCAGAAAATGAATCTGAAATTCTGTTTTAAAATGGATAAAACTGTTACGGAAACCTTGGAAATGCTTCAAAGTGTGTATGGTGAAGAAACTTTATCTCGCAAGACAGTATTTCAGTGGTTCAAACTTTTCCTTGAAGGTCGTGAAAGCAAAGAGGATGAGTATCGCAGTGGAAGACTGTTGACAAGCTGAATTATGACAAATGTCAAAAGAGTTAGGAAGTTATTGCTGCAAGATCGCCCTTTGTCCATCCGAATATTGGTGAACGAATTGAATCTTCCTCATGAAATCGTACGAACAATATTGACGCAGGATTTGGGTAAACGGTAACTCTGTGCGACATTTGTCCTTCATTACTTAAGTGATGAACAAAAACAGCAGTGATTGGACTCCTGTGGCGACATCGTCATTGCAGCAGATAAAGATGACACATTTTTACAGTCAATCATCACAGGAGATGAAACGTGGTGTTTTGTGTATGATCCACAAACAAAATGCCAAAATGGAGTGGAGTGGTTCCTCATCACCGAAATCGAGAAAGTTTCGTTTCGAAAAATCAAAGGTTAAGACAATGTTGATTACCTTTTTCGATGTACAGGGAATTATCCATAAAGAATACATACTGGAAGGTCAAACAGTTAATAGTGAATTTTATTGCCATGTTATGAAGCACCTCCTGGCTCGAATTTGTTGTTTTCGGCCCCCATCTCGCTGCATCAGGCAAGTGGTTTCTATTGCATGATAATGCACGCCCTCATACTGCAATGTGTGTTAGATGGTTCCTCGCACAGCAAAAGGTTTTGGAGTCATTTCACCCTCTTTATTTCCCTGATCTTGTGCCAGCAGACTTTTTCCTCTTTCCACGACTGAAATTGGCACTAAAGCGACACTGATTTTTAAGCATATCAGGCATTCAAGCTGCTGTTACCAAGGAACTTAACACAGTCTCAAAGGAGGACTTTTTCAAAAGTTTACAGAACTTGTATGAACGTTGTCAGAAGTGTATTGTAGATGGCAGGAACTACTTTAAAGGACAGTGATGTATTTATATGTAAATATATAATACAATTATTATTATGACATCTGTCACCTTACTTTTTGGTCTCTCCTTGTAGTTAGATTGTCACAATTCTAAAGAGGAGAACCACATAATTGACTTGATTCACACAATACCAAAAATGCAGTGGCTGTGAATGCTGTTGTATGATATGTAGAGAGTGAGAGATTACTTGAGATGCATAAGGAGTAAAGTTATATGACAAGTGTAATTGGGGCTAGTTACGACTGATTACGTACATCACTTCTGTACGCATTTCACTCAGTAATGGTCACTTTGACAGTTTTCACAGTTGTAGTCCAAACAGTGGTCATGTAGTTAAAGATTGCTGAATATTGGTATTTCAAAACCAAATGAGCTGGATACATGGTTGGTTTTGGGATTTTCCCCATACATAACCAAATAGGAGATTCATTTCCTTAGAAAATTCTCCATAAAGGCATCCCTTCTCTTAGGCAGGTAGTACTAGTGTGCTTCACCATATTCAGATAACTAATCTTACAGTTACTTAACATTTTATTCAGTAGCAAATTTAAACTTTCTGCATATTTAGCTTTTCATCAGCATTTAAAAATACTTCATTACTTTCAGCCATTACTGATAATTTCTACATGGAGCTGACCACGTTCATGTGTTGTTGTTACTAATCTCACTTGTCATTTGTCCGATGTAATCAGAATTAAGTAATTATTATTATGGCAAGGAGTGCAAGATCGTGTCTGTCATTGGTCGAAGCCTTGAGTGCTGGTAGGTAGCAGTCTGACTTTATGCTCAATTCTGCCCTTTTTGAAGAAGAGCATCCCAGAAATGGATCTGAGGATCTCCCACCCCTCTTTCCCTATCACCAACTCTTAATAAGACTTCCAGCTTGCCGCGTGTCTTAAGTACCCCCCATGCCGCACTGACACTATACATTTACAAACATCCATGCCTTGTCCAGAGTTCAAACCCAGGCCCTTCAATATGATAGTCAATATCTCTAACCATTTTCCCATTTGCTCAGCACATTCATGTGTCAGGTTGGGAACCTCTGACATAAATAATAAAGAACATGATGGTTTTGCATGAAGATGTGACAACTAACATTAAGTTGCACAAGCATTAAGAGAGTGAGTCATAGCCAAGAGGAAGCAGATGAGCATAGATATACATACAAAACTAAAAGTACTGGAAGAAATGGACCGCAGTGTATTGAAAAATAATACAGTTGCCAAAAATTATGGAATTGCAAATCTAGCATATCCACAATACTGAAATATTGTAAAAAAAACCCTTGATGCAGCTGTATCGGATTCTGGGAACAAATCTAAGTAACTTCACAGTGTTATGTCTAAACTTTTTTTGTAGAATAGTTCAGCCATATGCATGCTTCCAAGTAGATGTCAGTGGAACTATAATTCATTCCAAAGCAAATGAGATTGCATAAAATTTAGGCATTCAATATTTCAGTAGTTTCGCTGGCTGACTGTAGTGGTTTCAAAAGAGACACTCCTCAATTTCATCATTAGTGATTTGTGGTGAAGCGAATAAAGTTGATGAAGAAGGAGCAGACGACTGGTTGCATGAATTTGACCAAATGAGAGAAAGGAATGTCTACAATATGGATGAAACTGGCCATTTTTACAATTTTTGCTCAAGTAATACCCTTGGAATAGAATATGACAAGTGCAACGATAAGCAGCGTTTAAGTGTTGTCCTTGTATGTAATACAGATGACAGTAATAAACACCATTCTTGGATGATTGGTAAGGCCGAGAAACTGTATTATTCTAAGAACATAAACAGTACTTTATTTTTCATCTACTCTCACCATAAGAAAACTTTCATAATAAAATCATTTCATAAGCGGATTCTTGATTTGGTAGTTGAATGGTGGCCGAGAATAGGTCTTGGACAATTGTGATAATTGGACAGGATCACTGGATCAAGGTGTTATTCATCACAACTTATACATACAGAACTGTTTAAGAAGAGCCTGGAGACATAAAGACACTAGCAATTTTGGCAAGTGAGATCGTGACAATAATACCAATTCACTGATGAACGGAATATTCTACAGGACACTGCAAAACCCTGTGTTAATTTTGAATAGTTTGTTACTGCAAATGGCAATGTTGCCTTGTGTGCTGCTGCATTAAAATCTGATAAGCAGCTGTATCTGAGGTCCAAAAATGTCATCAGAAGAAAATAAGGAGAACAATATCATTCTGCCCTCCCACTAGGAAGTGTTACATGCCTTGGACACTTTAGAATGTTTTGCTGCAACATCCAAATTTATTGTTAGTTTTACAGAAGCCATGAGTACAGTTGGCCATGAAGTAATCAGCATTTTTGTTTCCGTGTTCTCAGAAAATTATCTGCGAATTTACAGTACAGTAATTAATGTAGGATTGCTGCGTTTTCTATTGCTATATTTTCTATTGTTATATCTAATATACTGTAGTACATGTGTACCCATGTCCTTGTAAATGATGAATATGCCCAAAAATAAAATTTGAGGGCCCAGTTATTGTGAATTTTTTTAACATCAACCTGAGTTTTCAGTCCCTTAAGGGATTTGTGCTAATGATGGTTTATTGTAATAACGTCTACTTTATATTGTTACGTTTTTTTCCTATTCTTCTGACACCAGTTGTTGCATTATTTTCTTCCTTTATGTTCATACGGGGTTCGTAGATTTGGAGTGAATAACGACGACACTTGCTGAAGTATCGAAACACACTTTATTTAGACAATATTGTCAGGACAGCTCCAAAACATGTTTTACAGTCGTCAATGAACTACTATAAACACGCTGACACGATCAGCAACACAGCCTTCATACTATCAGGCTATCACAGTGGAGACAGCTTTGCGACCAAGCTGTCTCCAAGCACCAAGCAGGACCAAGCAGAGTCCAATATATGCTATTTGCTATATGGTAACTAAATATGCTATTTTGGACCAAGCAGAGTCGGGTTCTTTGCGAACCCGACTCTGCTTGGTCGTTCTCGGAACCCCTTGTACTCTCAAGACTCTCCACGCTACAACTCACGATGCACTTGACGACCCACGAGCACGGCTCCCGACTCTTCAGTTCAGTCGTTTTTGGAGCTCAACACGCTCTCTCGACGATGCACTAAGCGCGATACACTAATAGACTCCTTCAGTGGACTCGCCTACCCACTTGGCACTCGCTGCCCGGCTGTCAACTCGATCGACTCCGCAGGGATTGACTCGCTAGACGAGGCTCACACACTCTCGATGAGAGACACACTTACTGACTGCAGACCAGCACGGTTTATATAGCTTTCAGCTTGTGTTCAGGAACATTCTGGACTAAACCGGTAAGAATTTGTTCCAGAAGGTTCTCCAACCGTCTACGGTATATCGCCAGTTTTGCCACCAAATGGGCGATTTCTCACCAAATATGGCAACCCTGCCCTCCTTTGCCATTTTATGGCAACCCTAAAACTGCTGTGCGGGGAAGCCATCTTACCGCGCCTTTACATTTCGTAACACTGCCCCCTCCCAAGGACTGTGCGTCCCGGGCAGTACAACCCTTGGTCAGAAGCATAATTCGATACAAACAAAACATAAAACTAACAAACAAATAACATAACTAAAGAAACAAATATTTACACTATGTACAAGTTATGTACACAAATTAAACACATAACAATTTCAAATTATACAAATTAAAGGCTCAATTAAAATCTAAAATTAAATCTAAAATCTAATATTAAATTAGAGTCTAATTTCAGTATCTGTCTATTCACTAAAATATACCCGGGTCAAATGCTTTTCCACTACAGTTCTCAGATATATTTATGTTTTGCATATCACAGTCTGAAGATTCAGTCCTTTCAGACTTTTCATCCACAGGGAGATGTGAAACAGTTTGTTCACCACTCTGTAGTTTATTCGCAGCATGCATACAGTTCACCTGGGTATTTTTAGCAGCTAGTACATACTCATTTTCCCCCGTTTCCTGGGATCCAGCTTCAAATTCTGCATCAGAGTCGTGAACGGAGCCCGATTCTTCACAAACATAAGTATCCAGGTTTAGAATCAAGTCCTTGTCTGTTTAAAACCTGCACTATGAGACGAAGTGGCAAGTGGCAAATTTTTTTGCAATACTGGAGCACTCTGCGTAAGTTGTACATCAGCTTCTCCCATCTCTGTATCACATGCACTTTCAGATGATTCAATACTTGCTAACTGTGACTTTGTAACTTCACTATCGGTTTCGTTGAACTTAATAGTCGCATTTTCACTTTCTTCCATTTCCACTTCAGGCACTTGAGAATCAGGAATTTTATTTATATGAATTATTTCTTCTTCCCATTCAGAAGCTTTACAAGCCACTTTGTTTATTTCTTCATCTTTAGAAACAGTATTACCACTGTCTTCCAGTTCAGCTTCGGACTCCTGAGGATGAGAAGCGTCTTTCATGTCTTTTTCTGCATCTTTTCGTTCTCTTTCTTTAATCTCGTAAGATGTTTCATCCTTTATTTCATTAGCTTTCTCGGATACTTCAACAGCTACTTCCTTCATTTCTTCATCCTCTGATTCTTCAGGTGCCACTTCTGTCATTTTCACATCTTCTTTTATGGCTCCAGTTTCTTCTGCAAGCTCCACTTTCAGGGGTTGGAGTTGCTCTCGCACTTTTTCTTAGCCGAAATTTATTTCTTCCCGCTGGGCTTTCTTATCTTCCAGTCCGGCTTTCATCTCTTTCAGTCCCGCTTTGATCTCAGCTGTCATCTCTTTATATCCAGCTTTTATCTCATCATATCCGACTTTTATCTCAGCATATCCGGCTTTCAACTTCTCCTGTCCAGCTTCCATCTTTTCTTGGAATCCAGTTTCCCTTAGAAAGTCCTCCATGAAGGCATCCCTCCCTTTAGGCAGATAGCCCTAGTGTGCTTTGCCATAATTAAATACACCACCACCTGCATACAAAAACACTCTCCTCTTCCATCTACTTTGCAAGATTAAAAACGCTGCATAGCCAGTGCATGTTATTCTGTGGATGTAAATGAACTTTAGAAGCATGTAGACTCAATACCCAAATTAATCAGAGCAGTTATCCATGCAGAAGGTGGTCCATTAAGATATCGATCTTCGATTTCTAATTCATTGGCCAGTGCATGTATTTCAGTCTGATTATAGTGAAAAAACTACAATTTAAGTTTGCTGTACCTATTGCCTACTTTGCCTTTTTTAAGCACTTGTGTCATTACCATGGTGTATAAAGTGGTCTGACAAGGATGGATTTTGTAATGATGCTGTTCTGAAAGATTTATTATAAGCATTTTATATTTTTAAAAATAAAAATCAGAAATTACAAATTAAAATTTTATTTTACATGTTTGTAGACATATTGAATAGTTGTGCACAAATGCATATTATGGTTTTATAGTGTTTAAATACATTACATAACTTAGAAATTGAAATTGGATGTATCTTAAAACATCATCACATTTAGAAATTATTTCTTCCAGCCACTCATTATTTCTTCCAATGGCTCATTATTGTGTGGAGCATCAACTGTTGAAGACTGTCTTTTGTTATTTAGGTCTTTCCTTTTGAGTTTTGCCTATTCTGTGTTAAAAGAAACTGTGCAAGTCATTGATTTTCAAAGTGGGGGGAGGAGAGACGACATCTGATGAGGGCATGGACCAGATGAGCAGTACTTCGCTGCTCATGTCTACCACACACCCACATCAGCAGACTGCACTGCGCTCGTGTCTTACTTGGGCCAAAGAATGTGTATGTTAACACATTAAAGGCAGGAGTCGTAGTGCTACGATTTATCTTGACTGTAGCTTTAAGGCGGGAGTCGTAGTACTATGATATATCTCGACTGTAGCTTAAAGGCGGGAGTCATAGTACTACGATTTATCTCGACTGTAGCTTAAAGGCGGGAGTCGTAGTGCTACAATTTATCTCAACTGTATCTTAAAGGTGGGAGTCATAGTAATATGATTTATCTCAACTGTAGCTTAAATGCGGGAGTCGTATTAGTACAGTTTGCAACCACATTGCGCAATCCACGTGCCACTTTACATTTGTATTTAGTATGTTTTGTGGTTTGAAGCTGTTCGATTGTTCAAATTCTACTTACAGTCTCTCTCTAATTGTGCATTACTCTCTAATTGTACATTTTCAATTTCTATTTAGTATATAACATGCATAATAATAGTAGCTTGACATATAAAAAATATTTGTTAGAATTATCACGCTGTCTTATAACTGACAAAACTTATATATAACTCTTATAACTGACCTTGTCTGGAGCAACATTTGTCAACAATTACGACAATGGTCATTTTGAATGCATCTCCATTTTAATTGGACATAACTTTTTTAATTCTTCATTTATAACTTTGATATTTTTTTTTGACTTTTTCTAAAAACTTACGAGTATTACATGATTCCCCCCCCCATTTAAAATAATTATTTTCGCCATATACCTAGAATAATGGCTGTCAGTCATTTTAACCGTATCCAGTAAATTATATAGTTCTCATTATTTTTATGATTTTTTATTATATATTTCCAGTTTGCTAAGAGATAAACAAGTGTATTTTTGATAAGGAAGGCTGCATATTTCACAAAAGTGAGTAGGGACAAAGGAGGGGGGGGGGAATTTGGAATTTTTGCACACCACGTGTCTGCGCATTTATTTTCTTTGTGTTAGAAAGGTTATTTTTTAGTAAACACAAATGTGCTTTACTTCATTTGGATAGTTTTGTTGTCGTGACCTGTTTATTATGTCGCCTAGAAGAATTGGTAGAAAATATCTAACGAAGGAAGAGATGCTGAAAGTTTCTGAAAGTCTGATGATAATTCTGCACCAGAAGCTGAACCTGATGAAGAATTTCATACCGAAACTAAATCCAATATATTCAACAAGACTGGATTGTTCCTTCTGAAACAAGTGAATCTGATTTGTCTGATAGAGAGGCTGTTCATGAAACATAAAAGGAAAATAATAATTTAGAGCAAGAAAATATTACATTACTAGTATAGTTTCTAGAAGGGAAATAAATGGCGGTAGTCGAGCTCAAGAAAGTAGTGAAAGGCTACAAAACAGAATGAGAACGAGGAAGATGTATTCAAAGTAAGGAAATTTAAAATGATGAAGAAACAATGCTGATTTGGTAAACAAAATTGTAAATTACTTATTTTGACAGGGTGTGTATATGGGCTCTTGATTAGGTAGTTGGCCATACAGTCTCAACTAAAAGTGTGAAAAGTTGTAACATATATAATAGTTCTGCCATTTCTGGTAATTATTTAATTTCTACAATAGAAAATAATTGTGGAATTTTATTTCTTAAAAAGATTATTTTTACTTTTACATAGTTGTGAATAATAATTCCCAAGAACAGCATTGGGATTCAAGTTTGCCTGTTTACGTTATGCTGTTGTGTGGTGCAGACTTTCTCGAATCTTTTGGTGTACCAGGTCTTTGGGATGAATCAGACGTAAGTCAAATTTTGATATTGTATGTCTTATTATTTCTTATTAAAGAAAATATTTTTTATTAATTAAGGAAAGAAATTCGTAACTGCGCTGCATGTCGTTACTTAATTGTTTTGCATAATACATACTTAATGAAACAGTCATTGGATAAAAAGTTAATTTTATTTAGAATGATGTATCTGGCATTCTAGCATTCATTATTAAACACCCCCTCCCTTTTTTTAAATACATAGATTGAAAGCATTGTTGGGAAGCATGGATTAGTTGTTATATCAAGAAATGGTACTAATCCACAGCAGTTTGTTTACGAGTCAGATTTATTGTCCAGATTTCAGGTAAGTTTTTTCAAGTCTTTTTATGGTTTCAAATGACTAAAAATTTGAATATATGTGTCATAACAAATATCTAATTGCATTTTTAACGCAGAAAACTGTTTTTAATAGTTCTTCCATGTGTTAATTTATGAGATTTCAGGTAGTTTTCTACCAGAGGGAAAAAAAGAGATAGTTAACAGTTTTGGATGGCTTTTAAAAATAATTTGTTTTAGATTGCATAAACCTTTAGTTTTATTTTTACATTACTTTCATTTCACACGAGTAATTTTTTTATTACCAATAATTTACTCAGCAGGAAAATAAAAACTGCTGTGTCTAATAAACATTTTGGAACACTTTCATTATGCTGTTATTTGGTACCAAATGACATTTCATCATTAACTACTATTATTTAATTGTGATCTTGCTCAGAATATGTGTAAAATTGGTATATAAATTAATTAAAATTATATGTAGTGATGAAATTTTGATTCAACATATGTAATGAAGTTGTTAGCTGAATATTTTACGAAGAAGCCTATTGAAACTGTTTTCTATTTCTGTCAAAGGCATTTTCAATACAAACACATACATCTAAATTGGTGCAAAATGGCATCTATTTTTTTCCATAATTACAGGCATATGTTCATCCACTTACACTATTACTATGGTGGTGTAAAGAAGCAGCAACTACAAGCTAGCCAGGCAAAATGGGAGAGTGAAGATTGTACTATGCACATTTGATTAATAATTGTAAATTACTGTTTCTCAGAAAAAGAATGCAGTAAAGTATTTATTTCACTTTGTCATCAAAGTGATGTTTAGTGTTGCTTTGTTATTATTGGTTTAGTTAAAGTTCTGATTTAATTATAATTGAATAAAATATTTTACTTTCACTTTTGCTATTATGTAAGTACAAGCAACATTAATAGTATTATGTAAGAATCATATGAAGTATTAATTTTGATATAATGCACTTTAGAAATTTTTATCATAAGTGTTGTTTTATAAGATAGAACTGGGGAATCTGATTAAAGAAACAGTCAAAAGTCATTAAATCGGACACCCATAATCCGGACCTCAAAGCTACAAACTTTCTGTGCATGTGTCGCGTAAGACCTTTACGGCTGCAAATATGCGTGTGCGTATGCGCAAAACACGTTTACGAATGCGCGTTTAATGTATAACGGACGGTATAAGCTCAGCTAAAATTATCTAATTCAGTTAATGTTGCAGATTGCGTTGTTCCTTAATCTTCGAATTGGATCCGGCTTATTATTTTTTGCAGACTGTTAGAGCAATTTTATAAAAGTAAGCTTGAACTTTCGATTATGTCAAATAGAATTTCCAATTTATATTTAGTAATATGTAACAGATCTACAAAGTGAAAGTATGTTTTGGAGTCCATTAAACAAAAAGTGGAATTGCTGCAAAAAATGGATAAAGGCATATCCTTTATTTATCTAAACTTTAACATTTGTTTATCTAAATTTTGTTTATCTTTAACGCCGCGGCGCACACAATGAATTGGAAGTTGATCTGTCAGCACTATCCTTATCTTCAGGGCAGATGTTTTTATTTTATTTGGCTTATAATTGCTTACTAAATGTAGTATTTCATTTTGATGTACTCCGTCTTTGATATGATTTAAATCAAATGCCTCCTTATTATAATTCGCTTTCGATACCGAAGAAAGGGACACAGAGGTCACTTTCTTCGAAAACGAAAGAATTTCGATTGACAAACTAGTCGGTATTCTCGACACAGCAATTATAGGACTTGAACAGCGGAACTTTGTAACTGAACAAGAAATTATGTCTGTTTATAGAATTAAAGAGAAAGTATTATCACATAAAAAACAAAGCAACTTAAACAACTTATATTGAAAGAAATGTTTAATAAAGTAAACAAATAAATATTAAGCTTTTTTTTTTTTTTTTAATTTTGATACCCTTTAAATCATAATTGTTCTTTATTTAATAAAATACGGTTTCATATTTTTAATTTTATAATTTCTGCATGCCATCTTACCAGATTTAAACTGATGATCTATAATTCGGAAAAATCGATAATCCGGAATCGCCGAAGTCCCGACGAGTCTGGATTAACGACTTTTGACTGTATTACAAATTAAAGTTAGAATTTTAGCTTGCAGGTAAAACTGCTGGCTTTTTTTTTTTTTCCGTGAATGGAATAATGGATGTGTCTCTTGAGCTAATTTAGATATACATGTTGTTAATGAAGTCATAAATAAAGAACTGAATGAACTGGCCATTACTGCAGCTTTCTTTCAGACCAAAAATTAAAAATTTCATCATATGTGCATATGAATTAAAATATTTGCTATGTCTTAAAATAAATGCAAAATATATATAAAATTAAAGTACAAATAAATTAAATTAAGGTCAAGTCGACCTTAGAGAAAAGTTAGCTGATTGATGCGGCTGAATGATTGTATGTCGAAGCCTAGCCAAATTTTTGTTTTTAAGTGTTCTTTAAAAATGTTACAAAACGGTTTCTGTAATTAAGGATAAATTTGTAAATTAGTGCAAAACAAGTATTTGAAATTATTTTTATTACACATTGACATGTTATTTAATTGTAATTAATTCTTATTTTTTTCATTCAGAATAACATCCATATTGTAACTGAATGGATTCCAAATGAAATAAGTTCCACTCATATTAGGTAAGTTTGGTTTGCATGATCCAAATAAATTGGATTCTCTCTTTAATATAGCTTTTTTGCCCCATGATTTTAAAAATGCATTAAAAAGTGCTGAACATTATTTTAACAATGCATAAAACAGTAAAATTTTCCTTTTTAGAATTTTCTACATGTGCTGCATATATGTAGTACTTGGCATCTGCATATAGGTATGTGGAAGAAAGAAAATTTTTTAGAAACTACACAGTACAGTTTAGTCACTTGTATTGATTCCGTTAGAAATTGTGAGCAGCTAGCATTATCTATGTGTGTGTGTGACATGTTTTCTTGTTATTCCACAATATAAATTCTAAAATGTTGAGCAATGCCAGAATTTTGAAAAATAAAAGGAAGTCAATTTCATTGAAGATTAAGATAAACATTTTATATTGTTTTAAAAACAGACATGGTTCAACATCTGTGGCTAGGGATTTTTCTTTGAATTAAGCCACAGTGGGAACCATTAAAAAAATGAAGTTGCTGTGCAACAGCTGATGTCTTCTGGATTAAAAGTTAGTGTAAAATCATAGACAAGAGATGCTATTATAGAAAAAATGAAAAAGGCTGTAGTAATCCATAAGACGATAGTACACAAAAGGAATTCCTATAGATGGCAACATTATTAAGCATTTTATAAGCAGATAAAAAGCAGGAAACTGGTTGTTACGGAGAGTCTGTCCGTTTAAAATAAGAAGGATTAATTTTCTGCAAACACAGGATGGTGTTTATGGTTTCGTAAGACATGCAATGTATAACATTAAAATAAAATACAATTAAAAAAGTTTTTATATCATAAGCTTTTATTTATAATCTATATGATAATGCAATAAAAAGCAAAAAATAATTTACCATATTAATGGGAAGTTTTTGCGTAGAAACTGTAATTTTAATTTTAAATTGTTTTTAAAATTCTTTTAACTGTATTTGGGGTTTTATGTTTTTCTACATATTTCAATTTTTGATATAGATATTTTGAGTTTTATGTATTTTTGCCTTGTTGCAAAGTGAGAACTGAATTAATTGAATGAGAAATATATCTTTAATGAAATTTGAGGAAATATGTGTAAATGAAAGGCAGGAAAAAGTGTGGTTAATTTAATATTCCATACAAGGAAGTCGTGGTGTACACATAAGTTTTTTTTTTTTTTTTTGCTTGCACTCATTTTGGCAAACAAATGTTTCATCAAGGATTACAGTGTATTTCCTTTTACCTCCTGTTAAATAGTTTTTATCCAGGGTTCTACAAATTGGGGTGCATTAAGCACATGCCTTGGCAAAAGCTGGTTATATGTTTTTTTTTTTTTTTTTTTAATTTTTTAAAGTTTATAAATCTTGGTTTATTATTTTATTTATTATTGCTACAGATATATTTAAAAACTTTGTAGTTGATTTTTGCATTGGCAGATTTATCTCGTTACCAATGATTTAACATTAAAAACAATACATATATTTTTCAAGTATTTGCATGGAGATTTATTTCCAAGTAGAAGTAATAATCAGCAATTTTGTCCTTTCTAGTTAATAACTTTGCTTATTCTGCACATAGAAATTTGAATACCATGCATTTTACAATATTCTGGAATAGAAATATTTTTCTATGGAAAGCACAAAAACATATCCTTCAACTCGTATTTTTTCAGCTTGTTTACATGCAGTGTTTTGAAAGAAGAATAAATTTAAAAGTAGCAGACGATATTTCTCACTTCAGATAATAAACTCTACCAGAAATTTTTGTTCCCAAACATTTGCTTTTTTTAAACTTTATTAAAAAGACAACCTATCAGCTACTGTTCTTTATATCAGTTTTTAATCCAAATGGGCTTTGTCCCTGAAGGACTATTGTTTTCGTTTTGCGATTTTGCGTTGAATCACTTTAAATGTCCGGTTCACTTTTCAAACTGTTGCCACCAAATGTTAGAGTCCTGCATCATATTTGAAGAAATTAAGTAATGAAAAATCTGCATAAATGTATGTATACTTCTCGCATTATGATAAAACGACGGTACATAGAGCCACCAAGACATAATCCTCCTATGAATATGGGCATGTGGAAGACTAAATTTGAAATTTGGAATTTGTTTTATTATCGGTTTCCTATTTTGTAAAACATTAACGAATTTTTGATTAACAAACTCAAAGGTTTTTAAAGTGAGAAATAGCAACATTGTACAGGAAAAAAAAAAAAAATTATCTCCAGCGTGTGAGTCTCTGTATTGGAAATTCTAAAGATATGATCATTTTAAAACTATTTTGCGATGTTGCTGTTGAACTGAATTTTCTGGTTTAAGTGCAAAGAAAATGATATTTAATAAATAAAGGTAACACACAAAACATTAAAAAAACGCCCCTTTAGACGTAATTTAAAATCTGAAACCTTTGGGGTGTTTTTTTTTTTTTTTTTTTTTTTTTAATATCTTCCCCTCCCCCCGGCAGTGTACAAATTTTCAAATTGTTATTATTTTAATAAAATTAAGCTATTATATTACTGAATGTTTAAAGATATATATATATATATATATATTTCAAAACTCCATCTGTAAAGTTTTGCTTTATTTATTTATTTTTTTTTATTATTATTATTTTTATGATAAATGCAGCAGTACAAAAACATAAACTTCCATTGAATTGCATAAGCAGTTGTAATGTTAGTGTGTAGCATTCACTTCTTATTTCTATTAATGAGCCATTTGAAAATAGGAAATTATTTTATTTTTTCTCTGGCGAAGAATGACTCTCTGACGAAGTCAAAACTTGAGTAAGCAAATTTTGCTGTATTTAAAGTATGGAGTACCCATACATAGTAACTGCTTACATACTTAGCCTTCTTCAAATGACCTTTTATTGTACTTTTTGGAATATTTATTTTGCCTAATAGTTCCTGAACTGTACAACTTAAATTTTCAGCAGTAATTTCTTTTAATAGGTTTTTGTTTACAGAGGAGGGTCATCTAGAGCAGGCATCATCTTCAAAGCTGTTCCATGATTAAACTTCTCAAACCTCTTCACGCTGTGCCATCAGAAACAGCAGTTTTTTCCATCTATAACACTAATTTTATGAGTAGTTTGACTAGCATTTTCTTTTTTTATTGAGCTTAAGAGCGTTTAATACCCCTTTCTCATGTCGATTTTTAATAACAGATGGCGCTACGAACGTTGAGCGATAAAGACTCAAATCTGTAAGACTACCTACAGCCTGGTTACTATGGCAACGACGCTTCCTTCCTCTGTACTTGTTTGGCGGGAAAGTGAGTAAGCCATAAAACACATCCCCTCAGTTGAACAAAAGACCTGCTGTCATTTCTTCCGTCTGTGACTCAGACTGCAGGGTATGTTTTGAACAGGAATAGAACTTTTTCACCTTTGTGTTGAATGAAAGATATCTGTGAGATACGTGCAGCAGTCGCTATTTCTTTTCGCAAAATTTGTTCATCACGCTTTTCAATGTTGCGTAATGTTTCATAATTTGCCGTTATTTTGCGGAAGAAAACAAATTTCATCGCGACATAAAAATTATATATAAATGATTTTATACTTGATGATATGTGTATACATATATAGCACGCACATAATATTCCATTTACTCATCCATCCATAATATTTCATAAATTACCATCCATAATATTCCATAAATATGTGTTAGCACTTTCCAGAGCTTTATATATATTTTTTACTTGTATTATAAAATCGTATAACACTCCTAACTATTATTTTTTTACTTCAAAAGTGGATAAATCATTATCAAATTTTTCTAGTACACGGAGAAATGGTCTATGTATCCACACACATAAACGTAGTAAAAGATACTATTGTTGATTGAATATCTTTTGGCAGCAATATCAAGATGCAACGAAAATTCGAAATCAATTAATAACATGCATTTTATTACAAAAACACTAGCAGGACGTATTATTTGCACAAAAAACTTAGTGTGGAAATAATTTGCGGCACATTATCTGAGATCCGCTTTGAATGAATACATAAAGTGTTATAATGAACAATCAGTTTTAATATTTCACTTGATACTGAAATGCATAAAATCAAATTGCGTTTCTATGTTTCAGGTTTATAAAATACAGCTGATAATTGAAGGGGTATCAGGTTTATAAAGTACAAGCTGATAATACATGATAAGGGAGAAGAAATTCCTAAATTACAAAATTGAATATTATATTTTAATAAAGTAAAATGATACATATTATAGATACATCCTAAAAAACGATAATATATATATATATATTATGTATTTATATGTATATCTACTCTTTTCCGGATGTAACTGTAATTACGTACTGTGCTGGTTTATCATCTTCCTGTAGCGATGCATTTGGATTTGCTGTGTATGAATCTGTTTCATTGAACAGGAACAAATAGGAAACAGAATATTGAAAATTGAATTTTTTTAAAGCATTAGTAATTTATATATATTAGATTGACTAAAAAGAGTATATTCATGCATAACGTATAAATATGCGAAGTGAATACTTTTTGGCAATCATCTTTCTAGGATGATCATTTTTAAAAATAACCAGTACTGTTGATAAAATAAACACCGGTACGATCTATCTGCCTAAGGGAAAGGATGCCTTCGTGGAAGACTTTCTAAGGGAAATTGGCTCCTAGACACGTTACACAGGGTAAAACCACGAAAGCGCAACCAGTCCCTTCGCGGGATTCGAAACTCGGACCGAAATACTGGTGTTCAGCTACTTTACCGCTTCGTGCCTCATTTCAGAGCGGATTCGCTATATATGAAACAGAGTAATGTGCTGTTACCGTATTTAGCAGCCTGCCTTTTTCCTTGACCTACTATAAAAAAATAAAATAGCAAAATTATAACAGCGTCTCTAAAAAGGTGCTTTGCTATATTCTCATTAAATCTTTATCATTCTGCGCTACTAAAAACGAAGTACGATTATTTCAAATTCAAAATTTTATAACATTACTTTACAGAAAGCGATCTCATGTCTTCTAAAAATAAAACCCAATATCTGTTTCTACTCAAGCGCTTACTTTCTAGACAAAGTAATTTCAGTGTAACGTACGTTCAGTTTTATCTAACTTTGAACGGGAAAAAAAAAAAAAAAAAAAACTATGTACATAACAGGCAAAGATATTAACAGCACATAAATTTAATCAATTATATTGGATTACCAGAGGAGAAAAAAATAATTCGATGAGATAATTCTCTGAGAATTCATAAACGCTAAATTAAGAATAAATTTTATAAAATGTTTACTAATGAATACATGTATTTGCATAGTAAGTTTGCTTTTTTAAAAAATTTTTCATCTTTATCACGTTTATCGGAGTGTCGTATTTAACTTTACAATTATGCTCCGAAATTTCATTGCTGTAGATTGGATTATTACCAATATATAATTCTACTAGTAACCAGAGCCAGTATTAGAGGTTTTTGCTGCTCACTACAATATCTGTGGCTCTTACTTCTGCCACGCGCCGCCAGTGGCTGAGTGGTTAAGAATATTGATTACTGGAAGTTCGACCTGGTTTCGGTTCGATCCCAGGCGAACCAGCTGGCTGCATGGTTTGTTTTCCTGTTGTGCAACATGAATATGACCCAGTTTCCTTCAGCAATTAGGCTCACCCGCGGCCGAGCGGTTAAATCGCTGAACACTGGTAGTTCCGACCTGGGTTCGAATCAAGGCGAACGGGCTGGCTACATGGGCGTTTTCATAATCTTCCCCGTGTGTAACGTGTATGGGGAGCTTTGCTATAAACTAAACTAAGCCTTCAGAAACTTCCTCCACGAAAGCATCTGCTATCTGCCACCTCGTGGCTTTGCTATATTCAAAGAGCCTAACCCAATTCTAGCACTCAGTTCCTCTCTAAATTCTAGCGGGCGAGCGCTAAAGTCGCCTATTACTGGTAGTTCAACCTCGGCACATTATCTGAGTTCAGCTTTGAATGAAAACAACATAAAGTGTTATAATGAACGATTAGTTTAAAGATTTCACTTGATACTGAAATGCATAAAATCAAATTGCGTTTCTACATATCAGATTTATAAAGTACAGCTGATAATTGTAGGAATATCAGGTTCATAAAGAACAGTTGATAAATACATGAGAAGTGGGAAGGAATTCATAAATTACAGAATTTAATGGTTGTAACGAAAATTTTAAGCACGAACGTTCTTCATAAAGTTATGAAAAAAAAGCAGTCAGTACCTTTAGTGCGGATAGTAATCACTACCAAAAATCTATGCTTTTCTGCCAATTTTTTGGTAGTTTTTCAAAACCTTCGGCTCGGAAACTTGGTGGCCCGAGTCCAAACACAGGTCAACCTCATTTCGGACGTCTTGTGCAGAAGTGAAGATAGGACCAGCAAGATGTAGCTGAAAGTCCGAATGTGCGATGTCGGGGTTATATGGTGGATGTGGTGAAAGATCCCTTTCGAGTCCGTACAGAGGCTAGCCGGTGAATGCAGACACGTATGGTATTATCTTGATGGAACGTTACCTTTCTGCGCCGGAACTCAATTCGACTCTTTTCCTTGATAGCAGCGTCAACATGCACTAGCATCTCGTTGTATCCTTTACTGTCAAGGGTTTTACCTTTTTCCATATACTATTTGTGATTAATACCACGGCAATCCCACCAAATACAAAAGAATGATCTTTTTGTTAGTCAAATTACGCTTTACGATGCTTCCGACGGACTCACGGGGGCAGATCAACTAAATTTTTGGCCTATGTTGTTGAAATAAATTTATTTTTCAACACAAGTGACTATCCAGATCACCAGATCCAAAGCATGATCTTTTCGTTAGTCAAATTACGCTTTGCGACGCTGCCGACAGGCTCACCGGGCGCAGACCAGCTCCCTTTTCGACCTATATTGTTTGTGTAAACTTGTCTAACTTTGAAAGAAAAAAAAAAAAAAAACTATGTATATAACACGCAAAGATATTACAGAACATAAATTTACTCAATTTTATTGGATTACCAAAGGAGGAAAAAATACTCAGATAACTCTCTTAGAATTCTTAAACGCTAAATTAAGAATAAATTTTATAAAATGTTTACTAATAAATACAAGTATTTTAAATAATAAATTTTTCCATCTCTACATATACCACGTTTATCGGAGTGTCGCATTTGACTTTACAATTAAGCTCCGAAATTTCCTTGCTGTAGATTGGATGATTACCAATATACTTACAATCCTACTAGTAACCAGGGCCACTATTAGGGATTTTTGCTACTCAGTACATTATCTGTGGCTCCTACCACACGCCACCAGTGGCCGAGTGGTTAAAACTACTGAATACTGGAAGTTCGAACTGGTTTGGGTTCGATGCCAGACGAATCAGCTGGTTGCATTGTTTGTTTTCACCATGTGTAACATGAATACAAGCCAGTTCCCTTCAGCAATTAGGCCCTCCAGCGGTAGAGGAATTAAATCGCTGAACACTGGTAGTTTCGACCTGGATTCGAATAAAGGCTAATGGGCCGGCTGCATGGACGTTTTCATAATTTTCTGTATGTGTAACGTGTATGGGTTGTCAATTTCTCTAAGAAAGTTCAACATGAAGGCATCCTACTGTGCTTTGCCATAATAACCTAATCTAAGCCTTCAGAAAATGACTCCACGAAGGCCTGCCATCTTAAGAAGGTAACCCTCGTGGCTTTGCTACATTCAAAGAGCCTAACGCAGTTCTAGCAAGCGAGCCGCCGAACACTGGTAGTTCATCCGGAGTTCAAGCCTCGATAACGAGTTGGATGCATGACCGATTTTGGTGTTTTCCAAATTCACCTGCTTTGGCGTAATCAAACTCTATAATTCTAAACAAACTGACGTTCGGTTCGGCTCCAACGGCTCTAGCACCACGTTCCAAATTATAACTACAGTTCAACAAATAAATGTCTGGCGTATACATTCGAATAACCTAAGTAAAAAAAAAGGGGGGGGCTTTTTAATTTCTTCCACAACCAAGCATGCATGCATGCACATAAAGCGAATAAAGAAAAACTTATGGAGTGCAATAGGGTTCTAATCCATAACATATTTAGTTAGTGATCGCCATCATTGGGAGCTATAAATATGCTATATTGACGGGAAGGAGAAAATTTTACTTCCTGAGTGAGCTAATTCAGAACTAGTCATTATTTCATCTGTCATCTTAAATTTAGGATGTCAAATTACGTGACTAACAAAAACCTAGTATTTATATGAAGCTTGATAAAAATCAAAGTTTTGAAGACGGTATATGTGATCATGTTCGGTTGATTACCATTATGATCAGCAAATAACAACAGCAATTTACTGATGTCTTTCTTATCTTTATATTCAGATGTAGTTTTCAGGGCAACTAGAGAAAATTTATTAATTACTTTTATTATTTTTGATACTTTATACGTACGAAGATACATACTTGTAGGAAGAGAGATATAAATATCATATTCGAACAAATAAAAACAAATCGTGACTTGAAGACCCTAGAGATACAGCTTCTGATTGCTTTTCAAATTTTTACCATATTAGTAACGATATAATCGAATAATCTTTCAAAGATTATTGTTTACCGATTTTAGGTAACAACTAAACATTTTTTAAGAAAACATTTTTTCGAACTTATCCTCAAACAAGTTTGCTATTGGTAATGAATACTGCTGTATCATGAATCAGGTACGGCGCTATGCATTTTGCTGACTTTGTACGCAATAAATTCTGTTGTCAAGTGCCCTTCCCACAAAATTCTAAAATTTTATTGCTTGATGCTTCGCTGAATTTTACAATTTTGCTGTACGTAAATTCTGCCGTACCGGCAGTGATCATGATTTCAAATTCCCCCTCCCCGAGATTTACTGTGTTATCTGAAAAACAGCTCACAAGTTGCTAAAAATAGCTATAAAACTGGTTCCACAGCTTTTAGCAACGGCCTCCCGTTGTGCGTTTGGAAACTCAGCTTTTGAAAGAAAAGGAAGGGGAATAATTTCTCTCTGACTACAGTATAGATGAGGTCCGTGACTTTGTTTGAGCTACTGCAGAATGTTCTGAAGTACACTTTTTTCTGTTTCGGCAACATTCATCTTGAGAATTCAACACTTGTTCATTAGCCCTTAGTAATTGACAGAAATGCTTTTAGAAAGTAGTGGGTTCATTGATACCAACAAAATGGTTGGTATCAATAAACTGGGGATACGTTAGTTTCAGTTGTTGGGTTCAAATGAACCTTTCAAATACTAAAAAAGTCCTTTTGCATAATCGAATCCTTTTGCATAAAGAATTTCATCTGAGAATAATTTTTCTACTTAAAAATGAGTTTTGCAGTACTTTTTAAATACTACTTGTATTTTTATTTTCGAAAATTTTCATAAATATTGTAATTAATTATTTCCAATTTTAATAACTCGCAGAAAAAACACAATTTTCAAGAAATTTTTTTATTATGGTTATTCAAACTTATACTAATATACAGCATCTTTTATATTCCTTATACATTTGACACTGCATGCTTCAACCTGCATGTAAGTTTCTCTTCCTTAGTAACTCCTGACCCAGAGACGTCTCAATGAAAGCCAAATCATGCACAAAATTTTCACCTGAAAAGAAAAAAAAAAGAAAATGATAAAATATTTTTAACACCATATTTTCGACCCCCCCCCAAAAAAAAGAAATTGCAAGAAATACAAATTTCTAACAGAAAAATGCATTTTCAAGCAGCTGAAATTGTTTCACAAATTAATAATGCAAATAGCAAATGTAACATATGGCACTATTGCCACTCAGTGCAATCTCTGCATATCCTAAATTCTGCTGGCTGATGTCTTCGTAAGTTCTGAACATTTTTTTGCCTCTAAATTTTGCTGCTCAGTGCCCTCTGCTAAATTATAAAATTTTGACTACCACTGGTTGCACAGGCCCTGATCAAAGCAAAGAGGCAAGATGCTACCTGCTATTGATAAACTGCCTTATAAATACCACAAATCTAAATAAATATCAGTTTTATTTCCAAAACAGAATTATCTCACAGCTAAAGCATTGCCTTTGCAGAAAATCTTCTAAATGGAAATAGAATTGCATCCACATTACATGTGCAGAATCCCAATAATTCATTATAAACAGTTCCAAACCATAGTTAGGCTTAGAACTCACAACAGTATTCTTCTTGGAAGTCTTCCTAAGGAAATGGTAGTATATTCAGGGAACATGTGGGCAAAATCATAACAGTATATCACAAGCCTAATTCTTGACCATACATACTAGAAAGATCACAGAAATTCCTCACAGGAAGCTAGATTCATATAACAAAATTTCATGCAACATATGGCATATGGGAAAAAGCAAGGACATTATAATCACTAGCATAGTTTATACCCAAATGAGTTGCAGATGGTGCACTATGTGCTCACAGCTGATTATCACTAATGCAGATATATATTTACTAATATTTAGAAGATGATGAAGTATAGCAAAATATACAAAACATTAGTCCTTAAATCCAACACATTTTCTGATTTTCATACCATCTAGAATAATAGATTTGACGTTAGGTACAATATCAGAATTTTGGGTACATGAAATGTGAAATGGTTTTTTATATTTAGTCACTGTTTCTAGTAATTTGTTCGAAAGTAACAAATAAGCTGGTTTCAGTCTGTCAATGAAATGTTAACTTGTCTGTCCTTAATTAAGACTCGGAAATATTTATCATATTTTTTCACCACAAAAAAATGGTCCCTCAATAAGCAAATTCAAGTGCCTTTTTCACACGATCAGTTCTCACAAACACATGAGAACATGATCTCAAGTCTTTATGCATAAATATTTTATGTTTGTTAGCAGTTGATAAACTGGTGCTGATCCATAAAAGACAGTAAATTTGTTACAAATGGTTCAGGTTTAGTTTTAGTGGTAGGTAGTCGAAAAACTCACATGGTAACCTTATTTGCATAAAATATACCATTTGAGCTACAGAGTGATTAGTATCAGGACATA
The DNA here is from genome assembly GCF_044657685.1 of Stegodyphus dumicola. Lineage (NCBI taxonomy): Eukaryota > Metazoa > Arthropoda > Arachnida > Araneae > Eresidae > Stegodyphus > Stegodyphus dumicola. Next base: position 56,559,095 of record NC_140771.1, on the reverse strand, counting down.
TTGCAACTCTGAATCCTAGAAGGATTTCTGTCCATCTGATGTTGCTGTGAGCCTTTATTGCATTTTTTTAAGTTCTGAGAAACTGCTCAATTTTCCCACTGCAATGTGGGTGGTATGGAGTGGAACGTAAAACTTTAGCACCACATACTTTTGCAAGGCTCTTGAAAGGCTGCGACTCAAACTGTCTTCCTTGATCTGAGATTATGGAACTAGGCACAACAAATCTGCTAATCCAATGATTGTAAAATGCTTTGACAACCATTTCTCTTGTGATATCTGGTAAAGAAACTACTTCTCCCTAACAGGAAAAATGGTCAATAAATGTCAGATAATACGTCCTACCAGCAGATGGTGGTAATGGCCCAATCAGGTCAACTTGCACAATACTTAATCTAGCATGAGGTGCTTGGAACTCGGCTATTTTAGATTTTGTATGCCTGTTGACTTTGCTCCTTTGACAATTAACAGGACTTTAAGTCTATTCGTGAATTTCTTTCTTTATATTTGGAAAGATAAATTTTTCAGTCATCTCGTTGACAGTTGTCCTGATACCAGAGGAGCAAAATTATGAATTTGATGAAACATTTGTTGTCTAAATTGCTTTGAAATAAAAGGCCTGATACTGGTTGTTGAGCTGTCACATCTTAATGTTTTCCAAAATGCTAATGTAGATGATTTAAATTTCAGTGAAGCACTACCTGTCATTAAATGTTGCAATTCTTCATTATATTCTTGAGCATCTGCTACTGCTTCATAGCCAGTAACTGAGACTACTTCAACTGCAACTAAATTTTCTTTGGCATCAATATGCTGAATATCAGTTGAAAATTCCGATATATACTGAAGTTGGTGTTGTTGTCTGGGTTATGCCTTCCCATTCTTTTGCTTCTATGCATATGACAGTGGCTTGTGATCAGTAAGTATGATGAATTTGCGTCCTTCCGATACATGTTTAAAATGCTTGACAGAAAGATATATTCCTAAGAATTCTCTGTCATAGGTACTATAAACCTTCTGTGCATTATTTAATGTTTTAGAGTAGAACACAATAGGTTTTCAGTCTTGTTCTTGTTCTTCCAATTGCTGCAATACTGATCCTATAGGAAAGTCTGATGTATCTGCACACAAAGGGTAATCCATTGGGAAACACAAAAGGGCACCATTGACTAAATCAGATTTGCACTTCTCAAACTGGTGAATTCCTTCATCTGTGCAGGCCTACCAGCGGCAGAGCGGTAAAATCGCTGAACACTGGTAGTTCGGTCCGAGGTTCGAATCCCGCGAACGTACTGGCTGCATGGGCGTTTTCGTGGTTTTCCCCATGTGTAACGTGTATATGAGCCAGTTTCCCTTAGAAAGTCCTCCACGAAGGCATCCCTTCTCTTAGGCAGATAGCCCTAGTGTGCTTTGCCATAATTAAATACACTAAACACCTTCATCTGTGCATGGAACTTTACAATGATCTTTTTTTATCACCCTTTAACATTTCGTGTATGACTCCTTGAGTTTCTGCAGCATTTTTCAAAAAGCATCGATAAAATTTTATCATGCCCATAAACGAACAAAGCTCATGTATTGTCGGTAATTTACATTGCAGATTACTTCAACCTTTTCTGGCAGCAAACAGGAACCTTCTGTAGTTATGAGGTAACCCATAACTTATGTTTAATATGTAATACATAATGTAATATCCCACCACATTACCCATTTCCAATCCTCAGATGTCCAGTGTCTTTTCTCGACACCACTGAAAATGAAGTCTTGCATGTCGGCAGAACTGAGTGATTTTCTTACAGGCACCAAAACTATGCATTCCTATCCCTCTGCAATTCGCTGCGCATAGTTCTAGCTGAAATTTGTTGGGAAGAGCCTTGGTTGACGATTTGTGATAGTTGAATCCGTGTTCTGCCGTACAATTCATCGGAGATACCGCCGATCACTGTCTTTGAAAACTATGCTCGAACTGCAGTTACATTTTTTAGAGAAGGATTCGAAATCGATGCCCCCACTAAATGTGCACCAACAATAAGCCCCTTTTTCAAATGGTGAACGATCTGCCGCCTTTTTTCCCCATTTTACTTCATTCATCATGAAAAGCACTCTTACACCTTACTTATACTGGCATTTTAACCAAGTATAATCCACATCATAGAAAAAATTTGGATATTTCATCCCTAGCATGCATTCAGATGAAAATCTGAAAGGTTTCTTATTGATTGGCCAGTGTGTGTATTATTATATTATGCAACATGAGGCAGCATTAACATGTGGAGCTGGGAAGGCTTCTAATGATCACCTTTCTCTCTTGTGAGAGCAGGATGCACTGAAATTTGATGTCCTTATTTTTTAGAATGGTTATGAGTTTTGTAGACAAGTGGATCATCCACGTTCAAGATATAAGCAATCATCTTTCCACAATACTCAATTTTGTATGTCTTCTTCTCAAATATCATTGTATGGATGTCCTTCCAGCTGAATCAGGAGCAGTGACTTTGTGGAGGTTTTCCTTGGAGAAATGGACTTATATTGGAGTTACACATGATTCAAACCAAAATACTTCTTTACCGCAAGTATTTAAGTTCAGAGGTGTAACATGTTGTGCAGAAAATATTCTCAACAAGTTATCAGCTATGGATCAAAGCACACAAGAATACCTAGAAACAGAAGTGCATGAGGAAACATTCAGAAAAGAGATGACTTTAATTTTTTCCAATGTTAGTGCAGCACAGGTGATGCTATTTTAAAAAATTATTTATTGAATTATGACAGAGGTCATCAAACTTATTTTCTTTTTCACAGAAACTGTGACTTTATGGAAGTCTTCTTTGCATAAATGTAGTTTTACCAAAGTTACTGATGATTAAAACCAAAATATATGATTGCACGCATTATTTACACTGCAAAATATAACATGTGGTGCAGAAAATGTTCACAACAAGTTAGCAGCTATAAATGAAAGCACACAGGAATATTTAGAATGAGAAGTGGATGATGAAACATTCAGAAAAGAGATGCAATGGCAGTGCAGCACAGGAGATTCTAGCTTCAAGTATTGATTACAGAATTATGGCAGAATTGATCAGACGTATCTATTACTGAAAGCAGAGACTTTTTGAACATATTTTTTTTAGAGAAATGGGGTAATATTCTAATTAGGTATGGATTTAATCATAATGCTTTGTTGCAGGCATAGTTTTTATTCAGACGTAGAAAATGTTACGGTGTGCTGGCTTGGCTTGTTACTGATTACAAATCAAAAATAATTTTTGGTTTCCTGATTCTTTTCTCTCCTGCATTCTTTCTAGGAGATGAAATAATTTTATCTGCTTCTGAAATTTCAATTTCTCTTTTTTCTTGTGTTTGTTTTACAGAAGCAGTGGCCTGTTTTTGTTTCTCATTCTGTGCTCTAGCATCAACAATATACTTCGGTTCTCTAAGAGACATTTTTCTTGGTGCTCTTGGATCAACAAGCTCAGGAAGAATACAATTCACGTAAAATTTTTCGAGTTTTGGAACTAAACTGATCCAGAAAGTTTTGTCTTCGGGTATTCTTAATGTGATTGCATCTTCTCTGCACCATATATATAAATCACACCAATTCCTCTCTGTTATGGCTAACTGCCCTTGAATTTGAAAATAATATTTGTGGCTTTTCGGTAAATAAAGATTATTATCAGCATCCATCCGAAGACCAACAGAATTAGGCTTGCTGAAAAAGTCTGACAAGTCTGCTGAGAATCTGGCTGTATAAGGACATTTTATTTCAAGTAATCCATCTTCGTCTATCAATCCATCTGGCGAAGTACAAAGAAAGGGATATTTAGGATCAATAAAAAGGCCACAACGTCTGATGTTTTTTCCCATGTGCTTTTCCTTGTATTGATTTAAGGCTACTGCTTCGTTAGCCAAGCCATACTTTAATGCTTTAGTTGAAACGTTATCATTATATATGATACGTTTCACTAAAGCAGCACTGAGTGTTGTTGGACGCCTATCAGCAACATCTTTGAAAAAGGATGATGATATTCTTCTTGATCTTTCATGACGCCATCTTTCAGATGATGACTGTCCACGTGTTTACGGCCTCAAGAGAATCTTTTTTTGGAACTTCAATTGATATAAAAAAATTTTTAGCTGCCAATTCATATGCTTCATCTGATAGGTCTGGTTTCTCAGGAAAATCACCATAAGAAATATCCCCACCTTGCTGAATATGTCCTGCTTTCCTCATATTTCTCTTTTTCTTCTCAGTGTCAAAAAGTCTACGTCTCTCAAGACGTTTTACATGGCGCTTATTTCTGGAAGCTAAGAATTTCAAAGTTGGAGTCCTGGGGCTACTTCCTGTTACAGCTTTTTGTGCATTTTTTTGCCACTGCTGTGCTGGATTTTGATAGGCCATGACAGCAATACTCGCACGCCTGTTCATGCCACCAGCTTTGGAAAAATCAACTCTTTTTCCACCAGATGTTTTACACAGTTGACTCATGAAGCTTTCAGCAGGATTATTTGTGGCATTCCAAATAAGAGTACTGCTACACGATATCAGTACTCTTCCCACTTCTGCTTCAATAGCTTGCAACATACCCGAGGAAAAAATTTCATTGTATGTGTTGTCCAACTCTGCACCTTTCTTTGCACAAAAAGCACTACAAGCATCATGCTTGCCAAATATATGATGTGGCCCATTTCTCAAGTCAGATACTAATGCATCAATAGCTTCTTGTGTGTGCTGATAATGGCTAGGTAAAGCATGAGCTTTTATAGCTACTCTAGCACCTCTGACTAACAGTGGCATTTTAATTTTCAGCAATTTACGGGCAGCAATTCCTTTAGCCCCGGGGAAGCGCGCAGTATTTTGCTGAAGTTTCTCAAGAGCTCTGCGATATCTTCGAACAGCATGGTTAGCACATTCTACTTTGATCACCCGTCCTCCATATGAAAAGCTTTCTTTCACTTTGGCCATTGTGTTAGCATCTCCATCTCCAACAAGTCGAGTACAACGTATTTTGTGAACACACTGGAGATAATTCAGACCTTCCACAATGGCACTGCTTTCCATACCTGTAGAAGGCCCATTCCAATTTCGCCAACAAAGGTGCACTTTATTTGGCATCTTGCCATCTTCAATAGCACTGCATATAAGGCACACTTTGTTGCGAATTCCAACAAACAAAATTTTCTGGGTGACCATGCCTATAATAACAGATATGCCACTTGAAGCATTGTAACCATGCCCATAGCTTCTTTTACACCAACCTCCATCAACAATGACAGTTATACAGTGATAACCATCATTATCTTTATCATTGCGAAGTTCTGCCTGCCTTTTCTCCTCTTCTATAGCAGCACACATAGTTTCCTGTGCACATCCCTGTATTATTTTGCCAGTAGTTCGCTCACAAGAAGCAAAGGTCGAGTTGCTCATATACGGAATTTCCATGATGCTAAAAATTTTATCACATACATAGTTATATGTAGTGACAAGACCACGTCGAATCACTTTGTTAAAAATAAATGATCCTCCAAATTTACAATTTAGGGAATGTTGCTCTAATGTCCTAGCCTGCACTATTACAAAAGACATATTGCAAATTGTTCTGCCAGATGGTAATGGATTTGCCTTTCGTCGATCTTCCCTTTCGATAATTAAAGGTGAATCAGGACACAGAAATTCATCATTAAGGTTCTCCTGAAGAGGCTCAGACTCCAAGCTAAAATATATATATATACAATATATATACATATATATAATTAATATATATAAATATTACAAATTAGGTTTAAATTTGGCTTATTTGATGACAGCAAAGCACTTGATCTTCCTAAGAGGAGGAATGCTTTCATGGAGGACTTTCTAAGGGAAATGGCTCATATACACGGGGAAAAACATGAAAACGCCCATGCAGGCAGCCCATTCGCAATTAGGTTTAGGAAATTTAGGCAACAGATAGCAAATAAATTAACAATAATAATACACTGGATTACCAGTATATTACTACAAGAAGATGAGTCATCTTCACAACTGCTGCTTCCATGCTCGCAGTGTCATTTGCTCATGCAATATTAGTCACTACTTTGTGTACCGGAGGTTTCACATGAAGGGCCTCTACACCTGAGTATAAAATGTTCGTGTTCCAGTAAACACTGAATTCAGAGGGGCAAGAATAACTCTTTCATGGTGGATAACTCAGTTACCAAATGGCTTTCTAAGGCTCTATTCAAGCCGTTGTATAAACGTCATAATTCCCAACTAACAACGCTTTGTAGTCAGACCTTGCTATGTCACAAAAACTAGTTTGGGCATTAAGCTTGAAGTTTTCAACTTTGTGCCGACTTGATATAAGAGTCGGGCAATCAGAGCATATACATAAAACCTATTGAGAGAGAAAGCTGTAGACACATACATGCATGCACAAATTTAGCTTCTCTAATTGGCTATGGCTTAGACCCTCTCTCGCAGGTGTGAATGGAACTCCCACATTTTGTGCCTTATGATTATGCGTCTATGACATTTATACCATCATGTGAACGGAGCCTTAGGATGGCATACTAAGAAGATGCACTGTCTTGTGGGGATAAGCAATTTATACTCCTAAGCCTAAAAAAAAAACTTGGAAAAAAAAGATCACGACTTAAATTTGTTGTCTAATTGCTCTAATTTGAGGCACATTATGAGAGGAAAGCAAAGGTAGTAATCAGAATTATTTAAAAAATTTTATCCTTATATTTTTCTTAAAAATTCTGTAAAATAATAAAATTTGTGGTTTTCCTCAAATAAATATATATGGAAAAAATAACAGCCACATAATCACAGATTTCATTTTGTTATATTTTATTAACAAAATTTAAATTATTAAAAATCTCTTTCATGAAGGGAACATAAAACATCATGAAAACAATGAAAAAGAAGCAATATTTAAAAAAGATAGTAGGCTTATTGATGAGGCTCCCATCAAAAGAATCAAACCCCAAAATATTTTCATTTGCTTCAGTGTCCCGACTTTAAATTTCACTGATTTCAATGAATATATTTTTAAAAAAATCTTTTATTTTCAAGTTCTTTCATGCAAAACGTCCAAATTTGGTACAAATCAAATTCATCCCCCTCTTTTTGATAGCTACAATATTATATTTAACAGTTTTAATAGCTATCAGTATGTAAACAACATAATGTAACACCATAAAAGAAAAACATAAATGATGACATTTTAATTTTGGCATAGAGAAATACATATTTACCCCAAAAGAGAGCTTGTATTTCTACCTTCTACGTCAGAGTCAATAACTGAAATGTCCAGATCAGAACTGAGAAGAAAAGAACCATAATTAGTTTAATTAAGATACAATAACACACCGACCAAGTATTAATTTGAGAGTCAAGCAACAAAAATCAGCATCATATTTTGAAATATTCACTATTTGAAAATATAACGCTGATTTTGGTTGCTTGACTTCTAAATTAATACATAATTAGTTAACCATAATTAAGTGACTGTAATATCATGCACAGCTAATATCTATTTTAAAAATAAACCAACTTACCTCAGGAAAGCCTGGTTTGTCTTAGGAACATTAGCTGTAACTTCTGGCGTAGAAAAGTCAAATTTTTCACTTCCGGACCTAAGAATGAAAGAAATAAACTGCTATAACATAATTAAAAAAAAAAAAAAAAACATGAATAAATAAATAACACATAACAAATTTAAGCATTAAGCTATGTATGACTACCACCCATCTCAGACAGTGCGACAGATATTGCTGTATACTGTTTCGCCATACCCTGTGTAGCTATTATATCATGCTGTATAACCACAGTTTAGAAAAATTACAAAATGTGTTATTTATATCTATCTAAAATGGTACATTACTACATGATTTGTAAGAATAAATTAGAGGGCTCTGCGAATGAAATTCCTTCCAATTAAAAAATGTAGGAATAAAGAAAATGCAGGAATTGCAAATGCAGAAATGAAAAAGGGGATTATATTTTTTGTACAGAATCCAGATGACATATTTTTCAACATTTTAGAAATTTCAATATTAATTTTAGGGGCATAAAATATTAGGCCCCTAAAAGCAGAATATAGTTTTTAAATGTTCAGATAATCTTCCTATGAGAAGAATTCCTTTGAGAAGTACACATCTGAACCACAATTAAAAAACATGTACAAGAACAGAGCTGAGGACTTCTGTTTGCAGAAAGTCTGTCACATAATATATGAAAAGTTTCTTATTGGTAGATTTTTGATCAGACGGATATTTTAATGTTATACAGAGAAAGCATTCACTCCCTTTATACTGGAGATAATTCAATTTGGACAATGGCAAAAAGGCTAAGCAAGCCTGAGCGTATTGGTCCCATTCTTGGCACTAGTTTGGTTTACGCTCAAAATACACAGCAGATATTTTCTAATTACCTGCATCCCAATATCAATTCAATTCAGCTTTTGGTGGAATTTAACATTTGTGACATATTTTTCAAAAACTACACTTCACAACATGCATACATGACAAATACACAGAACCATAAATAAACAAGCAATAATATATATTTATATATAAATTTTACTAAATGATCATAAAATGTTCCAACGCTAAAAGAAAGTTTTAACATCCAAGTAAATGACATAATAAAAAAAAGCAAGTTGAACAGCGAGCACATGAATAAATGTGCATACACCTGTTAAAATATACCATAGGTAACTGACAAAGCATTTCGTAGCAAACATATGACTATAAAATTTCCAATAACACATGTAATGATGGTGAATTCAATTTAGATCGCAAGAACATGCTCATACTTTTGAAAAGATTCAATTATTTCAGGAATTCCTTGTGAATTGGAATTTACCCTTTCAATATTTCCCAACAATTTAGTGTGAATGGAGGAATAAATTCTTATAACAGAATTGAACAATTATTAGCATCCCCTCATACACACACATACAAAAAAAAAAAAAAAAAAAAAAAAAAAAAACTTACTTTGTAAAAAAAATCATCCGGGCAATGATTCTCCTTTGACACAGATGCAGTTGTATCAATAATTTCTGACCTTCAATAAAAAAAATACGCATATTTTACTTCGGAATTAACTTACTACGAAATCATAAACACGGGGTAGTCGATATAAAGAATAAATTATTTCTCACCTTTCGAAAACATCCGCTTGTTCGGAATCTTCCACATCTCGGGAATTTAATTTCATATTTTTTTCTTGAGCTCGACGTTTACGCTGAATTCTGGATCTTTTATTAAAACCAGGATGTTTTTTCGGTCGTCCTTGATATTTTCGCATATTTTTTGCAAACTGACCACAGTACAAATAAATGTAAACAAAACGAGTGCGGAATAGCAATGCAATAGGGTTGCCGTAAACGTCATTCTGCTGACAGCTGACAATGTTTAGTGAAAACTGTGTATAAAGGAATATATGAAACGCTTCTAAATATTATTTAGAAAAAAATATGATTTATAACTGATATCAAAATCAATTACTTCGTGAATTTTTGCAGAAATAAGATTACAATGTTAAATTTTAACTCGTAGCGTCATCTATTGATGGCTTTCCAAACTACACATTAAAATTACGTATTTCAAACTAATTTTTTTAAAATATAATATTTAAGTAAATTTCATTTCAAACCTGATTCTAACATTGTGATTCGAAAACTGACCTATTGCTTTATATTTCTGCCAAATTGCACGCAACATAGTTTCTTAATTAGCGATTCTGCGTGTAAAAAAATTTTTAGTATTGTAATGCTGCTGTAGTAGACCACCTTAACACAACAATGAATTTTGAGTTCTTCATTTTTAGCATAGCACTGAAAAAAAATTATATCACAACACATGCTAGAATTATGTAATTTCAGCAAAAAAGACTGTATTTTAAACATCTGCCTCAATCTACTCTGTGTCGGGAATAACAAAATGATTAGGGGGGGGGAATGCTTTAATTTAAAAAATGCAGGATTTTTGGGATGACCCATGTATTGTTACTTCATTTATTACATACATACAGGTGGTTCAAAGAATCTTTCAAAAATATACAAACAAGATAGAGGGGAATGAAGTAAGCAAATTTTCTAATGGAATATGTGTGTAGGATGAGGTCGTGCAGGAAATAGTTGAATGGTAGTGCAAACATTCTGCTATCTGATAGGGACACTGTGGGGGGGGGGGAAAGGACAGTTCTATATCTGCCGTTCCACTTGGCCAATTGATGAAATTCAATTTGTATTTTTCATGTCTCGAAAACGCATCTTAGGATATGTATTACAGGATTCGTATGGTCCTTAAGAGTCCTTAAAAGTCGTCAAATTTTTTGGAATCGAATTTTGGTCCTTAAAAGTCCTTAATTTCGGTCAAAATTTGCAGAAGGTCCTTAAATTTAATCATCTGCAATTTCTGCCTGTTTTTACAACTGCCATTTTCAGTGTGAATTAGCATTTTGGAGGAGTATTTTTGGAAATTCACTGATAAATATGGTTATCTTTATAAATGGGTGAATGGGTTATAATTTTGTCCTATTTTTAATACATACATTGGATACTCACGATTTTGGGGAAAAAGTGAAACATAAGCATTTCGAATTTATTTAATTTTTTCTAATGAAGAGCTCTTAAACAACTTTTTGCTTTTGGTGATGTGAATTCTTTTATTAAACAGTTCTAAATTTGGTGGCATATCAACATTTTGAATGATTTTAAGATCAGTTTCATTTTTTAAAAAAAAGTTGGAGATCTGGGAATTTTTCAATGATTTTTTTAAACATTTTAACACTGAAAATCATCAAAATAATAACATATTGAAATTATATTTAAGAAGTAGCATTAAAATGAAACATTTTTATTTTACTCTGCAATATTAGAAAGTGATATTACTTTCCATTTTGCAACTTATTATGCAGTATTTTGAATCTGAAAAATGAACAAGGTAATAAAGCACAGTTTTCGAAATAATACTTAGCAAAAGTGAAAGAGTTATGTAATTAATTAAAAATGTCTTCTTTTTTAATTTTTTTATGGTTAGCGTTTTTCACATGCAGTTGTTTCAGAATATGCATAATTTTTCTGTATAAAATGATTTTATACACTTTTCCTCTTCTCCCACCTTCAAAATATTTCTGGCATTTCGCTGTTACAAGATTGGTAGGGGTAATTTTTCTTTAGGATTTTATTCATTTCATCTTGGAAAGTTTAGAAGGATTTGAAGGCAATATTTATAGACCCAAGATTCTAGAAAATTCCAGAAAAAAAAATGAAAAATGTCTTCATGGTATTAACACATAATGGGTGTATTTTGCAGAAAGTTTGTGGTGAATTTCTTACTTTTTGGAGAATTTTGGAGGAACAATGGAAACATAATATTTGAATGTTTTTCTTTCCCCTATTTTTTTTCTACTTTTCACTTGACAAATGTGTGAAAAATATCAAAAATGCTTGTAATCTTATCACATGGACAGACATTTATAGAAAGGAATTTTTGTATTTATAAAAAAAAAAATTTGAAAACTGACAATTTAAAAGATTCATCTTATATATCATACACACGGCTCATCATCAACTCATCATACACACGGCTGACGCTAGATATTTTATCACCTGATGAAATCTCTGTGGATACTAAGTTCTGCTACCTAGTACCTTCCTATATTTTGCTCCCAGTGCCTGTCCTAAATTCTAAAAGTTTTGCTATTTCTAGATTTTTTCCTCATTGGTTCACTAAATTCCAAAAATTCGGCCACATTAGCTCCGTAACTGGGCCTTACAATGTATCATTTTATATTTATTCTGAATATTCATATTACTAAAGAAATAAAACTGTCAGCTTAGTTTTTAGAATAACAGAAATCTTTAATTAAATCCAAAAATTCTAAAATGAAGAGGAAATGTATTGAAGAAAGAAATTGAATACATAAATAGAACGAAAATTATTCTCCGAAGATATGTACAGTTATTATTATATAAATTAACCAGTTGTTTATAATTTCAGTCTTCTTTATAACTTCCCCTTTCCATTTCCTCGACAGAATGTAAAAATCAGTTGGGTAGTTTCTAAACTTTGGTTTTTGGATTGTAAAACAGAGTGTATTTCTGTCTTTGGAGTGCACCCATCATTAGTCCCTGCCAGCTCTGATAATTGGCAATTATTCATTTTTGCATTAGCATTGCATTTGAATTTCACGAGTTGTAGTTTATTTTGTTAGCATAAGAACATGCCATTTAGTTCTAAGCTTTTTTTAAATAAGTGGTATACAGTGGTGGCCAAAATTGTGGACACTTTTGGAAATTTTTATATTTTTGAACTTCGTATGCTTATAGAAAATGTTACGTTTCGCAAATTGCAAACTTGTATATATCATTTTAAAAAGAATTTATTACTGAATTCAATACAAAACACAAAATTCAATTATTTGCAATACAAAAAAAAGTTATATGTACTTTAGTATAAATAAAAAACACAGTTATGAAGTGGTTTGTAATGTCTAGCTTTCCTGGCCAATCACTATTCTTGTTCTGAGAACCAATCAAATGTTAGTAACTGCCAGTAGAAGCTGACATCATGTTTACACTTGAAACAATTCATTATTTTGCTTTGTTCTGTAGAAGGAGGACCTGTTTCTTATACACTGCAATTACAAGTAGGAATTTTTGTAAAAATTTTTAATATTTAGTCAAGAAGCAATGACATCAAATAAAAGAGTAGATTGGACACCTAGAAAGAGATGTAATATTATTGTGTTACGAGAAAGTGGTCTTTCCTATGCTGAAATTGCAAGACAGGTGGGTGGTTCAGTGACTACATCTGGAGTCCGAAAGTTTTGTTTATGATATCAGAAGACAAATTCAATAAAAAGCAAAGAAGGAAAAGGCTGAAAAAGGTGCACCACATCTATTGATGACAGAAGAATAAAAAGACTATGTCTCCAAGATAGAAAAATGTCATCAGCGGCCATCAGAAGTGATCTAAATGATGCTGGTGTTTCTGTCAGTTCAAGAACAATCAGGAGAAGATTAACAGATGTTGGACTGAGAGGTAGAATTCCACGAAAAAAGCCTTATCTTAATTTTCAGCAACGAAAAAAAAAAAGACTACAGTGGGCAAAGGAACACATTAATTGGACAGATGATCAGTGGTCACAAGTTATATGGAGTGATGAAACTAAGATATCAGTATTCAGTAGTGACAGGCGAAAATATGTAAGACGTAGAATAGGCGAAGAGCTACATCCTGACTGCATTCAAACAACTGTGAAGAACCCAGATAGTGTTATGATTTGGTCATGCATGTCAGCAGATGATATTGGTCGCCTTCATGTCATCAGTGGGACACTGAATGCCAGAAAATACATTGACACTATTCTACAACCAAAACTTCTACCTTCCATCAGAGATCTCTTTCCCAACAATGCTTCGTTTATTTTTCAGCAGGATTCTGCTCCTTGCCACATGGCCAAAATATCAAAAGAGTGGTTTCGTACAAAGAGCATTAAATTGTTGTCATGGCCAGGAAACAGTCCTGACCTCAATCCTATCGAAAATTTGTGGCACCGTTTGAAAACTCTTGTCCGAATGAGGCACCCATCAAATAAAAGGGAACTAGTTGAGGCTATAATTGTTTCCTGGCATCATGTAATAATGAAAGAAGAGCTTTAAACTCTTGTCAGCTCAATGAAACGTCGATGTGAAGCTGTAATCAAAAATAAAGGGTACCCTACTAAGTACTGATAACTCCCTGCAATCATCACTATCTAATATATATCGATAACTATTATCGTTTAACTTTTTTTTGTATTGCAAATAATTGAATTTTGTGTTTTGTATTGAATTCAGTAATAAATTCTCTTTAAAATGATATATACAAGTTTGCATTTTGTGAAACGTAACGTTTTCTATAAGCATACAAAGTTCAAAAACATAAAAATTTCCAAAAGTGTCCACAATTTTGGCCACCACTGTATTTAAAACCTTTATCTGACTTTGTAGTTACTTTCAGACATAGCAATAATTTGCTTCATGTCCATCAGTGGTTTTGGACTATTTAACTTCACCAGATCATGCAAAACCTTATAGGTACGTTGTCGAGAGATTGACAAGTTAAGAGATAAAGCATGCAGAAAGTAGTGGGAACATTATTTTGCATATTGAATTTCTAATTGTTAGAAACCAATTTCTAATTGTTAGAAAATATGCTTAAAGAGATAGAAATTGATATAAATTAGCTAAAATGTCTGGGAAGGCTTCAGATTAAAAAGACGCATAAATATTTTGTTGTGTGTTGTTGTTACAAAACACAAATATTTTGTGGATTTTAATGTGTAATTATCCTAATATTGTTTAAGAATCAATGTCATAAATTACTTGTATTTTAAACTGTGAAATGTGATTAGATTGTGATTTTAATGGTGCTTTTTTAACAAACATTTTAAAAAATAAATAAAATTTTATAGTGGCTATGTAAATTTATAATAACTAAGAGTATCTGACTACCTAATTTAATTATTTGTAACTAAGTGCACAGCCTTAAAATTATCTCTGCATGCTAAAGCAATGTATTTATTGCCTTTCATTAATCCGTACCATGATTAAAAGATACAACACAAAATTTTTTAAAAAAATTATCTAAAACTTACTCTTTGCATCTGGTGATACTTAAAATAATACAAAACAACTTATCACCTCATGTGTTTTAGTGGCTTATTGGTACCTTGAACTATATTAACTGGATTGCAACCCTAGAAGCTTTACGTGAAGCTACAGCACTATCTGCATCGGACAGAAAGAGCACAACTAATTGCAAACCGTACATACATCAGGCTTTCAGGTTTGTTGTGATCAGCAGGTCTCTCTCTAGGGAAGCAGCAGCAGTGGCAACAGCCAATCTTCTGTTATGAATCATGCTGATTTATAATCAGTATGAAGCTAACTGTTAGTAAAACATAAATAAAATGTCTCTAATCTTCTTCAAATATGTCCAACTATTGTGAGTTAGTGTGAAATATTCAATGCTATTTGATAAATTTGATTTTAAGTTGATTTTATTCTCAATTTTGTTTTATTATTATGTTTAGTAATAATGCATCCTTATTTTGGATCTATTTGATTCTTAGGATGGTATTACAAAAGTGAAGTTCAGGCATAGATAATATCTTTAACTAAAATTATTCAGCTTCCATTTGCTAATAGGCCCTTAATTTTTGTTTTGTTAATGGTCTTTAAAAGTATTTAATTTATGTATTTTGACACAAATGTAGGTATTTTGACACAAAATCGGACTTCTTTTGAAATGACATGCCAATTTTTCCCATATTTCTATTCTATGACTAAAATTATGCCAGATTACCAAGTTTTGTGAAAATCGCACAGGTTGTTTTTAAGAAATTAGCTCTCAAAATTTTAGCTCCTCCATGTTAATTGAATTTGGTATATATTTATTTAGTATCTCCTTTTTTTTTTATTAAACTTTTTTATTCTTTTTTTCGCATTTCGAAATTTAGGTTCATTCCAAATAAAATTCACCCATTTTTTATGATTTATTTTTAAAATTTGTATTTTTAAATAGTTTTTATAAATTTTTCAAAACAAATTTTGGCTTATAAAATTTTTGCCATCATCTTAAAGTAGATGCATTTCTAAGCATACCTACAAAGAATGAGAGTTTTTTAATTCAAAATTTGCTAAGATATACATGAATTTACATATTCGCGTAGTTTGAATTTTGGCATATTTGTTATAAGCGATAATAATGCCAAATGTGGTTTACGCATTTTGTTAAAATCATTTGAAAGTATGAACGATGACTTTTTTCCCTCCCCTGTAAAATGAAAAAAGGGAAAGGAAAATAGCTTACTATAAGTTAAGAATTTCGCCAGGCAAACTGAGAAAAATGCTCTAAGATAAATGTTTGAATTTCTCTGTAAATTTTGCATCAAATTTAACAAAATTTAATATGTAGGCATCGTTTGAATAGTAGAATCAAAATATGGGAAAACAAATTGGCATGTCATTTTAGAAAAATTCTGATTTTTGTGTCAAAATACCTATATAGAACAATGCTATATATGAATTTAATATATATCTTAAGTCGCACTTTCAAGACAAGAAAAACGCAATTTGAATTTTGTCAATCGGCCCAATAGAATGAGAGATGTAGACTGTCCCATTTTTTTTCTTTGTGTAGTGTACATTATTCCTATGTGTATTTTTAGTGATATGGCATGCTACATAAACATACAGCTTGCCAACATCATTTTGGGACTGCAGCTAAGCTGGAGCAGCTGCTTTTTTCTCTACTCAGCTCCATGGATAAAATACATGTGAACAAACTCCATGTTCATGTAGTTATGTATACTACTCAAAATTTATACGGGGGAATGACTTGTGCTAGCAGAGCTCTTTTACCTTTCATTCAGCTGCATCTTAAACTATCTGATTGCATCATTTCCTTACACACACATTTCATTACAAAATGTCTAGCATCTAGTAGAAACGATCAGAACAAAGGCTATCTTTTTGAAAAGTCATGATCTATGTAAACTCATCTGTTTCTCCCCCCATATTAATGAAGTCTGCATTATTTTTCACACAATTGCTTTTTGAAATACTTTTCAGATTTATGATATTTACTCCTTTAAATTTTGTAGTGCTTGCCTGAATTTTTTAAAATCTGTTTTAACTTTATATATGTGTGTGTATGTAATAATAATAATTATTAATGTTGTGAAGTAAATGGGGAATTCATATTTTGTTTCTCTAAAATTAATTTAAGAATTTGGAGACTTCTCCAATAATCTAATTAATTATGCTTGACAAATCTGAATTTTCTTTCTTTTTAACTTTTGAACATGAATAGTTTGTTATATGTGTGATTATTTAAATGCAGTTTTTTGTACCTAACATGTGACTTATGTTATACAGTTATACACTACCCGACATTGAAAATTCAGCACCAAGAAGGAGTGGCCAGAAAGTGGTGAAACTTGACAAATAGAGAGAGATAGAAATGAGCAATAAGTGATCTTTTTTCTAAATGGTGTGCATAGTACAGAGTGAGGACAGTACCAGCTCAGTAGGTTTTAGGACCATCTTGGCCATTGATACCCAAAGCAACATGTCTAGGTACAGAGTCAGTGAGACTACAGATGGCATCCTGAGGAATGTCTCTCCATTCCATGCCAACCATTTGCCACCATTCTCTTCTGAATGCGGAACTGGCAGGGTCTGTAAATAGCATCAATCACATCCCAAATGTGTTTGATTGGTGAGAGATCAGGAGGGAACGGTGGCCAGGGAATCATCTGTACGCCTTGCGGAGCATGTTGGCTGATGCGAGCAGTGTGTGTTCAGGTGTTATTCTGCTGATAAAGGGCATTGGGCACTCACTGAAGGTAGGGGAGTGTCACCAGCCACAGCGCATCATTCATGTATCGTGCCCTGAATACGAACTAGAGATGACCTGGAATCATATGCAATTGTGCCCCAAACCATGGTACTACATTGTTATGTGGTGGGGCATTCCACAGTTGCTGCCAGATTAAACCTGTCTTCACATCGACGCCACACTCGTACATGACAACTATCATTGGAGACACAGAAGCGGGACTCATCTGAGAACACGACCATGTGCCGTTCCATTGTCCATCTCGATCGAGCCTGGTACCATTACAGATGTTTCTGGTGTGGGGTCAATGGCAGTCTTTTTGGTGGAAGCCATGAGTGCAGGCCATTGGCCAACAATCAACGGCAAATAGTTCTCATCGATATGGGAACATCCAAGGTGCAGAATTGAAGTAGAAGTGGCTTGCATGTTCACTACCACTTGTTGGCAGATGCACCGATCTACACATGCTGACATCACTTTGGCTGCACCCCTCGAACTTGCCACATTTCCTTATTCCAACTATCATCACCACAATCGGTGCACTGGGGACGCATGAAGGTGTGTGTCAGCTGAGATTTGGCATATGGACCAACCTGCCCTTCTCAGTCCGATTACCATCCCCCTCGTAAAATTATCCGTGTGTTGGAACTGATGACAGCCTGGCATTCTCTGCTATTACATGCATTCGAGACAAGAACAGATTTTCAAGAATGATTTCCCTAGCAGAAATAATGCCATGAAAATTGAACATTCTGCAGGTTCTTTCCCTTATATCTTCTTCAACATGTGCTGGAGAGCTGCACATTTCACATTATTCACATAACTTGGTCGTATGCATCTACCCTGAAATTTGCATAATGCTCGAGCCACTCCTTCTTGAAGTTGCATTTTCAATGTCAAGTAATGTATGAAGAAGGTTATTGGTATTTTTATATGCATGTGTATTTATTTTTGCTCTCTTTTTCAGTGATAATTTCAGTTTTATCAGTGTTTTTTAAATTAACAAGTATATAAGATTAAGTAAAAATTACATAATAATATACATTTCACTGAATAATAGCTATCTGAAATATCTATTTTTGATCTAAAATGGCATTGATACCTGCTTTTTTTGTGAAGAAAGATCAAATAACTTGCTTCTCCTTTTCAGGCGTGCCCTTCGCAGAGGAAATAGTGTAAAATATCTAGTACAAGATTCAGTTTTACACTATATCAAAGAAAATGAGTTATATTCATCAAATAAGTAAGTTTTGTTTCAATAAGTGAAACTTATTTATTTGGGAAAAAGAATTGACTGAGTAGCATGTTATACAATTATAATTATTTTTTAAGGTTTAGATAAACAATTTTATTTATTTCTTTTCCTATTTTTGATTGTAATTCTTTTTTTAACTGTGAGTGTAAAAATAAAAAATGATGTACTTTCAGCAAAATTTTGCAAACTGATACACAGAAATTCATGATGTGGGCATAATGCTATTGTTTGGTGGGAATAATAATTTAACTGTTTCAACACAAATTCTTCTTCCTCCTTCCTCCACCATCCCCCCCTCCTCCAAAAAGGGAAAATGCAGTTCTATGTTTAGTCTGGATTTTATTTGACATTTTTTTCGTTGGAGGGGGAAAAAAAATGAAGTCGTGAATAACAGGAATTGGGGTCAAGCAACTCTATTAGTGCCTGAATGTGTTAAAGATCATATGTAACAATCTTCCTAAAAACATATCTGTGCTGCTTTCCTCAGTAAACTAAACTTTCACATGGCTCTGTTCACTCTGGAATAAATTCTTACATTTGTATGTCTTCAGAATCTTCTAAAAATAAAGGCATCTGACATGCAGACAAAATCCAAAAGGATGGAAGTATTGTGTTAATGAAGCATTTTGAATGGCTATATGAATGTCCAAAATATACTGCTTGAAAAGCCTGATATCCTTTGTACTTTTGCGTTTGCAAATCAGATAATTTGAAATTACATTTCTAAAAATTATGCTTAGCAATTTCAAATTGCATTTAAAAATGCTATATTTTTAGCAAATTCGTCACTGATGAGCTTTATTTTAATGCAAAATACGAGTTATAAAATAGGGTCCCCCCCCAAGCTGTAACTAACAAGTAACAAACATTTTGCATGACTTCAAAAGTGCCAAATGTTAGGTCATGTAATATCCTCTAGTCATTTTTTTTTTTTTTTTAATCATGAGCCTTAGTTTATGTTGATGCCTAGATTTCTAAAAGATAAACTTTTCTGAGTTGCTGTCATATCCTAAAAAAACATGTGGTTCTCACTCCACTACACCTGGGATAATTAATCTGTAATACTTTTGCAAGAAAGTGATCTGAATATTTTTAGCCCAAATGGTTATTAGCCGAGGAGAGCTATTAGTTTCGAAATGGCATTTTGCGTCGAATCACTATTAATAGCTATATCACTTTTCAAATTGTTGCCACCAAATATTATTGGCCTGTATTATATTTAAAAAATAACTTAAAAAAAAGAATCTACATAAATGTATGTATGTTTCTTGCATTTTGAAAAAATAACAGTACCTACAGTCATGAAATTTTGAATAACCTAGTCCTCCACCCAAAGATGGGCACCTTGCAGCCCGAATTTGGAATTTGTTTTATTGTCTATTTCATATTTTGTAAAACTTAAGGAATTTTTGATTGAAAAACTCAACAGTTGCAAAGCGAGCAGTGGCAACACTGTAGGTAATAAAATATTTGTACCTCCTGTGCATGAGGCTGCCTATCTGAAATTCTTAAGATATACTGTTTTTAAATATTTTTTTAGCCCAATGTGGCATTAGCCCAAATGCTCTCAAAATATGTATGTGTTCGTAAATGGAAAAAAAAAAAAAAAAAAAAAAAAAAAAAAAAAGCCAGTCTTGGTGTGATATAAAATCTGAATATTCCCCCCCCTCCGTTATTTCTAGCAAAAACATTTAGTGAGAATTAATCTTTGGTGATCTTTTAATCACAGTTTTTAGTTAAAGTATTTGTCATCAAAACTTTGCTTAAACTTCTCCTTCAATTTTAAATTGATAGTGATTTAAGATGTTGAATTTCTTTTAAGTTCAGGTCATACATTTTCATCTTTCTTGAACTGAGAGCATCTTTCGCTTTGAAGACCACATTAGAAGTTGTTAGAACTGAACTATGATGAGGCTTTCTGAACAGTATGCTGAATTATGTGTTGTTGATTGTTTCATGATCACAAACAACAGCATGCATTTTAATTCTGTCAATATTTTTTGTTGAAAATTTAACAGTTGTTTAAGCTGAGTTACCATTTTTATCACTTCACTTGCATGAAAAATGAAGCTGATTTTTCAATACCTTTTATTTGCAATATATTCTTCTCTAATCAATCTTTTCAAAACATTAATTGTTTCTGTGAAATTAACATGATAATCAATATGTTTAATACATTTAATTTTACTAGTTGTGAAATTCTGAGTCAATCAATATCATCATCAGCATTTTTTTTTTTTTTTTGGTGTATGTATGTGAAATTTGATATTCTTCCTTAGCTTGCCCCCCCAAAAAAAAATTACGTAAAACTCTGACATTTTTTCCTTGTTTGTGGTTTCCTTCACATGCATAAGCTTATGAGAAAAGCTTTAGCTTGTTTATTTCCATGATAAAATTCTGTGCATGATGTACTTAATTTATACTACTACTTAATGAGTGGTAAATTTATTCACATAAAATTGCATAACGGCTCAGCAGTAATTACATTTTTAAGATTTAATGTTTTTTTCTGTGCATGATAAATCTTGAAGCTAGTATGCACAATCCAATGTTGCAGTCCTGTAAAAGAAATAGGCACCAGAAAAAATACAACAGAAGTGTAATCAAATTCATCAGTGCTAATGTTTTTTCAGTAAAGGTACTGCTTGTTTTACGAAAATAAGCAATGAAGAGAAAGGGAAAAAGCTGCACAAAGCACATATTTTGTCTTATGCAAGGTTCTAGATCAGGTAATTGTTAACATAAAATCAAATTTACAGGACTTGGTATGTTATCCATTGATTGTTTCTGTATTTAAAATAATCATGGCCATGGTAAAAATCAATAGTGTAATAGTTGCTGATTCATTTATGAAGAACCGTGACATGTATGAGTGCAATAAAATCAGTTTGGAGTGATCACACATGTGTTAATCAAGTGTGAGAGCTAAGTGGTTAAATAAGAATCCTCTGAGTTGATACAATAGCCACTCAAAATCCAGTAATGCCCTTTTAAAATCATTACCTTTTAAAATTACCGTGTGACTTTTTTCCCCCTCCATGTGAATATATAAAGAAAACAGTTTGACTGCTTTAGGGTGTCTTAAATTAAGACAGAACATTCTTCATATCTTCCCAATGAAAGATTCTTACATTTAGTCATATAGAATATGGCGGAATTGTATCATGAATATGTGCTTTTTATTTATTATTTTCTGTGTTAAATAATAATTGCTTGAATACCATTTATCGGTGAGTTTTTGAGTAGAAGCTTTATCAAATGATGTCTCCATTGTCCATGGACATGCTTCCAAGGCAGTACTGGAGGCTGTCTGTTACTCATCATAACTTGCCAAGCATATTCATGATGGGAATAACGGATGCTGAATTTGAATGTGGAAAATTGATAGTTCCATCCGAGTTGGATAAATACAACCAGAATGTGTGGGTGGACTTTTTTTTTTGTGTGTGTGTGGGGGGGGGATTGTTATAGAAGTTACCTCAAGCTAGGTGTTTTCTGATACATTAAGTTAATATTGGAATTCAAGAACCACGTCAGAGCTGATGTTTATTAGGATCCTTGGCAGTATGTGCACAGCTTCCATTGCTTTATAGAAGAATGTGGGCATAACAGAACCATCATTTGCCAGAGGTCATATTCAAGTGCTGATTCAATAAATGATAGTCTTACAATTATTATCTGACAAAGAATAATAAATAAAAAGTGTTCTTTATTTAAGGTATAATTTTACTAACTAATTACAAATTTTTCTGAATCTTATATAATATTTTTCATCAGTGTGAGAATATGAACTCTGTAACTTCTGTTCTGGATAATAATTTGTTAAGATTATACTTTTATTGTTCTGTAAGTGCACATCTTGTTGGCTCATACTTTATAGAATAAAATGTGCTTATCTTGAGATACAATGAGCTGTGATAAGTCTACATTTTTTCAGTGGTCTGTGATTTTTCCATTTTTGAAATATTTCCATTCTTAAAACTTTTGTTAAGATATGCACCACTGTTGACCATAAACAGTGTATACATTTCTGTTTTTATTTGTACTAAATACAAATAATATAACAGTCATAACTAAACAAACATTTTATTTGTCAGGAAAAAATAATAATTTTCTTACAAGATGTAGCTCTAATTAATGGAATTCATCAAAAGACTTTAGTTATTTGTGAATTTATCATATTCTATTGCTTGCCTATAGTTGCTTTTATTTGCATTATTTTATAATTCCATTTCTTTTCTGCATGTTGCAGTATTATTAAAATACATTGTGGCAACTTATTTGGGTATGATAAATTGGCATTTTAGTAATTTTTATAAATATAATTTTTTATACAGAACACTTTTATAATTACATTGTATTTCTAATCGTTGTGTTTTATTCTCTGCATTCTCTGGATTTTTCAGTAAGTATCATGTTTCTTTTTCTGATGTGTATGATTCAAATTTTGTCTACTTAAAAAAGGTATGGGATGATATATCTTGTGAAAATGGGCAGGAAACTGCTGTATGAATAGCACACTGGATGCATTTTTGCTGCCTTTTGTAGGTTTGCCAAAATATCTAGTGTTGGTGACATTATATATTCAATGTATAAGATTTCCTTCTTTTGCATTTTTCCTGTGTTTCTCATTAATTTTGTGTTCATGAATTTTATAAAAAATAATTTAATATCCTTGTTGTAATATGAACAGTGGAGTTGAATTTAAACCTGCTTAGTAAATTCACAATATATTGGGGGGGGGGTACTGATGAATGGTAAAAGGACAGCTGTTCAAATACACTGATCATTGGAATAAAATTACTCAGATGAATGTTTACAAGTACTGTATATTACAGCTGTTTCACAAAATGATTTCTGAAAGCATCTGAACAGTAATGCCAAATATTCTTTAGGAGATTTTATAAAGTTTCTTTAAACATTAAATCCTGTCATCACTTTCATGGTGTTCATGCGATGCGTGCGTTGTTATACAACAATTTCATATTAACTAGAAGTGGACTGTACTAAATATTTTATTCGACAACTTTAATCAAATGCGTGCCATCTTTCAAGCGATGACTTACTACTAACAACAACAGCAATAAAAAATAAAACTGAGTAAGCGTTTACAGGGTTGCTGTAATGAACATCTGCGCCATGCAAGGCGCCAAGAAGAGAAAAAATGACGTAATCTTACAGTTAAATAGTCTTAATGACTTAACATACCCCCCGGCATTGAAGGGTTACTTCAATAATTTCGTTCGATAATACTCATAATAACCTACAAAATTGTACAATTACTACCTTATACAATAATGCAATATGAATAACATCTCTTAATTCAATATAATAATATTCAATTTTCAATACAAATTTTTGTGCACAATACAATTTACAATACAAGTTTTATAATAATAAGCTAACACTTAACTAACTTAGGAAGCTTCTTCTTGGGGTAAAATTGCAATTTTTGTAATTCCACGCTTAATGATGCCCTTTGCTGTCTGTATTTCTACTACTCTAACCTTACCGTCAACTCCAGGAAAAATTCTTGTAATGCGCCCTAACACCCATCTACAAACAGGAAGCTCATCCTCCTTAACTAGTACTAGCATACCTATTTTAATATTCGTTTGTTCTACCTTCCATTTTGAACGCTGTTGTAGTGTGTTTAAATAGTCCCTATGCCAACGATTCCATATCAACTGGACAAATCTGGTAGTTCGTTTCCATCTTGAGAGTCTGTTTTCAGGTATATCAATTAATTCGGGTTCTACTATAGCATTCAAGGGTCTTCCAATGAGAAAATGGCCTGGTGTTAATGCCTCTAAATCATTTACATCGGAAGATAAGGGAGTAATAGGGCGAGAATTTAAAACAGACTCTATCTGAGTTACTACAGTTAATAACTCCTCGAAAGTCAGCCTTGCATTACCTACAATCCGCTTTAAGTGATATTTCACGGATTTTATTCCAGATTCCCATAGTCCACCAAAATTAGGTGTCCGTGGAGGAATAAACTTCCATACTATTCCTTCTTCACCTAAATAATCTGCTAATTTTTTGTCAGGATTTCTAATTAAATTGTTAATTCTTTGCAATTCGGCATTTGCGCCAACGAAGTTTTTTGCGTTGTCTGAGAAAATGATTGAGCATTTTCCGCGCCTAGCAATAAATCTCTTTAAGGTGGCAATAAATGCGTCAGTGGTGAGATCACTCACTAGTTCGAGATGCACTGCCTTTGTTATAAGGCAAATGAAAAGAGCTAAATATACCTTATGAAGAGTTCCTTTCCTCTGTCCCTTGTACCTAATAAAAGATGGACCGCAAAAATCGGTGCCGACATGATTAAAGGGTGAGCTTGGATTTACGCGCTCTGCAGGTAATGACCCCATAATTTGTTCGATAGTGACTGGTTTATTTTTACTACAAATTATACATTCATGGGTAATCTTTCTAGTTAAATTCCTACCTTGTAATGGCCAAAATTTCTGTTTCATAAAACACAATAATGCTTGCGAACCTACGTGTAAATATTTCCGATGATAATTCTCAGCAATCAGCTTAGTTAGTTTGCATTTAACAGGCAAAATTATTTGATGTTTTTGTGAAAACATTACATTGGCCCCTTGTAATCGGCCTCCTACTCTCATTACATTATTTGCATCCAAAAAAGGGTTCAAAGAAAGTAAATTACTTTTATTATTAATGGGTTTACCTTGTGCGAGGGAGTTGTATTCTGAATAAAAACTACATTTTTGAACCTCTCTTACTAAAAAGGATTCTGCCTCATTTAACTCCTTTGAACTTACTCCTCCTGTTCTTCTCTGTGCTCCCTTCTGTTTTGAACACCTAGAGTTCCAAATGAACCTGAAAATATAACTAACAACACGTAATAATTTTAAATAATTGTTAGTGATATCTAGGACATTATCAATAAATTTTGAAGGCAAAGTGCATAAACAAGCAATGTCAGTTCTTTTTCTCAGTTCATTAGAAAATGTCTCTGTTTTTTCTAATTGTTCAAAGTCAATGTTCTTGTTAGGTATGACACCTTCACTCAAGAATGGAGGACCTTTCCACCACAGATCAGCATCATGCAGCTTGTCAAAATTCAGTCCTCGGGAAATAAGGTCTGCTGGGTTCTCCTCTGAACGCACATAATTCCACTGGCGTGTATGTGTTAGCTCTTGGATCTGCAACACTCGATTAGCAACAAAAGTTTTTAGTACATGCGGGGGATTCTGAAGCCATGCTAACACTATGGTTGAGTCACACCACAGACATATTTTACTGATGTCCAATTTCAATAAAGGCACCACCTTTGCAACAAGCTGTGCTAGCAGTACAGCTGCGCAGAGTTCCAGTCGAGGTACTGTCAGCGGTTTTAGTGGAGCTACTCTGGACTTGCTGCAAAGCAAATGTGAAGATAAATTATTGTCACTTCTACAGCGTAAATAGATGGCTACTCCGTATGCGTGTTCTGATGCATCTGAAAATCCATGAATTTGTATATCAGAAAAACTATCCTGTAAAACATATCTACTGACTTTCAAATTGTTGATAGATTGCATTGAATCAATAAAAAGTTGCCAATCCTTAATTATCCTTTCGGGTAGCGGATCGTTCCAATCAAGCTTCAATAACCAAAGTCTTTGGATGAAGATTTTTGCTTTTGTTATCCCTGGACCAAGCAGTCCTAATGGATCATAAATGCGAGCAATATCAGACAACACTGTTCTCTTTGTGTAAGTAATTGGTTTCTTGATCGTTGATTTGTACGAAAAACAATCTATCTTTGGATTCCATAATAATCCTAAAGTTTTGATGCTCTGATCGTCATCGAAATTACTGAAAGAATATTCCTCTTGTCCATCCGGAAACTGCAAAAGATCAGGATGATTAGCACACCATCTGTGCAGACGCATTTCTCCACGTGATAATAGGTTAATCAATTGCGACTGTAATTCTTTAGCCTCTATTAAAGTATGGGCTCCTGTGAGTAAGTCATCGACATAAAAATCCCTTTGTACTATTGGCGCTGCTAACGAAAAATTGTTTTTCTCGTCTTCTGCTAATTGATTAAGTGTGCGTGTTGCTAGATATGGTGCGTTGGAAGTACCGTAAGTTATAGTCTTCAGTCTATAGACCTTAACTGGTTCTTCTTCACTACTCTTCCATAAGATGCGTAATAAATCTCTTTGATGTTCTTTAATCAAAATCTGACGATACATTTTTACAATGTCTGCTGTGAAGGCAATTTTATGCGTTCGAAATCTGCAAATAATATCAAATAGTTCGTCTTGAGCTAACCCTCCATTCAGCAGAATATCGTTTAACGAAATTCCAGTAGTCGTAGGAGCAGTGGCATCGAACACTACCCTAAGTTTAGTGCTAGGTTTCTCGGGTCTGAAAACCCCATGGTGAGGAAGATAATATGAGAAACTAGAGCTATCCCCTTCATCAATTTCTTCGGAATGGCCTAATTTATTATATTTCTTAATGAAATCTTCGTATAAGTGTTTCATTGCGGGATTGCGAGTGAAGCGTTTAAGTAGATAATTCAGTCTTTTGCTAGCGTTTTCTCTCGATTCCCCTAAAAGGCTAAGTCCTTCCTCCTTAATTGGCATTTCCACTACATATCTGCCATCATCTTGCCTCGCGTGTGTACGAAGAAAGTGCTGTTCACAAAATTCCTCTTCCTGACTTTTCACTTTTTTTGCTTCATTAATACCTTCAATCTCCCAAAACCTTCTCATGTTGTCAGATAAATTATCCCCATTTTCCACAAACCCACAAAAATTATCAACACTGCCTTGCTGCGGCATGCGCACTGACCCGCTAACGATGTATCCAAAAACTGACTGATGGAGAATCAGGTCTTGCATATTTATTCTATTTGTTCCCAGTAAATCAAAAAATATTTCGTTAGATAATAAAACATGTATTTGACCAGGTTTATAAAACTCTGGATCAGCTAAACCAATGAGTTGCAACTGCTTAACATCAGAAATGTTTATATATCTAGCAGGCGTTACCCAAGTTATTTTTGGAACAACAAAAAATTGTAAGGTACGAATAAAATCTCTAGTAGCGTTAGCGATGGTTGCTATAGCTTTTTCCTTAACACCCATAACTGTACCATTGATACCTGAAATAGAAGCGTTTATTTTTCTTTTCTTCAAATTCAATAACTCAGCACCTTCTTTAGTAATGAAATTATTTTGAGAACCGGAATCCAGCAAGGCTCTCAACGAGATAAATTTCCATCATTACCCTTAACGAAAATAATTGCAGTTGAAAGTAGAACTTGTTTATTAAAAGAACTGGAAATATTCAGCGCAGTACCGTTAATGGACTTTGTTTGGTTGGTTTCATTAGTGTCACTAACCTTTTGGCTGCTTGCCATTGGAGTAAATGTATCAGCATTTGGAGAAAGATTACTGCTAAATTTATTATTCTTGTTTGTGATTTGATTCGATGTGCCGTTTGCTCTATCGAAATTTTCTTCATTTCGATCAAAATGTAAGAGCGAATTGTGAAATTTCTGACATTTTCTACATGTATTAGAACTTTTACAGCCCTTGATTGTGCTGACCGAAGATAAGCAATTGAAACATAATTTTTTTGTCTTTACAAATTCCAATCGTTTCTTGACTGTTAGATTTAAGAATTGCGCACATTTCAACAATAAATGATCAGCTTTACAATAAGGACAATTTTTTAAATTTTCAGAAAGTGATGTAAGAGCCTTGGTATTAAATGAACGTTTCGATTCCCCATGCGGAGGTTTGTAATGTGATAGGGTGCGAGCGTGTTCCTTCAAAAAACATGTCAGTTGTTTAACCGTTCCTATCTCGTCTTTTTTAAGTGACCTTTCCCACCAACACCGAGTATTTCTATCCAACTTTTCAACTAATAAATAAACAATTAACGTGTCTGAAAATTCTTCCACCTTTTGCTCCAATGCTTCCAAGGATCGTAAACATTCATGCACCTTATCGATAAATTTTAAAAGCGACGAAGTAGAATCACTCGTTTGAGGTATAGGAATTAATTTCTTCATGATAGAATTGATCAAATCTTTTTTGTTGCTATAGCGCTCAACCAACAGATTCCATGCTATGTCATAATTCGAATCTGAAATTGGAATGGACTGAATAATATTTAAAGCGTCTGCCTTACACGAACTCTTTAAATATTGCAATTTTTGCGCATTAGTTAATTTGCTATTTTTATGCACAGCTGCGGAAAATAAATCCTCAAATTCAATCCATTCTTCGATTTTCCCACTAAATATTGGAAGAGACAATTTAGGTAATTTTATATCCAAAACAATTATGTCTTTACTCGAACCGTTTTCATTTGAGGAGCTATTCCTTTGAGAACGGATCTCAGAAATTTTTCTTTTAATTTTCAAATGAATTTCATCGAGATTATCTACTACATTTTCCTTTTCCTTAATGAATTCGTCAGTGTCCTTTTCTTCACAATGTGCAAATAAAGAATCGAAAATGTTACTTAATTCCTTTTTAAATTCTAATATTTTTGATTCGTATAACTCCAATAAGGAAATATCTGCTTCATCCACTGTAGAATTTACCTTATTTTCAAACTTTCTGATACTGCATTTTAAACTTTTTTTGTTAGCTTTAATCGCTTTCAGTTTCACTCATCATGAACAAATAAATAATTTATCACTTACCGTGATTGCAGATTTCTCGACAGCAACACCGGAAATGAACGATGACACAGTATCCAATCTTAATTGCGTAATCCACACGAAAATCGAAAGCATTCCAAACACTCTATATGAAGTTATCCGTAATACAACCAAACGAAAGTATTCCAAATGTTCTAAAAGGTTAATTTTAGCAACGATGTCTTTTACCTCCGGCTCGACGGACCATAAAGTGTTCATGCGATGCGTGCGTTGTTATACAACAATTTCATATTAACTAGAAGTGGACTGTACTAAATATTTTATTCAACAACTTTAATCAAATGCGTGCCATCTTTCAAGCGATGACTTACTACTAACAACAACAGCAATAAAAAATAAAACTGAGTAAGCGTTTACAGGGTTGCTGTAATGAACATCTGCGCCATGCAAGGCGCCAAGAAGAGAAAAAATGACGTAATCTTACAGTTAAATAGTCTTAATGACTTAACACATGGAAATTATCTCATTTTAAATTTCTGCAAACAAAAATTCTCTCAGCTTTATAAATATAGTATTAATAATAATATTAACTGTGATTAGGTTCCAAAGTACATCAGTCCCTCAGGGGGCTCACTTTTGTGAGTACGGGTGTGGCAATCCCGAGGTACCCTAGCCCTTCAGGGGATCATCTTCTTGGTGAGACGGGTGTCACGATCCTGGAGCCCCAGTGATCTATCCTCTTTTCCGTCTCCTCTCCTCTTGGCTGGTACTTTTTCCCTTCCCTTCTCCCTCGTGATTTCTCTCTACTGAGTTTGGGGCTCGTCACAAGAAACTGGAACAGCCCTTGTCTCTAGTTCTCGAGTGGCGAGAAAACTGCCCACGTGTTTGCCGTGCGTGGAGACCCGTGTCGCTGGAAAGGAGGGTCCTGGTAGTTGAGGGGCGAGGTACTGTCCCCAACACACTGCTTTGGCCTCTGCTTCAGCTAAACGGGAGGCACCTTAGTCGTCCTCACGGGTGTCAATCGGCTGGTCACTAGTCCTTGTGTCAGTGGCTTGGGGTCAAGCTCTCGGGAGTACCTGCTTTTGGGAAAGCCGACTGTGGGGCTTCAGTTTGCGTATACGTCCGGCTAGCCCTAACACAGGAATCTGTGTTCCCTTGTTGGGCTCCGTGGTGGGCGGGGCCGTCGGACCCGAATCTTATATTTTTCAATTATGGCTTCCTTGTTTATTTTAAAAAAAACCTGAAACAAACGACACGAATAAAGATATTGAAATCATTGACAAATCTGTGAGCAAGAAAATTCGTACCGATGCAAATGCCAAAGAAACTACTGAATGTCCTCGCTTTGTTGTTACCAGTGCCTCTGAAGAATTTAAAAAGATGTCTCCTTTCCTGATAAACAAATACATTCATTCTTGCATAGGTGAGCCAAGGAACATAAAGCGTCTCCGTTCGGGAGATCTGCTTATTGATACCTTTTCGGCCACCCAGTCTGCTTCACTTTTACAACAAACCAAACTTGGACAGGTATCTATAACTGCGTCAGCGCACAAAACGCTTAATTTCTGTAGAGGCGTGATCTCGGAAATCGACCTTCTGTGTGTTTTAGAAGAAGAGTTCGTCTCCGAGTTAGCTGATCAAAAGGTTTGTGCTGCCAAGCGGATCAAGATGCGTAAGGAAGGTCAGTTGATTGACACGAAACACGTGATCCTGACCTTCAATTCGCCTGATCTGCCGAAGAATATTAAGGCTGGATATTTAAATTGCCCTGTAAGACCTTATATTCCAAACCCCATGCGATGCTTCCAGTGCCAGCGTTTTGGCCATTCCAAGATGTCCTGTCGTGGGACCCTGACGTGCGCTCGATGTTCATCGGTTGGCCACGATAGCGATAATTGCACCGCTGCAGCACTGTGTGTTAATTGCAAGGGCAACCATCCAGCATTTTCCCGTTCCTGTCCAAAATGGAAATTAGAAAAGGAAGTTCAGACCATAAAAGTCTCTAGAAACATTTCATATGCCGAAGCTAGAAGACAAGTTCAAAGCACACAGCCTCAGTCAAACAAATCATATGCCGGCGCCGTTAAATCAACACGCACAATAGCCACTCAAACTTCCATAAGTTCACAGACTTCACCAAATAAAACCCAGCAGCCTGCAAACAACAAAAAGGAAAATCCAACCCATGTCATACAAAATAAAGAAGTAACAATCTCGAGCAAACCAAAAACTGTGTTTCCAAAAATAGTATCCAAAAATAGAAGCCCATCTGTAGATGCCATGAATTCTGAATCTCTAGATTCAGACGGTATGGAAGTGGAGGAGGGAATGGAAGTTCCCGAGCATCTACTTCCGCGCAAAACTAAAAAGGAACACAGAAAGAACAAACAACACCAGTCATAATGGCCACCCTCATCTCATGGAACTGTCGCGGTTTCCACCGAAATTTGCTTGACATTAAAGCTATAATCAATGCTTATCATCCTGTTTGCTTGGCAATACAAGAGACAAATCTGAAACCAGATCAACATGCAAAACTTCGGAGGTTTTCTCTCGTCAGGAAGGATAACCTTGCAGGTGAGCGTGCCAGTGGAGGTGTATGTCTCCTCACCTCACTGGATTATCCCTCAAGTTCCTTTCCTTTGACGACTTCTCTCCAAGTTGTCGCTGTACAAGTAAATTTTGATATTGTAGTTTCAGTCGTTTCTCTTTATTTGCCTCCTAATGAGCACATTGATCAGCAAGATTTAAATGATCTTTTATAGCAGCTGCCTGAGCCTTTCATCATAATAGGAGATTTTAACGGCCATAACTCGCTCTGGGGTAGTAAAGATACAAATTGCCGAGGAAGACAAATTGAGCGGATGATCGAAGATCACAGCCTTTGTCTCCTGAATAATGGGCAGGATACTTACTTCCATGAGCCTTCAAGGACATTCCATGCTCTCGACCTTGCCATCTGTTCACCATCTCTGTTGCCATTTTGCACTTTTAGTGTCGGAAATGACCTGTACAACAGTGATCATTATCCCATTTTTGTATCTCTTGCACGAAGAGGAGCAAACCCCATGTCGAATGTTCCTCGGTTTATTCTGGACAGGGCAGACTGGGAACTCTTCTCTTCCATTGCAGAGCTCACAGATGAAATGGTAGAAGATGCGCATATCGATGATGCTGTTGATGCTGTTACAAATACTATTATTCAGGCAGCTATGCTCTCCATTCCTAGAACATCAGGAAAAATACTAAAATATACGAAACCTTGGTGGAATCGCGACTGTCATGAAGCACTGAAAAAACAGAAAAAAGCATGGGGTATTTTTCGTAGATATCCTTCTCTGCGAAACCTCATAGCATTTAAAAGAGCCAAAGCAAATGCACGAAAAGTAAGAAGGCAAAGCCAGAGGGATTCCTGGATTTCATATGTGTCTTCAATAACATCCTCTACGCCTAGTAAGCGGGTTTGGGAAAGAGTTCGAAAGGCATGCGGAATATATAAAGACCACTCACTTTCCTTTCTGGAAGAAGATGGCCGAGTGATTAGCTCCATAGAAGAAATTGCGAATACTATCGGTGAGACATTTGCTGCCGTTTCTTCCAGCAGAAACTATTCACCTGCATTTCTTTCTATCAAGCAACACTCTGAGAAAAATCCCATCACTTTCAACTCTTCCAAATTTGAGCCTTATAATAGAGATTTTACTGTGCTAGAGTTAAAGAGAGCTTTGTTACAGACACATAGGTCGTCTCCGGGTCTCGATGGCGTGAACTACGAAATGCTAAAGCATCTGTCCTATAAGTCACTGAATGCCCTTCTCACGCTTTACAATAGAGTGTGGAAGGAGCGTATTTTTCCCAGTGCATGGAGGAGAGCTGTTGTCATTCCCATTGCTAAGCCAGGGAAAGATCCAAGGAATCCCTCCAACTATCGACCAATTGCCCTTACGAGTTGCCTCTGCAAACTGTTTGAAACATGGTAAACAGCCGCCTAGTCTACTTCTTGGAAAAGAATGATATTATATCGCCTTATCAGAGCGGTTTTCGAAAGGGAAGAACAACTGTAGATAACATGCTCCTCTTAGAGACAAAGCCAGAGGGATTCCTGGATTTCATATGTGTCTTCAATAACATCCTCTACGCCTAGTAAGCGGGTTTGGGAAAGAGTTCGAAAGGCATGCGGAATATATAAAGACCACTCACTTTCCTTTCTGGAAGAAGATGGCCGAGTGATTAGCTCCATAGAAGAAATTGCGAATACTATCGGTGAGACATTTGCTGCCGTTTCTTCCAGCAGAAACTATTCACCTGCATTTCTTTCTATCAAGCAACACTCTGAGAAAAATCCCATCACTTTCAACTCTTCCAAATTTGAGCCTTATAATAGAGATTTTACTGTGCTAGAGTTAAAGAGAGCTTTGTTACAGACACATAGGTCGTCTCCGGGTCTCGATGGCGTGAACTACGAAATGCTAAAGCATCTGTCCTATAAGTCACTGAATGCCCTTCTCACGCTTTACAATAGAGTGTGGAAGGAGCGTATTTTTCCCAGTGCATGGAGGAGAGCTGTTGTCATTCCCATTGCTAAGCCAGGGAAAGATCCAAGGAATCCCTCCAACTATCGACCAATTGCCCTTACGAGTTGCCTCTGCAAACTGTTTGAAACATGGTAAACAGCCGCCTAGTCTACTTCTTGGAAAAGAATGATATTATATCGCCTTATCAGAGCGGTTTTCGAAAGGGAAGAACAACTGTAGATAACATGCTCCTCTTAGAGACATCTATTCGAAAAGCATTTG
The DNA here is from genome assembly GCF_044657685.1 of Stegodyphus dumicola. NCBI lineage: Eukaryota > Metazoa > Arthropoda > Arachnida > Araneae > Eresidae > Stegodyphus > Stegodyphus dumicola. Next base: position 56,525,017 of record NC_140771.1, on the reverse strand, counting down.
TAAAAAGAAGCCACCTTGTCTCGATATTCTTCGACATTGAAAAAGCTTATGATAAGGCATGGAGATACGGTATACTCCGGGATCTTCACGAGAGTGGCTTGCGCGGCAACCTACCAATTTTCATTCAGAATTTCTTGAACACTAGAACTTTTCAAGTAAGGATTGGCTCTGTTTTGTCGGATGTTTTTGAACAGGAAGAGGGTGTGCCTCAAGGCTGTGTGCTTAGTGTAACGCTGTTCAGTTTAAAAATAAATTCTGTATTAAAAGAACTTCCTCCTACCATCTTGGGATCACTATATGTAGATGATTTACAGATTAGCTGTCGAGGAGCAGACATGAGATACATAGAGAGGCAATTGCAGATGGCTCTGAATAAGATCCAAGAATGGTCAGACAAACAGGGATTTACCTTTTCGAAACAGAAATCTGTGTGCGTGCACTTTTGTAGGAAGCGAGGTCTCCATCCTGAACCTGAGTTATATCTAAATGGTACAATTATTCCAGTTGCGCCCGAAGTGAAATTTTTAGGAGTGACGTTCGACCAGAAATTGACTTTCCTTTCTCATGTTTTAAACCTGAGAAAGAAGTGTCTAAAAACACTAAATATTTTAAAAGTGTTGGTGAACACCTCCTGGGGTGCAGAGCGTTGCTCCATGCTTCGCAGTTACAGAGCGCTTATCCGCTCTAGACTGGACTATGGCTCAGTGGTTTATGGATCCGCTCGCTCATCTGTTATGTTAAAACTGGACCCTGTTCACCATCAAGGTTTGCGGATTTGTTCAGGAGCTTTCAGGACTTCTCCTGTACAGAGCCTATACGTTGACTCTAACGAACCATCACTTTATCTGAGGCGTGAGCAATTGTCCCTTTTACAATACTTTAATATCTTATCCCAACCTGAACATCCCAATAAGCTGTGCTTACTTGATAATGAGTGTAATACTTTATTTGAAACACGTCCATCCTGTGTTGCTACCTTTCCTTTAAGACTTCGCCCTATCATTGAGGAACATTCCCTCTCTGATATGCGCCCCCAAGCAGTACAGAACTTTGAAATCCCACCTTGGGAAAATTCACGGATTCAGCTTCTTGATGTTTTCAAACATCACGTGAAAGCAAGCACTAATGAGATTGTTTACAGACAACTCTTTGCAGAGCACAGGCACAAATATAGCAGTTATTATCCGATATACACAGATGGATCAAAGTCAAATGATCATGTCGGGATGGCTTTTGTATTTGAAAATTACATACAGGGCAGATGCCTGCACCATGCTTTCTCAGTCCTAACATCTGAACTAACTGCAATATATTATGGTCTTTTGTACATCTCAAAGCTCTGCCACAAAAAGTTCATAGTTTACACAGACTCGTATAGTGCTCTTAAATCCTTGGAAGCTTTTCCCAACACTCAGAATCCTGTGGTAGTGGATGTTCTCAAAATTCATATAAATTTAACGATTCGAGGTTATGAAGTCCTGTACTGCTGGGTTCCTGGACATGCTGGAATAAAGGGAAATGAGCTTGCAGATATCGCAGCCAAATCTGCTGTTGAACTGTCCAGTCGCCTTATCCCTTTTAGAGATATCTGCAGTGTCATCAAGGGAAAGGTCCGAAAAAAATGGCAGCAATTTTGGGATGTTCAGCATCACAACAAGTTGAGAAACGTCAAGCCTAGAATTGAGCATTGGGATTTTGTTGGAAATCGTAAGGAGGACGTTCTTTTGACTCGCCTCAGAATTGGTCACACTAGAGTCACTCATAACTATCTTCTTAATGCTGAAAATGAGCCTGTTTGTTTTAATTGTAATGTTTGTTTATCTGTTCGTCATATTTTAATTGAGTGTCCATAATAGTCTTCGCCAGAAATATTTTAATAGCTGTGACTTACCTCTCGACCGTTTAATCGGAAGAGAGGTCAATTCTAATTTATTTTATTATTTAAAAGAGATTGGCTTTTATTACCAAATGTAATTTGTTTTGAAGATTGTGTCTTGAATTTTAATATGTGCTTTTAACTTGTGTTTATATGACTTCATCCTCTGGATTTGGTACATTTATCTACTTGTTTTTTATTTATTGAATTTTAATGTTATCAATTGTAATCATCTCATCTTTTGTTTGGCGCGTCATAATCATCTCTGGTTTTTGCGCCATAATCACTCACTCACTCACTCACTCACTCCCAAAGTACACCAGAGCCTACAGAGGCTTGATCTTATACATCTCAAAATGCCGAAGCTGTAGTTATATATAGAAGTGGGTGGAACATCATAATTTTACCATTTGTCATACAGGTATAATTTCACCACACTAATTCTGCACATTCATCACAGTTTTGATAGAGAACACCTCAGGAAATTGATCCAGTGGTGTCCCACCCCTTTTACTCTACCACCAAAGCACTAGAGAGGATTTTTGGCTCACCAGTATTTTAAATGCACTTATGGCCACATAGATTCTATAACAGGAGTTCTCAACCGAGAGGGACAGTTGGAAATTTTGTAGTTTAAGGGGGTTGCAGTCGGCCTTTTATTTAGCTGTTAAGTATTTAGTTTCAGTAGATACAAAGTTTATTCAAGTTTTGATTATTTACCAACACTTTTTTTATTCTTTCTATTGTTTAGTTTATAAACAACAGAAAGTTTAAACTGTAAATAAAATAATGTCTTATTAAAAGAACGTATTAGTGCATATTTAGCTAGTTTAATTAACTGAGTGACGGCAGCATGTTAAATGTTAAAATTAGTATACAAAAATATACACATATACATGTGCATGCACACAAGAAGATCTATTGAACGTAATAAAAATTTGTTTGAATTATTATTATTAAATCTTTTGTAAATTACTTGGGGGAATACTGCTTTTTCATAAATCTTGAAGGTCCATAAGTTTAAGCAGCTTAATGAAGGTTCCATTTTCATCCACTTTAAATTATCTAGTACAGTCAAGAGTCGTTAATTCGGACACCCATAATCCGGACCTCAAAGCTAAAAACTTTCTGCGCATGCGCCGCGTTGGCACATGCGCACAGGCGTTTTACGCGTGCGCGTAAGACCTGGACGACTGCGCATACGCGGCGCGCAGGTGCTGAATACGTTTTCGCCTTCGCTTTTAATGTATAACAGACGGTGTAAGCTAAAATGATCTAATTATCTATTTCAGTTAATGTTAATGATTGTGTTGTTTCTTAATTTTCGAATTGGATCCCGCTTATTACTTTTTGCAGACTGTTAGTGCAATTTTATAAAAGTAAACTTGAACTTTCGATTATGTCAAATAGAATTTCCGATGCTGGAATTTCCAAAGGATCTACAAAACGAAAGTATGTTTCCATGTCCATCAAACAAAAAGTGGAATTGGATAAAGGAAAAATTGGATAAAGGCATACCTGTCTCAAAGTTATGCAAGGAATATAACATTGGAAAGTCAACTGTATATGACATAAGCAAAAAGAAAAAGGAACTTTTTGATTTTTTTGTGGATTCCGACACCCCACTTGCAATGAGTAACAGAAAAAGGGTTCGTTATGCTAAAAGTGACGATCATGACAGAATGATGATTGAATGGGTCAGACAGCGTCGCAGCGAGGGCGTGCCATTGACAGGTCCAATGGTAATGGCTCAAGCCAAAATATTTCATGAAGAAATGAACTTAAACGGAGAGTGCACATATTCGACAGGTTGGTTAACAAAATTTAAAAATCGCCATGGTATAAGACAATTAAAAATTTCTGGTGAAAAATCTTCAGCTGATACTGAAGCTGCTGAACAATTTGCAGATGAATTCATCGTATTCATTACTAGTGAACAATTATGTGCAGAACAAATTTACAATGCTGATGAAACTGGTCTTTTCTGGCAATATGTACCACGAAATACCTTGGCAACCTCTACAGAAAAGGCTCCAACTGGTGTCAAAGATTCCAAAGCGAGACTAACAATTTTAGCGTGCGCAAATGCTGCAGGAACGCACAAGTGCAAACTTTTCGTAATCGGAAAACATGCACGACCTCGACCGTTTAAAGGAGTAACGATTTTCCCTGTTATATATCGCGCAAATAAAAGAGCATGGATGACACAAGTGTTGATGAATGATTGGTTTGAAAATCATTTTATACCCGAGGCTCGGCGACATTTGAATTCAGTTGGTTTACCTGATAACTCAAAAATAGTTCTGATTGTTGATAACTGTTCGGCGCATACTTCACTTAAAGTTTTAGTGAAAGATAATGTATCTGTGTTATTCTTCCCTCCAAATTGTACGTCTATCATTCAGCCTATGGATATGGGAATAGTGCACGCGCTGAAATGCAAATATAAAACAGCATTTTTAAAATCGATGTTAAATTTCTTGAACAGTGGCAAGACTATTCAAGAATTTTTGAAATTTTTTAGCATAAAATCTGCAGTGTGGAGCATCGCAAGATCGGGGGAGGATGTGTCTTCAAGTACGTTAAAAAATGCTTGGCATAATTTATGGCCATCTACCATATTTCATGGTGAGGAGGATGAAGATGATAGCAGCGAATTTGAAGGTTTTCGGACATCGCAAACTAAAGGTGAAATTTTTCAGTTATTGAATTTTGTAAAGAAATGTGGAGAAACGGTAATAAATGAAGATGATATAAGAGAAGTTTTTCATTGCGACGACAATGCACCAATCATCAATCAATTAATGGACAGCGAAATATGTAGTATGGTTCTAGATCCAGAAAATATCGCTTCCGATAGTGAAGAAAGTGACACAGACGTTACCGAAAACGAAACAATTTCGATTGACAAATTAGTCGATATTCTCGACACCGCAATTATAGGACTTGAACAGAGGAACTTTGTAACTGAACAAGAAATTATGTCTGTTTATAGAATTAAAGAGAAAGTATTATCACATAAAACGAAACAACTTAATTATAATATAATATATTATAATAAATAATTTATATAACTTAATTATAATTATAACATTGATAGAAATGGATAATAACGTAAACAAATAAATATTAAGCTTTTTTTTGTAAATTTTGTTACCCTTTAGATCATAATTGTTCTTTATTTTATAAATTACGGTTTCATATTTTTAATTTTAGAATTTCTGCATGCCATCTTACGAGATTTAAACTGATGATCTATAATCCGGAATCGCCGAAGTCCCGACGAGTCCGGATTAACGACTTTTGACTGTATAATTTTTTATAAACTGTTGAAATTATTCTCAATGTGGGGCACATTAATTTAGTTAATTTTGGTTAGTAGCTTTATTAAAATGTAAGATAAAAAATCATAAAAATTCACAATTTTTTATCTTGCATTTTTTGTATTTTTTAATCTCCCTTTTTTATTGTATTAATTGTGCATTTTTATGGTATTTTTATGAGCTGAGTTTTTATTGTTGATTGGTCTTTTTATTTACCATTGAATGTGAATTTCATTAAGTCACTGGATTATTGTTTAATTCTTCCATTCCAGTTATGTAATAAAAATAACATTAAATTAAATGCAACAGGAATGGGCAGTTCATTAGCTATCAGAGAACTGCTGTTTATAATGCATTTAATTGTCATGTTCTATTTTCTCATAATAGTTGGTATCAGCAAGGAATTAATTACATTGATGCATTTAACTGAAAGTCTATAATAAATGCCAGTTACATGAATCATTGTTTTATCACAAAGGATTTGTCACAAGTTCATGTTTTCTGGGAAGAAATTTATACTGTTAGCAAGATAATCCATGTCTGCTATGTTCTATAGCAGCGGTTCTCAACCTTTTGACAAATGCGTACCATCTAAACAAAAAATGAAAAGCTTTAATACAGTACAAAGTCCGAAATCTGGACTCATTGGGACTTTGGTGATTCCGGATGTGGGATTTTTCCGGATATTAGATCATCAGTTTAAATCTAGTAAGATGTCATGTATAAATTATAAAATTAAAGATATGAAATTATGATTTATGAAATAATGAAGCATTTATGATCTAAAGGGTATCAAGATTTACCAAAAAAAAAAAAAAAGCATTATATTTATTAGTTTACCTTATTAAACATTTCTTTCAATGTAAATTGTTTAAGTTGCTTTGTTTTTTGTGCTAATACTCTCTCTTTAATTCTGTAGACAGACATAATCTCTTGTTTAGTTACATTGTTGAAGCCCTGTAACTGCTGTTTCGAGAATTCCGACTAACTTGTCAATCGAATTTTTCTCATTTTCAGCAACTTCTGTCACTTTCTTTGCTATCGGTAGTGATATTTTCTGGATCTAGAACCATACTATGGATTTCGTCATTCATTAATTGATTGATGATTGAGAAGCATTGTCATCACAATGAAAAACATCTTGTATATCATCTTCATTTATTATCGCTATTCCAAATTTCTTTACAAAATCCGTTAATTGGAAAATTTCAGCTTTGTTTTGCGATATCCGAAAACCTTTAAAATTAGCGGCTATCATCATCAAATTTAGCTATCCTTCGCTATACATATTTGTCAATGCATCATGAGCTCAGTGACTAACGGCAAGTTGTTCCGTTAAATTTTATCTTGCTTCTATTGCGCACTGAGACAATTAAGCCTGAACTGTATTAGTTATTTATTATACTTATGTTTATTTCTTGCACATGCTTAAAGCTTATCAGAGTTCAGAATAAATTCACACATATACTTAAGCCTTACTGAGGGCCGGCGCTAGATATCTTACCGCCTGATGTAGTCTCTGTGGGTCCTAAATTCTGCAACTCCTTGCGGCCATACGAGCCCTGGCGCTGGTTCTCTGTGTATGTGAATAACAAATCAGTTATTCTTAATTCAAATAGCAATAATGCAATCTTTTGGCCTATGAGTATCATTAAGAAAATTTATTTTTAGCCATGGAAAGAAATTTTTGGTAAATTTTTCCTTGTCGACATTTTTTATCATATTTAACTTAAATCTGTAATTAACGCCAAATGTAATGTGAACATAAAAGGTTACCATACTCCTTTATTATTCAATTACTAACATAAAAAAAATTGTTTAGGCATTGCTACATGAGTCATTACTCAAGTTGCCATGTTTTGATAAACATGTGATGATAAAAGAAAAGTATAATAAATAATGATACACCAGATTTGCGTCAGATCAACGATGCATCTATGTGGAATATTTGGGTTTGAGATGTGTGCCAAAAAGCAGATGCGCAGCAATCGAGCCAAATTACTGATTGTACAAATTTATGCTAAAATGTTTGTTTCTTTAATAACAAGGTATTTTATTTAGTGTCAAAGTGAAATTAAGAATCGGGGACTCTCCAGATGTTTTATTATGCACGGAGGGGTAGGGGAATCAAATGCACATGCGTAAAGCCTAGGAGAAAAGTGCTGGTGGTGGTTTTGAGGTCCGGATTTTAGATCATTCCGAATAATGGACGTCTGGATTTCGGACTTTGTACTTTAGTACCACAAGTACATTTTACAATCATCATTTTTCAATTTTTCAATAGAAATATTAAAAGATATATATATTTTGCCATTTGCATAACCTATTAAAAATTGGTTGCCTTTTTAATTATCAAAATTTAAGTCATACTACTTTAATTCTAAAATTTAGTGCAAAATTTGGGCCTGTTTAAGAGAGATCAATTTCTTTATGTCTGATCTTATTTCACTTTGTTTTATTCATAAATTAGGATCTACTTTTAATATTGTTCTGTATTTATTTTTATTCTTTAAATATAACATGGAAGAAAATCCTTGTTCGCACAAATAAGGATAAAGGCTGTAAAACTTCAATAATATGAAATGCCCTTTTTTTTTTTTTTTTTTTTTTTTTTTTTTTTTTTTTTTTTGAGAGTGAGTGTGTGTGTGTTAAGCCAAAATTTAACAAACGTATTGTTATTTTTTAAATCTTCAGTTAGATTTCAATCACAGGAAATTTTTATCAATTGTTCCATTTCTTCATGTAATAAAATTTAAGGTGCCTTTAAACAAAATGGATTTTTAATTCATTTTCTTTTACATAATCCTCAAGAAAATACACGTTGAATGGATGGTAGTTCTTTTATTTTCAAATTATTTTCAGTTAGAAAACTTTCTAAAAGTGATATAAAAAGGTTAAAATATTATTATCCAATTCTTTAATTATTAGCTTGAGTTTTTTATAATCGCATTTATTTTTGTGTTTGTAATCCAAATTTTAATTAATTTAATTTTCCTAAAATATCAGCTAAATAGGCTAAACACTGCAACCATAATTCACTGAATAAATATTTTTGCGATTCAAATTTTGAACCACAGAGAAAAATTTGAATTCCTGATCGAAGTTCAAAAGGACGATTTAAAACTTTGCCTCTAAATAACCACCATACTTCGGAATGCAACCAAAGGATTTCATATTCACTGCGCATCTCTTGGCATAGATTCGTAAATGTTCTTGAATTTAAAGCTAAGCTTTTAAAAAAATTAACAATTTTCACAGTTTGATTCAAAACGATTTTCAAGTTTTGGGGAATTCTTCTTCATGATGAATCGAGCAGTGAATAAATTTAGTTTCAGGTGTAACTTTCTTTATTTGAGAAATAACACCAGAAAAGCCTGAGCTCCGTCATTGCATACAGCAATGCACTTATTCCAAAGAATATCATTCTCAGACATATAATTTTCACTTACTTTGAAAATTTCATTTGCAGTTGCTTTATGATGAAGAGATTCACAAAATAAATACTCTTCAGAAATTCGTTTATCTTCTTCAAAACATATATAAACTAATAATTGAACAAAATTTGTTGTATCAGTACTTTCATCTAACTGGATTGTGAAATTCTGTGTTTTATTTTTTGAATAAGTGTCTCTTTTATGGAATTTGCTATTTTATGAATTCTTCGACTTAGTGTAGCATTTGATAATGGAATATTATTAAGTTCATTAGACTTTCTTTCGTTGAATAATGTTAAAACGATATTTTTAGCTGTTAGTAATGCAAAATCCGAGATCCGAATGTCCAATATCCAGAATGATCTGGAAATCTGGACCTCAGTGACACCAGCAACTTTTTTTCCTTTATGCATGCACATTTGGTTCCCTGCCCCATGCATAATAAAACACATGGCGAGTCTCAATTCGTTATTTCACTTAAGCACTAAATAAAATACCTTGTTATTGAAGAAACAATCATTTTAGCATAAATTTTTATGATTGAGAATTTGGCTCTAATTCGTATTTGCTTGGTATACTTCTCAAACCGAAACCTTCTACATATATACATCATTGATTTTACACCTACTAATATTTAATATTCCTGACACCAACCTGACGAATCATTATTTATTATATTTTGCTTTTATCACCGCATGTTTATCAACACTTGACAACTGGAGTAATGACTCATGTAACGATGCCTAAAAAAATTTTTTTTATGTTAGTAATTGAATAATAAAGAGTTTGGTAACCTTTTGTTTGGCATTACACTTGGTGATGATTACATATTTAAGTTAAATGTGCTAAAAAATGTTGACGAGGAAAAAGTCAACAAAAGTTTCTTTCCATGTGCTAAAAATAAATTTTCTTAATGATACTCATAGGCCAAAAGATTACATTATTGCTATTTGAATTAAGAATAACCAATTTATTATTCACATAAACCCAGAACCAGCACCAGGGCTCGTATGGCGGCACCGGGCAGCAGAATTCAAAGGGAGGTGCTTAGTAGCAGAATTTAGGACCTACAGAGATGGCACCAGGCGATAAGATATCTAGTGCCAGCCCTTAATTAAGTCTTAAGTATATGTGGAAATTTTTTTATTCAGGACTCGGATAAGCCTTAAGCATATGCAAGAAATAGACATAAGTATAATAAATAACTAAACTAATACAATTCAGGTCTCAGAGTGCGATAAAAGAAGATAAAATTTAGCAGAACCACTTGTCTTTAGTTTCCAATCTCATGATACGTAGCCAAATGTGTATAGTGAATGATAGCTAAATTTTATGATGACAGGCGCAAATTTTAAAGGTTTTCGAATATCGCAAACCAAAGGTGAAATTTTGCATTTAAAGGATTTTGTGAAGAAATATGGAGAAGCGGTAATAATGATGAGATAGAAGATTTTCATTTTATTGACAATGCTCCTCAATCATCAATCAATTAATGGATGGCCAAATCTGTAGTATGGTTCTAAATCAAGAAAGTACCGCTACCGCTAGTGAAGAAAGTGAGGGAATTTACTGAAAGCGAAAGCACTTCGATTGACAAGTTAATCGGAATTCTTGACACAGCAATTACATGACTTCAACAATTTAACTAAACAAGAAATTATGTCTGTCTAGAGAATTAAAGAGAAACTATTAGCATGAAAAATGAAGCAACTTAAATAATTTTCATTGAAAGAAATGTTTACTAAAGTAAACAAATAAATCTTAAGCTTTTATATATATATATAAATTTTGATACCCCCTTTTTTTTTTGAAGCATTTATGATTTTGATCATAAATGCGTCATTATTTCATAAATCACGATTTAATATTTTTTATTTTGTTAATTTTATAATTTCTAAATGCCATCTTACTAAATTTAAACTGATGATCTAATATACAGAAAAATCCAGAATCGCAGAAGTCCCGACGAGTCCAGATCTCAGACTTTGTACTCTATAAGGTTATCTCCAATAGTGTGAGCCTACCCAGTCTTGGCAATTCTGAGGCTTATTAGGTAACTAGCTTCCAAAGCTTTTTCACTTGAAGTAGCAAAACTTTTCATCACTTGTTTACTATTTTTGAACTGGAATAATTTCCTCTTAAAATATTCTTCAGATTTATCCTTTAAATTGGCATGCTTAGATTCAAGATGTCATTTAAGAAATGATGGTTTCATCCTTTGATTGGATAATAGTTCATCACAAACAACAAATTGATGTTGAGTGTCCATTTCATCTCCATACCTGGTAAACCCATATGATAATTAACTTTCATTATATTTTTGTAAACAGTTTTTCTGTCCTTTTAATATTCTTAGTACTAGTAGATTGTCCTCAATCCATCACCTGTTAATCTTCATTTTTCTGCTTAGTCAATCTTAGCCATTTTTCCATTTTGAAAACCTATGTTTGTTTTATTATTTTTCCTCAAATATTTAAATGCACAATATAGTACGAGTTCTTCAGAAACAAATGACGATATTCTCAAATTGCATAAAGTAAGGAGTGCAAAGCAACAAGAGAACAAAATATCTGCTGTTAGAGATAGCAAATCCATGTAAAAAAAAAAAAAAAAAAATGATTCTAATTGAAAAAAGAGCAATGTGAGCCTGGAAATTGTTGCTACATAAAGTGTAGACATGCTAATAAATTGATACCTCTAACAGAATTAATGAGATATTACCTTTTTATAAGAGCTTTTTTTATTTCCTATCAAATACAACATCCATTTTTATTACTCCTTTTAAAAACATCATTTATGACAAATTTTATTATGTCCGTGATTAAATGAATTCTGTGTGAAAACAAAAATGGATTATTTCGCTGAAGTCTGTGAGCAACTATTGACCTTAAACAAAGCTCATATTGCATAAATTTATGAGTGTTAGAGAAAAACCTTAAAGAGGATGTCGGGGTATTTAATTTTTTAATTTAATAGTTAAAAATAGTTTGTTTCTTTGCATACCACCTATTTTTCTCTTGCGTATCAACGGTTGAGAACCATTGGTCTATAGCATTTAGTCTATTTTAAGGAAGAAAAAGTTGATAAAGCGACCTGAAACTACTTCAGAACTGATAAACAAAGTCATGCATCAAGACCAGAAATATTTTGATGTTTCTGATTTCTCAGCTCACTGTGTATTGGGAGTGATAACCCGATATATAGTCTTCCCTGTTCACAGATCATTAGTTATGAAGGATTGAAATTAATAGGCTTGATTTTGCTAATTACAGTACAAAGTCGGAGATCCAGACAACTGATATCCAGAATAATTTAAAATCCTGATCTCAGAGCCACCAACAAACGTTTTTTTTTTTTAAGAATTTTTTTTTAATGCTTTTTTTTTTTTTTTTTTTTTTCATGTGCATTTGATTTTTTTTTCCATAATAAAACAGGCAAAGAACACCGATTCTTAATTTTACTTCGGCACTAAATAAAATATCTCGTTATTCGAGAAAATCATTTTAGCATAAATTTGTGTGATCAATAATTTGGCTCCATATCTGCTTGGCATACATCTCAAACCAAAACATTCTGCCTAAGTAACATCATTGGTTTTACACTTATTTTATATCCCTGATGCCAGCCTGGCTAATCATTATTATATTTTGCTTTCATCACTGCATGTTTATCCACACATGTTAACTTGAATAGTGAATAATTTTTTATATGAATAATTGAATTGCAAAAAGTATTGTAATCTTTTATGTTGACAGTAGGCATAGTGATAGCTACAGATATAAGTTAAATGTGCTAGGAAATGTTGACGAGAAAAAATGTAACAAAAATTTCTTTCCATAGGCTAAAAACAGATTATGTTAATGATACTTATGGACTAAAAGATTACATTTAGTGCTATTTGAATTAAGAATAACTGATTTGTTATTCACATTAACCCAGAACAGGCGCCAGAGCTCATATGGACGAATTTATGAAAGATAAAATTTTTGAAATTTTAAGAAGCAGCAAAATAAAGGAGTGACAAAATTTTTAGAATTTAGGGAAAGCACTGGGACCCAAAATTTAGGAGCGCTAAAAAATTTAGAAATTAGGGAGGCACTTGGTAGCAGAATTTAGGACCATTTGAGATTGCATCAGGTGTTAAGATATCTAGCGCCGGCTCTTGATAAGCCTTAAGGATATGGGCAAATTTATTTATTAACCATGTGCAGAAAATAGACATGAGTATAATAAATAACTAAATTAATACAACTCAGGATTAAATGCTTCATTGCACAATAGAAGCAAGACAAAATTTAGCTGGAGAACTTGTCTTTCTTCGCTAATCTCATGATACATAGCCACTAATGTATAGTGGATTTTATTTAGCTAGACTAAGATTATACTTTACTGATTCCAAGGAATTTCAGTTAATATAGCAGATTGCCCTGTTCCTTAATTTTCTGATTTGATCCAGCTTATTATTTTTTGCATGCTGTTATTATTACAGCAATTTTATGAAAATTAAAGTTTGAACTTTTGATTATGTAAAAAAGTTTCTAATTCTGAAGTTCCAAAAGGATTTACAAAGTGAAAGCATGTTTAGATTCCCATTAAACAAAAAGTGGAATTGCTACAAAAAATTAATAAAAGTATATTTGTCTCAAAAATTATGCAATGAGTATGGTATTGGAAAGTCAACTGTATATGACATAAGAAAACAGAAAAGGATATTTTTTTTTTTTTTTATTCGGACTCCCCACTCGCAAGGAATAATAGAAAAAATAGATCATCATAAAGTAATGATTGAATAGGTCAGATAGCATCACAGCGAGGGCGTGCCTTTGATGGATACAGTGCTAATGACTCAAGCCAAAATATTTCATGAAGAAATAATCTTCAAAAGTGAGTTCACATATTCGACAGGTTATCACCATGGTATAAGGTAATTAAAAGTTTCAGGTGAAAGGTGCTGAACTATTTGAAGATGAATTCATTGACCTCATTAATAGTAAAACAATTCGATAAAACTAACTTTTCTGGCAATTTCTACGAAATACCTTGGCAACCTCTACAGAAAAGGCTCCAACTGGTGTCAAAGATACCAAAGTGAAGCTAACAATTTTAGCATGTGCAAATGCTGCCTGAACGGAGAAGTGTAAACTTTTCTTAATTAAAAAAAATATACAAGCTCGAGAATTTAAAGGAGTAAAAAAATTCCCCATTATATATCGTGAAAATAAAAGAGCATGGATGACACAGTTAATGAAAGATTGGTTTAAAAATCATTTCGTGCCCAAAGCTCAGCAGCATTTGAATTCGGTTCGTTTACCTGATGACAAAAAGATTATCCTGATTGTAGACAACTCTTCGACTCAGACTTCACTTAAAGTTTTAGTGAAAGATAATGTATCCATATTATTCTTTCCTCCAAACCTTTACGTCCATCATTCAGCCTATGGATATTTTAATAGTGCCCTCGCTGAAAGGCAAATATAAAGTATCATTTTTAAAATCCATGTTAAACTTCTTAAATAATGGCGAGACTGTTCAAGAATTCGTGGAATATTTTAGCATAAAATCTGCTGTGTGAAGCATCTCAAGATCATGGGAGGATGTACCTCCAGATACTTTAAAAAATGCTTGGCATAATCTATGGCCAGCTACCATATTTCATGGCGAGGATGATGAAGATAATAGCAGCTAATTTGAAGGTTTTCGGACATCGCAAACTAAAGGGAAAATTTTCCAGTTAATGGATTTTGTAAACAAATGTGAAGAAGCAGTAATGAATGAAAATGATATAACAGAAATTTTTCATTGCGGTGACATTGCCCCAATCATCAATCAGTTAACGGATGACGAAATCTGTAGTGTGGTTCTAAATCCGGAAAATACCGTTACCGATAGTGAAGAAAGTGACAAATAGGTTATTGAAAATGAAAAAATTTCGATTGATAAGTTAGTCAGAATTCTCGACACAGCAATTAGAGGACTTGAACAAAATGGAATTTAGTAAATGAACAAGAAATTTTTTCTGTCTATAGTATTGAAGAAAAAGTATTGGCACAAAAATCGAAGGAACTTAAACAACTTACATTGAAAGAAATGTTTATTAAAGTAAATAAATAAATATTAAGCCCCCCTTTCTTTTTTCATCTTTTAGATCATAAATGCTTCATTATTTCATAAATTATGATTTCATATTTTTAATTTTATCATGTTTTTAATCTGAATATAATTTATTTTGTAAGTGAAATTTTTTACTGCATTTTAAAAAATACAAATGTATTAAGCTTTTCTGAGCTCAAACTGTAATTTCTAGCTATTGTGTTTCATATAATAATTGGAGATTTATTTCTCTTTTATTATTCATCACCTCTTGTTGTACTGGAATAGTTATGTAATAATTGAAAGTTTATTATAAAATCATCCTATTGTATGTTAGACTGATGTATCTATTATAGTGATTTTTTATGATATGTAATATATAATATGTGTTGGATATAATTTATTATATCCAGTATAATATTTAAGATGGTCATTTAGCCCAAACCTGTGACAGTATCATAAAGGGATTGTAATAACCTCAGTGTTTTGAGCTGTCTGCAAAATTTTATAAACGACCATGTTAAATATTGTATGTTAACACATCTTAAGAAAAATTACATCTGCTGAATGGTCAAACCATTGACCATTGAAGAATTAAAAAAAAAAATTGCTCAAAAGTTTTTTTAAAAAATGATAATATTTTTAGAGTTTCCTTTATGCAAGAGTACATTGCAAAAATTACTTATGTACCACGTTATTTATTGCATTTTCTTGATGGAACACAAATAACGTCACAAAATATTTTTCTTTTTTCTGGTTCCTATGGTGGGTTCTAATGTATGTTTCTGTGCTTCTTCATATCCGTTGAATGTCCTCGTGGAAAACTGTTTTTTGCTGTGGTCCGCCCTGTTGTCAGATGTTGATAGAAGCCTGTAGGAGATGGTACATTCCCTTATCACCAAAAAGAAACTGGTATATCATAGCTCAACTGGTGGTGAATGAGTTTTTTGCTTCTAAAAGCAGGGGTGTAGTTATAGGGGGGTGCATCCAAGTGGAGCCATACAATTAAATAATAAGCAAACAAGAGGGGGCGCAAAATCTTCAGCTGGCCTCGGGCACTGAAAATCATAGGTACAACTCTGGCTAAAGGACAGCAGACCTCTTGCAAAACTGTACCCAGATGTTGGAAAGAAGGAGGATTATACACTCGGTTATGTTATGTATGTGCCATTGTATCATTATAGCACTCACCTGCATTGTTGTTTTGAGCATTGTAATTGGACTGAACAAGACTGAACTTGTGTAATATTCTCAGATAAAACTAGCTTCAATTTGTCATCGGCTTGTAGATGCCAGCTGATCTGGCGTGAGAGTGGTACTGCTTATCAACTAGAAAATATCTAGGAAAAGGACTGATATTCAAGATGCATTACCATTGTATCACCATGATACTAACACTTCTGTATAAGTATCATCATTCTGTATAAGTATGCAGCTGGAACTATGGTGGGCCAACAATAAATTGATGCAGTTTTGCTGCCTGATGTTTGCCTTTTCCTTTTGCTTTTGGTGACAAATTTGATATTTTAGTGTACTGTATACCCTACACTATCCAGTACGTTTTCAGTATTTATTTTTGCGTAGCCTAAAAACTCTTCCAAGACTGGTTGATTGTGTACTGATGGCCATTCTTTTTTGGAATCAGAACCATCACAATCCAGGTTGGAATCAAAACTGCTTGAAATTCATGGTCTGAAAAAGTCCTAGGGCGTCATATAATTTCATCATCACTAGAATCATCATCGGTAAGCTCTTTTCTTCTGGGAATACATTGACAAACTCTCTGCACATAATTCTTCATCACCACATTCTGTTCTACCATAGTCTGTTTTTAGGAATTTACCTGGGGGGACGGTGGAACACCACTTTGTCACCAAAAAATCCACCAATAATAATAATACACTGATTATTCATAGAAAACGAATTTTTATTATCTCTTGTGCTTTAATAAAAATCTGCACAAAATGAGTTTAGTTATTTCTTTCTCTTTAGCAACAATATGCATAAAACAAATTTAGTCTTTTCCCACTTAAGATTGGTTAATATGTCTGATTATTTTGCACTTGGGTTGTGTATATGATTTGATGATACCTAAGAAATCAGAAGTCAAATAACAATTAGGAAAGGCTGAAAGTCATCTTAAAGAAAATATTTATCATCCTTAAAGTTGTGAAACTTGAATTGTGAAAGTTTTAACTGATAGCATTTTGAAAGTTTTTCTATATTATTACACTACTTTTGCAAACAGGGTAAAGCCATTGCAAAGCAATTTAATCAAAGTCTTCATTCAAAGACCTGCATATCTTGGGAGGCAGATCAAATTGTTGCATATGCAAGTTTCTGTAGTAATGCTTGATCACTGACAATGAAATAAGTAATGAAAATTTTAATAAAGTAACTATTTTTCTATGTCTACGTAGTAGTAGTAGTATATCTTAGCAGTCTTTTTTAAACATATTTTTATTAATGAAATGGGAATGTACAGTTTCTCAGCTAGTATATATGTCATATTTTGCATCAAAGAGAAGGGCATGAAGATAAAGAAATTTTTATTCTTCCTAAAAGAGAATATAATAATCTAGCAAAAACAGCAAAGCAGTAGACCTTCCTCTCTTTTACAAAAGTAAAAATATTCTGTATTATAATTCTATTTCTTTTAAAAAAATGTACAGCATGTTACAAAAAAAGGTAAACTATAAAAATAATTAAAAATAACAGAAAAGAAACCATAAATGAAAATGTAAAATTATGATTTGTACTGTATTTGTCTATGTTTATGTATGCATTTCGTATTTTATGAGAACTGAACTGCAAGAAAGTATTTGATAGTTGTATTAGTTGTTTTTTTGGGGGGGTGGAGGGGGGAAGAAAGAAAATTATTCACCTCTATATACTACTACAGATTTGATAAGAGTAAAATAACATTTAAAATAAAGCATCATGAGAGATGCAAACTCTGGATGTAATCCTTTACTGATCCGTAAAATTATAGGGAAACAATTTTTTGTTTATTTTATTGTGTTTGTTTTTTGTTATTTAAGTAGAAGTTTTTTAAGGAGGCTTTTCTTTGCCTGTAGTTCCACTAGAACCTTAAATATATATATGTAAGAAAAATAAATAATAAGATTAAGTTAGCAGTGTAAATTAATTTCTCTTCTCTTCTAAAAATAGTAAGCTGCACTGCGTCATTTCGACACTATTCTATGTCATGTGATTCTTACGGAATTATAGTGATGTAAATGGAACTAAAACTTAACCAGCAAATAGTAATTTTACAGCAATATTAACTGTCCAATCAAAATGCTTTGAAAACCAAAACTAAGTCTGACTTGAGATTTAATCCTGAACATTACGCACTTTTTTCCTATGCTTTGGCCTTGTTGCACTGCTGTCTGTCTGCTGCTGCTTTCTTGTTACAAAGTTATCAAAAATGTAAGAATTTACTTTTGGAACTTGTTACAAAGTTCAGCCAAGGTTAGAAGGTTCAGCCAAGGATGGCCAACTGCTACGACGAGCGTCAATGACCGATATTTGACATTATGTGCACGCAGGAATAGAACTGCTACTCCGATTCTTCTTAGATCCTTCCTTGCTGCAGCCACCGGAAGGTTGGTGTCAACGCCAGCTGTGTTTAAAAGGCTTCACAAAGGTGGTCTGTATGCGAGGCGACCAGCCATTTGCGTGCCTTTCACGTCACGCTATAGGAGGGACCGTTTCCAGTAGGCACAACAACATGTCCTCTGGACACCTGATCATTGGAGGGCTGTTCTCTTTACAGATGAGTCCAGGTTTAGTCAAGAAAGCTATAGCAAGCATTTTTTTGATATGGAGAGAATCTGGAGCCCGTTATCATCCATCAAAGAGATGCATATGGAAGAGGCAGTGTCTCTGTTTAGGGTGGCATCTCTATGATGGCCGCACAGACCTCCATGTCTTTCCAAGGGGAACCGTGAATGCTCAGGTTTGCAGAGATGATATCCTTGATGTTGATGTGCGCCCACATGCCGGGGCTATTGGGGATGGTTTCCTGTTACAGGACGACAACGCAAGACCACACAGGACTCGCATCATAGATGATTATTTTCAACAGGAAACAATTATGCGCATCGAGTGGCCAGCCCAATCCCCGGACTTGAATCCAATCTAGCACGTTTGGGATGCTTTAGGGAGATGTCTAGCTGCTCTCAATCCCCCGCCTCAGACCCTTGTCGCGCTTGCAACTGCTTTGCAAGAGCAATGGCTCTCGCTCCCTATGGAACTGATAGACCGCATAATTAAAAGCATCACACATCACTGTGTGTGCTGTATTGCTTCTAGAGGCAATCATATTCCATATTGAAGTTACTTTTCTTATAGCAAACTGACACCTTCGATTTGTTCATTTTATACATGTGCTAATTTCTATACTACCATATTTGTCTGGTAATTTCCTTTTATGTTATTTGATACCTTACTATGTGTTGTATATTGTGGGTAAGTTTCATTAAATTCTACATGTAACTTTTTCAGTAATCGTGATTTTTGTGATTTTTCCATAATTTATGATAACTAGTGTATGTATAAGTAAAGGCATAAAGTAAGAAATTTAGAACTAATTTTTCACAAAGACCAAAAATTGAAATTCATAATTAATAAATTTCAAATAATCCTATAAATGCAATTAAAAATTTTAAAGATATTAAAACCAAAACTTTTCAAACAAGAAATACCCCAAATTAAAGAAATTTTAAGAAATACAAATACAATAGAAGAGGAATTCAATCAACTTCAATGCCACTTCCTCAGGAGGAGGAACATTGAAATATATCTTTTCTACAAAAATACTTGCTTTCCTTTATCCACAATTAGCCAATGAACCATTTCATGTATTTTAATTATAATACTTCATCCAAAAATTTTGGCCACTCCTCAAATCAAGGAAAATACATTAATCTAATTAGAATCTAATCTAGAGAATTCTAGTTAAAGAATGAAAACGTAAGGAAAATAATAAAATACTTCAGTGAAAGATTCAAATCAAAATTTTTCCTTTTAACAATTAGCATGTAATCTAAAGAATTTAAAATGTAAGTGAAATTATAAAATTTTAGTGAAAAGACTTAATTTAAACTCACAAGAAGCAATTAAACACTTTGAGTACTTTCATTAGGACACAATCGAAATTATGAAGATTGTTAAAGTAGTAACGTATAGGTTTGTCATTTTGGCTTCATTGGCGAAACTAAAATACCTTGGCAAGAAAGTAATCTCTCAAAAGGCTAAAAATTGGAACAATAGATGGAATTTTGAAACCAAAAGAAAAACTAATACTTCTAATAAAATTTTAATTTTGGCAAAATAAAAAATATTAATTTACTAATTAAAAGGAGTTTAAGTAAATTCTGATTCTTTTAAAACAAAAATGGAAATAAAGAAAATCATTCAGTATAAAACTTTAATTAAATTTAAAAATCAATTATTATTTATTCTAATGTTAAGATTATTCTTAGTTTGCCTTGTGTAAACTAGATTTCATGTATTACATGTAATAGAGTAAATGTAGTTAAATGTTTTTCATAGTGCCTGCTCTTGAGTAGTTGTAGCGTTGAGAGGAATATCATTATGTCTACATGTTAATCAGTTGGAAATCTGACATTCCTTCAATTTCGAGGTCAAGGGTTGAAAGGAAAAAATAATCAGTTTCAAGGTCAAAGGTAAAAGGGAATCCTGATTATCATATCTAAGGGAAAGTGTGATGACATAGTTTTTAGTAATCCTATTGTACAGGAAACATTAACTGGAACAACTAGAAATTGTGTAGAGACATTAGGCATTTTTTTGGAAGCAACAGAGATGTAAAATAAGCAATGCCCTCGCTGGGACTCAAAAACCACGGACCTCTCAAATATGAGCTGAGTCTGCTCACCCCTACACAAAGAAGGCAGGAGAAATACCTTATTATACTCCCTCTTTTAAAGGGCAACTGGGGATTAGGGGACCCGATCGCCAAATCGTGGTGATGGAGAATCGTCATCCATCATCTTTTAGTTCAGGCGCGACTGTAGAGACATAAGCTATTTAGTGTACTAAAATTAAAATGAAAATTCATCAAGACCACAGTGAAAAATACACTTGTAACATTGAAAGAAAAAAAAAAAAAAAGAATTGACAAAATAAGTGGGCAAAAGAAAAACATAATATTAACCCCTTCAAACAGAACTTGTCAAGGGTGAAACAGAACTTGTGTTTGAAACTTTAATTCAAAAGTAAAGCCGTTAATGGCTGTCAAATAATAATTATAGTGGACAATTTTAGCTCTTAAACTTTGTTTTATGTTTTTATTTTCTTGTGTTTTGTACTGATCTCTTTGTTAATATAAAAGGGCACTGTAAATAACTAACGAAAACATACTCAAGAATTACTTAATCGAGATTTATTGAATATAAAAATCTTACATGCAAAGAAAATGTCAGTACAAAGGAAACTAAGGTGGAAAGAGAAAACTTTTTAAGGAAGCAAAGAACTAAAAAAAAAAAAAAAGGGTGGGAAAGACAAAGAAAAGTTGTTAAAAAAAGTGTAATTCATTAGCAAAATCACTCTCAAAGTAATTTTTAATGTTCTTAAATGAGAGAAAAAGTAAATAAAGTAAGGATTTCCGTAAATTAAATTCCTGTATCTATTTTGCCATAATCTTCTGTGCATATTCAGTATGAAAGGTGCTTGAATGGAAATTTTGAATACATTAAAAGAAAATTTCTGTGTTCTTTAGCCCCCTTTTCTTGTCTCTTTTTAATGCCAGAATATGTCTTTACATGTCTTTTTTTCTGAAAATCTATCCCTCTTTATCCTTCAGTCATCTCAGTAGCTTTCTCGTTGCATGAACT
Organism: Stegodyphus dumicola; assembly: GCF_044657685.1. Lineage (NCBI taxonomy): Eukaryota > Metazoa > Arthropoda > Arachnida > Araneae > Eresidae > Stegodyphus > Stegodyphus dumicola. The sequence continues at coordinate 56,503,431 of NC_140771.1, read as the reverse complement.
GTAAAAAAACCAGCCCTGAAGTACATTTTGAAGTTTTGAAACAACATCTGAAAAATAGTAGGAGGATAAATTCTTAGCACATGCCACATAATTTTAAAATAAATTAACCACATAAATTCAAAATTTATTTTAAAAAATAGCAGAATATGCCCAAAAATATGTAATGTAAAGCAAAAAATTTCCTGAGATTCAAGATCTATGTTATTATTTATAGAAAATGCAAAATAATCTCAATTTTAAAATTCATATGCTTTTACAATCAAAGCATAAGAAAAAATTGCTATAAATTTAAGATGTTGAATTTTATGAAAATCAATATTTTGCTTGAATTCAAAAGTGAATGTGAAGTACAAGCATTCATGGTTAAGTGCCCAGTGTTTATGGGAATAACACTATATATACTTTTAAATATATTTCTGTTGTTTATATGCATGCTATGTTATTGAAATATGTGTATATAGTATGATGTAAGAAGTATTATATCGCATTTTAATGCATTGGCTTTTATGAAATTAACATTGATTTGATATAAGCTCTTAGTACAACTTCCCTACTCATTTGACTGAAAATTTACTATATTCATAAGTTGAGTAAAAATTGTATAATTTTTATCTTGCAGGATTTGATGGCGTCGCAAACATAACAGAACTTCTTAAGAAAATGGTTTGTCAGCCCTTGTGTCCTCGTTCGAAGAACAAACTTGAATATCTTCAGTGTGTTGCAATCTAGTCAAACATTTTCTGTTAAAATTATGTAATTGTAGTATTGCTGTACATACAAAAAAAAAAAAAAAAAAAAAAAAAAAAAAAAAAGAAGAAGAAGAAGAAGAAACAAACAAAAACAAAAAAAAAAAAAAAAAAAAAATCAAGTATTTATGTAATCCATGTTGTCTGAAATATGCAATTCGTGGCATGCAAACATGACACCATCACTGTGTCTTTTAATTTTATTGTAATGAAAATTTAGTTTTTACAATGTGAGTACTATCTTTAAATTGGTAGTACTAACCACTTGTAATTAATATGTTTATTTTCCAAATACTTGATTTATTATTGCTTTTGTGAAGTATCAGTCTGAATTTAAACTCAAATTGAAGCCACGTGTATTCAGTTCTTCAAGTGAGAAAGTATTGTGATAATTTTACAAAATTATGTAATTTATATATGTTGTTTAAAAATAAATTTGCTTAAAACAGAAATTATTTTAATTGTGAATTATAATCTATGGAAATAAAATACATCATCATCATCTAACAATATGAAATGAATGGTTTGAAAACTCTAAGTATTTCACTTTTGAAAGACCTGAGTATTGTTTACACAAGCAAAATTTATCACTCAATAAGTTTCCAGTCTAGCTAAGAAAAAAAAAATTTTTTTTTAGTCCAAAGGGGCTTTGTTCCTGAAGGACTATTGTTTCCGTTTTGGGATTTTGTGTTGAAAATTTTAAAAGTCTGTATCACTTTTCAGATCATTGCCACCAAATACTATCGCCCTGTATTATATTTGAAGAAATTAAATAATGAAAAATCTGTATAAATGTGTATGTGTTTCTCGCATTGTGATAAAACAACGGTACCTAGAGCCATCCAGTTCGAATAACGTAATCCTACTGCGAATATGGCCATCTGAAAGCCCAAATTTGGAATTTGTTTTATTATTGATTTCATATTTTGTAAAATTTAAGCAATTTTTGATTAACAAATTCAAGGATTTCAAAGTGAGCGATGACAACATTGTACAGGAAAAAAAAAAAAAAAAAAAAAAAAAAAAAAACATTTTTCTCTCCAGCGTGTGAGACTGCGTATCGGAAATTCTAAAGATATGCTCAGTTTAAAATTATTTTGCAATATTGTTGTTGAACTGAATTTTATGGTTTAAAAGTGAGAACTTGATATTTAATAAATAAAGGTAACACACAAAATGTTTAAAAAAAAAAAAAAAAAAAAAAACCTTTTGGATGTAATTTAAAATTTGAAACCTTTTCAGATTTTCTTTATATATATATATATATTTTTTAAAGAATTTCAACTTTTTTCATCAACATACTCTCCTTCAAGAGTCATACATTCATCCCAATGCTCTTCTAGCATTTTGATGCCTTTTTTGTAGACTATTTGTCTTTGCTCTCGAAACAGGCCTCAGTTTCGGCACATTTTGCTTAGCTTATCTGGTCTGATGATTCCCATAAAATGTCAAATGATGAACAAATTATTTGTGTTGTTATGTACTATCTTGTAGGTATTCCAAAAGTAGATCAGTCAGAGTACTGTATCAAGCAGTATGGGAATAGATATCATATAACCAAATACACAAGTATCAAATATTTGTAGGTAAATATTTTAAAGTTATAGACTTCTAATACTATTAGAATTTATATTTCTGTAAAACATACTTATGAATCTTCTGTGAAACATATTGCTAACATTCAAGGAGGGAAAGAAATGGAAAAAAGATTTTTATTTTCAGATTTAAAAGCACATATTTATATCAGATAACCTTAGAAATTGATAAGAATTATTCAAACTCTGCATCGGTCTTTTTGATTTATTTTAAACTTTAAATTCATGGCCTGTCAAAATTTTGAATTTTGGGACAACTATATGTTTTCAGAAATCTGGGATTACAAGTTGATTCATTCAAAGAGCATTCTAAGTTTTTCGATTACATGTTTGCAATGATTCTGTATGAAAAATCTACAAATTAAATGTTTGAAAGCTTTAGAAAATAGAAACTAATGCTCTCATTAGCTTTTCCATTTCCATTAATTCTAAAATGGAAGGGAGCCTACTGGGCAATTGCTTTGAGCTGAAAGCAGCTCTGATATACACAAGTAAAATCTATTTAGCCCAGTTTTGTTAATAGTAATATTAGGTTTTTGCAGTGTTAAATTAGGTACAAAATGTCCATTATGATATCTTCAGAGGTGAACTGTAGGAGGTTTACATGAGTGTTTGTTAAATTTGTTTTGAAATTGCAAACCCGTGTTCTTTTTCTTTGCTTATTATTTATTCCAAGAAAAACACATGTCTTACATTTGTAAACATACTTTAACAAACATTAAATTTTATGTTAAAAATATGAATAAAAATAAATTATTTGTAGGTTTTCAGTGAGATGGTTTTAACATGAAAACTGCATTATGAAATTCCTAATACACTCAAAAGTCGTTAATTCGGACACCCATAATCCGGACTTAAAAGCTGAAATCTTTCTGCGCATGCGCCGCGTTGGCACATGCGCACAGGTGTTTTACGCGTGCGCGTAAGATTTTGACTACTGCGCATATGCGTGTGCGCAAGTGCAGAATACGTTTTCGCCTGCGCGTTTAATGTATAACGGACGATGTAAGCTAAAATTATCTAATTATCTATTTCAGTTAATGTTAATGATTGCGTTGTTCCTTAATCTTCGAATTGGATCCCGCTTATTATTTTTTGCAGACTATAAGAGCGATTTTATAAAAGTAAACTTGAAATTTCGATTGTGTCAAATAAAATTTCCGATGCTGGAACTTCCAAAGGATCTACAAAACGAAAGTATGTTTCGATGTCCAACAAACAAAAAGTGGAATTGCTGCAAAAAAGGGATAAAGACATGAAGAATGTGACAGAGAGGTTAGTGAAAACGAAAAAATTTCGATTGACAAGTTAGTCGGTATTCTCGGCACAGCAATTAACGGGACTTGAACAGCGGAACTTTGTAACTGAACAAGAAATTATGTCTGCTTATAGAATTAAAAAGAAAGTATTATCACATAAAATGAAGCAACTTAAACAACTTACATCGAAAGAAATTTTTAATAAAGTAAATAAATATTAAGCTTTTTTTTTTTCTTTTTTTGTAAATTTTGATACCCTTTAGATCATAATTGTTCTTTATTTCATAAATTACGGTTTCATATTTTTAATTTTAGAATTTCTGCATGCCATCTTGCGAGATTTAAACTGACGATCTATAATCCGGAAAAATCGATAATCCGGAATCGCCGAAGTCCTGACGAGTCCGGATTAACGACTTTTGACTGTAGTGTAAAGGAAACTACAGTCATTATGGAGACTATTGCTATTAATAAAGTGAAGCTAAACAGGCTTTTAGCTCGATAAACCGTACTTCCACAATATGATCTTCTTTTGACTCACTTAAATTTAAGATTTTGTATCACTTAAATTTAAGACAATCTTAAATGGAGCAAACCTTTAGAAGAATGTGAAAACTTCTCGAAAAATCTGCTTGATTCTTAAAACCATCTAAAAGGTCAATTTAGATGAAACAAGAAAATAGTGTATAGTAACTTCTGCATATAATGAAATTTTTTTGATATTTTATGTAATTTCTCTCTTTTTATTTCAATTTTTTTCATGCACAATTATTTATATTTTCTGTTTCTGTAAAAATTAAAACATTTAATTATAATTTATTTTGTTTTTATAAAATAAAGTGTGAGCTCTTTATTAATAATTTCATAGCTCACCACTGGATATTTTAATCAAAATTGTATATACAGTCAAAAGTCGTTAATCCGGACTCGTCGGAACTTCGGCGATTCCGGATTATCGATTTTTCCGGATTATAGATCATCAGTTTAAATCTGGTAAAATGGCATGAAGAAATTATAAAATTAAAAATATGAAACCATAATTTACGAAATAAAGAACAATTATGATCTAAAGTGTATCAAAATTTACAAAAAAAAAAAGCTTAATATTTATTTGTTTACTTTATTAAACATTTCTTTCAATGTAAGTTGTTTAAGTTGCTTCGTTTTTTATGTGATAATACATTCTCTTTAATTCTATAAACAGACATAATTTCTTGTTCAGTTACAAAGTTCCGCTGTTCAAGTCCTGTGTCGAGAATACCGACTAATTTGTCAAACGAAATTTTTTCGTTTTCAATAACCTCTGTCACTTTCTTCGCTATCGGAAGCGAATTATAATGAGGAAGCATTTGATTTAAATCATATCAAAGACGGAGTACATCGAAATGAAATACTACATTTAGTAAGCAATTACATGCCAAATAAAATAAAAACATCTGCCCTGAAGATAAGGATAGTGCTGACAGAACAACTTCCAATTCATTGCGCGCGCCGCGGCGTTAAAGATAAACAAAATTTAGATAAACAAATGTTAAACTTTAAATAAACAAAGGATATGCCTTTATCCATTTTGCAGCAATTCCACTTTTTGTTTAATGGACTCCGAAACATACTTTCACTTTGTAGATCCGTTCCATATTACTAAATATAAATCGGAAATTCTATTTGACATAATCGAAAGTTCATGCTTACTTTTATAAAATTGCTCTAACAGTGTGCAAAAAATAATAAGCCGGATCCAATTCGAAGATTAAGGATCAACGCAATTTGCAACATTAACTGAAATAGATAATTAGATAATTTTAGCTTAGCTTATACCGTCCGTTATACATTAAACGCGCATTCGTAAACGTATTTTGCGCACGCGCACACGCAAATTCGCAGCCGTAAAGGTCTTCTGCGCATGCGTCAATGCGACGCGACGCATGCGCAGAAAGTTTGTTGCTTTGAGGTCCGGATTATGGGTTTCCGAATTAACGACTGTTGACTGTACATTGATAAATTGCAATTTAATATATATTGGAAAAAACGTCAGGTTATATTGCATAATATAAGTACCTTTTATGAATTCTTAAAATCTATCAATCTTAAGCTTTTTAATACTATATTTTAAAATATTTTTCCCATTGTGTCATATGTAGAACCACAAAATATTATCTGAATTTAAACTATTTCAGTTTTTTGTTTTATATGTACAATGAGTTGTTTGTATTCTTTTAACATTTCATCAATAATTTATTAAAACATTAAATATTGCATTGGTCCCTAGGAACCAAACTTAAACCAAGAAAAATAGACTTACCATTCAACATGTTAGATATTGTGAAAATTTTAACATTAGTGTAAACCATTCTAAAACAATAAATTAATGTTTAATTATGTAACTTAAATATGCACACTTATCCTCAGATACCCACCCATTAGTCATGAAGCCATTTTAAGTGTGCATTTTTGACTCTTATACAACAATGGTATAATAAATTGAATGATGTTAATTTATTAAATCAGCTTGGAGAATAGCAGTTATAAAGAGAGTCTTTTTTTATACAGTTATTCTCCCAATACGAATAATTATTCCAAATGGGGGGAAGCAGTTGCCAAATCAGTTTTTGTTTGAAGGAATAACAATAATACATTATGCAATAGAAACTTCATAAAAACATTCTGCAGTAGAATAAAGCGAGAAAAACCTCTATAAAAGGGACAAAAAGCTTTCAGACTGAGAAAATTATTATTGTGTTTCATATCATATTCATCAGCAGCTGAGTGGATAAAACTACAAAGCAATGGTAGTTTGAATCCTGGTTGACAGGCTAAGTTGCATGGGATTTTTCTTGTGTGTCACATGAACAGGAATCATTTTCTTTTAAATATACTTTATGAAAGTCTTCATTCTCTTAAGAAGATACTGTTTCCATGCTTTACAATAATCAGTTAAGCAAATAAGAAAGCATTCTCATTTACTCTATCGGTATAAAACTTAAGCAAAAAAATTAGTCTTTTATCAGCTGAAATATTTTCATATGTTCTGATTTAAGGTATCCGATTATGTTCGGAGCACTTTTTTTTTCTTTCAAAAAAGCAGTATATGTATGTAAGATCTAAGGGGCTCCAACTTGTCAGCAAACTGTAGTAGCGACTGCTACTAAGTGTGAATTTACACAGAAACGTAAGAAGTGTTTAAAGCCCTTTTTATTCAACTTTCAAAAAAAAAAAAAAACACATGAGTACGCTTGACGCTCACAAACTACGCTGACCGGGCGGTTTAACTGAAACAGAACGTAGAACTGAAAAATAATGATTGAATGAATAAATAGCGAGATCACAATCCACGAGGCTCTGAGATCTTAAACTAACCTAACCGCGTTCTAAAATTACCACTGAGATTCAGCGAGCTTACTGATTAAGCAGTTGAAAGATCTAGCAAAATCTGCCGAGCTAGGCACACAGGCCGACACGCGCTGTTCTAAAATTTCTACCGAGCAATATTCACGTTCGTACAACACAGCCATGCACAGACAACATTATCTCAGCCATGCCATCGGAGGTCTGTCTCTGTATCATGCGAATTGCAAAAAGGAAGAGCCCTGGAGTAGACGGGGTCACAAATGAGATGATCAAGCACTTCCCTGTCAAGATAATACTCTACTTCACCAAGTTAGTAAATATCATACTACGATGGCAATACTTCCCAACCTGTTGGAAAACTGCGAAGATTGTCCCTCTGCTAAAGCCCAACAAGCCTGCGACTGCTCCTGAGAGTTACCGACCAATCAGTTTGCTAAGCTCAACTAGCAAATTCGTGGAAACAGTTATTCTCCATAGACTAAAATCTTCCTGGATGAGCAGAAGATCCTCATACCCTATCAGTTTGGGTTCAGGCGTAAGCACTCGACAACGCATCAACTCTTCAGAGTTGTTGAGTTAATAAGCAGTGGGATGCAACAACATTGTGTCACTGGTGGACTTTTCTTAGATGTCGCCAAGGCCTTCGATAGAGTATGGCTGGATGCCCTCATATACAAATTACACAACCTGGGACTCCCAGGCTACATCACAAACATAATTAAATCCTACCTAACTGGTAGACACTTTGTCGTTCATGTTTCTGGTTCATTATCCACAAACTGGCCTATACGGGCTGGTGTTCCACAGGGATCCCTTCTGGGCCCTACCCTATTCAATATGTATGTGAACGACATCCCCACTACACACAACACAACACTAGCCATGTATGCAGACGACACAGCGATCCTTACGCAAAGTGCATTTGTTAGTTCAGCAATACAACAGCTACAACACCACATCCACTCGCTAGAGACTTGGCTGACCAAATGGAAAGTCAAAGTGAATGTCGACAAGACACATGCCATACTGTTTACTACTAAGAAAAATTTCCCGACTCACCTGCAAATGTATGGTGTGGACATTCCCTGTGTCAAGCAGGTCCCTTATCTTGGGGTGATCCTCAGTAAATCTCTTACATGGAACCCACACGTTACACATATTCTCAGGAAGTTTCGAGCTAGTAAAGCTTCACTCTTCCCCTTAATTGCTCGAAACAGTGTTCTATCTATTGATAATAAGTTGCTCATTTACAAAACCATGTTGCGTCCAATTCTTAGTTATGCATGCCACGTCTGGGCATACTCGTGCAAAAGTTTGAGAAGGCAGTTACAAGCTGCCCAAAACGGGGTATTGCGTATGATATGTAATGCCCCCTGGTACATTCGGAATAGCCAAATTCGTAAAGAGTTAAGAATAGAGGATCTTTGTGATTTTTATTGCCGCCTATCTAGGGCATTTTATGATAAACAGGTACTTCTGGACAATCCTGTGGTTGTTAACTATTGGTATGATACTAGGGACCCCAATTTCAGTAAACGCCCAAGGGCGATCCTAAAAGTTAGTAATATGTAATTTTGTATATGTGTTATGCAAATTGTTGCTCAGATTCTTTATTGTATATTGTTCTTTTTTCCTTCTGATTGAATTTTGTTTTTCCTAGTGGCACTAAGGCGTCGCACTTCGTATTTTGTTTCTCTTGTGTGTATTCTTCTGTGAATTAGTTGTTAAAAAAATAGTTAATTATGTGTGGATTAGTAATTAGGTACTTAAGGGGAAAATATATATTTAACTATTAGCAATTATGAATTTAAACTCTTACTCATTTAATTATTTAGCACATTTAGTTATATTTCTCCTAATTCGAAACTTTTATCATGTTATTCGATGAGGGGTAAGGCTATGGCGCCCAGGCACCCTGGTGGTTAAGCACAGCAGTTCAATGTAATAATATTCACGTTCGCGATTCAAGTAGCACACCTACAATCTTCTCGTTTCCCTTCTATTCAAACTCAACTTACTTCCGCTAAATTTGAATATACTGCGCGCTACTACAATTTACATCCTCTAACATTGGCAATTCTAAGGGAAAGTAAAGGCTAGAAAGGAAAGATAACTTTAAATAAATGTTAGTTAAAATGAATATAAACCCTACATTTGCCGCTGTCAGAATTTGGCAAACTTGGAAGCAGGTCCTAGAAACGAGCTGCTGAAAAGTTTCCATATTTTAACCTAAGATTCAAGAGCCCCGTTTACATAAAACAGACTTTTGCCTTACAAAATTTTACAATAATTTTTGTAGACGATTACAATACAATATCTTCTTACAGGATCCACTCTGCTGTCGTTCTTCGTCATTCAATCTTTTTCTCTTCCTTGCAGCATCTGGAAGGAATAAGTATCAGTATATTCCAAATACATTATGATTTACACTTTCTGAATACTCGGTAGTATTATAGTTTTCGATCATTTTCTTTTCCTTATTTAACTGCTTAAATTCACATTCATTCAAATATTCAACATGAATTTAACTTTACTCTGGTTCTCCACCACGTGTGGTGTCAAACGGGAATCTTCATGTTTTTGTATTTCAACACTTCCCCTAACCACAATGATTTGTTAGACTTCAATCGACCAATTATGACAAACCCTATTCCAACATACTGAAACTCGATGAGCTATGTTTAACATTCTTAAATTCAAGTGTGGGTGGAGAACCCTAAAAACCACATTCATTCTAATTTCCCCCTCATTCAACTTTTCACATGCAGGCTTTTGCTCTAAAGCATGATTTTATCTACTGTTTAACATTTACGTTTTAACTCGTTTCTTTTGAGCATTTACTTTTAGCATCTAAAATTTTATGCTTCTAGACTAAATTCCACTTTTACATAACTTTGAAGTATTTACCTATATTTACAAAATTCTAATACATATTATTTTTACAATTCACAATAAGATGAATAACAGAAAATAAAATTTTACTTCACGCTTTCTTCGCCAAGCTGGCGGCACTGAAACTAAATTTTCCAGTAATACAACATTACGAAGCTATTTTACATTCGGCGAAATTTTGGCTTTAACATAACAGAACCAGTCTTCCGACCAACATGAACTGCTTGTTCTTAGATATTACACTTAAAGAAAATAATGCTTTTATGCTTTTGCTTTAGGCTAAATACAGTAAAACAAAACTAAGTCTCAACCGAGACAAATTGAATTCCGTCAACACCTAGAACTTCGTATTTACACATAACAGTTCAAAAGAAAAGAAAAATTTATAGAAGATTTTAACTTATCTTTGACTTTTCGATGCTTTGAACTCCGACATCCTCTTCTGGGAGAATTGATCCCAAGTTACAGAATTCATGGAAGTCAACCTCCTTCTTTGATTTCTTCCAATCTCCTCCATGGTCACTTTCCTCTTTCGCCCTCTATGCGCCGGCCTTTTGGGGTGGTAGTCTAAGGGTTCCTGTCTTATCCGCTTGGTCTTGGCGGCTTCCGGTCTGGATTCTTGCTTGAAATTTTTCTGCTGGTCCCAATCTTTTCGTTCCTCTTGATGTCTCTTTCTTCTCATAAACGGCGGCCTTGTTTGTTTTTGACTATCTGGCCCTGGAAGTGGTTTCCTTGACGCAGATTTTCTGCTGTGAGACTTTGTACCTGGTCTTTTCCTGTTGCTGTCTACCAAAGATTGTTTACGAGGAGGCGTTGATTTCCTGCACTTTTTGACTGCTGGAGTCTGACCATTCTCTTTCCTTCTTTTTGGGACCCTAGAATGACTTGTAGAAGGGCTAGGTTCCTCTTCTGTTCTCTGCTTCTTGGGTGGTGGAGCGGGGGCCGTTAATTCTGGAATTTCCACTTTTTTTGCACTTGAGTCCTGCAAGAAACTTTTGAGGATTTCGAAATCATTTTGATTATAATATTTTTTCACCTGGTCGGGACTTGCTTTACAGGTTTCCCCTCTCTCGTTCTTAAGGTACAATACGACTCCTTTGATTTCCTGAATTACATAGGGGCCTCCAAATATTGGAGCTAACTTTGCAGTAAAATTGTCTGGGGCACTTGATAAAGAAAATTTCCGCTTCAACACGTTATCCCCAACTTTAAAATCTGCTTCACGGAGTTTTCTATCATAATATAACTTTTGTCTATTTCTTGCCATATCCGAGGTTTTAACCGCCTCGTCAATAAGTTTTGCACGTCTTTATGTTTAAATTCTTGTTCTCTTTGTTGCACAAAGAATAATTTATCTAATGGCGTAATTAACTTTCGTCCTAAAAATAATTCTGCAGGGGTTTTTCCCGTAGTATCGGGATTTTCCGTTCTTAAAGCATAAGCTAACTCATTTATGTAGCCATCCCAGCGCTTGTGATGTGTGCTAACATAACTTCCAATTATTTTTACAATATTTTTATTAACTCTATCTGCTATGTTTGCCTGTGGTCTATACGGAACCATTTTGATATGGCGTATGCCAAGTCCAGAGCAAATGTTTTCAAAAATTTGGCTAACGAATTGTTTACCGTTATCGCTAATGACTTTTATCGGTGATACGTATTTTAAAATGTACCTGTGTAAGAATGCATCTGCAACTGTTTTGGCTGACGCACGTTTAAGTGCAACAATTTCTGTCCACTTTGAAAAATGATCTACAATTACTAAAATAAAACGACTTTTATTTAACTCGCTCTGGGGGAAGAGACCAAGGAGATCTATGCCTAAAATTTCATTCGGAAATGTAGCGCGAATGCTATTTAAGTACCCGGCCGGGCTGTAATTAATATCATTTATTAAATGACATTGATTGCAGGACCTGACATACGCAGTGACTATTTTGTATAATTGCGGGAAGTATACCGCCTCGCGTTACTGCGTTGACTGCAGTTACCTTGCGGTTGAAAGAGCTTGAAATCTTAAGGTATTTGTGCTGCAAGGAATCGCTATCTTCCGTGCGAGAAGATTCTTTGACTACGATGTAAAGTGTTGGGTGACTACGATGTAAAGTGTTGGGTAGTGGGTGGCGTACCCGGCCGGAGTCAAGTGTATTCCGGTAAAAAGGACTTAGCTGGAACGGGCTTTTCTTTTGCTGGTTGCTTCTGAAATGAGCTGGAGAGAGAGATTTTGAGCGAGTATAGAGAAATTATTGCGTGAATAGAGATTCAAGCGAAGTATAGAGGATTCTATTAAGAAGAACCTTGCGGAGGACAGTCTGTGATTTCGTCCTTTTCCCCACTGAGGCATGTCTTGATACTGCCCTTTTAAGGGTACCTTCATGGATTTGTAGGCATTGACTGCTGTATCCATTACATTTTATTGTAATTTTGAAAAATTATTTTGATATAGCGTATATAGTTTTTTGTATTTTTGGCATTATTATTGGTTGTTTAGTGCATGTATGATATTGCTCAATGATGGCACTGCAGTTGTATTGAGCGTTGATTGGTCTGGGCCATTTTGTATTTATAAATTGTAACCACTATTACAATGTTACATGGCTCAATAGTATTATTTAATTAGTAATTGTCATCTCTATTTGTGCAGCATCTTGTGACTACATTTTATCTTGGCCACTATGTAACTTGGCTCTCTTTGTGTAAAATATAATATACTGATTTATAAGGGGTTATATCCTCTTTTCTCTTCGTATAAAGCGTTGATTGGCAGTTGCCTTCAAGTACTTGTCAATTTGAACAACTATTTAACGGTTTAAAAGCGTTTATCGCTTTCCTGTATTTTATGGCAAATTTTGAATGTGCAATTATATATTAAGGCAATTTTTATAGTGAAATTTAATATGATTCCTATGTAATTTTGTGGCAAAAGATCTTTGTGCAACTTAACCCTTAGCCTGTCGAGTGATTTTCTGCGAATCCCTTTAAAACTGTCGCTAGTTTTGGACCGAACTTCCCGTAAAATGTCGCGAAAATAACCCTAAACCTCTGAAAATTGTCAAGCAGTTCTTTTGTTATTTCCCATCCCTCCCAGAATTTTACTTCAATGATAAGTGAGATTGATTACACTAGATATTGTTCAGTAGCTGTGAGCTCTGAAGAGAATTGCAAAAGGCTAGACTCTCCGTGATGATCGTCTTAATGCCGCAGGCTACAGCTGCGAAACTTGAAAGTTTCCTTCCCTTAAACAATCTTATCTCTACATATCTTCTCTACATATAATAAAAGAAAGAGTCTGTCTGTGTGTGTGCGCCTTTCGTTCGCGCTGCGCAAATGCTATTTAAGTATGCTTTAAGTATGCTTTAAGTATGCTATAGACCCATGGCTACGAAATTAGGTACATAGGTACATCTACACAAGAGCCAGTGCACTTCGAAGCGATTTTTTTCGAAATTCGAATTCGAATTTTTTTAATTTCATGTTTTGTGACGAAATCGTGTCATTTTGAGACATAATGGGCTATAGGAAAGCGATATTTGGTTCTATACACTCCATTTTCACATCGTCATAAAACGTAGGCACTTAGCTATTTTACGAACTTAAAATAAATTTCGTGTTTCAATAAATCGATTAAATACGAATTTATTTAACAAAGGGAGCTTAACACTTTTTCAATGGGATTTTTTCTAAAAAGTTTATTTTTAAAAATGTACAGTTTATTTTTCTTTGATTTTTGGACACGTTAAACTTTCATCCTTGCGAATGCTTATACAAAAGAATTTTGGAAAAATGATATTTTTTATTTTTAAAAAATTTTTTAAATGAAGCTTCCGAGTACATTTCTCACATCTCACAACTTTAAAAATGTGATTTTGGCAACAATTTTCCTGTCTTATTGTTGTTGATAGATTTTTGATGAAATCGCATCATTTTGAATAGTTTCATTCTTTTAGAAATATGGGTTTGGCAACAATTTTTCATCGTATTTCTTATGTCACTGTTTTTAAGAGATTGGCATATTTCATTGTCATTTTTATATAAATATAATATATTTTTCTTGATTTTTTTTTTTTTTTTTTTTTTTTTTTTTTTTTTTGATAAAGTTGTTCTGTGGAGTAAAATTCTGCGCGGAATTTTATGTTTTTTGAGTTGCTTTCATGTTATTTTTTTGCTTATTTCACTGTTTATAAGATATTGAAAAGTTTTGCATGATTTTTGTTCTTCTACGGAAAGTTGGTTAATTTTTTAATTAGGATAATTAATATTTGTATTAAGAGATATAGCTTATTTCATTGTAATTTTTTCCCTTGAAAACATAAGATAAAATATCATTAATTATACTCTGCTTTTCAGAATTTTTTGTTTTTTGCATTCCTTTATTTTATTTATTGCTCATTTCACTGTTTTTAAGATATTGAAAAGTTTTGACTGATCTTTTTAGGAAACAAAGCTCTTAACCTCCTTTATACCATTTGAGTTCTTAAGATTTTGCAAAGGGAATTTGATTAATTTATTTATTAGGATAATTAATATTTGTATTAAGGGACATTGCTTATTTCATTGTAATTTTGTTATACGTAATAACTTTTTTTATGAAGTTGTTCTGCAGAGTAAAATCCTACGCAGTTTTTAAATTTAACGTTTGGAGTTCCCTTCAGCCGTTTTTCCGGTACATTTAAAAGCCAGACGAAGGCTCGCAGCGAAGCTGCTAGTTTTCAAATAAATTGGTTTTAAAATTTACCCGGTTAAATTTTAAATTATTACGCATTTTTAACCTAAGTAACCTAAATCTGTATGTCACTGATTATCACCGGAATTTCAATGCAGACTGATTAAACTGCTATCACTAAAATTATATTCTGACAAATATCTGGTGCAAATTTCATTCCTTGATATTGCTGAAACATTTCGTATTATTTCCGATTTTCTGTATTTTTGTCATTAATTAAAAATCTTTAAAACCTTCAGCATTTTCCTATATTCTTCAACTGCAGGCAACTAATAATTATTTTAAATAATTTCTTTTTCCCTTAATTATTACGTAGTTTTAAGAGAGTAATAAACGAAATATTTGGGTGTTTTTAAGGGTGATAATATTAATATTAAATTTGCATTTTACTTTTTCATATACATTCAAGATATTCAGAAAGGGAATTATAACATGAAACCGTTTTCAGTGTATCATAAATTTATTGATTCAAATTAAAAATTCTTGCTTTCCTGTCCAACAAACACTAGTAAATTTTATCTGAAATAGGAAAGATGAGACATATTAATAACAAACAAAGCAATTAATTTGGAAGTCAAAGAACAAAAAACAGCGTTATATTTTCAAATTTTTACAGGACTAGTTTCGATGGTTTTACCGAACCATCATCTTCAGCTGCAAAAGCGCAAATGAACGAGATAAGATATAATGAAAATTAGATTGTGAAAATTTGAAAATATAACGCTGATTTTTGTTGTTTGACTTCCAATTTAATGTTTGTTCGGCTTGTTATTGTATCTTAATTAAACAAAGCAATGTTGTTACTTATTAGCTTACAATATAATTTATTCAATATGGTATTTTTGTAAAGAAAGAGTGTTGCTGTACATTTGGTAAAGTATAAATAAGCATTTCATTTAATAATTATAAAAGTTATTAATTATTTAATAATTAATCATAAGAATATGAATAATTAAATATTTTTTCGGAGATATATTTTCCGGCGAAATTTTTTTTCTAGGGATCCCAGCATATATTTTTGAAGCATTATGCTCTAAATAAATGTCTTGTTTAAACATAGCATTTATTGTTGACAAATCTCCAACCAAAGGAAATACCTTACTAGGGAGGATATTCAAACAAAAATTTTTATTAGAATAATTTTCGTTATTTTAATACTACTAATAATATACAAACATTAGTTTAAGTTCACTATAGTTGAGTGAATAAGATTGCTGGATGTTGGTATTTTGTTGTTGGCAACCGAACAGTTTAGCTGCTTGTGGTCTTTATGATTTTCCCGATGCGTAACGTGAATTCAAGCCAATTTTATTTAGAAAATTGCCCACGAAGGTGTTCTCTTAAAGCAGATAACCCATGACTTCTTAAAAACTGTAAAATATAATCTGTGGATATTTTCCGTTACACGATAACACGAAGAAAATGATTTCCTATACGAAACATATGATCAGCACTGTTATTGCCCGCCGTTTAATTAAATGCATCCATCTTATTCCTTACAATTAATTTTCCTTTTTCAAAGAAAGTTTGATTTCAGTAAAATGTACTATTTACAATGTGTCATTTTATTTCGCTCATTTTTTATGCAAATATTCAAATTCAGATAAGTATTGCGTAAGTTCAGAAAGCCAACTAGTCTCCAAGCGGTAAGATAGCTGAGCACCGGTAAATTCTAGCGGCTGCATGGGGGGTTTAGGGGTTTTTCATAAGTACAATTGATTGTGAATTAACAGTTTGTTTCCCACAAAAAAATCTACCCCGAAGACTTCCTTTCCCTTAGACAAATAGGTCCTGTGTGCTTTATCATAATCCAAAATCTTAAGCGTAAAAATCTTTTATCATAGCCGACGCTGACAATAATATTTTCTATCTGATGTGTCAAGTTAGCATAATTGTATATTTCTAACGAAAATTCTTTGGCTCATGCTTCCCTATAATGAAAAAAAGATTCAAATCGGTTTTTAGCTTAAACAGTATTTTCATTATTAATTATATCACGAATTTTATCAATAGTATTCTTAGTATTAATTGCAGGCATGTATTCAAGAATATAATATACACAAAGCTGTGTATAATGATTACGGCTAATTTTTATATAAAATTTTATAGTATAAAAATTTAGGTTCATAGGTCAGCCATATTTGAAAGAGTACTTGTGTATTATAAGAAAAGAGAGAGAGAAATTTAAGAATCAAAAAATTTACCACGAAGTAATATAAAAATGCAATAGAATACAAAAGAGTACAATACTATTTCATGTCTTGTGGATATACTTGAAGACAGAAACATGTTTCAGCTGCATTCGTTCATCGGAGAAAAACTTTTCATATGAAGCTATTTTTTTCAAATCTTTCACTATACAAGTAATACAAAAGCAGTATAGGAATTTCTTTTCTTAATACCCAACCGAAGAGCTGAGGGGACGTACAATGATTAACATACAATATGTGCCTTGAATTATTTTGCTTTACATGCAGTTTCCTTATTATATATGTAAAACAAAATAAACTTTCACCCATTCCAAGATTTCAAGAACTCACAGAGAGAGAGAAATATCTATATTGCTGTTTGACTGATTGCTTCGGAAACAATAAGACTTCCAACTCAAGCTTTCAAGCTTCAAGCTATTCAAATATGAACGCTTCTCAGCAAAGCCATTTGCACCGCATCTGCTTTGTTAAAGAAAACCTTTTGGGGGTAAAATCATCCACTTCATCGGGTTTTTCAAACAAAGCAGTCAGTGGTCCTGTTACTACCTGCTGACCTAGAGAAATTTCTCAGAAACGTTTGTTCGAAAAAAACGAACATTACGCACTTTTTTCCTATGCTTTGGCCTTGTTGCACTGCTGTCTGTCTACTGCTGCTTTCTTGTTACAAAGTTATCAAAAATGTAAGAATTTACTTTTGGAACTTGTTACAAAGTTCAGCCAAGGATGGCCAACTGCTACGACGAGCGTCAATGACCGATATTTGACATTATGTGCACGCAGGAATAGAACCGCTACTCCGATTCTTCTTAGATCCTTCCTTGCTGCAGCCACCGGAAGGTTGGTGTCAACGCCAGCTGTGTTTAAAAGGCTTCACAAAGGTGGTCTGTATGCGAGGCGACCAGCCATTTGCGTGCCTTTCACGTCACGCTATAGGAGGGACCGTTTCCAGTAGGCACAACAACATGTCCACTGGACACCTGATCATTGGAGGGCTGTTCTCTTTACAGATGAGTCCAGGTTTAGTCAAGAAAGCGATAGCAAGCGTTTTTTGATATGGAGAGAATCTGGAGCCCGTTATCATCCATCAAAGAGATGCATATGGAAGAGGCAGTGTCTCTGTTTAGGGTGGCATCTCTATGATGGCCGCACAGACCTCCATGTCTTTCCAAGGGGAACCGTGAATGCTCAGGTTTGCAGAGATGATATCCTTGATGTTGATGTGCGCCCACATGCCGGGGCTATTGGGGATGCTTTCCTGTTACAGGACGACAACGCAAGACCACACAGGACTCGCATCATAGATGATTATTTTCAACAGGAAACAATTATGCGCATCGAGTGGCCAGCCCAATCCCCGGACTTGAATCCAATCTAGCACGTTTGGGATGCTTTAGGGAGATGTCTAGCTGCTCTCAATCCGCCGCCTCAGACCCTTGTCGCGCTTGCAACTGCTTTGCAAGAGCAATGGCTCTCGCTCCCTATGGAACTGATAGACCGCATAATTAAAAGCATCACACATCACTGTGTGTGCTGTATTGCTTCTAGAGGCAATCATATTCCATATTGAAGTTACTTTTCTTATAGCAAATTGACACCTTCGATTTGTTCATTTTATACATGTGCTAATTTCTATACTACCATATTTGTCTGGTAATTTCTTTTTATGTTATTTGATACCTTACTATGTGTTGTATATTGTGGGTAAGTTTCATTAAATTCTACATGTAACTTTTTCAGTAATCGTGATTTTTGTGATTTTTCCATAATTTATGATAACTAGTGTATGTATAAGTAAAGGCATAAAGTAAGAAATTTAGAACTAATTTTTCACAAAGACCAAAAATTGAAATTCATAATTAATAAATTTCAAATGATCCTATAAATGCAATTAAAAATTTTAAAGATATTAAAACCAAAACTTTTCAAACAAGAAATACCCCAAATTAAAGAAATTTTAAGAAATACAAATACAATAGAAGAGAAATTCAATCAACTTCAATGCCACTTCCTCAGGAGGAGGAACATTGAAATATATCTTTTCTACAAAAATACTTGCTTTCCTTTATCCACAATTAGCCAATGAACCATTTCATGTATTTTAATTATAATACTTCATCCAAAAATTTTGGCCACTCCTCAAATCAAGGAAAATACATTAATCTAATTAGAATCTAATCTAGAGAATTCTAGTTAAAGAATGAAAACGTAAGGAAAATAATAAAATACTTCAGTGAAAGATTCAAATCAAAATTTTTCCTTTTAACAATTAGCATGTAATCTAAAGAATTTAAAATGTAAGTGAAATTATAAAATTTTAGTGAAAAGACTTAATTTAAACTCACAAGAAGCAATTAAACACTTTGAGTACTTTCATTAGGACACAATCGAAATTATGAAGATTGTTAAAGTAGTAACGTATAGGTTTGTCATTTTGGCTTCATTGGCGAAACTAAAATACCTTGGCAAGAAAGTAATCTCTCAAAAGGCTAAAAATTGGAACAATAGATGGAATTTTGAAACCAAAAGAAAAACTAATACTTCTAATAAAATTTTAATTTTGGCAAAATAAAAAATATTAATTTACTAATTAAAAGGAGTTTAAGTAAATTCTGATTCTTTTAAAACAAAAATGGAAATAAAGAAAATCATTCAGTATAAAACTTTAATTAAATTTAAAAATCAATTATTATTTATTCTAATGTTAAGATTATTCTTAGTTTGCCTTGTGTAAACTAGATTTCATGTATTACATGTAATAGAGTAAATGTAGTTAAATGTTTTTCATAATGCCTGCTCTTGAGTAGTTGTAGCGTTGAGAGGAATATCATTATGTCTACATGTTAATCAGTTGGAAATCTGACATTCCTTCAATTTCGAGGTCAAGGGTTGAAAGGAAAAAATAATCAGTTTCAAGGTCAAAGGTAAAAGGGAATCCTGATTATCATATCTAAGGAAAAGTGTGATGACATAGTTTTTAGTAATCCTATTGTACAGGAAACATTAACTGGAACAACTAGAAATTGTGTAGAGACATTAGGCATTTTTTTGGAAGCAACAGAGATGTAAAATAAGCAATGCCCTCGCTGGGACTCAAAAACCACGGACCTCTCAAATATGAGCTGAGTCTGCTCACCCCTACACAAAGAAGGCAGGAGAAATACCTTATTATACTCCCTCTTTTAAAGGGCAACTGGGGATTAGGGGACCCCATCGCCAAATCGTGGTGATGGAGAATCGTCATCCATCATCTTTTAGTTCAGGCGCGACTGTAGAGACATAAGCTATTTAGTGTACTAAAATTAAAATGAAAATTCATCAAGACCACAGTGAAAAATACACTTGTAACATTGAAAGAAAAAAAAAAAGAATTGACAAAATAAGTGGGCAAAAGAAAAACATAATATTAACCCCTTCAAACAGAACTTGTCAAGGGTGAAACAGAACTTGTGTTTGAAACTTTAATTCAAAAGTAAAGCCGTTAATGGCTGTCAAATAATAATTATAGTGGACAATTTTAGCTCTTAAACTTTGTTTTATGTTTTTATTTTCTTGTGTTTTGTACTGATCTCTTTGTTAATATAAAAGGGCACTGTAAATAACTAACGAAAACATACTCAAGAATTACTTAATCGAGATTTATTGAATATAAAAATCTTACATGCAAAGAAAATGTCAGTACAAAGGAAACTAAGGTGGAAATAGAAAACTTTTTAAGGAAGCAAAGAACTAAAAAAAAAAAAGGGTGGGAAAGACAAAGAAAAGTTGTTAAAAAAAGTGTAATTCATTAGCAAAATCACTCTCAAAGTAATTTTTAATGTTCTTAAATGAGAGAAAAAGTAAATAAAGTAAGGATTTCGGTAAATTAAATTCCTGTATCTATTTTGCCATAATCTTCTGTGCATATTCAGTATGAAAGGTGCTTGAATGGAAATTTTGAATACATTAAAAGAAAATTTCTGTGTTCTTTAGCCGCCTTTTCTTGTCTCTTTTTAATGCCAGAATATGTCTTTAGCAAACATTCAGATTTTATCTTGACTTTCCAAATTATGATTTGTTTTTTAATAAATTTCAGTATGCTAATGATTTTCATGTTACATTAGTATAATTTCCACAATTAGCACAGGAAAACAAAATTTGCGCTTTATATTAGAAGAGAAATTTCTTTTCCACATTCAAAACATCCACATTGGCGATGTTTGGCGACGGGTACATTAACCCTAGACTAATTTAATTATAGCTATTATTACAGAAATTAGCAGATACTTAGGTTATTGTACACAAGAATTTCACTTTACTTACACATTATAAACATCAGAGAAGATATAAACTCTAAATCAAGGCGTAATTAACATTATACTTACTAAGCAAATTTCAGCGCTTGGACCAGGTTTCCAATTGTCTCTTCGGCAATTATTTACCCATATTTTTCTTCTTTCTTCATTTTTAGGAAATTTTACCAATGTATGACCTTTCCGTGAATGATTTGAACAATTAATAGCTGCACATCCGCCCATTTTACACAAAAAAAAACACAAAAAATTGTTGCACCGTAACTACACAGCCGCCATTTAATCTCCCACTTGGGATAGCGAATGCCTGATGATTCAGCCTGGTATATAGAAGCCTTAGTCGAGATCGATATCGGAAAACCAGTCGGGATTCTCTTTCCACTCGACAGCAGAAGGGAGAGCGAGTCTGGCCCCTTCAAATTCCGTCGGCGGAAAGTGAAGTGGAAATTCCGTGCGGAAGTGACGTTTATTGCATAGCAACCAGTTTATCTCACCTCTACATTGCTCCAGGCTCAGGGGAAGGGGTTAGTTTGTTGTCAAAGGGACTGTTTCGCACGTGCTTATTACTGAGGATGGCGGTAGAAAAAAAATCGTGTTTGAGTAAATAGTGAAATTTTTTGAAAAAATATGCTGCTGGATTTAGTAAAGAGTATGGAAAAAAGAAATGGGGAACGTTAATGGATATTTTAAATGCAGAAAGAAATGGCCTTTTCAAAACTTCAGGTATGTGAAGAAACCTAAACATAATTTTACAATCTTTTACAAAATGATTTACTATGATCTTTTACAAAATGGAAATTTTCTAAAAGGTTACATGTTTGTAAACTATTTGTTAACAGGAATTTTATGATTAAAATACATTATTTTGTCTGAAAAGGTTAATGCAACAACGTCGTAAGTCAAATCATTGAAATATAGCACCGCGTACGCGTGTTTAATATTCCTAATGAATTTGAATCAAAAAAAGTTTTAATTTTTTGCAACCCATGATTATATCAATAATTTTATTTACTCAGGAATTATACCTATCACGTAGGTACAAATATACTATGTATCGTAGTTACCAATAAGCAGTGAGTAAAAATATAACAAACATTTAACAAAAGTAATAGGAAGGAAAAAAATTAAATAACTATAGGTTAAATCATAAAACATATTATCTTGCACACACACACACACACACACACACACACATATATATATATATATATAACATATGAAGTGAAAGGAAATTGCAATACATATTCCTATTAATACACTTTTTAAATCGATCCCACCAGTGACCCTGTGGTAAAATCGCTGAACACTGGTAGTTCGGCCGAGGTCCGAATACAGCAAACGGGTTTGTTGCATTGCCAACATATCTCTGATAACCAATATATCTGTCATTACCAACATATTTCTCGTAATTTCCAAAAGCATAAAAAATTAAGGCATACAAAACCTGTTTTAAATAAATAACTATATGAATATATAAATGTATTATAAATATATTAATATATGCAGTGAAAGGAAATTGCAGTACATATTCCTATTTATGCCCTTTTTAAGTCGATCCCACTAATGGCCGAGCGGTAAAATCTCCGAACACTGGTAATGCGGTCCGAGATTCGAATCCCGCGAACGGGCTGGACGCATGCGCGTAGACAGATATATCATTGATAACCTCCAGAAGCATAGAAGTTTAAGGCACAGAAAATCTGTTTTAAATATATATATATATAACTGTATAAATATATTAACAGATGCAGTCAAAGGAATTGCAGTACATATATATTTATACCCTTTTTTTTAAATCGATCTCACCAGCGGCCGGTAAAATCGCTGAACACTAGAAGTTCGGTCCAAGGTTGGAATCCCGCGAACGGGCTGGTTGCATGAACGTTTTCGTGGTTTTCCCCATGTGTTACGTGTATATGAGCTAGTTTCCTTAGAATGTCCTCCACGAAGGCAACCCTCACTTTAGGCAGATAGCCCTCGAGGCTTTGCCGTAATTACATAAAACCAAAACTAAGCACTTTTTAGATCTGAATAAATATACACAAAACTGATGTAATATCTAAAAGTAGACCGCATTAAAAAATCTGATAACTAATTATAAATCTTGCATTATAATATTGACAAAAATTTAACCGAAAATTATACAGGAATTTAACTTGTTTTATACAGGAGATTCTAGAAACTATTGGAAATTGACGATATCGGTACAGTTAAAACTACTTAAATAAATTTTTGAACTCAAAGCAATTTAATGTAAATGTTGAATTTAGGATGTGCACAGTTTGAATTATATACTGAATATTCTTTAATGCATGTCTAATGTATTACATTTTTATATACTACAAATTCAAATAAAAGTAGAAGGAAATACATTATAATTTAAAACATAAAATTTCAAAATTTATAAATTACTCATCAAAACATGAAATTAAGTACATTGATATATAAATTAGTTTAAAAATTACAATTTTAAATTAAAAGTATACACCCCTTCATTATATGTGAAATAGAAAAATACCAAATATATTATTTTCACTAAAATTTAATTAAGGCATTGGTAATGTAGAATAAATAAATAATGTAGAATCGTCAGCATCAAATGCGTTATTTCTATAGCGAAATATTCGAGTTTTTCACAAATCTTAAGAAATTAAAATATCTATTACGTACACTTTCAAAAACAATCCGTGACCTCCGCCGTCCTCAGTTTAGCTCTAAAACGACAGTTAGAAACTTAAACGGCAGCTGTCCAGCTGACGGAAAAATTTCCGACGCGTCGATCTCTGTAATGATCGAGACGATGACACCAGACTCGCTCTCTGTCGAGTAGATCGCAAAAAGCGACCCGTTCTTCTATCTCGACGGTGTCCAGACTAGGGCCCAATGTCTCCATGGACGACTTTCTAAGTAAAACGTACTCATGTTCATGTTACACATAGGGAAAATCACAAAATTCAACCAGTTCGTTTGTTTGGGTTCGAATATGAGTCGAAATAGCGATAATCAGATATCTTAGCCAGGAGGCCATTGATTGGGTTTGGCAGATTTGGAAACCTAATAAATAGTATTTAATAAATATAATATTATTAAACGAATCGAATTTATATAAACCAAATAAAATTCTTATATCGAACACAACTAAAACTCGATATAACTTACACTGATAAACTGATGTGTAATAACACTGATAAATTAAAATACTAAACAGAATATACATTAATTCTACATAGATAATTTTTTGTAATGTATTTCGCTGGGAATGTCTGGCCGCAAAATCCTGATTATATATACCCTTATTTTAAGGTTATCACATATCTGATGGTTTGACTTTACCTCAAAACACAAAGAATTCACAAAATTCAGTAAAATTAATAACTTTATTTCCCTGTTGAAAATTCTCTGAATCTTTTCATATATAAAAGCACACGCGCCAAGCAGTTTGCTTTAAATAAATATATGCAGCAACGAGAAGATGCGCTTTTGACAGCAACTCGTTTCGAAAATCGAAAATTTTTCTAAATGTAAGAGATTTGTCGCTTAAGTTAATTTTTCATTAAACAAAAAACAAAATAGAATCGCATATTATTAAAAGAATTTTATTGATAATTCAGATTCTGAAAACAAGAATTGTTATAAAAAACAAATTCATTCAACGGGGGCCAACTTTGGCGCATGCACTTTTTCAACATAAAAATATTTGAAGCATGTTATGGATAAAGGTTTATTTGATTATGGCAAAGTACTCGATGGTTATTTGCCTAAGGTGAAGGATGCCTTCGTTCGAGAACTGCCTAACAGAAATTGGCTTGCATACATGTTACACATATGGAAAACTAAGAATATCATCCTGGCAACCAGCTCGTTTGCCGGGATTCGAACCCCGGACAGAACCACCAGTTGTTCCGTTAGACTCCGCTCAGTCGCTCGTGGGCTGTCCGATAACGGAAAAGTTCAAAATTTCATATTAGAGGAAAAGTGGTAGCATAGTATAATTCGAAGTTATTGCCATTTCAGTAATGTGAAGAAATTTCAAGAATGTTTAACTATTTTATTTAGCTTATGACAAACTAAATAAAATAATTAAACATTCTTGGAATCGCTTCTCTTAACATACTGGTAGTTTGACTTGCATTCAAATCCCCGTGAACAAGGTGATTGCATGGGCGTTTTTATGGTTTTAACTTTTTGTAGTGCGGGATTGTTTCCCTTAGAAAATCTGTCACGAAAGCATACCTCCCCTTAGACAGATCGCCTTCACGTTCTTAATAATCTAACAAGCCAAACCAAACACAACCCGAGCGAGGACTCGTAGTCAAGGCACGTCATCATGAAAAGCTAACTAAAATTGACTCATATTCACATTAAACATGCGCAACAAACATTCGCTAAAACTGGTATGCAGGCAATCCATTCATTAGGATTTGAACCCGCTTCAAACTATTAGTATTCAACGATTTTACCGCTACTTCGTTGGCGGCCTTTTGTAGTATCTATAAGAAAAGTAATCGCAAAGACACAATCATTGCGTACCGACGGATGAACTAAGTTCGGAATTTAAAGAATAACTTTCATTCGTGCTATTGCTGTTAGCATTGAAATTTGGACAGATATTAATTTATTTTAAATTCTTTTAATGTAATTAATTTATATCTTTAAATAATTGATCTTCTGACTGTAATTTTTTGTGCGCAGTATATCTAACCCTTCCGTACACTAACTGTTTTAATTAATTCCATTAACTCCATTAGTTTTAAGAGATTTTATATCGATAGATTTCTTTCCAAAAATGTTTCAAGGATTACATATTTTTTTCTTTAGATTTCAAAACATTTTGTATTTAAAATCTTAATAATAAAATTTTTAAAACAAATATTTCTAGAAATTCCTTCGGCGTATTCATTTATTCCATTTAGTTGAAGTTTCGAGTAGAATATCTTCCTTTCAACATTCATATAATTTTTATATGTCAGTTCGCCATTTCTACGGAGCATAGAGCCACACATACGAGTACAAAACATAGGCATGCTGAAAGCACAGTTTTAACATTTAAGAATGTAAAAAGAAGAATATACCATTATAATAACGCGCATTTGAAATACGAAGGCAAACAAGAAAGCTGGTTGCAACATTTTATATTTTTTCCTGACGAATCAGAAATTGTAATCATTTTTCAATACAAAAATAAAATATGATTCTATAACATATAGGCATAAAGGCGTCCTCCGTTACAATTCTTATTTTTTCTTGTTTCTACTAAAATTCGGCAGTGTACTATAACAACGTCGGATCCTGTTTGACTTTCATTTGTATAAAGTACCACAAGGCAAACAGTTGTAAAACGATTTATCTTCTTTCGCAAACTTTTAGTCGGCACAGAGATAATACATACCTGCTGTCTGACAAAGATACTTCACTCTAAGGACTTTTTCCTAAAGTGCTCTTTTCAAAGAGACTTCACACCCTATTAAGACCTTTGTGTCAACTGACAGTCGCCTGCAGAAAGGTAGGGGAAAGAAGACCAGATCGCGTCGTCTAAACACGTCTTAAGCAATCTTCGCGAAATTCGGGCTCCGTGCATACGTCTTAAGCATTTTTCGTGCGATTTGAAATTCATGTAAAGACGTCTTAAGCATTTTTAAAGAAATTCCAAAAACGTTTAAACACGTCTTAAGCAGTTAAAGGGTTAATATGATTCCTATGTAGTCTGCCTTGTGGATATTGTAATAGCGTATATAGCCATTTCCATTTGATTTCTTCAATAATTTTGGTTGTTTCTTTCTCTTTTTCTTGTATTGTATTTTATGGTTGTTTATTTATGTATTTGTATTCTGTTTTTGTCTTTTTGGGCCCTAGGGGTTTTGTCTTTTAATTCTTGTGGGTTCCTTTTATTGAAATTGTGTATTTAGTGTAAGTAATTAAGTTTTTAGTTTGTAAGTATTTAAGTCTGTGTTTAAACCATCTCGGTGGGTGCACGGCACACCCTGTGTAAATCCTTTTTAAACTGTGGTTGATCCACAGATGAAGGTTGTAGGCCCTTTGGGCATTCATTTTTTTTAACGGATTTTGATGCATAGAGGTTCTCCTTAGGAATTGTGTGATTTTATTGATTTTATTATGTTTTACTCTTGTACTTAGAATTTTGTGGAAGTTTTATATACATTTTATTGATTTGTACACGTTCTTTATTGAACTTTAAAAATTTTATGTCAATTGAATTTATGTAAATTGTACTTCCAAATCGTCCCCAAAAGCCGACAATGTCGCAAAATAAGATAGAAATTGACGAGACATCTGAAAATATTACAGAGGGAAACTCGGATATAGTCTCCACTCTGAAAAATATGAATAAAATAGTTGATAACCTAAGGGAAAAAAGAATCTCGAAAACCCTGGTTGAGCAGTTGGGCTCTGGTTTGCTTTTTATTACTGAGTGGATCTCAAATAGATATCTAGAACAGATAGGAGAAAGGAGATATACTGACATAGAGGAGAAATTAGATCATATTATTGATGAAATAAAGGATATCAAACATAAAGAGGTTGAGGAAGGTTGGACTGAAGTCAAGAATAGAAAGAGAGGAAGAAGAAGTTTGATTAAACCTGATTCGAATGAAGAGGATGAGATTGTCTTGAAGCCATGTAAGGAAGGTGGGGATGTTTACGAGGAGATAAGAAGTAATTTGAGCCCAAATGGCATAGGAATAAACGTAGTTAAATCCTATTGCAATAGAAATGGGAACATGATTGTAAAATTAAAAAATAAGGAAGACTGTAGAAAACTGGAGAGGAAAGTGAAGGAGAATAGGAATCTAAATCAGATTATTGTCCCTAGAAGAAAGAAATTTATCAGACCTAAGGTTATAGTGTATAATGTGTCTGATATGATTACTGATGAACAGATGGTGAAAGCCCTTAAAAAGAACTGTTGTTGTGGCTCGGATTGTGTAAAGCCTCTATTTCGAATTAAAAACAGAGAAAAGGAGATCACACACCAGTATTACAAATTACAGGCGAATGCCAGGCTTCCCTGGTTGAAGACAGGCGTGTTCTTTTAGACTGGAAATCCTACTCACTTCGTTTGTTCTTGAGTCCTAAGCGCTGTACCAACTGCTTGGCTTTTGGACATGTGAAAAGAGATTCTGAAAGGCCCGAAACTTTGTAGTAACTGTTCTGGTGGACATCAAAAAAGCGAATGTAAGGTGAAAGAGCAATGTTGCATAAACTGCAAGGAATATAATAAGAAATTTAATACCAATTACGATACTCACCATGATGCCTTTTCTCGAGATTGCTCGACCTACCAGAACGAAATGGAGTTTATTATGGCTCACTTAGATTTGTAGATAATATAAGCCGGCGGGGATTTTTGTTTTTTGTGTTTCTTGTAAATATATATTTGAAAAAAAATTTTCTTTATTTCAGAACTGATTGTTTGCCTATATGTGTATGAGTATGTATATGAATTCTACCCTCACCTCCGGTAAGTTCATAGATTAAAAGGGTCTTTTTGGTTTGAAATTTTTAATACTTCTGTCTTTAACCTTCCTAGTGGCCGAGACCCTGAACTAAAAACTCTTCATCTCAAGTCTTGAAAAGAAACCAGATTCTACTATTTCTTCTGCCCATTCTGCATCCAGATTAACGCTAAAAGCGGCAGACGTTTCGCTGTCTTTAGTTGCTTTCCCCTCACTCAAATGACCGTCGTTCAGCGGGGCGTATTGACGTGTCCATGTCCTTTTGTCCAGCAGGCTCCCGTTATGGCAAGAAAGGTAATTGAATGTACACCAGATTTTAGTGGTTATCGCCGTGTTGGCTGCGTAACTAAGCAGATTTTAAACAGCGTACATACTTTATGAATATGTGTTTGAAATTGATATTGCTTTGAGTTTTTAGTTTTTTATTTGGAAAAATATTTACTTTTATTTCTCCGTATTTTACTAAAATATTTCACAAAATCTGCATAAAAATTGTAGTCATTCCTCACGCAAAAATTTATAGAAAATTACGTTTTGATTCCACCATAACTTTGTACCATTACTCATTTAGCAAGAAAAATAGAACTAATAATTAGGCTCAGAGAAAAGATACGGTCATCAAAATTTTCTACTCATCGCATTATACAAATAAAAACGTACATAATTTATGTACTAAATAAAATTCATTACGTTAGCATATAGTTTAATAAACTACTAATTTTACTTATTTTATCTTTTAATTACTTCAATTTATATTCTAATCAATAATCTTTTCTGAATGACGTTAACGTGAATACTTTCCAACGACATTGACTTGAATTATTACTAAATCTATTTGAGATGAATTTGAATTTCAAAAATGTTTCTTTACATGGTAACTTTGAACGTTGATCACAACGAATTTATATGATAGAATATTAAATTAAAATTTTTCCTATACAATTCAGTTTTTACAAGTTCTGCATTTTTCTTTTTTTCCTACCAAAAATCTTAACTTTAATTCTCAGCTTCCTATTCATCGTTATTATAAATACTTTTTTTAGATAAAAATAAAATATTCTTTGCTACATTAAGATCCTCAATGCCTTCCCCCCGTCGCTGAAGAGATTTGAACATAGAAACAAATATAGGAAATATATCCCTCTATATACAGACGGATCAAAATCCCAGGATCATGTTGGCGCTGCTTTCGTCACAGAAAAAACAATAGTAGGGGTTCGATTACATACAGTTTGCTCTGTGCTTACTTCTGAGCTTACTGCAATCCATCTGGCTTTGACTTACCTTTCAAAACAAAAGTACATAAAGTTTATTATCTACACAGATTCCATGAGTGCCTTAATGTCATTGGTAAATCACGTTCAATGTACTCATCCAGTTGCAACCAGAATCCTGAAGTTGAATCATTCTTTAAAAATTCGGGGATACCAGATTCTTTATTCGTGAATCCCTGGACACGTTGCCATTAAGGGGAATGAATTGGCAGATATTGCAGCTAAAACTGCAACCACAATGTACAATCTTCAGATTCCACTAGCAGACATCAAAGGGTTTGTCAAAAGCAAAATCCTCAGCAAATGGCAGAAGCAATGGGATGACAAAGTATATAACAAGCTGAGAAATGTAAAACCCACCATTGGATACTGGCCATGTATGGCTAATAGAAAGGAAGATGTCCTCTTGACACGACTGAGAATTGGCCATTGTCGCCTGACCCATGAGTATCTTCTGAAGGGAGAAGAGAATCCCAGCTGCCCAAACTGCAATGCAGATCTGACAGTCCATCATATCTTGGTGGAATGCCAAAATTTTAATTATTTTCGCCAAAAACATTTTAATTGTTCAGAACTGGACTTAGGAAATTTAATTGGAAAAGCACATCATCGTAATTTGTTTCTGTTTTTAAAAGATATTGGATTTTATAATAGACTTTAACCTGTTTTTTTAAAAGATATCAGCTCTTATCATAGACTGTAATCTGTCTCTTACCTAAGCTGTAAGTTTTTACAAATGACTAATTGCATTGTTACCATTTGTCTGGCGCAGATAACCTTGACAGGTTTTGTGCCAAATTACAATAATCCAATCCAATCCAATCCTGAAGAGATTTGCGGAAAGAAAACTGTGTCATGAAGTACAGTGCAATGATAAAAGATCGTCTAAAGAGAAAAGCCAGCACATAAATGAACTCTTTTCAGATAAACTATATTACTATCTAGATTTTTGAATGATTTTATTTATTAAAAATTCCTTTTCCATATTAAAAGTTTATAATGATGATTTTAAATCATGTACTGAAAAATTATAAATTACTTGAAATTTTTCTAAATTCGTACATGCGCACAGAAAACTTCCAAAATATAATTTGTTTTTTTCTTTTTTTCAGTTTCTTTTATTAATGCTTTAAATATTTCTAACTTTAAATGAAAATTAAGACTAAAACTATCGTGCGAATAAACGTAGAACTGAGATGAATTTAGTGCACTGAAAAAATCTAAAATTCAGTTTTAAGATGCTGTATTTTCAAAGTTAAAACAGTTTTTAAAAATTTCCCTAAAGAAGCGTCTTTTTTTGTTATAAATTCTAGGAACACATTCTTGAACGGAAATATAGTTTCAGAATTAAATTAAAATGCCTTGAAATAAGTGTGTCTTGAATCGAGTTAGATAAAATTATATGACATTAAATAATAAATGATTTTTTTCTCTGTACAGTGTTAAAGCTGATTCTTTCCCGTTCTTAAAGTTGTCTCTGCTACTCCTAGGCTCCAAGACATCCGTAAATAATTAGAGAAGAGGAATCTGTAGCTGACTTAGATAAATCATAGAGTGAATGTCAGTTCGAGTTTACTTCGCTGTTATTCGTCGGTTCTTGTATTAGGCATAAATTTCAAGAGTTAGAAGGGAAAGGTTCGGCGTTACCTTCACAAGTAGTTTGCATGGATTTGTTTTTGTCAATAAGATTAAAACAATCACGACGTGGACGAATCCAATTTAAAATTTAGAGGAGTGCGTCCTCTGAACGCATTGAGGAAGGGGAAAGTTACAGGAATATTTTGTAATTTACGGAGCCTGCAGCTAAAAAGATAGCGGGAAAAATACGTAAGGATATAATACACTATCGATTTCTAGAGCAATCTTGGACAGGCAAATTGCAGTAAATCTGTTTCGCGTCTATTAAATCGAGATTAAACTTAAAACTCTTCTACACCTTCTCTTTTCAAAAATCTGAAGCAAATTTTAAAAAATTCCGTTTTAAATTTTACAAATGAAATTTGTGAAATTTTAGATCTTTAAAAAATAAGAAAACTTTATCATTTGGAAATCTATACACAGTTATACCAGTTTTGGAAATTACAATAATTTACTTAATTTACTTTTTTTTAAATTTATTCTTGCGATTTACAACTTGAGACTTAGTTAATCCAAATTCAAAATACTGCTTGTGTTAATTAATGATTATTTAATGAGAATGATTACAAATAAAGTGAAATTCTTGATGTTTCCTAACATTTTATAATATAATTAACATTGTACAGTTTTATATTCAGAACCTGAAGTACTGTTCAGTTACTGAGAATTATTCTTGGTGGCAAGTATTGTAGGATTATTTCCACCATACGTAAATTTCATTCTCATTTTGCATAAATTTATATCTGCAATTCGATTCAACATTTAATTTAAAAACTGAAAGGAGTATCTAAAGTATGGTCATCAGAATGCAACAGAATATTATAAATGTAGTTTCATGATAGTAATTTATTTTAAAAACCAAAATCTGCTTTTGGTATTTCGTATTATTTTATCATAGCACCAATCAAAAATGTTTTGAAATGCTTTTAGAAATTTAACGCTTTTGGAATAAGATAGCTCAAATATTTTTTATCCATTTTTAGTGTAGACTATACCTTTTAGAATATAAAATCATAAGAATTCCAAACCTTTACTCTAAAATATTTCCAAAATTAATTAAAATCTTTATTCATCTAGTTTTTAAAATTTTTATGTTTTGAATGCGCACTCATCGTTCAGTGGATAATACTTTTAATGGATGGACAACAAGAGGTCATCCGAAACTCTAAAACGACGAAAAATTTTAAAATATGCCTTTATACGAATGATTGATATTTTATCGTAAATTATTATTCAGTGATTTAAGAAAATAATAATTTTAATATGATTAAATTTGATTGAAATTGAACTAAGGATTTACATCTTCTGTATTACACACTTTTAGACAACAGATAGGAAATACAAAATATCAGGATCAGGGTACAATTCGGTTTCGGGGACGGTAAAAATTGCAGCGAAAATGCATGTGCAAAAGCGCCAAATCTAGCAAACTCGCCCATTAAACAGCACGCCAAATCTTGCGAACGCGTTGATTTCAAATTGCGTAAGTTTTAGATAATTCTATATTTGTAAGTCGCCATTGAAATACTAGTTTAATTTTTTAATTCTCTTTTTGATAAAGCTATGGATTTTACAATTTGGGAATTGCCGAGTGAAGAAAAGTCTGCAATAGAATTTTTTCAAAAAAAAGGCATCATTCATGATAGAAAATTGTGTTTGAACAATCATGAGATGAAATTATGCTTTATCGATAACTCGGTAGCAAAATGGAAGAGAGAAGCGGAAAGAAAACTGTAATGAGAAGAAAGGATTGAGAATTCAAAATTGGTTTGAAGGATCGAAAATTCCCTTCCTTACAGCCGTTAGGTTCATCTATTTTTGGTGTCAGGAAATGACATCTGTTGAATTTTGTGAACTTCAGCTCAAGATGAACCACAGTACAGTTGTAGACTGGAACAGTTACATGCGTGAGGTGTGCGCCTCAGCTTTAATTGCTCGGCCCAAGTCTAAAATTGGCGGATGTGGCAAAATTATTGAAGTAGACGAAAGCCTTTTCAGTAAAAGAAAGAACAATGTTGGACGTGTTCTTCCGTCCCAATGGGTTTTTGGCGGATTATGCAGAGAATCAAATGAATGTTTCTTACTCGCTGTTCCAGATCGATCGGCGAAAACCTTATTGAGCATCATAAAGGATAATATCGTAGAAGGAAGCGTTATTTATACTGACTTCTGGAAATCATACAAGTCAGGTGAACTGCAAGATGCCGGTTTTGAACACTTTACTGTCAACCACAACTACAATTTTGTGGACCCGGAAAGTGGGTGTCATACACAAACAGAAGAACGGCTGTGGGGCAGTGCTAAATGGCGTAATAAACGCCATCGAGGCTGCTCGACAGTATTTTGATTCTTACTTGTCCGAGTTTATGTACAGACGTTTGCACAAAAAAACTGAAATTTTTTCTATGTTAGAAGACATAAAAAATTTTATGCCACCCGTTTAATTACAAGTATATTTAGCCTTTTTTTCATAAAGTAATACAAAATTGTATTATATGAAATTAACATCTCATCTAAATTAAAATAAAAATCTGAAATAGGTATTTACTATTATGTTTCCATTCAGTTATTTTAGCCTTTTTTATATAAATAATAATAATAAAAAATTGTATGATGTGAAATTAACCTTTTATCTAAATTAAAATAATGATCTGAAACAGTTATTTACTTTTATGCTTCCACGCAGTCATGTTTAGCTTTTTGATATAAATTATAATAATAAAAAAGTACTATATGAAAGTAAGTTTTCATCTAAATTAAAACATCAATCTTAAATAGTTATTTACTATTACACTTTCTTTCTTGCGTTAGGGTTGCCACAATTATTTTTGGCAGCACTGGCATCAACAATAGTTTGGCGATTTTTTACGGTCCTCAAAACCGAATAGTACCAATATCAGAATTTTTCTTTAATGTGAAAGCCTCCTTCAAAATCCTTCAAAAGAAAAAAAAAGCTGGACCTAAACGTTACAATTATTGCAACCTAATTTAGATGAAGGGACAACTTCTCCAGCAGCGCGGGAAATTTTATTACCCTCAGTCACAATGAAAAAGACAGAATGGGAAAGAAGAAAAGGCAGGGACAACCCAAGTTCCGTAGAAAGAACTCTACGGACCTTGGAGACAACCTACTGCAGGGTTGTCCCTGCCTTTTCTTCTTCCCCCCCCCGCCCCCACAGCATTCAAACAATTTTGACTTAACCCTGTATCCAAAAGGAAAGATGCAGACGATATCTATCTTTGATTTTCAGAATCCTGAGAAAGTATCTGTCATTTCATTTGAAGATTTTTTTCAAGCTTTCATTCCTGTTTCAAGTTAGAATTACGTTTCAAGAATAAAACTACAGTTTGTTGCAACAATTTTTAGAAACAAAACAAACAAAAAAAGTATAGTAAAGATTTTTTAACACTGTATGATAAGTGAAACTCTTACGTTATTCCCTAAATTCTCTCAAAGGTTAATCTAACGAATAATGCTTAACAATTTAAAGAATAATGTCTAAGTCTTTCACTAATATTCTTTTTAGTCCAAAGGGGCTTTGTCCTTGAAGGCTATTGTTTTCGTTTTGCGATTTTGCGTTGGTTCACTATAAATGTCCGTTTCAATTTTCAAACTGTTGCCACCCAAAGTGTCCTGCATTATATTTGAAGAAATTAAATGATGAAAAATCTGCATAAATGTATGTATATTTCTCGCATTGGTACATACAGCCATCGAATTTTGAGTGATGTAATCCTACTGCGAATATGGGTATGTGGAAGACCAAATTTGAAATTTGGAATTTGTTTTGTGATCGATTTGATATTTTGTAAAACTTTAACGAATTGAGTAACAAACTAAAGGCGAGCAATGGCAATGTTGTACAGAAAAAACCTTTTTATCTCCAGCGCGCGGAACTGTGTATCGGAAATTCTAAAGATATGCTCGATTTAAAACTACTTTGCGATATTGCTCTTGAACTGTATTTTATGGTTTAAGTGCAAAGAACGTGATATTTAATAAATAAAGGTAACACACAAAATGTTAAAAAAGTCCCTTTGGACGTAATTTAAAATCTGAAACTTTTCAGATTTTTCTTTTATTCTGCAAATGTAAATAACTTAGGGAAAAAATAAATAAATAAATAAATAAATAAAAATAAAATCATTTTGTGTAGTTTCATTTTATCCCAAAGGGCATTAGCCCAGAAAGGATATTAATTTCGTTTTGGCATTTTGCGTCCATTCACTTTTCTGGAAACCCTAATTTGGAATTTGGTTTACTATCTATTTCATATTTTGTCAGACATTAAAGAATTTTTGATTAACAAACTCAACAAATTCAAAGCGAGAAATGACAACATTGTAAGGGATTAAAAAAAAAAAAAAAAAAAAAAAAAAAAAAAAAAAAAAGCACCTCCAGCGCGCGAGACTCTGAATCGGAAATTCTAAAGATCTCTTTATTTTTAAATTATTTTGCGATATTGCTGTTGAATTGAATTTTATGGTTTAAGTGCGAAGAGCATGATATTTAATAAATAAAGGTAACGCACAAAACATTAAAAAAAACGCGCCTTATTGCATAATTTATTATTTTAATAATATATATTATTAATAATTATTTAATAATATATATATATAATATTTTATAATTTATTATTTAAATATTATTTTATTATTATTATTACTGTTTTATCAGTAATGTTCACAATTTTGAAATTCTAAGTTCCATAACCGACAAAATAATTCAAGCTTATGATATTTGTTATTCCTCTACAAAATCGCTTATCCTATGCGCTTTTTAATTGCAATTCCACACCTGCGTCGTTAGATATCGTTTTGAAGTCCCTAATGAAGGAAATGCTTTTAATCTTATATAAATACGTGAATTCCATTATATAATCAACGCATTCATCTTTGATGTATTCCTAGAGAAAATATGCATTGATTGCAGATAACTGAAGTGAGTTCTAATTTGTTCATTGTTTTCATGTATATTTGATATTATAAATTATGTTTCTTTTCCTAGTACATTGATCTCAGTAAACTGTAGATCGTTTATTTTCATAAAAGGAAAAAATTCTTTAAAATAACTACATTTTCAAACGAGAAAAACTCAAAATTGATTACAATCAAAGGACGTACTAATATTTAAGTAGTTTGTTTTCCTTTACTTCGAGAATAAGAGTTACTGCAGATCAACTTTCTTTAATGCCTTGCTTAGAGTAGAATAGTAGAGTTTGAACACTATGATAGTTAGTTTAATTAATAAGGTATTTTCAACCTCCTTTACGTAATCCATCGCGGTGTAATTAGAAGCATACTCGACGCGTATTCGAGAGCTCCAGGGTTCGAATCCCGGCAAAGGGAAATGTACATTTTTCACGTCTGCAGCATCAAAAGCCGTAATGACTCAAAGTCCGTAGAAGAACAGTTTAGCTCACTAGCGTACCAATGATTATGCTATATAAATTTAATAATATTTGTGATATAAAAAATTAATTTTGCAGTCACGTTCAAATTTACATTAAACTTAAATCAATGCAAAAGTCTATAAGAGACAATATAGAGCGAGAACTCACTTTCGTTTGTTTACGCAAGTGAGGTAACCCAAATTCTTCTTAACTAAGAGTCTAAAACTATCTGCCTATGAAACAAGGATGCTTTCGTTTAGACTTCTGAAGGGAAAATATCTCGTATTCACGCTACAGAAAAGGAAACCATTAAAACTCCCATGCAGTCCACCCGCTCACTAGGATTTTAACCTAGGTCAAACTACCAGTTCAGCGACATTACCGCTAGGTCGATACTATGAAATTGAAGAATTCTTAAAGCACACGAAAAATTTACTGCATTTTTGTACTTCTTCACAATCAAATTGAAAAATTGAAATATTTTCCTCTTTTGATCTTGTTTTTGTTATAAATACGTATTTTTTAATTAAAGATTTGTTCCATAACATGTTGAAGTGAATGATAACTTGGAATTAATTGTTTTTCTTTAATGCATAGCCATTGATTGCCATTGCATCGATTGCAATTTTCTTGATCTAATTTAATCCTATCAAAAATTCTGTTCTAGTAACGCTTACAAAAGGCACTTGTAGTATGTTTCTTTAAGTCTTGAATAACTTCTGAAACATCCATAAACAGTATTATTGGGTTTGATTACTTTTTTAATTACCTATAATGAAAAAACATAAGCTTTCCCGAGTTTGCAGCGCACCTGATATAGCATACGAGGGCTATTCCCTAAGGCAAAGGACGCATACGAGGAGGATTTTTTAAGGGCAACTAGCTCGTGTTCGCATTGCTCATGGGAAAAAAATACAAAAACGACTAAGTAACCACCTCATTCTCTGGGATTTTAACGCCGGCTTAACACAATTACAGTAGTCTTATTCACTCTGCCAGTGGTTGGCCTTTTGCTAAGGCTGGGAATTTTATTAATATTAGTATTTAGTATTACAAAACATTTCCAAATGAAATTGATGCTTTCAAGGAAAAGTTTAATTGAATTACGTATTCAATCTATTAATACCGAGAAGAAGATAAAACTGAAAACATATTGATCAAATATCAGGTGTGTCTTCTAAATTGGGTATTAAAAATCATTCAAGTGATTGTTATAGATTTGTGCATAT
Organism: Stegodyphus dumicola; assembly: GCF_044657685.1. Taxonomy (NCBI): domain Eukaryota; kingdom Metazoa; phylum Arthropoda; class Arachnida; order Araneae; family Eresidae; genus Stegodyphus; species Stegodyphus dumicola. Next base: position 56,465,358 of record NC_140771.1, on the reverse strand, counting down.
TGTATGGATTTTTTAAAATGCGCAAACCGAAATTGCGGTAACACCATTAATTTCTTTCGACATATTTCATCCTCTGAAAATTTCGTTCTCTGTTTGAAAACAAAATAATGATCCTGTTAACAGCTGTACAGAAAGTGAGAAGCTCTTTTTTTTTTTTTTTTTTTTTTTTTTTCTTCCCATTCACTGCTTTATGACAGTGTCTAAGCAACACTTTTTACAATACACTGTAATAAAATATGTATAACATTTTTTTTACGCATAAGTATTAAACGGCTAACGTTTTTATACTGATTAGATAGTCACTAGACGTCTGTGTTTATAGACAGATTTGATAAAGTTAAATGGAAATGCACGGAAAAGCTATTTACCTTGAGGTAGACATCTTTATAGAGAGACTTTGTAGGAAAAATTGTGGTATTCATGTCACAACTGCAGTTTTAATGAGAAGAAAAAATAGATAAAATCTGAAAACATTACATTTACATTACGCCCAATTTTAAGGTTTTGTGCGTTACTTTCATTTATTAAATATCATGTTCTTCGCACTTAAACCATAGAATTCAATTCAGCAGCAATATCGCAAAATAATTTTAAAATGAGTGTATCATTAGATAATTCCGCCCCCCCGTACAATATTATCAATGCTCACTTTGAAATCGTTGAGTTTGTTTATCAAGAATTCCTTACAGTGTTCCAAAATATGAAATCGATAATAAAACAAATTCCAAATTAGGGCTTCCAGATGCCCATATTTGGTGGAAGATTACGTTATTCAAAATCTGATGGCTCTAAGTACCGTTGTTTTATCACAATACGAGAAACATACATACATTTATGAAGATTCTTCATTATTTAATTTCTTTAAATATAATACAGGGCTATAATATTTGATGGCAACTGTTTGAAAAGTGAATCAATGCAGAAAGTGAATCGACGCAAAATGCCAAAACTAAATTAATAGCCCTTTTGGGCTAACGCCGTTTGGAATAATAAATTTTTTTTATTCGGATTTAAATTGCTTATTATTTGTAAGATTGCTGTTATGAAAATTAGTCCATTCTCCCAAACATATACGAAACAATAAGCTATTTAAATATATGTTTATTATACTATAGATTACTGCGGGAGAGGAATTCAGCTATCGCCTTTAAAATATGTAGTGAAAGATCCATAAGTAGCTGGTATTGGTATAATAATACCAATAATTTTAATAATAAATGAAGTTAAGGAAAAGTTAAATAGAAAAGAATGATAATGTTTATTTTATTACTCGTTTACTTTTATATTTAATAAAAAATCACTTTGCTCATTACTGTGCTTACATAATAAATTTCAGAACCTCTAACATATGATAGCATACGTCGAGGCGTTGCAACCATGGCCGGCACTAGGCATTTTGTCGATCGGCGTAACTTTTGCTTTCCGGTGCATTACTAAATTAAAAAACATTTTCAGCTTCCAAATGCCTCTGCCTTGTGTATTACCTAAATTCCAAAATTTTTATCATCCCTAAATTTTGCTGTTCAGTGTTTTTCTAAATTCTAAAAATTTTCCCGCCTTTTAATTCTGCCGCTCATTGCTGCCGCTCCTGCTGTGACGTCAGCCCTGCTTTCAACGAGTATCAGTTTAAAGCTTACGATTATTTAAAATTCTTGTAACATGTTTATTATTATTTCCGAAAATAAAGATGTTTCTATGTTTATAACGTTAATATCAGTCTTATGCTGTCAAAAGTCTGTCATTAAAACATCTCTTGTATATATAAATTTTCAATATAATACCGATATGCTTCTATTAAAACAAATCTTCATTAAATGTTAAGGTACGTTAAATCATTAACATTTTGAAATTTATTTTAATGATTCTGTTCAACTTATTGTGTTGCGAATATTCGATTCTAATTAAAAAATAGGAACTTTGAATAAGTACTCTGGATTTATATATTAGCTTCAAACTGTCAAACCAGATTTTAGTTGAAGAGCGGTTATTATTTAATTATTTTTATTCTCCATTTTAGATATTAGATGAAGAAATAAATTCCATTTTTACTTTCAGTACGTGTTGAAAGTATTTCTTCTGTCTTGGCTAATTCGATAGCAGTATTAAAAATTCGAACAAAACATAGATTTTTGGCGACTCAACAGTTATGTGCAGCAACCCCAAAATAACAAGCTAAATTTCAGAAAAGCGAAACCCTTCCCAGCAGGGAGCCTATTAGTGCAATCACTCCCGTCGAAATTGCCGGGGGAAAGAAATCCTAACGCGAGCGTATAAATGCTTGCTGGCCGCTTAGAGCAAGATTTTGGTTGGACGTATATATGCCTGCTGGGCGCTTAGAAGAGGATTTTGGTTGGACGTATATATGCTTGCTGGCCGCTTAGAGCACAATTTTGGTCGAACGTATATATACGGCTCGGCCACTTGGAGGGTTAATCTAGTGCTTTGTTGTATACAAATTGGGATTTTATCTATTATACTGAGAACTAGTTTAGATCTAGTTTGACTATAATTTACTGATTTTAACTGTTCTGATTTTAATTGTAAATATTGATTTTAACTGGTATACACTTTGAGATTTTATCTATTTTATTAAGATCCTTTAGATCTAATTTGACTCTAATTTTCTGATTTTATTCTATATTGATTTTAATTGTAATAATTTTATGGTTAATATGAGGATTTTAAATATAAACGTTAACCATTGTGCATCTGCCTCATGCCAGCTCTCTGCGATTTATAAGATCATTAAGGAGCCTATAGACATCATTACACTGCAGGAGCCTTATTATGTAAAGGACAAGATCACTCATGTTATCAGTGGATCAAGAGTTGTCAATGAAAAGAACGGAAGATCAGCGATCATTATTTTAAATAGGAGTATCGAATTTGTTGCAGATATAATATCGGACTGCATTGTGGCCATTACCCTTTATTTGGACAATAGGAAATTATCTATAATTTCAGTTTACTTCTCTCCGGCGGAGGATTTGGAAATTCACCTGATATCTGCATTTCAAATTAAGCATATTAATTCTATAACAATCTGTATTATGTAATGCTCATAACCCGCAATTTGTATTATGAAGTATGTACCTGTATCACACACAGTGTAGGTGACTATAATGTATCTGCGACTTGTATCATGTATTATGTAAGATCTGTATTATGTTTAACAATCTGCATTATGTACTTGTGCATAATCTATGTCAATCACTATCTGCAGATCAAATTAAGCGTAATATCTCCATAACAATCAGTATTGTGTATGGTATATTAATCAGTATTAAATAATCCTAAGTATTATGTACCAGTATTGTCCTACTCACAGTGCACTATGTATCTTGTATGTATGTAGTTTATTTGTATTGCGCATTATGCACCTCCAAAAGATATGTATCATGTATAGTATATTAATTAGTTTTAAGTAATCCCACGTATCATGTAACACTATTGTCCTACGCACAAAGTACTATGTATTCTGTATGTATGTTATTTATCTGTATTATTTGCATTATGTACTTGCAATCTGTATTATGTACACCATGTAATCTGCATGTATTTAATTTTCTCTTTTGTACTATGCATTTCGCATAAACTACGTACTTGCATACTGCACAACCTTTAACATAAGTAACCCGTACTATATGCATATCATTTTGTTACATATCACTTAAACGCATTCCCGTATTGCATTATGCACAGCGCATTATGTATATTGAATTTTTAATAGTCTTTGTTTATATGTGTTATGTTTCCCCCCTCTTTGTGTTTATTTATTTATTTATTTATTTGTGTGTGTAATTTGTGCATTATGTGTTCCATGTCATATTTTTAATTAATTTTAATGTGTATATTAATGTGTTTTATGTAACGGCTGTTTGTAATTTTTATATATAACATATGTACTACGTTCCCACACAATGTCTTACATCAGTTATAGCCCCTGTATGGCCATGTAAAAAATTTATTTAAGATCCAAATGAAATCCCGGTGCAGCCTCCTGGGGCTCCAGGGAGTTGATGTTTCTAGATAGTGGAGGGCGCGGGACATACGCCTGTTTACCTATGTTAAACACCAGGCGTCCCCGTCCTCCGTAACCTGTAACCTGTCTCTACTGTACTTCACATGCTCACCATCGTAAACAATCTTATCCAGGTTAACCAAGATGTATCTATGATCACTTAGTGTGTCCGTATCCAAGACGTTATACTCCACTTTTTCAGTATTCATAAGGGCCGAACACATAACCAAATCTGTCCAACCAACTCCAATTGGTGAGATAAAAGTAGGACTAAAACCATTGATATTTAAAAGCTTAAAACCATGTTGCATGATAAAATCATAGGTTAAAATTCCCCGAGAATCCAGCTCTCGGGCTCCCCAATTAAAATTTTTCGAGTTAAAATCTCCCAGAACCATAAAATCATTTGTATATATATTAAAAACCTTTTCCAGACTATTAAAAATTCAATATACATAATGCGCTGTGCATAATGCAATACGGGAATGCGTTTAAGTGATATGTAACAAAATGATATGCATATAGTACGGGTTACTTATGTTAAAGGTTGTGCAGTATGCAAGTACGTAGTTTATGCGAAATGCATAGTACAAAAGAGAAAATTAAATACATGCAGATTACATGGTGTACATAATACAGATTGCAAGTACATAATGCAAATAATACAGATAAATAACATACATACAGAATACATAGTACTTTGTGCGTAGGACAATAGTGTTACATGATACGTGGGATTACTTAAAACTAATTAATATACTATACATGATACATATCTTTTGGAGGTGCATAATGCGCAATACAAATAAACTACATACATACAAGATACATAGTGCACTGTGAGTAGGACAATACTGGTACATAATACTTAGGATTATTTAATACTGATTAATATACCATACACAATACTGATTGTTATGGAGATATTACGCTTAATTTGATCTGCAGATAGTGATTGACATAGATTATGCACAAGTACATAATGCAGATTGTTAAACATAATACAGATCTTACATAATACATGATACAAGTCGCAGATACATTATAGTCACCTACACTGTGTGTGATACAGGTACATACTTCATAATACAAATTGCGGGTTATGAGCATTACATAATACAGATTGTTATAGAATTAATATGCTTAATTTGAAATGCAGATATTGATTGGCTTAATGGTATGTATACCGGATCAATTGCATGTACTACAAATTGGATATACGTTTGGGTCGCATATGTTGCAGTTGCAACTTGATATGCAATTGGTGCATTATACATAATACAGATTGCAAGTACATAATACAGGTACATAATGCGTACAAGTATGTAGTACAGATTATATATAGAACAGAGTACAGATTATACACAATATATTACAGGCACCTGAATCACACACAGTACAGGTACATATTACATAATATAGATTGCAGATTATACATAAAATACAGATTGCAGGTACATAGTACTGGTACATAATGCATATGGGTACATATAACATAATATAGATTGCAGATTATACATAAAATATAGTACATAAAATACAGATTGCAAGTACATAATACTGGTACATAATGCATACAGGTACATAGTACAGATTATACATAAAACATAATACAAATTGCAGATTATACACAATACATTACGTTCATTTGAATTACACACAATGCAGTAGATATTACATAACATAGATTGCAGATTATACATAAAATATAGTATATAAAATACAGATTGCAGTACATAATACAGGTACTTACTGGTACATAGTACAGATACATAATGCAGATTGCAGATTATACATTGTACATAATGCAGATTGTCGTACATATTACAGTTTAGACATAATACTTAATATAGTTTGCAGATTATACACAATACATTATAGGCAATTGAATTACATATAGTACAGGTACATAATACAAATTGGAGATTATACATAATACTTAATACAGATTGTGGTGGAATTAATTTGCTTAATTTGACATGTAGATAGTAGTTGACACATATGATATGTGTATTTCATCTAATGCATGTACTTCAGATTGTACATTTGAGTCACATATGTTGCAGTTGCAAAGAGATTTGCAATATGAGACGCGATTGGTACAAAATACATAATACGGATTTCAAGTACATAATGCATGTATATAAGGCGTACTGGTACATAATGGTCGTGTATAATAAGGTCGTGTATAACATGGTCGTGTATAATAAGCAATTTGCACTACGTAATACGTAGTGCAAATTGCTTATTATACACGACACGTAATGCAGATTGTTGTACATAATACAGATTATACATAATACAGTTCGCAGATTATACATAATACATTACAGGCACTTGAATTACGCATAGTTCTGGTACGTAATACATATTACTGATTGGAGATTATATATATAATACTTAATACAGATTGTTATAGAAGTAATATGCTCACTTTGTAGTGCAGATAGTGATTGGCATATAGGATATGTATATTTGTACTATTGCATGTATTACAAATTCGATATACATTTGAGTCACATATGTTGCAGATGCATAGAGATTGCAATTTGGTACACAGCTGATCCATAGATTGCTAATGTGAAGAAATACTTTTAGTTGAGTACGTAAGATTTGGCACGGAAGGAGATAAGTAAGTACTTATCTTTTAAGTGGCCTGACATATGTCTTGACCCAAATGCCGTTATTTGATCTATAACTTTGCAGATCTTATTGATGGAAGGCTTGTGTTGTATTATGAACCGATGATATGGCTCGGAATTGCTTACAGATATGGGCAGATGGTGATTGACTGTAAGCGGGCAAGTAAAAATGTAGTGATCCGGTTTCCCGTCTTCACCACAGACACATATATCCGCGTTTGTGATACGGTGACGGTGGAAATATGACGGGAAAGGTCCATGCCCTGTGATAAAATTAACTAGTGGTGGGATGGCTATAAACCGATTTGTGGTTACTTTAGGAAGATATTTGTATGTTCTTCTTCCAGTATCTGCAGCATCCCATTCTGTCTGCCATTTACGGATTGCCATACGGGTAAGTTGGCCCTTAAGATAGGAGGGAGGTGCTGGTATGGTCAGAGGTTGGGCATTAATGTTACTGGCTGCCTCTTTAGCTAAGGAGTCTGCTGCTTCATTGCCGCTGTTGCCGGCGTGAGCTTTTACCCAGACAAGTTGGATGTAGATGTCTGAGTATTGCTGAAGCAGCGACTGAAGTTTGATTACATTTGGAGAAGTATGGCTGTGGTTATCTATGACATAAAGCGCCGACAGGCTATCTGTGAAAATTGTGGCTCTTTTCAAGTTAAGGTTATTAACGTGTTGTACAGCCGCTGTAATAGCTGTGACTTCAGCTTGAAATACGCTGTTGTGAGGACTGAGATGTCCCCTCCAGACGTATTACATGGCTTGTTCCTCCAGATTAATGAAGGCACAGCCGACGCCGAGTTCATGTTTGGAGCCGTCCGTAAAGATTTTAGTACGAGTGTCCGAGTGGGCTCCGTTGTTCTTGATGGTTCTAATGCCAGCACCTTTTATAGCTGGATGTGTGTGCAGAACATCTCCGCGATGTTCATATTGAGCAGGACTATAGAGAGTGCCTTCAAATGTGGCTTCGCGCTTCAGGTGTATAACCTGAGCGTACGTGGCCTCCACTTGTGCCTTGATGTGGAGAGGTAGTATGCCACTTAGCACCTGAGTGGAGCTCGTTGCCGTGGTCCTATAAGATTTGCATATGTTAATTAAGAAAGGGCGCTGCAGTGCTGCTAGCTGTCTCGTTAACCTGCTTCCTATGGTATTTGCCCAAATTGGCGCTGCGTAGAGCACTATTTTTTCGACGACTGTGGAGTACAGTAGTTTGGTAATGTGTGGATTTTGACCCCAGTTCCTACCTTGGAACTGTCTTGCTGTTTTTGCAATTTGGGCCGTTTTAACTCGCTGTGCTTGTATATGTGGTACCCAGGTTAGACCTGGATCCCACACAACTCCAAGGTACTTCAATTGATTGACAAATTTTAAGTTACCTTCTCCTATCTTTATACAGGGTTTTCTGGAAGGGTTTTTCCTGGGCTTTGGTATTAGTAAAGCACATGATTTTTCTTTTGAGATATTCAGTTTGAGTTTTTTACACTGGGATATGAAAATTTCACACACTTCAGTGCCGCGATGTTCTATTTCCTCCCTGGTGCGGCCTTGGACCAATAAACAAGCGTCGTCGGCGTAAGCGACGATATGTGTATGGCTGGGCCAGTTTGCTTACAGTAGGGCATTAAACGTGACATTCCATAGCAGGGGCCCTGCATAGGAGCCTTGTGGGCAGCCACGCATTTGTGCTTTGGTGACGGTGCCCGCTTCAGTTGAGATTAGTAGTTCTCTATCTTGAAGATAGTTGGACAAGGTGAGGAATAGGTTCAGAGGGCAATTGGCTTTTCTCAGAGCTTCTTTAATCGCCGGCCACCACAAGGTGTCAAAGGCGCTGGCCAGGTCGATCGAAATAAACGCCGTGTGTAAATTGGCTTCTCTATTTTTGTTGATGCACTCGAGTATGTCCATGAGAGCATGGGTAGTTGAAGATCCAATACGAAAGCCGTATTGCCTTTCACTTAGAAAATTAGTCAAGTGCAGGTGGTGCCGCAGACGATTGACCGGCAATTTTTCATATGCTTTACCTAGCGCGGACAAGAGGCATATAGGCCGAAAAGATCTTGGGTCGGCCGGGTTCTTAAATTTCTTCAAGAAAAGCACAACCTGTCCTTGCTTGAACACTCTCGGGAAGAGATGCATGCTGAAGAGCTTATTGAAGTATTTGGTGAAGAATACAGGTCTTGCTCTGTATGAAATTTTGACAATAGAGTAGTCAAGGCCGTCGGGGCCCGGCGCTTTTTTTGAAGGAAGAAATCTTATGATGTTTTCGATTTCTTTGTGGGAGAAGTCTCGATCATTCGAGGCGTCTGGAGCTGTGACTTTGGTACGCATACGTTGTTGGTCTATTGTGTCTGTACTAGGATCGTCATCTGGAAAGATCATATTAAGAATGGTAGTAGCAGTGGCTGTAGCAAAGCAAGTGGTGCTGGGCGCTAAAGGTTGCACGTGCATTTGAGATGGCCTATATATCTTTTGGGAAGCTATTTTGTGTAGGATGCCATATGGGTTTGCGTTGCCTGTACAGAAGGCACGCCAACTGGCGACTTTCGCTGTGAGTATATTTCTCTTGTAATGGGCACGTTCTTTTCTAAATAGTGCAAGGACATGTTCTTTAGTGTCCTCATCTGTGGTAGATCGAAGTTTCCTGCGTAGAGCTCGACACTTCTGTCTTTGTTGCCGTAGGGAACTCGTCCACCACGAGATACCCTGCAGTTTTTTGGTCGATCTTGTGGGTAAAACCTGATGGCAGGCATCCTTCAGTGCGTCCAGGAGGTTCGTTGTGAATGCGTCTAGATCATGCGGGTTGTCACAGCTATGCAGGTGTGACTCCTTTTCTTGTAGGACATGAGAAAACCTTAGCGTGATTTGCCTGATTTTATTTTTCGGCAGTTTGAAACGTTGCAGGATTGCAATGCTGGTGTCAGTTTTTATATTAAACATTATGAATTTATGATCAGACCCACTTTCTGAATCGGAGACATGCCAATCGTGTACGTTGTTTGTCATGTTAGCTGTCGAGAACGTCAGGTCTGGCCAACCGTGATGGTACGTGTTGTCAAAGGTTGGGATTGCTTCATTGTTGTTATGTAATTGAAGGTTGTTGACTGCCAAGAAGTCCTCCAAGGCCTGCCCTTTAGGATTGGTGGATGTGTATCCCCAGGTGACGCTGTGAGCGTTAAGGTCTCCACCAAAGACTTGCTCCACTGTGGGGTAACGTCTTTTTACCTCAGTATAGATGGTTGTTGTGTTGTCAATCGTGTCTGTTGGGGAGGAGTAGGCAGATGTAATGATAAGCTCCTTGTTCAGGAACGTGATGAGGATAGCAACATAGTCTCGATGTAGATGTACAATTTGCGGTGCCCAGGCCGGGTTGCAGCAAACTATAGCTGCTCTGGGCGCCAGTGCTGCATTTGTATCTTCCTTTTGGTATGTCTTCCAGGCAATGGGTATGCTGGCTACATGTTCGTTTCGACAGTACGGCTCTTGAATTAGTTTTATGTCAACGTCTTCTGAGGTTGCATACTGTACTAGGTTGGAGGTGGCCGCTTGCGCTCGCTGTAAATTTATCTGGAGAACTTTTATGTACGTTCTACTAGTTGCTTCTGTTGTTGTATCAGATCTGTTCGTTATGGATCCTGATGAGGCGTTGTCTGCTGCTGCGTAAATATTCCTGTCTATGGGTATGTTGCTACTCGTAGATAGTGCTTCTTTGGATGCGTTCAACATACTTTGCGTACATTGGGCAGGTAACTTCATAAGCGGCGTGGTTGCAAGCTGTTGTTTCATGAGACCGGTAGTTGTTGTCGGCGCAGTTGATACATGTGGGGCGCCGCGCTTGGCAGTCTTTGATGTTATGATTGCCGGAACAATAAGCGCAGTAGGTCTTGTTTTTGCATGTTTGTTGAGTGTGACCGAAGGCCTGACATCTGAAACAGCGTATGGTGTTGTAGAATTCAGTGATTCTGTGGCTTCTCCAGCCCAGGTACAATTTGCGGGCTTCGGTGAGCGTTCTGTAGGCATGTGGGGAGCATTCCACGATCCACTTGACTCCATACTGTCTTTCTGTAAGGCGGTATTGGAGTTGGACATCTGTGCTGTTAAGATGGAATTCCGATTTTATTGCCTTTTCGACTTCTTCTTTTGTATTTTCCGGTGGTATATTATGTATGGCAACCTTTGGCAATCTAGTTTGTGGAAGCTTAGTTTGCAGGAAGTCTTGTCCTTTGTGTCCTTGCAACGCTGTAGTGAGTTTTGCAACGTCTTCTTTAGAGTAACAGTCTACTGTGAGACCTTCTTTTGGTATGTAGCGCACAGCTGCTACCCTGACTCCTAAAGACGGTAAGGGGAAGTCGGTACTTAGTTTTGCTTTTAGATCCTTTCGCTTGGTGTTGGTAGGATCTTTTGGATATACGAGAAGCGTGTGCTTTGCTGCCTTGGCTGTGACACTCGCGTACGTGAGTGGTTGCTATCTTTTGGTTGCTGATGTGATGATGGTGTCAGCGACGTGCTTGTGAGAAGATGTGATTTCACACGTTAGAAGACTCGGTGTATTGATCGCCTTGTCTACTGTCTCAGGAGGGGGTACGTAATCCGGTCCTCTCAAGGCCAGCGATCGTAAAATATCTACTGTGTCAAGCAGGTTTGATCGGAGGTCTTGGGGCAGCAGGTTTCTGCCTCCTCTTACCACGAGAGCTATTTTCTTAATTTGCTCCGTCAAATGTTCAATTTTTTACTGCTTGATTTGAATAAATGCTTGATGGTCTATCGGAATGATAGATCTGTCTGCGTCATGCATTGTAAGTATTGCAGAGAAAATAATCTAAACACTGTAATATTTGACACAGTCTTATATGCACTATGTAGAGACCTTGAGCACGATGATATGCACTGTAACACACTGAGATCACACTAAAATAATGCGCTATATGCAACAATCACTGAACATACTCTGTATGAGACGGAGAGGGAATTTGCACACAAATAACATTTATCACAAAAATGCACAGTCATTAATACATAAAAAAAAGAAATTCAGATAAATGCAATTTACATCAGTACAGGTAATAGCAGTATATGCTTGTACTGTTGTTATTTATGCAGAAACAGTGCTAAAAGTAATTAAATTCAGATAAAAGCAATATATGTAAATTTAATTTAAGTAAACACGAAAAATGAACTGGTCAAGCAAAGTCAGTGCAAAATCAGGGTAAAAAATAGCGGAGTATACTTGAAAAGCTATCAAGAAGAGGACCGGAAAGGATTAATGGTGAGGGAAGTACAGAAGTAGTATAGAAGGGTCAAAAATGGGGGAGAATGTGCGGAATTAGTGAAGAATGTGTGTAAAACAGGTGTAAATTAACTGAAAAGGGTATTAAAGGGTGCGTTAGGGTGTTGTTGACACTATAGAAAAGGAACGGAGTGAATGCGTAAAACAGGGGTTGAGAAGAGGGGGAAAAAAGTTAATTAGGATAAATAATTTTTTGTTAATTAGGCTATAGGGTTGAGAAAGGGGGTGCTGAAATCTATTAGGTAGAAAATTAGATTAACGTTGGTCCTGTTGAGAAATCTTTAGCGGTACGGGAGAAATCAGAGAAATAAAAGTTCGATTAAAAAGGGGGAAAATTAAAAATTGCTCAAAGTGAATGAGAAAGGTGTTGTTAAAGAGCTGTTATTAAGAGGATAAAGAGGCTGAAAGAATTTTGAACGTATGTCAAATAGGGAAAGTGTTATGCGAGAAATAAAAATCCAGAAATTTGATTAAAAAGGCGAAAACACAAGAAGGGGGGTGGGAAACCAGAAGTAGTATAGAGTTAAAGAGGGAGGAGAGATGAGCTGGAAACCGAAAGAATTATGTTGTTAACTTAAATAGGAGAGGAGAAAATAGGAAAAGAAATTTTTGATATTAAATTTATATTAAAGAGTGAGGGGGGAGCTTGTATTTTTAAGGCTATATAACGATAGGTTTTTGGAAAGGTGGGAGCTAGGAGGTGAAGAAAACGTAGGTTATATTAAGGTGGGTTAGATAGATATCGAGAAATTTTAGAAATAAAGAGTAATTAAGAGCAATTAAAGTGAATTAAAATGGAAATAACTACAGAACTATTAAAGATAGAAGTAAGGGGGTTACATATTATTAATGGGAAAGTAAAGTATTTTATTAGGTTTTGGTGTGTATAGGATAAGAATAAAAAAAAATAGGGGGCTTAGGGAGGGAAAAAAAGATTTAGGCTTAGGGGCCTCTGGTATCAATAATACATAGGTTATAACATAATCAAGTCCTGGACTTAGAAAAAATCTTAGATATTTTACACAATAAAGGCAGTGCTTAATTAAAACTATTAAAAATAACCAGACCGAGGGGCCCGACCCTGTGGAGCTATTGAGAAAATTTTGACATGGGGTACGAGCAATACGATTACAGTACAGGACTTAGAAAATATTTCACAAAATCCTAATGCTAACACTATGTAAATAATGCATACAAAGTCAAAACACAAACTAATGAACTTAGTAATTAATACAATAAATTATTACATAGAGCATAAATTACTGAGTATAGAGCACTGTAAATGGTAAAAATATACAAAATAGATATTGAGATAATGATTTTTAAACAAAATAGCAACTTAGAACTTTACTGAAAACTCGCTGAAATCGGTGAAAAAATAGTCAAAGTCCAAAGACCAAAATCCTTAAAAATTTGACTATACACTATTGGAGTACACTGTTAGAAAGAATATTAAATTCCTACCTTGGAACTCTTTCGTAGGTGATTTTAGGCCTTTTAGAACCGGAGTTATCGATTTTTCAAAAGAATGGCATTTTTTGGCACTGATGATTTCAGTGGTAAATCCAAGCCTAGTACGGCAACCACGTGGTGACGGGCGGTAGGGCTTGCGTCGGTGGTCCGGCGTGGAGGTGCACAAAACTATTTTCGGAATGATGATTTTTCACTGACACTCACATTTCGCACAAAAATCAAAATAAATCACAAATTTTGGTATGGGTGTATTCCTTAATGATACGCGCACTTGCATAAATAAAATTTTTTCAAAAACTGCGGTTTTTCCGCAGATGTAAGGGGAATTCTGTGGAGCTCAAAAAACGTGCGTCCGACAGTGACGGAGGCTGGAAGAGTACAGTAGAGACAATAGAATAAAAAGAATGACTAAGAGTATGAAAAGGGATATAATGGATCTCGAAAATAGAGTTTATTTGGCTAATACTCCGGAAGCGCTAAACAACGCCGTTCAATATATTGAATCTAAAATCATTGAAAATATGGATAAGAAATTGATCATTAAGAAAGATAATAAAAGGAGGGGTCCGGTTAGTTGGTGGAATTCTGACTTAGAAAGGTATAAACGATTGGTTAGAGCTAAACGTAAAAAATTTCAGATTATTAATGTCTCAGAAGAACTTAGAATTGAAAGGAGGATTGATTACAAGAGGACTCTTGCGGAGTATAAAAAGAAGATCAAAGCCGTCAAGAGTATACATAGAATTAACACCTTCCTCAATAATAAAGAATATTTTGATTTTTTCTATAAGATGGCCTCTAATAAAAGGAAGAAACAAATTATGCTGAAAAGAGACTCTGAAGTGGATCGGGACTCAATCAAAGACTATTACGATACGATTATTAGAGACTCATTAAGAATTGATGGAAGATATGATATTCCCAATGCTGGAGATTTTGATACGGACCTTTCGAGCAGTGAAGAAGATTCTACGTATGAAGAAATTTTCTTGGTCATTAAGTCCCTACGTGATCGGACTGCTCCAGGATTGGATGGTATTAATGTTACGATTGTTAAGTCCCTATTTTATTTTTATCCATCATTCTTCATTATCTTATACAACAAGTGCTTACAATTAGCGATCTTTCCCAATAGTTGGAAGATCGGAGAACTGATCCTTATTCCAAAAGGTGATAAAAGATTTAGGCCAATCTGTTTACTTAAAGTCCTAGCTAAAGTTCTAGATAAACTCGTGCTCAAAAGGATTAATTATACTCTTAACTTAACCAATTACTTAAGTGGAAAACAATATGGTTTCATGAGAGGAAAATCCACAGAGCTAGTACTACACAACGTGCTTAGTCTGATTAGAGAAAAGAAGAGAAATAACCACGTGGCCCTAATTTCTTTCGATATACAGGGAGCATTTGATGCGATAAATTATTTTAATTTGTTAAGTACTGTGGAGAAAATAGGCATCTCTGGCCAATTACTTAGACTTGTCAAGGACTATTTATCACTACGAAAGACTGTTTTTAGAGGCGTTGCACAAGAACTCTATATGGAATATGATATTTTTAGAGGCTGCCCTCAAGGCTCCTGCAGTGCTCCCCTGTTCTGGAATCTTATGATTAACGACATCTTGATTGACATTCCCAACGTTGAGATCTTTTGCTTTGCAGACGATCTTCTCGTCGTATTATATGATGTTTCCCTGGAGAAGATGCAGGAAAAGTTTGTAAGCGTCGATGAAGTTTTTAATAATTGGAGTGCTAGCAAAATATCCAGTTCAACATCGATAAGACCAATGCCATCTTCTTTCCTAAGGGTGGCTCTAACACCCGTGCACCTAAATTGAAATTCAATAAGAAAAACATCAAATTTAGGAATGAACTGAAATACTTGGGAGTTTACCTTGATCAAAAGCTTAATTTCATTACCGATTTTAAACAGATCCAAAGATCTATTGAATATATTTTGACTTATTATTTGAATACCTTTTCAGCTACCGTGTTAACAAAGAAAAGTAATACTCTCAAAGAAATCTTCTTGAATGTGATCATTCCAAAGATTACTTATGGCATTGGTACCTGGGGTCTCCGGGCAGAGGAGCTGGTCAGGCTGAGAACAAAATTAGATTCACTTCAGAGAGGCTGGCTGTTGGCAATTACCAGATCTTTTAGAACAGTCTCCACGGAGGTAATCTGTGTTCTTGCCGGTGTGCCCCCTCTCTCAACACAATATAAATTCTTTTACGATAAATTCTTGCTAAAAACAGTCTTGTCGAATGTGTTGAATACGATAATGTAAACAAACATATGCTCAGATGCTATAAAAAATGATGCTCTTGAAAATGTTAATCCTCGAAACAATTTCGGAATACCACATGATTGCATGCCCACAGATTGTAATGAAATCGAAATTTATACTGACGGCTCTGGGTTTGAGGGGGCCGTCGGTTTGGCCTACGTGGTTTACTTTTACGGTCTGGAAATAGAATCTAAAAAGTATAAACTTGAAATATTAAACTCAGTTTTCCAAGCAGAAACTATAGCAATAAAGGAAGCCTTGCAATGGATTCTAAAAAACATAGCATAGTCTTAATGGCGCTCTCCCACCCAGAGTCGAAAAATTCATTATTGGAAGAAATAAAATGTCTATATAAAAGAGTTAAATTCATCACTCTGTCTTTATTCACTGGGTTACGGCCCATGTGGGTGTGTGTGGTAATGAGAGGGCGGACGGGAGGTCTTTGCCAGACGAAAGACCACTTTCGTCTGGCAAAAGAAGCCGCCCTTGGAGATGGAATTCCCTATTCTACAGTTCTTCCTTCTAGAAAAGTTTTACTTACAAAAATGAAAAATTACTATTTAAACAACTGGAAAGTAAGCTGGGAAAATTCCTCTAAAAACCAATATTTGCTTAGAAGGATAAAAATTAAAAAGGCTATGAAAGTATGTAATAATATAGATGTTAATTAATTAATTACGGGGCACGGGAGATTCCCGGCTTACTTAAACCGTTTCCATCTCCAGGATAATGAATTTTGCTCGTATTGTAATAAAATTGGTGGTAATACACTTCGTGGAGAACTGTATACTTACCAGGAGTGTGAGGGAGAAACATAGGATTTTCAGTATAAGAAACGAAGACCTCGACTATGATGAAATGAAGGATTTTGCTAAAGATTTAATGAAAATTATAAATACAAATAAAGAAAAAATTGGAATTTTGTGTTAACTAAAATTATGGTACTTTATTGATAAGAAAGATATTGTATTGAAAATTTTGCACTAGATAAATCTTATGAGTTTTATAAATTATAAATATGTTTTAATGTATATATGCTTTTAATGCTTTTAAATACGTCATTTTATGTTTTTATATATTTTTTTTTATTCTATGCATGCTATTGTATGTATAATAATTGTTTTTTTACCTTGTTTAAATTGGATGTTATTTTAACATACTTAACTTGCCCTGGGACTCAATTTTACTCTATTGATTTGTGGTGTTTTGTAACTTGTTTTGGTATTTGTGTTTTGTCAATCATTTTCTTAGCCTCTGCACCAATGAAAAATAAATTTTTACATTATATTAAATGTCTTCATGAACCCATAGAAAGAGAATTATGTAAAGTTACAGATTATTTCATTGAGAAAATACAGTGAATTTGCTTTGAAAGAAATTGCACTACTCAATTGTACAAGTAAAATAACACATTGTAATACTTAAATACATGTAATATATTATTAAATGTTAGTAGTTAGGGCCGCTGGGAACTAGTGTCCCAGCGGTCATGTCGATAATGATCTTTCCAGGAGGATTTGTGCAAATCGGTAGTAGCAAAATTCCCTATTTTGGGATTCCCATCTTATCCAAATTAATATTGATTTTGAATTCCCAGTTTGTAGTTTGTGTTGAGAATTCAGTGTTTTAGAGTTGAGTTGGGTTCTAGTAATATTTTGTGGACTCAATTTAGTTGGTGCTAAAGGGGCTTTTGTCGGTTTGTGTTTGTGCCTGTTGTTGTCTCTGTCGTACGTCTTTATATTGGCCTTCGCCTTCTGGTCAGGAGAACTGACTGGTTCAAGTATTGAAGGGTTTTGGCTTCTTGCTCTTCCGCCCTGATTGTGTTGTTTCTTGTGTTGTATGAAAGGTTCTGTCCTGTTTATTTTCTTTACTATTTATCTAACTTTGTGAAACTTATTATTTTCTTTAGTTTAGTTAATGTATGAATGATTGGTGTTGGTTTTAAGCTTGCAACCTTGTTCTTGTAAATTTTTGTTTGTTTTGTTTTCGTTATTTTAACCCTCTTTTGTTGCCCGGAGCTCGAGCTTGGTTTCAAGACTTTAAGAACAAAATTAAAACTAAAATATCTGATTAATAATTAATATAAATAAGTTAGGATATGAACGCGGCCGGCTCGCTGGCTGCTTTGTTGTTGGTTAGCTGGGCTAGTCCACCTAAGGTCATAAGATCGACTTCGTCGATCAGGGGGACCGGGGGCTGCGCCCGTTTAGTTACCGCCTCCCGTACCATTTTTAAAGTCTTTCTGACCCCTAAGTGACCCGATGTTGGTGCGTCGCGTAATTCTTTCAAAATGCTCAATCGAAGCGAGGCTGGGATGACTGGCCGATACTCGAAGTTTTCGTTTGTTGATTTCGTATAAAACAATAAATTATCTATTATTTCATAGTTTTGTGCTCTACTTATTGCGGCGACATCTGTGTGTTCAAAGATTTCGGGGTCTTTTAAATAAGCATAAATACTTCCAAATTCAGGATCAGCTTTCAATTCAGCAATAATTGTTTCTATAGACTCTAAAATTTTAGAAGTCAACAATGCGCATTTGAGTTCATTCCCCTCATCGTCCAGTTTTATTCGCGATAGTGCATCAGCGACATTTTTTTCTTTTCCTGGTTTATACTTAATTATTAGGTTATATTCTTAAAGTTTTAAAACCCATCTTATTAACCTGGGCGTTAGGTTTTTCCCCGAGTAAAGTCTACCAACAGCCGCATGATCCGAAAAGACTTTACTGGCGCTTTGTCGAAATAAACTCGAAATTTCTGTACAGCCATTAATACGGCTAATGTTTCTCTCTCCGTAGCTGTACACTTCCTTTGAGTAGAATTTAAGGTCTTACTAAGGAATGCTAAAGGATGCCCTTTCTGCATTAGAACCGCACCTACGCCATAGCACCTACGCAATACCCTTTTGCGAAATTTTATCTCCCAAATATTTAAGTTCTTTTGTCGCGAACTTGCATTTCGATGCGTTAATTGTAGGACCGACCTCTTTTAATAATTTAAAAACCTCTTCCAAGTCCTTAATATGGTGCTCCAACGTACTTCTCGTTATAATTATATCATCTAGATAAATTAAAGTCGATTTTTCTAGGACAGGCTTTAGAACAATATCCATAGCTCTCTGGAATGTTGACGGGGCTCCACACAGCCCAAAGGGCATGCGTAAAAATGCATAAGTGCCCGATTTTGTGATAAACGCGGTTTTACGTATATCTTCTGGTTTCATAGCTATTTGATGGTAGCCAGATGTTAAGTCCGACGTAGTCATATATCTTGTAGACTTAATCTTTCTAATAATTTCCTCAATCACCGGCAAAGGGTAAATCGGGAATTTAGTAATACTATTGAGTTTTCTGTAATCGATAGCAAATCTCCAAGACCTTTTATCTGAAGGAGGGAAATCGTTCTTTTTCCTACATAGTACGACTGGACTCGCGTATTCACTATTTATGGGAGTTATTATCTAGTTCTGCAGCATTTCTTTAATGTGTTCCTCAATAATGTGTTCTTTCTGTTGATCATAACTGTAGGGTTGATCGCCTACAGGTACAGCCCTACAGGGTTTATCGGCAATTAGTTGTATATCATGTGTTACAATTTGACAGTTACCAGGCCGTTCTGAAAACAAGTTTGAAAAAGTACTCACCACTTGCTGGATGACTTGGCTTTCCTCGACACTCAAATGGCTTAAGTCCATCTGAGGTTCTTTCACCGGCTCCACCACCCTCCGATCCATTTCCAGCACGATCGAATGATCCTGAAAATTGAGCTTGGCTTTCGCGCCCTTTAAGAACTCATGCCTAAAATGACTGGATTCTGTAAATTTTTCACCACAAAAATTAATACTTTAAGGCTCTCGTCTTTTATCTGTACTCTTAATGATAATTTCCCGACACATTGGCAGGTTTTTCCTTGGGCGGTTATAATTTCTGTGTTTTTATATTTAAATAACCGTAATCTATTAAAATTCTTATTGAAAAATTTATCACTCATAAAGTTGCCTTCTGCCCCTGTATCAATGAGCGCTTCCACCGGTACATCGCCGACCAGGACTTGGATGACTGTTAACTGTGAATTCTTAACCACGACCGTGTTTAGGTATCTTCTTGAGGGATTTTGCGAAACTTCAGGGGTCAGGCCCCTCTAATCGTTTAAAGATTTCTATTCAACTTCAGTCTTTTGGGTACACGGACGGTTTTTTTCGAATTTCTTCTTCGCGCCTTGACCTTCGTGCTTCGATGAGTCTTCGGGAATTTTGAGAATACGACCCCCCTTTAAATTTTTTCGCTATTCGTCGGTTTCGGAACTTGACCACCAACTCGATGAGTTCCTGCAAGGTGCTTGGATTTCGAATTTCCAAATAATCTTGGACAGCAGGTAGCAATCTTGGTAAAATTATTTCAATTACCTTAGTGTCGGGTTTCTTTTCATACAGCATGTTTGTCAGCTTAACTTTTCGCAGAATAAAATCCGTCAAATCTTCAATATTACGTTGATAAAAACTATAAAGTTCGGCTTCTAGCTTTGCTTGGTCTTTCACTTTAGGGAAGGTTTTTAATAATGATGATTTAAAATTTTCAAACGTATATGCTTGGCTTCCGAATTCTCCTAATAAAAATTTCCCTATACTCTTCCATCATAGTGAGGCCTGTCCTCTTAGTGCAGACGTGGGAATGGCAACTTTTTGCCTTTCGGGCACAGGATATAACTGAAAATGATTTTCGAGGCCTTCTAAGAATATCGCCACCGAATTTTTTCCGTCAAAATTGACAGTTGGCTTGATAGATGCTCTCATAGTTTGGACCAAGTATTCAAACCCTTCTAACTGGTTGGCCATTTCTTGCTGTTGGAGTTGTACAGGAGCTTCCATCCAATTATTGGCCATCTGAGTTCGTGAGATGTTCGGGCGCCAGTGTAAGATCTAGAGGCCCCAACCTTGTCAGCGAACTGTGGTAGCGACTGCTACTAAGTGTGAATTTACACAGAAACGTAAGAAGGGTTTAAAGCCCTTTTCATTCAACTTTTAAAATAACAGATGCGTCCACTTGACGCTCACAAGATACACCCACCCGGCGGTTTAACTGAAACAGAACGTAGAATTGGAAAATAATGACTGAATGAATAAATAGCGAGATCACTATCCACGAGGCTCTGAGATCTTAAACTAACCTAACCGCGTTCTAAAATTACCGCTGAGATTCAGCGAGCTTACTGATTAAGCAGTTGAAAGATCTAGCAAAATCTGCCGAACTAGGCCAGTACCTTCTACATACAAAGCCAAGGCTCTAGGGTTGCTTGAACGCTCTGACGTTACGAAAGTGGTCTTTCCACTTTGTCAACACCAGCCTCGTGCTCTGGTAGCTTAGTGAACCGACTGTTGTTTGAAAGTGTAGTACGCTGTTGTAGAATATTTTACATTTGCGAATTATTTTTTTTTTTTTTTTTACTATGCCACACAAATGCTGTGTTGCAACATGCAAAGGAAACTACAAGAATGGCCCGAAGGTGGGCCGTATTTAATTTTCCTGCGGGAGAAGAAGAGCTAAAAAAGAAATTAGTTTGGAACTGCAAACGACAAGATGGATTCTAGGCTACCGCTAGAATTTGTTTCACAGAGAGTTTGATTTCACATTCAGAGGTAAACATGCATTCCATTTTTAAATTAGAAAATTCCTGAAAGGTTAATGCTATTGAAACTTAAGTGACTTGAAAATCTTAAACAAAAAATTCTGACTGCAAGGGAAATAACATACTAAAATTTAATCGCCTTTAACCAAAGCAAATAAAACGAACTTTTATATTATCGTTTCATTGCTTTCCATACAAGCATGGTTATGTATTTATTTAATAGGCTGAAATTCCTTTTATACACAATATGCATGAGAATTATTAATGAACTCTTTAATTAATTTATATTTCCCCAGGACCATCGAGATATTTTAACATGTACATTTGTTTGTGATTCATTAATCTTGCAGGAATTTTCATTAATGTAATACAGAGCTTATGTTGAATTTTAAAGGGATTATAAAATGAATCTTTTTCTCAATAAGTATTCAATATAAAATCCATCTATCTTATAATGTTCATATAATTTTGATTTATTAGATAAACATACAAAATGTATCAATATTAAAGACGTTAATTTACAGTTGTTTTAGATTTAAATATCTAACTGTTTGGTATATTATTAATTGCTCTGATTTAGATTAAGTCCCATTATACCTTTTATATATTTTTTCTTTTTACAGTTGAATGTATGCAATACCCTATTATATTCTAGGTGTTGGTGTATTTAATTATGGCAAAGCACACTAGGGCTATCTGCCTAAGAGGAGGGATGCCTTCGTGGAGGACTTTCTAAGGGAAACTGGCTCGTATACACGTTACACATGGGGAAACCACGAAAACGGCAATGCAGCCAGCCCGTTCGCGGGATTCGAACCTTGGACCGAACTACCAGTATTCAGCGTCTTTACCGCTCGGCCGCTGGTGGGATTATTATATTCTAGGAGCATTTGAGAATGCATTTTGCTCATAGATTATGTAAACAGGAAATTAATGTTAACGATGCAATGTTCTAAATTTTAATAATTGAAAAAACTGTTAAAAATTAAGAAATAAAAGTAAAAGAAAACAAACATATAAATTGAATAGGGTTTCACCATAGTTATTTTAATTTCTGGAATAGGTTACTGGGTGTTAAAATAAATTGTTAAGTAAAATTGCCACATATTGTAAGCTTACTAGTTTTCACTGTGCATGGTAGCATACATCCTGATTATCTTATTAAAGTGTTTCATACACAAATATATATGAGTTTCTTATACCAATAACACCTAACTTGTTCCTGGCATTCAGTTTTTATCTAAAAGCACTTAGTGGTGTTTGATTTATTTGTAGTTGTTGCAGCCAAATGTAAAAATGTTTTATTATATTAATAAATTATGTAGATTTAAAAAATTTTGAAAACGTAAAAAAATCATGTGGAATACAAGCAATCTAAAAATGAGCAATCCACAGCAATATATTGTCAAACACATGACACATGATTGTGAAATTTTCACTCAAAAATCACATAATAGCCCAAAACATTTGATTTCTGCAAGTGAACTCTTCAATAGACAAATTCTTGTTTTTCTCTTTTTTATTTCATTACTTTAGCACTTATACTTCTCTTAATAATAATAATAAAAAAAGGAGCAATGTTTTTTTAATGATTTATGTTTTATGTTCTTAAGTATAAAGATACATATGTATACAAGTAAATTTGTACTTCTGGTTGTGAACATGTCAGTTCTCAAAATGTTCAGCAAAAGAGCCAGTAAATTTAAATCCGAATGCCAGGAGTGAATGCCAATTGCTTTATCCATCAAATTGATGATTAATCCAGTCCCGAATCTAGAGGGGGCAAGCCGGGGTTTGTGCCCCGGGTGGCAACTTCTGAGGGCGGTAAATTCAAGAATAACGTTGAATTGTATTTGGAATGTTGTCAAATTTTGATGCAAAATTAGTAGTTTTAAAGCCACGTTTGAAACCTCTTTTAAGAATATTTATAATTAATTACTCGAAACATTTTAATGGGGCAAACAGTTTTAAAAGTAAGCTAAGTACAGCCAAACATGACTCTAAAGATAAGTTCAGGGAGAGGACAATAGAGGGACTCCAGGCGTCACTGGAAAAGTCAAAGGACCCTGTCCCTCTGCCAACCCAACATGTAATTTTATTACTAAGGTACTCCGTAAACGCCTTTGTTTTTCGTCCCTGTAAGTGATGCCTAAAGCAAAGAATCTATATATCTTTCCCTTCAACTTCTTTGCTTCGAGTCCCTCTGTTGTCCTCTCTCCTGGCGGGAATATTCAAATGAAAAACAGAACGATAGTATAAAGGCGCCTTGTTTTTATACCAACGCCTCTTGCGAAATAAATGAGGAAGCATTGTAAATTGTAATTCTTTCCTAACACCCAATACAAATTAACCTTGGACCAATGAAATAATACAAATTAACCTTGGACCAACGAAATAATTCAAATTAATATACGTCGAGAAGGCATTTTGATTTTTTGCAGCCAGTCAGCAACCTAGGTTTTTAAAATGCATTTATTATTTTTATAGGTTTTAAAGTTTATTTAGTTTTTTAATTTGGAAGGATTTTTTGTTGTCTCATTTTCTTTTAATATGCTTGCTTCAAGTATTCCTCACTATATTTAGCGAGACGCAACCATTTATTTAGCGCGCGCGTCCGCAACGCTCTCCTAATACTGTTGAATGTAATTACGTCAATTTTTAGCTTTTCTTATTAAGGCAAGTTACACTGCATATTATTTAGGGTGCAAAAAATCACAAAAGGGTCTAAGAAAAAACTCTCAGGAGCAGAATATAGAACCTGAGCAAAAGATAGGATCGAACAGAGAAAACAAATTGCAGCTGAAATGAAAAATGGCTTCACGGAAAAGACGAACCATCAGACCCTGCACAACTTCCAATTGTGCCGAGATTCAAACGATATTGATATTTCTTGAAATTTACATGACCAAGATGAAGAATCTTCATCTATCATCCTCAAACAGACTTCATTTCAGCAACTGAGAGAACTACTTTCTTCATAGACCCCAAACGAACAGAGGACATGAAATTAGGATATAAAGTATTTTCTCATTTAGATGAGTGTGGGCAGCAGAAAGAAGATTTAAAATCTTGTGATTTGTCGGACCGAGATAGTTGGCCAATCACAGAAAAAATGAACGATCAGCAACGATATTTCTTAGCAGTCAAGCTGTATTATTAGCCGAAAAATATCCAACAACGTAGACCTTAGGTACACTGAACGTGATGGAAGACATTTGACATCTTCATTGCGGCACAGAACATTAGCAAATAATGAAAGGCTTAAAAAATCTTGGATTATACATTCTAAAACTAAAAATGCTATTTTTGTACACCCTATGAGATTTATCAGAAACATGCCACTGCCGTTAAATCAGCATTGTGTACTACAGGATTCACTAATTGGAAAAAAAAAAGCTTTAGAAAGGTTAACTGAGCACGAAATATCTGAAATACCACGAAATATCTGAAATGAGAGTGCATGATTAAGTGGTGGAAAGACTACAACAAATGAAATAGTGTCAAGGCATCATGACATTAGGAGACTAATTCACACAAAGAAAGAAAAATGGAGAAAGATCCTACAGGTGAGTATGGATGCTGTATTGTATCTTTCAACAGACTGTCTTTCTTTCCGTGGGTCTGATGAAACCTCTGGCAGTCTGCTCACAAAGTGTCCTCGGCCTAGTCAAGACATTTTTTTTTTAATTTAATGACTCTGCTAGTCAAACATAACTCTTAAATACCAGTTACAATACCTAAAGAAGGGACAAGTATCATATTTAACAAAGATAAATCAAAATGAAATTACTGATGTAATGGCGAAAGCAGTTCGCAATAGCATTTTAAATGATATTAAAGAAGCCAAATATTATACAATAATGTTCGATTGCATTCCAGATATGTCGCATACAGAAAAAATGAGCCAGGTGATTCGATACGTAAAAAATATGTGGTGATGTGTGTTAAATAAAGGAGAGCTTTTTTGATTTCATAGAAATTGGAGGAAAGACAGAAGAATGTATTTCTCAACGGATTGTGGAAGAACTGACACTTGATGGTTTGGATATTGACAATGTCGTGGTCAATCTGAGGATAACGGATCTAATATGGCCAGTACTTACCGGCCATATTAGATCCTGGAGTAATCCTGGAGTACAAGCCAGGATTACAGAAATGAATAAGCAGGCCGAATATGTACGATGTTTGGCTCACTCTTTGAATCTTGTCTGTGTGCATTCTGCCTTGTCTTGTCCCAAAGCAGTTAACTTCTTTGGAATTATCCAGAAGATATTTAGCTTTCTTGTCGGATTCGCTATACGATGGGATATTATGAAAAGATGTACAAAAACAACTGAAAAGGAAACAGCCAGACGAGATGGTCGGCAAAATATGTGGCTGTGAAAGCCCTGCTAACGAATTTATCAGAAGTGGTAAAAATCCTTTAAAGAAATTAATTACCTTTTGAAGTACTATATTACTATTTCAAAATTAATTATGTATCAAAATACAAAGCAGAACATCTGCTACATGTAAAAATTTTGAATTTATTATCAGCCTGATAATTTGGGCTAATATTCTTTAAGAAATCAATCGAATAAATACTGAAATTCAAATGGAAGATATTATTCTTGCGCGTTCCGTCGCATTAATGGAAGGTTTGACTAAAACTTTGCAAAAAATGAGAGAAATTCCTACGGAACATTGGATAGAAGAATTTAAAGCATCACCCGAAAAAAATTGAGCTTGAACCTATTCTGACAAATAAACGAATTCTAAAACGCAAAAAGGAATTTGATGAATTCTGGAAGGACGAATCACGAACATTTCATCGTGTTCAGCTACTTTCTAATGCAATGAAAATTGTATTTGATCGAATCTTATCAGAAATTAAAACGAGGGTAAGCAAGGCTGTTACACTAAATTCAAATTTCCATTTCTCAATGGCCGTGAAATATTGAATATGTCAACTGAAGAACTGCAAAAGAATGGAGCAGATCTTGCACGAAAATATGAGCGAGATCTCTAAATGCATTTGAGTTCTATTAGGAACTTGGCGTTTTTAAGGAACAAGCCCTAGTGCTATTCATCGACATAAAAAAGGCTAGAGCTCTTTATCTCTTGCAACAGATCTACACCTATGATTTTCAGGATGCCTTGTACAATATTTGTATTGCCCTGCGGATTTACTCTATGCTTCCAACTACATGCGCAAGCTGTGAGCGAAGTTTTAGCAAATTAAAACTTATTAAAAACTATCTGAGATTATCGATGAGCCAGGAGCATTTATCAAGTCTCTCAATTCTGGCTATCGAAAATCAAACAGCACTTCAAGTTAATTATGACAATGCCATAGATTTATTTGCAGAACAAAATGCTCGCAGAGTAAAATTTTAATCCCGTAATATTTTAAGAGCGTTAGATAAGAACTTAAAATTATTATTGAAATAAGAATTATGAAAAGAAGCACAAATACTAACATTAGCCCGTACAAATACTAGCTAACGGGCTAGAAGAACAAATACTAACAATACGGCTAATACTAGCATTAGCCCATATTGTTGTTATGTATAGCGAATGAAAGTTAGTTACGTAATTAATCATCTCATCTATTGTCTTAACTTATGTAATCTATTGTTTTTAACTAAAGATTATTTTTATTACGAGTGCATAATCAAGGGTATCGAAAGACGTATATAATTTTAAAGGTACCGTAAGGTATTTTTCAGTCTTTAAGCGTAACAGTTTTGCTAAAATTTTCTTTAAATATAACATTTTGCATAAGCATAACTATACAAATTGCTATTATCCGTCACACAATGAATGTTTCTTTTATGCGGAAGTGTCCCGTTTTTCGATTTATATGGAAGTGTCGTGTGTCGAAATACTTACTATCAATGCGCTGTCAGCACTCCATCTGAAGACCGAATCCTTCGGAGCAGTGCTTCACTCTCAGTGCGGGATTGCCCTCTCCTTTCTTTCTTACCTCCATGGTCTGGCTAGTTATTGTTGCAAATATTGCAAAATTGCGTATTTCAGAGAAAATGTAATTTTGATCATTACAGTACAAAAATAGTCTTTTGCGTGAATATGTAAATATTTATTATGTTATCGGGCTTTGTGAGGACGTAGAGTTCTTGAGGAGGCTACATGAAGGCGTTATTGTGAAATGAATATTTAACGAGCTAGGTTAAAATTAATGTTAGTATCGAGAAATTGGTACAAAATTATTCAATCCATTGTGTTAGTGATTTGTAATTTGCTTATATTTCTTTAAATGAATTTTTTATTATTTAGTTATGTCTGATTCCCATTTTTGTGCTCTGCTGAACTATTTTAGTATTGAGTTCTGACTCGTTTTCTGTTATCATCGTTTGTTAGTTATTCTTGCAAAAAGACTTCAGCGAAGACATCTTCCCTCTCATGCTTTGCCATAAGTAAAGAAACTAAACCATTTGTTATGTATATTTCTTTTAGAACAAAAAATGGCACATAAAGAATTTCTTACTATATAATGGATTTCACATTTTATCTCGAAAACTACCTATTTCAATGTTTATTTAAAAAACTAAAATTTGTTACAGAAACTTAAAAGAAGATGGGTAAGGGCGGCAATTTTAAGTTTTTGCCCCGCCTGGGAAAAATGCTAAATCCGGCGCTGGATTAATCATATTACATAACTGTATTATCAACTTTTTGATTGTACTTCAATAACCAAGTGTTCTCTTCAAATAACTGAAGAGAAAAATATTTAGGGTGTAGCAATAATATGTTACTTGATCTGTGCATTTGGCATATGACAAACAACAAACATGTGCTAATTGTTTACACTTTCAAAACTGCTAAAGCATCCGTGGCTCTTTTTAGCTCAAAAGGGTTTTTAATTTTGTTTTGGGATTTTGCCGTTTAAAGTGGATTAAATGGCTGTATCCCTTTTCAAATTATTGTCACCAAATATTATCGCTTTGTATTATTTTTAAAGAAATTAAATAACGAAGAATCTACATGTAGCAACAGTGTTTCAAATAAAATATTTTCATCTCCAACACCTGAGATTATTGCCATTTGGGAATGTAAGATTTTTATCTTTTAGTATCGAATATTTTATGATTTTGCTATTGAATTGAATTTTATACGGCCTAAATGCAAAGAATATGATATTTAATAAAGTTTATAATAAAAACAGGAAAATAAAATTTAACATTGATATGATGAATAAGAAAAGAGTGAAAAAAATAGAAAAATGTGTGCTAATATTTAACACTACATCGGGAATTCTAAACATATCCTGCTGTTAAGCTTTTAAAAAATGTGTGGTTGTGTTGTTGAACTATATGTGGTGCAAATGCAAAGAAAACTAGGCTTAATAATAAGGCTAAAAGAAAAAAAAAAATGTTAGTAGAAGTGAGTGCAAGAGCAGACTGGTAGACTGCGAGGTCATCGAGAGTGTAAAAAACCCTGATAAACTCTTGCTTGAGTCCACCAGCAGCTTAGGGGCAAAGTAGCTGAACACTGATCATTCAGTTCGGGGTTTTTCCCAAATGTATACAAGACAATTTCCTTTAAAGTGTCCTCCACGAAGGCATCCCTTCTCTTAGGCAGATAGCCCTTGAGTGCTTTGCCATGATTAAATAAAACCCTTTTAGGTGACCGTTAAAATCTGTATTCTTCCAGATTTTTTTTTTTTTTTTTTTAGTCAGTAATCTTTAGAGTACACATTATACGCTTAGATTAGATAAGATTAGACTTGTAAAGGTCTATGCATGTGTTTAAAAGGATGGCAAAATGCTTACCATTTTATAATTTTTTTTAACTTTAATGCGTGTTTATTTATTTATTCTTTTTTTGTATTGAAAGGTGTGTGAACTTCACTTCAAACAACATGATGTTCTGAGACAAACTGAATTCTTTGATGAAAAAACTGGAAAGAAGGTAATTGTACCACTTTCATATCCTCGTTTAAAAAATGGAGCAATTCCAAGTCTGTTTCCTGATGGTCCGAGTCATCTTAGCTCCAGTGTTTCATCAAGGTAATCACCAGAACTTCAAAGACGTAAAAGAGAAAGATTATTATTGATACAGTGCATATTTTAAAATGTATTAGAAATAACTGGGTAAATAAAAAAAATAATAATCAGAGTATGTTTTTTCCAAGTTTTGATGATGCTTCACATATTGAAACTGCATCTTCTTTTTGTATTAAAAAATTACATGAATTTGAAATTGGCAAATTATTAAAGTATGTTTATGGTCTGACAATAAAAGCTCTCTATCCAACTAACATAGAAAAACAAAGAAGCTTGCATTGCATATGTGTTCTTGAAGCATTGTGTGTGATAATGATAATGTTCTTGAAGCATTGTTTCCTTTTGGGCAGCAGAAAGAAATAATAAACTTTCAAGAAACTGGAAAATTTATTAAAATAATAAACACCTGGTGGTCAATTGTAAATGCAAAATCTATTTTTAAAGGGGTTCATAAAAATAATATATTTGAAACACCTTTCACTGTGGCAGACAATGATGAAAAAAATATTTTTTATGAACAAATTTTTGAATTGGTTAGATTGTTGGAAAAATTTGAATTTAGCATCTGATTCCCTAACCAAAGAAACTCACTTTGCAGTATCTCACACAACATATGCTTTAATTGAGATGTCAAGTTATTGTACAAATAAACTGGGTTTAGAATATCTTTTCCTTCAAAATACAAACGGATATGTTAGAGGCTAGATTTGGTAAGTATAGGCAACTGGCTGGAGCTCACCATAATATTTCAATCAGACAGGTTGTAAGGATCTTAAGTTTTACTAACGTTTATTTTATTTTAAATCTTTACTATCACTTCTTATTTTCTACTTCCGGCCAGAATTAAAAGCTTTAACTTATTTATGCAAATTTGTCTTGCGAACGCCAAGTACTTAAGTTGTGGCTTTTTGCCAAGTGAGAGAGAGGAAGGAGTTAGTAGAAGCAGGCCGCTTGCCTTAGCAGTTTTATTCGGTTGCTGGTTGCCTTCAAGGCCAGAGGTTTAATCCTCTTGATAATTTTAAACGTATCGTAGTGTTAACAGTTCTCTTAACTACATATGGCCTTTCTGTTAATATACGGCCAATCTTCGAGTAGACACTTGTTTATTAATCCAAAGTTAGTTTAGTTAGAATTTAGTTAATATTTTTATATTCTTACGTTCAGACCACAAGTGGTTGATCTCTGTATTCCGAAGTCCGGAAATCTTTGTAAAGAGAGAAAAATAAAGGGTTTTGTATACTCTTCCGGTGTATCTTGTCTACTTCCCACATTTATTGAACATAGCTTTAGTAAGCTCCCTGTTCCGAGTCAGGTCATTGAATGTTCCCCAAGCAAGTAAGGAGAAACTTTGAACCTGATAGTGGCGCACGACGAAGAAGAATAACCATGGCCGAGTTTCAAGAAGAACCTGTGTTGCCTGCAGAAGCGGCTCAGAATCCAGAAATGCCAGCTGCCGCCCTGGAATGATTTGGTTACGTCGTCCAGACCATGCGCGCATCAATGAAACCAGAAGCAACATTTAATGGAAACTCACCGGTAACGAGTTTTTTGGAAAAATTGGATGACCACTTCATGCTGTATCCAGTCCATGAGTTCCAGAAAGTCACCTTAGCTACCAGCGCTTTGAGGGGCCAAGCGCTTAATTAGTTCAAATGTATAGGCAGAAGTCTCTTGGGTCAAACGGGAAGTCCCACCTATACTTACGAAAATTTCAAGACTGCCCTAGTAAAAGCCTTCCCTGTCGTAAGGGATCGTGCAAAATTAGAAACGGAACTTTTCAGCATATACCAGAAACGAATTGAAAATCTCTCAAGCTTTATTTTAAGAAAAATTCACGTCTTCAAACTCTTGTATGGAAACCGTCCGGATCCTGAGATAATTCAAGTCATTTTGCCGAGGTTACTTCCCCAAGTACAAGACTTTATTGAATTAAAGAATCCGACTACACTGGAAAAGTTATTTGAGCTAGCAATCCAGTTTGAAAGTAGAAGACCGGCAGACATTGAAAGAAGACGCCAATATGAGCAACGAAACCAATTTGGTGCGCCAAGACCACAGCAAAGTCAAGCACACGGCTACGGAAGCAAAGCGAATCAGTGGGCAAGGAAACCCGAGCATCCAAAAACAGCCGGCAAACGTCGACAGTTCAATAGCAATCCAGGAAAAAAGTCTGAAGGCCAGTGGAAAAAGAAGGAAAGCATAGAAAGGAAAAAACAAGATTTAAACTAAAACGGATTTCTGCTGACGGGAGGGTGCGGAAATCCGAAGGCCAAGAAAACCCCTCTTCCTTCAAGTTAAATACAGTAATGGTGAAAAATTTGACTCTTCCAAAGATTGAAGTGTTGGTGAATAATATCCCAGCCACCGCACTCCTGGATACAGGCGCGCAGTGTTCCTGTGTGGCAGAAGATTTTTTTAGGAAGAATTTTCGGAAATACCGCATATATAATTCGGATAATACGACAGTGTTAGCTGCGCAGGGAGAAAGATGCAAGTGTATAGGTAAATTACCGCTATACGTTCGTATCAAGGACGAACAAGTAAAGATTATGTTTTTTATAGTAAAGAATCTGCAAGCACATATTATCTTATGAATAGATTTTCTTTCAGAGGCAGAAGAAACACTGGATTTTAACAAATCGTCCCTTAAGCTGACGATGAAACCAGTTCGAGAAGAGAAAACAGAACCACCAATGTTAAACCTTGACCACCCGCCTAAGAAAGAGCAACAAAAAATCCGACAAGTGGTAAGTGAATTTGCTTCGTTATTTACTGATATTCCAGGATTTACTCAAGTTACTAACCACAGTATCGACACCGGAGATTCACTGCCAGTTTGCCACAAACCATACCGGTATGATAAGAATAAAGGAAAAATTATAGAGTGGCACATTAGAGATATGTTACGTAAAAAGATCATAACGCCCATCTCAAGTAGTTATGCTACCCCGGTGGTTTTATGAAAGAAAAACAATGACTATCCAGTAACACATCCAAAAAGGTGGCGTTTTGCGATTGACTATCGTAAATTAAACTCCATGACTAAATATCCGGTATATCCGTTACCTATTATTGAAGAAATTCTACGGAACATAACGTCTACCAAATACATGACGACTTAACGACTGGTTATTTTCAAATAGGGGTTAGACAGGAAGACGTGCCTAAGACTGCTTTTATAACCAAGTCTGGCACTTATGCATTCCTGCGTATGCCGTTTGGCCTTTCAGGGGCACCGGCAACATTTCAGCGATGTATGGACATGGTGCTAAGGCCTGTTCTTGGAAAGTCCACATTTATCTATTTAGACGATATCATTATTACTAGTGATAATCTGGACCAACATGTACAGGATTTAAGACAGGTGTTTTCATTATTAAATGAGGCTGGTATAAATGTTAATGTCGAAAAGTGCAAATTTGCAGCCCCTGAATTAAATACTTAGGTTACAAAATATCTCAGAAAGGAATCGAGACAGACTAATCAAAAATAATCGCTGTGCAAAAGTATCCGCCGCCAAATACGGCGAAGAAGCTCTCTTCTTTTCTAGGACTTTGTTCATATTATAGGTCCTTTATAAAAGATTTTGCAGCTATTGCTGAACCATTGTTAAAATTAAAAAGGAAAAAGGCAAGATTCTCGTGGACGGCCGAAGCCAATAGTGCTTTCGAAAAATTAAAGCAAGCATTAACGCAAGCCCCGGTTTTGAAATTTCCTGAAAAGGATGAAAATTTAGAAATTTCAGCGGATGCTTCGGATTATGCGGTAGGAGTGGTACTTTCGCAAAATCAGCAGCCCGTGGCATTTTTTACTCGAACTTTAAATCAAACACAAAGAAATTATTCCGCGACCGAGAGAGAGGCACTTGCAGTTCTGTTAGCAGTGCAAAAGTTCCGAGTCTATTATGGAAGGGCGCCAATAACAGTGTATTCTGATCATGCGGCGGTAACTAGATTGTACTCAGGGAAAAACTTATCCCCAAGGTGAATAAGATGGGCACTCAAGTTACAAGAGTATAATCTGGTAATCAAGCACACCCCCAGAAAGGAAAATATCGTAGCAGATGCCCTATCCAGAATAAAAATAGATGAAGAAGGTAATACTGTAAAGGTGGCAATGCTCACAGCATGTACAATAAATTCCCGAGAAACTGTAATAACCGAACTGGGTAAGGATCCTGAGTTTAAAGACATTTATGTGTATTTAAAGGATCCTGAAAATTTTAGCCACCAAGATATTGTGGCGATAAGAAATAGGGCGGCCCATTACGAACTAATAGATGGTTTATTATTTTATACAAAAACTATAAATTCCAACAACGAATTTCGACCTGTTATCCCAGCTAGTCTTAGATTAAATATCCTGCAAGAGCTCCATGACAGCCCTTTAGCTTCTCATGCTGGTATTCGAAAAACTACTCAACGCGTACGCGAGGCAGTCTACTTTCCTGAACTGCAAAAGTTAACAAGGGCGTATGTCCAGTCCTGCCCAACATGTCAAGCCGTTAATTATATTAATTTCCGCCCGGCCGGGTTTCTAAATAGTATTAAATCCGAATTTCCAAATGAAATAATCGGCATCGATTTATTGGGCCCTTTCCCAAAAAGTCAGTTAAACAAAAGTCGCTATCTCCTTGTTATAGTTGATCATTTTAGTAAATGGACCGAAATTGTTCCCTTAAAACGAGCCTCCGCGAAATTAGTTACCGATTCTATTTTAAATAAATATATTTTAAAATACGGGGCGCCCCTAAAAGTTATATCGGATAATGGTCCTCAATTTGTAAGTAATATATTTGAAGACATGTGCCAAAAACTGGGTATACGTCATTTAAAAATGGTCCCGTATCGGCCGCAATCAAATATAGCGGAACGGTTCAATAGAAATATAGTGAAAATTATCCGTAGTTATGTTAAAAATTTTCATAAAAGCTGGGATAACTATGTCAATGAATTAGCTTTCGCCCTTAGGACCGCAAAACATGATACAACGGGCAAAACTCCTGCTGAGTTATTTTTAGGCAGAAAGATTATAACGCCGTTAGATAAATTATTTTATGTTCAACAAAGAGCCCCAGAATTTAAAATGGGTGATATAGAAAAATGAATTAAAGAAGCAAAAAAGAACACTGAAGTAGCACAAAGAAAACAGAAGCTCTATTATGATATGAAACGACGGGGAGTAACTTATAAATTAGGAGATGAAGTATTAAAAATTAAGCATTTACTTTCTTCAGCACCAGAAGATAAAACCGCCAAATTTTTTCCACGATTTGAAGGACTATATGTCATAGAAAATATAACTCAGGCTGTAGTGGTGTTAAAAGCCAGGAATGGTGAAACATGCTCCGCAAACATTGACCAGATAAAACCATACTATGACCGTAATAAAATGCAAATATTTAAAGATCTTTTGCAGGATCCGGCACGGCAGGCACGGCAGGTACTGCAGGCACAAGCTCCAGAGGTGGAACAACGACAAGCACAAGGGCAAGCCATCAGAAGG
This sequence comes from Stegodyphus dumicola, assembly GCF_044657685.1. Lineage (NCBI taxonomy): Eukaryota > Metazoa > Arthropoda > Arachnida > Araneae > Eresidae > Stegodyphus > Stegodyphus dumicola. The sequence goes on along the minus strand of NC_140771.1, from coordinate 56,430,507 downwards.
CAGTAGCAATTGAAAAGAAAGTTTCCCCGTTGGAAAATTGAAGGTAACAAGAAAAAGAAGCCGTTCCACCGACCAGAAAAGAGAGCGCACGACCACCCCCAGAATGAAGAAGGGAGAAGTACGACGAATGCAAAGAGAGCCAGGAGAAATAACGGCAACTATAACCCGGCTCCCAAACGGAAGATCTACCCATCGGACAGGACTCTACGCAGCAAATGTCGACGAATTGCGGAAGGAACACCAGCGGCGGAGGCAAAGATACAAGGAAAATTTGAACGGCCAGCAACGAGATCCAAGCAGGAACGAGAGAGAAGTGTCCCGGTTCCGCCAAGACCAGCTGCCATCAAACGGCCAAGACCACAGGCAGAGGCGAAAAAGAAGGTCTTCAAGGGTGACCGAACTGGAGGGAAAAGAAAGCTCATAGAGGAAGGAACTGAAGGGCGAGCCCGCACAAGAAGGAAGATAAACCAAACGCTAATCTTTGCTACCTTCCAGGACTGGGCAGAAAAAAGAATGTCCGAATATCACAAAGATAAGTAAAATTTTATGTTTCTTTGCAATCTTAAGTTAATCTTTCATTCTTACTGCAAGTGGCAGAATTCAAGACGTTTTACCTCATGTGAGGTCTACCTTTATCGCCAAAACGGCGAGAAATGAGTTGTTACCTATTTTGGTATTATGTTTTTCAATTACTCGCGAGTAAAACTAAAGTTGATGTATAATAGGAATGTGTAAATACTTGAATATTTTAAAAGTTATTGTATAAAATTTTATTTAAAAGATTCTGGCAAGAAAGAAGTTTTAGTCTGAAAGAGTTTTGAAATGTAGTATTTCAATGTAGAAGAATTGGCACTTGCTTGGAAAAGAATAGAAGTTAACAATGTACTACTAATGTATGTTTTAAAATGCGTAAAATTAACGGCATGTTAATGTGTTCTTATATACAATGTGAACTGTTATTTTAAACGTTAAGAAATACTGTGATATGTTAAAAGTGAAAGTAATGCCAAAAATTTTAACTTATTCGTGTGACTGTAAGAAGAGAAAATTATTGTGAATATGTGTTAAAGGTTGAATGAATGTAGTTATGCTCTCTGACGCTACACTTCAGAGTTAGCCACTTTCAGAATAGTACCTCAGAGTTTAGAGATGAATATAAGGTGTGTTATGAGGTCTTGTTATGTTGAATTTTAACACGTTAGTGTTTTGATTGCAGGCGGTAGTGTTGAACACTTGTACATAAACACATTCGTGTTTGGTGTTTTCTTTTACAACACATGTCAGAGAGCACGGGGAGAGATAATTAAATAAAGTCATGAATGAAATAAGAATGTTAAGAGAAATATCCATTTAATTGTGTAACATTTCATTAAACTAGTTTTCCTTCCAGATCTCTGGAAGGAACTAGATTTCAACTAGAAACTCCTGTTTAGATGCAGTACATATGAAAAGTAATTGTCCATGGAATTGATAATGTAAAAACGAATTTTTTTTTAATTTCTAGTTTCTAGTGAGAAATGTTTGTAAAAGATTGGCCTCGCGTTAGATTCTAGAGCTAAAAGTTTTCAACAAGGTCGTTTTAGACCTCAGTTTCAAACTAATTAACTCTGGCGGGAAGTATGTAAGGATCTTAAGTTTTACTAACGTTTGTTTTATTTTAAATCTTTACTATCACTTCTTATTTTCTACTTCCGGCCAGAATTAAAAGCTTTAACTTATTAATGCAAATTTGTCTTGCGAACGCCAAGTACTTAAGTTGTGGCTTTTTGCCAAGCAAGAGAGAGGAAGGAGCTATTAGAAGCAGGCCGCTTGCCTTAGCAGTTTTATTCGGTTGCTGGTTGCCTTCAAGGCCAGAGGTTTAATCCTCTTGATAATTTTAAACGTATCGTAGTGTTAACAGTTCAATTTTGTGAAATTAGGACAATTTGTTCAGAAGTTATTAATTTAAAGTCGAATTTATTAGACTTAAGGAATTTTGCCATCTTCGTGTCAACCGTGCAAGCTATAGTGTGTGTGCGTGTCAGTGTAATTAATGCAATTAATTTGATACCTCGGATTACTTACTACTCTTCTTTAACAGATGAAAAACAGAAGAAGTTAAGCTGCTAAGGTAGGAATTTTGTTTCAGTACCTCTAATTAACAGCTTTTATTAATTACCCTGTTGCCAAATAAATTCAAGCATAGCCTGCCTCAGTGAAATTAAATAGTCTACATTAAGCTACGCATGGCTTCTTGACTCTCATTTATGCCCATTTTAGCATAATTACTAATAGGACATTTGTGTTAATTAATTATATGTATGAACTGATCTCATCTTATTAATTACTGTTTATAATTTGTGTATATTGGTTCCTATACCTTTTGCACACAGGTTATAACAATTCTTCGAATACTATCTCCTGTTCGTTTATATCTCATAATTAATTAATACTGTAATTATTGTTATAAAGTACTACCGAGAAATACCAGCACTGACTGTGTAGTTTTCAGTGTCAATTTAGTATTATCTTCAGTACCATCAGTGATTCCTCAGTGTTTTTACAGTGTGTTAGTGTTCTGCCAACGCTTCAGTGCTTTCACAGTGTAAGTTAGTGTTCATAGTATCAGTGAGTATAGCATCAGTGTGTAGAGATCAGTGTTTAGTGAAGCATCAGTGTTTAGTGGAATCCCAGAGTCCAAAAGAATTTTTCTGTTTTTATGAGTATACAGAGATACACCCAACGCTCATTTTCCCAATATTTAAGTGCTTTGTCAGTGAATTTTAGTGTTTTTAGCTTCAGTCTGTAGTGACCAGTGTTTAGCTTCAGCGCTTTAGTGAAGCTTCAGTGTCTAGGGGAATCTCGACGTTCAAGTGAATTTTTGTGTTTTTAAAGAGACTACAGAGAAATACCCAACGTCTGATTTCCCAACGTTTTAGCATTTTACTAGTGAATTCTAGTGTTTATAGCATCAGTTTATAGTGCTCAGTGTTTAGCATCTGCGTTTTAGTGAAGCTTCAATGTCTAGTTGAATCTCATAGTTCAAGTGAACTCATGTGTTTTTAATCAGCATTCAGGGCTTGTAGTGTTCTATCTGTGCAACAGTCCAGTGTCCACGGAACTTCCACCATGAATGACGGAGGCACCTCGATTTGTGCAGCAGTATTAAACCCGCAGAGCCTCTACGACAGTGATTCTCTCAGCTATGCCGAAAAAATAGATGCCCTAATTAAGGAAGCTATCAGTGTAAGCACTATAGAACGACGAAATCGGCACTTACTGCCTAAAGATTTGCGAGAGCGCATGCTTGAGATCCTAGAAGTCCTCAGGCATTTGGCCCACAAAGGCCCGAATGAATACCCCCAATTGCCAACCATCGAAGTTGGTACCACTACAGAGTTTAACCCCATAGGGTTCTCACCCTCGCCACAGTACATGGAGCACTTCTTAGGGACGAAGCACACGGACACGCTTACAGATGCCCACAAGCGACTTAATTATGCATATCAGTGCTGTGAAGGCTTGCACGCTAAAGTGCCGGGCTCGACAGTGTCATTCAAGGAAGGATTCAGTCTGAGGACACACATCTAGGTGGCACGGCAAAGAGACGCTCATATGCAGAGACACTGCAGCGGAACCTAAGTCCGAAAATTAAGGATTTTCCCACGCTCCTTATTTTTCCTACGAAAGACGAACATGCACCAGACCTGCAAATGGAACTGGAAAGGCATGCGCCCTTAATGGATATGGGGGTGTCACTGAAAGGAATACAGAAGCTCAGCAAAGGAGGAGTTGCAGTGCGCTGTCACTCGAAGGAGGATGTGGCAAAGTTACACCATGCCATGGCACAGAATGTTAACATCAAAGATAAGATCAGCACGAGGATTCCACATAAAAGGTCCCCAAAGTGTGCGATAGATAATATTCCAAATGGTACTCCGGCGGAGGAGGTAGCAGACCTTGTCTCTAGGACCTTTATTATCAGTAAAGATGATTTCAAGGTCTCTTTCAGGATCAGCGATCGGAGGAACAAGGCGGCTAAATGGATTTTAGACTGCTCACCGACAGCCTTTAAAACGTTGATGGATCAAAGAGTTTCGTTCCAGGGATGGAGGGAACATCGTGTGACAGAGTTTACAGGGGCACGCAGATGCTTCATCTGCCAGGACTTCGAACATTCGGCGAGAGACTGTAAATTTAGGTATCATTGTGCATATTGTGGTGGAAACCACGATGTCAAAAAATGCATGGCTGATAGCCCGAGCTGTGTAAACTGTCTAATTGCCAACCAGCACTCGGGGAGAGACTTCGACACTGCGCATGCCGCATATGCCCCTGACTGCCCCTCCTTTCACTTGCAAGTGCTTAAGATCAAGGGCCGGACAGATTACGGTACCTCAGTCACCAATTGAATACCAAGTGTACCTATACTGCATAATGGTGACACCAAAAGCATACTCTCTAATCTGTATCATTTTCCCTCCATCGTCACCCAACGTTGTAACCTTACAGAATGTCACAACAAAGTAATAGTACCGAAAGACAGGACATTAACTCTCTCCTAGATGCGCAAGAAGAGGTTAAGATCATACAGGTGAACCTCCAGAGAGCTCGGGCAGCTACCGCCCAATTAGTCCACTATGCAATGGAAACAGAGGCTGACCTTCTGCTCATACAAGAACCATACATCCAAGCAGGAAGGGTGGCAGAATTCCCCTTATCCTGGACCATTTTCGAGAACCCGGAAAGAGAAGGGTCAAGAGCTGCCATAGTCTGCTGCCGTAACAAATGGTCACTTACAAGTATCTCACTGTCAAGAGACCAAGTTACCATAGCAATTGATGCAGTGGGACTAAGTCTCCTGATTACGAATACCTACATCCCACCCACAGCGGAAGCCGCAGAATATCTTGACCAGCTGCAGACAACACTCCGAGACTATCCCTCCAGCAACCACCTTTTAGTCGGAGACTTTAACTCCCACTCTGAAGTGTGGGGCTACTCATTTACTGATCCACGTGGTAGACTTGTTGAGGACTTTATAGCGAGTCATGACCTAATTCTACACAACACCCAAGGATGCCTCCCCACTTTCGAGACAACTACTGGACAGGGATGGCCAGATCTCACGCTGTCCACAGTAGAGTTGGCTACAAAAATCCAGAACTGGGAGGTGCAGGATACGCCCACAAACTCAGACCATCGATACATCACTTTCAGTCTCATGCATCCCCATTCCCGATTATCACTTAAACGATATAGAACCTCGGCACATAACTTAAAGAAATTCACCCGAGAAATGAGACTGGTCCTGGAACAGCAAGGAGATGAACTGAACAATTGTTCCACCGCACAAGACGCAGATCGCATCACATGTAACCTGGTGCAGTTAATACAGCAAACATGCGACGGTACGATGAGCATCAAATCTCCCAAAATTCTTAAAGCTGCCAGCTGGTGGACAAAGGAGCTACGGACCAAGCGAAGCCGCACGCGGGCGATGCGCAGAAGGTTGAAAAAAGAACGGGACCCGGATCGTAGACAACAACTCAGCGTAGAATACAAAAGAGCGCAGGCTCAGTACAAGAAGGACATTCTGAAGGCAAAGCTCGATAGCTAGAGGAACTTCTGCACACAGCACACTGAAGTTTTCGGCGTACTACACAAGATAGCCTCCAGCAAAGTATTCATACCACCATTACATCGCACGTATGCTGGTTCACACATAGGGTCACAAGGCTTCATGGCCACCACACTTCAACGCATCCTTGACGCAGTATTCCCACATGATGGGAATGATGTTTCTTCTGAACATGAGGCATACAGCCTGTCCACGACAGTCCCAGATGATCCTCCATTTACAGTTAAGGAGGTCACAACTGTAATACGAACTCTCCCGGTCAAAAAGGCACCAGGGCCCGACTCTGTAGACTACCGGATCTTGAGGGCAACCTACAAAGCCTGTCCAAGACTGCTAGTGGCTTACTTCAACAAACTTCTAAGTCTTAAGCACTTTCCAACACATTTTAAAACAGGCCAAGTGGTCCTCTTTACGAAAGAAGGCAAGGACCCCAATGATCCTTCGTCCTTTAGACCAATTTGCCTTCTGCCAGTCCTGGGAAAGCTCTTCGAGAAGCTTATCGTTCTCAGGCTGAAGCATCATATAGCAAAAAACGGTGTTCTCTCAGATGCACAATATGGCTTTCGGGAGCATCGCTCTACGCTTAATGTCCTGGAGCACGTCTGCGAGGAAGTCAAGCGACTACGCAAAGAACAACAGCATGTGGCAGTCCTCAGTCTGGATCTGAAAAGTGCATTTGACTCCCTGTGGTGGCCGGCAATCCTAGAAGCTTTACATGCAGCTAACATCCCAAATAACATCCTACAGATTTTTAAAAGTTATCTCAGTAACCGCAGCTTCATCGCGGTTCACAATAGTGGAATAATTACCAGGCCACAGCAAAGAGGCTGCCCACAGGGATCATGCGCAGGTCCAGACCTGTGGAACTTAACATTTAACTCGATTCTAAAAGCAGAATGGCCGGCTCACACAACAGTCGCAGCCTTCGCAGATGATGCCACTTTCGTGGTCAGTGGGAAAAGCCGCGTCATCCTTGAACAAAACTGCAAGGAAGTCATTGACATGTTCTATGACCTTTGCAAGGCTAAGAAGCTTAACATCTCGCATTCAAAATCTAAATATATCATCTACCATAAACCGGGCCAGACCTTACAAAGCAACCCGACAATTACGATGGCAGGTCACAGGATTAAAAGAGTTAAAGAGATGAAGCTCCTAGGTATCATACTAGATGAAGGCTTTACCTGGATCCCCCATTTAAGATCGCAAAGAACAAAAGCATTAAAAATAGCCATGAATCTAAGGAAAATGCAAGGCTCCAAATGGGGACTGCGTCCCCATATTCTAAAGATCCTATACTCTGCAGTAGCAGAAAAGATCATGATCTACGGGGCGGCAATCTGGGCAAACCCCATGACCTGCAGGAAACAAAAAATTCTTCAAAGTTCCCAAAGACCTTTCGTACTGGCGATTACAAAGGCATATCGAACAACGTCGACAGCAGCCGCAGCAGTTCTGGCGGGACTAATCCCGTTACCAATAAAAGCACAGCAGGAAGCCGCAATTACAATGATTTCCCAACTGCATAGAAAAGCACGATTTGGGGAGTTCAGCTATGACCCTGCAGACTTCGAGTTTAAAAGTTCAAAACTTAAAACGCACCCTTCAGATTACGGGAAAGGTGTTGTGACTCACTTCGCCCCTGAATTACCACCATCCATAGAGGGCCCGGGCTTCATGATTTACACGGATGGGTCGAAGATGGACAATGCAGTCGGCAGCGCATATACAGTTTTCCATAATGGCACTGAAGTGCAAACCTGGAAGTGCCATATGTCTCCGCACAATTCGGTCTTCCAGGCGGAAGCCCTTGCTTTGCTGAAAGCAATAGAATGGGCACAAACTACCACAGCAGAAGATTTTACAATCTATACTGATAGCCTATCGGTACTATACGCCATCAACGACCCACGCCACACCTCCCCACTCGTGTCCCAAATTCAGGAGACAATAAGAAATACGAGTCCGGTCCAAAAAATTGAAATCTCTTGGGTAAAAGCGCACGTTGGTGCCCAGGGCAACGAACGCGCAGATACCCTGGCAAAAGAGGCAGCACAGGACCGGGATGCGGTGCAAATAGACCCACCTTTACCAAAGTCACTTTACCAAAGTCTGACGGAGTGTCAACTCACCACACAATGGCACGTTAAACTCCCGTCGAATAATGTGGCCGCCTTTAAAAGATTCGTGCTGAAACAACCACGACTTATGGACAAAATCAAAAAGATCATGGATCACTTAGAAGTACTGGGGCAGGAGCTCTGCAGCCCTGCATAGGTGCCGCACATGCCAGTTTCTGTAACATACGTGGCAAAGTGAGTACTTCGCTAGCATATATGCTCAGCGTGCCACAGACGCATTAACAACGTACCTCGGCATGCACTGTACCCATCGTACACGCACCAAGAGAATAATGCATAGACAAGTGTATAGTGCAGTCTAGAATTCTCTTACAGTTTATGTCCGCCTGTTTCTTATGTACATCTACCAACCAAAGTGTAAATTTCTATTATCATGTTGTCAAGTTTTTAAGAGGCTCAGCCCCTGTAGTAGGCATGTATTAAATATTCACATTAATGTGCACTTCATAATATGTCGAATCCACGTAGTATTTAGTGTTCTCATATGCGTATATGCCTGCATATTTCAGTGTATTGCATTCACGTGTATGTAACAGTAGTATAGTATAATTGTTTAATCTTATTTACGTGTACTGTATTCACGTATTATCAGTGTATTGTATCCACGTGTATGTTACAATATATAATTGAATAGTTGTATAATCTAATTCACGTGTATTTTTGTGTACATGGTACTTACGTATCAGTGTCAATGTATATCAGTGTAAAGTATATTAGTGTGTCGCATTAATGTGCATTGGTGTATTGTGCCTATATTTTAGTGTATCGTGTATTAGTGTTTAGTATATACGTGTATAGTATATTAGTGTGTCGCATCTATGCACATTGGTGTATTGTATCTATCTTTTAGTGTATAGTATATTAGTGTGAAACATTTATGTATATTGACTGACGCATCGTGTCATTGGTTTATTGTGTCTATAAATATATTCTAGCATCATGTTGTTTTGTTTCAAGATCTAAGAACATACTGAGTAACACCTGTAGTAGTACTGTGTATTATTAATATTTACACAAAAGTGTATTTTAAAATATATAGAATTTACGCAGTATCTATGTGTATCAATACTTAACTTTTTTACATATTGTAACTTAGCGTAAGTTTCTACCTATCTCAGTGTATTGTATCCACGTGTATGTTACAGTAGTGTAATAGAATAATTGTATTATCTTACCTATGTGTATTTTTGTGTACATGGTACTTATGTATTAGTGTCAATGTATACTAGTGTGTCGCATTTGTGCGCACTGGTGTATTATGTCTATCTTTTAGTGTATAGTATATTAGTGAATTATTGTATAGTATACTGGTGTATAGTAGTGTATAGAATACTGGTGTATAGTAGTGTATAGAATACTGGTGTATAGCGTATTAGTGTGTCACAATTATATGTATTGGTGTATTGTGTCTATCTTTGAGTTTACAGTATCTTAGTGTGTTGCATTATGTACATTGACGCATTGTGCGATTACACGATCAAGTCTATTTGTAAATTACTATATTTATGTCTATTTAAAGTTTCAGCTACAGATAGTTGCAGGGTCCGGACAGCACCCGAGTAGTCATTGTAAGCCGTCCGGGTGTCCGGCCCTGCTGTCACCTGTCACCTGTTAACAGTTCTCTGTACTACATACGGCCTTTCTGTTAATATACGGCCAATCTTCGAGTAGACACTTGTTTATTAATCCAAAGTTAGTTTAGTTAGAATTTAGTTAATATTTTTATATTCTTACGTTCAGACCACAAGTGGTTGGTCTCTGTATTCCGAAGTCCGGAAATCTTTGTAAAGAGAGAAAAATAAAGGGTTTTGTATACCCTTCCGGTGTATCTTGTCTACTTCCCACATTTATTGAACTTAGCTTTAGTAAGCTCCCTGTTCCGAGTCAGGTCATTGAATTTTCCCCAAGCAAGTAAGGAGAAACATTGAACCTGATAAGGTTTATGAAATAGAGGGTAAATTAAGACTTCAGAGTACTTTACCAACCTTAATAAATTCTTCAAAATTTGGAAAAATTCCTCTTCATATATCAGATTTTAAAGACGCCGAAGAACAAGCTTTTAATGACACTGATGTTCAAACGTTCATGGATGTTATAACAGTTGATGATAGTGACATACACGACATAAAATTGGATTTACCTATTTTAACATATACAGCTGGATATTGCTGTTACAGTATCCTAAAAAAGTTAAAATGTGATGTATGTAAATCCAGTATTACTATTGATAAGGAGTTAGCTTTAGAAAATGATGAAAATATTCACTCATGGATTAAGGTTTTTGATAGAGGACAATGTATCCTCATCCTGATATTTTACATGCTATTATAATATAATTTTATTGTTGTGAAGAAACTAATTTCAGACGAATATGAGCAAAAATTTTTATTTTCGGCTAATCCACGAGATACAGTGTTTAAAATTACTTTAAATTTACTTCATGAAAAATTTCTTTTGGAACTGAATGATTGTGGAAAACTTCATAACCCTCAGATTATTTTGATAAATATAATACAATCATCGACAAATATTTTTCTAAATAATTACTGCAAAAGGTTAAATGATAATCTTTTAAGCAATAATTTAACTAAGCAACGGAAATTGAAAACATTAAAAAAATAGTTTATGTATGTAGCAAAAATGAAATATATTATGTGTTTCCTGCAGAATGTGTATACAATATGTTGAATAAAAAATGCTTTTTCTATTTGTGTTGTGAAATCTTTGCCACCTATTCCAAAATGCATGCACGCATACACACACAAAAAAAGGGAAACATTTGCCATTATCATAGAAAAGAGCTAAAGCTCTAAGGTCTGTTATATAATATATTAAGCTTTTTCATCATAAACTGAAGAAATATTCATTTTTGAAGATAAAATAATTTGTCAATTAATATTACTTTCGTTTATATTTTAAAATCAATATCTTGAAATTTTCTAATCTTATTTTAATTGAAACAGACGTATTTGTTACATTAATTTTAAACTGTAAGAAGGAAGTATGTACAATTTATAGTCAAATACAATTCCAGATGACTAATTTTTATAGATATTTACTAATACATTATTTTCATTTTATTCTATGTTTAATTCTGTCAAAGAAATAAAATTTCTAGAAATGTAGTTGTACGTATACAATGCATCTGATAACTCTATAAAAAATAAACTAGAATAAAAAAGTACTTTCATTTCTTCCCAGTTGTAAGGCCTCATACATTTGTACTAAGTTATTTTTCTCAAAGGGATTTACTGTAATAAAAAGTAAGTAGCATCAAGTTGCCTAAATAAACATTCATTCCCCTTTTTCTCCCTATAATACATGGTGTCATTTCCTATTATTTCTAGTTATAATTGTACCGGTAGACAAACGTCAGGTAAAAAATAAGTCTTTTTTTAATGCGTTTTGCACCCTAGTTGTGACTTTCTTAATAAAGATCTGAAATTATTCTGAAAATTTTAAATCTTACCTTAACACTAAACTCCTTATTCCTTACAATTCTAAAAAATCAGGGCATTTGATCTATTTAGATGTTATAAAAGTTTCTGCTGATTGTCCTGATAAAAAAATTCCAGTAAGTGCATATCAATTGTATAACTTCATATTTATCATTTGCTAAAAAATTCTTAGATAAGTTACAATTAAATGATTTTTAGGAACAAAAATTTACTAGTTACAAGAAAATTATATATGTACATATTAAACAAAAGGAATGTTACAGACATTAAATGATAAGAATGAAACTTGAGAATTTTGAATTCCAAACAAGTGTAAAGTTTGTTGAATTTTTGCAATTTTCCTTTTTTGTTATTGAGAAAGATGCAATTACATATTCTTCAAAAATAGGAATCTAATTGAAAAAGCTTAAATGTATGGAATTTTTTGCGCCTATATTGAAAATTAACACAATAAATATCAATATATGCTCAAAAATAGTATTTTTCATATTCCTCAAAAATAGTATACAAATCATACTCCAGGCTTATTATATGTTACGAAATTCAATCCTATAGTGAAGTGAACAAGATCAAAACCGGAAAATTACTAAACAAATATGTGTAAATAGCAAATATTGTTAAAAACTGATATTGCAAAAATAATGATTAATAATTTAATGATTAATAAATTTAGGATTAGGGATTTTTAGTTTTAATCAACTGTTAACTTGCCATTATGCATTATTGTTGCCTTTTTATTAAGGAAGAGGATATTTAGTAAAATATATATTCTTCAAAAAACAAACCAGCAACAGCCAGATCTTAAACATGTATTTTATTACCACCATCTGAAGTATGTTAAATCAATTTCTGTACAATTATTTTAAGTTCAAAATTATTTAAGAAAAGTCAAGATACGTATTTCAAATTAGGAAATGCAGTCGATGAAGAGCAAATCGAATATACATATTTATTTATTTAAAACCAAATGATATAAGCCTTCTGCAAGGGGATGACTACGTTTCATTTTCTCTCGTCTTAAGGGAATAACAGCGATAAGTGGCATCATGTGGCAACCATGCTGTCTGTAGATAAGGACGAGTTTAGTGACGTAGTGTCAGCCGTGCCGTGGCTTTGTATGTAGGAGGTACTGGCCAAGATGGGGCGCAGCGATCGTTTGTGTTTTCTCTGCGCGCAAACCTTGATCGCTTGAGCAGCCATTTTGTGTCCCATCTCACCCAGATAGGTCATGTTGTATTTTTTCCAACATCTAGCGAAATTTGACGTGAGCCATCCTTTTGTTTTTCCCATCGAACTAAGGTTGACTATGCAGACTATTTTGTTATTTTGCTCTTTGCGAACCGAGAGGGGGCGCAGCGACCGTTTGCGTTTTCTCTGTGCTCAAACCTCGATCGCTTGAGCAGCCATTTTGTTTCCCAGCTCACCCAGATAGGTCACTTTGTGTGTTTTTTTTACACCTAGCCAAAATTGACGTGAGCCATCCTTTTGTGTTCTCACCGAACCAAGACTGACATGAGCCACCATTTTGTTTCTCAATGGAAAAGTAAATTTTCTGAATGGGTACCGGTGTTCAAATACTTTTGTGACCGACTGTACGATTATTCAAGTAATTTTAATTCTAGGCTTGATCAGCTCCCTGATTGGTTACAGAATATTTGTGCATTAACGAGCTATAATCAGCTTCCTGATCGGTTACTGAACATTTGTGCATTACCAGACCATTTTAAAATTTTATTATTCATCTCTTCGAATTCCTTAGATTTCACAGGAAACGGATATGTCCCTTTCAAATATTAATATTGTTATTGGTAAGTACCAAAAATTATTGGTATAGGAATAAAGAATTGTTCTTTGAGACCTTATTTTGGCGTCCCTAGCTTTCCTAATCAAAGATTTATTTATAAATTGCTACAAGGGTCAGACGAAATTTATTTAAATTTTGGAGGAAACCTCGCTAATTGCTTCTTTAAGGAAGTGCGAGAAATGTGAATCACAAATGAGGGTCGTTAAAACAGCCGATTCTGAGGACGGCCGTATATGGTATTGTGGTTACGGAAACTGCTTAGAAATAACTGCTAGTAACGGTAAAAAAGCTATTAGACATTCCTCCTTTTTTACCGGCAATATACTAATTGCTGTTATTTTAGCTCTAGTGTAAGAAGTGTTCTTATTTACTTATTTTAAAGTATTTGAATTTAAGTAATATTTTAATGCTTTTAAACGTTGGTATGATAGTTTTTAATTCGATATTCAATTTACGTAATATTTTAATCCAATTAAACTCTGGCACAAAGTTTTTATAGCCGTGTTTTTATTCTATTTCTTTGCTATATGAAAGTAGTAATTTAACCTTACTTTAGTATTTTATACTATTTATTTACATTTCCCTGCCATCTTAAAAAACAACGTTTTCAACAAAAAATTAATCCATTATTTAGAAAAATATTTATTTTTTTAAAGTTTCGAATACTTTACTATGCTCAAAATACGTAAAAACAGCGTTTTTCAAGATGGCTGACGATTGTAAAAACCGCGCCAACAATTGCGCCAAAGAAAATCACCAAAAATCCGTGCAACCGTCTACCAGAGTAGCACCCAGACAGAGTCAGATTCCACAACTACACCTTTCTCCGTCGCCAAGTTGACTCGCTATCGTGCAGAATTGTGCATCACTTAAAACCGGGTCTGGAGATCTTGGATGAATTCTCCAGGCAATGAAGGCGCATCCGGAGGGCGACCAAACAAGAGATCACAAGGCAGACGAAGGTCACGACCGAAGAGCATTTGAGATGGGGAATATCCGGTAGTCCCGTGGATAGCACTACGGTAAGCCAGTAAAAACAGTTGTAACTTTTTGTCCTAGCCCTGTTGGTTTCTGGAAACCACTAAGGATAGGTTGTTAAGGATGGTTCGATTATACCTCTGTATCCTGCTGTTCATGCGACGCGTGCGTTGTTATACAACAATTTCAAATTAACTAGAAGTGGACTGTACTAAATATTTTATTCAACAACTTTAATCAAATGCGTGCCATCTTTCAAGCGATGACATACTACTAACAACAACAGCAATAAAAAAGAACTGAGTAAGCGTTTACAGGGTTGCTGTAATGAACATCTGCGCCATGCAAGGCGCCAAGAAGAGAAAAAATGACGCAATCTTACAGTTAAATAGTCTTAATGACTTAACATACCCCCGGCATTGAAGGGTTACTTCAATAATTTCGTGCGATAATACTCATAATAACCCACAAAATTGTACAATTACTACCTTATACAATAATGCAATACGAATAACATCTCTTAATTCAATATAATAATATTCAATTTTCAATAAAAATTTTATACACAATACAATGTACAATACAAGTTTTATAATAATAAGCTAACACTTAACTAACTTAGGAAGCTTCTTCTTGGGGTAAAATTGCAATTTTTGTAATTCCACGCTTAATGATGCCCTTTGCTGTCTGTATTTCTACTACTCTAACCTTACCGTCAACTCCAGGAAAAATTCTTGTAATGCGCCCTAACACCCATCTACAAACAGGAAGCTTATCCTCCTTAACTAGTACTAGCATACCGATTTTAATATTCGTTTGTTCTACCTTCCATTTTGAACGCTGTTGTAGTGTGTTTAAATAGTCCCTATGCCAACGATTCCATATCAACTGGACAAATCTCGTAGTTCGTTTCCATCTTGAGAGTCTGTTTTCAGGTATATCAATTAATTCGGGTTCTACTATAGCATTCAAGGGTCTTCCAATGAGAAAATGACCTGGTGTTAATGCCTCTAAATCATTTACATCGGAAGATAAGGGAGTAATAGGGCGAGAATTTAAAACCGACTCTATCTGAGTTACTACAGTTAATAACTCCTCGAAAGTCAACCTTGCATTACCTACAATCCGCTTTAAGTGATATTTCATGGATTTTATTCCAGATTCCCATAGTCCACCAAAATTAGGTGTCCGTGAGGGAATAAACTTCCATACTATTCCTTCTTCACCTAAATAATCTGCTAATTTTTTGTCAGGATTTCTAATTAAATTGTTAATTCTTTGCAATTCGGCATTTGCGCCAACGAAGTTTTTTGCGTTGTCTGAGAAAATGATTGAGCATTTTCCGCGCCTAGCAATAAATCTCTTTAAGGTGGCAATAAATGCGTCAGTGGTGAGTTCACTCACTAGTTCGAGATGCACTGCCTTTGTTATAAGGCAAATGAAAAGAGCTAAATATACCTTATGAAGAGTTCCTTTCCTCTGTCCCTTGTACCTAATAAGAAATGGACCGCAAAAATCGGTGCCGACATGATTAAAGGGTGAGCTTGGATTTACGCGCTCTGCAGGTAATGACCCCATAATTTGTTCGATAGTGACTGGTTTATTTTTACTACAAATTATACATTCATGGGTAATCTTTCTAGTTAAATTCCTACCTTGTAATGGCCAAAATTTCTGTCTCATAAAACACAATAATGCTTGCGAACCTACGTGCAAATATTTCTGATGATAATTCTCAGCAATCAGCTTAGTTAGTTTGCATTTAACAGGCAAAATTATTTGATGTTTTTGTGAAAACATTACATTGGCCCCTTGTAATCGGCCTCCTACTCTCATTACATTATTTGCATCCAAAAAAAGAGTTCAAAGAAAGTAAATTACTTTTATTATTAATGGGTTTACCTTGTGCGAGGGAGTTGTATTCTGAATAAAAACTACATTTTTGAACCTCTCTTACTAAAAAGGATTCTGCCTCATTTAACTCCTTTGAACTTACTCCTCCTGTTCTTCTTTGTGCTCCTTTCTGTTTTGCACACCTAGAGTTCCAAATGAACCTGAAAATATAACTAACAATACGTAAAAATTTTAAATAATTGTTAGTGATATCTAGGACATTATCAATAAATTTTGAAGGCAAAGTGCATAAACAAGCAATGTCAGTTCTTTTTCTCAGTTCATTAGAAAATGTCTCTGTTTTTTCTAATTGTTCAAAGTCAATGTTCTTATTAGGTATGACACCCTCACTCAAGAATGGAGGACCTTTCCACCACAGATCATCATCATGCAGTTTCTCAAAATTCAGTCCTCGGGAAATAAGGTCTGCTGGGTTCTCCTCTGAACGCACATAATTCCCATAGTGTGCACATAATGCACACTGGCATGTCTGTGTTAGGTCTTGGATCTGCAACACTCGATTAGCAACAAAAGTTTTTAGTACATGCGGAGGATTCTGAAGCCACGCTAACACTATGGTTGAGTCACACCACAGACATATTTTACTGATGTCCAATTTCAATAAAGGCACCACCTTTGCAACAAGCTGTGCTAGCAGTACAGCTGCGCAGAGTTCCAGTCGAGGTACTGTCAGCGGTTTTAGTGGAGCTACTCTGGACTTGCTGCAAAGCAAATGTGAAGATAAATTATTGTCTCTTTTACAGCGTAAATAGATGGCTACTCCGTATGCGTGTTCTGATGCATCTGAAAATCCATGAATTTGTATATCAGAAAAACTATCCTATAAAACATATCTACTGACTTGCAAATTGTTGATAGATTGCATTGAATCAATAAAAAGTTGCCAATCCTAAATTATCCTTTCGGGTAGCGGATCGTTCCAATCAAGCTTCAATAACCAAAGTCTTTGGATGAAGATTTTTGCTTTTGTTATCCCTGGACCAAGCAGTCCTAATGGATCATAAATGCGAGCAATATCAGACAACACTGTTCTCTTTGTGTAAGTAGGTGGTTTCTTGATCGTTGATTTGTACGAAAAACAATCTATCTTTGGATTCCATAATAATCCTAAAGTTTTGATGCTCTGATCGTCATCGAAATTACTGAAAGAATATTCCTCTTGTCCATCCGGAAACTGCAAAAGATCAGGATGATTAGCACACCATCTGTGCAGACGCATTCCTCCACGTGATAATAGGTTAATCAATCGCGACTGTAATTCTTTAGCCTCTATTAGAGTATGGGCTCCTGTGAGTACGTCATCGACATAAAAATCCCTTTGTACTATTGGCACTGCTAACGAAAAATTATTTTTCTCGTCTTCTGCTAATTGATTAAGTGTGCGTGTTGCTAGATATGGTGCGTTGGAAGTACCGTAAGTTATAGTCTTCAGTCTATAGACCTTAACTGATTCTTCTTCACTACTCTTCCATAAGATGCGTAATAAACCTCTTTGATGTTCTTTAATCAAAATCTGACGGTACATTTTTACAATGTCTGCTGTGAAGGCAATTTTATGCGTTCGAAATCTGCAAATAATATCAAATAGTTCGTTTTGAACTAACCCTCCATTCAGCAGAATATCGTCTAACGAAATTCCAGTAGTCGTAGGAGCAGTGGCATCGAACACTACCCTAAGTTTAGTGCTAGGTTTCTCGGGCCTGAAAACCCCATGGTGAGGAAGATAATATGAGAAACTAGAGCTATCCCCTTCATCAATTTCTTCGGAATGGCCTAATTCATTATATTCCTTAATGAAATCTTCGTATAAGTGTTTCATTGCGGGATTGCGAGTGAAACGTTTAAGTAGATAATTCAGTCTTTTGCTAGCGTTTTCTCTCGATTCCCCTAAAAGGCTAAGTCCTTCCTCCTTAATTGGCATTTCCACTACATATCTGCCGTCATCTTGCCTCGTGTGTGTACGAAGAAAGTGCTGTTCACAAAATTCCTCTTCCTGACTTTTCACTTTTTTTGCTTCATTAATACCTTCAATCTCCCAAAACCTTCTCATGTTGTCAGATAAATTATCCCCATTTTCCACAAACCCACAAAAATTATCAACACTGCCTTGCTGTGGCATGCGTACTGACCCGCTAACGATGTATCCAAAAACTGACTGATGGAGAATCAGGTCTTGCATATTTATTCTATTTGTTCCCAGTAAATCAAAAAATATTTCGTTAGATAATAAAACATGTATTTGACAAGGTTTATAAAACTCTGGATCAGCTAAACCAATGAGTTGCAACTGCTTAACATCAGGAATGTTTATATATCTAGCAGGCGTTACGCGAGTTATTTTTGGAACAACAAAAAATTGTAAGGTACGAATAAAATCTCTAGTAGCGTTAGCGATGGTTGCTATAGCTTTTTCCTTAACATTCATAACTGTACCATTGATACCTGAAATAGAAGCGTTTATTTTTCTTTTCTTCAAATTCAATAACTCAGCACCTTCTTTAGTAATGAAATTATTTTGAGAACCGGAATCCAGCAAGGCTCTCAGCGAGATAAATTTTCCATCATTACCCTTAACGAAAATAATTGCAGTTGAAAGTAGAATTTGTTTATTAAAAGAACTGGAAATATTCAGCTCAGTACCGTTAATGGACTTTGCTTGGTTGGTTTCATTAGTGTCACTAACCTTTTGGCTGCTTGCCATTGGAGTAAATGTATCAGCATTTGGAGAAAGATTACTGCTTAATTTATTAGTCTTGTTTGTGATTTGATTCGATGTGCCATTTGCTTTATCGAAATTTTCTTCATTTCGATCAAAATGTAAGAGCGAATTGTGAAATTTCTGACATTTTCTGCATGTATTAGAACTTTTACAATCCTTGATTGTGTGGACCGAAGATAAACAATTGAAACATAGTTTTTTTGTCTTTACAAATTCCAATCGTTTCTTGACTGTTAGATTTAAGAATTGCGCACATTTCAACAATAAATGATCAGCTTTACAATAAGGACAATTTTTTGAATTTTCCGAAAGTGATGTAAGAGCTTTGGTATCAAATGAACGTTTCGATTCCCCATGCGGAGGTTTGTAATGTGATAGGGTGCGAGCGTGTTCCTTCAAAAAACATGTCAGTTGTTTAACCGTTCCTATCTCGTCTTTTTTAAGTGACCTTTCCCACCAACACCGAGTATTTCTATCCAACTTTTCAACTAATAAATAAACAATTAACGTGTCTGAAAATTCTTCCACCTTTTGCTCCAATGCTTCCAAGGATCGTAAACATTCATGCACCTTATCGATAAATTTTAAAAGTGACGAAGTAGAATCACTCGTTTGAGGTATAGAAATTAATTTCTTTATGATAGAATTGATCAAATCTTTTTTGTTGCAATAGCGCTCAACCAACAGATTCCATGCTATGTCATAATTCGAATCTGAAATTGGAATGGACTGAATAATATTTAAAGCGTCTGCCTTACACGAACTCTTTAAATATTGCAATTTTTGCGCATTAGTTAATTTGCTATTTTTATGCACAGCTGTGGAAAATAAATCCTCAAATTCAATCCATTCTTCGATTTTCCCACTAAATATTGGAAGAGACAATTTAGGTAATTTTATATCCGAAACAATTATGTCTTTACTCGAACCGTTTTCATTTGAACAGCTATTCCTTTGAGAACTAATCTCAGAAATTTTTCTTTTAATTTTCAAATGAATTTCGTCGAGATTATCTACTACATTTTCCTTTTCCTTAATGAATTCGTCAGTGTCCTTTTCTTCACAATGTGCAAATAAAGAATCGAAAATGTTACTTAATTCCTTCTTAAATTCTAATATTTTTGATTCGTATAACTCCAATAAGGAAATATCTGCTTCACCCACTGTAGAATTTACCTTATTTTCAAACTTTCTGATACTGCATTTTAAACTTTTTTTGTTAGCTTTAATCGCTTTCAATTCACTCATCATGAACAAATAAATAATTTATCACTTACCGTGATTGCAGATTTCTCGACAGCAACACCGGAAATGAAGGATGACACAGTATCCAATCTTAATTGCGTAATCCACACGAAAACGAAAGCATTCCAAACACTCTATATGAAGTTATGCGTAATACAACCAAACGAAAGTATTCCAAATGTTCTAAAAAGTTAATTTTAGCAACGATATCTTTTACCTGTGGCTCGGCGGGCCATAAAGTGTTCATGCGACGCGTGCGTTGTTATACAACAATTTCAAATTAACTAGAAGTGGACTGTACTAAATATTTTATTCAACAACTTTAATCAAATGCGTGCCATCTTTCAAGCGATGACATACTACTAACAACAACAGCAATAAAAAAGAACTGAGTAAGCGTTTACAGGGTTGCTGTAATGAACATCTGCGCCATGCAAGGCGCCAAGAAGAGAAAAAATGACGTAATCTTACAGTTAAATAGTCTTAATGACTTAACACCTGCCGTCCGACTGTGGATGTAAAAGTGTCGTTTGGGTTTTCTCAATTCCGAGTAGCTTGTAGAGTTCTTTGATTAGAGCCGAGGTAAAATTACTTCTCTGATGGGAATGTAACTGAAGAGGCATTCCGAATCTGGAAATCCAGTGCTGTATTATTACCTCAGCTACTGTGATAGCCTCTTGATCAGGAATAGGATATGCTTCAGGCCACTTTGTGAAGTAATCAATGACAACGATGATGTATTTGTTGCCATAAGTTCTTGGCAGAGGTCCCAAGATGTCAAAGGCGATACGCTCAAAAGGTGCTCCTACATTCTAACGTTGCAGCTTGCCTCGGCTGCGTTTCTTCGGTTCTTTCCGACCTGCACAGGCGTCGCAAGATCGGAACCCTCTTTATTCTTATTTTCCCTCTTTATCACTTTTGCACCAACTGTGCACACTCCAATGCAACTTTTCCATTCTGAACTTTCAGTTTTAAAAAATTCATCAATTTTTCTACACATGGCTTCCCTTTTTTAACCCTTTAACTGCTTAAGACGTGTAACAACGTTTTCAGAGTTTCTTTTAAAAATGCTTTAGACGTGTTTACGCGAATTTCAAATCTCTCGAAAAATGTTTAAGTCGTGTATACACGAAGCCCAAATTTCGCCAAAAGTGCTTAAGACGTGTTTGAGGATGCGATCTAGTCTTCTTTCCGCTACTTTTCTGCAGGCGGCTGTCAGTTGACACAAAGCTCTTAATAGGGTGTGAAGTCTTTTGAAAAGAACACTTTACGGAAGAGTTCTGAGAGTGTAGTATCACTGTAAGACAGCAGGTGTGTGTTATCTTTCTGCAAGCTTGTAAATGAAGATAAATTGTTTTACAACAGTTTGCCTTGTGGTTATTTATACAAATGAAAGTCAAACAGAATCGCTCGTTGTTACAGTACATTACCGAAATTTAGAAGAAACAGGAAAAAATAATAATTGTAACGCAAGACGTACTTTTTAATATATCATATATTATACAATCAAATATTTTATTTTTGCATTAAAAGTTGATTACAATTTCTGATTCAAGAACAGGAAAAAATATAAAATGCTGCAAGCATCTATCTTGTTTGTCCTCGTATTTCAAGTGCGCTTTTAATGGTATATTCTTCTTTTTTACACTTTGAAATAGGAAAACTGGGCTTTCAGCATGCCTTATTTTTCTACTTGTATATGTGGCTGTGTGTTCCTTATAAACGCGAACTGACATATAATAATTTCTTGAATGTCGAAAGGAAAATATTGTACTCAAAAACTTGAATTAAATCGAATTAATTCATATACCACAAGAATTTCTAGGAATATTTGCTTTTAAAAATTTTATTATTAAGATTTGAAATACAAATTAATTTTAAAATCTAGGGAAAAAATATGCATTTCTTAGGACTTTTTTGGAAAGAAATCTACCGGTATAAAATCGCTTAAAATTAATGAAGTTAAGTAAAACAGTTAATGTATGGAAGGGTTACATATACTGCGCACAAAAATTAGTCACAGGAACAATTAGCTAACGAATTAAATTAATTACATTAGAAGAATTTTCGTTAGAAAATAACCTCTCCAAATGTCAATGCTGATAGCAGCACTACGAATGAAAGTTATTAAATTCCTAAATTAATTAATCCGTTGGTACTCAATAATTGTGGCCTACCAGCGGCCAATCAGTAAACGTCGCTGAACACTGGTAATTCGATCTGAGGTTCGTATCCGCGAACGGGCTGGCTGCAAGGGCGTTTTCGTGATTTTCACCACGTGTAACGTGTATACGAGCCAGTATCCCTTAGAATGTCCTCTGAAGGCATCCCTCCTCTTAGGCAGATAGCCCTCGAGGCTTTGCCGTAATCACATAAAACCAAACCAAATTAAAAACCAATAACTATGTGTTCGCGATTACTTTGCAAAGACTTTTTTTATAAAGATACAACAAAAGCCCGTAGCGATTTAGTAGAAACTGGCAGTTTGAAGCGAGTTTAAATCCTGGCGAATAGGCTGGCTACGTGGCAGTTTTCGTGGATTTTTGCTGCCTATATTTAACGTGAATATAAGCCAATCTCACTTAAAAAGTCATTCACGAAGACTTGCTCTGACTACGAGTCCGCGCTTGGGATTACGTTTGGATTGTTAGATTAATGACAAAGCTCGCAAAGGCCGATCTGTCTTAAGAAAGTATGCTTTCGTGAAAGACTTTCTAAGGGAAACTATCTCGTACCGGTGTTACATATAGGTAAATTCACGAAAACGCAAATGTGGTGAGCCAGCTCACAGGGGTTGGAATTCAGGTCAAACTACCAAATAGTCCTTGTGTATTTTGTCATGAGCTAAATAAAATAAAATACAATATCGCGAAAGTCACTTTTATGCTATTGAAATGGCAATAACTTCGTATTATACAGGCTACCATTTTGCGTATGTTATGAGATTTTGATCTTTTCCGTTATCTAAGCTAGCCCACAATGGAATACTGGTAGTTCTATCCGGGGTTCGAATCCCGGGCGAAAGGATGTGTAACGTGTAACTTTCTCATGTGTAACGTGTACACAAGCCGGTTCCCCTTAAAAAGTCCTTCCCGAAGGCATCGTTATGTAAATAACCCTCAAGTGCTTTGCCATAATCAAATAAACCAAACGATTACAGCATAACATGCTTAAAATATTTTGTGTTTAAAAGTTTATGCGTCAAAGTTGATCCCCGTTAAATGAAATATGCTGTTCCTTTTTTTTTTTTTCTTTGCTTTTACAGCAATGTTCTTGTTTTCAGAATATGAAATGTCAATAAAACATTTTTAATAATGTCTCATTCTGTTTCGTTTCTTATTTAATGAAAAAATGAATTTAAATAACAAATTTCTTATGTTTAGAAAAATTTTACCATCATAGAAATGAGTTGCTATCGAAGTGCATTTTCTTACTAGCGCATAAATTTGTATAGAGAAAATTGTTTCGCGCGTGTTATCCTATAACTGAAAAGATCAAGAGAATTTTCTATAGGGAAATAAAGTTATTAAATTTAAATAAAAAATAAAGTTATTTGTAAATTAAATGTGTTTTGAGGTAAGAGTAAAAATACGAGATATGCGATGAATTTTAAATAACGACACATATAATAAGGATTTTGCCGACAGACATTCCCAGAGAAATTTGCTAAAATTTTTCTATATGTAGAATTAATGTATATTCCGATTAGTATTTGAATTATCAGTGTAATTATGTTTATATCAACATTTAGTTATGTCCGATATAAGCATTTTATTTTTGTTTTATAAATATGGTTCGTTTACTAATATTATGTTTATTAAATACGATTTATCAGGTTTTCAAATTCTATCAGACCCCACCAATGGCTCACCTGGCTAAGACCACTGATTATTACTAATTCTACTCGCACTGAAACCGAAATGAACAAATTGGCTGCATGGTTGGGTTTCATAGCTTTTCCCATGTGTCACATGAATATGAGTGAAATATACTTAGAAAGCCCACTACGGCGACTTGTCTATCCTTTAGACAGACAGATCCCGTTTGCTTTGCCATATTCAAATAATCGGACAAAATTTGACTACAAAGGCTAATAAATGCATATACCGAAATAAAATAAATTTAAATGCATATTACAAAACTAAAATAAATGCATATAACGTAAAATGTGAGATCACAACAAATTTTTAATTATTTTTAATACACTAATTCCTAAATTGATGCATTGTTTTCAAATTTTATTTCATTTTTATGTATGTATTAAAGTATATTTTATATGTTCGAAAGTGCGATTGTTTAGTAAATTAAGACAATTTAGTAAATTAGACATTAAATAAATCTGTTTTGAAAATACCGATTCGATCCGAACAAGTATGGCTGGAGTAGCGCGCGCAGCGCGCTGTGTCCAGCTCATGAGGAGAGCCAGTAGGCACATGACGGTAGGAAGTCTGACGTGGTGTGTCTCCAGATACTCTGACAAATGCTTGGCATAATTTATGGCCAGCTACTATATTTCATGGTGAGGGTGATGAATATGATAGCTGCGAAGGAGTTAAGAAAATGAGGTGAGGCAGAAGGGGGGGCGAGCAAGATGCCGCAAGCCTAGGAATTAGGCCAGACAAGAAGACGCGCCGCAGACGGAGCTGTGCAAGGTAAAGCAATAATGAGTTTTTAAGATAAGATACTGTGAAAGTATACTACATGACAGAACGAGTTTGTAAGAATACAAACTCTCAAAGACATACATTTGCAAATATAGAGTTACAGTGACAAAAATGCAGTTTGGAAGATCAGAAATCATATAGAAGTTTCGATGAAATAATAAGAAAAGTATTTATAAAAGCTATATACAATATGTACAACTATATACAGGAATGTTCTACTTTATGTAGGAAAGTTCAGATCTCTGGCTAGGTGGGCTGCCAGCGGTCGTAACTCTTTATCTTCCGGTAGTGGGATGTAGTCAAATACATGTAATTTTGTCATGTGAGGGCATGTAACTGCTTTCTGGAAAAAGCTGGAGTTTAGGCGATGAAGATGCTCTATGACAGTTTCAATTTTCAAATCTTTGTGTAAAGTCCTATTAGATACAAAATAATGCGCATTCGTGAAGGTGCGCAGCAACTTGTTCTGTGTAATTTGTAAATTAGATATGTCCCTGTCTCTAACTGATGCCCACGCAGGGGAAGCATACGTGAAGATTGGCGGTATAACAGAGATGTATAAGTGCCGTTTTCTTCTTAAGTCCAGTTTAGAGTGCTCGTTAATAAGTGGGTTGAGACTTTGAATGACTCCTAGTGTTTTTCCCCTGACATGAGTCAGGTGATCCTTCCAGGAAAATTTATCATTAATAATAACGCTAAGGTAATTCGCCTTGCGTACTCTAGGAACTTCTGTATTAAATAGTTTAAGCTTTTCCGTGATTTCAGTGGCAGAGTTCTTCTTTCGGATAATGAGCAGCTTGGATTTATCTGCGTTAATTGAAATACGCCATTTGGTACACCAAAATTCTATTTGCGGCATGATTTGTTGAAGTTTCCTGACAGCTTGATTAGGACACATAGATTTTACAGCAAGCGCCGTACCATCTGCATAACAGCCAATGAAGTAATTGTAGTTAAATCCTGTTTTAGGGAAGTCAGTCACAAAGAAGAGTTATAAGATCGGACCTAAAATTGACCCTTGCGGGACGCCGGCGTGAATTCTTTTGACTTCAGATATCTCATTTCCAATAGAAACATGAAAACTTCTGCCTTTCAGGAATGAATAGATGAGACACGTTAAAGTTTTGGTGAAGCCAAGGGAACGGAGCTTGAAAATTAGACCCTTGTGCCAGACGCGGTCAAAAGCTTTTGCCACGTCTAGCATGAGTAAAGCCACATTTTGTCTGTTATGTAATGCACTGCCGATGAACTCAGAAAGTCTGACCAATTGTTTCGTGGTGGAAAGCGTTTTTCGGAAACCAAACTGTTCTTCTGGTAGTTTCTCTAAGTATGGATGGATTCTGTGATAAATGATGCGTTCAAAAATTTTCCCCAAAACGGGAAGCAAACTGATAGGTCTAAATCCTTCTGGGCGAGTGGTAACCTTGCCGGCTTTAGGTAAGACAATCATTTTGGCTCTTTTCCAGGCAAGCGGAAAGTATCTGATAGTTAAGCAAGCATTTAAAATACTGGCATATCTTGCAATACAATTTTTCGGTAAGTTCTTGATCACTAGGTTGGTTATTGCATCATAGCCC
The DNA here is from genome assembly GCF_044657685.1 of Stegodyphus dumicola. NCBI lineage: Eukaryota > Metazoa > Arthropoda > Arachnida > Araneae > Eresidae > Stegodyphus > Stegodyphus dumicola. The sequence goes on along the minus strand of NC_140771.1, from coordinate 56,404,387 downwards.
GGAGCCTTCCTGTTTTTTAGTTTTCGTATGATTTCTTGGATTTCATGTGGAGAGGTGAGTTCCAGATTGTCTTCTAAGTCTTCCTGTGAGGTAAACCAGTCATTAATGCAGTATCTTACATCATAGGCGAAGTCTATGTCACAAGGACTCTCGTTCGGTTTAAACTGATTTTCAAAATATTCTGCAAAGGCATTTGCTTTTTCTTTATTAGTGAGAGCCACGCAATTATTGAAGTGAAGTGTTTTGTTCGCTACAGCCTTTCCTTTTAGATTTCTGACAAATGAACAGAAAGCATTGTCTGGTTCATTAAAATTTATGATTTTCTCGTCCCAAAGGTCATTTCTGAGCTGAAGAATTGATTGCTTGATGTCACGATTCAGTCTATTAATTTCCGTTTTAGTACTCGGGTTCCATGTTCGATTCCAGGCTTTCCTTAATCTATTTCTTTCTCTGATTTTATCTTTGATGTGGGGGGGGGGAAGTCTGCCAGATGTCTGTTTAATGGGAATGCTCTTGGTGGCAGTATTGACTGCATTAATGATGCTATTAGTAAACAGGTGCACAGCTAAGTCTATGTCCTGCTTGGTTCCTAAAGCTGTGTTCAAGAAGGTACTATTACTTAAGATTAGATTATACTGCTTCCAGTCTGTGAACATTTTCTCCTGCGTCATTTTGTCTTTTAGGATTCCAAGTGTGGCCATTATAGGTAAATGATCCGAGCTTAGATCATTAACAACTTCAAGATATACTGGAATTGAAGCGGAGGTAAGTAGTAGATCAAGAATGTCCCCTCTGTTCGGGTCGTGTGCAAGATAAGTGTATTCCTCAGGCGCAAAGAAATAAACAGGTTCATTGTTTATAAATTCAAAGAGTTGTTCTCCATTTGGGTTTGTTTTACGACAGTTCCATTCCTCATGTTTCGCATTAAAATCACCTGCTAATATAACAGGAAGATTTGTGAATAATATGTCTTTTAATAATTCAGCTTCTAAAGGGTATCTGGGTGGGTTATAGAAGGCTGTGAAATACGTGTTTCCATAACCTGGAAGAAACACGGAGACAGTGACATATTCTTGCCCATTATTTCTGTACTGCTTAATCATGCATGATTGGAGAGAGTTCTTTACGTATATCGCTACCCCCACCACCACGGTGACTAAGTCTATCTGTGCGATAGCATCTGAAATTCATTATGTTAATACTAATACCAGGATTTGCATGTGTCTCTGTTACCATAGCAATGTCAACATCATTGTTTTGAATAAAGTCGGTGAGTTCCAATAATTTTCCATGAATGCTACAAGCATTCCATATCATCACATTTAAAGGCGTTTTTAAATTCCTATTTTTCCCCATTGTTAGAAGATTTGGAGGGAATGTTTTCTTGACTTATTTGCGATAACTGTTTGACCTGTTGAGTAAGTTGGAAGCCTGCGCTTTTGATGACGGTCACCAATTCCGCCAGATCAGCGAAGATTTTTTAGCCTCGGTGAGTTGTTCTTGATAGATTCCAGCTGAGAGAGCCTTAGCATAAGATTTATTTTCTACAACTCTGTTGCTGAAAACTTTCTCCTTGACTATTTTTAGTTTAGGGAATCTTTCGCATCCGCGAAAACTTGAGGTGTGTTCTTTTCCGCAGTTTACGCAGCATAATGGTACATCTGGTTTTCCTTTATCAAGACAATCTCTAGAGAAATGATCCTTAGCACATCGGACACATTTTGGAGGATACTTGCAGCCTTCCTGAGTATGATTAAAACCTTGACATCGGAAGCACTGCAAGGGCCCCTGACGTCCTTTATACTCTTGGATTTTAATTTTCATATCACAAAGAAATTGCTCATGATAAATCTTCTTTGAGTCTTCCGACTTAGGCAACGTGATAATGAACAGAGGTAGTTTTGTGACAATACCCTCCCTTCGGCGGGTCATCTGTTTAACATCCTCTACTTTGTAGTGTAATTCTACCAGGTCTCTTTTAATATCCTCAATTGGAGTTCTGTAAGTTAGTCCTCTCACTACAACTTTTAAGTTGCGCTCTTCTGGCAGTTTAAAGGAGTGATGTTCAACTCCTAGATCATTTAAGATTTTTTACCATACCCCTGTAATCATCGGGGATTCGGCAATAACTTTAATTCCATCTGGAATTTGCCGACCAAAAAATTTTAATTTATTTCTGTGAAAAACTTTACTAAATTCTCCCCAGTTCAAATCAGTCTCCCTGAGAGTAATGGGTGGGATTTTAGTACGAGATGAATTTACACTATTATTTGAGGTTTTAGCAATATTTGTAGTGTTATTTTGAACACTATCTGCGTCATTTGTGTCCATATCATGATTATCTATATGAGTTTTGTTAATTTGCTCTGTGATTTTAGTAACTGAGCTATCTGTGCTTGATTGTGCATTTTTATCTGAAGCAGTGGTGACATTGGACGTGATAACTTGACTATCACTTATCTTTTGCTTTTTATACTGCAATCTGTGATTTCTAGTCCTTACAGTTTGACCTCCTCTACGCCTGTTTTGTGTTTCGTCTTCTGAACTAGTTTCTTTATCAAGCGTTTTTTCATTACCTGAGTTTAAGTGTGAGAAATCATTAACCTTGATTGGGCTTCTGCCCCTATCATTATCCTCTAAAGTTTGACTCGTATTTCTAATATCCACTAAGGTATTAGTGTTTTCGTTAGTGTTTCCTTTTTCATGATTAATTTGCTCATTAAACACTTTCAACATATCAACAAGACTATGCAAGAATGTGTAAAGTTTGCCTTCTGTGTCAGTGAATTCACCATTTTGTTCTTTGACATGATCGAGCTCGCTAATCTGCGCTTTCACTGCACCTAGCACTGCATCCATCTTCGCATAGAAAATCAAAAACCAGCGCCCTGAACATAGGAGTCCAACACCCCGGAATTAGGCCCACTCGATGGTGTCCTAACAGGCGGATGTGTTGGCGAAAATTCCCGCAAGGTCCCTGACAATCACCTGAAGCGAAAGCTTGGGGGTAACTATGCGGGAATAAGCAATCCAAAATCCAGACAAATCACTGAGTCTTAAAGTTAGAATAACCTGGAAAAGACGAAATTAATTACTTACTAAAAATGAATTTAATAAGCAATCATATCGGGAAAATCAATCACCAAAACCAGCAATTAATGGCATGTGATAAGACAATTATAGGCAATCGCGGCGAAACCCAAAGTAAGCTTAACCAGAAGCACGGGGCACACGAGTTAGACTCCGCCTACCTCGTAATCGGACGTACACGGAAACCTGACTGAAGAGCGAAATAAGACCCGACCTTCACTCACCACGGTCAAGTATTAGAAGTATAAAACTGGTCTTTTTGAACACATGTTTCTGTGGTATTTCTTTACGGACGTAAATCAAAAATAAGAGGCCAACCCTTGATGTAGGCATTGACAGATTTCACCACCAAAAGGCCTTTCCTCTAACATAGCGGACGAAACTTTTATCTTCTACTTTGTAATGTAGTATAACTAAACCCTTTGGCTTTGTTTGCTCGAATAGCTTCTGAGAACCGTTCGCATTTGAATGAGTCGGTTCAGGCAAGGCTGGGGGTCTTGCAGTTCGGGTTCCTAAGCAGGAGCGTTACCCCGCGAGTAACACAATGTACGATTTTCTAATACGCAAAAAAAATTGTAAACAGAGTTCCATAAAAGTCCTTGGAAGTGTATGACGTATTGAGGTGACCGGCATAAATGTATGGAAATTTTCGAACATCTAATGAACCGAGGATATCAATGCCACTCCTAATGACAGTACGCTTGAAGAGAGAAAAGTGCAAGTAACGTGCGCAGTATGATATCAAGTAGCAAGTAAAGAAATGCCTTAAGTTGCTTCCCGAAGAAGTTTGCCACAGTGCGTTATAAGTTTACATACATGTACAGAACATTATTTGAACACATATTTTACAGAGATAGGTAATTCAAATTAAATACATGAAATACAATGCAATAAAAGGAATATGAAAATATATATACATATTATTATTATTATTATTATTATTCTCCCAAAAATTAGTTACACTGTAACACATGGCCTAGAGGCGGTGCCGAAGCACCGCTCGAGGTCTTTTTTTATTAACATTGCTTGCTGAGTCATAATACAGTATGGGTATGGTTGGGTTGTTGACTTTATTAATATTGTCAAAGAATCTTTTTGCCAGTTTGGCAAAGTAGGTTTGTATTTCTAAGATTTCAGACTCTTGGTGTATGGCTTTGTTTAAGAACCAGCGGCTTTTTGTCAGTTCTCGAAGCACAACATTTTGCATTGTTTGTATTCTTTTGATGGCTGTGGGGCTGGCATGTCCCCATACAGGACAGGCATAAGTGAGCACAGGACGAAAAATAGCCTTATAGATCAGTAACTTACATTCAAGAGACAACGCTGAGCTCCGAGCAATTAAGGGGGTAAGTGTATTTTTTACGTGCTCGGAACTTAGAAAGAATATGTGTAATGTGTGGGGCCCAAGTGAGTTGGTCGTCTAAAATGACGCCTAGGTAAAGGGTCTGCTTAGTCCAAGGGATTGGTTCTCCATACATATGGAGCTTGATATTTCTGTTGATGTCCTTTCTTTGTCTGGTGAAGAGGATGGCATCAGATTTCTGGACGTTAATTTGGATTTTCCAGGCGACAAGCCATGATTCCAGCGCATTTATGTCAATTTGTAATATTGTAACGACTGAGCTAAGAGATGCACTTTGAGAGAGAATCGCAGTATCATCTGTATAGAGTGCAAGAGTGGTGTTGGGTGTTTGTGGGATGTCGTTCGTGTAAAGGTTGAATAATAGGGGACCGAGAAGGGACCCCTGGGGGACCCCGGCCCTGATGAGTCGGAGTCTGAGTGACTGAAAGGCTACTTGTTCCCAAAGCAAATCAGTCAGACACCAATAAAATTTGTTGTCAATATTTCTCTTCTCTCTCTCTCTCTGTATGAGTTCTTCAAATCCAGGAAAGTGTAATGCGGGCATTTGGCTGCATGTGAGAAACACATTTCTATACTTCATTTTGTATTACTTGTATAGTGAAACATTTCAAAAAACAGCTTTATATGCAAAATTTTTCTCTGCTGAATGAACTCAGCTGAAAACACGTTTCTATCTTCCGTAAATAAAAAAATAAAAAAAGAGGATGCTGTTTTAAGTGAATTAAATTCTTATTGTGCTCTTATTACATTTTTCTAAATTTTTCTGTTCCCCTTTTCTTATAACACATAAGCAATTTTTTAAATATTAGTGAACCCTGAGCGCTAAGATCGGTAAGCTCGCTAAAGACTGGTAATTTGGAGGAATTCAAATCTCAGCAGATGGGTTTATTGCAGGGGAGGTTTCTTCGTTTTCCCTCATGTGAACGTAATACGAATTCTTTCCCTTTAAACGTCCTTTTCTTTATGCTTACAATCTTCAAGTGCTGTGAACAATTCTAATCTAAATTTTTATGATATAAAATTTCATATAAATTTATTCTACTGCCGCTTTTGTGTACATTATATTTATGAATACAAACCTACGATTGATATTGAATGCTATTGACATAATTGGAGTTATGTTTAATGTTTAAGCTAAAAACCAATTTGAACCCTTTTTTACTTCCTTGTACGAAGTAAAAAGGAAGTATTGTAATCGCGAAAAGTTTCAGGCAGCATATTTTTACTTTCTTGTACGAAGTAAAAAGGAAGTATTGCAATCGCGAAAATTTTCAGGCAGCATGTTTCAACGAAAATATCCATTTTGACCGCTTTCGAAAGAAATTTAACGATGTTTTTGCGTGATATCTGTACGTAAGGAAAGAATAAAAGACTCTTTTCCTCCAAAAAAATTATAAAACTGCTTTAAAATGAATTCTGAAGAGAATTTTTCGTGGCGTCTGTATGAACGTATGTACGTACGTACGTATCTCGCATAACTCAAAAACGAGTAGCCTCAGAACGTTGAAATTTTGTATATAGGACTGCTAATACATGTAGATGTGCACCTCGTATTTTGGTTGCAATCGGCCGCGCCAAACGTATATAAATATATTTATATATATATCCACTCTGTTACCCGGCTCAGTGATCTCGGTTTCTTTACTCTTATATGTTTGTAAATTGTACATTTTTTACTTTAAAAATGATTGAATTATGTTGCTGTTATCTTCCGGTTAAGGTTTTTATGCCTTTGGTAAATCTGTGTGCAATATTTTTAGAATTATCAACAATTTTAAAGTTGTTTAAGTGCCGCTAAGCTTTTTTTTTTTTTTTTTTTGCGGCCACTGATTGTTTACATTTGAAACAGCAGACTAGTGAAAAACTGTTTCTTTTTTGTTTTGTTTGCTTAATTTCTTCTATACATCATTCTAGCTTTATTATAGTATTTGAATAGAACATGTGGCAACGATTAGATAATTTTTTAAATGATGTAAATTTTGTGCATTATGAGTTATAATATGAACGAAATATAGTACTGTTAAGTGAATCTAGCGCCAGAGTGTCGCTATGGTAAACAAATACTAGAGTGAATTTTAAAGAATGCATTTATTCTATTGTGGTTTATGCGCTGTCGGCGAAGTAGATTTAATTCAATCCAATAAGTTTAAACGAAATGCAAGAAAAAAGGCGTATAATTTAATATCCCGTACAAGGAAGTCATGTGGTGTACACATCAGACTTTTATAATAAGGTAACACGCGCTAAACAGTTTTGAATAGAAAGAAACAAACGAGGATGCTAACTCCATACATCGAACAGAAAATTATCGTTAACTCATTTCGTCTAGGATAAAAGGTTTCTAAGCTTACGATTTTTTATTATGGTAAAGCAGACAGTGGTTCTTGCCTAAAAAAAAAACAGATTTTTTGAGGAAAACAGGCTGGTAATTCACTATACACTTGTGAAAAACCTCGAAACCTCCCATGCAGCTTGTAAGATTTACCATGCTCAACTATCTTACCGCTCGCGCGCTATTGGGCTATCTCAGCTTACGAAATATGTATTTTAAGTTGGTTATTTATATAACAGAAGAACAAAATACAATGACAGATTATAAATAGTGCATTTTACTGACAAAAACTTTGAAAAAAAAAAGTACTGCAAAGACTAAGAATGATATAGTTAACGGCGGCCGATAAGCAGCGCTGGTGCATATGTTTTTGCAGAGAAAATTATTTTGCTCGTGCTCTCGTATAATGAAAAATATTCATCAGTGGCGTAGCGAGAAAGAGGCATGGGGGTGCATGATGCCCCGGGGGCCGCTCGTAGAGGAGCGCCAAATGGTCTCCAAACAAGATTTTCCGGAAAATTTCAGTTTTTATTTTGATCGATTTCCGGAAAATATATTTAAACTTAATAACTATTGTAATAATTAATTATTTATTTTCTTGATTTGTCTGATAAAATGTGCAATAAAATGTTTGCAGTACATCAACCAAAACGTTCTTCCTGACCACTTTATTTCTCCAAAGTAGAGATATATTAAATTTTTTTTAAACGAAATGCACGTATATGTTCTGCTTTTATTTTAAAACGATTTCTCGAACATATCCAGTTTCTAAAATCCGATTTCATAATCTGGAAATGACATTTTGGGAAAATCCTAACGCTTCCGCTACAATGGATTGCGTTTGACTCTCCTGTAAACGACTTCCTGGCTACCGATTCAACTATGTCATCTTGCTGAGACATCGTATATTCACTGCTACGAAGCATTCAACGCATGTGAATTGTTTTTAATCTCCTATTACAAAAGGAATACTGCAGGTCGCTCCTCACTCCTTATCTAAAACGCATAGTTTTTGACGTCCCAGACTAAATTTGTATATTCCCAACTTTGTAAACGTTATAATTTTCCTTTATAATCTCTTCTATTTCCTTTTGTTCAAAAAGGTTGTCGATTATATGGTTATTTCATACCGAACCCAAAATATCCCCTAATTGTTTTGAGCAGTGAATATGACGTTACTCCGCAGTAGAAAAGAAACGGAACCTAAAACTCCACTACAGGTCTACCGCCTTTTTCCGAAAATAAGACACTGTCTTACTTTCTTTTTTGGTCCAAAATACGTGCTAGGGCTTATTTTCGGGGGAGGGCAAAAATAAAAGTATATTTATATATTTTTATTTAATATTTATTTTACACAGAATAGAGAAATTTAAATTTATTCAATTACAGTCATGTCATCTTCTTCTGGAACATCGTCATAAATAAAATTCTGAATTATATTCTGATTTTCTTCTAAATCCATTTCCTGTTGAATCATTGGTCCGAATCTCTCATGTCTTGCGATATGGCTATCGTCGCTGCGTCGTATGTGTCTCGGGGGTTACGGTTCAGCCCAAATTTCACCCCTATGAGAGTCTGCCGACGCTAACGGACGACGATGCCTTTCCTGTGAGCGTATCTCTCTCGGGGCAAACGGTGAACTGGTTAAGATAAATTCCAGAATTAATTTGAAACGAACTGTAGAGGTAAACAAATAATTTCTCGGAATATTTTGTTTCAAACATTTCTCTGAAATACGAGTATTAGAAAAGCTAAACATATTATTACTTATACTTAATAAATCAACAGCATTTTTTAAAGAATTCTTTTTGTCACATTATTTTAACTAGGGATTATTTTCGGGGAATGTCTTATTTTACAAAAAGTTTCGAAAATCACGATAGGGCTTATTTTCGGAGGATGTCTTATTTTACAAAAGGTTCCGAAAATCACGATAGGGCTTATTTTCGGAGGATGTCTTATTTTCAGAAAAAGACGGTATAGAGAAAATGTTTTTCCAAACCTAAGAGTCGCACTTCAAATACTACTTACTATTTCATTATCAAATGCTAATTATGAACGTTCGTTCAGCATATTAAATAAATTTTCACATATTTACGATCAACGATGGGACAAGATCCCCTACGTCATCTAGCATTTTTAATTGTGGAAAGAGAAAAATTTGAAAGGGTCGACTTTGGTGAAGTAAATAATAAATTTGCGTCATCCAAGGTAAGAAAAATGTATACATAGTAATTAATTGTATTCTAGTATTATATTATTATTAATAAATATAAGTGCCCGACCAAGTCGAGGGGCACATGATTGAAGGGAGATGAGGGCAAATTAAAATTTTTAAGTTGGCTGGTGGTGTGTCTGACAATTTTAGATCTTTGGCACTCCAAGCACGAACGTTTCTAGTTGGCTATGTCCTTTTGCATGCTAGGCCATACGAAACGTTGGTGTATCATTTTTTTTTTTGAAGCCTTGATGCCAGAATGTGTCAGACGATGTAACTGACTAAAGATGGCATGAAGAAATCCGGAGGGAACATAAGGTCGAAATCTTGAATCCTGAACATCACAATAAAGTGATTTTCCAGGTGACAGCTGCATAGGCTCCAAGTTGAGATTGGTGGAAGATTTGCTTTTCAAGAGGTTTTGTAGTTCTGAATCCTGGTGTTATTCATCCGCACGGCAGCAAACTTTATTGGCGAAGGAACGGCTAGTTCTTCAATACGAGACAAGGTGTCTGCAACAATATTCTGCGAACCCTCAATATAACGGATAGCTGTTGAAAATTGCCCTATGAAGTCTAGGTGTCTCATTTGACGAGGAGAAGTTTTATCCTGTTGAAAAGCATAAAGCATAAGCCTTTATAAAGGGCGACTGGTGTTTTCAGGCGCCAAATCCTGGGTGTGGAGAATCCTCATCCTTTTGGTTCGGGCGCCACTGTAGAGACATTAGGATATTTGGAAGCAAGAGAGATTGAAAAATTAGCAACCGCCTTCGCCGGAAATCGAACCGCGGACCTCTGGAGTACCGGCCCAGCGTGCAGAACCACCACACCACGAAAGCACACTAGGAAAGCAGGAAAAATACAGAGTGATAATGGTTTAGATGTGGAAGGATACTGCAAGTTTGTTGCCGAAATTAAATCATTTTTGCACATTTTTGGAACGCTTCGCGAGATTCTGCGATCCAGGTTATAACACGTTTATCGTTTTTCTTGCTTCCAACCAAAAAAGAATTTAGAGGTGCTTGTATGGTTACTGCATGAGGTAAGAAACGTCGATAAAAATTGAGCATAGCAAGAAATCTTCTTAACTTCTTCACTGTAGATGGTTCGGGCATATTGCGGATAGCGGTGACTCTGGAAGGGGTTGAACGCCATCAGCGAAAATTTCATGACCAAGAAAGGATACTCTTGGTTGGCCAAAAAGGCATTTGGAAGGATTAAGACTTGACACCGTACCTTTGAAAACGTTCAAAAACTGTTCTCAAATGTGATAGGTGTTCTTGCTCTGAAGAGGAGGCGATTAAGACATCATCAAAATAAAGTACACGAAAGTCGAGGCCGATTAACACCTGATTCATGAAGACTTGGAACGTTTGAGCAGCACTGCATAAGTCGAAAATCATGACCGGAAACTCAAATAGTCCAAAAGGCGTAATAACCGCAATTTCAGCTGGGTTAACAGCTGGGACTATCAGCTGGGTTAACGGGCATTTGGTGATACGCCCGCTCAAGATCAAGGGTTTTGAAAATAGCTTTTCCCTCTAAAACTTGCATACAGTCTTGAATGCGCGGGATTGGGTAACGGTGAGAAATTGTAGCTGCATTTAACCGGCGATAATCGCCACTTACCATTTCGTTTCTGAACTAGATGGAGCGGACTGGCCCATGAACTTTTTGAAAGACGGCAAATTCCCTGTTCCATCATGTATTAAAATTCCTCTTTGGCGGCTTGAAGCTTGTCCGGAGGTAAGCGTCTAGGTTTAGCGGCAATTGAAGGTCCGTTAGTTTCAATATAATGTAGTACATCCTTCTTGTTTTCGGAAATACCCATAACTGTGCGCGTGATTTTAGGGAATTTTCTGAAAAGTTGATGCCATGGGAAGTTACCCGAAATCAGTTTAATGCTCAAATCTTCACTATTGCGAATTACTCCAGGATAAGTTAAGTTGGTTATGGAATCTATCAAACGGCGATTCTTAATATCGACAAGCAAAGAAAGTTTATGTAAAAAGTCAGCGTCAATAATAGGACAGTAGCAATAATGAATTGTCATTGGAAGTTACGGCGCAATCCTAAATCAACAGATATCAGGCGTTCACAAGAAGTTTGAATAGGAGTTCCATTTGCTATATAAAGTTGTAACTTAATAAGGCGCTTTTGTTCGTGAAAATGTGGTGGAACGACAGAAATATCAGCCCCGGTGTCTACAAGAAATTTTAAGCCCGAATTCTTTTCGATGACGAAAAGGCGTGCAAAATTCCGGCCGCTGTCATTCATGACTTCGAGCAACGGCCCTTCTCGTTTCCTGGTTACGGTGGGGGGCATTTGTTGGCACGGTGGATCACACGGTGGGAGGCATTTGTTTGCCTCGTTTCCAAATTTGTGGTGGTAAAAAACAAATATTCGGAGGAGGGCTTTCATAACGTTTCCTCAATGGGTTAGGACGTGTATTTCGACTACGTGGTGTGGAGAGGTTGCGGTGAAAAGGTTCAGCTTGGATGGCTACTAACTGAGCAACCTGTTTGGACAAATCCTCAATTTGAGCCTGTAACGCCACAATACCTGGACCAAGAGCCTGCACTGCGTGTATTTGCGCAAGAATGGCCAAGTTCGTGAATTTTATCAGCGATTTTGGGAAGATTTTTAAGTGGCTCGCTACTGGCCGCTAAAATGGTTTGCATGTTAGATGGGAGTCTATTCATCCATAATGTTTTAAGAATGTTATCCGTTAGGTTACCGGCCGCTAAGAAGTCTGACATTTTAACAGCAACTAAGAAGGCCTTATATCACTCAACTGTAAATCGTGCAACAGCTGCTTGATTTTAACTATCTCGGATTCTTCATAAACAGAAATTAATCTTTTTTTTAAAGATTTTGTATTTGTCCGTCGCCGGTGGATTCAAAATTATTTCACGAGCTGATTGCAGTACCTCTGATTCTAACGCGGCGATCGCTGTATAAAATTGAGTTTCGTCGACAGTAATGTAACTCAATTTAAACTGCGCGTCCAATTGAATGAACCATAACGATGGGTTTCGGGGACAAAAAGGCGGTGGCTTAACTGCCACTCGCGCCAATTGTGAAGCAGCATCGTTGTCAACCACTTTAGATCAATCAAATATGCACAGTAATAATATGTATAGAAAAATAATCAATATGTATATAGTGACACAGTTTTTTTGGTACTTGAAATCAGAGAAGTTGGCGGCTCAAATGCAGCAGGCGATATATATATCCGCTGAAATTATGACAGACATATATTGACTCATCGGAATGCGGCACAACGCTTGAAATCACAGGTGAAATGTCTTACTTGCATCTCATCACATTGGATAACTTACTGGTGCTCAGAATTTTGACATATAAACTCCATATTCGTGCAATATTGAAGATTGCTATTCGTAATAAATACGGGTCACCAATTATGGTAGTACAATTTTTTGAAACAGATCGTTAAATAATTATAACAAATCAATAGAATAAAAATTATTTTGTTTTTGGTTGCTATGGGTTACCAGACTGGCAGAGTTGAGTTGTAGTAGGCAAGTTGCCACATATCTATTTATCTATAATGTATATTAAACTTTTAATTGTTTAAAAATTGTACTTTTTAAAAACACTTATATAAATATGTAAAATAAATAACAGCTTTTTTTAACTAATTCTAGATCATAGTATGTCTGATTTTTTTCGCCGACACAGATGCATTTCCGAACCCAAGGCTAGTGTACTTAGGTAGTGACTATTCTTAATATATTTTTGAGTATTTTATAGCAGATTCAGCATTTTATTATTATTTGCATTATTTTCTTATTACGAATATATTCTATACATTATATACTGAAAGTTTTTTTGGGGGGGCGCCAAAAAGGTATTTTGCCCCGGGCGCCAGTTATGCTTGCTACGCCACTGATATTCATAGATATTTTTTACAGTTGTTAAAATAGTCCTCGACTATCTGTTTCAAGAGAATACCTTCTTGGAAAATTTTCAAAATGAAATTGGCTTGAATTCACATAACGCATGGGGAAAATTATAAGGACACCAAGCCGCTAATTTGTTTGGTTGCTAGCGACAAATCCAGAACAAACATCAACATCCATTACTCTTATTCACTCTAGTGAACGTAAATATTTGTTTGTATATTATTAATAGTATTAAAATAAAAATATTTATTCTAATAAAAACTGTTGTTTAATAATACACCCTTGTAAGGCATTTTCTTTGGTTAGGGACTTCATGTGAATAATTAATTCTGCGTTGAAGAGAGACAATTTCTTAGAACTTAATGCTTCAAACAATTGAATGCTGGGATTCCTAGGGAAGAAAATATCCTCAAAAAGTATATTCCACAAAAAATATTGAATTATATTCTTATAATGACTTAATTAAATAATTAATAATTGTTATAATGATTAAATATAATGCTTACTTATTTTTTACAAAATGTACAATAATACCGTTTATTTACAAAAATACCATATTGAACAGTTATATTATAAGCTAATAAAATAACAAAATTGCATTGTTTCTTATTATCTATGTGTGATCTTTCCTTTTCAGCTTTCTGTTATAGGATAATATTTTTAATCCTATTTCAGACAAAGTGTACTGGTGTTTCAAGGACAGGAAGACAAGAATTTTTAAATTCAGTCAATAAATTCATGATCAACTGAAAATTCATAAAGAAAAACTATTTCAGGTTAAAATTCCCTCTCAGAATATCTTGAATGTATATAAAAAAGTGAAATGCAAATTTGACATTGATATCAGCGCTTCAGCCTTTAAATAACTCCTAAATGTTTTGTTTCTTGCTCTTAAAAACAGATCAGGTGTTTAAAAGTTAATACCATAATGTTTATATTAAAAAAATCTCGAAATTATTGCTAAAGAAAAAGCAGAAACAGAGGCATTATTATTTATTTATACCTAGGGAAAATTTAATTTCTTTGAGATCGAAAAGATATTTAAAACAAATGTTTATGCTATATCCTGAAATCACGTAATTTCTTGTTTTCATTAATTAGATGAAAAAGTCACATTTGAAGCACATCCCTTTTTCAAATCAGCTAGCTATCCAGGTATAATTATGAAAATCTTGTTCCGCTCTTGAAATTAAGATATTCAGTTACCGAATCTTATCTCGCTGAATAATTAACTTTACTTAAAAGAACGTACTTGGTATATACAAGTATTAAGTATATATTGTTCATTCAAAAAACGGAGTCTTTTTCAGAAAATAACATCCTTTTTAAAAACTAAGTAAATTTCAGCATTAAATATGCCTTAAAAGTTAAAATTTTGAAATCGCCTTAATATTTAACTGGAGTTTCTTTAAAAATGCAAGTTTAAAAGTCACATCAAGTTAAGTTGATTCAATTTTGCAGAAATAATAAAACAGATATTTTTCATAATAATTATTCAAATATTAGGCTAAATATCTTAAATTATAGGTAATATTAAAGTAAAAAGAAATTATTTAAAGTAATTATTATCTGCATGTAAATGCATTTCTAATTTATGACAAAAACATGGAAAATCAGAAATAATATCAAATGCAATCGAACTATAAACATTGTTTTTCAAATGTTTCAGCAATCTCCCAGAAGAAATGAATATTGCACCAGATATTTTTAATATGGATTTTATTAATAGCAGTTTAACCAATCCGCATTGAAATTCAGATGATAATCAATGACACAGAGATTTAGGTAACTTAGATTAAACATGAATAATAATAATAAAAGAAGAGTGGGTAAATTTTAAAACAAAGTTATTTCAAAATAAGAATCTTTTAGGAAAGAAAACTTTTAAGGTAGTATTCGCCCCTGTACCCTGCCACATTCCGACGGTCATCACGGAGAAGCTATTATAGTAATTTGCAACCACGGAGTATAATTAGTATCATTATACTCCGTGTTTGCAACTTTCTTGACAACTCACATCTACAGGTACTAATATTTATGATAGTAATCCATCTCACTTACAGTCGGAACACTTGATCTAGTATTCCAGAAGGGGAAAGAAATAACAATAGCGGTAGCTGGCATTTTTCAGATGTTTAGTATTATTTTCGCGACATTTTAAGGGAAGCTCGGTCTAAAATTAGTGACAGTTTTAAAGGTATTTGTAGAAAATAACTCGACAGGCTAAGAGTTAATGTTCTTCCACAGGACAGAAAAATAATAATTCTTCACCAATGTTTTTTTTTATTAATGTACCAGATGTAAATTTATAACTCGTATTTTTGAAATATCAGTTGCTTCACCTTACTGACGGGTAATTTTTTTGTAAGTTTATTGTCTTTTCTTTAGGCAACAAAAAGTTGCTCGAATTGGTTGTTGCTAATTTTAAATATTCTGTTCGAAAAATGACATTTGACAAAGGAGTTTTCCGAACTCCATTAGTACATTTACTTCTGTGAAGTATTTCAACCATTTTAATAACAAATTGTAATGCAAAATCTTCACTGGTGTATGGCTTTTTATTTTTAGAAATCAGGTAGAAAACTTCGTATGACAGAAATAAGTATTTTTTGCGAAGTCGTAAATTTGCAAAATATTTTGTTTTTTAATTTGAAGACTTAAACAGTTGTTTGAAATATTCTTTTGGTTTACTGATACGCAAGATTCAAAAATGCCTTTTTAATTTTGATAATTTCACACTCTCCATAGCAAATGTGAATTAAACAAAGAGATTGATCATTATTATCACGCTTGTTGAAAGTTAAGCCAAAACTTGAGAGTTTCCTCATCATATTTTCTCTTTCCTTTATTATATGCCTCTTTTAGGTTACTAGATCATGCTTGAAGAGATATCATTGCCATCTTTTTTATACAAGGCTCGAAAGAATCTCATTTTTTTTTTAAATCTAAGTATTTGCAATCGATTTTCCTGAATGATTTCCATCGGTTCAGGAGTATCCTTAATTTTCGCAGTATTCTTTGGAGTGGTCCATTCTGCTTCGGTGCTGGGATTTTGGGCAACTTGTTCTGTACGTGGCCTCTTAGTGATAAATTTAGAAGCTTTCCTTGCATGTTCTAATACGATTCTGTCCTTATCCTCCGGGTTATTGGCAGTTTTCAGTCTTTTTTCGAACTCCAAGTGTTCCGTCATATAATCAACTCCAAATTCCTGGATAAGTTGCTGTAATTTCTCTTCTCGGGCTTGTAAAGAACGCTCCTGATCTCTCTACTAGAAAGATCTATGATGCTCTTGACTAGAGAGAACGTCGTTAGCAAACTCCTCACATTACGAGTACTGTAATTCATTTTAACGCCTATTTTAGAGAACTGTGAATGGCAGCGACTTAACTGAGGAATACGCATGCGTAAAGAGATGAGACTTCTGTTGAGACGCCTGTGAGAGAGAGTTTGGGAAGCTCCGCCAGCGAGCTGAGGTCTGGAGACTAAATTTGTCCAGTGATGACGAGTGCTATCTTCGTTAACGTCTCTGATCGTGTCACCAACTCGGATATGTACTCAAGTTTTTCTAAATGTATTAATTAAATGTTGTATCTGTGTTACGTTGTGTGAATAAAAGTGATGGATCACCACTACCAGTGTTGATACTGAAGCATCGACGACGTCACAGACGAAAAGAAAATAAAAATTGGAGGTTATACCGAGATTTGTGTGACAAGAGACCAGGTATGTGTTCTCCACAATATTCATTTCCAGGCCTGAAGTGTATAATGTAGTTATTTATTACTTATTCGGGAAATCAATTCCCAAAGCAGAAGTAGCTCATCAGTGCATAAGAGTTTTAAACACTCAATGTGTTTGGTTTATAGTATATCTAACAAGATATTTTCCTTTTGTGGTATATTCGGGAAAACATTTTCCCATTAACACGTAGCACATCAGTGCATTTTATAGCACGTCAGTGCATAAGAGTTTTTAAAACAATCAAAGTGTTGCATTTATATATCTAACGAGATATTTTTCTTTTGTATGATAATGGGAAAAATCCATTCCCGTAAATAAACAGCACATCAGTGTATGTTTAACGTTTCGTTATAAATTGGTGTTGATGTACGTGTGAGTAACACGTGCATACGAAAATATCCCTAACATTAACTAGGAAAGCCGAAATCTTAGTTAAGATAGACATGTTACAATTAATAATCAAATTTAATAAGGAAAAGTAACAGTTGCCGGGTACATTATAACGGCTTAAGAAATTCAGAGCACAGTACAGATGCGAGTACACAAGTTCACATATCTCGACGAAACAGAGACGCACACATTTGTTGAAGTAGTTCCACTTGACTGCCGGGGAAAATTCTTCTCTCCCCGTCAGCCTGTAGGTTTGCCAAACGGGTTTACTGTTTCGCCAATTGGCGCTTTTCTGTACAGTTTTTAAGTCCGTATCGCCTGTTTGGCGCTGCCGCTGCATACTCCCTCCGCAGTGTCAACGAAATGTGACATACCGATGCGGGGGTCGGATTAATCGTCCAGAACGGGTGATACAAATGTCCGAAGTTTTTTTCATACTCTTGGAAGCAACTTGAAAAGAGTCCATGGTTACAAAAGCGGGTTTCAGTCTATCTATGGAGATCGTTTGCTTAGTCCCTTTTATTTCCAGATCAAACGTTTTATCTCGTCTTTCTAGCACCTTAAATGGTCCATCATAAGGAGTTTGAAGTGGTTTTCTAACTCCGTCGTGTCGAACAAACACATATGTGGACTTGTGAAGGCGTGGATGAATGAAACATGTTCGCTGACCGTGGCCAGAAGTCGTGGTCGGGCGGACACTGGCAAAGTGAGATTTTAAATCCTCCACAAACTGTTTGGGGGACGCATCCGGAGGTGTCGGATTGAAAAATTCTCCTGGGAGACGGATAGTCTTTCCATACACCAGTTCAGAAGTGGTTGCTCCTATGTCCTCTTTGAGAGCGGCGCGGAAACCCATCAGCAGCGTTGGAAGGGCAGCCGCCCAGTCACTGGTATCGTGCGCTTTTAAGGCAGCTTTCAAAGGACGGTGGAATTCCTCGATCAGTCCATTCGCCTGTGGGTGGTACGGAGACGTCCTGATCCTCTTCATTCCCAATAATTGGGAAAGGGCTCGAAATAAGCCGCTTTCAAACTGTCGCCCTTGGTCGGTAGTAATAACAGTCGGACAACCAAATCGAGTAATCCAGTGGTCATAGAAAGCCTGTGCTACTGTGCGTGCTGTTATGTCTGGTATGGGTACTGCTTCGGGCCATCTAGTAAATCTATCTATCATAGTTAGACAGTAATAATTATTTTGAGAAGGAGGTAGGGGACCAACAAGGTCAAGGTGGACGTGATCAAACCTCTGTGATTGGTCTGGAAACTTCATTAACGGGGTTCTAGTATGCTTGCTTACTTTTGCTTTCTGGCACGGAATACACTGCCGTGCCCATTTCGCGCAATCTTTGCGGATGGAAGACCAAACAAACCGTGAACATACTAACTTTGTTGATGCGCGAATGCCGGGGTGAGACAAATTGTGCAAGGTGGCAAACACTTTCTCACGGAATGCCGGAGGAATGTAAGGACGGGCGTTACCTGTTGACACATCGCAATATATCGGTAAGCTACAGTTCGGTAAGGGAACTTTTTTGAGATGTAGAACTTTTGACTCTTTAAGCAATGTTTGTAATTCTGGGTCGATTTCTTGCATTTTAGCGATTTCCTCATAGTCGATAGGGTTAGGCATGCTTATTGCTTCTATACGCGAAAGTACGTCGGCAGCGATATTCTCCGAACCTTTTATATGGCGAATTTCAGTGGTGAATTGTGAGATAAAGTCTAACTGCCTAGCCTGACGAGGTGAACACTTATCCAAACGCTGTCGGAATGCATACGTGAGCGGTTTGTGATCGGTGATTAAAGAAAAGTTCCGTGCTTCCAACATATGCTTAAAATGCCTAATAGCAGCATAAGCTGCCAATAGCTCTCGATCATACGCACTATAGTTCCTTTCCGCCTGCGAAAGCTTTCGTGAGAAAAATGCGAGAGGCTGTAAATTTCTATCAACTATTTGTGATAGCGTTCCACAGATCGCGAAGTCTGACGCATCAACCTGTAAAACCAACTGGGCATCTTTCTTCGGGTGTGCCAAAAGAACAGCATTAGCGATTAGCTGTTTGCACTTTTGAAATTCACTCCGCGCTTCCTCAGACAAATTCAGGATTGTCTTATCATTTTTCTTAGCCCCTTTTAAATACGAAGTTAAATGTATTTGATTCTGGGCTACGTTGGGTAAAAATCGACGGTAAAAATTTAAAAATCCTAAAAATCTCTGCAAATCTTTTACCGTTTTAGGAAGTGGGTAGTTAAGTATCGGTTCCACTTTGTTCGTCAGAGGCTTGGTACCATCTTTATTGATTATATGGCCTAAAAAAGATATTTCCGGAACGCCGAAAACACATTTCGAAGCGTTAATTGTCAATCCATATGAAGTTAATCTTTCAAAAACAGTACGTAGGTGAGATTTATGCTCATCTTCCGTATCACTAAATATCAAAATATCATCTAAGTAGACGTAGGCGAATTTTAGATCTCCAAGAATTTCGTTCATAAACCTTTGAAAGGTTTGAGCTGCTCCGCACAGTCCGAAATTTAAAAACGGAAATTCGAAAAGACCAAATGGGGTGCAAACTGCAGTTTTCGGTATATGATCTGGATGGACTGGTATATGATGATATGCCCGAACGATATCAATTTTTGAAAAAATTGTCTTTCCGCTAAACGTATTATTAAAGTCTTGTAAATGCGGGATAGGGTATCTGTCGGGTTCGGTGCACGCGTTTAGTTTTCGGTAGTCTCCTACTGGCCGTATGTCGCCCGAACTTTTAGAAACTACATGAAGAGGTGATGACCATGCTGATTTTGATGGTCTACAAATACCTTGATCTATCATAAATTGAAATTCTTTTTTTACTGCTTCGTATAACTTAGGGCTTAACCTACGCGGTTTACTGTGCACAGGAGGACCGTTTGTTTCGATGTAATGAACCGTACTATGCTTTACTCTACCCGAATCGGATTTTAACTTCAGTACTTCCGGAAAGTCTTTCAAAATTCTGTGATATGGTGAATCACCAGATATTAACTTTACCGAAAAATAATTTTTGGAATCGGAAAGAGAACCAATACGAGTTAATTTCGTAGTATTATCGATAAGCCTACCTCGTTTTAAATCGATTAAAAGATCAAAATGCCTTAAAAAGTCGGCTCCTATTATAGGCACTGGTACATCGGCGATTAAAAACTTCCAAGAAAAGTTTCGTCTAAGTCCTAAATTCACAGTTAACAATTTTGTTCCATACGTAGAAATTCTGGAATTATTCGCGGCAAATAATTGAAGCGAATCAGGATGCATTTTCTTAAACTTAGAAGTCGGTGTCACACATGAAACATCCGAGCCCGAATCAATCAAAAAGTTTAAATTTAATCTGTTATCGTAAACATGTAAACGACATGAATGCGCGACTGCCGATGAATTTCGATCGACAGCCGCTACTACTAGTTTTCCTGGACCGTAGTGTTCTGAGAAAAGGAACAAGGTGCTCGACATTTTCGTGCATTATTACCGAATCGCGAATAAAAATAACAATAATTGTTCACACGCTCTCGGGAATGCCCACGCGAAAAACTACGTGCTTTGTTATGTTGATCCCGGGGGAAATTATTCCTCGTTTTTCCGCGGGAGAGTCGCTCGACTTGTTTACTTAGGGCAGAGATTTCACTCCTTAAGGCCTTAAGCTCCTCGAGGGGGGCACCAGAATCGTTAGGGTTTCTGAGGGAACTCGCCGAAGCTGCCTGGACCGCGAACACGCTGTTGTTCGTTGGCGTGCGCACTTCAGCTATCTTATCAGCCATTTTTGCTAAATTGTCTAAGGATTCCGAACTTATTGATAAAATGGCATGTACCTCGGAAGGTAACCTTTGCAGCCATAATGATTTTAAAAATTCGTCAGTTATACAGTTTCCACCTAATTCTCTCATTTTTCTCAATATGTGAGATGGTTTGTCGTCCCCTAAATGCAATTCAGAAATAAGTCTGCGTATTTGCTCGCTTTCCGAATCTGAGAATTCTACTATTAACCTAGCTTTAAGGGCATCATATTTAGCCGTCGCTGGGGGATTAAATAAAATATCTGATACTGCGGAAAGAGTTTCAGGGTCTATCGAAGAAACCACGTGGTTGTATTTTGTACTATAGCTACTAATCTTCGCTAAAGCAAAGTTACTTTCAACTTGAATAAACCAAAGTTTAACATTATTTTTCCATAAAGGGGGAATTTTAACTGCCACGTGTGAGATTTGTGGCTCCTGAACCGCCATATTCGATTCCTCGTTGGTTTGGCCTTCCGATCCTGGCATGGTTGCCAATTATAAATATATCGTAAATCGTAAACTTAATGTTTTGCACTATACCTTATCAAAACAGTATCAATTTAGAATAAAATAATGAAGACATTCAATATCTCAATAAAAGTGTGAGCACAAATATTACCCAAAGATCAATTTTAAACAATCAATAATTAAATTAAAACTATAATTTTAGAGCAAAACATATCACAAAAACATAATTAAGACCAATCACAGATAGTTAAAAAAATTTGACCACATACCTGTAAATCCTCCTTAAGTGTGATAAACCACGTGTAATCCGTACGATAAAATGAGGAGGAAATAAATAGGGTGGAGCCTTTATCAGTCATAAGGAAGAGCATTGGCATCAAAATAAGGCATATTTTTAGTTTTTTAACAAAGATTGAGACAGATAGTCATTAGGGATCGAAACAGAAGGAGCGACGGACAGGGTCACCGATGATGTACGTGTGAGTAACACGTGCATACGAAAATATCCCTAACATTAACAAGGAAAGCCGAAATCTTAGTTAAGATAGACATGTTACAATTAATAATCAAATTTAATAAGGAAAAGTAACAGTTGCCGGGTACATTATAACGGCTTAAGAAATTCAGAGCACAGTACAGATGCGAGTACACAAGTTCACATATCTCGGCGAAACAGAGACGCACACATTTGTTGAAGTAGTTCCACTTGACTGCCGGGGAAAATTCTTCTCTCCCCGTCAGCCTGTAGGTTTGCCAAACGGGTTTACTGTTTCGCCAATTGGCGCTTTTCTGTACAGTTTTTAAGTCCGTATCGCCTGTTTGGCGCTGCCGCTGCAGTGTGATAGAATCTGAACTGTTTATTTTGTGTATATGTGAAAGCAGATCAGTGCA
This sequence comes from Stegodyphus dumicola, assembly GCF_044657685.1. Taxonomy (NCBI): domain Eukaryota; kingdom Metazoa; phylum Arthropoda; class Arachnida; order Araneae; family Eresidae; genus Stegodyphus; species Stegodyphus dumicola. The sequence goes on along the minus strand of NC_140771.1, from coordinate 56,382,156 downwards.
ATATTGCAATTTTCACTTCTAAGTCATTAGAAGAAAATGTATGTTAAATTCTTGTGAAGAAATAAGTTGTTGAAGATATTAAAAACTTGTTACTTTGGTTTTCTCATGAAAGCACACCAGTGCTGTATTTTAATATGATATGTTTTTTCTGATAAGTAGAATGTTAAATTTTTATCATTTCATGGTATAAAAATTAAAGCTTTGAGCAGTAAAGAAATGTTCTAATAGTGTTCTGATTTAAACCTGCGCCTATCGAATTTACGTAGTAATTGCGTTGGCCATATGGTTGCCAGCGGAAGTATCTGTCATGAAAACGATAGTTAATTAAAGGTGTTTATATTTTTTGGTGCCACTCTGGTTTTTTTTCTGTCTGGCTGTACTAAATGAAAAGAATTTGTTATTAATTTTTTATACGAAGTATTCAGTAAGGTTGTTTATTCGTTTTATGTTTGAATGGAAATAAATCCACAGTGATTAATGCTTTTATTAACCTTTTATTTTTATTTGCCTAATTTTGTAAGAAAGAAGAAAAGTTAGTGTTTTTTATATCTATTATATATATTATTTATATATTATAACGAATAGTAAAAATTATGAGGAAGAATTTGTTAAAAATTTGTTAGAAAGTATTATGACTGATAGGATAGAAAAAGAAAACTTAGAGAAGCAAACAAGAGCGAAAGAATTACAGTTAGAACAGGAAGCTAGGGAGAGGGAATTTCAGATACTACAACAAAATAAAGAAATTGAAAAGCAACAGTTAGAACTAGAATGCCTTGAAGCAAAACAGAACACTGAATCTGCTAAACCTGGAGATGAAACGGTATTTAATCAGAATTTTCAGAAACTAATGCCCAAGTTTAATTTAAAAACTGATGATATCAGTTTATTCTTAGAACTTTTTGAGAGGCAAGCTAAAGTTCTAAAATTGCCCACGGATCAATGGGTGTCATATCTCATTGGTGTCCTTCCGGTTGAGGTAAATAATATAATTGCTAGGGAACCTGAAGAACAGGCTAGAGATTACCAATATATTAAAGAATTACTACTTAAAAGATTTAAGTTAAGTGCTGAGAAGTTTCGGCAACTTCTTGTTAAGACTCAGAAAAATCCGGATTCTACGTGGTACGATTTTTATCACGAAATTAAGACATTTTTAGATGGGTGGCTTAAGGGATTAAAAATCGAAACATTTGAGCAACTCAAGGATTTAATGTTGGTAGATCAGATTAAAAGGCGCACGCCTAATGATTTTAAGGAACATTTTATAGATGAATGGGCTACGATCACTTCACCAAAACAGTTGGTGGGTAAAATAGAGGAATTTGAAGATGCAAAAAAGACGATGGTTGGGAAAACGAAATTGCGTGAACTGAAAACGAAAACATTAGGTAGACAAATGGGTGCTTTTCAGTCCACTGGTAACGTTTTCAAAAATAGAAAAACCCTCAAGGCACACAATTTAAAAGAGATGATGATGCACGCATTGTTGGAAAAAAATCGGCAACGACTTAACTGAGGAATACGCATGCGTAAAGAGATGAGACTTCTGTTGAGACGCCTGTGAGAGAGAGTTTGGGAAGCTCCGCCAGCGAGCTGAGGTCTGGAGACTAAATTTGTCCAGTGATGACGAGTGCTATCTTCGTTAACGTCTCTGATCGTGTCACCAACTCGGATATGTACTCAAGTTTTTCTAAATGTATTAATTAAATGTTGTATCTGTGTTACGTTGTGTGAATACAAGTGATGGATCACCACTACCAGTGTTGATACTGAAGCATCGACGACGTCACAGGCTCTTTCGGCCGTCGTCATCTCCTTCTCTGGGTTTACATTTTTCTTCTTGCTTTTTCCTGAGTCGGGGATCTTTCAAAAATCCTTACGTCTTGAGGTAGTTGGCAGAGAAAATATAGATCGTTGAGAGTCCGTGCAGACGCTATTCATCAGTATTAATAGTCCTATAAAAGGACATAATTATCAGTGAAACCCGAAGGAATCACATTCGTAATCCACGAGGGTATGCAATAAACTCATTGACCACCTACGGGACTGGGTCAGTTCGTAGAAAAATGAGCAGAAAACCAAAGTGCGTCCAACCAAAGCCGCTTTGGTGCAACCAACGACTTCTTATAACAGGTAGACGGCTCACCCACAGAGAATTCGTCTGCTAGGATGTCTCCAACATATACCACGTGACTAATGCTCTTGGGGAGTGATAGCTTAGACTGTTCATCGCCAGTTTGGCCCGCTTTTGATATGGCAAGTAGTGCTTTTTATTTCCGTCTCCTAGCAGTCAGCAGACAACGACCTCGAATTAGGTTGTTCGATTTTTTACAATTATATTTAGATATAACTTAACCCCTTTTTTCCTGAATATTTTATCTATATTTTTAATAATCGCTTTAAATTATTTGCACCATTGTTTAAGATGTTTAGGTTAAATAATTTTAGGAAGAAAATCTAAAATAAATAATAAAAAATGAGATGGAAACTTTAATTTGAATAACGTTAAAAAATTAATTGCACTACTGTTATAATATTTGAGAAGGTAAAAAAATCTCGTTTAATTTTAATGCATTGCATCCTAAAGAGACAAAGAAAATCACATTGTATTACATGTATTTATGCCATTGATGAAATATATACTTACAGACTGTTGACTTTCAGCTGGAACTATAAACTATTACTGTCCAAACTTAATATAGTTTATGATACAAAAAGATAAATTATACTGAATTAATTAATTAAATATATGAAAGTAAAATATTAAAGAAAAATATTTTACTTTCATATATTTAAGTAAACATAATTTTAATTAATTTAAAGTCAGAAATAGTTTTTGGAAGAATTTCATTTACTTTTGACCTCTCGGTGTTAGCAATAGTACTTGCATTATGGAAACGTAGGATAGTAAAGAATTTTATTCAGTTACTTGCATATTAAAGTGCTTATAAATTCAGCAATGTCCAGAAAATAATTTCATGCAAACTTGGAAGCTACTGCCTTAACTGTACATTAAATTTAGTAAGATTTCATATTTTGCAGATCAGCTGTAAAATGTACATTTTCAAAATAAAATTTTCTTTCTGAATTATAAATTCAAACATGACAATACATATTCTATTTTATTCCTGTATCCCAATTAAATAAACACATTATGAAAATGTGCATTTAAATATAGTATTTACTATAAAGTAAGTGGCTTAATTACAAATAAACACTCAAAAATTAAGTAAAACAAAAATATACTACTTATCATGAACACTAATCTTTTAAACGTGAGCAGAACGCACGTTTTGAATAAAAAGTTTTCGCTCTTCACCAGCTGCAAAGGATCCAACTTACATCTGATGAAGAAATAAAGCTTTTCAATTGAAAAGCATGTCCTGCTCATATTTTAAAAGTTTGGTGTTCATACAAAGTAGTATATTTTTATTTTAAGTGGATTAATGCTTTATTTTATTTATTAAAATTATTTATTCTAAAGTATATCAAGAATAAGTACTAAAAATCACCTACTCAAAATGGTAGTCAAGTATATTCCAAATTTCTTATTTTTGATATGTGAATAAGTAATGAGCTTTTTAAAACAAAAACACACAATTTGGCCAAAATATAGAAACTAGTTATTGTTATATACTACATGAATAACTTTATGAAATACAATAATGCAATATAATATGAAATACAATAATAATAACCTCTTTTTTCCTGAATATTTTATCTATATTTTTAATAATCGCTTTAAATTATTTGCACCGTTGTTTGTTGCACCCTATATATGGCTCTGATATGAAAAATTTGACTTATCAAACTTTTTTTATTTATTATTATTATTTTTGGAGATGGTATATATTTTTAAAAAATTAGCTTGTCGAACCATTGAAATCTTTATAGATATATAAAGAATGTGATATTTACTTTTAAAAAATGAATACATAAAACAATGTAAATAAAATACAAACTACAAATTAAAAATACATGCTTTTATTTTTTAAAATACAGGACTTGAATAAAACTTAAAATATTATTGTCCCTTAAAAAGTGTAATTTTTGTGTTAACACTACGTACGTTTTTGTTCTGAAGTTTTTCTGTTTCAACTTTACCTGCATAGTACAGTCGTATTTTCAGGTATTCAAACAGAATGGCTTTTATCAAAGAACTTCTATGGTTATCTAAAGGCTCATGATTTAAAATATGTTCATGTATGCCTAAAATATATATTTGGAGAGTTTTCTATTATACATTTAACACTATCTGAAATTAATGAAGCCATAATGTTTTTTTGTTTAAGTTTTCCAGAAGCTTGGGTGGTACGAAAAGATTTCTCAGTTGCTCTACATATCTTCACAACACTACCAGATGGAACTATTAATCCTCCCCTATTTTTTCTACCTAATAATTTACTTTGTGTATAATCAACTGTTAAACCAACATCAGACAGAGAATATATACAAGTATCACATTTTAATGCATTTTTCAATTTTTTAACAACACTACCAGCAATGTATGCAACAACTTCACTAACAAAGTCTGAGAATTGTTTACAGCTTGTTAATGCAAAAGAATGATCTTCAGTAACACAATTCTCAGAAAAATTAAAATCACCTTTAAAGGTGTCTGTGGAGTTGAAATTGATTGACTTCAAGTACATATTAGTGGAACTGCTCACATTTAAAATATTTGTATCGTCTGAAACGACGCAATTTGCACTACCTGATGTCATTATGTGATGGTGCATCAGTAAGCGAACATATGCTGCTTTAAATTGTTTTGCAGTAGGGTTGTTGTTGTGACCACCTTTTGTGCGTATGGCACTGAAAAATAACTCAAGGTGGTCCTGTGATAATTTGTATGTCAGGAAAAAGTTTAATGGGTGAGGTGAAATTTCACACAGCTCAATATATAATGATTTAATACTATTGATGCAAACTAAAAATCCTAAAAATCCTGTTTTCCTGTTGCTATGCAATATGTATTCTCCAATTTTACTTGTTCTTAAGTTTTTTATGTATTCTTGTGCTGTATTTAAGAAATTTAACATAGTATCTTTATTTTGGGGCTTAATTGGAGATTTAAAATCTTTACTTAATAGGTTTTTGCTGTTTAAGATGTCAAAAAGGCTATTGAATATTTTTTAAAATATTATGGTTGGAGCACAGCCAATGAATGTGGGGTGTTTTAAATTGTTTTCTAAATATAAAAGAGCATCAGCAACACTATTACTGAGAACCTGGGCTGCAAGTTTAACCTTCATTTTTTCACGATACCATTCTATGCGCCGTGCCCGTAACTTTGTTGCAGCATGAAGGCCTTGCTCCTTTTGAAATTTTTCTAAATTGATTATATGCTCCCACAAAATGAAGCCACTGTCACCATCAACAATGGATCCTTTTGATGCCAAGCAATTTCTAACAAGCTTCAACATATGGCAAGGATTCATTATGACATACACATTGTCTCCGGTGGCAGGGTGTGGAAAATAATTGATTAAATTATTGCTTTGTAAATTTGCACCTAATGCATTTGCATTTGCAATATTGCTACTGCAACCATCAAATGTCAAACTTATAATTCTAATGCCAGTCTCTTGAAGATAATGAAGGGCCTCATTAATAAGATTGGCTCTTTCTAGAGCATTTAACCCATTTATCAAAAAATACGAAACTGGAACCTTCCAGCTTCCATTAATGGCATTCACCATGAAAACTAAAGCCTCTTTTGCATGAGGCAGCTCATCATCATCTATGTCAGTACCTAAGTCAACATATCCAGTAAAACGCGTTCTATCCCATTCAATATGTTGTCGTATTGCCATTTCATCGACAATAAGAGCTCCATAAATGGTTTTGTTTATCTTTAAAGCTTCTTCTGCTTTAAGTTTCAATGATTGTAGGGCTTCCTTCGTAAATCCAGGAGAACCACTAACTTTACCATACCATCTTCTTAAAGTAGAAGGATGGGGAAGACTGTCGTTGAACATTTGTCTGACATAATTATATGCTTTTGCCGAATAAAAATTTAAAGTCATGGCAAATGTTCGGAGGTCTTCTGAATATTCAGCTCTTGAATTACTACATTCAAGTCTTTCTATGAAGTCCCCTGCAGCTCCAGACAACTAGAGGAAGGGAGCAAAAAAATTAAGATTTTAATATAATATTAAACATAAAAATTTTAAATATAATATAATAAAACATAGATGAGTTTTAGCAATAACTTATAACATTTTTATGTAATGGTCACCTCAAAAATATTTAAAAAAACCTACAGATGCAATATTTTCATGACACTAATGGAAATACAACCTGTGACATTGCATCCTGCATGTCATTTCCTTAATCAAAGAATTACTTTATTAGACATATATTTCTGATTATTACATTTTGAAAATTCTCAGCAAGTATTCATTATATCTTAGGGTGCATGATAAGGGGCCATCCAAAAATGATGTCACGCTCTGATGGGGGAGGGGGTTTGTGCAATTGTCACAAGGGGGAAGAAGAGTAATAAAAAGTGTGGCATCACACACATTTTGGTTAAAAAACAGCATTTAAAATCAGCTGATTAAATTTTGAAATTACAAAAATTGAGGGTATTTCTTTCTATTGGGGCTAAAACAACTTTCCTGGGATTAATAAAAATTCTACTGATTCTTACTAAATGATTTAGATCAGCATTTCCCAGCTTTAAATCAGAAGTGAAAGTATATGTTTATGTAATAGCCTGACATTTGGCAAGGGAAGGAGGATAAAAAATTTTATGAAAATGTGCAACATCATTTATGAATTACCCCTAAATTAAGTTATAGTTAAAAACCAAAACTATAGTTAAAAGCACAATTTCTCTGGGAAATGATGGATAAAATAATTGTAAGAGAGATACAAAACTGGATATTGTAAAAATTTGTTAAGCTTACCCCTAAAATTGTTGACGCTGAATCAGATATTAAATTCTGAGTTTTTAACTCAGTCAGCAGCTCGTCTAAAGAGGCCACACGCTTCTTCAGTCTTTTGTTCTGTTTATCTAACAATTTAATTTTTCTTTTCATGCTGATATTTTGCTGCTGAGCTATTTCAAGAACTTTTTTTGCTTTACTTGGAGATGTAACATCCTCATCATTAAAATCTCCCAAGTAATGCAGCCATTTCCTTCTTTCAGGAGTTACAGATGTACTTGCTGAATCTACAACAGATTTCAAGACGAAATATTAAATATAAGTGTTATATTAATAATAATTATTATTATTTATAAATCATACTCATATGGAGCTTAATAACGCATTTCAGTAATTTTATGGCTAATAATTTGATTTGGTGTGGAGGAAAAGGATTATTTTATTTGTGTAATGTCTTTCTGAGAAGAAACAGAATTAAAAGTTATGAAACATGAATATTTATAGCAAGCAAGGAGATTTTGAGGGTAATTTGCCATCTTAAATTAGTAAAAAATAAATAATGGGTTTTTCTTCACAAGCTTTCAATACCTTGCAAAATATTAGAGTTCAGGCAAGATGTTGTAGATATAAACTAAATTAGTTTTAAAAGTTCCCATAATCTCAGATTACTTTATCGTGTAATAGTTCAAGTGTTTTAGTTGCTTTAATTAGCAATTGCATAAAATTTTCAAGCTAAGTTCATTAAATTTAATTTACAAATGAAACTGAAACATAAACATAAATAAAAAAGTAGGCTAAAAGTAAATTACAAGCATTCTGGAAATTCTAAACTGAATATAAGTCTAGAATGCAACAAAATTCACCTACTTACAAAACTATTTTTCTCTCTAAAAATGCTATTTAACATATTGAAACCAATACAATTAATAGAATTCAAAGAAAAAAATTACTACATCACAGCATGTTATGTTAGACTTAATCAAAGTACAATTTCTTCCTCGACTCTCTCTCACATACATAAATAAGTATGTTAAGTACATGATACTGAAATTGAAAATAGAGCATCACTTACTTTCTAAATAGTGCATAGACTCTTCTGGATTGGGCTGAAGTGGCTTTTTTGACGACTTTCGCTTGTAAACATTTTTTTGTAAGTGAGAAGAGAAATTAAATAACGTTGGAATTGCTGTGGCCTTTAACCAGGTGCCTCCAAACATTGTTCTATCGAAGCAGTCTGATGTAAAATGTTTCGAACATAAGTTTGAATACTTGGTTACTCTAAAGTTTTCCCGCCGCAGTTGTACTTCCCATTGTTTTTGCCTTTCTGGATCTTCAGGAAAACTATAAATGAAAAAAAAAAAAAAAAACTTAATTGTACTAAAGTAGCAAATGAAGTATTAAATTACACACATATATGTATTCCAGGTCATACAGGTATACTGCAGAAGAATGGTAATTTTTCAGAATCATTTAAGAATTCTTTAAGTACATGCTGAAAAATATCATGAAATTTTAAAAGTGTAGTAATTTTTCATTGGAAAGAAATGTAAATATACCTACAATTAGAGTCAAAACAATAATATAATTGTCTGTATATGGGGATAGTATTTTCCCCTTTAGCCTTTTATTACATGAGAATTCTTATTTCGTGATTCTGTATTGGAATGGAAATCAAAGGGTCCTTTTGGACCACCTTAAAGTTCTCTTAAAATTATTTTACAATAGTATGTACATTCAAAAACACAATTTGTAATACATCAAATTACAGGTCAAATGGTGCCTTCTAGAGAAAAGAGGGTCAAGTGAAATTTAAAAGAAAATGAGTCACTTTCAAATTAGATTGTTAATGATGGGAAAAATTTGTGCTCAAGGCAATGTTGAAAAAGTTAGTTTGATTTTGTCATCAACAATTCTTTCTTAATAAAAATCTATTAACAAAATTATATTTCACTGCATGCAGGTTCAACTTCTACAATGAGCACCACCTCTCTTTTCTTGAGATTATATTACTGAAACATAATAATGCACTCTCTTTTCTTGAGATTATATTACTGGAACAAAATAATGCAATCTTAATTACTGATTTCCACACTCATGTGTATGTCATGGGGGATGAATACATCTTATTAACTATAACAAATATTTTATATTGAATATGTATCAAACGGTAACAAACTTCAACGCAGTATTTATTATTAGGATCAAAACGATATTACAGTTAAAAATTCTCTCACTCTCCTTTTTTTTTAAATACTATTTAAAATATGGTTAAGTTTTTTACATCACATTTTTTCAATTACATTAAATTTCTAACAGCATCGTAGATGAGACAGAATTATAATCCAGATTATTTTTATTTTAATTGATTTTATAGAAAATAATGATACAGCATTGAGCTCTATAAAAGTAATCTGATTTTTTAAATAATGCTGTTTAACTGTTTATGTTCAATGTTGCATGAATAAAGATCTTCAGCTTTTTTTTTTTTTTTTACAAAAGTAAACATATCGCACAAACTTTTCTCAATAATTTAATGCTAATAACAGTATTTTTCTTTTTTTATCGCAAGCAGTAATTGTTTATGAAATCAAAACGCGTACGACTTGGCGAAAAAAAGTTAACGCCAATTGGCGCAGCTTTCTATTTCAACGGAATACACGGAAAAAACATATAAAATTCAATTATTTGTAAAGGATGAATCCAGTAAATAGTGTCACAGTATTTAATACATTTTGATGCTAATAATACATGCTGAAAATGTCATATACAGCGGCAATTTTCTTGTACAATATGGCTGAAAATTTCCAACCAATTCAACAGAGATAGTAAAACGACAGAAATACTGAAAATAAAATAATAAATCATCCAGTTTTAACTTACCTATGAAAGGTTACAGGTCCTCCTTTCACGAAACTTTCTTTACATCCATAGGCGCTGCAGCGAATAACCATTTTTACTTAAATTTTATGTGACCAAGCAGAGCAGCAGTCTTTCGTCCCATAGAAAGCAATGTAAAGTATTTCCGGACTTTCGGAATTCGCGCAGCAGTCACGTGACACTAATGTTGGAACCTGTTGAAGGTTGCAATAAGCTCTCTACCAGTATATTATCTCGTTGGGTGCAATACGCTCGGAGACGGGCGGCTAAAACCCGCCGGGAACTCAAGAAATTCAACCAATCAGAGAGGACCGTTGCGCCAGGAACTTTTGGCATCATTTTCCTTTCGGCGACGCAATTTTAGTGCAAAACTGGTATACCGGAAAGTGCTTCTTAATGTTATGGTAACTTGTTCGTTCTTTTTCGTAGAAGTAGTTCATTTGTTTCGCTTATTATTTTGCTTGTTTGTTTCGCTTATTATTTGATTTAATTTACTGTAGAAGCGATAAGTAATGTACAATATTTATTGTGATTAATTTAAATTTCAATTTCTGAAACAAATATAACTATAAATTCTACTCAACTTGCTATCTCGATACCGAATAACTTTTTGATTTTCTAATACTCTTTTAAATAAAGTAATAATTGATAAAGCATTGCTGTATTGTAAAATTTCTTGGCTCTTTGTGTATTTGAAAACGTTTGGTGATAATTTAGGTTTTTTATTATTTCATGTATTGTATGTACATAACATTCAATAAAAAAAATATTTTAAGAATGATTTTTTTTAAACTACCTGATCTTAGAAATCTCTTCTTTGTGTATTTTTCTGTAAGCAAAACTATATTAATAAAAGCGTCTACTGAAATATATAAAATGGAGTGATTATTTAGAGAATTTGCATACTAAAATGGTGTGGGATAGCTCATAAAATTTCAGCTGACCCAGTAACTCCCAAAAGGAAAAAATGATTGAGAAATCAATATGTTTTATGCATTATTCTGTATCTAAATAATTCTATTTCATTTCATTGTGTTACATTAAAATAAAGATGTAATTTTTTAAGTCTTGCAAAAATGCAGCATTAGCACAATCAAGTAAGTTTTATTCATGATAAATCTGTGGATAATTTTAGACTGTATGTGTTGGTATGTATATTATTTTCTTTTAGTGTCAGGACTTTTCTGAATAATATGCCTTAATTTATCACCTTAGGTAGTCTTCAGAGTTTGTATTTTTACACATTTGGAAATCACAGAATATTTAATCTGCAATTTTAATTTCATTTACTTATGATTGCTGTAAATGGTTATGATTTTGGATGTCATGTAGTAATCCCTAGCAGAAATTCTAAACAAATTTTCTTGAAATTCCATGCATTTTCTTTTCTGTATAAATAAAATATTCCAATAACACCTACCACCATTGTATGACTCTAATTTTTATTTTGTAAGCAGCAAAAAAATTTATATTATAGCCTACACATCTACTGCCTATATTCCTTGTTTATCATTTCCGATTGTTATCGATTGTTCCGATTGTTTATTTGTTATCATTTCCGATTGTGGAAGTGTGGTGAATTTTCATAATTCTGTAGTTTTTCAGTATAAATGTAAATAAGAAAAACTAAATTTGTTGTTTTTTTGATAAATAAATTTTTTGTCCTCTTAAACCAGAAGCTGCACAAAAATATTTCTGTTGATAAGAGATCGTACAATCCCCCCCCCCCCGAGTTTTATACCAATGGTAGTAAATGAGAATGTCTTCTTCATGTTTTTCAAATCATGAAAACAGTATCTTCTTGAGGGAAGAAGACTTTCATGAAGTATATTACAAGAAAATGACTTTTGTTTCATGTGACACACAAGAAATATCCTATGCAGCTAGCCTGTCTACCAGCGTTCAAACTACCAGTGCACCTTAGTCTTATCCACTCGACTGCGAATGAATACTAATTTTGAAAAATGGTAATAATTTTTCTTGTAAAACTTTTATGTTCATTTTATAGAAGGTTTCTCAGTTTACTCTGCTCTAGAATCTTCGGAGGAAGTTGCCATTACATGATGCATCATCATTGTTTTTTCTTCATATCAAAACTGATTTAGAAGCTGCACTGTTTTTCATTTTTAATAATTATGCCTAGTAGTAGAATAACTATGTTAAAACATCATTCAGTTTATTATACCATTGTTATATAAGAGTCAAAAATGGCTTATGTGCATTTAATTACATAATTAACATTAATTTATTTTTTTACAATGGTTTACACTAGTGTTATGTTTTCACAATATCTAATATATTAAACAGCAAGTCTATTTTGCTTGTTTTAAGATTGGTTTCCTAAAGACCAATGCAATATTTAATGTGTTAAAAAATTACTGATGAAATGTTAAATGGATAAAAACAACGTATTTGTATATAGAAAATAAACAACTGAAGTATTCCAACTTAAAGTTATATTTTGTAATTATGCATATGATCCATGCGCAAAAATATTTTTGAATACAGTACTAAAAAACTTAAAATTTACAGATTTTAAGAATTTATAAAAATATTCATATTATGCAACATCATCTGATGTTTTTGGCTATATATATATATATATATATATATATATATATATATTGCCAAAAAATCAGATTGTAATTTATGAATCTAAATAAAATTCTGATTAAAATATCTAGTAGTGATCTGCTAAAATATTAACAAAGAGCTCGCACTTTATTTTATAAAAACAAAATTCCAAATTATAATTAAATGTTTTAATTTTTACAAACACAGAAAACAAATAACTGTGCTTGAAAAAAACTGAAATAAAAAATATTGTGGAAATTACCGAAAATATCAAATAAATTTCATGACATGCAAAATTTATGTCAGAAGTTACCACACGCTATTTTCTTCTCTTACCTCAGTTGATCTTTCGAAAAGTTTTAAGAACGAAGCTGAGATTTTTCAAAAAGTGTTTACCTTCTGCTAAATGTTTCCCCATTTACGATTGTCTTTAAATGTAAAATTTATTGCAAATGTTAAAGAAGATCTTATTGTGAAAATACTATTCATCAAGCTTAAAGCCTGTTTAACTTCACCTATAAGCAATAATCTCCATAATGACAGTAGCTTCCTTTACACAATTAGGAATTTTATTATGATGTTTTCATGCTAAAGCCATTTGGATGAAAAAGTCAAAATAATTTATTTTTATTTCATGTTTAATGTAAAATTTAATGTTTGTTAAAGTAAGGTTACAACGTGTAAGATGTGTTTTTCCTGGAATAAATAATAACCAACCAGAAAGAACACAGGGTTAACAAAGGACACATGCAAACTTCCACTGAAGATATCATAATGTACTTTTTTGTACCTCATTTAATGTTACAATAACCTAATATTACTACTAGTACTAAGAATAGGCTAAAGAGATTTTACTTATATTAGAGCTATATTTGAAGACATCTTGAGACACTTTCAAGTAGAGTAATTTTCAAGCAGGTTCCCATTATATAACTGATGGTAATGAAAAAGCTGATTTCCTCACACAGAAGGAACAAACTCATTTGAGAGTTTTAGTTTCCACTTTCTAAAGATTTTGACGAATTTAGTTTGTAGATTTTTCATGCAAAGTCACTGCAAATATGTAATCAAAAAACTTGGAATGCTGTTTGAACAAATCCACCTGCAAACATATTCTCAAAAACACATAGTTGTCACAAAATATAAAATTTTGACAGATCATCAATTTAAATGTTAAAATAAATCAAAAAAGCTTAGACTGAAGCAGAGTTTGAATAATTCTTATTAATTTTCGAAGGTTATCTGATATATTAGCTTCAAAAACCTAGGAATAAAAACCTTAAAATCCCTTTTTATTTTTTACTGAAGAAGCGGGACCTATGTCAGTTAATTCTGAAAACTGACAAGATTTCATGTTAAGCTGCTGTTTTTGCATTGCTTTAAATTTACAGTTTAATTTTACATTATTTTTTTGTCAGTTAAGTCTGACATACTTTTATCTGCTCTTGAATGTCAGCAATAATAATTTTTTTAAACCATGGGTTGTATCAAAATAGAGTATTTTGGAAGTAGATTTATGCAAAATAAGTATGTTTCACAGAAGATTCATAAGTATGTATTACAGAAATATAATTTTTAATCATATTTTCAGTCTATAACTTTAAAGTGCATGCCTATAAATATTTGGTTATATGATACCTGTCCTCGTATTGCTTGATACTCTAGCTGCTCTATTTGTGTATTATCTACAATATAACCATACAACAGTTTCACTGCTATGTCAGGTCTCTACAGCCACAGTAATCTTGTTTTGCAGATCAGGTATTATATTGGGTACAGATACTTATTCAATATTTTATGGAAATCATCAAACCAGATAAGCTATCTATGCAAAATGTGTTCAAAAGTATATTTTATAAACCTAACTTTCAGTATTCAGCAGTCTTACCACTCATGGACCTCTTTTTCGAATGATTATAAACTGTATATGTATAGAAAATTGTAAAGAAAATCTTCACATTTTACATTCCTCATGTTATGCTACTGTCATTTTTTCTAAAAATCTATTTGCTACATGAATTAATCCATCACACACATAAACTTTGCAGTAATAAAGTACTGCAGTTAATCTTCTGTGAGAAAATACTATTGCGGAAATCAAATATAAATGAAGTACTTTAATTGAATTGAGATTTACATATAAAAATTGGAAGACTTTTCCTAATATATTATTTAGTAATTCAGAAGTCAAACAACAAAAATCAGCGTTATACCTACAAAATTTTCACAGGACTAGTTTCGATGGTTTTACCGAACCATCATCTTCAGCTGCAAAACCGCAAATGAACAAGATAGGAAATAATGATTAGATAAGATAAGAAAGCCTGGACAAGAATAAGCAAGTGGCGCCATCTGTTGGCGAAACCAGAACTAAAACATAATTTCTCTAAAAGCCGAAGGCAAATTTGGATTGGAATTAGGATCGTTAACTAGAACAGAAAGATTTTTATGAATGTGAAATGCCTCTAGAAAATCCAGTTCTCCAATGGAAGATGTTTTTTGAATAATTTTGGCAGCAGAAAAATTGAAAGTGTGATTTTCGGACCAACAATGTTGAGCAATAGAAGACCTCTGTGTTTCCTTTTTTCTAACATATGCCTCATGTTCTTTGACGCGAAATTTTAAGGCTCTCTTAGTTTGGCCAATGTAAATTAAACCACACTGGCAAGGAATCCTATAAATACCCCAGGAATTCATATCCGGAATGGGGTCCTTGAGTATAGAAGTTGGAATTTTATTGATGGGAGAAAAAACAACCCGAAAGTTAAATTTCTGCAAAATATGTGCAACTTTATAGCTAATTGATGGAAAGAAGGGAATGACAACAGAATTTTTATAATCTCCTAAAATAAGAGTGCGGCTTTTAGTGTGTTGAGATGAGAATTTTTTAACTGCTTGATTAATAATGTTGAGTGAAAGCCCCTGTCAATAGCTATTGCTTTTAAATAATTTAGTTCTTCATCAAGGGCTAGTTTGGAGGAGCAAACTTGAAGAGCACGGAAAACATAGGAATAAAATGAAGCTAACTTTTGTTTAGTCGGATGACATGATTTAAAGTGTGGTGGAAGGCAAACCGATGAAGGTTTACGGTAAACTGTAGTACTGAAGTTGGATGTGTTACGTGTGACCAGAATGTCGAGAAACAGAAGAGAATTGCAAGTCTCAAGTTCAAAAGTGAACTGAATAGCAGGATCAATAGAATTCATTGTTGAAAGAACTTTATTTAAATCATCTTTATTACCTTCAAACAGGGTAAAAGTATCGTCTACGTAGCGGAACCATGCCGGGAAGTTTAAAGTTTCAAACAATTTTGATTCATAATAATGCATGTAGATATCAGCCAGGATGGGACTGAGGGGACTTCCCATGGCTAATCCCTCAGTTTGCTTGTAATATTTATTTTGGAAAACAAAATGTGTTTGTTTCAAACAGAGT
This sequence comes from Stegodyphus dumicola, assembly GCF_044657685.1. Classification (NCBI taxonomy): domain Eukaryota; kingdom Metazoa; phylum Arthropoda; class Arachnida; order Araneae; family Eresidae; genus Stegodyphus; species Stegodyphus dumicola. The sequence goes on along the minus strand of NC_140771.1, from coordinate 56,366,374 downwards.
TGAGTGAGAGAAATTAGCTCATCAATTTCGATACAAGAGAAATGAAATTCGCGAAGTCTGGTTTCTAGACATCTTAATGCCCCCTCCACTGGGACATTGGTGAATAATGATTTTACATCAAAAGAAACCATGAGTAAATTACTAGGAGAAATGTTTTTAACCTTTTTTACAAACTCTATTGAATTTTTTATGGTGTAAATGTTATTGTCTAATAGAGTGGAAAATCTAGAAACTAAATATTTAGCTAAAGGATACGAAGCAGTACCTAAATTTGATACAATAGGGCGGAAAGGAATACCACTTTTATGAATTTTGGGAAGAGCATATAATCTGGCACAATTCGCAACAGATGGAATAAGCGAATATTTTAAGTTGCTTGAAATGATTTGCGAAGATTTGATCGCAGTTTTTATTTTGGATAAGTCCGAAGGTGAAGGATCTTTAGGGATCGGATTATATGGTCCTTCGTTTAAGAGTTTAGTGACACCATCGATGTAAGTGTTCTTATCCATGACGACTATCTGGCCACCTTTGTCAGCCTTTGAAATGATAATATCCGGGTTAGAATGGATTTCGCGCATTGTAGCTCTTTCTCTCGCAGTTAGATTTGGTTTCAAAAGTTTATTATTGAATTTCACATTATGAGCGATAAGATGCCTAATCATTTCTTTCTGTGAATCTGAAACTTTTCTGAACTTGAAAGCTTTTTCGATAGGAGCCAAAATCTTTGGAATCGAGGGTTTACAGGTTTGTGAGAAGTTAAAATTATATTTCAGAATTCTCTCTTGTTCTTCTGAAAGACTAACATTAGAAATATTAACTATTGGCTTGATGTTTACAATGGGAAGATTTTTTGAACTACTTGAACTGGAAGACTGTAAAAGAAGTTTTTCGAATTTAACTGCAAGGGTGTTTTTATGACGGTTAACTGCATTCTCCGTTCTAGACCAAGACTTTTGCTCAAGGCCAGTGAATTTTGGATATGATTTAGCGAGTTCCAGATGAAGCTTATAGAGTTCATGTTCAACTTTGGACAATTGTTGACGTGTATCCCTTATCACGGACCGAAGTAAGGCAAGCTTGCAATTTAACAGAATTCTTGAAACGCGACTCGAAAGTTTTTGATTAGTTTTGATTTCAATAAAATTGGGGATCAATTTTTTACATTTACATTTAAGTAAAAAGTCAAGATGATTCAGGAATTTTTGCCGTTTCTGGCGTAATTTAGTGAAACGATTAACGGATGAAGGCATGATAAACAATGCAGAAAATCAAACTAAATTAACTGAGCAATAATAAAGTACACACAAAACAGCAGAAAAATCCCTCACTGAAATGAATAGAAAACAAAACGTTTGTAAGCAAAATGCATGAAATCAGACAAGCAAAGCACAATATCCAAATGTACAAAACATAAACATAACTTGAAAATTGCAAAAATAAACTTCCCGGCATGGTTCCGCTACGTAGACGATACTTTTACCCTGTTTGAAGGTAATAAAGATGATTTAAATAAAGTTCTTTCAACAATGAATTCTATTGATCCTGCTATTCAGTTCACTTTTGAACTTGAGACTTGCAATTCTCTTCCGTTTCTCGACATTCTGGTCACACGTAACACATCCAACTTCAGTACTACAGTTTACCGTAAACCTTCATCGGTTTGCCTTCCACCACACTTTAAATCATGTCATCCGACTAAAAAAAAGTTAGCTTCATTTTATTCCTATGTTTTCCGTGCTCTTCAAGTTTGCTCCTCCAAACTAGCCCTTGATGAAGAACTAAATTATTTAAAAGCAATAGCTATTGACAGGGGCTTTTCACCCAACATTATTAATCAAGCAGTTAAAAAATTCTCATCTCAACACACTAAAAGCCACACTCTTATTTTAGGAGATTATAAAAATTCTGTTGTCATTCCCTTCTTTCCATCAATTAGCTATAAAGTTGCACATATTTTGCAGAAATTTAACTTTCGGGTTGTTTTTTCTCCCATCAATAAAATTCCAACTTCTATACTCAAGGACCCAGTTCCGGATATGAATTCCTGGGGTATTTATAGGATTCCTTGCCAGTGTGGTTTAATTTACATTGGCCAAACTAAGAGAGCCTTAAAATTTCGCGTCAAAGAACATGAGGCATATGTTAGAAAAAAGGAAACACAGAGGTCTTCTATTGCTCAACATTGTTGGTCCGAAAATCACACTTTCAATTTTTCTGCTGCCAAAATTATTCAAAAAACATCTTCCATTGGAGAACTGGATTTTCTAGAGGCATTTCATATTCATAAAAATCTTTCTGTTCTAGTTAACGATCCTAATTCCAATCCAAATTTGCCTTCGGCTTTTAGAGAAATTATGTTTTAGTTCTGGTTTCGCCAACAGATGGCGCCACTTGCTTATTCTTGTCCAGGCTTTCTTATCTTATCTAATCATTATTTCCTATCTTGTTCATTTGCGGTTTTGCAGCTGAAGATGATGGTTCGGTAAAACCATCGAAACTAGTCCTGTGAAAATTTTGTAGGTATAACGTTGATTTTTGTTGTTTGACTTCTGAATTAGTATTTGTTCGGCGTGTTATTGTGTCTTAATTATATTATTTAGTGTTGAAATTAGGAGAGAATTCTAGATTTTATTAGTTAAATAAAACAATTTAAAAAATTATATATTAACTTTTTCAAAAATACAGTATAAATGAGATTTTTACTATCAATTTATTCAATGTAATGTGTTACATTTCTTGAAAAACAAACATCACACAAAAATGCAATACATTTTAGAAAACGTTCAAATTATAATTTGTTAATATTTAGGAACTTTCTGAAAAAAAATATAAGCTTGTGGCTTTGTGGGCTGAACTTAGTACCCAGTACCAGAACTTAGTACCAGTAAGAAAAAAAAAAAAAAAAAAAAGCAACATAACTTTCGCGCGCGAAAAACTTAAGAAAGCCTTTTTCATGTGCATGTTTTATTTGGTGATTAAAAAAATAAATGCTGTCTGTAATGTTCAGTGTTACAAAATGAAGCGGAATATTCTATACAGCAAATAATTTTTGATTTTTGCGATGTACCACCTTAAAAAAGACACAGGTGATTCAATAATACACTTTTTTCGCTAGAAATTTTATTACACATTTCACATGAGAATCCACGGAATTTTCTATATCCACTCCGTTGTTTTTTATAAAAATAAAAGTTAGAAAGTTATTACAAATCTAAAGAAAAAACATATCATTAAAAGATACGAAAAATGGGATATGAGGAGGAAACGAATCCAAAACAAGCCTTTCATTTGTTGGCATAAAAAATTGGTCGCCAAAAGCACTCTCCGGCGGTGGCTTATTCTGATTGGTTGAATTTCTTCAGTTCCCGGCAGGTTTTAGCCGCCCGTCGCTCGGAGTGACAGCTCGAATGATATCATGTGCGCGCATGCGCCATGAGTATATCGTTACGTCACTGTAGGCATCATGGGAAATAAGTTGTAACGTGTTTGTGGACGAGTTTGGACACGTAAAGTTACGAAAATTTTTGTTGAAATTTGAAATACCGTTAATATTTTGTAATGCGGGGGTGTGCTGTTGTGAGTTGCCCTAATTGTAACGTTAAAACTTCAAATAATGTAACTTATCACCGATTTCCGGCAGATGAAGAAATTCGTAAAAAGTGGTTAGAAAAATGTGGCAGAAATCTGCAGTTCGATTGTTCAAGGTCTAGAGTGTGTTCAGAGCATTTTACGAGTGATGATTTCGAAAGGGATTTGCAAGGTGAACTTTTAGGTCAGCCACTAAAAAAACGTCTAAAGAAAGGTGTTGAACCTCATTTAAATATAGTAGCAATTAAGCAGGAGCCACTGGATCCTGAGGAGACAGTTGATGAGCATCCAGGTCTAATAAGAGTGGAACGCGTCTTTCCTGTAAGTCTCCAATTTGTAATTAATGTTGTAACTGTTGTTTTCTAATGTCTGAACTATTATATTACATAAATGGAATTTTTATTTAGTAGGAAAAATATGTGTTTAAGCTAGATTGATTATTTTCTTCGAAATCCTGCGACAATTTATTAAGAAATTAGAATTATTAATTAGTTTTCTGACTTGTTGATAATGAATATGGAAAGTGTTCCAGTAAATTACATTTTGTTAATTCTTTTATAGACTGGTAGGGCCTTACCGTAGCAATTACGCATAAATTGACCGTGCTAATTACAGATTAATAATGGATTGCTTGTCCTGTTTAATGACAAAATTTTTAAATTAGGAAGATGCATTGGAATATTATTGTGTAATTTTATTTTATGATGTTTTTCATCTATAAGAGCAAGATATTTTGTAATCGGATTGCTAGGTTATTTCTGAATGTTTTTGTGGAATTATCTATGATAATTTTTGGTCATAGTAAGTGTTATTAATACAACTGTTCTTCATGCACAATACTTTTCTGATACTCTTCATTCTTTAATAAACAAATTAAATAAATATGTCTTAAAAATCGATTAAAAAAGTAACTTAAGTAATATATTAAGAGTGTTTATGATTTATGAATGGAGTTACCATATGTCTGGGATTGGCCTAAACAATCCTACGTTGGGGAAGTAATGAGGTTTTCAGGGACTTTCCAGAGGCCCTGGTGTCTGTGAAGCTGGATTGTTACTTATATGAGTGGTTTAAAAATGATAAAACATTAAAATTATAAGTGTAGAAATCATCCAGCAAAAATTATAAACTCATAAGAAGAAAAAGATTAAGTGACACTTGAAAAAATGTGAAAGGTAAATTAATAGTAACTAAATTAAACTCATTGTCTTAACCCCGTGTGTTTAGCTTCCACTTTTTTCAAATTGCCTGTGCCAGTTAGATAACCGTATCTGCCCCTGCCTGGCTTCATAATTATGTCTAGGGCTATGTCCCAGATAAAAAAAAAAAATAAATAAAAAAAAAAAATGGATAGTTATAGAATTATATATATATATAATCATAGAAGAATCTTATATAACCTTAATAATGCTTTTATCAGAATGGAGATATTTCTAGATAAAATCAGGTATAATGTGGTGAGTATTTTTGCCAACACCTCTTCCTGTCATCATCTTCCTAATAAACTTGTTTCTGAGTAGATACCATATTTTTTTTTGGTTGATCTTTACATTATGGTAACTTGGCGTTTTTTTGGCGACCAACTCTCCTACAGCAACCCTCTATTTTTTTTTTCCCCGCCGCCAAGTAAAGACATGTTTTACTGAACACTTCTTCCAACAATCTACTAGCCGAATTACACTTATGCTAGAAACTTTATCTAACAGAACTGCTTAATCATGACAAATATTCACTGCAAAATTGGGAAAAAGTGCACAATACCATACTCCTTACGCGTTTTTCAAAATAACACATACACATAAACCATGTACACGCCGAGTTATTTTTACTTAAAAAAACATCCCAGAATTGCACAAAAATGGCATTGCGCACACTCTTCACTATATCCATGTACACTGCTTTTTTCTCATAAATTAGAAAAATTTCACGAAAATACATAACAATTTTCTCAATCTTTAAACCCGGTAAAAAGAACATATATGAAATTACCTGATCGCGAAAAAGTATTTACCCTTTCCAAATATGAACATTTCCACATATAAAATAAATAAAATATCCAAAAACTTTTACCTCTAAATCATCTATTATATTATAAACGTCACCAACGAATTCATACCGCAACCATTACAAATACTTAGTGTCAGATATTTAAATTATTTCCATGCACGTTTACTTCAACTTAAACGTATACCAAATTCCTACAAACATAAAATTCACAAAATAACTATCATTTAATTAAAATATCACTAAACCATGTACACGTCGACTTATTTTTACTTAAAAAAACATCCCAGAATTGCACAAAAATGGCATTGCGCACACTCTTCACTATATCCATGTACACTGCTTTTTTCTCATAAATTAGAAAAATTTCACGAAAATACATAAAAATTTTATCAATCTTTAAACCCGGTAAAATGAACATATATGAAATTACCTGATCGCGAAAAAGTATTTACCCTTTCCAAATATGAACATTTCCACATATAAAATAAATAAAATATCCAAAAACTTTTACCTCTAAATCATCTATTATATTATAAACGTCACCAACGAATTCATACCGCAACCATTACAAATACTTAGTGTCAGATATTTAAATTATTTCCATGCACATTTACTTCAACTGAAACGTATACCAAATTCCTACAAACATAAAATTCACAAAATAACTATCATTTAATTAAAATATAATTAAATTCAAAAACACTACTTAAAATATAAATGAGCACATACATTAAATTAATAAAAATTACCTTACAATCCTAATTACTTTAAACTAAGTCATTGCTAATAACAATTTTCCCAATAATAAATACCAAATTCCTTTACTTCCACCTTACATTTAGAACAATGCATAAAAATAATATCCTCAAATAATTGAAAATACTAACTTACCTAATCTTCTTCAGAATCTTGATTACGTGTCCGATAAACTTTTCTTTAGTTACGGCCATGGGATCCAAAAATTCACGAACACTGTTTCACACAACACAGAATAAACCAAATACAAAATTTCCAGATTTTTTCCCGATTTCCCCCCTTTTCCGATTAAAGAACCGTAATTTGTCCATTAATATCACATGACATATCCCATGATCTCTCATTTCCCTCACACAAAATAATGCGTAATCGGAACTGAGTACTGCTCACATTATTACCAAAGTCCCAGGTAGTAACCTTTATCGCCTCCAAAATGTCGCCAAACTACCAGTTACCATATTGTAAAGATCAACCTTTTTTTTTCAGTATTTTGTTGCATTTTCATTTCTTCATATGAAATTAGTTTGGGACTTAAGGAACATAGTTTTATAACTTAGAAGTCGTAGGCACTGTGGTACAGCTGAAATAGGTGGTTGTCCTTTGGGATCATTTATCATATGACACATTTAGTAGGGATTAATGATATTAATCATCACAGCAAGTAAAAGATAATGACTCTTATGCCATATAGAAATAATGTGAAATAAACTGAGAAGAAATTTTTTTTTTTAAAAAACTCTGACCAAAGTATCCAAATTTGTGCGAGATTAGAACAGTTGCATACTTTTCTTAAATCTTGAAGGAAAAATATGAATGCCAACAAAATTGTGATTATGATCACATTGATAAGAAAGAATTCCTCATGAATATGGAAATATTTTAATTTCATTTCTGTTATTGCTAAGGAAAACAAAGCAAAAGTGTTGAAGTGAGGTCCTTTTGAACTTTTGAGCTTTTTTCTAAAATGCAAGCTTTGTTGAAGTCTCAAATATTGTAATAGTACTGTGAATATTCCTCATAATTTCTGTACATATTCCTTTTGAGAATTGTGTAACCCACCCCCAAGAAAAAAAATTACTGGGGACTTGCAAATATTTATTTTGAAATAAGAAATCTTTTCTAAACCATACTGAAAACAGCAACTGGAGCAATGAAGTAGGCATCTCCAATGTCATTGAGGGTTTTGTTATGCAAAGCAAAATAAAAGTATAGTTTTAAAATGGCTGAACTAGTGTTTTAAATAAAAAATAGATAGTTTTAATTTACGTCCCTATGTATAATTTATTCCCTATGTATAATATTAGCTATTCGCTTGTATATTGAGAGGGGCAATAAATTTAGGGACTGTCTTAAATAGCAAATTGCTGCGAGCAGCAAAAATTCTGGCTACATCACTGCATAGACACCTTTTAATATTGAAGTAAACTTTGCAAAAAATGTACAGCATTATCTTTCCTAAAATATAGGAACCCTTGTTATAACCCATGTGAGAATAGTTTTAATGTAATGATGACAATAACCAGAATAAATAAGTCTTCATAATTCAATGATGAAAATAAGCTTCTGATAAAAGTGACTAAGCCAGGATCTTATACCGGGAAATGCCAAAATATTGGGAGATAGTAATGCATAATTTATCCCTAAAACAATAAAAAAGGTATTATAAATTTCATTTTTTGATTAATGAATTAATTTCTAAGAAATAAATTATATGTTTTGCTAAAATGTTAAAATAGATTTAAAAATTAGAAATTGTTAAGCAGTTGTTCATTAAATATAGAATTGTTTTAAAACTTACTTATTTAATTAATGAGTTACTTCATTAAGAAAAAAACTTTTTCCTGTGAAGCAAAATCAAGGTTCCTTGACATATAACTAAATTTATTGATAATGTCTTCATCATTCACTGTACATTCCGCTGAATTTATTGTAAAGTGATTCTAGTTTGTCTACATTTTGATGACGTAGTCTTACAGTCAGCTGTCTAATGCTAAAACATTTTCTTATGTAGTGATAACAGAAATGGAAACACAGTTATTACAGTTAAACCTGTGTAACCCTTTCTGGCACGCTACCTTTTAAAGTTTGAATTTCGACCAAAAGAAAGAAAAAAAAAAAAAGGTAGGCAGTCTAATCAGGCCTAGAGGCGCTTACACAGGTAAAATTTTGTGAAGATAGCACACATCGGTTTAATCCTGTAGGTGTGCCCAAAGCAGGCACGTTGAATTGAATAGAGCTTCAAAAAGAGTGCTGAAACGAGCATTGCTGGGAAGCACGCAAAAAGAGCAAGAGATTTGCCTACAATTAAAAATGAATACTGTAGCAGATTTACAGATTTCGTACGGTTTTTACGAGTCCTTAAAAGTCTTTAATTTTGGCCGAAATCAGCAGAAGGTCCTTAATTTTAATCATCTGAAATTTCTGTCTGTTTTTACGACTACCATTTTGAGTGTGAATTAGCATTTTAGAGGAATATTTTTGGCGATTCACTGACGTATCTTTTGAATGGGTTCATGGGTTATAATTTGTTTCTATTTCTAATATAAGAGTGATGGGATACTCGAGGTTCTAAGCAAGAAGTGAAATATAAGCATAGCAAAATTCGTTTTTTTTTTCTAATAAAGAGCCCTTAAACAACTTTTCGCTTTTGGGAATGTGAATTCTTTTATTAAGCAGTTCTAAACTTGGCAATTTTAAGATCAGCTTCTATAGAAAATTTTTAATTCCGAAATCTGAGAATTTTTCACCGATTTTTTTAAAACATTGTAACATTGTTAAATTTCATTAAAATAATTGTAATATATTGAAATTATTATTTAAAAAATAACATTAAAAACATTTTTATTTTTCCACTGTCATATTATAAAGCTTCATTTTGGCAACTTATTATACAATATTTTGAATCTGAAAAATAAACAAGGGTTCATGGGTTATAATTTGTTTCTATTTCTAATATAAGAGTGATGGGATACTCGAGGTTCTAAGCAAGAAGTGAAATATAAGCATAGCAAAATTCGTTTTTTTTTTTTTCTAATAAAGAGCCCTTAAACAACTTTTCGCTTTTGGGGATGTGAATTCTTTTATTAAGCAGTTCTAAACTTGGCAATTTTAAGATCAGCTTCTATAGAAAATTTTTAATTCCGAAATCTGAGAATTTTTCGCCGATTTTTTTAAAACATTGTAACATTGATAAATTTCATTAAAATAATTGTAATATATTGAAATTATTATTTAAAAAATAACATTAAAAACATTTTTATTTTTCCACTGTCATATTATAAAGCTTCATTTTGGCAACTTATTATACAATATTTTGAATCTGAAAAATAAACAAGGCTATAAAGCACAATTTACGAAACAGCTCTTAGAAAAAGCAAAATTAGCTATGTAATTAATTGAAAATGTCTTCTTTTTAATTTTTTCATAGTAGAGTGTTTTCCATGTAATTGTCTCGGAGTATTTAGATTTCTTAAAATATGCATCAGTTTTTCTCTATAAAACTAATTTTACACTTCCCCCCTTTTTTTTTCCAAACTGTTTCTGGCCTTTTGCTGTTACAAAATTGGTAGGGCTAATTTTTTGGGGGGATTTTAGACATTGCAGCTTGGAAAGTTTAGAAGGATTTGAAGGCAAGATTTATAGAGCCATGATTCTAGAAGATTCGAGAAATATGTGACAAAATGAAAAATGTCTCCTTGGTACCAACATGTAATTGATGTATTTTAGAGAAAGTTTGGAATGAATTTCTTACTTTTTGGAGAATGTCTGGAAGAACAATGAAAACATAATATTTGAATGTTTTACTTCTGATACTAGAATCTTAACATGTTTATCTTCCCTTTATTTTCTCTACTTTTCACTAGACACAAGCAAGGAAAATATCAAAAATGCTTCTAATCTTATCACGTGGGCTGGCATTATAGAAAGGGATTTTTTTATTAATAAAGAAATTGAAAACTTACAATTTAAAAGATTAATCTAATATGTCTTAATACACCATACTCATAGCTGGCACTAAGCATTTTCCCACTTGATGCAATCTCTGTAGATCCTAAATTCTGTTGCCTAGTGCCTTTCTAAATGCATCCAATGCCAGCTCTAAATTCTAAAAGTTTTGCCATTTATAGATTTTGTTGTTCGGTGTGTCATTCAATTCTAAAAATTCTGCCACATCAGCTCTGTAACTGGCCTTTATATATTTCATATTTCTTCTGAATATTCATATTACTAAAGAAATAAATTTAGCCGCTTTTTCTGTACATTCTAAATGCATTTAGTGTTTTTTAGAATAACAGAAATCCTTAATTAAATAAAAAATTTCTAAAATGAAATGAAATGTGTTGAGGAAAGAAACTAAATACATAAAAAAAAAAAAAAAAATATTCTTCAAAGGTATGTGCAGTTATTATTGCATAAATTACCCAATTATTTATGATTTCAGCCTTTACTATAATTTCCCATTTCTATTTCCTCATATGATGGAGTTACTGAGCCAACCCTCTGAGCGGCCAGGGTTTTTGCTAAGAAAGCAAAAATTTCCCCAAACTACTATGAGAACAAATTATGTTTTTGATTTTAATGTAAAAATTCTCCTGTTATTACATACCTGGATTTGTGTACTTTTGATATATTGCCTCAATTTCTTTGACATATTTTAATATGCACGTATATATATACATTCTTACAGATATCACAAAAAATATTCTAGTATATATACGGCCTTGCCGCTTAGAGGGTTAATAAAACTAAATTGTATAATCTTTGACTACTAGTCCACATTTTTAGTTTGAATTTGACTGTTCTTGTTTAATTATGTTACTGTGAGCTGTAATTGATTTTGTTAGCATCAGAACATGTCTTTATGTTTTAAGTTCTTTTTAAATAGGAGGCTTATTTAAACCTTTGTCTGATATTGCAGTTACTTTCAGACATAGCGATAATATGCTTCATGTCTGTCGAGGGGTTTGGACTATTTAACTTTTACCATATCAAATAAACCCTCATAGGTACATTGTGGAGAGGTTGACAAGTTAGGAGATAAAGCACGCAGAAACTAGCAAGAGCATTGGTTTTGCATATTGAGACAAATCTCTCTAATTGTTAGAAAAGATGCTTAAAGAGAAGGAAATTGATATAAACTAGCCAAAATGTCTGGGAAATCTTCAAATTAAAATGATGGATAAATATTTTGTTGAGTGTTGTTGTTACAAAACATTAATGTTTTGTATCTTTTAATGTGTATTTATCCTAATATCGTTTAAGAATCAATGTAAAAAATTTCATGTATTTTGAACTGTGAAATTTTATTAGATTTTGATTTTGATAGGGCTTTTTTAACAAATATTGTTAAAAAATAAAATTTAATAGTGGCCATGTAAATCCATAATGATTAAGGTTATTAACCTACCTAATTTAAGTATTGATAACTAACTGTTTACACTTAAAAACTGTCTCTACATATTAAAGTGAGTTATTGCCTTTCATTAATACTCACTGTGGTCAGGCCCACCAGCGGCCGAGCGGTAAAGACGCTGAATACCGGTAGCTCGGTCCAAGGTACGAATCCCGCGAACGGGCTGGCTGCATTGCCGTTTTCGTGGTTTTCCCCATGTGTAACGTGTATACAAGCAAGTTCCCCTTAGAAAGTCCTCCACGAAGGCATCCCTTTTTTTAGGCAGGTAGCCCTCATGTGCTTTGCCATAAATGATCCAATCCAATCCACTGTGGTCACAAGATAAAATACAAAAATGTAAAAAATCAAGTAAAACGTATTCTTTGCATCTAGAGAGACTTAAAATAATACAAAACAACTTATCACCTCTGTTGCTTTAATGGCTTATTGGAACCTTAAAGTATATAAACTGGGTTACAACCCCTGGAACTCTACACGAAGCTACGAAACTAACTGCATCAAAAAGAGCCTGATTGACTTTCAACACTTGCCAACCATGCCTTCATCAGGCCTTTCAGGTTTGTTCGAATCAGCAGGTCTCTCTTTAGATTAGCAGCAGCAGTGACAACATTCAGTCTTTTGTTTTGAATCATGCTGGTTATGATCTTCTTATTTTAACTTACGCCGTTTGACAAAATCTACCTGCTATTTACGAAGCCAAGTAGACTGACCAAGTATGTGACAAAATGAGGCATAAAAAAAATCAACATAAAGCTAATTGTTAGTAAAACGTAAATGTCACTTATCTTTTTTCAAATATGTCCAACCATTATAAGTGTAAAATATTTAATGCTTCTTTATAAAATGCATAAAGTTTATTGTATTCTCAAACTTATTAATAATTATGTTAATTAATTCATGTTTAGTAATAATGCATACTACTTAGGGATCTATTTTATTTTTAGAATGGTATTACAAAAGTGAAATTCAGGCATAGATAATATTTTTAATTGAATTTATTCAGTTCCCATTTGCTCATAGGTCCTTAATTTTTTTCATTAATGGTCCTTAAAATACTTAATTTCCGTCTGTAGAAATGTGTACAAACCCTGGATTTAGCATTTCTTACTTAGGGTGTGCCACGGACAGGCCTGCTACTCTGTGCTCCCCCTAAAAAAGCTCTTGTTGGTTATATGATGATTACAGTCATATAAATGAAAAAAAGTAACTGTGGTATATAATATTTACATTTTATATTTACACTTTCATGTATTTTTTTTCATGGTGGTACTTTTCAATAAAAGTGCACAGCCCAACATTGCATGTTTTGCACATGTACCGGGATCTGTATTAGATTCACTATATGAAGACAATTTGTGTAGCACTTTCAGTGATTTAGAAATGGTCAGCCCTCTCCGATCCGTTTAGAAATAATTAAGAATCAGAAAAAATAAACTAATATATCTACAACTAAGAAATTATGAACTATAAAATAAAATTAAATAAACGTCTGCAACTCAAAACTATCAAAACGTAGCGCTAACAAAACATCTTTGAACGAAAGCGAAAAAGAGAACTGCTCTAGTGATAAACAAAACAGCTAACTGATAAAATTACCCCTGACCTTCAGAAAAATCACCCCAACAATTTCTTAGTTGATAACCAAACTTCCTCTCCATTTAAAGAAAGAGAAAAACAGGAAATGAAACACAGATGTGGACCCACCTTTCTATTGTGAATGAGCTGACTGGAGAGCTGCAGAGAAACAGAAATGTACTTGTTGGTCTAGTCCTAGTGTCTCCGTGGTCCCACTCTTGGCATGCCTGATGTTTGCTGTTCGATTTCAGCAAGATTTCAAGGTAAAAATTTAAAACTAATACAGTACAAAGTCTTTAATTCGGACGTCCATATTCCGGACCTCAAAGCTACAAACTTTCTGCGCGTGCGTAAACACATAATGCATTTACACATGCGCATAATATGTTTATGCATGCGCGTTTAATGCATAATGGACGGTATAAGCTAAAATTATCTAATTATCTATTTCAGGTAATGTTGCGTTGTTCCTTAATCTTCTAATTGGATCCGGCTTATTATTTTTTGCAGACTGTTAGAGCAATTTTATAAAAAGTAAGCTTGAACTTTCGATTATGTCAAAAAGAGTTTCTGATTCTGGATCTGCCAAAGTATCTACAAAGCGAAGGCATGTTTCGATGTCCATCAAACAAAAATATGTTTAATAAAGTAAACAAATAAATGTTAAGCTTTTTTTTTTTTGTAAATTTTGATACTTTTTAGATCATAATTGCTCTTTATTTCATAAATTATGGTTTCATATGTTTAATTTTATAATTTCTGCATGCCATCTTACCAGATTTAAATTGATGATTTGTAATCTGGAAAAACCCCTAATCCATTTAAAGTCGCCAAAGTCCCGTCGAGTCCGGATTAAAGACTTTGTACTGTATAGAATAAGAAGATTAGCATAGAGCCAAGAAAATAACAAAAATTTCGATTTAAATTTACTGTACGGTAGCCCTTGGTTTCTCTCTGAAAAAATTACCAATTGGTATTGGTTGTTCGTGAAATCTGGACATCCGCTGTGTGAAATAGGTCTTTTGGTAACCCTAGTGTTGATGATGTTGGCAAAACTAGCCTTGGGGAAAATTTTAGTTTTTGTCATTAAAAAGGGGTTATTTCTGCGAATATCGCCAAACATGCTATGATAAATTTAGATTTTGGCTATTTTTTGTAGTGGTAAACCTTTCATATGGATCCTGTTTTTGGTTGTTATCATTCTTTTCAATTCTTTGTTTGGTTGCACATGCGTGGTATGGTTTTGTATTTTGAACTTGCTATTATTTTGCTTGCTACTATTGTGAACTTGAGTTTTTTTTATCTATTGGATGATTGGCGAAAGACGTTTGATTTTTGAATGAAAGCTGTTTAATTGCTGATATATATGAATGAGCCAAAACGATGAAAAATTAATTGAATTGCTTACGTGGAAGATGGTGGTGTGAAGCGGATACGTATGCATTTGGAAAAAAAAGGTATGTTATAAAATTGATGTTTCATTTATTTATTCCTCTCTGTGTGCTAATTTTTGTTAAAAGGTTTGTTATATAATGTTTTTATGTTAGGAAATAAGTATTTTTGGTTTTTTATTTCTCTCTGTGTATTTTTGGTTATTTGTTTATCTCTGTGTATTAAGAGGGCAGCGAAATTTTCTGGTTAACATGATAGCTTTAACTTTGTTTTCCCTTCCTGACCTTTAAGTGAAAATACATCGTTGTGTACTTGGAGAAATTTAAGGCAATATGCAATGCTTAGTTAGTGCAGTTCTCTGATGTTTTTTGAGGTTAAAATAGGTCGATGTATAAATGGACACCGAGTTTGTGTAAGTATTTTGACTTCTTGTTTTGGTGTCGTGCAGAGTTTATGTAAGTGTTTTGACTTCTTGTTTTGGTTTCGTGCAGCTGGTGGAAGGATCAGCATCATCTTGAAATTGATGCGGATCCTTCCTGCGGCCCATCTTGGCATCAAAAAGAAGTGGTTTGCCAAGGGGTACTGTAGAGTAAATTTTAGCCTTCTTCTTTTCAAACAATTCTTTTTATAATCTAAAAAAAAAAAAAAAAAAAAAAAAAAAAAAAAATTGGAAGATTTCTTTGAAAAATGAGGGTCTTTAAAAACAAAACATAGCTAAAATATATGGACTGGTTTGTGTTTTGTTGCTATCTAGTATAAATAAATAGGTTCAGAGTAACCCATAAATCCTTTTTCGTTTAGTTTTTCTGTGCGTACAGAAGGTAATTTTTAGACACTGTGCAGCAAAATGTCAAAATAAGCACCTATGTTCCCAGAAGTTTTGATTTGTGGATAAGGGTAAATGAAGAACGTGTTGTTCAGTATTGACATTTATTTATATTCTTATAAAAGGCTGGTTACTATCCAGAAAGTAATTAGGCAGTTGGAGCTACAACAGAATTCACAGTATTTCTAAAACAATATAAATAATGACATAAATCCAGGGCTGGGGGTAGGCCTTCTGCTGCCAAGTGCAAACTCTGACTCTTTTTTTTTTCTAATGTCACCCAGTTCTTATATAAATTAAAAAAAAATTTGCTAAATTGGCCATAAAGTGTAAGTGCTTTTATGTTTTTTCATGAATGAAATGTACTCTCAGTCACCAATGCTGTTGTAATGCTGTTACTCTTATAAAAGTGTAAAACTGGGCTCATTTATGAAGAGATATTCTTATTTTGTAAATCTGGACAAATATACTGAAGTAATATAGTTAGTTATTTATCTTATACGTGGTTGAGAGCCCATCTCTAGAAACATATAAACTTGCTAGAGAACTGTAGCATGATTAGAGAAACTACATATATCATATTCTTAATGAGACTGGAGAAAACTCAATACATCAATAAAAATGAGTACAATAAAATCTTTTAATTCTAAATTAATCCATTTCGAAGTTCAAAATCCGTACTACGTGAACTTTGGTAATTCAGGATTTGGGATTTTTCCAAATATTAGATCATCAGTTTAAATCTAATAAGATGATATATAGGAATTATAAAATTAAAAATATGAAATAGTAATTTATGAATAAATAAAGCAATGAATCAAAATTTACCAGACAATGCTCATTATTTATTTGTTTGCTTTATTAAACATTTCTTTTAATGAAATTGCATTGCTTTTGTACTAATAGTTTACCGTAATTGTAAATAGATAGACATAATTTCTTATTCAGTTACAAAGTTCAAGACCTGTAATTACCATGTCAAAAATTTCGATTAAATTGTCAGTTGAAATTTTTTTGTTTTCAACAACTGATCTATCACTCCTTCACTATTGCTATCTGTATTTCTTGGATATAGAAGCATACCATAGATTTTGCAGTCCTAGTTGATTAATGATTGGAGCATTGTCATTGTAATGAATAACTTCTGTCGTATCATCCTCATTTATTTCTTAAAAATTTCATTAATTGGAAAATTGTGTCTTTTTGTTTGCAATAGTTGAATACCTTCGAGTTTGTGGCTATCATCATAAAGATTAGCTATCGTCTACTCTATACACTGTTGGCAATGTATCATGAGATTGGTGGCCAGAGACATGTTCTGATTTTTTTCTTGCTTCTATGCACACATTGATGTACACACTGAAATTATCTCCAGCATGGCAGACTTTTTATCGGAAATTTTAAAGATGTGTTGTTATTAAATATTAGCTCAAATGTTCTCGAAACGAGTTGTTTTTAGGAAATTCTAAAGGTGTGCTGTTTTTAAATATTTTTAATCTAAATAGACATCCAAATGCTCTTGACACATGTGTGTGTGTGTGTGTGTGTGCATGTGTTAAAAAAAAAAACTCTGGGCATAATATAAAATCTCAAACCTTTCAGTTTTTTTTCAGTTCAGGGGGAATAGAAGTATTGTTTTTAGCGTTCCCCCATACCTAAATAAAAAAGTAAGCAGTTATAGACAAGTATTAACGTACAGTTGGATATCTTAACAACAGCTCAGCTTAACCCTTCGGCTACATTTGACGTATCAGTATGTCATGCATTTGCTTGGGCAAAAACGTACATGAAACTGATGCGAGATTTTTCTAGTTCATTCTGGTTATTTCAAATTAATGTGTATTTGCGGCAACAGGACAAATAATTCATTAGTTTAATGAACCTTGTTTGGGATACAAAATCCCATAATGAAAGAAATAGAGAATATATTTTATCAAAGTCAGGATTTTTAAGAATCCACCCTTCGTTTCTTTTTTCTGTTTTTTGTCTGGCATATCTGTTTGTCTCTTCTACTATGATATTCTAAAAATCTTCATTAGAACTTCATTTAAAACATATAAAGCTTTAGAATTATCTCCAAGACTTCACAGGCACAAAGTATTGATTCCAGGTACTTCAGAGAACTGTTTTATGTACATTTTCTTTTTCTTCCCAACTCCATTCTAATTCTTCACAAGAAGATTTACTATCACTGTTTGAAAAGCACCTTGTACGTCTTTTATGTCTTGGAATAATTTCACTTATCACTTTCTAGTTCGATAAACATTATCTTAATAAACACTTATCACTTTCTAGTATGCTTCATCATTTTCAGTTTGAAATTCCCCTTTATGGCATAAAGGATCATTATAAAATTATTCATCAGATTCAGGATCACTACTTTCATTAAAACTGTCATTACCACTTTGATAAAATATATTTTCTATTTCTGTCATTATGTTGTTATGCATTCCAAACTAGGTTCACCAAACTACTGCAATTATTTGTTCTGTTACAACATATACACATTATTTTAAAATAAACCAGAATGAACTAGCTAAATCTCATCTCAGTTTCAATGATATATTGGAATGTCCTGTACGTCTTTGCCTAAACAAATGCATGACGTATTGATATGTCAAATGTAGCCAAAGACTTAAATGTGCTCCAAGTGTGTGTGTGTGTGTGTGGGGAAATCAAAAAGTGTATCCAAAGGGTTAATGCAATTCAAAGTTACATTGGTTTAGAAATTTGACGAAATTATAAATAATATTTAAGAAAATAATAATTTAGTTTGTCAAGGGAAAATATAGGCATGAATTATGTTTTAAGAATTTCACGGAGGTTTATAGTATAACTAGAAAGGCAAGGTTTAACAGCTTTGATATTAAATGCAGAAGCTATTAAATCTTTTTGCAGAGTTCCAAAAAATGATTCGTGATCAATCTAATCATTTTGCACTTGAAGGTATGATATATGTAGCAGCGTTTAAAAAGCTCCCAAGGTTATACTCTTACTTAGTGGTGACATTTCAGGAACCTTTAGACCCAGATAAGCCCATCAGTGGATGAGTAGCTGTGACCACTAAGGACTGATAATTTGATACAGTTTTGAATATGAGCGAGTGGACATTTTGTATTTGGCTGTAATAAATGCGAGTCAATTTTATTTAAATGAGCCATCCATGAAGGTGTCCCTTGCCTTACACAAATAGTCATCACATGTTTTTCAGAATCATTTAACTAAACATAAAATTGAGATGGTTCATAGCCTGTGTTTTCATTTCCAAATAATCCTGATGATTGCATTAATAGTGACCTTTAGTAGTACCTGACTATGACCAGTTAAAGTCAGCCCCACTATTAAGTGATGCCTTTACAGTAGTGTTGGATAAATTACAAAAATATTTCAGCTATGGTTATTAATAAGAAATGTTTTTGTTTATTATTTTCTGTTAATATGAAGGTAAGTATTTTATATTGCAAAAATGTAAATTAGTTTTTAGAATTTTCTGTTATATTCAATAAGAATCACAGTAGCTGGGGGGGGGAAGAAAAAGAATATGATGAAACTTGTATGTAAAACTTTTTTGTTGGCTATAAGTTTCAGAATGCATTCCATACAGGAATTCATGTTCAGTGAGTAACTTCAAATCTCGCTGAAAATGATGAAAACATTGAAACCAATGACGTATACTATAGGGTTTCAAATTTGACATTTTTTTTTAATAGTGTGGATCTGTTTTAAATTGATACTACCTGATCTTTAAATATAATTCAGTGATAAAATTTCAGTTGTCGAACTTTTAAATAAAATCTTCATTTCTCCCTTTCTTTTAAACAACTAAACCTTAAAATATGATATGCTTCAAATAAAAAAATATTTAAAATGACTGTTGCTCTGTGGGTCATGTAAAATGCTTAAATGTTTTTAATCATATGAAAGATGTTCATCTTAAAAAAACATTTAATCAAGACATGTGGTGAAGATTGTTACTATAATATCTGAGCATCTAATTAAGGAATTTTAAATGCAAGTGACTTGTTTTCACTGTTTGTGCAAGTTTTCTTGATTGTAAAGTACTTTTATGGTTCAGAATACTTCTCTTTAGAAACTGAATTGTTGGAATATATTTAATTAAATATTTTATATTCTTTGCAACAAAGTATCTGGTATAGGTTAAAAATAAAGGTGCATATTTTTACCACTTAAAGAGAAGAAAATTTATCTGTATAAATTATTTCAAAAGGTGCAGTCATCCTATTTTGAGGAAAGAATATAAAATTTGTTCCATTTGAACAATAAATATGTGGTAATCCTTTTTTTAATAGTGTGTAGAATCTATTTCAGAATACTTTGGTGTTTTTTTATTTCTAATTTGGGCTACTATTTTTTAGTCACTTTACATATAACCTATTAGACAGTACTATGCTTGAAGTGTTTTTATACTTCTAATTTATGCAAAGTAAAAATTTTTGTTAAACTGAAAGGAGGGGTAAGTTTTGCGTTATAATTTTTAATATTAATTTTCTAAGTACAAAGCGTGTTTTCACAGACCTAAGTAGTATATGATTTGATATATGCAATTTACATGCTTGAAATACGCGTTTAAAAAGTTAATAAGTCATTTTTATAATATGCTTTAAAAATACGTGAATGTTTTACGTATGTGAAAAGGGATAGTCTAATGAGGATGAATAAATCGAGATTAGTATTTTATGTGGCTAGGCATGTTGACAACATCTGGTTTTCCATGCTTTGCGCCATCGCGCCACGGCGATTGCAAGCTAACCGTCAAACAAACAACATTCCCTTCCTCTTTCTCGTCTCAGCTTGTCTGAACGCGCGAGCGCCTGTAGGGTTGCACGAAGAAGGGGAGAAAGGCTAGAAGGACGTTCTTTGGTAGAAGGATATCAGGGGGGGGGGGCACGAGCCATGCGTAGTGCAGGGAGAAAATTTTGCCACCTGCGCATGACGTCATGTGGGTGACAGTCGTTAGTTCTCGGCGTTTGTTTACATTCGTTGCATTTGATCTGTGATACATTTGATTTGTGTTGTTAATTTGCTTTTATAAGTAGTCGGAAATGGCAAGTTGTGCTATAGCGTTGTGTCAGAATTATAGAAGGAAAACTAAAAGTCAAGGCATCACATACCATCGTTTTCCAAGTGATCCAGAACTTCGTAAGTTATGGACTAATCGCTGCAAAAGAGCAGATAATTTCAACATCGAAAATGCCAGAGTATGTGCTCTTCATTTTACACCTGATGACTACGTACGAGATCTAAAGGCAGAATTGCTTGGTTCAACTCCTAAAAGGGTGCTGAAAGCCAATGCTGTTCCCACTTTACATCTTCCGTCATCATCATGTGAAAATAACTCATCAATAAAGTATATATGTTGTGCTTCAAAAACTGAACCTAATCTGGAGAGAACGTTTTCTAACAGGAATGAGTCATCTAAATTTATGCTAAAAAGGGATAGAGTAAGCAGGTGTCAGGCTCGGGGAACAAGGAAACGAGCATTGGAAAATTTAGCTTCCCTTTCCCCCAAAAAGAAAAAACTACAAGCTGATAAGATAGACTGTGCAACTCAGTTTACATCCAGTGACACATCTCATTTAGTTGAGCGTGTGCAAATCTTAGAAAAGGAAAATAAGAGATTAAATGTGTTGTGCAGTCAATTGAAAATGCAAAAGAAAATTATTTTTACCGAACTTACTGCTTCTCGTAGAAAATTGTGTAGCTATCAGAAAATGAGCAGGAAAGTAACAAGCAAACAAGTACATAGTGCAGTTAAAAAAATTTTAGGGACAATTTTTACGGACAATCAAATTCGCTTTCTCATGTCAAATAAAAAATATGTTAAGTGGAATGCAGATGACATTTGCAAATCTGCAACACTTAGGGCAGTATCCAAAAGATGCTATAACTATCTCAGACAAAAAATGGGATTTCCATTTCCTAGCATTTCGACTTTGAAGAGATGGGTATTTTGTTCATTTCGCTGTTCTCCTGGTTTGCTACACGATGTAATTCATGTTATGCGTGCTGGGGCATTACAGATGACAGACAAAGAATGTATGTGTGTTCTTTCATTCGATGAAATGAACGTGGATAGTAGAATCTGTTATGACCAAGCAGAAGATAAGATTGTTGGCCCACATAGAAATGTTCAAGTAGTAATGGTGCGAGGACTTCTTGCAAGCTGGAAGCAGCCAATATATTTCGACTTTGATACGCAAATGACGGCAGAAATATTGAAAGATATAATAATAACATTAGCAGAAATTGGATATTATGTAGTTGCAGCTGTAGCTGACTTGGGTGGTAGAAATCGTGCTGTGTGGACAAAACTTCAGATTACTCATCTGAACAGCAGCTTTTCACATCCCCAGGACTCTAGTAAACATGTGTGGGTGTTTGCTGATGTGCCACACCTTTTGAAACTTCTTCGTAATCACTTTTTGGATGACGGATTAATGCTTCCGGGAAATAAATTAATTACAAAAGAACCTATTGAAAGATTGATATCGATGGATTGCAAAGAAGTGAAAATTTGCCCAAAGTTGTCCGTAAGTCACATTTCTGTTAAAGGTAATGAACGCCAGCGTGTGCATTTAGCTGCGCAGTTATTTTCAAACCATACTGCACAAGGTATCCGCTATCTTATACCAGAA
Source organism: Stegodyphus dumicola (assembly GCF_044657685.1). NCBI lineage: Eukaryota > Metazoa > Arthropoda > Arachnida > Araneae > Eresidae > Stegodyphus > Stegodyphus dumicola. The sequence goes on along the minus strand of NC_140771.1, from coordinate 56,344,158 downwards.
GAAAAGGAAACTGCAATTTTTTTTGAATTAGTGAATAATTCATTTGATATTCTTAACTCCAGGAAACCTGTCTCTGATACAGTGTTATCTTGTGCGTATGGGATACATGAAGAAATCCAGGAGAGAACCTTAAAGAAATTTTATGCTTTTTGTGAAGACATGAGAGTGGGCAAGGCAAAGCACCTATTACCATTTCAGAAAGGATTTATGATGTCGATTACATCACTGCTGGGGTTATTTTCTGATTTGAAACAATTAGGAGTTAAATACCTTTTAACTTCCAGACTAAATCAAGATTGCCTGGAAAATTTTTTTTCCCGAATCCGCGGTCTTGGCCATTTCTATGATCATCCACTGCCCGTAGACGTGAAGTATCGAATGCGTCTTTTATTGTTAACTAATAATTCCTACCAGATTTCACTTTCTAACACATCTTCTGTTGCTCCTGATGAGGAGGAAGATGCATACATTACTTCCAACTTTTTTGGTAATATTTTACCTGACATGACTGAAGCTCTGAAGATGTTAGACGGTGAAACTGAGATGAGGGATATTGTTTTTGATAATTCTAGATTGACCCTTGCAAGTGAACCTGCAGCTGACTGCTCTGTAGAGGGTTTTCGGTACCTTGCAGGCTACATAGCCTACCGTGGAAGAAAATATGACCATTCTTTGGGAACACCTACAGAACAATTGCTCCATCTGCCTTCAGATGAACACGTTGGTTGGATAGAAACGCTTTCTCGTGGTGGTTTACTTGTTCCATCTGAGGAATGGTTAAAAAAAATAAGTCAATTTGAAGTAGTGTTTGTAAGTGAACATGGGAAAGATGGTCTTTCAAGAAATAATAACATTATGCAAACTATGTGTAAAAAAATTGCACAAAAGTTTCCTGATGTGCATAATGAAATCATTAAAATATATGTTAAGACACGAACATTTATACGCTTGAGGTATTTGAATACAGAAATGGAAAAGAAGAAAAGAAATAAGGCTGATATGAAAAAGGCACAGAAGTGGATTGCATCATCTTTATAACTCCTCCTCATATTACATCCTACTCATATATGAAGATACTTTTCAATAGCAGCCAGGACAGCGATTGATGATGATGAAGAAGTTCAAAATGTTAATGAAAATGAGTGTAAAAAATCATTGCCAGTTAAGTCAAATGCATATGATTCTTTACTACACAGTGTCGAGTTTGAAGATAGTGTACCAGAAAACATTTCCCATGCATTTACAAAGATGTGAGGCTTCTTATGACATGATCCCAACAATCAAAACAAGCTTTCGTGTTTTAGGGAAAGTATTCTGCCACTGCAAATATCCTCTTCGCAAACATTTCACATTGGCAAATTTAATAATATTTTGTCAAACAATTTTTGGCATTTTAAAGAAAGAAACTTGCTTTAGAAGACTGTGTTGTAAAATTTATAAGTGAATACCATTAACATTAAGTACAAGATGTCTGAAATGGAACTGTAATGCTACCAGATTAGAACCATCATTTACTTCCAGATATGTTACAAAAAGGGAGCTACAGAATGTCAACAAAACATGCATACAACTTTAGGTACTAATGTTGCATCATATGAGACTGTGAATGTTTGATATTGAAAGTTCAAAAACAAGGGCTATGGCTCAAACAAGGACTCAAAACAAGGATTACTAATATTTTCTCAAACAATTTTTGGCAAAGAAAGAGATTTGCTTTAGAACAGTGTGTTGTGAATTGTATTAAAATATCATTGTGTACAAGGTATCAGAAAGAGAACTATCACACTACCGGATTAGAACCACCACTTACTTCCAGATATGTAGCAAAAAGTAAGCTACAGAATGTCAACAAATCATATGTACAGCTTTAGGTACTAATGTTATATCATATGACACTGTGAAGGTTTGGTACCGAAAATTCAAAAATAAGGACTATTACATTCAAGAAGCATAGTACTAGAAAATAGTGTACCAAAAAACATTTTCTATGCATTACAAAGATGTGAGACTTCTTACGACATGAAATGTCTTTCCCAACAATTAAAACAAGCTTTCGTGTTTTAATGAAAGTATCCTACCACTGCAAAAATCTTCTTCGCAAACATGTCACATTGACATATTTAATCATATTTTGTCAAACAATTTTGGTGTTTGAAAGGAACTTGCTTTAAAACACTGTGTTGTGAAATGTGTAAAAGAAATATCATTTATCATTGAGTACAAGGTGTCTGAAATGAAACTATTTCTACTATAGTTGTGTTACAAAAAGTCAGCTACAGTATGTCACCAAATCATGTGTACAACTTTAGGTACTACTGTTATGTCATATGAAACTGTGAGAGTTTTGTATTGTGAAATGTATAAAACAAATATGTTATCGAATACAAGGTGTCTGAAATGAAACTATTTCTACTACAGATTAGAATCATCTACTTAACTACTCCAAAATAGAATCATTTACTTAACTACTACATCTATTTTAACTACTACAGAATAGAATCATCATTTACTTCCATTTGTGTTGCAAAAAGTCAGTTGCAGAATGTCACCAAATCGCGTGTAAAACTTTAGGTATTAATGTAATGTCATATGAAACTGTGAAGGTTTAGTACCGAAAATGCAAAAACAAGGATTATGACATTCAAGGAGCAGAGAACCAGAAAATATTTTTCATGCATTAAAAAGATGTGTGTTTTCTTATAACATGAAATGTCTTTCCCAACAATTAAAGTAAGCTTTCGAGTTTTAATGAAAGTATCCTGCCACTTCAAATATCCTCTTCGCGAAATTTCACATTGGCATATTTAATCATATTCCGTATATAGGATTAAAGAAAGATTTGAAATTCGAATCATATTTTGTATATATGATTAAAGATTATGCATTTTAAAGAAAGAAACGTGCTTTAGAACACTGTATTGCAAAATGTATTTGAAAAAGAGAGACTTGCTTTAGAACGGTGTGCTCTTAAATTTATAAAAAAATACCATTAAGTACAAGGTGTGTGAAATGGAACTATCACACTACCAGATTAGAACTATAATTTTCTTCCAGTTCTTTTGCAAAAAGTCAGCTACAAAATTTCGCCAAATCATGTGTACAACTTTATGTGCTAATGTTATATCAAATGACACTGAAGGTTTGGTACCTAAAGTTCAAAAACAAGGCTTATGATACTGAAGAAGCAGATCACTCTGGCCAACCTACTGATGTTGATGAGGCCCACCTACGAGAACTTGTTGAATATCAATATGTAACCACTCAAGGGCTTGCGTATGGTCTCGAGAGAGTGAAAGCTGAAGAGTTAGACATTAGTGCCATGTCCATTAGTTGCGCTGAGTATCTCGTAGATTTGACGCACAAGTTCAATTACTGGGTACTGCATGAGATTACTTAATCACACCTGCAGCCACATCTTGCTGGTGCTATCTTCCATTCTGCGCAGGATGTCCAAAATGTAGTTGATCTGCTTTTGAACTCGTGGCCACCAAGTTTATGTGTCGATGATTTTGAAAAACTACCAAAATGTTGACAGAAAATCATAGATTTGTCTGGTGATTTGTACCCGTGCTATATATACTACCTTCATGTTGTTGTTTTTTTTCTAGTTTTATGAAGAACGTTTTTGGTGGAAAACTTTCTTTACAACCAGATAAAATAACTGACTATTTTTTAAATGAATTTATGTAGTTTTCATACATAACTTTTATGTAATTTTACATTTATTTTTCATTTTACTTCTATTTTAATTTTTTATCATAATTTTCCTTTTATGAAGTAGACTTATAGCGAGATATTTAATCTCAATGTCGTGTTTACCAATAGTGACTACCTGAATGATTAGTTGATAAATTTGCTTATCTAAGTTAATTCACATGCTTTCGTTACTTTCTTTACATCCCAAAAGTAATTCTATGTATTGAAGCAATGTCTGGGTTAAGCATTGAGACATAGTAAACTGATACATGCTTCAGAAGAAAGAACAATTTATCGGCCACACTATGATGCAAACATCGATGAGCGAGCGACATATTTCCTTCAATGTTGTTTAACTGATGCATATGCCTGATGTAATTTAATTGATATAACTAAGTGAACTTACACATACCTGACCCTGAAGGAAAACAAATCTGTGTATAATGCTGGAATACAAATAGTGAAAGAGTAAGTAAGATATTCTGTTCAGTGTTATTTAACTGCTGCATATGTTTTAATTTTGATTCCATATAACTAGTTTTTAATTATAAGAGAAAGAAAAATAATTCAATATTGAACACATATTTTGAGTATAACAAAAGTATTTTAAGAAACAACCTGTTAAAAATACATTAGTCATTAAAAATATTTAATTTGTGTACAGGCTGAATTAAAACTAACATGTGGTGGTGTATTTAATTATGGCAAAGCACACTAGGGCTATCTGCGTAATAGGTGTGATGCCTTCATGGAGGACTTTCTCAGGGAAACTGGCTCGTATACACACTAAGGTGTAGGGCAAGTTTATTATTGTGCGTATATGTGTAAGAAAATGTATTTTAATTGTTCCATTTTTATTGTATGGAAGGAAGAATAGGATGCCAATATCGAAGATTATTTACCATAGCAAATAATCACGGTCAGGATAAATGTTATATAGAAATCTTGGGAGTGTAAGGGATTATAAGAGTACTTTTAGATTATACTGAAAATATATGCACTTCTGCTAAAATCTGAAGTGAATCAGTATGAATTAAAAATAATGTGATAAGTATACTATTTAAAAGTATAAATGACGAATATTAAGAAATTTGTAGAATTTTATGGTATTTAAATATGAATTTGTTATGTCAGATCTTTTTATATATATTTTTGCTTGAGATATGTAAATTAAACTGAAAATCACGATCATATATTTCTCATGGAATGTCAAAGTTCATTTGTATTAAAAAAAAATGCATGAGCAATGAAATTAAATAGAATAATACTTTTTGATTATGTTTTTACCATGGTCTTAGGAATTATGCCATCATGTGTTCTGTTCAACAAAATTTCTTTAGTGCAAACAATACTACGAAAAATATTGAAAAATAGCTTGTTTTACAATATTTATTTCCCTCAATTAACTTAAATATCGTTTTTCATTTCCTAATGCTTTCCTTTATGATAAGAATTTAATGTTTACAATTATTTTCAGCATTCGTACGAATTCTGTGCATAAAATAAACATTGCTTTAACAAAATACTTTATCGGAAAGTATATACCCGGTATTTCCGGTGTATCTACCACATTTAAAATGATTATTTTGCTTTAGTTTACATTACTTCCATTACGAAAATCATGTAGCAGACGCGTCGGCCGATGCGTCTTGTCTCCCGGGTGACGTCACTACCAGCAACCAATGGCACGCTTTTTCCGTTCCTGGCCTAACCTTAGTATATTAAAGAACCTTGGAAGGATATAGCGTAGTTTTATCCCTAGCCCATTTCACATCAGTCGGTTACTGCAGAGCGATGAAGTGGTCTCCCCCTAAGCAATCTTTGGTGCCAGCCAGGTCCCCCTGCATATTGGTATGTGCTAAAATTTATGAAGTTAACTTCAGAGCTGTTAAAATTTAAAGCTGAATTTTTTGGCCAATAATTGCGTTAATGTCCTCTAAATAATAACAAATTTTAAATATCTGTTTAAAATTATTTGGAATATTTTAGATATAAACAGTTTTATTAGAAGATTGCGGAAAAATGTTATTATCTTTATCATATATTTTCTCTGGAGGTCTCTTTTTTACTTCCTTGTTTTTTTTTTAGGGAACAGTACATGAAATTTGTTATTAAAAGAATGGAAACGATGTGTGTGTATTTAAATGCAATATAAAATGGATAATCGGGAAATTATCTTATTTGCTGTATTTTATTTGTCTTCATTTCATGCTGTTATAATCATGAAACTTCTTCAAATAATAATTTTTTTTAACGAAGGAATATTTTGTAAACATACTGGAAAGACATTTAAATTATTTGAAAAATAGTTTAAAATCTTTTCTGTATTTTTTTTCCCAATTACTTTTCAATGAGTTAGTTTTGGGTTTACTTCTGCAAAGAACGTGTTGAAGATAGTGCATTTTTTTATCGCCAGCCTTGTTGACACTAATGGTTTTAGAGATATATGGTTAAGCACTTTTATCATTATTCAAATCTTTTGAATCCTAATTTAAAAAGATGTTAAAACGTTTTTACTTTAGTTTTGAATTCTGTTAGAAGCAATCATTAAAAAAGATTCCAAAACCACAATTTCAGTGGATCTGAATCACCTGTATCCACTGAAACAACCTCAAATATCACAGTTTCCTAGAGAGAATTTAGCATTCCATAACTTGACTGCTACAATTTTTCTAGATACTGATCACTACTATCATCTTTTATGTGATACAAAACATATATTTAAACAACATATTTGGTGCATAGCGAGATATTAAAAATATGTAAGTTAAATTTAGCTATAAATTAGCTGGTTAAATATATTAAACATATTTAAGTCAGATGTAGCTTGTTACATGATATTTAACATAAATAATTCAGGTTTGTAGAAAAGCATAATGTTAAGCATATGAAAGTGAAAATTAGCATAAGAAAGAAAATAAATATAAGTATTATTATTGAAGTAGATTTCTGATTAATACTATTATTATAAATGAGTTTTTTTTTTTTATTTATTTATTTATTTTTTTTTTTAACTTTGTATCCAGCAGCACTTCATTTCTCTTTTCAGATTATTATTGCCTTGAAAAAGGTTCCTCCTTTTTTCTAAAACCTTAGTCGCCTAAATTGCCAGAGAATCTATAATTGCGTTTGAAATTTCTGTGAATGGGTCGTGCCATTGTGTTTAACTTCACTCCAGAGTAAAACTAAGTAAATTTTCTGAATAAGTTTGTAATTTTACTTTCAGAGGCTGCTTGCTCAGTTCTGTGGTTTGGTTCTGCACCAGTAGCCTGATTGGCAAAATTTGTAAAATTTTAATAGTCTGCTTAAGAATGATGACAAGATTTGCAGAATTTTAAGATTCTGCCTAAGAATGAATAAGTCCACTATTCATCAATCATAATGGTTGTTCCCTTTACCTCGTGCTTCTTCAGTGGCATCAGATTCTTCGCTAATCCATTGCTTGTTGTGAACGCAATTATTCTTTTGAGATATAATACTGCAAACAAGTATCTGTCTCCAATAACTTCCTTAATTACATGAAAATATTTCAATCTATTTGATTTATGTTAAAAATTTTGAAATATTTTTATCTATGTAAAAAAAAATCATATTGTAAAAAATTTTATAAAAGATAGTATGGAAATCCAACAAATTAATATTAAATAAGTAAAGAATAAATTGCATGTGCCAAAGTGAACAATGTGTTTGATAATACAATGACATCAGTATTACAAATATCACATCCATCCTCCTCCCTTATATTTATTTATTAATATGTCAATAAAATAGAAAATAACTATCTATTAATGTATTCAGTTCATAAATAAAAATAACTCAGCTTGTCATTAATTTTTTTCAATTCATTTTAATTTCATTTCAAATTCAAACTTTCCAAAAAAAACTGGAGTTGGAGTCAACCTGTTTTTAGCGACTCCAGCTCTGACTCCTTTTACCCCAATATCTGCCTGACTCCACAGCCCTGGTTAAGAGAAAGCTCTAATAATAGGTAATGAGTGTAAAGTAAATCGAGAGCGGGGATATTTTCATGAAAAAAAGAACAAAACTTTTGTTGTGCGTATTATCTTAATCTTATTAGGCAGATATTGCATCTTTTGTGAGTGGTATCTATTCAGAAAATATTTAAAAAAAAAAAAAAGGAACATCTAAATGGTGTGAAATGCAATATACCTGGCAGTACACAAGTGAATGGTCTGGTAAATCACTTGAAGTCATGCATGAGAAGTCATTATTGCTTACAAATATGTAAAAATCCTGACTACTATAATGATAAAAAATGGGTGATTAAAGGGTAAATAATGCATTAATCAGAAAGTGAAATACATGTTGCAGCAGGTAAAATTTTTATTGTTGCACTGAATAAGATCCAAATTCGGTTGTTGCATTGCTTGAGAACACCGGTTCTCAACCTTTCGAGTAAGGCGTATCTTCTAAACAGAAATTGAAAAACTTTAGTACCACCACTACATTTTATGATGTATGTTTTCAGTTTCTCAATAGACATATTAAAAAGTGTTTTGCCATTTGCACAACCTATTCGCTATTTGTATTTAAAATGCATGCATAAAAAATATTATATTAAATATTGGTTACCATTTGAATTATGAAAATTTAAGTTATAATATTTTGATTCTGAAATTTAGTGCAAAATTTTGGCCTGTGTAAGACAGATAAATTTCTTAATGTTTGGTCTTATTTAGTTTTAACCGTAAATTAAGATCCCTTTTTAATTTTGTTCTGTATTTATTTTTCAAATATAACTTATAAGAAAATCCTTGTTTGCACGAATAGGTTAAGCAAAAAGGCAATAAAAATTTAATACATTTATTTGAAATGCCTTTAAATTCTTTTTTTTTTTTTTTTTTTTTTTTCCCGGTTCAGCCAAAAGTTAACAAGTGTGTTATTTTTGAAATCTTCAGTTAGATTTCAATCACAGTAAATTTCTACCAATTGTTCTTTTTCTTCAAAATTTAAGGTACCTTTAAACAAAATGAATTTATCATTCAATTATCTTTTTCATAATCCTTGGGAAAATGCTATTGAAATTATTTATCAATGAAAAACAATGATTTTTAATGTTGGATGTTAATTCTTCTTTTATATTCAAATCATTTTCTTTTAGAAAACTTTTAGAAAAAAGTGGTTAAGAGCTTAAAATATTATTTGCCAATTCTTTGAATATTACCTCAAGTTTTTTTATCTTTGCATTTATTTTATATTTAATGGTAAACAAATTAACACTTCGTTCTTGTAATCCTGAATTTAATTCATTTAACTTTCCAAAAATACCGCCTAACTGTGCTAAATGCGCCAACCATAATTTATTAAATAAACATTTTTGCAATTTAAATGACGATCTAAGACTTGGCCTCTGAATAGCCTTCGGAATGTAACAAAAGTGTTTCATGGTAACTGCCCGTTTGTTGGCATAAAATTGTAAATATTTTTGAATTTAAAGCTTGGCTTTTAATAAAATGAACGATTCACACAGCTTGATTCAAAACAGTTTTCAGGTTTTCGAGGATTGTCGGAGCTATTAGAGCTTCATGATGAATGGAGCAGTGAGTAAATTTAGTTTTCAGGGTGACTATTTATTTGAGAAATAACACCGGAATGTGTTCCTGTTAAGGCTGGAGCTCCATTACTGGTTATACAGCAATGCATTTATTCCAAGAAATATCATTCTCAGACAAAATTATCAATTACTTTAAAAATTTCATATGCAGTTGCTCTATCAGGAAGAGATTTACAAAATAAATAACTCTTTCACTATTTGAAAATTTCATTTGCAGTTGCTCTATCAGGAAGAGCCTTTCATACAATTGCAAGACAAAATACTCACTGTGTTTTATTTTTTGAATAGTGTCTCTTTTATGGAATTTGTCATTTAATGAATTCATCGGCTTACTGTATCATTTGATAACAGAATTTTTTAAAGTGAGCTGCTTTCTCATTCAATAGTGTTAAAACGATATCTTTAACTGTTGTTAATATTAAGATTTTCTTGAATAGTTTGAGCCTGCCCAGTCTTGGCAATTCTTAGGTTTACTAGGTAACTAACTAGCTTCCATCGCTTTTTCACTTGAAGTAACAAAACTGTTCATTACTTCACTATTTAACTTCGATAATTTCCTCTTAAAATGATTTCGATAATTTCCTTCTTCATATTTATACTTTAAATTGGCATGCTTAGATTTAAGATGTCTTTTAAAAACGATGAATTCATGCTTTGACTGGATAATAGTATACCGCAAAGAACATATTGAGGCCCAGGACCCATTTCATCTCAAATCACATTAAAAAGTAAGGAACTTCAAAGCAAGGAGATCAAATACTGCTGTCAGAGATAACAAATCCATGTTAAAAAAATTATTCTAGATGTAAATAAGTATATAGAGAGTATATACTTAATAAGTATTAGACCAACATGAGCACGGAAATGGTGGCGAGATAAAATGTAGACAAGCTAATAAATCAGTCAACTGTAATAGAATTAATAAGGTACTGTTATCTTTTTATAGGAAATTATTTTTTTTTTTTCCTATTAAATACAACATCCATTTCTATTACTCATTTTAAAAACATCATTTATGGCAAATTTTTTGTGTCTATGGCTAAAAGAATGCTTGTGAGTAGGAAAAATGGATTATTTTGCTAAAGTCTCTGAGCGGCTATTGATTGTGAACAAAGCTCAGATCGCATAAATTTATAAGTATTAGATAAAAAACTTAAGAAGCTGAGCTATTTAATTTATGAATTTAATAATTAAAAATACTTTGTTTCTTTGCGTTCTTTCTTTTCTTTCTTTCTTTTGTTTTCCATTTTTCTTGCATAATGTTGGTGGATAATTGCTGCTCTAGAATTTAAATAGTCAAATGATGAAGGAAGAATTTGAGCATTACTTCATGATTTAAGTCTACATGTTTGACCTTGTATCATATTTCTTCAATCAAAATTAGCTTTTTTTACATACACATATTTCTATAAATAGTGATCTAATTCAAAATGAAACACTGCAAATAGAGATCTCATGACTTTTGTTTGCATAATAATTGACATTGCCTACAAATGCTGATGGGCTTGAAAATATTTTGCTTTTGACCCGCTGTAAATTAATGTTACATTTGTATTTTGAAAGAGCAATAAAACTGGTCTTAAACTTGATAAACTGGTCTTAAACTGAAATAGTCTGTTAGAAAACCAATGAACACTTTGCAACTTCCGAGTAAACCCTGTAAACACTGTAGCTAAATTTACTAAATTTTAAAATCTATTCCCCTCTACTCAGCAAGTTATTCCCAGTTATTGCTGCTTTTATGACAGTAGTTTATGGCATGCTGGTTTTTCACAAGTTATAACTAGTGATTTTTAATCACATAAGCAGAAGTTTTTGAGCACTGGTTATTAATGATTTATGTGAACTTAGCTCAGTTGTTTTGGATTCATTGTATCATATATATATATATATATATATATATATATACTTATTTATATTTTTTTAAGCTGGATTCTGATGACATTAGTAAAGCTGTAGAAATTAAAGGGTCTCGTAATTCAGACATCCATTTATTAGTAAGTTTCGGAATTATTTTTCTCATTTTGTATTATATATATTTATTGTATAATATAGTCAAGTTTGCTATGAAGTATTATTTTCATGAAGTTTTATAACTTTTCTTGTAATTATTGTAGAACCTTTTTTTTTGATATTCATAGTTTTTTAAATCATTTTTAGAAAAATTTTTTAGGATAAAAAATATAAAAAATATTGTGCTTTTTACTGTCTTTAACTATTATTTTATTTTATAATTAACTTATCGTATTGTAAAATTACTATACACTTAACTTTTAATTAATTTTATAATTAATTTTTAATTTTTATAAAATTATAGATGAAATATGAATAAATATTGATTTTATTAAGTGGAACGTTTTGCATAATAAAGCTCTGAATGCTCTGAATTTATAGGAAAGAGAAATAGTTCTTTCTCATTCTGGACAAGTAATTCAAGATTCTTCCTCAAGCACTCATCATGTACCTTCTTCACTCCCAGCCTGGTATGTATTATTTATATAGTAATATGTGTGTTATGATATGTAAATTTGTTACATGTGCTTTATTTTCCTTTGGTCATTACAGCCAAAACTGGGCAGGTAACTTTGACTTTCAAGTATCATTCAGTCCTCAAGAAAAGACCACAAAGGGAGTTTTATGGACTGTGAGTTTGATATTGATATGATTTTATGAATTTTTTGCTGATGTTAGATGTTATATTAGTGTGCTTTTGTTGAGTAATATGAATCCCCTGAGTGGCATGACTGCCTTTATCTTTGTTGCTTGTTATGTATTAGCTTATAATTTAAATTATTTTATTTTCTTACTTGCTCTAAAGATGTAAATATCACCTTAAACAGAAATTTACAAAAACAAGACAGAAATAAGCAATTATACAAAAATTTAGTTGTTAAAACTCTTTAAGTACAGTTTTCCATGAATAAATTCAAAAGACCATGCCACATAAAAGATTATTAAAAAAATTTAAAGTCACAACTTAATTATTTAGCAGTTGTCAGGTTAAAAATAACCTATTTTAGATAAGTATCATAACTATTTTTAATAGCATAAATTATCTAAAAATCAATTACTGGGCTACCGTTATTTTGGAGACCTACCATAGCTTTGTTGTTATTGTGATTTAATTGCTTTGCTTTATTTTATGCATTTTAGGGATATAAATTACTCCATTACTGATTTATGAACAAAAAAAAAAAAAAAAAAAAAAAAAAAAAACTGCTACATGAAAGCTGTTACTAAAACAGCAGATAATAAGCATTTTTATTGCCATTGAGAAGTATCAAAATATTAAAAAAAAAAAATAAAAAAAAAAAAAAAACTTTGTGTATATATAACTGCAGAATTTTCAACTCTCCCAGTTTAGGTGGGAGACTCCCGATTTCAGACCATACTGCCATCAACCCGATTTTTAGCATACATCTCCTGACTTTCTCTTCTTATTCTAAAAATTTCTCATATTTTTTATGTAGCTTGGCTTAATATTCCGTTATTTGCTCCCAGAAAAGTGATTTTGGGCTTCTGAAAACGCTTGTTTTTCTCTAGTTGCATGTAAAAATAACCAAAGTCGTTTCATCACTGAGATATGGTGCATTTCTGCTTTGTGCATGAGAGTCCAAAACACATGTTGCAAAACTTAGTGTTTGAGTTCTCTGATGAGAATGAAGCATCGCTGTGGATCATCTGGTATATATTAGCAAAACAGTTAAAGCAGACCAGGGTTGTTTACTTCGTTCGTCTTGGCAGTGAACAGCATAAGTTTCACATGCTTCCCAGAAACAGCTTAAGAAACTATGATCTTTAGTCCTAGTTATGTCTGCAAAAAATGTAAAATACTCATATATTTTTCAAAAATTGTACACAGATTACTTTCCTTCTGTTATTTCATCAAATAAATGTGATATTGCAATGTGTATCATTTGTCATTGTGATATTTCAGTTTTCCACGGTGGAAGAGCCGATGTTCTTAAACATGTGTGTATACAAGGACAATGTGAGTTGTACTGGAAAAATACTGGAAAAAAATTTTTTTTTCCTAGAAAGAAGACCAAAAAGTTTTTAATATAAATGCCTGTTCTCTGCCTTTTTACTGGAGCACAGCCTGACTCTGAATGCATCGGTCATGCTGCAGCTTTTTTAGAAAAATGTTTTCCTGCCAGTAAAATCACTAAGAAATACTCAAAACAAAAATGGCTGCAATTGTAGAAGAAATGGTTTCAAGAAATTGATATGAAAAATAAATCTTCTGTTACTGATTGCATTAAAACAATTCCATTCTGCCTCCCTACGGATGGAAGCAATAATACTGATGCAAAAGTGTATCTAGTTGTTTCTTTTGTTTTAATGTAGAGTCTTCAGAAATTGAGTCTAGCTTACTTTCTGTCTCCACTTTAGAAGCGATTCAACAGGCTTTAATATATAGCACAGCTAATTATTAAAACTTTGAATAAAAGTGCAGTTTGTTATGATAATTGCTTAGTACTTAGTGCTGCAGTAGGTATTGTAGGCATGAAGATTTCTGTTGCAGGCATCCTAAAAAGAAAATTCATATTTGAAAATTATGAAATGCACCTGTCATCCCTTAAAAAAAAGACTGAAAAAGAGTCATCTTCTTTGCCAAAAAGTGCAGTTGAACACATTGGTATTTATTATTATGTTGAAAAGATTGCTTTCCAACCCTGCAAAATACTGAAATTAAAAAAAAAAAAAAAAAAAAAAAAAAAACTTGAAATATACTATGTACACACTGGTTATCTTTAGAGAAATGTTTAGGTAGAATCTTCGACCAGTGGGATTTGCATTTTTTACCTTCTTATATTTTTTAAGGAAGTAAATGCTTCTAGAGTTAAGGTATAATGCCTGTTGAAAGCTATAAAATCCCTTGAATGAATAGAGATGCAGTTATTACTTCCATTGTTAAAAATAGGTGAGAGAAAAATTAAGTAATTTATGCACTTGTGGGCAATTTAATTGGCAATTCTCTAAATAATACTATAAAATATAAGCATAAAGCTCTCTCCCGAAATAGAAAAATTGCTTGACAAGGGACATATTTTCCAATTTTAAGTTTATCTTGTCAAGAAGAATATTAACAGAGCATCTTCGGACCTTAACAAAGTTTTTTGCTTTTTTGTACGCTCCATTTTGCCATCATTCATTTGATGTTCTTAGCATAATTCCACTGTATAGAATTACATTAATTCATGTTTTGCAATTAATTATTAGTTATCTAGTTAAAGTATTTTTTAATGATTAGGAAAACTGATCAGAGTATTTTTCTGTTATTAGAAGGTACAATCAATAAAACTTTTTTTTTTAAATTTAAGTATTTTTGCATTATTTGCATTTAAGAAATAATAACTGAACTTTCAGATATTAATTATATATTATTTAAGTTAATAAATAGTAGATTTTAAAATATACATATTTTACAACATACTACATATTTTTATTATTTAAAAAATCTTTTTATCTTTAAGAAAATTCACCTGATTTCTTAAAAATGGTCTGAATTTTTAGTGCCGTAGGTTGGCAAGTATGTAACTGTGTGGTTATATGTAGTTAGCTGAAGTAGCCATTATACATCTGGGTTTCAAGCATATTTTCAATGCAAAAGACAATGCACAGAAAGTAAGAAGTGCAGGCTTTCTACTTGTCTCCCTTTGAGCGTGCCCTACCACATTCATACTCCCAGGTGGTGAGCATTCATTGGCTAAGGTCCCACTACCACCTCATCCCTCTCATTCTCTCTTCCATTCCTGCACAACACCTTATACTGATGACACACTGTATTCACTGCATGTATGAGGAATAATGATCGATGGATATACACAAGCCTTTTCAGAGGTGCATATGGATATGACTTTTTATTTATGGATGATAATGCTCATCAAATCAAGAAACTTTGTTTATGAATTCTGTGAAGATGAAAACATTGAGTGAATACCATGGCCATCAAAATCTTCTGAACTTAACCCAACACAGAACTTATGGACCACCTTGGAAAAACAGTTGCACAGAGGCATCCTTCTCGTAGAGATGTAGATGTCTCGAAGATCTCATAGCTGGAGAACTGGAACTTAGTTCCCCAAACAATGTTTGACATCATTACCAACATGAAAACTCATTGTGATATATTTGTTCAAGTCAGGGTGTATCACATTTTAAATTCATAAGTCATAATCTTTTTCTGACATCCATTTAAGCCATTTTTTTCATAAGCCATAATCTTTTCCCCATCACTTTTGAATGTTCCTTATGATATATTATTACCATATTTATTGTTTCATGGGACAGTTTTATTTCATATGCAGTGCTCTTTAAATTTTTTTTCTTTTTGTGTATGTGTTATGATGTTATGTATTATTCCACACAAATTCGTAAAATTATAGTGAACTACTTTTGAGAAATTTGTGATTTCATGCATGGAAAGATAATTTTGTCATGAGTGTAGCTCTGCATTTAAAATTTGCTTTGTAGCAGAAAATTATATGTTAATTACAGCATCTTCTTTAAAGCTCTACTAACCTTAAATGTAAATGTTATTAAAATATTATCTTTTAAATGCAAATTAGTTATATTAATGTTGCAAAATAAGACGTAATTCAGTAAAACAAATGTGAAAAATTTATTTTGTAAGTTTGCACTATCCTACAAACTATGATGGAATTTTTAGGGGAAATATTGGGCTAGGAGGCTGCTGTTCTTGGTCTTCTTATCATGATCTATTTAAGTAATTAGATTCCAGTAATAAAATAGTATTTTCAGACTCATTTGCATTGCAACAGTCTCATTTATATAATTATTCTTACTTGTCCACAGAACCTGCTGACTTATCCAGTCATTGTAGTAGTACTAGTAGTAGTAGTAGTAGTAACTTATAGAAAGTGGTGTATGGAGGGCAAAATGACAAGTCGCCAGCCAGCAGTGTGTCATCGACGGCACATTGATTCTAGAGGAGAGCGAATTTGCTATGCACCGTTCGCCATGACTGAAGAGCTACAGCAGTCAAAATCACCATCAGCTACGACAGTGGCGACCCAAACAGTGTTTCTCAACACACTGTCCAGCATGCATTGCTGCATATGGACCTACACAGCCGGAGACCGAAGCATGCCCGTGTACTGATGGCACATCGGACATTAGAAGAATGGAAGAAAGTTGCATGGTCCTACGAATTCGATTTCTGGCCCATCACATCACTGGGCATGTGCAACTGTGCCGATTTCCAAATGAAATCCTGGCTCCCGGATGCAAAATTGGACGGAGACAAGCTATATGGTATAGAAAGAAGAGTTTCCAATTCTGCAAGATCATTTCACATTCTTTCTGTTAGTGAAACATTAGGGTTATCTACATCTTCTAACATTCTCGTCTCCTGTTAATTCTTCAGATTGTAGCTTTTTTGTGGCTATATACTTCGTTGAAAGAAGGGTTTCAAGTTCTGCAAGATCATTTCACAGTCTTTCTGTTAGTGAAATATTAGGGTTATTTAAATCTTCTGAAAAAGTTCTTAATTCTAACAACCACTATGTCATCAAATATGTACTTCGCCATTGTGTTGCTCCTTTTCCTGCTCGCTTCCTAAGAATGCCATCAATTTTGGGAGTTCTTGCTGCTGTTGCTGCTTACCTAAATTGTAACTAAATGAAGCAGTTTAATCAATAATGGCAAATATCACATCCATTCTCCTCCCTTATATTTATTTATTAATATGTCTTTAAGATAGAAAATAACTATTTATTAATGTATATAGTTCATAATTAAAAATATTAACTCATTTTGTCATTAATTTTTTTTTTCAATTGACTTTAATTTCATTTCAAATTTAAACTGTTCAACAAAAGCTGGAGTCGGAGTTAACATGTTTTTTAGCAACTCCAATTTCTTTTACTCAAAAATTTACCTGACTCTGATTCCGACTCTACAGCCCTGGTTTCTAGATCCTTCTAGTCATACAAACAGAGTGACCAAAATAGACCACTGAATACAATTTCATTCAAGAGTTAACAATGAAACACATTTATTAATTTTTAATTTTTTATATATTTAGATACTTTTAGATGAAAGTAGTTTTTTCCATTGATTTGGCTTTTATAACGTGAATTTCATTTTTTTGTGCACTCAGCTATTCAGAATTTTCACCTATCTGGCATTTTCTGAACTTTCTGTGTATTCAAATTTTTAAGATATTTAGTTTAATTCTGTGGTACTCTTCTGTTATGAGGATCAGATTTAAAAATGTAGGTATGTATGCGTGGATGTATATCATGTATGCATGTATATATATACACATGCATGCATTCGTATATGTATACATATACACATGCATGCATTCGTATATGTATACATATACACATGCATGCATTCACACATGCATACAGCATACATTCATTCTGAGTCCAGTCCCCATAACAACCACCAGCCCACCAGCGGCCGAGCGGTAAAGTCGCTGAACACTGGTAGTTCGGTCCGAGGTTCGAATCCCGTGAACGGGCTGGCTGCATGGGCGTTTTCGTGGTTTTCCCCATGTGTAACATGTATACGAGCCAGTTTCCCTTAGAAAGTCCTCCACGAAGGCATCCCTCCTCTTAGGCAGATTGCCCTAGTGTGCTTTGCCATAATTAAATACACCCGATAACAAAACAGTACCCATTCTGTATAGCTTTAACATTAATTACTTTTAAAAAAAATAAAGTATAACAGACTGTACATATTGCCATGATTCTAGTATTCAGTTATTTATGAAGTCTGCTTTCTATGTGTGATCAAGTAAGCCACATGAAATATTTTTTATTTCAGTATTCAGATATAAAGGATAAGTTATATGTTGGAAAAGATGCCCCATGTCCGGTCAACTTTTCTGTTAATACTGTCATGTCTGATGATGTTTTAGTACGAGTTATGGCCCTGTATAGTTCACCCGAAAATGCTTCTGAAATTGTTCATCGTTGTGTTAACCATTCCATGGATGAAATTAGAAGAGGTATTATGTTTAAGTGAATAATTTATGTTGAAATTGAATTTTCATAATTTTTTTCTATAAATGTGACAGAATTAATAATTGTATCTGCAATGAACATTTTTAAAGCCTGCGCAAATTCATTATTATAGGTATGGGTACTTGAAAAAAAAAAAAAAAAAGTAAATTGAGAAGTATGTAAATCACATGTGTTGAAAAGCAATTTATTCAGTTAGCCCCAAAATTTCAAAAATTTGTAATTTCTCATTTATTAGTACTTTTGATTGTAGTTTATAATATGGTTTTAGACCTCTATAAATGATTTATGAATCATTAGTGATCTCAAAACCAATGTTTTTCAAACTGTTAAGGGAAGTCATCACCTTTGCACAACACAAAAAGTAAGAATTTTGACTGATTTTCACATTTTAATAAGTCAAATTGTTATGGTCATAGATATATGAAATTTTCAGTGTGTAATCTCTATACATAGATAATTATGTTTCTTGATTTATTTTACTTATAGCATATAAGAATTTGTTTTATAAAGAAAAAACAATCTGTAGTTCCCCCAAAATTTAAAACTTGTACTAAAGCACTGCATGCAAACTGACAGTAATACAAATCTAGTTACAGTAATAATTTTTACAATTTTGTGATGAAACATCATTAGGTATGATTCTGCACCTATTTAAATTTTAAAATATCAAAGAATATTAACACTATTACAATAAGATCTTAGAAAACAGAAAAAGTCATAAAAATTTAAGTAAAATTTTATAAATATTTAAAAAATAATTTTTCAAAGAAAAAAGTAGATGCAATTTTTTCAGCAATATCATCATGTACTTACCCTGAAAATTTTAAATCAATAGCTATGATAGATTTTTTTTCGCGCGCAACTATGAAAATCACCATTTTGAGAAAAATGGTTTTAAAGTTTCAAACTTTTCAGTATATTTTCTCTCAGGTAACACTAAAACGGTTTAAAACTGCCCAAGTGCATTATAACTGCTCAACTGCATACACCATACCCTTCTGTTCTTCAACAAGCTGTTACTGCAACAAGTTTAGCTCCTTTTCTTGCTCGATTGTAGACATCTCTGCCTTTATTTCGGCTGACTGAATACGACGTTGATCAGTGTCTGCTGCAAACCTGACTGCATTATCACCAATTTGATATCCAAGTTCATTCCTAGTATGTAATCGCCCAGCTTAACCTTTGTTGTATATAATAACTGCCTCATTTACTCTCATTTACTGCTGTCTTAACAATATTTTAATCACACCCGGAATTTTTAGGACACAAATTCCAAATCAAAGCATTCAATGATTCATTTGGATTCTGTGTTTGCCCTCCTAAACATACCGTTACGCCATCCATTGCCTGCTGTAAGAGGGCGCTGTTTAATCTTGTTAGTTTTTCTGTATCAAAGTATATGTATAGTGAGTAGGAATAAATGTCTTGTCCTGAAAGGTAGCATCAATAATTAAATGAGTGTGGAGTTCAATTTTCGCCCCCTTCTCAAAAGAGGTGAACATTTTATTTGGTGTCAGAAGTAGGATAGGGTGAGAATGTGGTGGTAATAATGTGTATCATCGAATTTTGTGTGAAAAAATAGTGTGGTAATATGGGAATATGTGTTGCGCGGAAATCGAAAGTGAAGGTGTTCCATTGTGTAGATTGTGGTAAGTAGTTATTTTGGTTTGTTGTAATAATGTTTAGTGTTAAATTCTATTTATTAGTGTCGTGTATTGAGGTGTTCCTACTTGATAGTTTGAGTTGATAGTGTTTGTGTTGAGTTTGATTGTGTTCGTTTTTATACTCATCGTGTTCTAGTTGTCAATTCAAGGTTGTATTTTTCTTTGAATTAAGGAGTCTGAAATCGCTTAAGTCATTAAAAAAAGACGAGTTGATGCTCGTTGCGGAGGAATTAGGATTAGTAATTCCGAGCAGGGTGAAAATTGTTACTTTGAAAATTTTAATAGAAAGTTCAGAAGTTTCTGCAAATGATGCTGAATTTGTACAAAATGTTATTGATAATATTCTCGAGGAAAAGAAAATGCAAATTGAGAAACAAAATCAGAAAACGAAATGAGATTAGAGTTAGACAAAATAAAACTTTCTCAGTTAGAGGCGGAATTAGTTTTAGCTAACACTGGAAAAGACTTGCTACAAAATCCAAATGTTGAGATGGCCAACTCAAATCGCAAATGTTGAGATGGCCAACTCAAATCGAAATATGGAAAATATAATTAAAAGTATAAAAACATTGACAATTTCTGTACCTACTAAAGCAGAATCCTTTAATCTCTTTTTCCAATCAATTGAAAGGGCTTTTAGGACAAAACAAGTACCTGAAGATTTAAAAGCAGAAATCCTATTAAATATCTTGGGAGAAAAGGTCACTAATTTAATGGTATATGTGAAGGAAGAAGATATTAATAATTACGATAAGCTAAAGTCCATGATTTTAAAGGAATTTCAGCCACCCCTCAAGAGTGCTTAAATCATTTTCGTTCTACACAAAAATTGTCATCTGAGAACTTTGTACAGTTTGCATCAAGGTTAAGTGCAAATTTTGAATATTATTGTCAGTTGAGAAATGTAAAAGATTTTAAATCGTTATGTGATCTTATGGTTTGGGATAAAATATTCAGTGAACTTGATCGTGAATTAAAGACCCATATAGCAGTTAAACAGGGAGAGAAATGGTTCGAACCCCAAACTTTAGGTCGTGAATGCGATATTTATTTGTCATCAAAAGGTAAACAAAAACAGAATCCCTTTTTGCAAAATCATTTACAGGTAACGATAATAAAAAAGTCGATGGAAATAATGTTAATAAACTTCGTAATTATAAGTACAAAAATATTTCTAATGTATATGTATCTGGAGCAAAAGATCAAACATGTATTTTGTATAAAACTAATCCAAACCACTCGATACAAAATTGTCCTAATTTTAAAAGGCTTTCAGTAAATGAGCGTGTTGAAATTATTAAGCAAAATAACCTTTGTTTCATATGTTTTTCTTCGAAGTGTAATGTGAAAAAGTGTAGAGCCTGAAATTGTTTCTGTGGGAAAGCTCATCATTCTATGATTCATTTTTATAAACAAAATAAACCTCTTTCCAAAGCAGAAAACGGTGACGCCAAACATGTGTAGTGTATACGTTAGCTCTGTTGATAAAACAAAATTGAATAAAATGACTCTCATATTATGCGATAATGGCTCTGAAAGAAGCCGGTGTACGAAGTCTCTTGCCAATTGCTTAAAATTAAAGGAAAGTTTGTCGTCAGTTTTTTTCCTTTAGCTCAGCAAAGCCTACTGAGAAATTATACGAAGTAGCAGAATTAAAATTATCTAGTAGACCTAATCAGCGTATTCAAATTGAAGTGCTAGTGGCCGATAGATACTATTACTATTACAGCGGCATCTGTTTCTGTTCCAAATGAAGAAGTACAAAATATTATGCAGTCCTGCGGATTAGCCAACTGCTGTGACAGTGATATAAACATTGAGATATTAATTGGGGCAGATGTGTTTTGGCAGAATATTGAAGCCTCAGCTTTCGAAAAAATGAACCAGGAAATTACTTGCGTGCCAACAATTTTCGGGTTTGCTTTACAGGGAAGTCAAGATGTTTACAAGCCAAATGTTAAGACTGCAGTTTCAGTAAAATTTTGTGTAGCTGCTTCAGATGTTCAGATATTGTGGGAGCTTGAGGCTTTAAAGAAAATGAAGAGTTAAATGTAGTTGATAAAGCGCTGATAGATGAATTTGAGAAAAATTTAAAATTCGTGAATGAGAGATACGAAACTGATTTATTATGGAAGTTTAGTTACAATGAATTAGGAAATAATTATTTTTTAGCTAAAAAGAGGTTTGATGAGTTAGGACAGGATTTTTCTAAAAATGATTGAGTTGCTAATGAGTATAGGAATATAATAAATGACCAAAAACAAAATGGAATTATTGAGGAATGTGGGAGAGATGAGCATGAGTATTTATGCCTCATAGAGCAGTTGTTAGGGAAGATAAAGAAACAACTAAAGTTCATATAGTCTTTAACTATAGTTCAAAATCTAAAGGTAATCATTCTTTAAATGATTGTTTGGAAATTGGCCCAAATTTAAATCCAAATATTCTTGATGCGATTCTAATATTTCGTAATTACAAAATAGCATTTCCCTTTGGATGTAAAAGTTCCCCTTTCATTTTGAGTGCTACGATAAAGAAAGAGAAAGAAATATAAAAAAATATGAGGAAAGTAAACCAAAGTCATTTGAAATGTTAAATTCATCACTTTACGTAGACGATTTCTATTATGGTGGAGACAGTGTGAGAGAATCATTCGATGCTGTATTAATATTAAAGAGTGGTGGATTTAATTTAAGGAAACTGAGGTCGAACAGTAGAGAATTAGAAAAATTGTGGATAGAAAATGGACTTAGTGGCAGTGAGATAGTGGGAGTTCAACAGCTGAAAGTTCTAGGGTTGAATTGGAATCCTGATAGAGATGAGTTAGTTGTCGTTGGAGGTGAAGGGTTTGGTGGATTCGTGGAAAACGTTGCAACCCACTAAAAGATGTGTTTTACAGACAGCTGCAAGAATCTTTGATCCTATTGGTTTGATTGCACTGTTTGTGATACTTATAAAGTTATTGTTACAAGAAATTTGGGAGAGAGCATGTGATTGGGACGAAGAATTGCCGGAGGACTTGCAGCAAAAGTGGATAATGTGGTGTAAAGAAATAGAAAAATTAATAGACGTTACTATTCCGAGATATTGTTTTTTGGATTCTGAGAATGAGCAATCGGAAGTGCATGTGTTTTGCGATGCTTCACCAAATGCTTATAGAACTGTTGTTTATTTTAGATATTGTGAGAATAATGGGAATTACAGAGTATCTTTTATAATGTTGAAGAGTAGAGTGTCACCATTAAAGAAAATAACGCTGCCACGGTTGGAGCTAATGGCCTTGGTAATAGGTGCTAGAGTGGGAAATTACCTTAAGAATGTTTTTAAGGATAAAATTGGAAGAATAGTGTTTTGGAGTGATTATTGTATCGCGTTGCATTGGGTGAAGGGAAGTGTGAAGAGATGGAAACAGTTCGTTGCCAACCGGGTTGTGGAAATTCAGGAAAGATCAAGTCCAAGTGATTGGTATTATTGTCTGTCTGACGATAATCCTGCAGATTTGCTTACTAGAGGAATCTCGGCTGAGAATTCTGTACTTGATGAAAAATGGTGATCAGGTCCAATTTGGTTTTGAAAAAGTTTTGAGAGTTGGCCTAAACGGTGGGTTAGAGGGTTACCAAATGTAGACAATGCGGAAATACCAAGAGAGCAAAGAAAAAATTCTGTCAAATGTTTTGTAGTTCAGTTGAAATTAGTTGAGCAGCTTTGGAACAAATTTTCAGTTTGGAGTAAGTTGCAGAGAGTTGTTTCTTCGCGTTTAAGGTTTATAAGAAATGTGAGGGGGAATAGGATTTTGACTCCTTTCTTAGAAACAAGTGAATTAAATGAAGTGCACGATATTATAATCAAACTAGTCTAGATAACTGAGTATAAAAGTATAAAAAGGAAATAGCTACTTTAGAGAAAGCGAGAGTGTTAAAGAAAAGTTCTCTAAATATGTTCTTAGACATCAGTGGCATACTACGTGTAGGAGGACGTTTAAGAAATGCCAGCTTACCAGATTCTGTGAAACATCAAATAATATTGCCTAAGAATCATCCTGTTACAAAATTGTTAGTGACATTTTATTACCTTAATTCTATGCACGAAGGAGTACAATTAGTTAACTCTGTGATGAAACAAAAGTGTTGGATTATAGGAGCAAAAACTGGAATAAGCAGAGAAATAAGAAAGTGCGTTATCTGTGCCAGATTTTGCTCTGAGTTTTCGAAACAAATGATGGCTGATTTACCTTCTGCGAGAGTGAATCCCGGAAGACCATTTCTTAAATGCGGAACTGACTTTTCAGGACCATTCTTGATCAGCCCTAGCAGTAGTTACTAGTAGAGGAGTTAAACCACTAAAAATGTGCGTATGTATGTTTGTATGCTTTGCAACGAAAGCCGTCCATTTAGAACTTGTTAGTGATCTTAGTGCTCAGGCACGTATTGCAGCTTTACTTGACCAATGAAGGCATTTGTACAATGAATGTTCCATCAGCCCCTCATTTTGGAGGTCTATGGGAGGCTGCCGTTAAATCCATGAAGTTTCACATGAGACGTGTTATGGGATCGCAGATCCTCTCACAAGAATTTTCAACGTGTCTAGTGGAGATTGAAGTCATACTTCCGTCCTGTAGTGGCTGCTTCTGAGGACCCAAATGATTTTTCTGTCATTACACCGGGTCACTTTATTATCGGTTCTGAGTTAAAAAGTGTTCCTGAGCCTGATGTAACAAATGAGAAAATTCCCATCCATGAATGTTGGAAATTAGTCACACAGATTTTCCAATCGTTTTGGAAATCGTTGTCAAAAGACTACTTAACTCAGTTGCAAGTGCGCAACAAGTGGAAACGTCCCAGTGCCAATTTACATGTCAATGACTTTGTCCTAATCAAGGATGAGAACTTGTCGCCACTTAAGTGGAAGATGGCAAAAGTAATTTGCACTTACAAAGGGAACTGACCAAAGAGTAAGGTCAGTCAACTTAAAAACTATGTCGGGTGAAATGAAAAGACCAATACATAAACTGGTCAGACTTTCTATAAATGGCTGATTGAATTATTTCTTTCCATGTTTTATAATTATGTTTACAGTTTGTTTAATTTTTATGTGTTGCATTATATTTCAGTTTATATTTCTAGCTGAGCTGATGACGGGGTCATGGGGGCCCTAGTGTGTTACGCCATCCATTGCCCTCCGTAAGAGGGCGCTGTTTAATCTTGCTAGTTTTTCTGTATCAAAGTATATGTATAGTGAGTAGGAATAAATGTCTTTTCCTGAAATGTAGTGTCGATAATTTAATGAGTGTGGAGTTCAATTTCCGCTCCCTTCACAAAAGAGGTGAACAAATACCTTTAAATATATCTTTTATAGAATTCATTACAGGTGGTGGAATTGAATTTTTATTTTTGCACGATCTCAGATTTCCACTCGCAATTGCTCTTTGATATGTACACCACGAATTCTCCCCTGTTGAGCAAAAATTGTGAGTAAGTTCCACATCGGTTGAATGTTTATTTTGTGGTAAAATATTGCCCATACTGCCTTTTGCATATCTTTTACAGAATTGCAATGTTTTCTAATAGAATTTCCATAATAAATTGTCAACTGGTTTATAATATCATCCGTAAGGTGACCTTTTTCCACTGAGAGTTTTACCGTCACTAAGTTGTGTCCCCTTCATTTCTTGCTTTCGTAATCTAGAGCCCATTGTTTTCTGAATGTGTCCGACACATTCAATTTCACCAATATACATGATGTTAACAGTAAAAATTAAAGCAATCTAGGAGTGAACATTCGTAAGCAGCAGCGCATACAAATATAAACAAACGTCGAGTGATGATTTAAATGCCTGACTGGCAATATTTACCTCAGAATCGGTTTCTTTATTTCATAATTTTTAAAGTTCTAATTCGATTATCGTAACACCATTTGTTTTAACAGATCCAGAAATGTTTACAGTTTCTAAAAATGGGGGGAAAAAATAAATAAATAAAATAAAATTCGATTTTTTTGAATGTGTACAGTTGATGACTCCCATACAGAGGGATAATGAAATGTCTGTAACATAGTGATGTATACTTCTAGCAAAAAGGTTTAACTTTTTGGGACAAAAAATGTTTCTTTCAGTATTTAATTCTTATAAAAGTTAATAGTATGTAAAAAATTCAGAATGATTTTTTATTTTCTAGTTAATTTTCTGTTGTACAATGGCTCAAAAGCATTTTTATTGTCAGCAGTTAAATAAATTTTATGAATAATAAAATATTTTTATGATTGGAATGTGTTTAAGTAGTGTGCAAACCTTAAAGTTTAAATGTTAAAAAATTTTATTTTATACTATAAAAACGTTATTTTATATTAATTTAACCCTTTCAGGACGGGCACCCTATATATGCATTTCCCATCCCTAGAGATTGCATTCAGAGGATGGGTGATGCGTATGCATTTTAAGCGGGAACCTTTTCCTGAAGACCACTAGATGGCATCCTATGCCCATTACTTTTGAAATGAGTACAGTTTTAGGTTCCTGACCTTGAGTTTGATATATTTTGCCTGACTTTGGTATTTTAATCATCAACTTGGGAAGGGAGGAGGGAAAGTGTAAACAGAGGTGGGCTTTAATGTAAACATTCACTGTCTGATTTATATCTCTTTTTTTTATTCTATTTTTTCCTCTACCATGTACTGTCTTTTAAGGTTACTATTTGGAGCTTTATTATGTTTTGCATTGCCTTCAGACATATTTTGGGTTCTTCTCTTTTTATTTTGGAGATTCTCACCTCCAGTCTATTATGGCATGAAGGCACTATTTTTCAGAGGAAGAATACACTCCTATGGTTAATGAACCATTTACTAACACTGATGAGAGTGATGATTCATTTTCTAAAGGGTTAGAAAGTGGTACTTCTCAGTGCTTCGAGATTTATCACACTCATTTCAATTTTGTTACTTCTTACTGTAAATAGTCTTTATTGTATTGTTTTATTAGTTTTAAACTTTATTTGTGGATTTTATCAATTAAAACTTTGGACTAATTTGAATGGTGCTTCCGAAAATTATTTTACAAGATAAGCAATTTTTTTTAATATATTTTCATGTAAAATAAAGGAAAAAAGGTTATTAAGTGCTAATTTTAACATATAAGAGCTCAAGTAATAATCTAAAATGATACTAAAAATTACGATGCTAGAAGTAAAACGTTTTCTGATTTTTTTTTTTTTTTTTTTTGCAAAAAAATACACCCCCGTCCTGTACAGTGACTGTGCCTTCTGTCGCACACAAGCTTCTTAAACACAGGTGCTCTGCCCCAAAAGGGTTAAACAACTTAAACATATATTGAGTGCATTATCTGAATTCTGCTCACCAGCTGTAAGTGGCTAATGTTGATGCAAAATTTAAATAGATGAATACAGTCAAAAGTCTTTAATCCGGACTCGTCGGAACTTCGGCGATTCTGGATTATCGGTTTAAATCTGGTAAGATGGCATGCAGAAATTATAAAATTAAAAGTATGAAATCGTAATTTATGAAATAAAGAGCAATTATGATCTAAAAAATAACAAAATTTACAAAAAAAAAAAAAAAAAAAAAAAAAAACTTTATATTTATTTGTTTAACTTTATTAAACATTTCTTTCAACGCGCACATGCGTAAAGCATACATTACGCATAATCAAAATTAGAAAATTGCAACCAGAAAACTATTTGATGTGTATTCGTGATATTTATAATGACAAGGAATTTGATTTAAATCATATCAAAGATGGAGTACATCGAGATGAAATACTACATTTAGTAAGGAATTATAAGCTGAATAAAATAAAAACATCTGCCCTGAAGATAAGGATAGTGCTGACAGATCAACTTCCAGTTCATTGTGCGCCGCGTCGTCCCCCCCCCCCAATCCTTGCAGAGCAGCATGAAATTGATAAACATATTTTGGAATGATTAGAGAATCAAAGGCTATGCCTTTATCCATTTTTTTTTCAGCAATTCCACTTTTTGTTTGATGGACATCGGAACATGCTTTTGCTTTGTAGATCTTTTGGTAGTTCCAGAATCGGAAATTCTTTTTGACGTAATCCAAAGTTCAGGCTTACTTTTATAAAATTGCTCTAACAGTCTGCAAAAAATAATAAGCCGTATCCAATTAGAAGATTAAGGAACAACACAATCTGCAACATTAACTGAAATAGATAATTAGATCATTTTAGCTTAGCTTATACCGTCCGTTATACATTAAATGCGCATGCGTAAACATATTACGTGCATGCGTAGATGCATATGCTCATGCGTAAAGGTATTATGTGCATGCGTTAATGCATTATGCATTGACGCTTGCGCAGAAAGTTTGTAGCTTTGAGGTCCGGGTTATAGATCATTCCGGATTATGGACATCCGGATTAAAGACTTTTGACTGTATAATGGTCTGAGGATATAATTGAGGAATAAAATCTGAGTTATGCAGTTGTTAAAAATTCATACATATCACTGTATTAAACTATCCATATGTCCATAACTCATCTATATACTTTTCTCTTTGTATTTGAGGTATTTTCACCTACAAATCTTGTTTTGAGTTGCGAACAGTAAAGGGATATTGTACATAAAATTAAACATTAACCAACTTTTATTTTTTAAGGTGTTTTTGAAGCTGAGCATCTTGTTCGTTGTGAAAGTAGCATGGCAACTTATGAAATCGATGGAGCCACTGGACGTCACAGTGTCAAAGTTCCCTTTGAAAATCCTCCTGGTAATCATATAATTTTAAGATGTTATGATAACTTTATTGAAATAAAATAATTTTTTAAACAAGTTTCTCTTATATGAGGTAATTGAGGAAACTGAGAACAAAGTAAATCATGTTAAGTAATTATTGTCTTTGTATGAGAAAGTAGTCCTAAGTCTTCACCTTTGCTGGTCATGGGAATATTTTTCTTTTACTGTTTATGAAATATTTGATGGTTGTATGAAATAAAGATTAAAGAATAAATGAGAAAATAGTACTTATGCATTAAATGATTCTTTTTGAGTAAACCAAATTTTTTTTTATTAACTTTACATGATGAAGTTTGTCATCTATTTTTTTCAACATTCCTTCGTTTTAATTTAGGCAATGCATATCTCACAAGGCTAATTATTTGATTACATGGTTTTTATTCAACATACATTCACTTTCACCATATCATAAATTCATTAATGTAAGCATTTTGTTGCATTAGTATATAAATTGTGAGTAGTTTCATGTTTTCATGTGGATCATAGAGTTGGCTCTCGGAGATAGTGAAAGTTGCGAAAGATCCTAGCAAACTTGCATCTAATGTTGTGGGTGAATTTTGAAGGAACATATATGGTTATTTATTTATTTACATGTTGATACAAAATTTAAATAGATGAATATAATGGTCTGAGGATGGTTTACATAATGAGGAGATTCAAATTACTGATACAACATATACAGGGTGATCTTTTTTAAAGTGGCTATGTTTGGAGCGCCCTGTAACGTGATCTAATAGCCGAAATGGCACCAAACTTGGTATTTAGACTAATCAAGACCTGGGAAAAAGGATTCAGTGAAAAAAAAAGTTCCAAAAATAGGCACTAAAGTATTTTGTGGCGCTGCTGTAGCTTACAATGAAAATTAGCATAAAACACGGGTATCAAAGAAAAATGCAAATGTTGTGCGATGCAGTGCCAGTAATAGGGTTTATAAAAGCAAATAGTAGACAGCTCCGACAAATAATCTCAGCTGAAGTAAACAAGCTCCAGTGGACATGTATCTCACGTTACCGGAACGTGCGTTACTGGTGAAGCTGTATTACATGAATTAATGTAATTGCATCCGCAGCTCCCCTGACCTCACACCATGCGGTTTTTGGCTCTGGGGTTATTTGGAATCTCAAATTTATGTTGATGGAGTATCAAATTTGTCTATTCTAAACTACAACATAACAAAGACAGTGCGGAATATTCCTCGTGATATGTTACATATGGCTGTGGAAAACGTTGTGCACAGAATGCACGGTGTTATTTCTGAGAATGGTGCTCACATTGGATGTGGTCTAATTCCTCACCGGGGAAGTTAATGTAGTAAATAAACATAAATAATTTAACTGTACGATTGTATGTCTTGATGTCCCATGTCTTCATTAGTCTAAATAACAAGTTTGGTGCCATTTTGGCTATTAGATCGTGCTACAGGGCGCTCCAAACACTGCCACTTTAAAAAAGATCACCCTGTAAAAAAACCTCAATGCTTGAGCTCATGTTTATTCAAATTTATTAAACCTTGCACCAGTCATTTCAGCAGTAAAAAATTTCCAATGGCATTTAAAAAAATCTGATGGGGATACCACCTGACTTCCTTATGTGACCTATTAAATTATATAGATTTTTTGCTGCATTTCATTTAAATTTGTTTCCTCAAATTTCATTAGAAATATATTTTGCATTCAAATAATTCAATTCTCACTTTGTCCCAAGGCAAAAGTACAAAAAAAGTCTCAAAACAGTTTAATTAGAAATTGTAAAATACAGAAAAACATAAAACAAGAAATACAATATCTACTAAGAGTTTCAATTGTAAACAAATGGCTACTTTGTAAATCTTAGTACCACTTAAAGAAATTTTAAATTGGTCATAATTTTAAAGCTGTTGCATCCAGATCATCAAAAGGTGTAAAAACCTTGACCAGAGCATAAGAACAGCATAATTCAATCACAAGCTAAAAATCACAATTTACCAACATATAAAAATAAGTAAATAAAAAAACTGAGCTCACTGAATCGGGTTACAGAATGGTGTATATATGGTGCAGCCGATTGCAACCAAAAAGGGAGGCTCTTAACTACAGCAGCCCCATATACAAAATTTAAACGTTCTGAGCCTACTCATATTTTAATTATACAGTCAAAAGTCATTAATCCGGAGACTCGTCAGGACTTCGACGATTCCGTATTATCGATTTTTCAGGATTATAGATCATCAGTTTAAATCTGGTAAGATGGCATGCAGAAATTATGAAATTAAAATTATGAAATAAAGAACAATTATGATCTAAAGGGTATCAAAATTTGCAAAAACAAAGCTTAATATTTATTTGTTTACTTTATTAAGCATTTCTTTCAATGTAAGTTGTTTAAGTTGCTTCGTTTTATGTGATAATACTTTCTCTTTAATTCTATAAACAGACATAATTTCTTGTTCAGTTACAAAGTTCCACTGTTCAAGTCCTATAATTGCTGTGTCGAGAATACCGACTAATTTGTCAATCGAAATTTTTCGTTTTCAATAACCTCTGTGTCACTTTCTTCACTATCGGAAGCGAATTATAATGACGAGGAATTATATTTAAATCATATCAAAGACGGAGTACATTGAGATGAAATACTACATTTAGTAAGGAATTCAAAGCCAAATAAAATAAAAACATCTGCTCTGAAGATAAGGATAGTGCTGACAGATCAACTTCCAATTCATTGCGTGCCGCGGCGCCCCACCCCCCTGCCACAGAGCAACATGAAATTGATAAACAGATTTCGGAATGGTTAGAGAAACAAAGGATATGCCTTTATCCATTTTTTTCAGCAATTCCACTTTTTGTTTGATAGACATCGAAATATACTTTCGCTTTGTAGATCAGTTGGGAGCGCCAGCATCGGAAATTCTATTTGACGTATTCGAAAGTTCAAGCTTACTTTTATAAAATTGCTCTAACAGTCTGCAAAAAATATTAAACCGGATCCAATTCGAAGATTAAGGAACAACGCAATCTGCAACATTAACTGAAATAGATAATTTCTGCGCATGCGTCGAGCGTTTGTAGCTTTGAGGTCCGGATTATAGATCATTCCGGATTATGGGTGTCCGAATTAACGACTTTTGACTGTATCATATACATACGTATCTACGGACATACAGAGGTCACACACACACACACACACACACAAAAAAAAAAAAAAAAAAAAAAAAAAAAAAAAAAAAAAAAAAACTGAATCCCAAATCCAGTTTACATGTATGTATGTTTAGGCGTCACGGAAAAAATGCATTTCTGAATCGTTTTTACAATCTGTGTTAGAAAAAGAGTCTTTATTCTGTTCCAATGTACAGATGTCACCCCAAAACATGGTTCATATGGATTTGAGAGTGGTCAAAGTGGTTTTCTTTGAAATGTGATACCCGAAATGTTTCGCGGTTTAGTCGTAACATAAACAAAAAAGTAATCATTCACATCATTGTAAACTTAGTTTCACATAAATTTACCTAAATACAATTTTAAGTAGTGTTTCATGGCTCTACGAAATTTTTGATTGGGCATTTTGCCAAACCTCATATCTCTTAATGTTTTGAATAAAAAGGAGCATCATGGAAGGAAAGGTAAGTAGGTTAATGAACTAATACAGAGCAATTGAAGGAAACTGGACAAGATTGAATTTTAAGAGTAACAAAATACGATACTTGGTTGAAGAAATAAAGTGGACATTATTCCCAGTGGAAATCATCTATATCATATGAGGGCCAGCTTAGATATATATGTGCAAAAAATATTATAATTTTTTAATATTTTTCAGGTTTTTAAACATTTTTATTGTCTTAATTTCATGTAAATTTTTTCATTTCATTATTTTGTTATTTTGAGCTTGCAATACCCAAATTCTTTCTATTCATTATAGATGCAATTGTTATTTTGGGCAAAACTCTGCAGTTTTGTAAGGTTTAAATTATTTTTCAAACTAAAGATAGCCACAATTTTATGCTTTAAAAAGTTAGATTTTTGCATAAAGCTGTCTGAAATATTCACTATTTTTCATGCTGAATGTCATATAATACAGGGTTCGTACGGTCCTTAAAAGTCTGTCTGTTTTTTGGAATCAATTTTTGGTCCTTAAATGTCCTTAATTTCGGACAAAATCGGCAGAAGGTCCTTAAATTTAATCAACTGAAATTTCCGCCTGTTTTTATGACTGCCATATTGAGTGTGAATTAGCATTTTGGAAGAATATTTTTGGCGTTTTCCTGACAGATATGGTTATCTTTTGAATGAGTTATAATTTGCTTTATTTCTAATACTCGAGTTTTATACAGTCAAAAGTCTTTAATCCGGACTCGTCGGGACTTCGGCGATTCCGGATTATCGATTTTTCCGGATTATAGATCATCAGTTTAAATCTGGTAAGATGGCATGCAGAAATTATAAAATTAAAAATATGAAACCGTAATTTATAAAATAATGAGCAATTATGATCTAAAGGGTATCAAAATTTACAAAAAAAAAAGAAGCTTAATATTTATTTTACTTTATTAAACATTTCTTTTAACGCGCGCATGCGTAAAGCATACCTTACGCATAGCCGAAATTAGAAAATTGCAACCAGAAAACTATTTGATTTGTATTCGTGATATTTATAATGACGAGGAATTTGATTTAAATCATATCAAAGACGGAGTACATCGAGATTAAATACTACATTTAGTCGAAATTAAATACTACATTTAGTAAGGAATTATAAGCCGAATAAAATAAAAACATCTGCCCTGAAGATAACGATAGTGCTGACAGATCAACTTCCAGTTCATTGCCGCCGCGACGTCTCTCCCCCCCCCCTCCGCGCAGAGCAGCGTGAAATTGATAAACATATTTCGGAACGGTTAGATAAACAAAGGATATGGCTTTATCCATTTTTTTTGTAGCAATTCGTCTTTTGTTTGATGGACATCGAAACATACTTTCGTTTTCTAGATCCTTTGGGAGCTCCAGCATCGGAAATTCTATTTGACATAATCGAAAGTTTAAGAGTACTTTTATAAAATTGCTCTTACAGTCTGCAAAAAATAATAAGCCAAATCCAATTCCAAGATTAAGGAACAACGCAATCATCAACATTAACTGAAATAGATAATTAGATAATTTTAGCTTATACCGTCCGTTATACATTAAACGCGCACGCGAAAACGTATTCTGCGCTTGCGCAAACGCATATGCGCAGTCGTAAATGTCTTGTGCGCACGCGTAAAACGCCTATGCGCATGCGCAGAAAGATTTTAGCTTTGAGGTCCGGATTATAGATCATTCCGGATTATGGGTGTCCGAATTAACGACTTTTGACTGTAGTGCAAGAAATGCAGCATAAGCATTTCAAAATTATTTCATGTGTTTCTAATAAAGAGCTCTTAAACAACATTTCGCTTTTGGAGATGTGAATTCTTTTATTGAACTGTTCTAAATTTAGTAACGCATCAATATTTTGGCGATTTTTAGATTAGTTTCCGTAAAAAGTTTTGCATTTCGAGGTCGGGGAATTTTTCGACGATTTTTTTAAAAACATTGTAACATTGTTAAATTTCATTAAAATAATGGTAAAATAGTGAAATTATGTTTATCTCTGCATTTTAAAGCGAATTATTGCCTTTCATTAACCCTTACCGTAATCACAAGGTAAAACACTAAAATGAAAAAATTCATGTAAAACTTATTCTTCGCATCTAGTGAGACTTAAAATAATGCAAAACAACTTATACCTCTGGTGCTTTAGTGGCTTATTAGAACCTTAAAGTATATTAACTGAGTCGCAACCTCTGCAGGTAAGCAGCTGCAGTGATAACAGCCAGTCTTTTGTGTTCATCATGCTGATTATGATTTTACTTCTCATTTTAACCTATGCCGCTTGACATAAAATCTGCTTACTATTTACTAAAGCTCTAGACTGAGCAAGTATGTGACAAAATGAGACATAAAAGAAAAAATCAACATAAAGCTAACTGTTAGTAAAACGTAAATAAAATATTAGAAAGAAGATAATTTTATTATTGATTTATTTTATTATCTTCTTTCTAATATGTCCAACTATTATAAATATTTTATATAAAATACTTTTAAAAAAATATGTAATATAAATAATATGTAAAATACTTTTAATGCTACTTGATAAATTTCATAAAATTTTATTTCAATCTATAATTAATTCTAATTATGTTAATTAAGTTACATTTAATAGTATTTCATCCTACTTATGGATCTATTTATTTTTAGGACGGTATTACAAAAGTGAAGTTTAGGCAAAGATGGTATTTTTAATTGAATTTATTCAGTTCTCATTTGCTCATAGGTCCTTAATTTTTTCATTAATGGTCTTTAAAAGTTCTTAATTTTTGTGTGAAGAAATGTATACGAACCCTGTAATAATACATACACAGATATACATATATATACTAATAAATTTAATTTCTAATTTTAGTGGGACAGAAGTTTTCTACATACATTTACAAGTTTGCGTGCTTTGGATCCTGTGCTGGTGGGCCCAACAGAAGGCCTTTAATGTTAATATTCACTCTTGAAAAAGGGTAATCATATTTTCATATGTTATAAATATAAAAATGTATTTTTCTCAATAAGCTTAATTTTATTATGGAATAATGATGAAAAAGGGCAATCGTATTTCCATATGTTTTAAAAATTAAAATATATTTTTCTAAATAAATTTAATTTTATGGAATAATGATGACCCTTCCCAGAAAAAGAGTGCGTTTTATAGATGACTTGAAATTAGTATTTAAAATTGCTGGCATTTTCAACTTATTTAGATAGTGCTGATTTTATTTAGAATTTGTAAAAATGCAGTTACCATTTAATAAAAATCATTTGACATGCTTTTTATGTCAGTAGTAAGATTGGTTAAAGTTTGCTGTCAGTTAAAAAACTACTGTCATTTTTTTTTTATGGTAGTAGCCGCTAGATGTTGGTTGTCTTCTGTTTTGCGTGGTAACCGTCACATGTTTAAAATGGCTACTCCGCAGCAGAAATCATTTTGCGTTCTCGAGTTTGCGAAGTGCAATTCCGTGATTACAGTGCAAAGACATTTCAAGTTGAGGTACCAAAATGATCCTCCGAATGGGTGGAACATTCGCAGATGGTTTCGACAGTTTTTAAATACAGGATGTGTATGTAAAGGAAAGAGTCCTGGCCGCCCTCGTGTTCCAACAAAAATGTTGTTCGTACATATGTGCTTTCCAGCGTAGTACTTCAAAATCAACTCGCCATGCCAGTCGGGAGTTACAACTGCCTACAACAACAATTTGGCGTGTTTTGAGATGTTGGTTGGTTACAAAGTTACTTTTATTACAGGCTCTACATCCTGATGAAAAATGCAAACGTGTGGCATTTTGTAATGAGATTATTGACAATGATAACACTTTCACACAACGCATCATGTTCAGTGATGAAGCGACTTTTCATGTTAGTAGTCATGTAAACAAACAAAATGTTCGAATTTGGGGCCTACTCACAAGCAGCCATTCATATACGAGATTCGCCTAAAATCAATGTGTTTTTTTTTTTTTTGCAATATCCCGATCATCTGTTTACAGCCCATCCTTCTTTGATGGAAATGCGGCTAACAGTCAGCAGTATCTCGCTATGTTACAAAACTGGTTGTTTCTGAGGCTGCACGAAGACAACTTCATTTTTCAACAAGATGGGGCCCCCCCTCACTGGTGTCGCCAAGTGCGTGATTATCTGAATGAAACTCTACCAAACCGTTGGATTGGTCATCAAGGAGCTGGCGAATTAGCATGTCTCAACTGACCTCCATGGTCACTGGATTTGACACCCTGTGACTTTTTCCTGTGGGGTTTCATTAAATACAATGTTTGAGTACCACCACTCCCACAGAACCTGGAAGAGGTGAAGAACCGGATTCGCACTGTCATAGCATCAGTGATGATGGACATGCTTGCCTGAGTATAGGAGGAATTTGAGTATCGATGTGATATTGTTTGTGTCCTGCTGATGGAGGACATATTGAACATCTGTAATCTGAACTTGAGAGGTTCATACATATGTGTGTAAAGTTTCATATTCGTATGTCATACGGTTTAATAAATATATGCATTTGAAATACGTATTTTCTTTTTGAAATGCGCTGTACTTATAAATACATTATCATGAATTCCTGATATATGTTCAGAGGTCGTAGTAACCAAAGGGATTCAGTGACAAAAAGGCAATTCATACATTGAGAAGCATCTTCATTCCCTAGAATTTCAAAAGTTTATCAGAGAAAATTGAAATTTAAAACAGTGCTGATTGCATTCTTTGATATCAAGGTTATGATTTTGGAAGACTGTGTAACAGAATGAACAGAGAGACTGGGTAGCAGAATGACGCGGCGCACAATGAACTGAAAGTTGATCTGTCAGCACTATCCTTATCTTCAGCGCAGATGTTTTTATTTTATTCGGCTTATAATTCCTTACTAAATGTAGTATTTCATCTCAATGTATTCCGTCTTTGATACGATTTAAATCAAATTCTTCGTCATTATAAATATCACGAATACACATCAAATAGTTTTCTGGTTGCACTTTTCTAGTTTCGACTATGCGTAATGTATGTTTTACGCAAGCGCACATTGAAAGAAATGTTTAATAAAGTAAACAAATAAATATTAAGCTTTTTTTTTTTTGTAAATTTTGATACCCTTTAGATCATAATTGCTCTTTATTTCATAAATTACGGTTTTATATTTTTAATTTTATAATTTCTGCATGCCATCTTACCAGATTTAAATTGATGATCTATAATGCGGAATCGCCGAAGTCCCGACGAGTCAGGATTAAAGACTTTTGACTGTATAATGCAACCTACATGTATGTCATATTTTCTGAGAACAGTTGCGATTACTGGAACTTTCAACAGCTTTTGATGTCTGTCATGGCTGTGGTTAAGGCATACAGATGAAGATAATAAAACATGAAGAATTTCCAGTCTATTTTCACATGTATAAAATCATCTCCATAGATGTTTATCCAGTCATAATGAAATCCAAGACATTTCTATGATTCAGTCATAATGAAATACAATAAATTTCTATATACATTGACTCCTGAAATTACAACTTGGGCAGTTT
Organism: Stegodyphus dumicola; assembly: GCF_044657685.1. Lineage (NCBI taxonomy): Eukaryota > Metazoa > Arthropoda > Arachnida > Araneae > Eresidae > Stegodyphus > Stegodyphus dumicola. The sequence goes on along the minus strand of NC_140771.1, from coordinate 56,306,336 downwards.
AGAGGGGAAAGCAAAGCGAGGAGTTATTAGCCAGGTAGAAACCAGGAAAAGAGTGATGCAGTTTATTTCCGAGCGGTATTTATACAAAGTACATGCAGAGAGTACGCTAAGCTATGATCGGTTAGTTTGAAGTTGTTATATAATCATCGAAGATTTTCGAATTTGGGAGAAGGGAATGAATTTAGGGAAAGAGCACCAAATTTAGAATGTTAATTTAATATTGCCAATTATGTTTTAAAGCAGCTATCGTATTTTGTTATATCTTACATGTATATATATATATATGAAATGCAAATATATATAATACATAATATATATATATAAAACGCAAAATAAATTAATGTGTTTAAAATTCATCCTGTATTCAAATTGGAATAAACTGTGTGCAGAAATAAAAAAAACAGAAGCACAGTGGTAAATTGCATGAAAGGTGTAAAAAAAGTGAAAAAGGAAAAAAGTAATTTATGTTTTTCATTGCATCACCATCAGGGATTAGTACAATGAAAGAAGTAAATGTATGAGCCTGTTTCTGAACAAAGTCACAGATTAAAAATTAGCGTTAAATACTTGGAAAATTAAAGTAATCTCTGTCTTTCAGTCCATACGTGCATATACAAGGTGTTCCCGAATGCCATGTACAGATTTGGAGGGGAGGTAGAGAACATTGATAGGAGCCATAATTACATCGGAAAGCATGGCCGTATACAAGTTTGCAAGGCCCTCATGTGTGGTTTCCTCATTTCAGACATGCACAAGAGTGCGATGAACATGAATTGTTTTACGAACGCTGAATTGGTGGATATCCACTTCATCTATGGACTGCCTAAACAACGGAAATGTATCTGTTGCTATTCGGTTGTATGGGAAAAGATATCCAACAAAGTGGCAACCTAATCATCAAATGCATCAGAACCTGGTGGAACACGGATCCCTCAGAGCCGGGATTGAAGGTACTGGGTGGTCGTGAGGAGTACGAATGCCCATATTTGAAGAGGGTGTGTTGCATGCTGGGGACAGATACCTGTACCAGTGTACGGGCACTCTACATTGCATGTGGTTTCAAGAGAACGGGGTGCCATCTCAGTATGGAAGGTGTGTACGTGACCATTTGGACTGGACATTTCCAAACAGGTGGATTGCCCGTGAGGGTCCCGTCACTTGGCCTCCCAGATCCCATGATTTATCTCCTCTGGATTTTTTTCTCTCGGGTGCCATGAAGAGCCTTGTGTAAAACACGTCCATCAGTTCTGAATAAACTTGGTGGCATGAATATCCATCGCTGTTGCTACGATCCCGTGAAACGGCCAATATTTTTGAACATGTCCAACAGTCCATGTTGCATCGGGTTGTGCGTGCATTATGGGCCAATGGCCGCAATTTCGAACAGCTCCTGTGATGCTTTTATGTCATAGATTTATTTATTATTGTTTTTGTGTAATAAAGCATTTTACACTACATTTTGTGTTATAGCCTTACTGTCTTTGTGTTTCTTTATCTCATTAAGGTTATGTTTCCACCCATACTCTCTGATGTAATTATGGCTCCTCACAATGTTCTTTATCTCCCCTCCAAGTTTGTACATAGCCTTCGAAGACACCCTGTATACGCATGCCAGGAAGAGGTTATTACATGCATAAAAAATATGTCTTAAAATATATGGGAAATAAAAATATTTAAATTAATTAGGAATTAAATTCATAGTATGTGAATAAATTGTAAGTAAAATGATGTAATAATGAAAATTAGTTTCTTCATTTCCACTTATTTCTTCTTGTCATTTTTTGTTGTGTTGTGGAAGAAACATGAGAACAGTGCCTGAAGACGAGGCAAATTAGAGTTCTTCCAGAAACTTTTAGCTTCTCTAATTTCCTTACTGTGTTTGCACTTGAGATTTATGAAATTTCACCAAATTTAACAAGCATTTTGCTAATGCATTTAAGAAGTGCCATGAGAATTTAACCCTCTAAGTGACAAGGTTGTATATATATATATACAGCCTAGAATATTTTTTGTGATATCTGTAAAAATGTATATATAGGTGCATATTAAAATATGTCAAATAAATTAAGGCAATATATCAAAAGAAAACAAATCCAGGAATGAAATACCAGAAGAGTTTTTACATTAAAATTTAAAAAAATAATTTGTTCTCATAGCAGTTTTGGGAAATTTGTGTTTCCTTAGCGAAAACCATGGCTGCTCAGAGGGTTAATACTTCTAAAGCAGGTATTAAAATTATGTTTTCTTAATTTTTTAATAATTGGGAAAAAGTGTTTTGTTTTCTCCCAGTTTGCCTGCATATGTTTAATGGGAACTAATGCTGTTCAAGCAGTTTGATTGAGAAAATTGTGTTTTCATTAAAACTTGGATAATATACTCTTTGGTAAATCATATATATGCATGGGCTACCATTTAGCCATCACTATAGTAGAATTTTTAAGAAATTAACAAAAAATTGTTCAATGAGATTTCTAACTTGTATATTCTTATTTTCTTAATAAAGGGGTGAAGTAATTGGTCGCAGAAAACTTGATGTAAAAATTTGTGCTTGTCCAAGTCGAGATAGAAAAACAGAAGAACAACAAAGTATATTATCTGGAAGTGCTATTTCAGGAAAAAGGAAAGATCCACCTGAATTTGGTAATTTTTTTAATCTGATTTTTCATATATCATTCATATGACTTCTCTTTATTGTTTTATTTTTTTGGTAAACTATGTTTCTAGCATAATTTTTTTTTAAAAAAATATTTTTTATCTGAAAAGTCTGATAATTTATCCAGCATGAGAATGATTTAATTTCCATTCTAGAATTTTCTGTTTTTATATACTTCTGGCCTTTAATGTAGTTGTTTGACAAATTTTAAAATCTAGTGTATCGTGATGTTTTCATCATATTTCCTAGTCAAATCACTGAACCTCTTGGTTTTTAACTTTTACTGAGAAGATTTCCCAGCAGTAAATGAAATTTATTGAGTTAATGAAACTTAAATTATAAAAATTTTATTGCTTTACACCTAATGATTTTCTTTTGCTAAATTTTATTTGATTGAATTTAATTTCATCTGCTATAGACAGTTGTAGAAATTTTTATAAAGATTCAACTGATATTTAATCCCTTAATATTTGTATTTAATTTTTTTATCATTATTTTCATATCATAATGATTTATCCATGTAATAATATATGCACTATTTTTGAATTTTACTATATAAAAGTACTTTGTTAAATAAAAACATTTTTTTGATATTCAGCATTTTCTAAATAGCAAATTGTGAAAATGTTACAAAATAAAATTAACCACACACACACACACACACACAAAAAAAAAAAAAAAAAAAAAAAAAAAAAAAGTGAAATTTAGAAAATCTAATCAAATATTAAAATATTTTATATCAGAACCATATTATAAATAGTTAAATAACTTGAATCATATATTGTAAACTGAATTGAAGTGAATTCGATGTTCTTTTGAAATGCACAGCGTGAAAGTCTTTCGGAAACCCTCAGTTTTTGGCATTTCGAAGTCAGCAACTGGACTACTAAATAAAATAATTATAAATCTTTAAATTTGTTATTTAATTATATAAAATACATATGTTTAATTATGTTATGTATAGGAAAAAGTAATTTTTGGTATCATAAAATTTTAAAGATGTTAATAAAAGTAGTACTAAATTTTTAAAATATAAACAACATTAGATACCTAAATTTCATAGCAGTACTTAACTACAAGGTTCGTACGATCCTTAAGAGTCCTTAGGTTTTTTTTTGGGAACCGATTTTTTGTCTCTCAAAAGGTCCTTAATTTTAATCATCTGAAATTTCTTTTTTACAACTGCCATTTTGAGTGTGCATAAGCATTTTGGAGGAAGATTTTTGACAATTCACTGAGAAATATGGTTATCTTTTGAATGGGCTATAATTTGTTCCTGTTTCTTATATAAATAGTATGATATTTGAGTTTCTGGGGAAGAAATAAAAAATAAACATTTCAAAATTATTAAATTTTTTTCTAATGAAGAACTTTTGCGGATGTAAATTCTTTGATTAGATGGTTCTGGTGGCATCAACATTTTTGGTGATTTTAAGGTAAATTTTCATAGAAAATTTTTAATTGGGAGATTTGTAAATTTTTCGACTTTTTTTTTTTTTTTTTTTTTTTTTTTTTTTTTTAAGGACATTATAATATTAAAGCTCTTAAAGAACTTTTCACTTTTGGGGATGTAAATTCTTTTATTGAACGGCTCTAGATTTGGTGACATATCAATATTTGGGCGATTATAAGATCCATTTCTGAAAAAAAAATGTTTAATTACGAGTTTGTGAATTTTTCAATGATTTTTTTAAATGTTATGTTTATAAATTTCATCAAAATAATGATAATATATGCAATACAATAATATTGTGAAACACAAACTTTTTGAAATTATTTCATTTTTTCTAATGAAGAGCTCTTGAACAACTTTTTGCTTTTGGGAATGTGAAATCTTTCATTAAATGATTCTAAATTTGGTGATTTTTAAGATCGGTTTCTTTAGAAAGTTTTTATTTCGGAGATATGGGAATTTTTGACAATTTTTTAACCTTATAACACTGATGTATTTCATTAAAATAATGATAGTATATTGAAATTATATTTAAGAAATAGCATTAAAATAAAACATTTTTATTTTTCTCTGTAATATTATAAAGTTACATTGCTTTCCATTTTAGTGACTTGTTATACAATATTTTAAATCTGAAAAATAAACAAGGTAATAAATGCTATAAAGCATAGTTTACGAAAGAAACGAAACAATTCTTAGCAAAAGCAAAATATCTTATATAATTAATGAAAAATTTTTTCCTTTTTAATTTTCTTCATGGTAAGAGTTTTCCCTGTATAATTTTCTCAGAATGGGCATTTTTTACTATAAAATTAATTTTTAACTCCCCCCTTTTTTTTAAGCCTAAAGGGGCAGTTTGCCCAAAAGGGCTATTTATATTGTTTTGGCATTTAGCGTCATCCACTCTAAAACGGTGTTTCACTTTTTAAATTTTTACCACTAAATATCAGAGCCCTGTATTATATTTAAAGAAGTTAAATAATGAAGAATCTGAATGAATGTATGCATTTATCTGCGATTGTGGAAAAACAATGGCACATCTACAAATTTTGAATAACATAGGCCTCCTATCGGGTGTGGGATCTGGAAGCCCAAAAGTGGAATTTGTTTTGTTATCTGTTTCATATTTTGTAAAACTTTAATGAATTTTTGATTAACAAACTCGACGATTTCAAAGCGAGCAATGGCAGCACTGTACGAAAAAAGCATTTTTATCTCTAGCGTACGAGATTATGTATCTGAAATTCTAAAGATATGCTCTTTTTAAGTATTTTGTGATATTGCTGTCGAATTGAATTTTATGGTGAAGTGCAAAGAACAGGATATTTAGTAAATAAAAGTAACATACAAATGCTGAAAAATGCCCATTTGGGCATAGTCTAAAATTTGAAAGCTTTCAGATTTATTATTATTATTTATTTTCCCCAAACATTTCTGGCCTTTAACTGTTTCAGAATTGTTAGGGCTAATTTTTGTTTAGAATTTGACATTGCAACTTGTAAAGTTTAGAAGAAAGGTTTGAAAGCAAGATTTTTGTAGACCCATGATTCTAGAAGATTCCAGAAAAATGTCTTTATAGTATTAGAACAACGTAACTATAATATTTGAATGTTTTACTTCTGATACCAGAAATCATTTTGTGAAGACGTTTATCTTCCCTTTATTTTCTCTCCTTTTCACTAGGCACAAGCATTAAAAGTATCAAATATTTCTAATCTTACCACATGGGTAGTTATTTGTAGAAAGGAAGTTTTGTAGTAATATAGAAATTAAAAACTGACAGTTTTAAAGATTCATCTTAGATGTCTCAATGCATCATACATAGGGCTTGTGCTAGGCATTTTCCTACCTGATGTTATCTGTATGGATCGTAAGTTCTGCTGCCCAGTGCCTTCCTAAATTCTGCTCTCAGTGCCTGTCCTAAATTCTAAAAGTTTTGCCATTTCTAGATTTTTGTTGTTTGCAAAATTTTTTTCTCTAAAATAATAGTTATAATAACTCTTATATAACTGAGATTGGCTCACATTTATTCACATCTTAGTAGAAAACTCAATATGTAAACATTTTTATGTTTAGCTTGCAGCAGCATCTACAAAATTTTAGAATTTATAATCATATCTGCCTTTCCAGAATATTGCCATTCAATACATTATCTTTCAAATTATAACTGCTTAACACTTTGAAAGGAATAAGGAACCTCATAAATCTTTATTTTGTTTATCCAATAGATATGATTTAAAATCTGTTTAATTTATAATATATCCAATTAGTTATTTTTATGACATATGTAGTTGGTTGTAATAAATCAAAGTCGTTTCTTTTTTATGCATTTGGTTGCCAGATGAAAATGCCTGTTGTCCAGTCTTTCCATTTTTACTGTAAAATTAAATATTATTAAATTTAAAACTCATGGAGCATTATTCATATTAAAAAATTTGGTATTCTTAAGTAGGGGTGGAAATAAGTTGATTTCTAACTCTAATATTTGCTACTCGGAATAGTTTATTATTTTCTGTGAGTTTTCTAAAATTAGATTTCATTGAGGTTTCTGTTGCATATTTATTTTACATACTTTTGATTTTAAATATAAAACTTGGAACATTTAAAATATTGACTTGGCCATAAAATATTTCTGGAAATATAAACACATTTTTAAATAGATGTTTTTGCTAATGCTTGTGACAGTTTTATCTTTTCCGCAGAAAATATTCCCAAATTTTTACTTGAAAGTGATGAAAAAATTTGTTACATTTTGGAAGAAACTCTTCATTTGATGTGATGAGTTTCATTTTTAAGGCCAGGAATGAAATCAAAAGCTTAACAAACACTAATTCATACCTTGAGGAAGGGGAACTGTATTTGGTCATAAAATAGAAAGCTGCTGTTTTAAGAGCTTTGTGCAATTTTCTGCTATTGAAAGAGTTGCTGTTTTTGAAACAGTAACCAGTATTCAAAGGGCCTGAAAGTAAAGCAAGGAAATTCTGATGACGTGGATGGAAATTTAAGGATAATGAATGCTATCAAGACCAAGATCTTCTTGATGGTAAGATTGCAGAATACTGATGGTGAAATTCAGATTGAGATCTAGAAAACAAGTTGGCTGCACTGAAGTTTTCGTACTTTTTCTTTATATATATTGTGAATGTGAGACAGATTCCTTTGATAAAGGTCTTTCACACAGGCTTTCCTTCCTTTTCCTTAAGCAGATAGCTCTCATGTGCTTTGCCAATGCTATGCAATCGAAGTAATTAAGTTACCTGATTCAAGAGGGCCTAGTCGAATATAATAGAAAAGAATATTAGAAAAAGGCTCAGTAGCAAGGTTATTGATGTGATTATAGGTTATTGGAAGTTCACTGCATAAAGGGAAGAATGGTTTTGGGGAGGACTTCTTAGAGGAAGTTGGCTCATATTTGCATTACATATGGCAAGCCAGCCATGCTCATTCACCTGGCTTTAAACCCAGGAAGAGCTACGAACGTTCAGAATCCTTAGCTATTCGACCACTGGTGGTGGCCAAAAGCAGCAGAAAGTCCTTAACGTAAATCATCTGAAATTTCTGTCTGTTTTTGCGATTGCCATTTTGAGTGTGAATTAGCATTTTGGAGGAATATTTTTGGCAATTTACTAACAAATATGATTATCTTTTGAAAAGGCTATTGGGTGAATGGGTTATAATTTATTCCTATTTCTAATATAAACGGTGTGATACTCTAGTTTCTGGGCAAGAAGTGAAACAATTTCAAAATTAGCTCATTTTTTTCCTAATCTTAACTTTTGTGCTCTTTCATTTCTTAAGCTCTTTCTTAACTTTTTGCTTTGGGGAATGTGAATGCTTTTATTAAGCAGTTATAAATTTGGTGACTTATCAACATTTGGGTGATTTTAAGATCAGTTTCTACAGAAAATTTTTAATTTGGAAATCTTTCGACGATTTTTTTTATACATTAGAACATTGATAAATTTTTAAAATAATTGTAATATATTGAAATTATATTTAGGAAATAACATTAAAATAAAACGTTTTAATTTTTCTCTTTCATATTTTAAAGTGACAGTACTCTCTATTTTGGCGATTTACTATACAATATTTTGAATCTGAAAAATAAACAAAGTTATAAATGAAGCACAATATACAAAGTAATTTTTAGCAAAAACAAAATATCTATGTAATCAAGTAACAATTGTCTCCTTTTTTATTGTTTCATGGTAAGAGTTTCCCTATGTGATTGTCTCGGAATATGCATTATTTTTTTCCATAAAATTAATTTTACACCTTTTTTGATTTTTTTTTTTTTACCAAAATATTTCTGAGTTTTGATTGTTACAGGATTGGAAGGGGTAACTTTCCTTTAGGATTTTAGATATTGTAACTTGGAAAGTTTAGAAGGATTTGAAGGCAAGATTTATACATGCATGATTCTAGAAGAACTGAGAAAAATGTGACAAAATGAAAAATGTCTCCATGGTATTAACACATATTTTTTTCTTTTTGGAGACCGTTTGGAAGAAAAAGGAAAACATAATATTTGAATGTTTTACTTCTGATACTAGAATCTTTTTTTAACATGTTTATCTTCCCTTTATTTTCTCTATTTTTCACTAGACACAAGCATGGAAAATATCAAAATTGCTTCGAATCTTATGATATGGACAGGTGTGGAATAAAAAAATGAAAACTTAAAATTAAAAAAATTCATCTAATATATTTTAATACATCGTGCACAGAGCGTTTTCCTACTTGATGCAATCTCTGTGGATCCTAAATTCTGCTGCCCATTGCCTTTCTAAATTGTGCTTCCAATGCCTGCTCTAATTTCTGAAAGTTTTGCCGTTTCTAGATTTTGTTGCTCGGTGTGTCACTAAATTCTAAAAATTCTGCCACACTGGCCCTGACCATATATCATTTTATATTTATTCTGAATGTTTATATTATTGAAGAAATAAAATTAGCAGCTTGTTCTACATATGTAGTTTTTTAGAGTAACAGAAATCTTTTAATTAAATCCAAAAATTCTAAAATTCAGAGGAAAATTATTAAAAAAAACTGAATACAATGAAGAAAGAAACTGAATACAAAGAAAATTATTCTTCAAAAATATGTATTGTTATTATGTAAATTAACTAGTTATTTATAATTTCAGCCTTTAATATAATTTCTTTCTGTTTCCTGACCAGAAGGCAAATCACCTAGATAGTATTTAAACTGTTCTGGCCTCTACTTGCACTCTGCATTAGTTCCTACCAGCTCTGATAATTTGCAATTATTTGTCCTTGTGTTATTGCTGTTGACATGTGAATTCGTTATGATGGTAAAATTACTGAGCTTGCTTAGATTAAAATTAAATTGTATAATCTTTGATTACTAGTCCTTAGTTTAAATTTCAAATTTCACTGTTCCTGTTTAGTTAACATCACCTATGAGCTATAGTTGAGTTTGTAAGTGTAAGAATGTGCCTTAATATCTAATTTATTTTTAAATAAGAGGTTTATTTAAACCTTTATCTGACCTTTGTTGTTACTTTCAGACATGACGACAATTTGCTTCACGACTGTCGAGGGTTTTGAACTAACTTTTACCAGATCAAGTAAAATCTCATAGGTACATTGTTAAGAGATTGACTAGTTAGGAGATAAAGTAGAAACTAGTGAGAACATTGGTTTGTGTATTGAAACAAATTTCTTATTGTTAGAAAAGATGCTTAAAGAGGAGGAAGTTGAAATAAATTAGCTAAAATGTCTGGGAAGGCTTCAAATTAAAAAGACGCATAAATATTTTATTGTGTGTTGTTACAAAACATGAATGTTTTGTAGTTTTTAATGTGTTAATTATCCTAATATCGTTGTATGAATCAGTGTAGTAGTTGTTGTGTATTGTTGTACAATCAATGTGATAAATTACATGCGTTTTAAACTCTGAAACGTTATTAGATTGTGATTTTAATAATGTTTTTTTAACAAATATTTTAAAAAATATTTAAAGTTTATTAGTGATCAGGTAAATCTCTAATGACTAAGGGTATCTACTACCTAATTTAATTATTTGTAACTAACTGGTCACCTGTTATCTCTGCATGTTAAAGCGAGTTACTGCCTTTCATTAATCCTTACTGTTGTCTCGAGCTACAGGACAAAAATGTAAAAATTCATGTTAAAATTATTCCTTGCAGATAGTGAGACTTAAAATAATACAAAATAATTTATTACCTCTGGTGCTGTAGTGGCTTATTGGAACCTTAAAATATATTACCTGGGTTACAATCCTAGGAACTAGGAAGACAAAGCTTCTACACCAACTGCATTAGACAGAGCATAACTTACTTTCAAAACTCGCCAATCATGCCTACATCAGGTGTTTAGGTCTTTCTGTAGGCAAGCAGTGGCAACAGCCAATCTTCTGTTATGAATCATGCTGATTATCATTTTATTTCTCATTTTAACTTATGCTGTATGACATAAAAATCTGCTCGACTAAAAGCGTAAATATATGTCACTAATTTTCCTTCAAATATGTCCAACTATTTTAAGTGTAAAACATTTAATGCTGCTTAATAAATTTTATAAAGTTGATTTTATTCTCAAATTTGTTTTATTATTATGTTTAATAATAATGCATGCTAGTTATGGATCTATTTTATTCTTAGGATGGTATTACAAAAGGGAAATTCAGTCATAGACAATATCCTCAACTGAATTTATTCAATTCCCATGTGCTGATAGGTCCTTAATTTTTTTTCTTTAATGATCCTAAAAAGTACTTGATTTCCGTGTGCAGAAATGTATGTAAACCCTGGAATGTGCACAAGCTGTTAGACTATATGCAGGTGATCAAATTTAATCTCATTGCTTTGTGCAGTTTGCTATACTGTATGAAAAAATGTATTTAAAAAAGGGATAAGAGGAAAATCCGAAGGAAAAAAGTTAGTCTTATCAGAGAAAATTTTTGAAAATTTTGTATTATTTTGCAGAAACTTTTTTTTCTACACTTTATTGTACACTACACTTTATTGTTGCGGCACTTTTATATTAAGAAACTTAAAAGAAAATTTTCGTTCTTATGACAAATTTTGCATCATTTCTTATTTATTTTTGGATGATATTAATTTAGAAGTCAAACAACTGAAAATTTTTTTTATGATATTTGAAATTTGTAACCTAAATTTTAACCTATTTTAACCTTAATTTTTTGATGATATTTGAAAATATGATTTTGAAAACTTAATATCAATATATCTTGTCCACAGAAAACTTGATAGATAGTCTTAGTTTTGCCAAATCTGTCACATTTCCGCCACCACCAAAGAAAAGTAAATCATCTCCAAATGAAAATGGATTCTACACAATAGCTGTAAGTATAGAGGTTATATATGGTCATGACTGCTATAATCTGTTACTTTAAAATATACATTCAAAAGCATCTGTTGCTGAAGTGATTAGTCCTGCAATTAAAACTGCAGTTCATGTTATTCTTTATCCTTGTAATGGACGATCTCAGCAGACTATCTGATTTCTTTTTTATCTTCGCCTATTTTGCTATTGTATGCCGAAATCAACATGTTAATTGCATCCGTTTCTTGTATATATATGTGGGAAGAAAGTGTTAATGGATTGTGTGTTTGATAGTCTGCATATGGTGTGATTCTGTAAAGGTTTGGTACCGAAAGTTCAAAAACAAGGACTATGACATTCAAGAAGTAAAGCACTGGGGCTGTCCTACTGATGTTGATAAGGCCCTCCTGCGAGAACTTGTGGAAGAAGATCAGTATGCGACCATTTGAGGGCTTGCTAAGGAGTTAGACGTTAGTGCCATGTCCATTAGTCGCGCTTTGCATCGCATAAACTTGACGTAAAAGTTCAAACGTTGGGTGCCACATGAACTGACTCAAGCAGATAAGGACAGACGTGTTCATGCACTAATCTGCTCGAATATCAATGCAAGGACAAAATTATGGACTGGATCGTTATTTGTGATTGAAAGTGTATTTACTTCAACAACATAGCCCAAGAAGGGAGTTGGTCTGCACCCGGTGAGCATGTCAGCAGCGTCACAGAGTGGAATTTGACTAACAAAAAGGTAATGCTTTGTATCTGGTGGGATTGCCGTAGTATTATCCTTAAAGGGTATCTGGAAAAAGGTAAAAACTCTCGACAATAAGGTGTACACTCCTATCAAGGAAAAATGTCTGTGAATTTTGTGACAAAAAGGTAGATAATGCAAGAGCATATGTGTCTGCATTCATCGGCTGGACTTTGTACAGACTCAAATGGCATCTTTTGCCACACTCACCATATAGCACTGACATCACCCCTTCAGACTTCTACCTTTTTTCATACCTGCAGCTACATCTTGCTTGTGCTATCTCCTATTCTGCATGTCTAAAATGAGGTTGTTTTTGGACTTGTGGCTACCAAGTTTCTGGACACAAGGCTCAATTATCAAAACATTGGCAGCATTACAACCAGATATTAACAGTTTGCTTGTACTTTTCAGAAGTTTGGAAAATAAGTTCTTTTGATTATGTAAATGAAATCTAGACTCAATATAGGAACACATTTTGTAACTGAAAATCCAACGTTTCTACTTTTCAAAAGTTTGGAGAATAAGTTCTTTAAATGAAATCTAGATTCAATATAGGAACACATTTTGTAGCTGAAAATCCAGCGTTTCTATTTAAATTACTGTAATATTTTGATATAAGTCAATGGATAACTAACAATTCATGACTGTACATTTATTTTATGACTGAATGATGATATTTATTTAACTGATGATGTGCTCAGCAGATGATATGCCTGATTAATATGCTCTGGATCAATAGGAAGTTGACTCTAAATGGTGTTTACTGATAAATCTCATTCTGGTTTATTTCATGTTTTTTGTGTTAACATATGCATAGTGCTAACACTCTAAATAGGAACATAATAAAAGCACTGTTAACACAAGTTTTGTTACAAAAAATTTAGTTTGTATTAAATGAAAACAAATTAGTATTAATAAAATGTATTGTGCCAATAGTAAAATCATGCTGAGGGAGAGAGACTTTTAATTACTAATTATGGCAATATTTCTTACTTTCTTAAAAGAAAACTGTTAGAAAGGCTGCTTGGAATAGTGTTGGTCATCAGATTACGAACCCATTGGGTCAGGGTTCAAATTTTTGCTAAGGCATTGACGTTTGTGACTGAAGCATCTTTGTGATTTGCCTTGATTGCACAGATTAACATCTGTGCATCCAAAAGTCCTTTGACCCTTGGGGAACTTCCAAATAGCTACAGTGTGCTTGCCTGAATCACTGGAAACATATTCAGAGTAATAAGAGGCAGTTGCTAGAAATGTGAATTCTATTTGATTAAGGTCTTGGCTAACTATTAAAGATTGTTATTGGTAATTTAAAATTTTTAGTAAGTTCAATTTATTATCTGTGCATCCAAAAGTCCTTTGACCCTTGGGGAACTTCCAGATAGCTACAGTGTGCTTGCCTGAATCACTGGAAACATATTCAGAGTAATAAGAGGCAGTTGCTAGAAATGTGAATTCTATTTGATTAAAGTCTTGGCTAACTATTAAAGATTGTTATTGGTAATTTAAAATTTTAATAAGTTCAATTTATTAAATTGACATTAAAGTCATCAGATTACTCATATGTTTCCAATATCCAATATTTAACCCACTGATGCTTACTTAAAGATTGTTATTGGTAATTTAAAATTTTTAATAAGTTCAATTTATTAAATTGACATTAAAGTCATCAGATTACTCATAAATATATTTTTCCAATATCCAATATTTAACCCACTGATGCTTACTTACCCAATCAAGGTAACCTACTGATCCCCAGTGAAACACATTTTTAGGAAAATAGTTCAGGTTATTTATTTGTGGGAGACTAAAGGATTCATAAATTCAAATTCAGAGTTATTATCTGTTTTCATGAATTATATCTTGATATCATGAAATGAAAGTGCTTGGAGGAAAAATAAATTTATTGTTAATGGATTAATATGTCCAAATCTCTTCATTTTATGGTGTATAATGTATCACCCTCCTTTAATCTAAAGTTAAATGTGACAGCTGGCAAATTAATATTTGCCATATAAAGCAGAAAGATTTAATTTGAATGTTAGTTATATATGGAAGTAATTTATTTCTGATCAATTCAGTTTTTATGTGATATATGAAATCTAGTGGATTATTATAAAAGGTAGAAGAGAGCTGTTTTTTTCCTGCCATTCTGTGAGATTGAATTATTTCAGCTAAATTAGTGTAAAAGTTTAAAAATATATTAATCTGTAACTAAATGATACACTGGCATATTAATTATATCTTCAAGATACTAGAACTATTTTCCTGTGCATTGCAGTTCTAATAGTGTTCGAATTTGATGATTTAAAATAAAGCAGTTAAGTTCTAACAATTATTTAATCCAAAAATATAATTAGCCTTATGTGTAGTTTTTTTGAAGGAGTTTATTTTCATGTAGAATAACTTATAGTTATTTAACTGATTTGATTCTAGGACAGCCTCATTTAAAACTAGACCTGTTGCAGTGCCTTTTATACTAATCCTAAGTAGCATTTTGTACATCTTTTAATTTTTTTTAAATTTCTATTTTATCATTTAAATGTATATTTCATTTTAACTTTATTTGAACTAGTAATCATATCATTAAAAATAAAAACTTTTAATTTATCATTAGAGCCCATATTTGTATGCAATTTGTATTTTTTTCCTTCCTTGTCTTTAACCCTCTGGCAGATCATCCCACGATTTCCACGGGCAGCTCAAATGTAGCAAAATTTGCTTATTCCGCAATTTCCACGAGCATGTGTTTTTCTTCCTTTATTGTGGAGCACACCCTGTTTCCCTGTTTAACCACTGAAATAAATTTAATGCTGTATTAGACATTTAGTTTACGCTTTGGCCAACATTTATCGTTAATTGTCCGCTAAATTGTGGCGTTTGAAGGCCGTGGTATTACCTCTCAAACTCCACTTTTTGCTTACAGAAATGGCTGCTAGGAAACATTCTGCGATTATCTTGATTATTCAGTTAAATTATTGAATTATTAATTAGATTTATGATTATTAATTAGATTTATTGAATCTGGTGCAAAGACTGTGAAGTTGGACTTTGCCCTTGAACCCTGTTTTGAACTCTTATCATACTAAACTGCATTTTTAAGGTATTTTTCCCTCAGCGCTTAATATTTTCTTAAATTTTATACATTTTACTTTTTTATATTATGCAAATAGAAATTAACTGTAATTCGACTGAAATTTATTTTAAAAGAAAATTATTTTTGGTGATAACATCTGAAATTGGTTTTTCTGGCCAATAATTTCACATGATAAAAATCTGTATAAAAAATATATTCTAGAAAGAAAAAGTGCATTTTTCAATTCTCCAATACATATAGATTTAAAATAGGGGGGGGAAGATTTCGGTCTACAAATTGAGCAGTCAGAGGGTTATAGATTTAAAATATGGGGGGAAAAAAGATTTCGGTTTACAAATTGAGCAGTCAAAGGGTTAATGATGTTTTTTGATGCCATATTCAGAAAGGGAGAATTATATTACTTTTATGTAGGAATACCTCCCATGAAGTTCTTATTTTCATAACTGTTCTAACCTCAATTGAATGTATCAGCAGCTTTTTAAATATTGATTTAGAACTATAAAAATGAAACCAATGGTTGTTATTTATAATGTATTGTAGTGGTATTCATCTGAAATCAGATATAGGATTTGCTATAGATTAATTGGTAAGAAAATAATTACATACATCATACAATCTAGAATACATTTTCTTTAACATTTGTTATGCTTAAATTGTTCTGAATTTGTTACTTTTGCATCCTGTGTATAAGATTAGGCCATCTTTATATCGATTTATGTTATTTCCAGCATAGTCTACAACAAAATTTGCTTTGAATACATGTGTAATAGAATGCTTCTTTTAATGGTAGAGAAATTTTGGCATTGTTTGAGAATTCTTTTTTTAATATTCTGTCTTTTACTATAGGTGGATAATTATGAATGCTTTGAATTCTTGAAGCAGATGAAGAAGTTCTATGAAATTTGTAATGTTATGGGAAATCTGCCACCAGAATTAAAGCAAAGATTGATGCACTAGTGAGTAGCTTTTATATTGTGTAGTAAAACTAAAGTTTTTATAAATTGCTTGTAATTTATTGTAAATCAAGAAATAATTTTTTTTTCAAAAACTTAGTAGTAACTTCAGTAGTAAAGAGCAGAAACTGTCATTAATAATTAAAATCAAATGCAAAATATTCTTGTATTCGAAAAAAAATTCTAATGTGTGTTAAAAAAATTATGGTATTATTCTTGTGTAATTTTATAGCCATCTATTGTGTAGAGAACATGTGCTGCTGATTTAAGTATTAGTTGTGATCTTTTCTCAAAATGTAATTCATCATTGGAAGAGGATGTTAGAGACTCAGTTGCAATGTCTGCAGTTTGACTGTCTTGATTCGAATTCTCCAATTGTTCTGAGAATAACTTCATTCGTAATGAAAGTTCATAGGTGGCTTTCTTTGCCTTTATAATTTGTTCATCATCCAAAAAATTTGGTGTTTCGGATCTCCATATATTGAACCCAGCAAGATCTCATAACTAGACATGCCCAGTATTGGGGTCATAGCCTAGCAATACAACAATCAATTGCATTAGCACTTAGGACTGACACCCACAACATGGCATTAGTCATATTGACTAGTCATGCTCCCCTTATTGTGCATCTATGTTTGAAGAAGGGAGGGGAAATCATGTGGCTAACTTGACATCTCTTTTTGATAATGAATCAACACTCGTAAATTAGCTTTGCAGCAGTTTAATGAATTTCTGGTCATTTGTAACAGTATTTATTTTCCAATAGATCACTGCTTAACCCTCTGACTGCTCAATTTGTAGACCGAAATCGCTTCAAAAATTGTGTAAATTTTTTTTTTTTTTTTTTTTTTTTTTTTGCAAATTTTAAATCTATATATATTGGAGAATTGAAAAATGCATTTTTCCTTTCTAGAAAATATTTTTTATATAGATTTTTATCATGAGAAACTAAGTTGCCAGAAATACCAATTTTTAAATGTTATCACCAAAAAATATTTTTTAAAATAAATTTCAGTCGAATTACAGTTAATTTCTATTTATGGCATAATATAAAAGGTAGAATTATAAAATTTAAGAAAATATAAAGCACTGAGGGGAAAAATACATTAAAAATGCAGTTTAGTATGATAGAGTTCAAAACGGGGTTCAAGGCAAAGTTCAACTTCACAGTTTTTGCATGAGATTCAATAAATCTAATTAATAATCAATTTAATTATTAATCTAATTAAAAATCTAATTAATAATTCAATAATTTAATTAAATAATCAAGATAGTGACTGAATGTTTTCGAGCGGCCATTTTTGTAAGAAAAAAGCGGCAAAATGTCGTGTTTGAGCGTTAATACCACGTGCCTTCAAACGCCCCAATTTAGCGGACAACTAATGATATTTGTTGTCCAAAACGTAAACTAAATGTCTAATACTGTATATAATTTATTTCAGTGGTCAAATGGTGAAAAAACGGGATGTGCTCATCAATAAAGGAAGAAAAACACATGCCCACGGAAATCGCGGGTTGAGCAGATTTTGCTACATTTGAGTTGCCCGTGGAAATCGCGGGATAAGCAGCCAGAGGGTTAATATTTAAAAGTAACCTGCACACCCAGTGAGAATATTAACCTTATACTGCATGACTATTTTTCCAGTTAAAGATAACATACGTGAAAAAATATTAAAAGTATTTATTATCATAAATATTGAAGTAAAATTATATTTTATAATAAAATAATCTAAGTTTGAGGTTTTAAAAGGTTATCTAAGTTTTATGTGAGGAGGTAGCAAAGTCTTGCGTTGTAGGATTAAGCATATTGTATTTTAAAATAAAATTGTTAAACTTTTCTGTGTGTTTTTCAGAACTATTTTCCAAGTTTTTAATTGTATTTATGGGTTTGTAGAACTCTGTCTTACATTCTGTGCATGAATATTTACCATAATTGTATAAAGTATATTTTTCAAAGAAACATTAAGGATTTTTTTTTTTTTTTTATTTTGGGCCCAAAATTTGTGTAATGAACAAAATAACCCAAGAATTTGGTAAAAGAAACAATAAGCTGTTCTCTGCTTTTGTTCGCTTTATTTATGCATGTAATTTTTAATGTTTATTTATACATGTAACCTTTAATATTCTAGTTAACTTACTTCTGTAAGCCCCGTGTTGTACATATGTGGTGCACGGGGAGTCTGTATGTTCTCAAAGGGGGGAAAAAAGAAACAATAAGCCATTTCTTTGAATTTTATGTATTATTAAAACATGCAGTTTTGGAAATCATACCATTTCATATTGCAAATCATCATGGATATTATGTAAATTTGGCAGCAGTTTTATTTTAATCTCTGTTTTTATCTTTTTAGTAAGTAATATTCAACTACATGAATGCAAAAATTAAATATGTGTAAATGAAAACAGAACAATGCTAAAAATCTTGCTAATTTAAAGTATCTGTAAATAAAATGCAGACAATAAGCTAATGGAAGGAAACAAAACTTTTGCTTTCAAATTTAATCGTAATAGTTCTTTAACCCTTTGAGGGGCATATTGAAAGTTTTTCAGCATTTAATAAAATTAATTGATAACTGTTACCTTTAAACTTCATAATTATATGAAATATATCACAAAAAAAAAAAAAAAAGTGGTGGGTGATGGTTTAGGAGTGAAATTACTGCCCATGTAGAGCATGAAATCTGCAAATTTTTTAGACATTGATTTTTACAGCAAAATAATGCATATAAGTATAATTAGTCGTGGTTTTGTTGTTAATATAATTTATGAAAATTAACTGAATAATTTTAAAGTGTAATACAAGTAATACTGTTTATTCTGATCTCATTTCAGAATCAAATTTCATATGAATGTATAAATACAGGGTGTTTCATAGATCCTGGGACAAACTTGGAGGGGTGGTGGAGCATACTAAAAAATGCATTTTTTTTAATAGGAATGTAGGGTCTAAAGTGATGGATTAAGGCAGGAACGTTAAAAAAAAAGGGGGGGGAGGGGAAGAAGACACGAGAGGAAAATGTGTTTATGTACAAAATGTCCCATCCAAGTAATTGCGGATGACATGCAATAGCTCTTGTACTTGTCTGAGGTGATTCATGCACAATGTTCAAGATGGGTTCATCAATTTGAGGTTGCCATGCAGTTCTTCCACTCCTAGTGTCAGAAGTGGCTTCAAATGACCCGTTTTCACACAAAGACCGATGCAGCCTCTCGAACTTTGTGTGCTTCGGCATATGCCTGTTCGGAAACCGTTCCTGGTACAACCATAGTACTGCTCTGCCATTCTCATTAGCAACACCATACATGATATGCATGTCATCTTTTTCCCTGTGCATAAACTCGCCCATCACGCTCGACATCAGAGTTGCGAATGATCCTCTGATGCATCGGATTGTGGTTTGTCTGGCACACTACCGCCCTCTACCGCTGCATTTCCAGCCGATCACAGCTGTATTTACTGTCAGTGTTCCCTTTTCTGAATATTTATTGTGAATAATGTATTGCTACAAAGAAGCACTTTACATTGATTTTGTACATAAACACATTTTCCTCTCGTATTGTTTTTTTGCATTCCTGCCTTAACCCGTCACTTTAGACCCTACATTCCTATAAAAAAATTTGTTTTAGTATGCTCCACCACCCCTCCAAGTTTGTCCCATGATCTATGAAACACCCTGTATACTAAGTAAATGCTAAAAATGTAAAATTTATAACATTTTATCTTCATATTTTCAACAAGTAGAAATGATCTAAAATATATGTTTTTACTCACATATTCACACATCTTTACAAATTATGAAACTTTTGAAAGCATGTGATGCCTTTCTGATAATTACGTAATGGCACTTTACAAATATTGCATATAGTTTTTGCTCTGTGTGGTTTCCCACTTGTGCTGCAGAATGAACATCTCCATGATATGGTTTTACTTGTTTGTGAGGCAATTTTGCCATGCATAAATCTGTAGGTACAGCTTTTCCCCTTTTCCTGCAATTGGACTACTGGATGGTCTTGGTCATTCTTTTGCAATTATAATTAGACTTCTTTATGACTGACAGTCTGAAGTCTTTTATTATACCCTAGCAATCAGAAAATGTACAGGAACATGTTAGCTCTAAGAGGACGTTACACTCCAGCTATCAGAAAATACATAGGAACATTTTAGTTCTGAGTGGCCGGTGGTTTCAGTAAAAAACCACATGTTGAATTATAGAAAGCATGCAAAATTTATTGCTGATTTCTTGCAATATGAATGTTTTTACCAAAAAAAGAGTAGGTAAATAAAAAATTCATAAGTTATACTTGGGTAACTACTTGCATTGGAGTTAGCGAGAAAAATTTAAATTTTTTATCTTTGTTTGTTCAATGTTTTATGCACATATCAACCAATAAGAGAAAAGGCTATTTGGTGCTGCCATCTGTTGGTTCTTTTGAGTGTTAAAAACATATTACTACAGTAAAACCATGGGGGAGACTATGCAACTGAGAAAAAAAATTTCTTTAACTGGTGGTTTCAAAGGTTAAGTCTGTGCAACAAAGGTTTAAATTATATTCTTAAAAATTTTAATTCAGCCACAGTTTTTCAAAAATTATTAATTTAACCTTTTAAACTTAAAATTTAAAAAATGCTATGCTGAAATTGATAATTAATTTGTTAAATTCAGTTGAAAATAAAATGGAATGAAAAGTAAATCCATGTTAAGGGACTTAAACAGAGCAAAATGAAGTGATCTTCAGATTTTTCATTCTTGTTGCTTTTAAACTTATACAATTTTAAATATTCTATTCTATATGTATATCTAAAATTTTTGAATAAATATTTGTATTTTTTTTTTTTTTTTTTTTTTTTTTTTGAAATATGCCTAAATATATGCAAATTTGTGTAGGTTATAATTCAAAATTTTTTAAAACAAATTTATAATAAAATAATAAATTAAAAAATATGTAATATATAATAAAACAATATTTTTAAATAATTCAAAAGAAAATGGATTTTATTTGAATCGAACCTCTAAATTAGAATTTTGAAAAAGAAAAGTATGTTTATTTTAAAAAGGAGGATTTTTATATAGGTACAGTTTTCAGTTTACATTGCTAAGCTAAAATTTTGAGTGCTGATATTGGGGGGGGGGGAGGAAGCTCATGCAGTTTTTTCAAAACTTGCAATATGAGTTCAGAAGAAGCCTGATATTATGCCAAAATGCATATATTAGAATAATTGTCGACAAACTTATTAGTCAAAAGATCAGCAGTAGAACCATTGAGATTTCTTTTTGAGAACCATGTATTTAATTTAGGAGTCTGTTTAAATTAACTACTAACAGAAAATAAAACAAAATATCATAAAAATAACCATCTTCCAAGAAAGAGAGAGTGAGATACGAGACATATATTTATTGACAAAAAGTGATTTTTACATTAAAATAAAAATATGATGAAACACACATTTAATGTGAACAATGACCTTGCATTTCCTTTGAAAGCTTGTTTAAGTCACATTTGTATGTCATCCCTTTTAATTTCAAATGGGATTCTAGTTCTCATAAATGAGTTGATTTCTCAGTTTACTTTTGATAAGATTCGTGCTTGAAAAAGATTATTTGTATGAATATGTAGTGCCAAAGATTGAAAGCCCAACAAACGCTAGTTTTTTTAATTGATCATATGACCAGGGTTCGTAGCAGTCCTTATAAGTGCTTATAAGTCCTTATATTTGAAAATAAAATATAAAGGCCCTTATAGGTGCTTACTTTTTCTTTAAAGCCCTTATTTTTTTTTTTTTTTTTTTTTTTTTGTTTGTTTTTAGTGCTTATTTTTTGCTTTTAGGGCTTTTTTTTTTTTAATGAATGCGCTATTTTTCCCGGTACCAAAGCCGAAACTAAATAAACAACTTTTCTTCCTAATATGGAATGTCAGATGGTGAGTCATACTCCCGGAAATAGCTTTTCCCCCTTTCTCTGCATTAACATAACCTTTGGTGTGCACGAAGAGTACAGACAGGTGCCCGTCGTTCTATTGGTCAAAGAATTGCGAAAGCTGTAGAAAATTCCGCTATATTCGGCATTCTTTTCCTCCCACCCAAATACTACACACGTTTGAATTTATATCAAAATCTTATAAATTTGCATTCTCATTCTGCTTGGTCAGTTCATATTCGTGTTTATTATGATCGTTATGCTTATATTATGAGCATGTATGAATGTTTATAATAACATAGTTGCAGTAACTGAAGTATAGTAAACTTCCAAAAATGGTTCTCTTTTAACACAGATTAGCTTTCTAAGGAATAATATTCGGAATGGCTTAACTAAAGGGAAAGTAATCGAATAGTCAAAATAATTTCATTTTTTTGGCCAATATATTATATAGTACGAAGGTTGGGAGGTCTTGCCTTTCTCCGCAAAATCGTGAATATTGAAACCGTTACAGTTCACTGCAAAACAAGCAACGGACTTTTTTTTTCCCCCCCACTTTGGGTTGAATAGGACTAAAAGTTCTGCGGTCTACCAACCCAAGCGAAGAATGATTCTATTCCGGAAATTTAACGCCATCTGTTGAAAATTAGAATGAAAAACACCCCAGTTATTTAGTTCTTTATTCTCCTAGTACCAGCAGTTGTTGATTCCAATGGTGTAATGTCACGTAGGGAAGAATTACGGCACACGTATTGCGCAATAACGTTTGCAATATTTTTCAGAGATAATTAATTTTGATGTTCAGTCCGAGATTTATTTATGAACACTTAAAAGAGTTTTACTGTGCTTGCTAAGCAGATTTTTTTTTTTTTTTTTTCCGCTTTCGTTGGTTTACTTTTTATATGATGCACTACAGTCTACCCCCCGCTCCTTCAAGTTATGCTCGACTGTTCGAATATTCACCAATTTCCAAGCGTGCGGGTTAGTAAACCTTTTACTGTTAAAGATGACTGCATGAAGCAAATTTCTGTCTTCTGATTTCAGAAATGTTCCTCTTTTTTACTTATTACTTTGCTTGCAATATCTGTTAAGAGAAAACTGATATACAATGAAAATTTAGAAAATGTTCAGAATTTAGATTTAAATTATTTAAATATCAATATGAGTCAATAAACACCAGTTATTTAGTTCTTTATTCTCCCAATACCGGCGGTTCTTGATTCCGATTGCGTAATATCGCGTAGGGAAGAATTACGGCGCACGTATTGCGCAATAACGTTTGCGATATTTTGCAGAGATAATTCATTTTGATGTTCAGTTGGAGATTTGTTTTGAACACTTAAAAGAGTTTTATTGTGCTTGCTAAGCAGAATATTTTTTAGTTCCGTTGGTTTATTTTTATATGATGCGCATATTGAAATGTCAAAAGCATTTATTTAGCGGAAAAATCTAAAGAGCGGCTACAGTCTACCCCCCGCTCCTTCAAGTTACGCATACGCACGACTATCCGAATATTCGCCAATTTTCAAGTATGCGGGTTAGTTAAGCTTTTACTGTTAAAGCTGCTTAAATTTCTGTCTTCTGATTTCAGAAGTGTTCCTCTTTGTTACTTAAATTACTTTGCTTGCAATATCGGTTAAGAGAAAAGTGATATACGATTAAAATTTAGAAAATGTTCAGAATTTAGATTTAAATTAATTAAATATCAATATTAGTAGAAAAATAAATTGTATTTATTGTTAGGCTCCAAGCGAATACAATAAATATACCTTATTATTAATTATTTTCTCTATTTTGAACTGAAATTTCATCATTAAATCTTGTAATATAGTTCTTCATAGTTTTTTTTTCTTTCATTGTAAACAAGTTCTGTAAATTGAACTATTATTTAAAACTAAAAAAAAAAAAAAAAAAAGTAATTATTTTTTATGGTTGAGGTAATGCTTGTTGTCTCTTAATAAGTACTTCATTTCTCATATTTTAAATTACAAGTCTAATTTTTAAGGTTATGCAGTTGTGTATGATGTAATTAGACAGGTGCTTATTTTTTTTCTTAAAATGTGCTTGAAAAGTGCTTATAGGTGCTTATTTTTTTAACTAAAATGTGGCTATGAACCCTGTATGAGTTGGGAGTACTATTCTAGGTGTTTAAAAATTACCATGTGTTCCGTTTCTAGATCTTTCAAAACAAAACTTTTGTTGTTAACTAAAGTTATAGTAATTTTTCTCCTATTTTCCACATCAGCATTAAGGCATTCAAATTTAGCGCTCCATAATTTTTTTTTTTTTTTTTTTTTAAACTTCAGTTTGTATTTCAAAAGTGCCACTACCTATATAAAAGAGTATTTTCTTTGCAATGTTTTAGCAGGTTTGGAAAATAAATTACCTCCCTCCTTCTAAACCTTTTGAGAGAAAGGGATAATTTGTTTTCAAGTACAATGGCTTTGCACACACATTGCAAGGAGAGAAGTGTTTCAACTCCCCTGTAGTTAAGGTTATTTGATGAAACACAGTGTCTACCATGAAATAAAAGTTTTGGGATCCGATGATCATCTGTTAGTTCAGGATAGTCCACACCCTTCTCAAGGAGAAATGTTTTAATTTCTAATAATAAGAAAGAGAAACATTTCAATACATTTCCTCTTGGTTGACATACCTAATTATGCAGCTGAGTATCTGCACATTTGCTTTCCATTTCAACCCAAAATTTATTTGTTAAAGAGTGTTAGCTTCCATTATGTTGACAATCTTGATTATCAACTCCATAACACTGCAAATTTTTGTTGGAAGCATCTGGGCACTAAATACTTCTTAATGATTGACGCAAAGGTAAACAAGTATCTTGTGATTATTGATTTCCTTTGAAATATAAACATAACCTTTCACTCTGGGATTACTTTTTGCCCCATCTGTTGAAACTGAAACAATTTTATTGAATGGAATATGATGTTTCTCCATGCACTCAGTGACAGCATGTGTAATAGCCTCACCATGTGTTTGACCTTTCATTGGCAGTAATCTTATAAGTCCTTTAACAGAAAAAAAATCAAACCAAAGGGGAAGCTTTTCTGTGTCATTGATGTCACAAGATTCATCTACAGCTATTGATAAAGCTGAAATCAATTTAAGATCTTTGATTTGCTGATTGGTTAAATTTGAGGATTATTTGAGGTCTTTTCTGTTTTAGTACAGTGGCAAGTCTTTAATTTCTTCTTTGTTCTTAAAATTTCAGAAAATCCAGCTCTTTGGATGCATTTATAAAAACTTTTAATGTGTTCACCATATGCATATTGAAGCTTGCAATATTAACATTGTTGGAAGGTTGCTAGTAATTAAGTACAGAACTTGGTTTCTTTTGACACTTATGAAGTTCCTTAACGGCATTCTTTCTCGCATCACAAGCAAGATACTTACTGCTAAATGATGCTTGTTTACTCGTAAAGTGTCTGTAAATTCGATTTTTTATTATGCATGATTTTTTCTTGGCAAATAAGACCGACTGGAAGGGCATTTGGATTTTATATATATGGAATGATTTGTTTTATTCAAGTTTAAATTCATGATGTTTGCCTTCCATTTTTCTTGCTTCTTTGTAGCCATGTGGGAATAGGTGGCACTTAAAAACATGTTTCATTTTATAACAACAAAAGCAGCAACTAAAATTTATAACAGCTTATTAAATTGATGCTACAAATATCCATAAGATCTGCATTTGGATGAAAGTTACAAGCAGCTTAATGTGCCAAGTAGGTACTCTTATTATTTGCATGAGACTTTTCGGCACACCAGACTTTGACCACCATATACATTGACGGACAAGCTGTGACTGTGACAAGTTGACACAATTCAACTTGTGTTAATCACATGTTTCTCCTCTATGTCTACCTTCTGTCTGCTTGTGTTACATTCAACCAGACCAACATCCAGCACACCGACCTGTAGTCGAAATCAGCTCATTGCTGAATTGAACTATGCTATATGCATGTATCCTAAGTTGTGCTTTTCAGACGTAAGAAATGCAAGTTGATTTTTAGCAGTTGGCTGGACAGAATGATATATAGAACTGCCCCATATTTTTTATCCACTGTATCATAATTGTATTGAAATTATCATTGAAGAATCTTATTATTTCTTACACATGTGTTTTTATGCTGAAACCTTTTTCCAAATGTACTAGCATGTAAATATAAGCAGTATAATGAAACAAATTAGATATGTATTGCTTATGTTTTCATCTGTGATAAATATGTAAAAATTAATACATTTTTCAGAAGAATTGATGCTGGAAATAAATACTTTTAAGAAAGGTATTTTTTTAAAAAAAATATTGGAGTGATGAGTAAATTGAGATTTGTGGTGGTAAATTTTTTGTTATAGTTGATGGGTTATTTTATTTTTTTCAGTCGGAATCGAAAACTGGATGGAAGCAATGTTTGATTATAATTCCCACAATGGTATCGTAGCATGTACAAAGTTTAATTCTACTGTCATAATTTGCAACTGAACTTCAGCAAAAGATTTCAAATTAATTCATAATGATTTATTAAAATTCATGCATAATAATTTTATTAAAAATTAATTTGTATTATATTATTGATTCTATTTGATGCTATAGAATTCCTATAGTTCACACGCAGTGGTATAATAAATGTAGTATATTTTTGGCAAAGTGTTTGTGTAAGAAAAAAAATTTTGTTAAATTTGTTATTTCAATATTATGAGAATAGTACTTGTAAATGATGCCAAAAATGAATGTTTTAAGGCATTTATGAATTATGCAGTGCTGGATTATTGGAGCTTCACTGCAACTTTAAATTTGTTCATTGTTACTCTTATTTCTGCCTAATTTCTCTTGTCTTGCAGATCAAGATTAAAAAAGATTTTTTTCTGTAATGTTCTGCTCTAAAAAGTTAATGTTTTTCATATTTGTAAGCATGCATCTATATCATTGGAATTTTAATTATCACATTCGCAAAAAAAAAAAAAAAAAAAAAAAAAAAAAAAAAATTAAAACATGATCTGTTAGCTCAATACAGATTTATTTCTGTAGATATAAGTTAAATAGACATCTATCGTGTATCTATGTATGTAAATTTATAAAGAAATGTTGAACTATATTTATTTTCCTGTATGAAAATACAGTTGCCTCATTTTAATGTTTTCTGCATAATGTTAATATTATAATATTTGCTTTGGTGCTTTAAATTAGTTTCACATAATTAGTCTGTAAAATTGGTGTAAAATGCTGTGCTGTTATATATTATTTATATTTTGTATAATATTATACTTTGTATTTTATTTATATTTTGTGTAATGTTACCATATTTTATATATTAGTTTCAGTCCTTTGTTTCTTGTTTCAGTCAATACTATGTCTGATGCTATCCATTCAGAATGTTTGATTGTATTGTAGCATTTTGTACAGAAACATAATAAATTTGTTTTAACAAATTTGCTTTTTTTTATAAAAATTTGCATGAACTATTCTAGATATTGTATTATAATGAGTACTTTGATTATTTTGGTGGCAGTAGATAATCAGACGGTAATTTAGACAGAGAACTACTGTTATAGGCAAAACTGAACATTTAGACACAAGGAGTTAAATTAGTTTTAGAACTGTAAATTTCGTGTGCTCTCAGTAATCTCTCTAAAACTTTTTTTTGGAGGGGGGGGGGAATAATGTTATGCTTAATCTGCCTAAAGAGTTCAGATACCATATATTATATTTTTATTTAATATAGACAATCACTTCAGTAATAGACAGACTTCAAGATTTGTATTTTTTATTTTTGGAACCCATATAAAGTTCTAAACTAAAAGTACTCAAAGAAGATTGACTTATTTTGCATTCATATATATATATTTTTTTAAAAAAAGTGATTTTGTCATCTTTCTCTTTCTCATGTTTGTGTGCATAGCATGGCGTCATTTATGACTAGGTAGAATCACTGCATAACACTGCCGCATGATAAAAGTGCCAGTAAATCCAAGTCAAACACTGTTTATCACAACAGTCTTCATCAGGGCAACACTATGCAAATAAGATTTTAATTATCTGCTCTGATCAGTATAACAAACTAAAATAATACTTGCATAGCTGTGCTTCAGCATGATGTTACCATCACTTTAAAAATTGCTTTCTTTACGTTAAAAATTGATATTTATTAAAAGTGTAAAAACAAGTTTTGAGTGCCCTAGTGAATTTTTTTTTTAGTCAAATAGGACTGAGATTTGCATAAAGGTGCATGCACATTTATATCCCAAATTGGATTTAGTTTCTTGTTTTAGTGCATAAATTAGTTTCCCATATGAATGATCCCTATGATTCTATCATCCTTTTGTGTGGTTGATGTGTATGCAATACAGTATCAAAAGCATACTGATATAAAAGGTTGCAGACAGAAATCTGCTGTTGTAGCCGAGAAAATGCAGTTGTAGGAAAAATTGTGTGCTGCATTTTGCATTCACCAGTGTTATAATCATTTAACAAACGAAGCAACAAAGAGGTAATGCTAGGGCAGTTATTAAAAGAAATTTAAATAGCTTTGGCTCATTGGACGTTTTTCAGCAATTTATGAGTTATTATGAAAAATGTTCGCAATTTGTTACTGCCATTTTTAAAAATTTTATCAGAGGATATGTTAAACTTTTTTCTTAGGTCCACTGTCCAAAAACGTTTTTTTTTTTTTTTTTTTTTTTTTTGAGAACCACAGAAACATTGTTTAGTTTTATTTTAAGATATACGGAGAGAAAGAGTCTAATATGATTTCGATAAAAGTATATAGTTTAGTGCCATAAAAGTTATGATCTGAAATTTTCTTGATTTATGAGGAATGAAATCATTTAATCAAGTGAATATCACAGTGCTGCTGATTCTAAACTACTTCTAACAAGTAGAAATTATATTTTCATTAATAATCAAATTAAATACTTATTTACTTCAAAAACATTTTTGTGTATCATTGATTATAAAATGAATAACTTTCCTTTTGCGTAGTTGTTTGTACTTCTTTAGCTATTTCTAAAGTGTTTCAGTTTAGCCAAAAATATAATACAAAATTCCACTTGACTGTATAGTTTGTTTTTATTTCATGCATTTTCATTCACCTTAAATGAAAAATTAAGTGCATGTATTCTCTTGAAAATCACTAGTAAGCAAAAAATGATTGTAATTTTGCATTAATTTCATGTATATACTTTAATCTATTATTCTTGGTTTAGAATTCAAATCCATGCTATGTCTAGAAACTGGATTAAAATCTAGTGGGAATGTAAAGAAAATTCAAATGTGATCCTCATGTTTTGAACATTTTTTGTAATAAAATCATAATCCATCCAATATTTGTTTTTATTTATTTTTTAAATTAGACTCTTAAAAAATTAAATTTGCCAAAAAATGGTGAAATGTACATGTAGACTAGACTGCTTATGTTTTGTTGTATTCTTTATTTTAAAATACCAGTTTGTAAAAATTACATTCCATGTCATTTGTTTCTTTTGAAGCCAGGATTTACAGCCAGATTTAAAATGTTCGAATTTTTTTCATTACTCCATTAATACATTGGTGGACAATTGCTAAGGATGGAAGATGATAGCCATCACAAAATGGAATGTAGGAAAATGTGAATGTTAACATAAGTGCGTGATACAGTAAGACATGTTGTGCATATGCAAATTTTTAATTGCCGATGCTGATAAAAGAAATAAAGGTTTTGACATGTATTGACCTTTGTTGCTTAAAAGCAAAATTTAATGGGAAAGAATCAGTTGATGAACTTGCAAGTTTCGATATGTCTTTTCAACATTACTTGGATGATTTTACATGTAGATGTATTTTTGGCAACCTCTAAGGAGGAGAAAAGGAACAGATGTTTCTAGGGAGTTCGACATCAGCTACAGTGTTGTGTCAAGGCTTTGGAAAATATTTGAAACAAATGGAATGTAAAGCAAATGTCATTAGGATCTCATGTTTGCAGTATGGCACCTGCAAAAGATAGGTACGTAGTGCTATTGGCTAAAAGGAACTAACATAGCAGATCAGTTACTTGCTGCTGCTGGCAAGCGAATCTTCCAAAATCCTGTAGCTAGGTGTTTGCATTAAGGAGGACTATATGTCTCCTGTCCTGGTGGGTGCATTCCTTTGCTCAGAGAGCTACGTAATGCCCATTTGCAATGGCATCACGAGCATCGTAATTGGACTCGATGGGACTAGGTTTGTGTGCTATCCTTAAATTTCAATCTGTTGCTGGATTATAGATGCCAACTGATCTGCCATGAGAGTGGTACTGCTTATCGTCCAGAAAATATCCAGGAAAGGACTGGTATCTGAGATGCACTATCATAGTATGAGCCAGTACTATAATCAATGGCCACACGCCCCTACGTGTAGTTGCAGCTGGGATTATGACTAGTCAGTGATACATTAATGGTGTTCTGCTACCTCATGTACCGTGGTGCTGTTCATGGGCGATAACAAAACATGTCATCGAACAGTAGTTGACCAGGAGTGTCTAGAGAGCAAGGATATTCAACACTTCATATAGCCTGTATGTTTTTCATACCTGAAACTCACTGAAAATGTTTGGGATACTTTGGGGAGGAGTCTTTTTGTCAACAGTGCTCTCCGATAAGCAAGGACACCTTCATCCATGCACGACAGAGGAATGGTATAAATTATCCCAACAGCTGTTGGATAATGTTGGCCAAA
This sequence comes from Stegodyphus dumicola, assembly GCF_044657685.1. Taxonomy (NCBI): domain Eukaryota; kingdom Metazoa; phylum Arthropoda; class Arachnida; order Araneae; family Eresidae; genus Stegodyphus; species Stegodyphus dumicola. The sequence continues at coordinate 56,275,476 of NC_140771.1, read as the reverse complement.
GTTTGACACGATGTGTTTTACATCGCACTCCATGGTGACCATATTCCGAATAGACATCTTACGCCAAAATGCCTGCGGACGGTAACAGCATTTTTTTCACCTTTACATATTCAGCAAATATGGGCATTTTGTTTCTTGAACACTTTTCAAAGCTTTCTACATTTCAGAGAACAATAAATTATCTTTATTGATATGTCCTAGGTTTTCTGGCATTATTTTATTTCACTTGGCATCCAAATACACTTAACTTTTTAACATGCTATATAGCCATTTGACATAAGAACTTTATATAAAAGGCGAAGCTTTGAAAATGCTTACTGATGTTTTTATCGAGTATAAATTAGATATGCTGACCGTCTAAGAGATGAGATGGACTGGAATGGAGTGATTGTTGATAAACGTAATTGCTGTGTTCATTTTAGCTGCTACCATGATATAATACATTAGTTTGGAACTGGTTTTATTACTGGTAAACAAGTGAATCATCGAATTTAAGCCAGTGAATGAGAGGATTTTTAGGCTATGTATCGAGGGTAAGACACATAGTATTTCACTCATGTATGCCCATGTCCCCACTGAGGATAAAGGAAATGAGGAAAAGGACAGATTTTATTACCTTGATAAAACTCATAGTGAATGTCGCTCAAATGATACAAAACTTATATTGGGTGATTTTTCATGCAAAGATTGATCACAATGAAGACTGTGTTTGTGGGGAAACACAGTCTACACAGGGAGTCAAATGGTATTAGACTTATGAACTTAGCCATCTCCGCTAATATGATGATTGGAAGTACAGCATTCAAGCATAAAAATATACATAAAGTCACCTGGAGATCTCCAAATGGAAAAACTCAAAATCAGATAGATCACATAGTGATAGACTTAAGACACTAAGTCGTCTTATAGATGTATGATTATTCAGAGGTGCAAATGTGGATTCTGACCACTTTCTAATTATTTTGAAATCGCGTTATAAGATCAACACATCTTACAATAAAAGGAGGTTTTGGTTTTGGGCTATCTGCCTAAGGCAGGGATGCCTTCGTGGAGGACTTTCTAAGGAAACCTGGCTTGTATACGTGTTACACATGGGGAAAACCACGAAAACTGCCATGCAGCCAGCCCGTTCACAGGATTCGAACCTCGGACCGAACAACCAGTCTTCAGCGACTTTACCGCTCGGCCGCTGGTGGGCCCAATAAAAGAAGGGAACAAAGTCTAAAAAGCTTGATATTGAACAACTGAAGGAAAAAGATAATTGAAAAGTACAGGAGAGAACTACAGAGTAAATTGTCAACAAGTGGGGAAACCTCGACAGCTGAGAATGCTTGGCAAAATCTAAAGAAAAATTATTGTTGAGGCATATGAGAATACAATACTCGGAAATAAAACAATTATTGGTTTGATGAGGAATGCAGTAAGATTACAAAAAGGAAGAATGAAGCATGTAGACTAAAAATTGCAGAGGAAAGGTACAAGGAATTAAGAATAGAGGAGAAGAGAATTCATAGAAAGAAAAAGCGATTGTACTTGGATGAAGTTTACAGAGATATTGAGAATCTGTAAACACAAAGAAGGTAGGAACATTTATCAGCTGATAAATAGTACCAGAGCTGATTTTAATCCCAAAACAATAACTTGTAGAAAAAAAAAATGAAATCACCAGAGACATGGGTGAGAGAAGAGGCGATAACTACTTAATAACAGGCTACCTACTACGGTCAAAAGTTGTTAATCGGGAATGATCTATAATCCAGACCTCAAAGCTACAAACCTTCTGTGCATGTGCGTAATACTTTTACGCATGCGCATAATACGTTTATGTATGCACGTTTAATGTATAACGGACAGTATAAGCTAAGCTAAAATTATCTAATTATCTATTTCAGTTAATGTTGCAGATTGCATTGTTCCTTAATCTTCGAATTAGATCCGGCTTATTATTTTTTGCAGACTGTTAGAGCAAGCAATTTTATAAAAGTAGGCTTGAACTTTCGATTATGTCAAATAAAATTTCCGATGCTGGAGCTGCCAAAGGATCATCTACAAAGTGAATGTTTCAATGTCCATCAAACAAAAAGTGGAATTGCTGCAAAAAATGGATAAAGGCATATCCTTTGTTTCTCTAACCATTCCGAAATCTGTTTATCACGCTGCTCTGCGGGGGGGATCGTCGTGGCGCGCAATGAATTGGAAGTTGATTTGTCTGCACTATCCTTATCTTCAGAGCAGATGTTTTTATTTTATTTGGCTTAGAATTCCTTACTAAATGTAGTATTTCATCTCGATGTACTCAGTCTTTGATATGATTTAAATCAAATTCCCCGTCATTATAATTTGCTTCCAATAGTAAAGAAATTGACACAGAGGTTATTGAAAATGAAAAAATTTCAATTGACAAATTAGTCATTATTCTCCACACGGCAATTATAGGACTTGAACAGTGGAACTTTGTAACTGAACAAGAAATTATGTCTGTTTATAGAATTAAAGAGAAAGTATTATCACATAAAACAAAGCAACTTACATTGAAAGAAATGCTTGATAAAGTAAAATAAATATTAAGCTTTTTTTTTTTTTTTTTTTTTTTTTTGTAAATTTTGATACCCTTTAGATCATAATTGTTCTTTATTTCATAATTTCTGCATGCCATCCTACCAAATTTAAACTAATGATCTATAATCCGGAATCGCCGAAGTCCCTACGAGTCCGCATTCAAGACTTTTAACTGAATGAGTTGTTAAGATGAGGTTATGAAGCATAATCCACCAACTCTATATGATGTTGAACTGGCAGTTAAAAAGTTAAATAATAAATCAGCTGTATCAGATGGCATCAAGGCAGAGTTTTTAAATTTCAATTAAACGAATTTAAATAAAGCAATCCATTATCTAATTTGTTCTATATGGGCACAGGAACAAATGCCCAGTGAGTGGGAAGAAGGATTTGTTTGTCCTATTTATAAAAAAGGAGACAAGCTAGAATGTAGTAATTACAGAGGAATTAAGTTATTGAATTCAGCATATAAAATCTTTTCCATTATTTTGTATAAACGATTGCTTGCATATACTTGTAATGTTATTGGGAATTACAGTGTGGATTCCAGCAGGGAAAAACAACAACTGATCAATTACATTCTTTTAGACAACTCTTATAAAGAACTAAAGAATGTAATATTGACAGCTACCACCTGTTTGTTGAATTTAAAGCTGCCTATGACAGTATTAACAGAGAAAACTACTTGAAGCGATGTTACAATTTAATATTCGGACAAGCCTCACAATGATGACCTTAAAAAAGTGATATGTAGAATAAAAATTTCAACTTATCTTTCAGAACCTTTTTATACTGAGAAAGGATTAAAAAGGGAAGACTCACTATTTTGCCTGCTGTTTAATATAGTTTTAGAAAAGGCCATAAGAGACTCTGGAATAAACACAAGTGGAACCATCTTGCACGGAGCCATTCAACTGCTGGCTTTCGCTGATGACAAAGAGATCATTGGGCGATCAGAACGAGCTGTGGTTGAGGCTTTTGTCTCGCTTAAAAATGCAACAAGAAAGATGGGCCTAATCAGTAATGAAGACAAAACAAAATTTATGATTGTATCTAATAAAACTGTTGATTTATCCCCCTTGAAGATAAGCAATTATACATTTGAAATCATAAAACAATTTAAGCATCTGGGCACATTGATCACAAGTTGCAATGATGTAAAAATTGAAATAAAGAATAGAATATTTATGACTAATAGATGTTATGATGCCCTTAAAAAACAACTTAAATACAAACTAATCAACATAAAAACTAAATTAAATTTAAAAAAACTTTAATAAGTGATGGAAGTCCTTTACGGAAGTGAATGTTGGATAGTTCACAGAGCAAAGAAAGACCTGATATAAACTTTTGAAAGAAAATTCTAAGAAAGATCTTTGGACCGTTACAACAAAATAGCATGTGGAGGATTATCTATAATCATGAACTGTATGGAAAGTATTGGAGATATGGTGAAACTGATATTGTGAGAATCATAAAGACATCTTGTATCAGATGGCTGGGCCATGTGTTTAGATATGATGATGCATTTCCGACCAAAAAGATAACCTTTTTGAGAATTGAGGGAGTAAGATGAAAAGGAAGACCACCCACTACATGGATATAGATGATGTCGAGCAAGATTTAAGGTTAATTGGAGTTAACCGATGGAAGGCTGTTGTGCCGAATGGGGTCAGGTGGAGGAAACTTGGAGAGACAGCCTTGGCCTGTAACAGGCTGTGGAGCTTATGAAGAAGAATATAGATTTCTGATCATTCCTTAGTAGTTGTCTGCCAGTGCATTTGTATTGCCAATAAATGCTTCGTGAAGCATTTTTCACCCCTTTTCACTTATGATATTTTTTATGTTAAATGATTATTTTTCTAGTTTTACTATTCACGTAACCTGAAATTGTCTTAAAAGCAGTCTTCAATAATTCTTTTTCTCATATGCTGAAATTAACCTAGTCTCAATACTAGACTTCCTTTTTTTAGATCAAACACACTTCTTTAAAACAAGAATATCAGGAAATAAAAATTAATTACAAAGAGCAAGTAGGGACTAACAGATTGATCTTAGCAAAGGGTTCCACTTTCTATTTTTTTAACATCATATGTTGATTAACTATAAATGAAGAAAATTTCATGTTTTTTTAATACAGTGGTTTCTTTTCAAAATTCAAGGCTTCCTTGACCTTCAGTTACAAATATTCCTTTTTTTGGGGGGGGGGTGGAACAGGTAGGAGAGGTTATTGCTTTCTTGAGGAATTCTGGATAAAAATTTTGCATGGTTACCTTGTTGGAAATTTTTGCATATCTTTTTTTAATAGCAGTATGTAAAAGAATGTTGCCATTGCTGTTCTTATCTTGTTTTCATAAGTAAAAAAATAAATAACTGAAATTAATCTAAAAAAAATTATACCAACATATAGAAGTACAAAGTAGATTTTAAAACACTTATTTGTGTAGAAAAACAGTTTTTTAATGTTGTATTAAATTTTTATTTATGAATTTTTGTTTCAAAAGAATAGTGGCAAATACTGCACTGACCAATCAGGGCTTTATGTTGTTACGAAGTGTCCAGGCGCGGTAAGATGGCTTCCCCGCAAAGCAGTTTTAGGGTTGCCATAAAATGGCAAGGGGAATACAAGGTCGCCACATTTGGCGAGAAATAGCCCATTTGGCGACAAAATTAGCAATATACCATGGACGGATGGAGAGCCTTCTGGAACGAATTCTTTCCGGTTTTGCCCAGAATGTTCTCGAACACAAGCCGAAAGCCATATAAACCCTGCTGGCTCACAGTCAGGAGTGCCTCTTCTAGCGAGCTTTTAGTCAGTCATTGAGCGAGTGCCGAGTGGGTCGTCGAGTGCATCGAAGAGTCTCGTAGTGTATCGCGGTTAGTGCATCGTCGAGAGTGTGTGTTAAGCTCCGGGAACGACTGAACCGAAGAGTCGGGAGCTGTGCTCTGTGTGTGTCGAGTGCATCGCGAGTTGTAGCGTGGAGAGTCTCTAGAGTGCGTGGAGTTCCGAGAAGGACCGAGCAGAGTCGGGTGCTGTACTCTGGTGCTTTGCAGTGAAGCTGTGTCCACTGTTATGGCCTGATAACCTGGAGGCTGTGTCGCTGAGTTTCAGCGTGTTTATAGGAGATCTTCGACGACTGTAAATGTGATTTTGGAGCTGTCCTGAGAATATTGGTAAATAAAGTGCGTTTTGATACTTCATATCAAATGTCGTCGTTATTCAGTCCAAATCTACGAACCCGTGAAGAAAATTAAACGTAACAACTGGTGTCAGAAAAAAACGCATCAATATTATATCGAGAACAAAATAAAATTTTAAAAAAAAAAATTCTTAAATCCTTTAAGAGCCTTGAATGCAAGCTTGGATTTTGTTGCAAAGAAGAAACGAAATCCAGATTAATTCCCCCCCTCCCAATTTTGTAGAAAATGATTCAACTTCTCTGATGCATTTAAGGGAGAACCGTTGTCCATAAATGCTTGAAATGCAAATTAGGCATTTAGAGTTTTATTTGTGAGAAGTTATATGCTTTTCTTTTTGTAGCATATTTACTAGAATGAGAGAATTATTCATTAGTTTTGACATTCTTATTATGCTAACATTGATATTATTATAAGTTATATGCATGAGTGAGTACATACCTGCCAACTCTCCAGGTTTTCCATCACATCTTTTAGTCTACTAGAAGATCACAGAATTTCTAAGTTTTTAAATAAATAAATAAAAAAGAAAGAAATTATTGAATTAATAAAACTTAAATTGTGCAACTTCCATTCCTCTAACCCTAATGATTTTCAGAATTATTCTTTTCTATTATTAAATTTTATTTGATCTGAATATATACTCAGTTAATATTGGTATTTAATTTTGTTTTACTTCAATATATGGTTCACTACAAAGTTTATTTACATGATAGGAGACATATTAATTATTAATTTTTATTTTTTCATATTTAAATAAAATTGTATTTGAAAAATTTGAAAATTGTATTTGTATTTTGATAAATAAAAGCTTCCTACTCAGAATTTTCTTAATGTAAAACTGAAGCAAAATTTCAAAGGAAAATCAGTTATAGAATGTAAAATGTATATAAAAAAATGTCATGTTAATGTATTTCATTTCAGAACCATATTATACTTTTTGAAACATGAATCATGCATTACAAATTTATTTTACTTTGGACTTCTTTTAAAATGGCATCATGTCACAGTGTGAAAACTTCCTGGAAATTCCTGGTTTTTCACATTTCGAATTTGGCAACTGTGAATGATTAAAAATGATAACAAATGAATCTTGGAAATGCTGTATGACAGCGATTCTCAACTGGTGGTACGCAAAGAAATAAAGTATTTTTAACTATTAAATTCAAAAATTAAGTACCCAACATACTGGTTAGGTTTTTTTTTTTTTTTTTTTTCTCTTGTAAATTTATGCTGTTTGAGCTTGTTCATCTGATTATGCTGCCTAAACTTTGTTCAAGATCAATGCCGTTGGCAGACTTTAGCAAAATAATTCGTTTTTATTTTCACAAATATTCTTTTAACCATAGACATAACAAAATTTGTCATAAATGATGTTTAGGAGTAATAGAAGTGGATGTTGCATTTAATAGGAAATAAAAATAAGTTCCTATAAAAAGATAATAGTCTCTTATTAATTCTTTTAGAGTTGATAGATTTATTGGCCTGTCTACACTTTATGTCGCTACCATTTCCGGGCTCGTATTTCTCTATTTGCAATGAGAATAATTTTTTTTTACGTGAATTTGCTGTCTCTGACACCAGGTATTTTGTCTTCTTGCTTTGTATTTTGTACTTTTCTACGCTATTTGAGAATATCATCTCTTCTTTTTGAACTCGTAATATATTGTGCATTTAAACATTTGTGAAAAAGTAATGAAACAAATCCAGATTTGCAAAATTGAGAAATGGCTGGGATTGACTAAGTGGAAAAGCGATGATTCACCAGGTAGTGGATCCAGGACAATCTACTAGCACTAAGATTATTGAAAAGAAAATTGTTTCTAGCAAATATAATGAAAGTTATTTTTCATTTGGGCTTAGTTGGAATGGAGATGAAATGGACCCTCAACTTCAGTGTGTTTGCGGTGAACTGTTATCCAATGAAAGTATGAAACCATCGTTTCTTAAAAGACATCTTGAATCTATGCATGCCAATTTAAAAGATAAATCTGAAGATTATTTTAAAAGGAAATTATCGGAGTTCAGAAATAGTAAACAAGCAGTGAAATGTTTTGTTACTTCTATTAAAAAAACTTTGAGAGATAGTTACCTAGTAAACCTATGAGTTGCCAAGATTGGGCAGGCTTACGTTACTGGAGAAAACTTTATATACCTGCAAATAAAGATATCGTTTGAACATTATTCATCGAAAAAATGCCTAATGAACTTAAAAATATTTCGTTATTAAATGATACAGCAAATCGACGAATTCATGAAATGGCGAATTCCGTAAAAGTGACACTTATTCAAAAGATAAAACGTAGTGAGTATTTCCAATTGCAAATAATTACATAAAAGTACTGATATAACGAACTTTGTTCAAATATTTTACAAAGTTTCGAGCAAGATAAACGAATTGCCGAAGAGTATTTATTTTGTGAATCTTTTCACGATAGAGCAACTGCAAATGAAATTTTCAAAGTAATTGACAGTTTAATTCTGAGAATGGAATTCCTTGGAATAAATGCATAGCCATATGCGGGGCCGGAGCTCGGGCTTTAAAAGGAAAACATTCCGGTTTTCTTAAATAAAGTTCCACCTGAAACTGAATTTACTCACTGCTCCACTGATCGTGAAGCTTTAGTAACCAAATAAATCCCTGAAAACCATTTTGAATTAAGCTGATAAGCATGAAACTTGTTAATTTTATTAAAATTCGAACTTTAAATTCAAAAATATTTACGATTTTATGCTAAGAGAGGAGCAGTGAACATGAAACGCTTTTGTTACATTCCGAAGTAAGGTAACTAACTACCTTGGTAAGGATTATTTTGGTTACTACAGAGGCCAAGTATTAAATCGTTTCTTTCAACGTCAATCAGAAATTCAAATTTTACTCTATGATTCAAATTGCTTATTTAGTGAATTATGGTTGGCGTGTTTAGCATTTAAGGTTAGTGTTTGGTGGTGTATTTAATTATGGCAAAGCACACTAGGGCTATCTGCCTAAGGGGAGGAGTGCCTTCGTGACTTTCTAAGGGAAACTGGTTTGTATACACGTTACACATGGGGAAAACCACGAAAACGCCCATGCAGCCAGCCCGTTCGCGGGATTCGAGCCTCGGACCGAACTACCAGTGTTCAGCGACTTTACCGCTCGGCCGCTGGTGGGCCCGCATTTAAGGTTAGATATAAGAGATAAAATTAATGCAAAGATAAAAAACTCGAGATAATAATAAAAGAATTGGATAATAATATTTTAATCATTTTATCACTTTTTGAAAGTTTTCTAACCGAAAATAATTTGAAAATAAGAATTTACATCTGACATTAAAAATCATTGTTTTTCATTGAAAAATAATTTCAACATGTATTTTCCCTGGGATTATAAAAAAGAAAATTGAACTAGAAATCCATTTTGTTCAAATGCACCTGACATTTTAGTTCGTGAAGAAGAAGAACAGTTGATAGAAATTTCTTGCGATCGAAATCTAACTGAAGATTTCAAAAATAACGCACTTGTTAACTTTTGGCTGGACTGAAAAAAAGTAATTTAAAGGCATTTCAAAGCTATTAGATTTTTATTGACTTTCTGCAAACCTACTTGTGTGAACAAAGATTTTCTTCCATGTTATATTTGAAAAATAAATACAGAACAAAATTAAAAGTAGACCCTAATTTACGGATAAAACTAAGTGAAATAAGACCAGAAATTAAGTAATGGACCTACCTTAAGCAAGTCCAAATTTCACACAAAAGTTTAGAATTAAATGATTATATAAATTTTGATAATTAAAATGGTAACGAACTTTCAATCTTAATATTTTTTATGTGTGCATATTTAATACAAATAGCCAATACGCTGTGCAAATGGCAAAATGTATATATTTATTTTAATATTTCTATTGAGAAATTGACAAATAATCGTAGAATATAATGGTGGTACTAAAGTGTTTCAATTTTTGTTTAGATCAGGGGTTCTCAACCAGTGGTACGCAAGAGAAAAATAGGTGGTACATAAAGAAGCAAAGTATTTTTAACTATAAATTCAAGTATTAAAACTCCAACATCCTGATTGAATTTTTTTCTAACACTCGTAAATTTATGCGATCTGAGCTTTGTTCAAGAGTGGTGGTGGTAGTAGTACTTTGTAGTGGTGGTATAAAGGTTTTCAGTTTTTGCTTAAATGGTACGCATTAGTCAAAAGGCTGAGAACCTCAGCTCTATGATATGCAAAACAGAAATAGAGTGTATAGGCTACTCTTGATGAACGGAGGTGAAGCTTGGAACAATATCAATGGTTTACTCAAATGGTTAATCTGCGAGTTTGCAGAAAAGAGGAAGATTCTGTATGATAATAATAATAAACAATCTGATGTGTACACCACATGACTTCCTTATACCAAATATTAAATAATACGCAATTTTCCTGCATTTCATTTAAACATATTGAATTAGCAGTTAACGAATTTTGAATTAAATCTACTTCGTGGACAGCGCATAAACCACAATAAAATAAATACACTCTTTAAAGTTTGTAGGGTTTATATTTATTTTAAGTTTAAACTATCTTTCCTGTTAAGCCTAACTTTGCCCTGGAATTGCCAATGCCAGAGTATGTAAATTTTAGTAGAATGCTCAAAGTATTCTGAGTTAAATAGAAGGGAAACGAGTTCGAAACGGTGCTTTTTTGCTTCACGAGCGGGGAGGTGTCTAGTTAGAAATTGAAGAACCACGCGTTTCGGCCTGTGTGCTTGCCTCAGTAGATAGTTAAATCTTTCAACGTAATATTCAGAAGTTTGCTGAATTGTCAGCGGTATCTTAGAACGCGGTGAGGTTAGTTACGTTTAGAGAGCCTCGTAGTTAGTCACTTGTTATTATTCTTTTTTAGTTTCTTATTTTTATTTTACCGCCGGGTCGGCGTAGTTTGTGAGCGTCAAGAGCACGCATCTGTAATTTCTAAAGTTGAATAAAAAGGGATTTAAACCCATCTCAAGACTTTGTATACTTTCCAGTTCATAGCAGTCACCACTATTGTTGCGTGCAGGTTGGAAGCGCGCAACATTACATTGGCGAAGAGTCGAACTGAAATGGCCGAACACTTGTCGAACTGAAATGGCCGAAAATTGGATGGAAGCTGCTGGACAACAACAAGAAATGGCAAGCCAATTGGAAGGATTTGGATACCTGGTCCAGACGATGAGAGCGTCTATCAAGCCAAACGTCAATTTCGACGGAAAAAATTCGGTGGCGATATTTCTAGAAGAAATCGAAAATCACTTCCAGCTTTACCCTGTGCCTGAAAGACAAAAAGTTGCCATCGCCACATCTGCAGTAAGAGGACAGGCCTCGCTATGGTGGAAGAATATAGGCAAATTTTTATTAGGGGAATTCGAAGGCCAGACATATACATTTGAAAATTTCAAAAAATCGTTATTAAAGGCCTTCCCCATAGTGAAAGACCGAGCAAGGCTAGAAGCCAAACTATATAGTTTTTATCAACAGGATCTAGAAGAGTTGACGGACTTTATTCTGCGAAAAATTAAGCTGACGGATATGCTGTATGGGAAGAAACCCGACGCGGAGATTATTGAAATAATCTTACCAAGATTTCTACCTGCTGCTCAAGATTACTTCGAAATTAGAAACCCAAGCACATTGCAGGAGCTCTTCGAATTGGCGGTCAAGTTCCAAAATCGCAGAATAGCAGAAAAAGCTAGAGGGGCATCGTATTCTCAAAGTATCCGAAGGCAATCTTCAAATGAGCAGACCAGAAATGCAAACCGCTCTTATGGGGGAAAGAGCTATCAAGCTAACTCATCGAAGCTCGAAGGTCAAGGCCCAAAAAGGAAATTTGAAAACAACCGTCCGCGTACCCAGAAGGCAGAAGTTGAAAGGAAAGCTTTAAACGAGTAGAGGGGCCTGTGAAAGCGAGGGTCCAGACCCCGGAAGTTTTGACAAAACCCTCAAGATACTTAAATACGGTCATCGTAAAAAACTCACAATTACCAATTATACAAGTCTTGGTTGGCGATGTACAAGTAGAAGCCCTCATCGATACAGGAGCAGAAGGTAATTTTATGAGTGATATTTTTTGTAAGAAGAATTTTATTAGGTTACGATTATTTAAAAATAAAAACACAGAAATCATAGCAGCGCAAGGACAAACTTGTCACTGTATTGGAAAACTATCTTTAAAAATACAGGTTCAAAATGAAAGCCTTAAAGTATTAATTTTTGTAGTAAAAAACTTGCAAAGTCCACTTATTTTAGGTATGGAGTTTTTAAAAGCCGCGAAGGCCAAACTGAATTTTCAGGAAAGTTCTATCGTGCTGGAGATGGATCGGAGGGTGGTGGAACCAGTGGAGCAACCGCAAGTCGATCTTAGCCATTTGAATGACCATGAAAACCAAGCCATCCAGCAAGTGGTGAGTACTTTTTCAAACTTGTTTTCAGAACGGCCTGGTAGTTGTCAAATAGTTACGCATGAGATACAGTTAACTGCCGACAAACCCTGTAGGACTAAACCTTACCGCTATGATAAACAGAAAGAGCAAATCATAGAAGAACATATTCAGGAAATGTTAAAGAACCAAATAATAACGCCCATAAATAGTGAGTACGCGAGTCCAGTCGTACTATGTAGGAAAAAGAACGAGTTTCCTCCTTCGGATAAAAGGGCTTGGAGGTTTGCTATCGATTACAGAAAACTTAATAGTATTACTAAATTCCCAGTTTACCCTTTGCCGGTTATAGAGGAAATTATTAGAAAGATTAAATCTACAAAATACATGACTACGTTGGACTTAACGTCTGGCTACTATCAAATAGCTATGAGACCCGAAGACATACATAAAACCGCGTTTATAACAAAATCGGGCACTTATGCATTTTTACGCACGCCCTTTGGGTTGTGTGGGGCCCCGTCAACATTCCAGAGAGCTATGGACATTGCTTTAAAGCCTGTCCTAGGAAAATCGACTTTAATCTGTCTAGATGGTATAATTATAACGAGCAGTACGTTGGAACAATATATTAAAGACCTAGAAGAAGTTTTTAAATTATTAAAAGAGGCCGGTCTTACAATTAACGCCTCAAAATGCAAGTTCGCTACTAAAGAACTTAAATATCTGGGGTATAAAATTTCGCAAAAGGGTATAGAAACTCAAGATTTAAAAATAAAAGCCATCAAGAATTTCCCACCTCCCAACACCGCCAAGAATGTTTCTTCTTACCTTGGGTTATGTTTTTATTATCGGTCATTCATAAAAGATTTTGCTAATATTGTTGAACCCTTGTTAGTAATTAAAAGAAAGAAAAGTAAATTCACGTGGACAGCAGAAGCAAATACGGCATTTGAAAGGTTAAAAGAAGCGCTCATCAATGCCCCTGTTTTGAAATTCCCGGAGTGGGACGAAAACCTGGAAATTGCAGCAGATGCGTCGGACTATGCTGTAGGTGCTGTTCTCATGCAAAATATCCATCCTTTGGCATTTTTTAGTAAAACGTTGAACCCTACACAAAGGAATTATACAGGTACAGAGAGAGAAACATTAGCCGTATTAATGGCTGTACAAAAATTTCGAGTTTATTTCGGGAAAGCGCCAGTAACAGTCTTTTCGGATCATGCGGCTGTTGGTAGACTTTACTCGGGGAAAAACCTAACGCCCAGGTTAATAAGATGGGCTTTAAAACTTCAAGAATATAATCTCATAATTAAATATAAACCGGGAAAGGAAAACAATGTAGCTGACGCACTTTCTCGTATAAAACTGGACGATGAAGGTAATGAACTTAAATGCGCTGTGTTGACTTCAAAAATTTTAGATTCTAGAGAAACAGTTATTACTGAATTGAAAGCTGATCCTGAATTTGGAAGTATCTCTGCATATTTGAAAGACCCCGAAAGCTTTGAGCACACAGATATCGATGCGATAAGAAATAGAGCAGAAAACTATGAAATAATAGATAATTTATTATTTTATACGAAAACAACAAACGAAAATCTCGAGTACAAACCAGTCACCCGAGCCTCGCTTCGATTAAGCATTTTGAAGGAATTACACGACGCGAAAACAGCGGGTCATTTAGGGGTCAGAAAGACTTTAAAAACAGTACACGAGGCGGTATATTTCCCGCAATTATACAAAATAATAACGGCGTATGTCAGGTCCTGCAATCAATGTCAGTTAATAAATGATATTAATTACAGCCCGGCCGGGTACTTAAATAGCATTCGCGCTACATTTCCGAATGAAATTTTAGGCATAGATCTTCTTGGTCCTTTCCCCCAGAGTGAGTTAAATAAAAATCGTTTTCTTTTAGTAATTGTAGGTCATTTTTCAAAATGGACAGAAATTGTTCCACTTAAACGCGCGTCAGCCAAAACAGTCGCAGATGCATTCTTACACAGATACATTTTAAAATACGGTGCACCGATAAAAGTCATTGGCGATAATGGTAAACAATTCGTTAGCCAAATATTTGAAAATATTTGCATTGGACTTGGCATACGCCATATCAAAATGGTTCTGTATAGACCACAGGCAAAAATAGCAGAAAGAGTTAATAAAAATATTGTAAAAATAATTGGAAGTTATGTTAGCACACATCACAAGCGCTGGGATGGCTACATAAATGAGTTAGCTTATGCTTTAAGAACGGAAAATCCCGATACTACGGGAAAAACCCCTGCAGAATTATTTTTAGGACGAAAGTTAATTACGCCATTAGATAAATTATTCTTTGTGCAACAAAGAGAACAAGAATTTAAACATAAAGACGTGCAAAACTTATTGACGAGGCGGTTAAAACCTCGGATATGGCAAGAAATAGACAAAAGTTATATTATGATAGAAAACTCCGTGAAGCAGATTTTAAAGTTGGGGATAACGTGTTGAAGCGGAAATTTTCTTTATCAAGTGCCCCAGACAATTTTACTGCAAAGTTAGCTCCAATATTTGAAGGCCCCTATGTAATTCAGGAAATCAAAGGAGTCGTATTGTACCTTAAGAACGAGAGAGGGGAAATCTGTAAAGCAAATCCCGACCAGGTGAAAAAATATTATAATCAAAATGATTTTGAAATCCTTAAAAGTTTCTTGCAGGACTCAAGCGTAAAAGAAGTAGACGGTCAAGAAGTAACGTCACCCGCTCCACCACCCAAGAAGCAGAGAACTGAAGAGAAACCTAGCCCTGCTACAAGTCATGCGACGGTAACGAAAAGAAGAAATGAAAACGTTCAGACTCCAGCATTTAAGAAATATAAGAAAGCAACGCCGCCGCGTAAAGAAGCTTTGGTAAAGAGGAAAAGACCACTTACAACGTATCGCAGTAGAAATTCTGCATCGAGGAAAACGCTTCCAGGGTCAGAGTGTCAGGTGCAAACAAGGCCTCCGTTCACGAGAACGAAAAGACAGCAGGAGGAACGAAAAGACCACCACCAACAAAAGAAATTCAAGCATGATTCCAGACCGGAGGGCGCCAAGACCAGCTGTCCAGGGGTAAAACGGAAAAGACAGCAACCCGACGAGTACCACTCCAAAAGGCCAGCATGCAGAGGGCGAAAAAGAAATATCAACATGGACGACACTCGAAGGACCCAGGAGACGACTGACGTCGATGAATTCCATATCTTGGGAGCAGTTCTGCCAGAAGAGGATGTCGGAGTTCCAATCATCGAAAACTCAAAGATAAGTTAAAATCTTCTATAAATTTTTTTTTCTTTTGTTCCGAAATGTTATGCGTAAATACGAAGTTCTATGTTTTGACGGAAGTCAATTTGTCTCCGTTGAGACTTAGTTTTGTTTTACTTTATTTAGCTAAGGCAAAAGTATTATTTTCTTTAAGTAGAAAATCTAAGAACAAGCAGTTTCTGTTGGTCGAAAGACTAATTCTGTTATGGCCGAAAATTTGGCCGAAGATAAAAATAACTTCGTATTCTTGTATTCATAAGAAATTTAGTTTCAGTGCCGCCAGCTTGGCGAAGAATGCGTAAAGTAAAAATTTATTTTTCTCTTATTCATTTTACGGTAAATTGTAAAATTTACCGTAAAATTATTTAGAATTTTGTAAATATACGTAAATACTTGAAAGTTATGTAAAAGTAGAATTTAGTCTAGAAGCATAAAATTTTAGATGGTAAAAGTAAATGCTCAAAAGAAATGAATTCAAATTTAAGTATTAAATTGTAGATAAAATCATGCTTTAGAGCGAAAGCCTGCATGTCTAAAGATGAATGAGGGGGAATTTAGAATGAATGTGTTTTGTAGGGTTCTCCACCTACACTTGAATTTTAAGAATGTTAAAATAGCTCATCGAGTTTTAGAATGTCGAGTAAGGTGTGTCTATTTGGTCGTTGAATTCTAACAAATCATTGTGGTTAGGGGAAGTGTTGCAATACTAAAACACGAATATTCCCGTTTGACACCCCACATGGTGGAGAGCCAGGGTAAAGTTAAATTCATGTTTGAATACTTGAATGAATGTGAATTAAGCAGTAACTAAGGAAAATAAATCGATCAAAAACAAAAACTTATTCAGTGTCAAGAAAGTGTAAATTATAATGTATTTAGAAAGATACTGATACTTATTCCTTCCAGATGCTGGAAGGAAGAGAACAGATTGATTGCTGAAGTCCATTAAAGGTTGCTGTAAGAAGAGAGGGTTAAATAAGTATCTACAGAAATTTATTCTAACTTTTGTGAGAAAACAGTTTTTTTTTTTTTTTATGTAAACGAGGCTCTTAAATTTCAGAATTGTGGAAACTTTTCAACAGGTCGTTTCTAGGACCTGCTTCCAAGTTTACCAAATTCTGGCAGCGGCAAATGTAGGGTTCATATTTATTTTAACTAACATTTATTTTAAGTTTAAACTATCTTTCCTGTCAAGCCTTACTTTCCCCTGGAATTGCCAATGCCAGAGTATGTAAATTTTAGTAGAACGCGCAAAGTATTCAAAATTGTTAACGAAAGTATTCTGAGTTAAATAGAAGGGAAACGAGTTCGAAAGGGTGCTTTCTTGCTTCACGAGCGTGGAGGTGGCTAGTTAGAAATTGAAGAACCACGCGTTTCGGCCTGTGTGCTTGCCTCAGTAGATAGTTAAATCTTTCAACGTAATATTCAGAAGTTTGCTGAATTGTCAGCGGTATCTTAGAACGTGGTTAGGTTAGTTACGTTTAGAGAGCCTCGTAGTTAGTCACTTGTTATTATTCTTTTTTAGTTTCTTATTTTTATTTTACCGCCGGGTCGGCGTAGTTTGTGAGCGTCAAGAGCGTAAAGTTGAATAAAAAAGGGATTTAAACCCTTCTCAAGACTTTGTATACTTTCCAGTTCATAGCAGTCGCCACTATTGTTGCGTGCAGGTTGGAAGCGCGCAACATTACAAGTTAACTACTATATTTATTCACCGTAGTGACGCTTCGGCGCTAGGTTCACTTAACAGCATTACATCTCATTTTTTAACTTTTAGTGTACAAAAATTATATCATCTAAAGAATTACCATAAGTTCTATTCAAATACTATAATAAATCTAAAACGATATATAAAAGAAATTAAACAAATAAAAAAGAAACAGTTTTTCGCAGACGATTCAGCGCCGCTTACCTAATGCGCATGCGCTACTAATTAATTCAATTCTCACTAATTAATTCACTTCACTCCTCGCATATTTATTTTCGCCTCAAGGCAAAAATAAATAAAAATAAAAAATATTTTCAATAAAATTTGAAAGCTATAGAAAAACATAAAACACTAAATACAGTTAAAACAATTCAAAAAACAATTTTTACAAATAAAATAACATTTTCAAGGCACAAACAAGCTAATAATTTAAATGTTAATTCCAGAATGAATTAAGCATAATTTAATTCGCAATAATAAAAGAAGACGTTACTTTGTTGATGCAAAGCTTAGTTTCTCTAGATTGGTAACAAATCCACTATTCTGATAAGTTTCAAATGTAAACAAACATGGCGATCATGGTAATCAAAAATTAGGCTTAGCCACAATTAAAAAACTTTTAAATTGTTTATAATTTCACAAATATTGCATGCAGGTTATCTAAAGGCATACAAATCTTAACCAAAACAACATAATATCAACAACATCATTTTTAAATAAAAAAAAATGCACAATTTACAAACTTATAAGAATAAAAAAACTAAGATCACTGAGCCGAGTAACAGAGTGGTATATATATATACTTTTGTTGCAGCTGATTACAACCAAAATACGATCTACATGTTATAGCAGTCCTATATACAAAATTTCAACGTTCTGAGGCTAGTCGTTTTTGAGTTATGCAAGATACGTAAGTACGCACTGACGCCACGAAAAAATTCTCCTCAGAATTAATTAAAAATCAGTTTTATAATTTTTTGGGGGGGAAAAGAGTCCTTTATTCTGTCCTTACGTGCGGATGTCACGCAAAAATATCATATTAACAAAAATACATATATATGTCACGCATATATATGTACTATGTATGTACGTATATGTAAGAAAAATAAAGACTATGTAAAAGATTAAATTAGCAGCTTAAATTTCTTTCTGTGTTCTAAAAATAGTAATCTTTCTGCACTGCGTCATTTCGAGATTAATCCATGTCATATCATCCATGTCATATGCCTCTTACATAATTCTGATGATGTAAATGGAACTAAATCTCAATCAGCCAACAGTAATTTTACAGCAATATTAACTGTTCAATCAAACTGCATTGAGAATGAAAACTAACTCTGTCTGAATTAATATTTCACCCTGGACATAACGCAGTTGCTTTCTACGTTTTAGCTTAGCTGGACTGTAGTCTGTCTGCTCCTTCTAGCTTACTACAAATTTATCTAAAATATGAACGTTTTGGAATAGAAACATTTAATGTGCCAACTTGTTTGTGGCCGCAACATAGTTGCTGAAATAAAAAATGCAGATTTTATCTGCCTTCGCCTCCAATTTCCTATTTATTATGGATCAACACTTCTACACCATCAAAATTCCTGCTGAGTTAGTTTTTATCACACACACATCTATATTTAAATATACGCAAAAAGCACGTGACTAACGAACACCGAAATCTACACCGATTCTTTAACCATGCCGGCTGGTGAAACTTGCTAAGATTTATAGTAGACAATGCCTGCCTTCTATGAGACGGGATCAAAACCTTTCTCTCATTGAATTGAATCAGTTGCTTTTTATGATTCAACACTCACCAGCTATAGATTTGATGGGAAAAGTGGGAACGAGGAAACAGAGCCGGCCGTATCGATTTGCCGCCGTGGGCAAACCTGAAACTTGCTGCCTGCCTCAAAGCTTCCAAAACTTTAAAATTAGAAGAAGAAGGGGGAAAAAAAAAAAGAAAAGAAAAGAAAAAAGAAAAACAAAATCTGAAATGTTGCAGATTTTAAATTACGTCCAAAGGGGCGTTTTTTAACATTTTGTGTGTTACCTTTCTTTATTAAATATCATGTTCCTCGCACTTAAACCATAAGATCCAGTGCAACAGCAATATCGCAAAATAGTTTTAAAACGAGCATATCTTTAGAATTTCCGATACAGAGACTCACGCGCTGGAGATAAAAATGTTTTTTCTGCACAACGTTGCCATTGCTCGCTTTGAAATCCTTGAGTTTGTTAATCAAAAATTCGTCAAAGTTTTAAAAAATAGGAAATCGATCATAAAACAAATTTCAAATTTCAAATTTGGTCTTCCACATGCTCATATTCGTTGGAGGATTACGTTATTCAAAATTCGATGACTCTATGTACCGTATGTATGTATGTTGTGACTCTATGTACCGTATGTATGTATGTATGTATGTTGTTTTATCACAATACGAGAAATATACATACATTTATGCAGATTTTTCATTATTTAATTTCTTCAAATATAATGCAGGACTCTAACATTTTGTGGCAACAGTTTGAAAAGTGAACCGACATTTATGAGTCCGACGCAAAATGCCAAAACGAAACTAATAGTCCTTCGGGATTCAAATCCCTTTGGACTAAAAAAAAAGAAAAAAAGAAAAGAAAGAAGCATGATTACCAGAAAAGTGAGGCTTAATCTAACTGATATAAATTGATATTTACGAAATTTTTTTCAATCAAAAACACACAAACTTCAGAACTAAAGCTAGTACAAACAATACTTTTAAAACAACAAAGTGCAATATACAAAGTTTAAACCCAAATTAAAATAATCTCTTTGGAATTTTTTTCGAAGCAAAATCGGCGATAACTACTTTCAAGTCTAATTTATTATTCAAATCATGTTCAATGGCCAACATTGCTAACCCATTAAGACAATTTTGAACGGACATGGTTGGTCCTTAAGTAATTTTTTATTATTTTCAGTTCAGAAAAAGATCTTTCGCCGGGTGCGACAATGATGGGCAGGGTTAGCAAAATTCTTAAGTAATGAGGAAAACAACCTTGCGCTTCACAACAGCCCAGAAGGCATGGAGATTTTCACAGACCGACTACTTGAAAACCTTAAAGCAGCCTGTAGTGAACTACTCCCCACACGCGCAGCGAAGAAAATACAAGGAGTTAAGTGGTGGACGAAAGAGCTCAGACAACAACGGCAAAAATGCAGAGCTATCAGACGCCTCATACATTCCACCACCAATGAACACAGGAAAATCCAACTATTGGCGACATTCCGCAAAGAGCGCGCTCTTTACAAAAACATCATCCTAGCGGCCAAAATTACCAGTTGGAGGAAATTTTGCACCGAAAACAGCAATCCGTATGGAATCCTACACAAGCTAGCCTCAAGTAAAATATATCAGCCAGCTCAAATCTTCATGCAGCCACCAAATACAAGCAACGACAATCCAGTACAAAATACAGCCACCACAATTCTCAACGAAGTCTTCCCCACAGACAACGCGGAGGAAGATACGCCAGCACAGAAAATTGTTCGCATGAATACCACCATCCCACCGACTCCACATGATATACCATTTAGTGACAAGGAAGTCAAACAAATTTTCCGACACCTACCCCTGAAAAAGGCCCCCGGTCCGGACGGCCTGGACTAAAGCATCATCAAAGTTGCCTACAAAGCACGCCCCTCCTTCTTCTACAAATTCTTTAACCATCCGTTTGACAACCAAATATTCGCGCAGGCATTCAAGAAAAGACAAGTTGTCCTATTCCTGAAAAAGAATAAAAGCCCGCAAGACACGCGCTCTTTTCGCCCGATATGACTTTTGACAACCCTGGGCAAAATTTACGAGAAATTAATTGTTAACAGACTAAAATATCATCCCCATAGCAACAATCATCTCAGCCCCAGGCAGTATGGCTTTCGCACTGGTCTGTCCACTACGCATGCCCTCTGAAAAATTCGTGAAACAATTCAACGCAATAGCACCACAGGTTTCCATACAGCTTTCATATCCATTGACCTCCAGAGTGCGTTTTACACACTCTGGTGGACAGCGATAAGACAGGCCCTCCGAGACGCACAGTGTCCATCCAACCTCTTCAGCGTTTTTAGTAGTTATCTAGAGAATCGTAGTCTTCTCATAGCCGTCAACAACGACACTACCTTCAAAGTGCAAGAAAGAGGATGTCCCCAAGGCTCTTGTGCTGGACCGATTGTGCTGGACCGTACTGGATGCAAACTGGCCACGACATACAAGTATCATCGCCTACGTAGACGACGCAGCTCTTCTTGTCAAAGGTCGCACTCGTGCGGAGCTCGAGAAAAACGGCACCGAAGTCTGCTCTCTCCTCGCCAATATCTGCAGCAACTTAAAGCTTACAATCTCTACCGCAAAGTCATCAGCAATAATAATACCCAAAGCAAGCACGAATCCAACGCGCCGCCCCTGCATCAAACTACAAGGAGCCAACATAAAGATTGTCCAAACGCTAAAATACCTAGGTGTAATCTGGGATAAGAAACTAACCTGGATCCCTCACATCCAAGAACTAAAGAACAAAACATCAGCTATAGCCAGAAAGGCGCGCGCCTTCCAAGGTAAAAACTGGGGTCAGAATCATCATATTCAGAAGATCCTCTACCATGCGGTAGCTGAAAAAAATAGTCTTGTATGCTGCTGCCGTATGGGCCCAACCGATGGGAGGACGAAAGATAAACATCTTACATCTCTTCAACGACCATTCGCCCTGAATATCTGTAAAGCGTACCGCACCACAGCCATCAGCTCAGCGACAGTCCTTGCAGGGCTCATTCCGCTACACATACGGGCAGAACAAGAGCCAGTCTACACCACCCTCATATACCTCCGCAAAGATGCAACATTTGGCAACATAACATACAGCCCTCTGCAATTTCAAAGCCCAGGTAACACTCTTCACACTTATCCTGCACGTAAAGGCACAGGAACAAGAATTAACATCTCACGGATACAGCCACTGTCAATGACGCGAGTTTCAAGGGATACGCAAATATACACCGACGGCTCTAAGCAGGAAGACGGAGTAGGCAGCGCCTTTCCACACTATGACAAAGGAAGAATCATCCATGTATGGAAAGGACGCCTTGACTTAAACAACAGTGTGTTCCAGGCGGAGGTGCAAGCAATTATAACCGCGGTAGATTACATTTTCAATAATAATATAGAACGGGGGAAAATTTTCACTGACAGTATGTCAACGCTTCTAGCACTAGAAAATCACAACCACACCTCACCCTTGATCATCAAATTACAACAACTTTTACAGCGCAGCCCGCAGAAACATCTCTCCTTAACATGGATCAAGGCACATGCAGAAAATGAGGGGAATGAAGCAGCTGATAGCCTGGCCAAGCAAGCAGCCACTGATCCAGAAGCTGAAAAAATCACAATCCCAGCCCCTCCTTCCTACCTCAAAGGGCTATTACGGGGTCAAGGCCTAAATCTTTGGCAGGAAGACTGGACGCACTGCACAACTGGAAGACGTACATACAGCTACCTCCCGAAAGTCAGCACTGAACGCAACAATGCAATAGCTCCTCTTACGGCTTATATTACGGGACACGACCCATTCCCGACCTACTTCAATAGACATGGCATAACAACCACGGACATATGCGCCTGCGGAGCGGAAGGCTCCCCAGACCACTATGTTTTTGAATGCCATCTGACAGCAGGAAATCACCTCCCTCTTCCCATCAACAATAGTGAAGCTTATCACCGCTTCCTTATAAAGCACAAACCGGCAGTAAATACAATTTGCAAAGTTGTTAACAAGCTCAAGAGAATGGGCCAAGATTTGTGCTCTCCTCATTAGCCAAAACTCTCAAGGCATGATACACTAAGTCAGCATGCAGTTCCACATTCTCAAACACATAAGTCTACTCCTAAAACTTACATAAGTCCCTATTACAGACACCTTTCAAATAATGTACAATCAAATGTATTTAACATTTCTTCTTCTGTATATGCATAATACTTAATTTTTTATTTTTATTTATTTATTTTATTTTATTTATATTTTTTCCCTATGAGCCTGTATTTTAATCCTATTATTTTGTAACTGTATTTTTGTATCTGTATATTTAATTTGTATTTTTATTTGAATTTTATTGTGAATGTGCAAAATTACCATAGCAGATTGCAACAACAAATGTCAAAACGGTAAAACGAATGCAATCTGCCCTTGTATGGCCATGTAAATGCTCTTGTTAACATCCTAAAAAGCTCCCTAAGCGGCCTCTTGAGGCTCCAGGGAGTTGTTCCTGGTTAGTGGAGGGCGCGGGACACATGACTGTTTACCTCTGTTAGACATCAGGCGTTCCCGTCCTCCGTTACCAACCAACCAATTACATTCATTCAATTTCAATACAAATATAAGAGATATCCATTTATTTAATGTTAAATGCACGTGCCGCTATATTTTTACTTATCCGGCGTAGCTTTCTCTTAAAATTTGTCACGCGCAGCATTGTACGGAGAAGTAAAACCATTTTAATTATAAATCTACTAACATCAGCTATCTAAATACGAAATTTGTAGCACTACCCCCTTCCTAAGTACTGCAAGTCTCGGGCAGCACAGTTCCTAGACAGGAAGCTATACTTACAAATAAAGCATCAGTGCAATAATACACATCACAATACAATAACAAACAAGCATAAACAATAATTGTAATAAGTAACTTAAAAAACAAATCAAATACTAAATCAATAAATGAGTGCACAAATTTGCAAATTTAGAAACAAAAAGGACCATGGTCTTATGCTACTTACATTATATACACTGCACATTACATACTGGTCATAGTAAAGAGCCAAAGTGATTATTAAATACCGGCCATAGTAAGGAGTTAACCTGCCGTAATAAACGACTTAGAACACGATGATTTACGGATCAGAACTACGACGTCATTCATCCTGTTTAGGACTGGTTAGAGCTATCCCAAGGCTACTACAGTTTAGGACAAAATCCTTTCCGTCGAGTCGGATTCCACAACCACACCTTGTCTCCTTCGCTGAATCGATGTCCTGTAGTTCTCACGTCGTATCGGGTCTTCATCTTCGTCGCCAAGTTGACTCGCTCTCGTTCAAAACTGTGCATCACTTCAAACTGGGCCTGAAGATCTTGGATATACTCCTCAGGCGATAAAGGCGTAACCGTAAGGCGACCAAACAAAAGATCACAACCGAAGAGCATCTGTCACATTCTTGCCACTAGATGGCGGGCATCTCTTCCTTTACTTTTGCTGTAATTGAGTTCTGAGAACGAGGCTAGATTGGAACCACTCTGAGGAGCGTAAAAACTCAGAATTAAAATGTACTGTCTTAAAATAATTATCACCTACCTTGTAAATAGTGTATATTAGTGTTTTATTTGAATAAATAATTAAAAGACAAGATGGCCTGTTAATTGTAACCGAAACTCTTACTGAAAACGTGATTATTAGAAGCCTGGCGTCGAGAACACTGAAGATGCAGCAGGTAAGGAATTTTACATTAATTTCATTGTAAATAGAAGAACCTGATGCAACAGCATCTGAGATGGGGAATACCCGGTAGTCTCTAGGACAGCATTTCGATAAGGCAGTAAAAGTAGATGCAGCTTCTTGTCTGAGTCCTGTTGGTTATTAGAAACCACAAAGAGAGGTTATTAAAGATGGTTCGATTAAACCTCTTTACCATGCCGTCTGCCTGGGGATGTAAAGGTGTCGTTTGCGTTTTGTCAATGCCGAGTAATTTGCAGAGTTATTTAATTACAGCGGATGCAATATTTGTTTCTTGATCAGAATGTAACTGAAAAGGCACTCCTAACCTGGAAATCCAATGCTGTATTATTTCCGATGCTGTATGAGCTCTGCTACTGTGTCAGGAATAGGATACGCTTCAGGCCACTTGGTGAAGTAATCTATGACAACGAGGATGTATTTATTGCTATCGACTGTTCGTGGCAGAGGTATCAAGTTGTCAAAGGCGATACGTTAAAAAGTGCTTCTACACTGTAACGTTGCAGCTGGCCTGGCTGCGTTTCTTCGGACCTTTCCGACCTACACAGACATTGTAAGGTCGGCACCACTTTTGCACTTCATCCTTTGCTCCAATAAAAGCGCTCTCGAACTCTCTGCCAAATGTTCATTATTCCGAAGTGGCCTCCTGTAGGGCTGCTATATATTTCTATAAGGACTTCCGGGATCCGTGATCTTGGAAGTATCATCTGCCATCGGAAAACCTTCCACTGATCCAATTCGAATTTCCGGTACAAGAAGTTTCGAATGTGGAGTGAATCACAGAGAGCCCAAAGTTGTTTTATCTTAGGACAGTAGATCGAAATGTTCTGCTAGATAGGTTTACTGATTTCATTAAGTCAATTATGGGTTTTATGTCGCCGTCTTCCAGCTGGTCTTTTGTGATTTCTTTCTCGCTCCATGAGGCGATGGTGATGCTTTAATTTGTGGTGCGGCCAGATTCAGATGCTCGTATTTCGCTTCCACCCTGGAACAATATCGGCAGCTTAATGGGTAAGATCTTTTAGGCAGGGGGTCGGCGTTTCCATGTGATGATCCCTTCCGATGAGGGATTTGAGATGTCATATTCCTGAAGTCTCTTTACCTACCTGGCTATTTGACCTTCAGGATTCTTCAAATTTAGAAGCCAAATTAACGATGCATGATCCGTGCGGAGCAGGAATTTTTGCCGTAGAGATAATTATGGAAATGTTCTACGGCTTTAACTATGGCGAACAACTCTTTCTAGTGACACACTAATTCCTCTCTGGTTTAGACAGGCGCCACTTGCTCCAGTAAGCCACAAACACGTTCTTAGACGTTTATTTCTTAGGACAAAACAGCACCGACATTTTCATTGCTCGCATCCGCGTCGAGAATAAATGTTCTGTCATGCTGAGGATAAATCAGGATTGGAGCAGATGTGAAAGCTTTCTTCAGGTTGTTAAATGCATCTTCACATGCCTTTGTCCACAAGAACATTTGCTTTCTCTCTGTGAGCTTGTGAAGGGGTCTTGAGATGGAGGAAAAGTCCTTCACGAATCTCCTGCAGTGGGTGAAAAGCCCTAAAAAACTTCTAAAGCTAATGGAGATTTTCGGAACGTTTCCAGTCTTTAACTGCTGACACTATTTCAGGATCCGTACACACACCTTCAGCAGAGATAACATGTCCGAGGTAAATCACTGCCGGTCTGAATAATTAACATTCAGCAGAACTTAACTTTAGATTGGTTTCTTTCAGTTTCAGAAGCATCTTTCTAAGATTTTCTAGATGTTTTTCATAACTCTTTCCGACGATGATGATATTCTCCAGGTATATCAGACAGGCTTCGTAGGAAAGACCTCTCAACAAAGTCTTCATGAGGCGTTCGAATGTTGCCGACGTATTACATAGTCCAAACGGCATCATCTTGAACTGCCAAAGTCCTTGTCCGGTAGTAAATGTCGTCTTTTCTCTGTCATCAGGATGTATCTCTACCTGTCAATATCCGCCTTTTTATATTAAGGATCGAAATTTATTTGCTTCCAGAAAGGGTGTCCAGAATGTCGTCAATTCTAGGATGAGGGTAGCTGTTTTTCTTTTTACCCTCGTTTAGCCGGCGTTAGTCAACGCAAAATCTAGTTGAACCATCTTTCTTTCCGACCAGGACGATGGGAAGTGCCCATGGACTTGCTGAAGGCTCGATGACATCGCTTTCTTGCATATCCTTTAGAAGTTTTCCTACCTCTTTCTGTTTAGTAATCGGTAGACATTTTGGATTTTGCTTGATTGGGGAATGATCGCCGGTATTGGTTCTGCGTTGCGTCAAACTGGTTCGACCCATGTCCGAAGACGAGCAGGAGAAAACATCTTGAAATTCTTGAATGACACGTTCGGCAGCATTCCTTATTTCATCGCTTAATTGTGCATTCTGGAATAACTCAGACGTAATGCTCTCTGAAAACGTGAATTCTGAAGTGCTATTGTTCCAACTGTTAGTCTGTGTTACTTTATACTTAGCGAGAAATCGCTGAAGATCTATGTACAGTTTAACAATGGTTGATACCCAAGAGAATTTTATAAAATTTTTAACTTCTTTTTTAGATTAAGGTTCGAAAAATGAAAAGACAGCAAACATTCGAAAGCTCGAATCTGAAATATTTTCAGCATTCGTGAGGTTCAAAAATTCGAACGTGTCACTGCTAACAGAAACACAAAAGAGATCCATCCTGTCGTAAGAATCATTACCATCTATTCTTGTAGACAGGACGCATATGCATTTGTGCTCATGATGAAGTGAGAAGATAGTATAGTAAGATGTATATTTTGATTTAGTTGTTATCAGTGCTTTAACTGTAAAGGAGCCCATTGGAGCGCGTCTCCAATAGTTCTTAGTTTTGCGATATAAAATGTAAACTCTGCAAGATGAGGTTCGAAATTATTCTGTTCGATATTATTCTCGGTTTCATGTATCCATGGTAAACTTGACATATAATATACGCGAATACAAGAGTATTATTATTGCATTATAAACTGCTTTCTTTAAATCAAATCACGGATTAAAATAGTCTCATTTTAATATAACTGAGCGGTATGCTGAAAAAAGCTAAAAATATATGTAAAGACTAACTACGTTTAAAAATATACTGTAATTGCTTTTATGGCTTGAGAAATGCAATGTTCCCATTTGTTTTTATTCCTTTTCCATCTTATTTGTTTTTCATTTTTATATATTTTTTATTTTATTATATTCAATTTTTAAAACTTTGTATCAAAAGCACACGTGGCTTATAGTACATTAGTAGCTATCTGGACCTTATGGCCTTGATTAATAACCCTAGGTTACCGCATAGGTGCATTTGCGTTTTCTGCCTCAAGAAACGTAAATACGAAATTCTTAGACTTGAACCTTTCGATGATATATAATTCACTATGTTTACTTTCTTGAAGATTTACTACCAAAATAAATAGCCCTAGTTATAATGAATTTTTTGTCTTCCAAAAATACGCACTATTTTGTAAGTGGTATAATACTGAAAGCATTTATTGCTGATTTAATTTATGTTATGAATTCATCATTAATTATTTACTATCTACCTGTAAGTTTTTGTTTAATTAATGACGTACTTTTGTTTTTACATTTTATTTAATTCTAATTACTCATTATTTATTATCTATTATTATTTTATTTAAACTACTTTTTTATTCCACATTTCTAACGATCCACCACAAGGTTCCGGTACTTGTAATTTTAAAAATGGTAGCCTAGCATTAAAATGGAAAATAACAGGATCACTGAAGCAGCTGCCTTATTTAAGGAAGAACTTCTGATATTTATAGGCTTTGCGTTTTTTTTTTTTTTTTTTTTTTTGGTTTAGTTGAAAGGATGTAAAATGAACTAACACTGCAAATATTCTTCAACCAGAACTAAAAGTTTGTCCAAGTGAACAATGGTAGTACTACAAAAAATAGGTAATCGCTTTGAGTATTGGAAATGCTAACAAAATAACTTATATTCTTGCGTAATGTTTAATCAATAAAATTAGAAATTTGAAAATTATATTTATTTTTTCCCGAAGAATTAAAAGCACACATTCACATTGAATTTTCTTAATTAAAATGATTTTTTTTTTTTTTTTTTTTTTTTTTTTTTACGCTGAGTGGTTTCGGCTACGGATCACTCTTGGATCATTAACAAAATATTTGGGTAAATGATCGATTGCTTAATAAATCCTATTATTATAATTCTATAAAAGGTAAATTTGCTTTCTATTAACAGCGTTGATTTTTTTCCATATTAAAGTATTTTAAACTTATCTTTAATTCAAACGTGCATATTTAAATGCAATGATAAATACAGTAATTTTCTTAAATAAAAAGTGAAATACAATAATATGTTTCTTCAACAAAACTATAATATCTATGCAAAAAATAATACAGTAACTTTGCAACAACAGAAAATCCGAAATTTACATCTTATAGTCTAAGTATGTACACTGCTCAAAAAAAAAAAAAAAAAAAAAAAAGGGACAGTGCTATATCTCCCGTTCTACTGGGCCGATTGACAAAATTCAAACTGCGTTTTTCATGTCTCGAAAGCGTGACTTAGGATATATATTAGATTTATATATAGCACTATTCTAACATATGTATTTTGACACAAAATCGGACTTTTTCTGAAATAACATACCAATTTTTTTCCATATTTCGATTCTACGACTCAAATTATTCCAGAATACCAAGTTTTGTAAAAATCGTACGAGTAGTTTTTAAAATATTAGCTCTCAAAATTTTAGCTCCTCAATGTTAATTGAATTTGGCAAATATTTATTAATATCTCTTTTTTTATTAAACTTTTTTGATTTTTCCTTTCACATTTCGAAACTTAGGTTCATTCCAAATAAAATTTACCCATTTTTTGTGTTTTATTTTTAAAATTTCTATTTTTAAATAATTTTTATAAATTTTTCGAAAAAAATTTTGAATTATAACCTATAAAATTTTTACCATCATCTTAAAGTAGGTGTATTTTTAAGCATATCTGCAAAAAATTAGACTTTTTTATTCAAAATTTTCTAAGATATACACGAATTTACATATTTTCGCGTTTTGAAATTTGGCATCTTTTTTTTGAGCGATAATAACGCCAAATGTGGTTTATGGATTTTTGTTACAGTGAATTGCCACAGCTATTTTTAACCTTAAATTTCAAGTAAAATTTTACGGAGAATTAATAATATGATATTGTTTCTCTCAAAGATGCGTAATGAATATTTATTAATACTATATGAAAAGTTATTTTTTTTTAAATTATAGATAATATTATTCAAATTTTTAACTATTTTTTTAATTTCTCTCTTTCTTCCTTTTTTAAAAAAAAATAAGAGTAAATTTTTGTAAGAGTAAATTTTTACCTTCGGCGTTTTATCGTCTGCTACTTTACTTTAACTTCGCTTAATTCGAATTCTCTAAAACTGAGAATTTTCATTTGATGTTTATTTGAATTTTATGAAAATATTTTATGACATTAACTGCATAATTTATTTCTAAACAAACTGTTGCTTATGAAGTGGCTGAAAGAGCGGCTGATACTATCATCCATATTTTTAAATCACAGTGTATTTTTATAGAAATATAAGATTTAGAATAATCATTTTTATAAAAGTCAAATTATGATATAAACATACAACCCTCTAGAGACTGAATTAATGGAAGTTCAATGGTTATGTAGAAATGATCTGCAGCTACTTAATGGCTGGATAAATCAGCAGGTTCTGTGGACAATCCTTAAAATTCTAATTTAGAATGTAATTGTCAAGAACTGAATCCTGATCATCAGTAGTATAATAAGTAATTATTACGGTTATTAATAAATCCTTCTTATAAAGTAACTGCAAATATTTCAAAAAACTTTCTGTCTGAATGCAAATATATTTAATTTTATATTAAACAAGATTGCACACGATATTATTTATTTACACTTCAATTTTTACCGTCAACTCTAGTAGAAGTTACAAATCAATTATATATAATTAAGGATTGAATTGGATTGGATGGTTTATTTAATTATGGCAAAGCACACGAGGGCTATCTGCCTAAAGGGAGGGATGCTTTCGTGGAGGACTTTCTAAGGGAAACTGACTGGTATACACGTTACACATGGGGAAATCCACGAAAACGCCCATGCAGCCAGCCCGTTAGCGGGATTCGAACCTCAGACCGAACTACCAGTGTTCAGCGTCTTTACCACTTGGCCGCTAGTGGGCTGTTTAATTAAGGAATGACCATCTAAGTTTAGAAACAGCGTACCGTAACAGCAATTCAATTATTGGCGCCGTATCTTTCATGTTACTCCCGATTGGCAAGCTACATGATTTTTAATGAGTATTCGAGTTTTGCTAGGTACTTCACTTGGAAATCGCGCCTTAAACTAAGTTAGTTGGTTATTTGAACATAGAAACAACATGGGAGCTATTTGATTAAGATGCTTTCATAGAGAACCTTTGTAAGGAGAACATAGAAAACTATGAAAACCAATCATGCAGCCTGGGTTAGACTTAGCAACAAATAATTAGTATTTAACAATCTTCAAATGCTAGGCAACTGATGAGGCTCCAAGTAAATCTCCAATTTAATATTTTATTTGTAAATATTAAAAAAATATTGTTGTATTCTTAGACGCAAAAAGCAGAATTTAAGTTTTGTTAATTCGTTAGTTAACTACCAAGCCGTAGTGCAAATGAATATTCAATTTCTTTTGCAATAATTGTATTCACTTAATATTCTTGGAATATAAGCTAAAGAAGGTATGTTCTCGCAAGATTAAAGAAGTGTTTAAATCCAGTGATATTAGGTTTGTCTTACAAGCTCAGGATCAAAACGATTCTGCAATTGCCGAGTAGTTGACATGTAAATGGCTCTGAATTAAGCAGATGACTTTTAATCTTACGTTATTCAGTCAGAAAACGTATTCCAAATGTTTTGCATTGCATGACAGTGCATCTTTTCATTATTCAATAACCAGTCGGAGAACCGCTTGTGTTCCGAAAATAAGCATGTGTACTCAATCGTCCTGCATGTTCTTCAAATTTGTCTTCTTGTGATTTTTTTTTCTTTCCCAAAAACTAAAGTTGCCTCTCAAAGGAAATTTATTTGACATTGAAGAGACAAAAGGAGTATGACATCTAATTTTAGAGGCATGTCAAAAACAGATCTCTACAAGCCTTCTCTTCCATTACATGTTGTGCAGTCAGACAAAAAGCTGCATCAGCGCAAATTCTATAATCTATTTTTATTACACTCTGATTACATTATTAACATACAGTGAATATATACTAAATCTTTTACTTCAGCTCAAGTAATTCGGAATTTTTGACGTAATTGTTGTCGGAACTAGGACTTAGAAGATAAGTCAAATTAAATATTTCGATAACCCAATAAATTAAAGATCGAATTTCAATATTTTATTTTCGAAGGGAGGGGAAATTGTTTCAGTTTTGGTCCATTATCCTAAGTATATTTGCTTCGATTCTTTATTTTTCCATAAAAGCGAAAAATTTACGTTTGGTATACATATAACGCATAGCTTCAAATGAAAATTTAACAATATACGGAGTGGTTATAATTAAAGTTCCACATTGAAACGGTCATAAAACGAAAACGACTGGATCAAATGTTATCAAACCTGGTAATCATGTAAAGGAGGTCACAGGAATTTATTTTCCGCGAAAAAAAGGAAGTTCCATACCTCACCACCAGGGGCGAAATGGAGCTGTATGCAATATTGTTAAACGAAATATGAGTCGGAATCTAACTTAATCTTTTGTTACAAGGTTTAATATGTTGTATACCCTTAAGAAACTTTGAATTAAGCAATATATCATTTAAAGGCGTTAAATTCGATAAACGTCGAGTGCGCCATCCGTGTAAGTGAGAAATTCGTTCGTGAAAACCACGAATTAGCGATTAGAAAATGTGAGATCGCAAACCACTCGCACAAGTGCGTACAATCTGGAAATCGTTTTCTGACAGATCGCTAATTTGTAATTTTTGAACCCTGAATTCGGCCCTAAAACATGAAGACACTGATTCAAAACGCTTTTAATCGATTTGGGCGAAAGAAGTCTCTCATGCTATCTACCTAGTTCCATTGCATTCTCCTACTGCATTCGATTGCATAGCAGTCATTCCACACCGTTTAGTGTTGAATGACAGCTAGTTTTATAAATGAACCATTTTTCTCTGAAGAGCAGTCGACAGCTGGACCACTGTGATTGCAGCTCACTTAGAGTCAATGTTAAAATGTTTCGTGATACATGAACTGCAGTAACGTGGCATTTTAGATACTACGATTTTTACGCAGAGCTGGGCCTAACCTCATGTGTGTCGCACAGTTACTTAGGCAACATTTCACGAATGAACGTCTTATAGGCCAACACTTCCCCCTCTTCCCACCAGACCTTAACCTCTGTGACTTTTGGCTATGGGGTTATCTCAAAAGCACTGTTTATGGTGATAATCTAAACAATTTGGCAGAAATAAAAAATGTGATACACTGACATGCCCGTAATATTCCTCCTGATATGCTAAGAGCTGCTGCTGAGAATGCAGTAACAGGATTTAACTTGCTTTCGGAAAATGCTGGACGCTACATTGAGCATGCTTTGTAACACGTTTCGGAAACTATTAAACACATTTTAAACAGATGTTTTCATGTCTCATTTCATTTAACAATATTGTATACAGCGCCATTTTCGCTCTGGTGGTGAATTTTTGAACTCTTTTTATTTTCCGCGGAAAATAAATTCCCATAACCTCCTTTACACGATTCCCAAGTTTGATAACATTTGGTCCGGTAGTTTTCCTTTTATGACCATTTCAAATTGGAATTTTAATTATAACCACCATGTAAATTTAAAAGTTTGACAGTTTGGTTCATGTCCCAGCTTTAAAAATATATATATAAATATAATCTTTTATATTAATACTCTTAATTTTTTCTCGCGTTATAGATTGTATAAAAAACATGATCTTTAATATGATTTAGATTGTTTCAGCCGATATAAGAATCGGGTTACTCGGTGATACAGAATAAACCCTGCGGGACTGTTTTATTTCTTTGTCATTTAGCAAAAATCTTTTAATTAAAATATTTATCCTTTGGACTTCGCTTTAAACTTTATTTATATTTAAAATGACTAGAAAATGAAAAGCTGTCTTTAGCTGAAACGCAATTCATGTAATTCATATTTAAAAAAAATTGAGAAGAATGCAAAATTTATGGGAGTCTAGCAATCGAAAAATCTAAATTTTCTTGTGTGAGCACTGAAAATAACTGTAGAAAGAAAGAAGAAAATTAGGGAGAAAAAGAAAAGTAAGCAAAAATGTGCTGGGAAATTTGGCTGTCAGACATACCAAGATGTTTCAAAAAGTTGGATGCTTTTGAATATACTTTCAGTATACTTCAAAGAATTTAGGTGCTCAAAGAGAAAACACTTGGACGTGTACACCAGCAAATACCATCAATTGAGTTTGTGTTAACAGAAAAGATAAAAACGATATCATTGCAGATTAAAGTGAAGAGCGACTGGTTTTAGAGTATATTGTTGTATAAATTTAAATTACGTTATAGAACATCATATCGTATCATAAATGGAGAATCCCATGATTTTCTCATTCGAATTATTTGAAGATTCAGGAGTTTATCCAGTGATGTATTTGGATGTAACCTTAAGAGGTTTTTTTTTTCCTACTAGTGAAACAGCGACCGAGCGGTAAAGTCGCTGAACGCTGGTGGTTCCAACCCCGCGAACGGGCTGGCTGCATGGGCGTTTTCGTTGTTTTCCCCATGTGTAACGTGTATGCGAGCCAGTTTCCCTTAGAAAGTCCTCCACGAAGGCATCCCTCCCCTTAGGCAGATAGCCCTAGTGTGCTTTGCCATAATTAAATAAACCAAAACCTCTTGATGAAACCAGTCTTTCCTTTCATCTCATACCTTCAAAATGTTTAGCCTCTAAAGACTGATAAAGGCTCTGACCAAATATTGATGAAATGGATTGAATTGGATTATTAAGTTACGTCAAAGCAGGGCTATCTGCCTAAAAAGAAGGATGCCTTTGTGAAGAACTTTCTAAGGGAAACCAGTTGGCATACACGATACACATGAGAAAATCCACGAAAACGCCCATGCAACCAGCCCGTTTACCGGGATTCGAACCCCGGATTGAACTACCAGTGTTCAGAGACTTTACCGCTCGGCCGTTTATGGGCCTTTATGAAATGGAAGGCGATAACTTTATTTAAAATGATTGTCAGAAATATCAAGATATTTCGAAAAGTTGGATGCTTTTTAATATACTTGCGGAATGCCTAAAGAAAAAGAGCAAGAATAAAGTATAATGCCTGAAGAAAAACAGAAGAAAAAATAAATGTTTGGGTAAAATTTAGTATTTGTATTTTTTTTTAAATTTAAAACTTTTTAATCTTATGATATTTGATTCTTACGATTTCAAAAATAAAATATTTGACTATAATATGAATAACATTTAAGAAACCAAATGTACGATAAAATTGTGTAAAGCAATGGGCACAATAATAAAACTGTTTAAAGCAATATATGCAAGTCATCCTAAGTTAAAATGTCGGTTATACATCTTTCGCATTGCATGACAATGCATCTTTTCATTATTCAATAACCAGTCGGAGAACCGCTTGTGTTCCAAAAATAAGCATGTGTACTCAATCGTCCTGCATGTTCTTCAAATTTGTCTTCTTGTGATTTTTTTTTCTTTCCCAAAACCTAAAGTTGCCTCTCAAAGGAAATTTATTTGACATTGAAGTGACAAAAGGAGTATGACATCTAATTTTAGAGGCATGTCAAAAACAGATCTCTACAAGCCTTCTCTTCCATTACATGTTGTGCAGTCAGACAAAAAGCTGCATCAGCGCAAATTCTATAATCTATTTTTATTACACTCTGATTACATTATTAACATACAGTGAATATATACTAAATCTTTTACTTCAGCTCAAGTAATTCGGAATTTTTGACGTAATTGTTGTCGGAACTAGGACTTAGAAGATAAGTCAAATTAAATATTTCGATAACCCAATAAATTAAAGATCGAATTTCAATATTTTATTTTCGAAGGGAGGGGAAATTGTTTGAGTTTTGGTCCATTATCCTAAGTATATTTGCTTCGATTCTTTATTTTTCCATAAAAGCGAAAAATTTACGTTTGGTATACATATAACGCATAGCTTCAAATGAAAATTTAACAATATACGGAGTGGTTATAATTAAAGTTCCACATTGAAACGGTCATAAAACGAAAACGACTGGATCAAATGTTATCAAACCTGGTAATCATGTAAAGGAGGTCATAGGAATTTATTTTCCGCGAAAAAAAGGAAGTTCCATACCTCACCACCAGGGGCGAAATGGAGCTGTATGCAATATTGTTAAACGAAATATGAGTCGGAATCTAACCTAACCTTTTGTTACAAGGTTTAATATGTTGTATACCCTTAAGAAACTTTGAATTAAGCAATATATCATTTAAAGGCGTTAAATTCGATAAACGTCGAGTGCGCCATCCGTGTAAGTGAGAAATTCGTCCGTGAAAACCACGAATTAGCGATTAGAAAATGTGAGATCGCAAACCACTCGCACAAGTGCGTACAATCTGGAAATCGTTTTCTGACAGATCGCTAATTTGTAATTTTTGAACCCTGAATTCGGCCCTAAAACATGAAGACACTGATTCAAAACGCTTTTAATCGATTTGGGCGAAAGAAGTCTCTCATGCTATCTACCTAGTTCCATTGCATTCTCCTACTGCATTCGATTGCATAGCAGTCATTCCACACCGTTTAGTGTTGAATGACAGCTAGTTTTATAAATGAACCATTTTTCTCTGAAGAGCAGTCGACAGCTGGACCACTGTGATTGCAGCTCACTTAGAGTCAATGTTAAAATGTTTCGTGATACATGAACTGCAGTAACGTGGCATTTTAGATACTACGATTTTTACGCAGAGCTGGGCCTAACCTCATGTGTGTCGCACAGTTACTTAGGCAACATTTCACGAATGAACGTCTTATAGGCCAACACTTCCCCCTCTTCCCACCAGATCTTAACCTCTGTGACTTTTGGCTATGGGGTTATCTCAAAAGCACTGTTTATGGTGATAATCTAAACAATTTGGCAGAAATAAAAAATGTGATACACTGACATGCCCGTAATATTCCTCCTGATATGCTAAGAGCTGCTGCTGAGAATGCAGTAACAGGATTTAACTTGCTTTCGGAAAATGCTGGACGCTACATTGAGCATGCTTTGTAACACGTTTTGGAAACTATTAAACACATTTTAAACAGATGTTTTCATGTCTTATTTCATTTAACAATATTGTATACAGCGCCATTTTCGCTCTGGTGGTGAATTTTTGAACTCTTTTTATTTTCCGCGGAAAATAAATTCCCATAACCTCCTTTACACGATTCCCAAGTTTGATAACATTTGGTCCGGTAGTTTTCCTTTTATGACCATTTCAAATTGGAATTTTAATTATAACCACCATGTAAATTTAAAAGTTTGACAGTTTGGTTCATGTCCCAGCTTTAAAAATATATATATAAATATAATCTTTTATATTAATACTCTTAATTTTTTCTCGCGTTATAGATTGTATAAAAAACATGATCTTTAATATGATTTAGATTGTTTCAGCCGATATAAGAATCGGGTTACTCGGTGATACAGAATAAACCCTGCGGGACTGTTTTATTTCTTTGTCATTTAGCAAAAACTTTTAATTAAAATATTTATCCTTTGGACTTCGCTTTAAACTTTATTTATAGTTAAAATGACTAGAAAATGAAAAGCTGTCTTTAGCTGAAACGCAATTCATGTAATTCATATTTAAAAAAAATTGAGAAGAATGCAAAATTTATGGGAGTCTAGCAATCGAAAAATCTAAATTTTCTTGTGTGAGCACTGAAAATAACTGTAGAAAGAAAGAAGAAAATTAGGGAGAAAAAGAAAAGTAAGCAAAAATGTGCTGGGAAATTTGGCTGTCAGACATACCAAGATGTTTCAAAAAGTTGGATGCTTTTGAATATACTTTCAGTATACTTCAAAGAATTTAGGTGCTCAAAGAGAAAACACTTGGACGTGTACACCAGCAAATACCATCAATTGAGTTTGTGTTAACAGAAAAGATAAAAACGATATCATTGCAGATTAAAGTGAAGAGCGACTGGTTTTAGAGTATATTGTTGTATAAATTTAAATTACGTTATAGAACATCATATCGTATCATAAATGGAGAATCCCATGATTTTCTCATTCGAATTATTTGAAGATTCAGGAGTTTATCCAGTGATGTATTTGGATGTAACCTTAAGAGGTTTTTTTTTTCCTACTAGTGAAACAGCGACCGAGCGGTAAAGTCGCTGAACGCTGGTGGTTCCAACCCCGCGAACGGGCTGGCTGCATGGGCGTTTTCGTTGTTTTCCCCATGTGTAACGTGTATGCGAGCCAGTTTCCCTTAGAAAGTCCTCCACGAAGGCATCCCTCCCCTTAGGCAGATAGCCCTAGTGTGCTTTGCCATAATTAAATAAACCAAAACCTCTTGATGAAACCAGTCTTTCCTTTCATCTCATACCTTCAAAATGTTTAGCCTCTAAAGACTGATAAAGGCTCTGACCAAATATTGATGAAATGGATTGAATTGGATTATTAAGTTACGTCAAAGCAGGGCTATCTGCCTAAAAAGAAGGATGCCTTTGTGAAGAACTTTCTAAGGGAAACCAGTTGGCATACACGATACACATGAGAAAATCCACGAAAACGCCCATGCAACCAGCCCGTTTACCGGGATTCGAACCCCGGATTGAACTACCAGTGTTCAGAGACTTTACCGCTCGGCCGTTTATGGGCCTTTATGAAATGGAAAGCGATAACTTTATTTAAAATGATTGTCAGAAATATCACGATATTTCGAAAAGTTGGATGCTTTTTAATATACTTGCGGAATGCCTAAAGAAAAAGAGCAAGAATAAAGTATAATGCCTGAAGAAAAACAGAAGAAAAAATAAATGTTTGGGTAAAATTTAGTATTTGTATTTTTTTTTTTAAATTTAAAACTTTTTAATCTTATGATATTTGATTCTTACGATTTCAAATATAAAATATTTGACTATAATATGAATAACATTTAAGAAACCAAATGTAGGATAAAATTGTGTAAAGCAATGGGCAGAATAATAAAACTGTTTAAAGCAATGTATGCAAGTCATCCTAAGTTAAAATGTCGGTTATACATCTCTCCTATTTATATATATCTTTTCTGAACGGAACATTGAAAGTCGTGTTAACTGTGCTTTACTGTATTTTCTCTTTTAATAAATGCAGTTTTCAAACGCATCGTAGTCTGGGTTACAAAGTATTCCTCCGAAAGAAACGCTATTCAAATAAATAAAATCAAATTCTGGAAAATTTATATTAATAAATATATTTAAAATGCTCAGTTCGAAGGAATAAATTGAAAATTTTAAAACAATTATCTGAAGAGACAATGCAACACAAACAATTAAAATAAAAGTATAAGAATTTAAAAAATACCTAAAATAATAACTATGACAAAAAAAATATATAAAGAAAACTATTTGAAAAAAAAATAAACGCTGCACCTTTATTTACGCAGTTCGAATAGGTAAACAGAAATTTTTAAAACAGTTATTCGAAAAAAACCATGCAACTTAAACAATTAAAATGAAATTCGAAAAAGAAAAAATTACTTAAAATAATAAGTTATAATTAAAAATATAATATAAAGAATATTATTTGGAAAAAAGGAACGATGGTGACTTTTTTTTCCTCTCACGGGAAAGGAAACTAGGTTGCCATATATTAAGAAGTTCGCCAAGTGAAGTATTCTTGGCGCAAACTGACAAAAAAGTGCCAACATAAATTTGTGAATTTCTCCGTAAATTTCGCTCCAAATTTTACAAAATTTCATATTTAGGCGTAATTTGAGTCGTAGAATCGAAATATGTAAAAAAATTGGTATGTTATTTCAGGAAAAGTCCTATTTTGTGTCAAAATACCTATGTTAGAATAGTGCTATATATAAATCTAATATACATCCTAAGTCGCGCTTTCGAGACATGAAGAAGGCAATTTGAATTTTGTCAATCGGCCCAGTAGATCGGGAGATATAGGACTGTCCCATTTTTTCTTTTGAGCAGTGTACATTGATTATATAATACCATATTTATATATATTAAATTTAAACGATAAAATTTATTAAAAGTATTTTAAATTTTACTAACATGTAATTGCTATATTATGACCAAGTAGTTAGAATGAAACTGGCATAATTTATAACGTGAAATCTAATCTTTTGTTCTCCTTTAAATTATGGCATTTAATACTATATGATGACTGGAAACTCGGCAATACAAAAGAGTTGGTTGCCAATATTGCTAAGAATAAATTAACTGTATCGGTGATTTCCAATATAAATAACAATGAAGTCTTCCAAGAAGTTATGGCAGTTTATGAATTTTCTTTTACAATAACAAAATATTTCCACATACTAAAAGCAGAAATATAATATTGTAACTTCTGATGACAGTTTCGTGTTTACTAGAAATTTCCATATTTTTCTGCAGATAAGTCGACTCCGTGATTTTATTCAAATAATCATTAAACTTATGTACACCCAAAGTATAAATAGATCTTCAATTTACAGGAACCTGAAAATTTGTTACGAAAGAAAAACTTGCTCAAAAGCGAAATTAAAAAAAAAAAAAAAAAAAAAAAAAATTAGGCTGTATTAGAAATTAAAGTACAAAGTTCTCAGAAAATATCTGGCAAAAATTTAAAGGCAGGCAGAAGACACAGAAATAAAAAGAGTTTGTAATCGAATGTGTGTGTCCAAATGGCATGTTAAATGTGCTATTGAGTGAGAGATAAAAGCATTCTGGTGTAGTGAACTGTCATTCCACGAGCGGATTTCGTGTGATATACATGGTTACCCGAAAGCAGAACTCGCCCTCATTCATTTTACCTGGAGTTATAGATGAAAACGGAGGAACTGCTCATAGGAGGTACACGGGAATCATTCTCTATACCTCTTTTTGCTAAGTACTCCATTTTAACTGCAGCCTCGTACATAAAATTTATGTCGACGAGCTTTGCATTAGTCTAGCGATGCATACCGTTCGAAAAATGCACGAGGAATAATAATTTATGCCAGCTGAACGCTTTTATCTTCCGTCCAGTAGACCTCTGTATCACCTCAACATGCCTTTTTAACATACACATTTCATTCCAAAATCTGCTTGTTTCGGTCTCCTGTATCTGCTTTTAAATTTTTGCCAGATATTTTCTGAACACCTATATTTCAAAAACAGGTTAATATCAGAATAGGCTACAATTTGGAGATGTTATGGCAGAAAGACTTTTAAGAAAATCGTCAAAATGTGTGCATTGTTATGCACATGCTTTTAAATGGATTGCATTTAGCCTTCATGATTTTAAAAGTACTCTCTGTTTGGTATAGTCGATTTATGGAAAGAAAATATAGAATGATGCAGATGCTGCGGCAGAAGATAAAAGAAAAATAAATAGACATTTTAAATTTCGAATGATGATGGCTGCAATTAAATCTACAACTATGATTTAAAGATAAGGCAATTAAAAAAGGTTTTAGCTGCATAAATGATTTTTTTGAAAATTTCTGATAACATAGAGGGCCACAAATATATTTTTGGTCTCTTTGTAAAATTTTGCAAAATAAGAATTTAAAAGAGATAAATAAAATATTTTTCTTTTGCTTAATGTTTTATTTGGAATGATAAATAAATAATTAATCACTTTTATTGAATACATTCATTAACTTGGTTACCAAATACAAATATAAATTATTATTTTATACCTGGCGTATAAGTTGATTAGACTCTTCAGAAGATAAATTTCTGGCCTGAAACCTCAAATTACATGTCGGAAAATAAGGCAGTGCATTTGATGAATCATATAATTTTTAACCTTTTGTTTTTGGTTTCTTAGATAATAAATCAACTAATTTTTTTCTGATTTATAATCCTAATTTTAGACATTGTTGACAGGAA
Source organism: Stegodyphus dumicola (assembly GCF_044657685.1). NCBI lineage: Eukaryota > Metazoa > Arthropoda > Arachnida > Araneae > Eresidae > Stegodyphus > Stegodyphus dumicola. Next base: position 56,233,686 of record NC_140771.1, on the reverse strand, counting down.
TGAATTAAAACTGGCTTTGGTTTCATCCTATGCTGTCCTTTGGGTTTGTATAGAAACCTTATTACATTTGCTTTAAAGATGTGTAATGTTCATCGCATTGCCTAAAGTTTACGCTCCACAAGTTTATCAAAGTACTTTACTTGACAGATGCAGTTTAAACCGCATTAAAATGGAAAATCATTACACTTCAGATTCCGTAGATTTCCTGTGTTCACGTTTATCTGATCCTTCTTGGGCTGGTCTGATCTCTATTTCTACATTTGTTTCATCTTCTCCCCCAATAGTGAGCACACCATTAGAATCTCGTGTTCCTGAAATGGCACTTTGCCTTTCTAGTTTAGTTAGCTTATTTGTGGTTGGCACTGCCTCTGCTGAAGCTTCTTTTGGAATGTCTTTTCTCAAAGCTCTGCGCCTTTGCGCTCTTTCTATGAAGAACGACGCTGCTAGAGGTACTAGTGGATTATTAATAGCGGGTTCTTCATCAGTGGATGATAGTCTTCTTTCAGGTGTACCTAAGCTATTATTGTGCATAGCTAACATTGTCAGCCTCCTTGCACGTAGGCGTCGTTTTCTCAAGTGAGCTGTCATGTCTTGGTCCTCATCATACACTAAATTCGGATTATACTTGTGATGAAACTGAAATAGAAAAATGAAAAGAAATGTATTAATCTCAGATTTGATTTTATGATAGTTGATTAATGAATGTTGAACGTAAAACTGAGTATTTTATTCAATGATTTGCAAAGCGGATGATTGTAAAAGCGAATAAAGTTAATTTTCTGTATAATATTTCAAAACAAAAAATCCCTGTCAACTATCAATAGTTGGATTATTTTAGTTGGATATTGTTTACATTAGAGACATCCAAAAGATTTTCATCCATATTGCATATAATAAATAGCTGTTGCATTTCCTAGGAGTGCAGCTTTGCAATATCTAGGTCAGATGCAAACGTATCGATTTGATTCGTATTTTAGATACCAAATGAATATTCCGATAGGAAACAGAATACATATTTAGAACGCAGTTTTTGGATGTTTGAAAAGAATCGCTTTTGGAACGATTTCACTTTTTCAGTATCAGTGTTGCTTTTTGGATGCCCATTAGATGCCTAATAATTTACGTTTAAATATGTACCAGGAAAACGCATATTAAGCATATACATTACAACATCATTTGCAATTGGAATACATAATCGTAGCCGCTCGGTGTCCATATGGTAGCTACTGAGTTTCTCTCCGTCATCCAGGAGGAGAATTTTGTGATTGAAGCGTCTTTGAGTAACGATGTTACTCAAACATGATTCCGACAGTCCGAAACCCCATATTCCGTCTCATAGTGGGTTAAAACTCGTATGGTGCTTAGACACTTAGCTCTTCTTTGTCTAAATTTGCGAAACAAAAATTACAATCTTAATGCATATTAATTAAGTAATATTTTTTCTTTTAAATTTTATTTTCTCACATACAATGGAGGGAATGAGAGAGTCGATACTGCAGCAAAACTATCTACGAAACTTCATATTTATTTAAATCTCAGTAATCTAGCTTCTCACTGGAGTGTTTTTATAGGAAAGGGTTATTTGTATTTGGAACAGGGAATATTTTCTCTGGATGTCCTGGACAAAAAGGTTTTCCCAACAATGTTGCGGAGAATAAAAGTTGATCAATTTTCAGTAGTTTTTAAATTAAGTCAAATTTTGTCAGAGTATGGTAGTTTTAAGAGATATTTAAAACGATTTTGATCTGTTCCAAGAGCGCTATTTAGGGGTGGTAACAGTAATAAAGATGATAATATTCATTTTCAGTAGGTTCAGCATATTCAGAAGAATAAGGTACAAGCTATTTTAAAGGGCCCGTAGCATCTTGGCCATTAATGTTTTCCAAACTTTAACGGATTAAGCGGAATATTTCGCTTTTCGAAATTTCATTCTGAACTTAGCATTGAAATTTTTTTATTTTAATTTAATTTATTTTTATTTCTTTTTTGTTTTGCAGTCTTATTGTGTTTTATTTATTATGTTATTGCCATACTAAAAAAATAAAAAAAAACCTTCGTGGTTTACTTTATGAACACTATGAGAAAGATCTAAAATTACACTCCCCCCAAAATTAATTATTGGCATATAACAGTATGTAAATTCTTGTTACTTGCTACCACATTTCTTGATTGGGATATCTGATTGATACTCAGCTTCTATTCAGTAAAACCAGGCTACTGTATTAGTTTTTAAAATTTTAATCTTCATATTCTCACTGGAAAGAAAGCATCAGTGAAAATGATTATTTAATGTCTGTAAAATTTTCATCTCCAATTTAAATGCTGTAATTGAACACAACTTAAGATATATAAAATTCTGTATATTAAGGTTCTAATTAGCTTAATCTTTAAGAAGAATTTGACTGAAAGATGTTTTATTTCAGGTACTAAAGCGATTACCTTTTTCCTACGAAACTAATAGATAATTTAATATTAATACTTGAGCTCTGACTGAAAATTTCAAAATAAAGAGATGGTAATTTAAAATAGAACTGTGGAGACGTGTTTTATGAATGACCATAGAAACACACGCAGTATAAATTTTCATATTTATTTTATAAAGTAAGAAAAAGATGAGTTTGTTTAATGATTTATGATGATAGGCATAGTTAATAAAGCCAAGCAATATTTAGAGGCCTGGGTCTGAATAACTTATCGACATAGCAGTCTGGAAACTTTGGAAAACTGTACTCATAATTTTCATACAGGTCAAAATGCTCTGGAAACTCTTAATTTCCTATTCTTGTTAAATTTAATACTTTTATCATTTTCTTGTAAAAAATGAAATTGTGAATATAGTTTGACGTATAGAAATGCGTATTTTAAGCTTTCTTTTGTCCCTCATCGCATCTTATTGTGCGTATGAAGGCCTGTCCAAAGAACAGAATACCTCTGATTCCGATTTCTGCTATCACATAAAATTTGGAACAACAGACACCTGTACAACTTTTCTATAGACTGCGAAGTACTGAAAAACTGGGTTTAGCTGTTACTCTGGATGATGATGACGATGACGATGACGATGAAAGATTGTGTACTGAGTGCGACAGCTGATTAGTGGAAATGTGCAGTCTGAATTTTGCATTATTTTAATTACAAAATAGATAGAAAAAAATTTGTCAGCAATTGGTTGTTCCTTACAGTTTGTATGTGATAACTGTTTGACATATTTTTCCTATATAAACAAACATGTTTAAAACTTCTTATTTAAGTATGGAAAAACTATGCATAGTTGCATTTTGAAACTTTAGAAACTTGTATTTTGAGAAAGCATGGAAGCTAATGGTTAGCTGAGGAAAGAATAATGACTGAATATTTTGCATAATAGACATTTTGTAAATCTTGTAATTTAGCAGGCTAATACTCGATTTATAAGCAGGTCAAATAATAGGTATGAGAAATGAGGAAACTAATCTCAGAAAATACAACTTTCATTAAAAAAAGTTGCATTACTACATTGTTTGATGATTCAGTGAAAATAAAGATGGGTAAGATGAACTAATTTCAGTGTGACATAGAGCTAGATTATTGATTAATAATGCAAATATCAACGAGTCAGAAAAATCTAATTCTGATATTTTTTCAGCAAAAACTATTGATAAATAGTTACCGCTATTTTCGTTCGATAGCAAATTGAATAAATAAAATTATTTTGGAAATATTTTAGCGTTTAACTCCATTTACTGAATTTTAGAATTAATATATTTTTGTGATTGTGTAATTATAAAGAGTTTTTTTTTACAATTATATAGTGATGTCATTGAATAAACCCATGTATTAAAGTATAGACATTACAAACCTTTTTGTAACATTACAGTTCGAATGTTAAAATAAAGATATTGCAATCTATAGACACGGTGTGAGCTGAATATTCTTATTTTACCTTGTTGTAGGGGTTGTCGAGAAGTGCTTTTTGCAATACTCTTGATGCATCTTCTTCAGGAGGCTTTGCAAACAATGCCAGTGTAGTTTGACGCTTCAGGAGTGGAGGACGCTTTGGAACAGCGCTAGCTTCAGAATTTCTTTCTGTTATAAAATCAAATTAAATACATGTAAGTAAATAAAATCCAGTTCATAAGCACTGATAATTATGAAATATGATACAAGCATATCTACAGGGCCTAGTTACTGCTTAGGCTGATGAGGCCTAGGCCCCCTAGGGTCCGAAATATTAGAAGGTATCTAAATCCAAGCCCTGTATATTTACAATTAAAAGTACCATTTTCATAATAACTATAAACTATATCATGGTATACATAAACTTTATTGATCTTCAGAAGAAAATAAATATGCTAGTTTTTTTTTAGTGCAGTAGATAGCTGAGATAGTTTTAAGAATGTGAATGGCGGAATACAACTTTTATTGCATAGCAAAAGATGCAGAAGAAGAATTCTACTGCATTTGAAGCAAGAGTAGTGAAGTGTATTTCGAAGAGTAGTGAAGTAATATTTCGAAGTAACTGTTCGATACTTTTTCGTGTGGATACCTAAAGAATAGATTGTAGAAGGATAACTCGAGAACCGTGGTTGAACTGGAAGCTGAGATACCTAATGTAGTTCAGGCAGTTCCGTGTAAACGGAATGTAAAATATTCTAAAATGATTCAATTTAAGCAATAATTATATTATTAAAATATTTGAGACGTTGTTAAAATAAATTAAATTTAGAATGAACTTTATTAAGTGAGTAGCTGGATTATGAATCAGTTTCATTTATTAAAAAATATTGAACGGAAGCCAAAAGATAACAGTTTTTAACCTGTGAGCTTGACTGTGAATCAAGGTTGGTAGATTGAAGCATTGCTTTGAGGACTTCATTCTGCTGCACCTTAAATAACGGTCAATATGTCGTTTTAGTATTCGAAAACTTTTGACGGTGCCATGACAATCTCGGCGTAAATAAGAATATTAGAATCTAAATATTTCAGGTAAATGTGATTGTTATTTTTTGCTCAGTATTCAATGTTCTTATGCCAATATTAGTTTTAGGCTGCATCGTTTCGCGCATCCCATAATGCTTTGCGATAAATATGTTTGAGAGCTCAATAATATTTTTGGACTCAGATTACACTTTTTATTAACTGTTTTCATTCCCCCCAAAAGTTTTAACAATGTAATGAACAGCTTCCAATTTTTAAAAAGTTTTTCATTTGCATTTTTTTAAAGTTTTTTTTTTTTTTTTTTTTAAATAAGCAAACTAGCTGGAAAAAAAAAGCTTTTTCTAAAGATCTTACAATGGTGTAGTATTTTCCCAAAATGTGCATGTTTTTATTAGTTGTATCGTATATTCTGCTTTTAAAGTGCTCTTACGGAAAAATGTCCAAGCAAAAAAGGGGTCACTGTTTGTTCAAATTGTAAAACTGCTATTAGACGCAGTCGGCCGTTACATTTCGTAACTTTAGTCATGCTTAACCAGTGTAGATTAACACCTTCAGTTAACTCTGATACTGATATTCGCTAAAGTTCTTTATCATTTGCATGGGTAGAAGAGGGTTCCCAGATGTCTTCTTGTTTCTGATGACTTCAGTTAGCCTTAATCTGACTGTAGCACAGTGTTGCACTGTGCTACAAGCAACTTTTCTGGGTCTTGGAGTAAAATGCTGCGTCTGAAAATATACTTTATAAACTGGTCGGCGAGAACAGGTTCCTAAGAAAAGTTACCTCATATATTTATAAAATATATCGTATCAATTAAACTGGCTCGGGAAAAGTGAGTTTTTGGAAAAGTTTGCTTGTTTCTTGTGGTATTTATTGGCAGTCTGACAGAGGATTTAATTTTGCTGTATTTATGATCGAGTTAACAGTTAACTCTTCAGCGAGCACGAGAAATCATTTGACCTCTACATATTACGCAAATAAAACATTTTTGAAATCCAGTCTCTTGATTTTAAGAACACAAAGTTAACAAAATGCAAGAATTTATAGCTCCCTTCTTTCTCAAACTCTTCAAATCTAATGCTTCTGTTACAGCATATTTTAAACAGATAATATATTTATCTCTAACTTCACAAGTTCAATTAAAGCTGCTTTTTATAAGAAAATACATTCTTAAAAAAGAAAGATATTGCAAAAGGGAATGTGTCTTAAAAGCTAGCTGCAAGCAACTTACCCGGTATTGGTATCCGAAGATGCCTGGCAGCTTAATATAGAAAAAACCAACGGATTACTTTCTATGAACTACAGTGTAAACTATTGTACACTTTTGCAAGCTTCTGCAGCTTCATGCAGCATTATCACACTTTATTTATTTATTTAAATATATTCGAAGCTTTAACTGCCGTTCTCATGCAAATATGTACCATAAATCCGAAAATATTGTGCTCATTGCATGCTCTTGAAATGAGTTTGGCAGCATGCAAAGAAGTGAATATCGTTTGAACACTTACCCCCAATCGCAAATTTTACGATGGAACGACCAGCTTATGAAAAAGAAAAGAATAATCAGTTTTTGTTTAATTAGAATATATTGTTATGATTTCAAGAAATAAAATAAAATAATATTAATTGCAGTACGTTATCCGAGTTATTAAAAAATACAAGTTAATCAACATATTCCACATCATTAATTGCGTTAACGAAGTGAATTAAAAGAATAATGAAGACATATTTTATTTCACCGTCCATTTTAAATGTTGTATTGATCTGATATTACGATACTACGTTCTCTCAAAAAACATTTTGTCTGAATAAAGAAATCATTAGTAAAATAAGCATTGATGCAGTGAATGACGTTGATGGCAGTTTCTGTGAATTCTGTCGCTAACAGCTTCAGAGAATACATAGAAATTGCATTAAGAGGATTTTATACACAAATTCAAAAAAGTTACAAAAATTATTAATATCGACAAAAATTCAATAGCGATGAAGCCTCATAATTTTGAATAAAGTATAAAGAAGTCTATCAAATTTTAATCTCTACGTCAAATAGTTCCGATTGTGCAATAGACGTTATCAAATATGAATTTTGCTATCAAATATTTCGATAGTACAATGGATTTTATTAAATTTTAATTTAAGTACTACATATTTCCAACAGGTTAAAAGATTTTTAAAAAAATGTATCTAAACTTTATCAAAAATATTCCTAGTTATGTAGAATGCTTTAGAAACAACTAACATTTTTTAAAAACATGAATGGGTAAAATATTAGAGAAATCATGAAGCGTTTTTTATTTTCGAAGCAGGAAGCGTGAAAAATATGCAATGTTCTCGCCGGGATTCGAAAAAACATTCTTAAGAAATGGCAGTCGAGAACTCCGGACCTCCCAAGTGCCCGACAGACGTGCATGCATTTACACTTGAAGATACGTAGTAAGGAGGGAGAAAATACCTTACACTGTGCTCATTACATGGTATCGATATAAGGACGGTCACCATAACTTTATAGGCAATCCAATATAGTTGGGATTTCTATGGAGCAATGATCCCTCCAATATCGTATTACGAAAGTAGAATCATCCATTCAATCCATAAAATTCCCGCTCTACAGAATCCACAAGAACTACATCAACGCTCTCTCCGGAGTGTTAAAGTGACAGTATAGTATGGAGTTTGGTATTACTCAACCATATTTCCTTGAAAATTAACCAGGTGAAATAATTATTGTAAATGTTGAACGTAAGATTCAGAACTTGGTTCAAGATGCCATAGCTTCTAGAAAACATGAGTGGCGTTTTCAACAGGATGGAACAACCACCACCGACTTGGCTAAATTTACATGGTCATCTCCAGGAGGTTTTGGATAGACAGTCTGATTTAGCTGCAACTGATTAGTTGCTTTGCGATTACCTCAAAAACAAAGTGTAGGAAACACAATTTCGTATCACGGTTTAAATACCAGTTTCGGAAATGTATGCAGTGAATTCTTCATGCACTGCTTTATCTTGCAATGACATCCTTGCCAGTTTTGACTGTAGTAATACACTCGGAAGCAGAATGATCACTTACCCCGTGCAATGTTAAAAATAGATGGTAATGTTACAAACTCCAAAGTCTCTGTTACAATATAACAGAGACTTATACTATATACTATATTATATATTAATGAGAAACTACACATTTCTGCTAACCATTAGCATATTTTTTTTTCAAAAACCATAAGTTAACCAAATACGATGAAATATTTTAATGAAAATATTATGTAATTCATTATAAAAATACAGTTAAAATAAGAATATGCGTAAAGTCCGACGACTACAGATCTATTTCAAATGATCCGGAGGGTTTTGTAATAATTTATATATAAAGGTTGTAGAGTCATTAGGTTATTTTGATGCTGGAGAAGTGAAAAATAAATAATGCCCTCATCGGGACTCGAACCTGGACCTCTCGAATACGCACCGAGTGTGCTACCGTTACACCACGAAGGCATGCAGAAAGGAGGAGGAAAATGCCTTATATACTTCCCCTTTTAAAGGGCGGCTGGGGATTAGGGGACCCAATCGCCAAAGCTTCATGGAAAAGAATCATTATCCACTTGCCGGGACTCGAAACTGGACTTTGCTACGTTATACCACGAAGGCATGCAGCAAGAAAAGGAGAAAATAACTTATGAGTGTCTTAACTGCGCACACGGGGTGCCCTTGCAGTTGTGTGTTTTTCGCGCTTTTGATTTTTGTGAATTTATGTGGTAAATAAGACCATAAGATTGGGTTTTGGTGTTAATTTCTGTTTAACTTTCCAATGCTGTTTTATATAGATTTGTGCAATTATACGGCGTTTATTGTGAATTTTGAACTGCCTGCTACGCTGGAGCCGTTACGCCTAACTGATGGACGTGTTTACATTTCACTTCGACAATCTATAGATTATTAATTCAAAATGAGCGGCAGAATAGGTGTGAATTAGTGTTTTTCTGTATTTAATTTGAAAATTGTGGTCAAAGATTAACTTAGTATAGAAAAATTTGGGCGTTGGATTGTTATATCTTCAAAACTTTAAATACGTGTGTGAAGGTGGTTTTTGACTGTTTTTGAAATTTTTCGATATTATTATATATTCTTATTCTCTTTCACACCTTATAAAATCTAAAGTCATTTCTTATGTAATTTACAAGAATTTACATGATTAACTTTTCTATACTAATTTTGAGTTCGTGCATAATGATGTTTCAGGACTTTTTTTTTTAAGAGTTTTTGATATTATTTAGTATCTTTACTTATTTTCACACATTTTTATGTAGCACAATGATATTTTCATATTTTACTTAAAAAGATATACATGATTGATTCTTCCATGCTTACCAAGTTTGAACTTTTGTATGATGGTACTTCTTTATTGTTTTTGATTTTTTTTTGTAGTATTGCGTATCTTCATATACTTTAACACTCATTTATGTAACTTAAAGATATTTATATGTGCAATTTTGAAGATTTCACATGACTGACTTTTCTACGAAAATTAACGGATAATTTTGTGCATAAGGGGAACTTTATCCAGTAGGAAGTCCAAGATGCGGAATGGTCGGGACTTCAGCGATTCCGGATTTGGGATTTTTCCGGATATTAGATCCTCAATTTAAATCTAGTAAGATGGCATGTAGAAATTTTAAAAAATTAAAAATATGAAATCGTTAATTCATGAAATACTGAAGCATTTATGATCTAATGATGCCCAAATTTGCAAAAACAAAACAAAAACAAAACAAAACAAAACAAAAACAAAAAAAAAAAAAAAAGAGAGAGAGAGATTAATATTTATTTGTTTACTTTACTAAAAATTTGATTCAATGTAAGTTGTTTAAGTTCCTTCGATTTTTGAGCTAATACTTTCTCTTTAATACTATAGACAGACAAAATTTCTTGTTCATTTACAAAGTTCCATTTTGTTCAAGTCCACTAATTGCCGTGTCAAGAATTCCGACTAACTTATCAATCAAAACCTTTTCGTTTTCAATAACCTCTTTGCCACTTTCTTCACTATCGGTAGCGGTATTTTCTGGATCTAGAACCACTACAGATTTCGCCGTCTGTTAATTGATTGATGATTGGGGCAATATTATCGCAATGAAAAATTTTTGTTATATCATTTTCATTCATTACCGCTTCTTCACATTTGTTTACAAAATCCATTAACTGGAAAATTTCACCTTTAGTTTGCGATATCCGAAAGTCTTCAAATTAGAGGCTATCATCTTCATCTTCATCATCCTCGCCATGAAATATGGTAGCTGGCCATAAATTATGCCAAGCATTTTTTAATCTGGAGGCACATCCTCCCACGATCTTGCGATGCTCCACACAGCAGAGTTTATCCTAAAATATTTTTAAAATTCTTGAATAGTTTTGCCATTATTCACGAAATTTAATATGGATTTTAAAAATGCTACTTTATATTTGCATTTCAGCGCGCGCACTATTACGATATCCATAGGCTGAATGATGGACGTACAGTTTGGAGGAAAGAATAATATGGATACATTATCTTTCACTAAAACTTTAAGTGAAGTCTGAACCGAAGAGTTGTCTACAATCAGAACAATCTTTGTCTGGACATTGTCTGGAGGGTAACGAAGGGTGGCGTCCAGATGAGATTATCTTTCAGTTGTTGAGCAAATCTTTTCGAATGATGGTAACATTGACTCCTGTGTCGATGGTCATTTTGCAAGGAACTGTTTTCATATGTCCCATTATGAAAAGTCCATTCCTGCCTCCACTGATTGCAGAAATCTGAAGCGCTTTAAACTGGAGCTTTTCATTACCTGGCAACCTCCTCCCATCGACTATGGCCACTAATTAGTTTCCCTCCTTCTTGATATGTGCGGTCTTAATTTCCGAGCCCTGGGGTATTCTGCAGTTCCGTCGTATGTGGCCTTCAGCACCACAGTTACATCACTTTAGGGTCGGCTTCTTATCACCAATATTCCGTCTCAATACATTCAGTTGTATGATTAAATAGTCTAGGCGAGCAGCCATTTGATCCTCTGGATTTTGGACTAGGGCAGCTCTGATTGGGTGGCGGTCTCTACGAGTTATTCGCTGGGCTGTTCCTGGAGAGTTTTTCTGGGTTCTGTTGATGGGAATTTAATTGAAGCCTTCTGTAGTCTTTTAAACCCTTCTCCCCAAAGCGCAGCTCCAACGCGCCGGACAGAGCTTCGAAATCTAGTCTTTTGTTTTCGAGAAGAGTCTGTAGGCTGTCCGCTGCGTCTGCTCTTAAAGAAGCGGCGAGATGGCAGGCCTTAGCTTGGGGACCCCATACATTCGCTTCTGCCACTATAGAAAATTGCCAAGAGCTTATACACTTGCAAGAGGTCTTCCCATCATATGTGCACAACTTCAAGGAGGGACGTTCAGGCACGATCAAATTTTAAACCATCAGAATTGCTCCCCGCCATCGCTGCGAATTTAAGGCATCAACTTCTTTGGAGACTGCAGAAACTTTGTCATCAATTTGTTGTTCCACGGGAGAAACTCTCTCTTTTATTTGTTCTTTCACAGAACAAACTATGTAATTTATTAGTTGTTCCGCGGCAGAAACTCTTTTCTATTTGTCCTTTGGCAGAAGAAACGTTTTCTTCAGTGTGTCCCACTTTATTTTCAATCACATTTATTCTGTTTTCCATATCCTCAAATTTGTTTTCTATTATGCAGGTAATTTCTCTTTTCATTTCTTCTTGACCTGCTTCAATCTTTTCTTGAACGGCTTTCATCTAATCTTTAACTGATTCTTGACCAGCTTTAATCTTTTTAATGGAATATTTCATTTCTTCTTTAAATGCAGCAAAGGCTGCCATCAGCTGTCTTAATTGCGCCTTCATTGCTGCTCTTGTTATTCAATCCCACTCCTGAGACCAAAAAAGTGCTGCATATCTTGTAACAGTACGGGCTCGTAATAGAAAGTGGGGCACAAGTCCAATAAAAGGTTAATAAAATTTATTCCTATCAAAAGAAATATAACAGAACGCTGGATTTTTCCTCAGAGATATTCATACCATACCACAGTATCACGCAATATAATCAGTAGCTATACTTTAAACTACTAAAAAGTTAAATAGCACAGAGAAAGCTAATCCGATCAGCAATAATATCAGCAGCTAACTAAAAAACTGAGCTGAGATGTCTCTCTTCCGCTTTTTAAAGCTTTCAAGTCGGTCGCGAGAGAGTTCTAGTAATTTCTGCTTCTCGAGTTTTCTGGAAAGCAGAAAGAGTAGAATTATGGTTACAGTAGTCAATTACATTTATTCAAATTAAATATAAAAATACCGAGATAACCTTTTATTCAATGTTAAAATGCATGTGCTCTTGTATTTTTACTTTTCCGGCGTAGCTATCTCGTAAAATTTGTCACGCGCTGCATTGCAATTTTAATTATAATTCTACTAAAAACATCAAACTAAATACAAAATTCGTAACAATATCATAAAAGTAATTATTAGAAATATTAAAATCGTGATTTTTTATACTTCAAGTAATAATATACTTTATTACTACTTGGAAGCTTAGTATAAGTACGAAACTCCTATTACTAAATTATTTGTGTTTTGTAATACTAATCAAATTTCAGGAAACTGTTTGCCTTTTTTTTAAGTTGTGGCAATATCGTATTGATTAAAAGATTTTTTAATTATTTTCAATTAGCTCTTCTCTACATATAATAAAAGAAAGAGTCTGTGTGTGTGTCTTTCGTTTGCGCTTGCGCGTAAGCTAATAAACTCACGGCTACGAAATTTGGTACATAGGTGCATCTAGACAAGAGCCAGTGCACCTCGAAGCGATTTTTTCGAAATTCGAATTCGAATTTTTTTATTTTCTTTTACGTTTTGTGACGAAATCGCGTCATTTTGAGACCTAATGGGCTATAGGAAAGCGAGATTTTACTCTACACACTCCATTTTTACATCGTCATGGAACGTAGGCACTTAGCTATTTTACGAACTTTAAATAAATTTCGTGTTTCAATAAACCGATTCAATACGAATTTATTTAACAAAGGGAGCTTAACACCTTCTCAACGGGATTTTTTCTAAAAAAGTTTATTTTAAAAAATGTACAGTTTATTTTTCTTTGATTTTTGGACACGTTAAACTTTCATCCTTGCGACTGCTTTTACAAAAACAATTTTGGAAAAATGATAATATTTTGCATTAAAAAAAAATTTTGGAAAAATGATAATATTTTTTTAAATGAAGAAAAAAATTTTTTAAATGAAGCTTCTGAGTACACTTCTCACAGCTCTCATCTTTAAAAATGTGATTTTGGCAACAATTTTACTGTCTTATTGTTGCTGATAGATTTTTGATGAAATCGCATCATTTTGAATGGTTTCATTCTTTTAGAAATATGGGTTTGGCAACAATTTTTTCACCGTATTTCTTATGTCACTGGTTTTTAAGAGATTGGCATATTTAATTGTCATTTATATATATAATACATTTTTATTGATTTTTTTTGATAAATTTGTTCTGCAGAGTAAAATTCTGCGCGGAATTTTATGTTTTTTGAATTGCTTTCATGTTATTTTTTGCTTATTTCACTGTTTGTAAGATATTGAAAAGTTTTGCATGATTTTTTTTTCTTCAACGAAAAGTTGGTTAATTTTTTTATTAGGACAATTAATATTTGTATTAAGGGATATTGCTTATTTCATTGTAATTTTGTTATAGGTAATAACTTTTTTTTATGAAGTTGTTCTGCAGATTAAAATTCTACGCAGTTTTTAAATTTAACTTTTGGTGTTTTCTTCAGCTATTTTCCTGGTACATTTAAAAGCCAAACGAAGGCTGGCAGCGAAGCCGCTAGTAACTAATATGATAATCATTTTCCAGAAATTTAAATCAACACTGAGAAACTGCTTACATGAAACATATTTTGCGTTTTGAGGATTATATTTGTGTTGAGAATTCTGCCTTTTTTACTGCATTACTTAACAAACAGCTGCTTTCGTAAAGGCTGTGTCTAATACTTACCAAATAATTAAAAGTAGATTATCAATGAATAAATTTATTTGACAGAAACCCGGGAAATTGAGCAAATCGTTTTGTACCATCTGAGTTTCTTAAACTATCTCTCTCGGCACAATAATTCGAAAAAGCTGAAGTGACGTATGATGTCCGACAATAAATTTATACTGTCACACAAGCTTATAGCCTGTCCCTACAATGTTGTGTTGAAAATGAAAAAGATAGTTTCTCTTTAAAACGAAAGTAATTTTTGTAAATGAAGATTAATGATTCCTTTCATTTCTTTTTTGATTTTAAAATAATAAGAATAAAGTAAAGGTTATGTTTTTTTGGTTGGGTAGCTAAGTCCTCGAGTATTCTACTTTACATTGTATTTTACGAATTAGGAGACTATAAAGTATTCCTTTGTAATTAATAAAAAATTATTATGTTCTTGGATTAAATAACATTTACCCCATTTCTTATTATTGACACATACATATAATTAGTCTTAGCCATATAAAGTTAAAAATAGCTTTTGAGGAACTTCATAATGATATTTTTCGCTTTCGCACACACGTACACACACATACAATAAATAAATAGATGAAAATAAAAATAATAAATGAATAAATAAATAAAATCCTCAGATTTATCATCGAAGTATAATAGTTAACTACTTTACCAGAAAGCAGGGAAGTTTATTTTTATCTTAATAACATATACAAATAAAATAATGATAAAATATATAAACAGACGTATTTGTGGGACATAAAAAATCAGACTCAAATACTCCATTTATTATAATTACAATCATAAATACATTTTATATTGATAAAAACCAATAGTCCTTTTATTCATGTGGGCTTTTTATTAACTTGGGATTATATATATATGTGGGCTTATATCAGTGGGAACTTTTATCAGTGTGGGCTTTTATCTATGTGCGCTTTCATTCAGGTGGGTATTTGTCTTGTGGGCAATTAATTATCATAGTAGAATTATTTCTGTGGGCTTTTGCCGCTTACACTTTCGTTCAGTGTGCTTTTATCAGGTAACCGTTGTAAACGTCTTACAAGTAAGTTTGCAAAATCTTTTTAAGCGAAGGTGAAACAAAGATCATTTTTTCATGGACAGTTGAAAATATTTGTTGTGGAAGAGTAAGATATGAATTGACAGAAATATGGAACAATTTATTTCTTTGCACATCTACCTATATCCTTTCACTGGTTCTTGAAAGACTAATGTATAGCCTTTTTTTTTTTTTTGGTTTACCTTTCCCTAGGAAGACTTTTCAAACATAATTGTAAGACGCTACAATGTACATTAAACTGAATTTGGATGCTGATTCAATTTCTGATCTAAAAATAGTTTAATGTAATTTGGGATATTCGCAAAAATACTTTCTTTGATTTATGAATTCAATTTCCTTTTATTCTCAAATGTAAAAAATTAGTTCTGGTTTCATAATTCATGTGCAGTTTATTTTAGTTCTGCTTTGGGTTTACTTTAAATAACTCTCAAAGGGAAATAAACTCGCAATAAAGATAATATGCAACAGGAGGGGCTGTCATCTTTAAGTAACACAGTATCAAAATTAATAAAAATAAAGCATTTAATAAAAATAAATATTTAATAATAATTAATAAAAATAATAAATAAATAAATAAGCATTTAATAATAATTAATAAAAATAAAGCAATTAATAATAAAAATAAAGCATTAATAAAATAAAGATTATTTTGGTTTATTAAAAATAAGCTAACTAGTTTTATTTCCACAGAATTCTAGTTTTATAATAATAGTTTAATAATAATAATATTCTAGTTTTATTTCCATAAAAAATATATTTTATGACTGCTAAATAGCAGTCATAAAATGTTAAAATTTTTTTCCATATGGATAAATGTCATATGGATGAAAATTTGTATAATAATTCATAAATTTGTCATAAGACAGACCAAGCATTAACTTTTGTTTATCATGAATATAAATAGGGAAGGTTAAAACTGTAAATAAATTATCTGAAACTCACTTTTTTTGGACCTCAGAGGTTTAGCCTCATCGGGCTCCTGCATATCGAATTTCGTACTATGCCGCCTTAACTTTTGAATGTCAGCTTCATCTCTCTGTTCTGCTTCTTCTTCCTCCTCTTCGGCGACTGGAGGGAGTACTTCCAAAATGTCGTCCTCTTCTGTGGATACTCTTGAGAAATATATCAAGAAATATCGTGTCACAAATTCTCACCCAGTGAAATAAAACTGTATTATTTCATGAACGCTTTTAAAAATACCAGTGTTCAATTCGAATTCTAAGAACTGATGTCTTAGTTCCCGTTATGCCAGGAATGGTCAAAGGACTAAATGTGTTAAATACCAGTATCAGTGCATATATCATAAGAAACAACAATGGAACTTACTTGTGTAACAAAAGCGGTTTGTGATCTTCTATTGCAGCAGCAGGACCATAGAGGTGAGCAAAATGATCCCTAAGGAAATGAAGGCATGTAATAAAGAAAGCTGCTTTAGATAATACTTTTTTTAAATCATTAAAAAATTTTCGAATGAAAAATAATTTTTTTCCTAACATTGTTTATTCGATTCAAACATTCGATACCGAAAATTAATATTTTTGATTTTAATTTTCGGTATCGAATGTTAGCACGGCGCAAGTAACAAATCGCTGGAATTGGTTTACGGTTTCGATTTTGAATTACCGATCAAAAGCAGCCTAAGTAATAATTCTATCGAAACAGAGACACATTTATCTAAATATTTTAAACCTATTATAATTTGTAAATTAGGTGGACTTTGCATAAAACTTTTATTAATTTAAATTTATAGCCATGGAAATTTCTGTCTTATCTTCTTCTGTACGAGAAACTACTATTCTTACAAATAAAAAAAATGTCTTAAATCCCTATTTGGCCCTTTTCCGTGTTTTTTGTTTGAAATAATTAATAATAATAATCATTAAATAATAAGTAATTTGTTCTAAATAATGAATTTGCAAAGTGTGAAATTTTCATGTTCCGTTAAGTTTGCCAACTTTGTGGCCGCTTTAAGAAGAAGCACTACAAATTTTTACTTCACGATGTATTTACGACATATCTGAAATATTTTATGCCTTAATTATTCCTATTAGTGGAATTTGAATTCAATTTTCTCTTAAGTTTCTTAATGTTCTGGCACTTATTTTGGAAATATTCCTCGAGTTCCTGTGATGGTTACGAATGTGAAAATTAATTGTCCAAAATTAAAACAAAAAATTTAAAACAGTGCGGGGCCATTAAGTAACTCAAGGAGATTATTTTGTCCCGAAACATAAAAAGCAAATTGTTTTCAGCATCAAAAACAATTCTGAAGAGTAATGAACGTAAGATAAAGTTAGAAAGCTGGAAATTTAATAAACAGACAGACAAATTTTAACATTTGTCACAAAGGCTGATTAATGTATTCCAAACACATACGTATATCATTCAGCTTTTGACCGCAGTGAAAAAAGTACAGAAATACCACAGTAAACGCATGAAACAATACAGATCGAAGAACCTGACTGGTTTGAATTTTTTTTGATGCATTTATTGCAAATCACACCAAGGCTATCTTTTTATGGGAAAGGATAATTTCATGGAGAAATTTTTTAGCGGCCTTTATTTACATTATACTTGGCAGTTCATAACGATATTATAATGTTTTCCTTTTAACCGTTCTGCTCAAAGTGGACTAACAGAAAAATTGCGCGTAAGGGATACTCATTGCCTAGTATGATGGTGAAATTCAAATTAACCGTTCAGCTGTATACTACTCGTACAGACAATTGTAAAAGGTTGGCAATTGTGGCGAACCTCTTAGGTTTAGCAAGTTAAAAGTTGCGAATTTATAGTATTTGTTATCTAGAGTCTCACCAGTGCACCTCGACCTTCACGTGAGATAAGTACAATCCTATCATGTGTAGTATCATGAATTACAAGTAAAACCAGGCTTATTTTCTAAAATTAAGAGTGCAGACGAATTACAGAAGACCACCAAAAACGTCGAACAGAAATAAATAAATAAAATACTAATAAATAAAGATAAACAATGAATAGCTAAAATGAAATAAAATACAAAAGGGTGAATAAAAATAGTAACGAATTTTGCTAATGAAGAATAGATAAATAAGAAATTTATTAAGAATGATGTATTACGAAAATTAAATGAAATTAATAAAACAAATGCAAAAGGTAATTATAATTTTGAGAGATATTGTAAGGATCTTAAGTTTTACTAACGTTTATTTTTATTTTAAATCTTTACTATCACTTCTTATTTTCTACTTCCGGCCAGAATTATAAGCGTTAAGGTTTTTATGCAAAGTTTGTCTGGCGAACGCCAAGTATTTAAGTTGTGGCCTTTTGCCAAGCGAGAGAGAGGAAGCAGTGAGTCAAAGCAGGCCGCTTACCTTAGAAGTTACGCAGTTGCTGTTTGCCTTCCAGGCCAGAGGTTTTAATCCTCTTGATAAATTTAAACGTATTGTAGTGTTCACAGTCTCTGTACTACATACGCTTCCTGTTAATATAAGGCCAATCTTCCACGTTTATTATTCCAAAGTTAAATTAGAGTTTAGTTTTATTTTTATACTTTTACGTTAGACCCCAAGTAGCGGGTCAGTGTATTCCGAAGTACGGAAGTTATTGTATATAGAGAAAAATAAAGGGTTTTGTATACCCTTCGTCTGTATCCTGTCTACTTACCACAATTAGTGAACATAGCTTTAGTAAGCTCTCTGTTCCGAGTCAGGTCCTTGTATGTTCCCGAAGAAGGTAAGAAGGAACATTGACCCTGATAGTGGCGCCCAACGTAGAAGAATAACCATGGCCGAGTTTCAAGAAGAACCTGTGCTGCCTGCAGAAACGGCTCAGAATCCAGAAATGCCAGCTGCCGCCCTGGAAGGATTTGGTTACATCGTCCAGACCATGCGCGCTTCGATGAAACCAGAAGCAACATTTAATGGAAACTCACCGGTAACCAGTTTTTTGGAAAATTTGGATGACCACTTCATGCTCTACCCCGTCCACGAGTTTCAAAAAGTTACCTTAGCTACCAGCGCTTTGAGGGGCAAAGCGCTTAACTGGTTCAAATGTATAGGCAGAAGTCTCTTGGGTCAAGCAGGAAGTCCCACCTATACTTACGAAAATTTCAAGACTGCCCTACTAAGAGCCTTCCCTGTTGTAAGGGATCGTGCGAAATTAGAAACGGAACATTTTAGTATATATCAACAAAGAATCGAAAACCTCTCGAGCTTTATTTTAAGAAAAATTCACGTTTTCAAACTCTTGTATGGAAACCGTCCGGATCCTGAAATAATTCAAGTGATTTTGCCGAGGTTACTGCCCCAAGTGCAAGACTTTATTGAATTAAGAAATCCGACTACACTGGAAAAGTTATTTGAGCTAGCAATCCAGTTTGAAAGTAGAAGAACGGCGGACGTCGAAAGAAGACGCCAATATCAACAGCGAAACCAATTTGGTACGCCAAGATTACAGCAAACTCAAGCACACGGCTACGGAGAGAAAGCGAATCAGTGGGCAAGGAAACCCGAGCATTCAAAAACAGCCGGCGAACGTCGACAGTTCAATAGCAACCCAGGAAAAAAGTCTCAAGGCCAGTGGAAAAAGAAGGAAAGCATGGAAACAAAAAAGGATTTAAACTAAAACGGATTTCTGCTGACGGGAGGGTGCGGAAATCCGAAGGTCACGAAAACCCCTCTTCCTACAAGTTAAATACAGTAATGGTGAAAAATCTGACTCTTCCGAAGATTGAAGTCTTGGTGAATAATATCCCAGCCACCGCACTCCTGGATACCGGCGCGCAGTGTTCCTGTGTGGCAGAAGATTTTTTCAGGAAGTATTTTCGCAAATACCGCATATATAATTCGGATAATACGACAGTGTTAGCGGCGCAAGGAGAAAAATGTAAGTGCATAGGTAAGGTACCTTTGTATATCCGTATCAAAGACGAACAAGTAAAGGTGATGTTTTTTATAGTAAAGAATCTGCAAGCACATTTAATTTTAGGAATAGATTTTCTTTCAGAAGCACAAGCTACGCTGGATTTTAATGAAGCGTCCCTTAAGCTGACAATGAAACCAGTTCGTACAGAAAACGCTGAGCCGCCGATGTTAAAACTTGACCACCTCTCTAATGACGAGCAAGATAGAATCCGACAAGTGGTAAGTGAATTTGCTTCGTTATTTAGTGATATTCCAGGATTTACTCAGGTTACTAACCATAGTATTGACACCGGAGATGCAATGCCAGTTCGCCAAAAACCATACCGGTATGATAAGAATAAGGAAAAAATTATAGAATGGCATATTACCGATATGCTAAGTAAAAAGATCATAACGCCCATCTCAAGTAGTTATGCTAGCCCGGTGGTTTTATGTAAGAAAAATAATGACTATCCTTTGGAGCATCCAAAAAGGTGGAGATTCGCTATTGATTACCGTAAATTAAATTCCATAACGAAATATCCGGTATATCCGTTACCGATCATAGAAGAAATTCTAAGGAACATAAAATCAACCAAATTTATGACGACTTTAGACTTAACGACTGGTTATTTTCAAATAGGGGTTAGGCCTGAGGACGTGCCTAAGACTGCTTTTATAACCAAGTCTCGCACTTATGCATTTTTGCGTATGCCGTTTTGCCTTTCAGGCGCCCCGGCAACATTTCAGCGATGCATGGACATTGTGTTAAGACCTGTTCTTGGAAAGTCCACATTTATTTATTTAGACGATATCATTATTACTAGTGATAATCTCGACCAACATGTACAGGATTTAAGACAGGTGTTTTCTTTATTAAATGAGGCCGGTCTAAAAGTTAATGTCGAAAAGTGCAAATTTGCAGCCCCTGAATTAAAATATTTAGGTTACAAAATATCTCAAAAAGGGATCGAGACAGACGAATCAAAAATAATCCCTGTACAAAAGTATCCGACTCCAAACACGGCAAAGAAGCTCTCTTCTTTTCTGGGACTTTGTTCATATTATAGGTCCTTTATAAAAGATTTTGCGGCTATCGCGGAGCCATTGTTAAAATTAAAAAGGAAAAAGGCAAGATTCTCGTGGACGGCCGAAGCCAATAGTGCTTTCGAAAAATTAAAACAAGCATTAACGCAAGCCCCTGTGTTGAAATTTCCTGAAAAAGATAAGAATTTAGAAATTTCAGCGGATGCTTCGGATTATGCGGTAGGAGCGGTACTTTCGGAAAATCAGCAGCCCGTGGCATTTTTTAGCCGAACTTTAAATCAAACACAAAGAAACTGCAGTTCTGTTAGCAGTGCAAAAGTTCCGAGTCTATTTTGGAAAGGCGCCGATAACAGTGTACTCTGATCATGCGGTGGTAACTAGATTGTACTCAGGGAAAAATTTATCCCCAATGCTAATAAGATGGGCACTCAAGCTGCAAGAATATAATCTGGTAATCAAGCATACCCCCGGAAAGGAAAATATCGTAGCAGATGCCCTATCAAGGATTAAAATAAACGAACAAGGTAATACCGTAAAGGTGGCAATGCTTACAGCATGTACAATAAATTCCCGAGAAACTGTAATAACCGAACTGGGTAAGGATCCTGAGTTTGGAAGCATTTATGAGTATTTGAAGGATTCTGAAAATTTTAGCCACCAAGACATTGTGGCGATAAGAAATAGGGCGACCCATTACGAACTAATAGATGGTCTATTATTTTATACAAAAACTACGAATTCCAACAACGAATTTCGACCTGTTATCCCAGCTAGTCTTAGATTAAATATCCTGCAGGAGCTCCATGACAGCCCTTTAGCTTCTCATGCTGGTATTCGAAAAACTATCCAACGCGTACGCGAGGCAGTCTACTTTCCTGAACTGCAAAAGTTAACAAGGGCGTATGTCCAGTCCTGCCCAACATGTCAAGCCGTTAATTATATTAATTTCCGCCCGGCCGGGTTTCTAAATAGTATTAAATCCGAATTTCCAAATGAAATAATCGGCATCGATTTATTGGGCCCTTTCCCCAAAAGTCAGTTAAACAAAAGTCGCTATCTCCTTGTTATAGTTGATCATTTTAGTAAATGGACCGAAATTGTTCCCTTAAAACGAGCCTCCGCGAAATTAGTTACCGATTCTATTTTAAATAAATATATTTTAAAATACGGGGCGCCCCTAAAAGTTATATCGGATAATGGTCCTCAATTTGTAAGTAATATATTTGAAGACATGTGCCAAAAACTGGGCATACGTCATTTAAAAATGGTCCCGTATCGGCCGCAATCAAATATAGCGGAACGGGTCAACAGAAATATAGTGAAAATTATCCGTAGTTATGTTAAAAATTTTCATAAAAGCTGGGATAACTATGTCAATGAATTTGCTTTCGCCCTTAGGACCGCAAAACATGATACAACGGGCAATATTCCTGCTGAGTTATTTCTAGGCAGAAAGGTTATAACACCGTTAGATAAACTATTTTATGTGCAACAAAGAGCCCCAGAATTTAAAATGGGTGATATAGAAAAACTAATAAAAGAAGCAAAAAAGAATACGGAAGTAGCACAAAGAAAACAAAAATTGTATTATGACTTGAAACGACGGGGAGTAACTTATAAAGTAGGGGATGAAGTACTAAAAATTAAGCATTCACTTTCTTCAGCACCAGAAGATAAAACTGCCAAATTTTTTCCACGCTTTGAAGGACCATATGTTATAGAAAAAATAACTCACGCTGTTGTAGTGTTAAAGGCAAGAAATGGTGAAACCTGTTCCGCAAACATTGATCAAATCAAGCCCTACTTCGATCGTAATAAAATGCAAATCTTTTCAGATCTTTTGCAGGATCCGGTACGGCAGACACCGCAGGTACAAGTTCCAGAGGTGGGAAAACGACAGGTACAAGGGCAAGCCAATGAGAGACAGAAGCAAGTGAAAAGAAAATTGCCCCGCGGAAAAACTGAAGGTAAAAAGAAAAAGAAGCCGTTCCACCGTCCAAAAAACAGAGTTCACGAACACCCCCAGAATGAAGAAGGGAGAAGGACGACGTATGTGGAAAAGACCGGGAGAAAGGACGGCAACTATAACCCGGCTGTGAAACGGAAGATTGACTCATCCGACAGAACTCTCCGCAGCAAAAGTCGCCGAACTGCGGAAGGGCCATCAGCGGCGGAGGAAAAAGTACAAGAAAAATTTGAACGGCCAACAACGAGGTCCAAGCAGGATCACGACAGAAGTTTCCCGGTTCCACCAAGACCAGCTGCCTTCAAACGGCCAAGACCACAAGCAGAGCACAAAAGGAAGATGTTCAAGGGTGGCCGTAGTGGTGAAAAACGGAAGCTTCCAGAGGAAAGCACTGAAGGGCGAGCCCGTACAAGAAGGAGGATCAACCAAGCTACGGTCTGCAGCACCTTTAAAGACTGGGCCCAGAAAAGGATGTCCGAATATTACAAAGATAAGTAAAATTTTATGTTACTTTGCAAACTTAAGTTAATCTTTCATTCTTACTGCAAGTGGCAGATTTCAAGAAGTTTTACCTCATGCGAGGTCTACCTTTATCGCCAAAAGGGCGAGAAATGAGTTGTTACCGATTTTGGTATTAGGTTTTTCAATTACTCGCGCGTAAAACTAAAGTTGATGTATAATAGCGTTGTGTAAAGACTTAAATATTGAAAAAAGTTATTGTATAAATTTTATTTAAAACATTCTAGCAAGAAAGAAGTTTTAGTCTGAAAGACTTTTGAAATGTATTATTTCAATGTAGAAAGAACTGGCACTTGCTTTGAAAAGAATAGAAGTTAACAAGGTACTCCTAATGTATGTTTCCAAATGTGTAAAATTAACAGCATGTTGATATGTTCTTATATACAATGTGAACTGTTATTTTAAATGTTAAGAAATACCGTGATATGGTAAAAGGGAATGTTAAAACTTTTTTTTTATTCGTGTGACTGCAAAAAGACTAAATCATAGCGAATATGTGTTAAAGGTTGAATGATGTAGTTAGGCTCTCTGACGCTACACTTTAGAGTTAGCCACTTTCAGAATAGTACCTCAGGGTTTAGAGTTGAAATTAGGGTGTGTTAAGAGGTCTTGTTATGTTGAATTTTAACACGTTAGTGTTTTGATTGTAGGAGGAAGTGTGGAACACGTAGACAGAAACACATTCGTGTTTGGTGTTCTTTTACAACACATGTCAGAGAGCACGGGGAGAGATAATTAAAATAGTCATGAATGAAATAAGAATGTTAAGAGAAGTATAATTGTATATGTTACTTGCCATTTCATTGTGTAACATTTCATTAAACTAGTTTTCCTTCCAGATCTCTGGAAGGAACCAGAATTGAATAAAAGCTCCCGTTTAGATGCAGTACAGATGAAAAAAAAATGTTGTATATCCTGGGAGCTGCTATTGTAAAAAAAAAAAAAAAAAAAAAAAAAAAATTTCTTTCTTTTTAAATTTCTAGTTTCTAGCGAAGTATGTTTGTAAAAGATTGGCCTCGCGTTAGATTCTAGAGCTAAAAGTTTTCAACAAGGTCGTTTTAAACCTCAGTTTCAAACTAATTAACTCTGGCGGGAAGTATGTAAGGATCTTAAGTTTTACTAACGTTTATTTTTATTTTAAATCTTTACTATCACTTCTTATTTTCTACTTCCGGCCAGAATTATAAGCGTTAAGGTTTTTATGCAAAGTTTGTCTGGCGAACGCCAAGTATTTAAGTTGTGGCCTTTTGCCAAGCGAGAGAGAGGAAGCAGTGAGTCAAAGCAGGCCGCTTACCTTAGAAGTTACGCAGTTGCTGTTTGCCTTCCAGGCCAGAGGTTTTAATCCTCTTGATAAATTTAAACGTATTGTAGTGTTCACAGTCTCTGTACTACATACGCTTCCTGTTAATATAAGGCCAATCTTCCACGTTTATTATTCTAAAATTAAATTAGAGTTTAGTTTTATTTTTATACTTTTACGTTAGACCCCAAGTAGCGGGTCAGTGTATTCCGAAGTACGGAAGTTATTGTATATAGAGAAAAATAAAGGGTTTTGTATACCCTTCGTCTGTATCCTGTCTACTTACCACAATTAGTGAACATAGCTTTAGTAAGCTCTCTGTTCCGAGTCAGGTCCTTGTATGTTCCCGAAGAAGGTAAGAAGGAACATTGACCCTGATAATATCAGAGACAATTTCTTTCATATTTCCACTTTAATTCACTTGAAGCCTTTTAAACCGAAGACACGAAGCAAACTCTGTTTGAATAGATTACAAAATCACTAAATGAAGCTCGTATGAAAAGTATGATACATCCGTCTGCTTCGGAGGTTTTATCAATGAAAGAAAGACCCATGATTTTTTGCTCCCATCCATAAAACGTTGCAAAACTAGTCAACTATCAGCATCGAGTCAAACAACTCGAAGGGAGCTCTTTGTTGGTAGACTTTGTAGTTTGGACCTTTTGTAGTTTGGAATGGAATACCAGTTTTCTCTTTATATGGGGATCGTGGAGATTGGCTCTGTTTTTATATTACGTGAAGAAGCAGAAAAACTGCGCTAAAAAGTTGTTCAACTAAAATATTTTTAACGTGTGATATGGCTCTAAATATTTGTCTTCCTATTTATTACGTAATTTTTATATTACATAATAAGTTAATAAATATTCGAAGACTTTATTCTTTAAATTCTGACTTAACCAGAGCTGCGGTTAAAACACCCCTGTCTCTGTCAGTGTGTCCACAAAGTCATCACCCGGCCTTTATTTTCATGACCGTTGGTCATAGACCTATACTTCCAGTTACAAAATGTTTTTACAAATGACACTAATGTTCATTTTTCGGAATTATTAAACTGAAAGTGTAGAAACATTAGGTTAATTGGAAAAGCCGGAGAGGTGAAAAATTAACAACCGCCTTCGTCGGGAATCGAACCGCGGACCTCTGGAATACTGGTCCAGCGTGCAGAACCACCACACCACGAAGGTACGCTAGGAAAGTGGGAGAAATACCTTATAAAAGAAATCAATTATTTAAAATTACCAAGTCTAACTTTTTATATATTCTTCCGGCTCCTATACCTACATTTAGGAAATTCTTTACTTGTTATAAAAAATAAAACTAGAGAGTGGGACTTCCGTATCATAAAAACTGATCAAGATATTGGGTATTCAAATCGGAGATCATATTTAGGGGACGTGCACAAATGGAAGAGAGAAAGGTTTGCATGTGTACGTAACTAAAAATAAAACGCAAATTTAGAAAAATATTTCTGATGTTAAGAGATTAAGTGATGACCATTTCTGTGCAGATTATTGTTAAAAGTATGGATCAAAGCAAAGTTTTTCGAAGTGGAAATCTTATTTCATAAAATCTTACATAATTAATGCTCTAGGAAAAACTGGCAAGTTTCAGTATTGGAACGCACACAACTCTTAATGTAATTTGCATTAATTAAAAAGGAAAAATATTTGCAATTTAATGAATTTTTAATACGATTAGCAGATTGTAGTTCTAAAGTAATGCAGCTTCATGAAAATATTAATAACACATTTTCAGGCTTTGAACCTTATTAACTACTTCTGTGAAGATTCTTTTGGTAAACTAAATGTAACAAAATTATACATTAAAGACACTAGTAAATAACAAAACAATATAATTGAATGGCACTTAGGGGAGGAAATTAATCTCGAATCATTCTAATTTATTTATAAACCGACCACTCAAAACAAACGGAATATGATGTCAAAAATCGCAAATTTTGAAATTAAATACTTCAGTCAATTTTTGCTGAACGGGACTTTTTTTGTGTGTGTGTCCTTAGATAGATAGATATATATAGTGAACAGAAAAATTCTCTTTTTTTTAAATAACTATACCAAAACACAAATATTTTAAAGACATGTTTTAACTCATAAAACAGAGGAAGAAGAAAACAAGGTTTTACAGTATAATTTCTCGTAAAATTGTATACCAGCACTACTAGTAAAATAATTTCTGTAAAAGAAATTATCGTATGCTACTTTCATACTCCAAACATCTTTACTATTTAAATAGATTTTATCACTTACTCCAGCATCATCCTAGTATATACACGGGTAAGGTTACTCTCCGTAGTCTTGCACTGCAGCCATTTCTTTAGGTACTTGCTGTTATAGTAGAACAGCAATTGCTGTAAATAGTAAAGAATTAGCATTTAATTGCAGTTTCCTTTAAACAAAGTTTGAAAAATTTGCAAGAACCCAGAGTAAACTAAAGATAACGTCAAGATTTCTAATAGAATTTTTCGTGTTTTGAGAATTCACTGTTTTATTCTCAATTATGAATTCTGACTATTAAGGTCTACGAATCCTGGCTTTTACAACATTCGGTAAACTCTCGCCAGAACTGGCATTTTAGGGAGTTCGAGAAATGTGGCGTCGTAGGAACGTTGTGAAACTATTTACCAGAAAATTTTAGCAATCATTTACGCTTTCATTATATTTTGCAGTTAGCTGTCAGCAGGAACTGACAGCAGGCTAGGTTATTTAAATATGGCAAAGCACACAAGGGCTGTCTGCATAGTGGGAGAAATGCCTTCGTGAAGAACTTTCTAAGGGAAACCGGGTTATATTCACGTTACACATGAGGAAAACTAAGAACAACGACCATGAAGCCACCTCTTAGCTTGACATCGAGACCAGTTTGAAGTACCAGCATTCAGCGGTCTTAACTACTCGATCTCCGGTAAGGCAACTGGCAACAGAAGTGAAACAATACAGGTAAGTTTAGTTTTCTCGCAAAGTGAACCAACTATAATGATAAAAGTTTTGACTAAAACATTTAACTAAAACATTTTTAGACCCGTGTAACTAAATTTTTAATTTATTTTCTTCTTTTTCAGGATAGAAAATTGGTTGATATCACTTTCTAATGCAATCCATCCAATTTGGTCATGTTTTATCAACAGTCACAATAAATTTCCTCTATCACGTTATAAATAATTTTAGTGAAGAATCCTCGTCTGGTTTTAAATTATGTCCCATGTTTCTGAAGAAGACGATAAATATCATAACGTCTACTTTTTTTAGTTTTCGCTCCTTGTTTATTACTTCATTCACACTCAGAGGCAGGTATTTTAAAAACTGACCAAAGTGTTTATTCAGTAGATGAATCCTCTTTTACAGCCATAGATTTAATTTCTGAAATGGGTTTGGAGTACATTTCAGTAATTACTTTTATTCATAAACATTTGACTCTTTTATCCTGTAGAAAACAGTACGTGTCGCTTTTTTTCTTTTGTTGTGAATAATTTTGTTTATTGTGTCTTAGAAATCTTCAGTCTAAGATCCCCGCATCCAATTTTTTATTAAAAAAGTAGAACATGAAAGAGGAATAGAATTTAAAAAATGAATATTTTTCTTTGGAAAATGCGGCAACAATGCGGAATATATTCTACCTTAAAATATATTCCCCAGCTGAACGGTTTTGAGCTAAAAACATTTGTGACTGCTCCAGGCAAAAATTGATCATTCAATATCAGAATTAATTTCAATTACTAGCTTTATCACATTTGTTCAAAAATGGCTAAGCAACCTATACTAGTTTTTCTTTTCGTCATTTTTAGTTTGTTATCTGTTTAACAGCTTTAATTTGATTTGCTTGTATTGATAAAACGTACGATTTTGGGAGTACTTTTTAAGGGAGACTGGCTCGTATCTACAGTATACGTGGAGAAAGCAATGAAAACGTCCATGCAGTCAGCTCGCTGTCCTTGAGTTTAAACCCAAGCCGAATAACCAGTGTTAAAGAATTTTACAGTTCAGCCGCTGGTGAGCCTTAACAGCTTTGAAGAACTATCTTAATATGGTTTACTGCCTTTTTGTTTTGGTATGCAGTGCGGTTTATAACTTACTGGCGCAGATTTTCGTGATTGCCATGCATATTTTGACTTCTGAGACAAGTCACAATAAAATGAAAATATTTTTCCTTCTTAAAATTCCATGCTTGTTTTGACGTATAAAAATCGTCACAGAAGTCTTGTTTTAATTAACTTTTAATTAAATTTTTTAAGATAAACTATCAGGAGGAAGTTGCTTCAGATTTCTATATGGAAAATAGATTTTAATTATTGCATATTTGTAAATTTGTATAAGTTTTGAAATTATTCCTTAGATGCCTTTTTAAAGAACTTTTTAGCTTTATTTTATGAAAATAGTGGAATATATTACCTTGAAATTAGATACGATATTAATTTTTAATTGAATACGTATATTTATTTTTAAGATACAATAAAATAACTAACCTACACACTGATATTAATCTTTGTTAATATATGTATTAAAGACATATGGTAAGAAATTTAGAACTAATATTTCGCAAAGACCAAAAACTGAAATTCATAATTAATAAATTTCATTTTGATTTAAAATTTTTCACTGAAGTATTTTTTTTTTTTTTTCACTTTCGTTTTCAATTCTTTTAATAAAATGGAATTCTCGTTACTTAAGATTATTCTAATTATTGTAATTAGAATTTACTTTGTTTTTTCGTTGCTTGGGAAAGGGCCAGAATTTTCGGGTGAACTATTTTAATTAAAATACATTGAAATGGTTCATCGGCTAATTCTGGATGCAGAAAAGCAAGGATTTTTTGGAAGAGAGATTTCAATTAATTTCACTGTTCCTCCCGCTGATGAAGTGGCATTGAGGTTGATTGAATTCCTCTTCTGTTTTAATTTTTTGAAATTGGGTTTTGCTTGTTTGAAATGTTTTGGTTTTAAAATTTTTAAATTCTTTGTTGCATTTATATAATTATTTGAAATTTATTAAATATGAATTTCAATTTCTGGTCTTTGTGAAATATTAGTTCTAAATTTCTTACTTTATATCTTTAATGATAATTTTTCTGCAGCTTAATGCGCGAAAATACTAGGCAGGTTCATATTTTGTTTTTCAAAGAAATGTTTTGAAATTATATATATATATATTTTAAATGTACAGTTACTATAAAATTTTTGTCCTACCGTTCCATTCACTAAAATAATATTTTTTCTTCTATTCTTAAAAAAAAAATGATACTTATTACAATTCAACCAACAAACATTTTTAAGAATTTCAAAATAAAATTATGAAATGCAAAATATTTTAAAAGTTTCATAAAAACACCTTCAGTACTTTCCTATGAAAGATTTTAATCTGTTTAATGACAAGCAAATATTCCGTAAGCTCCAACAACTAAATTCAAATTTGTTATTTTTGTTACCTTCCAATAATTTCCTCCATGGTCGCCTGTAACTTCTTCAACTCCTGCCATGACGTGATCCAGCAACTAGACAATAAAACAGTT
Organism: Stegodyphus dumicola; assembly: GCF_044657685.1. Taxonomy (NCBI): domain Eukaryota; kingdom Metazoa; phylum Arthropoda; class Arachnida; order Araneae; family Eresidae; genus Stegodyphus; species Stegodyphus dumicola. The sequence continues at coordinate 56,203,445 of NC_140771.1, read as the reverse complement.
ATTTTATTGTATGTTATAGTAGTAAACATAATATACAGTTAGTTGAATACATGTACTATTAAAAGAATGTAATAGTTTTTTTTTTACTTATAATCTAGAAGCCTTTTATGACAGCAACTCTACGTAATCTTCAGCCTAAACAAATTATCAGCTTATTAGATCTTACTGTTAATGACATGATGCGCAGAAATATTGCCTGCAGATTTATAATAGTGTTTAAAAACTTCGAAATAACCTATTCTACAAATCCTACAAATTTGTAAACATTTGCACCGGTTCCTTCAACAAAGCTCATAAGAATCGGCATTTCTTTTGTTCTTGTTTCTCTTCCTTTTCATAAAGATTTCGGTCTTAAATTTGCTTTTCGATGGTTTGACGAAGCTAGATTCCATCTATTGGATACCAGGAAAAGTTGTAGTTAGTTTCTTAGCAGAAAGCGATACGTAAAGAAACAAGAAGTGAAATCCTAAGACTTCTAGTAATTGCCATCATTTCTCATGACACTTTGACATCTGCCTGGTAGTAGGTTTGTTCCACGTCGATAAAAGTCACTCAAAAATATTGTTTAACTCCATTTTCACATTCTGCACATCATTAAAGTTTTGGAGAGCAAAAGTGCTTCACAATGATCGAAAAGGATGGTAAGCCGGAGACGTAGCGTTCACGGAATACATCGAACGAAATAACATTACTAAACCAAAATCCAGCAATTTTTATTAAACGATTCAAGCAGCATCATGATGGTGAAAGTCTTTGCTATTGAGAAGTACCTCCACAAAGATATTCGGTCTGTTTAACTGTTGGCATTAGATGCCAGAATTATCATTTGATCAAGCCTAGGGAGCTCCAAATATATATTCGTTTTACATCTAACTGAAAATATGTTTCGGATTTTAAGTTTATAGCACAAGTTTACAATTCGGAGTACAGTCCTTTGATTTTCGAGATTACAGTAGATGACATATTTATCATTTCATGTTACAATTCATTCCCAAAAATCCTTCAGCTCTGTAAGCAGATAGAGCAAAGATACTGGTATTGATTCCTTCCCTTCATTTCTTCTCAGAAAACTAGTGCAGATCTCATTTATTTCTGAGATGTCAAGTTTCTACATCCGTTTTCTGACAGCTATTCTATGTGCTAACAATGTTTCTGACAATTCATGGACATCTGGATAAAGATCATTTGCTAAACCACTAACGGGCATCCAGAAATATGATTGACCTTAATATTAGTATGTCTGTTATCCCGAATTCCCGCAACCGACGGCGACGTGGATTATCGTCAGCTCCGTCCTTCCCATACAGTACTTTATTAGACTCATTTAGTAAGTAATGCCTGTTGTGCTCTTTAACTGCTTGTTATATTTTAACCATTAAATGCAAGTGCTATTCTGACAATGCCTTTATATGTTTCAATATATCCGATTGTAATTTGCACCTACAAAAATTGGCTCTTTTCCGTTTCTCTTCATATTATTTTTTAGACATAAACCTAGTTAAATACGTTAGTGATGTTAACTGAGTTAAGTGATGTTGGGTTACGTTAAGTACGTAGTATTACGTGAAATATACTTCGTGATGTTGAGGGAGTGTACAATGAGAAAATGGGCAGAAAATAATTTTCGAGTAAATAATATAGTACTGAAAATTTCTGATTTCACGAATAATGAAATAATAAATTTAATGTATTTGATTTGTACAAGATAGTTTAATTTTTCTTGTTTTTATTATTGCACTACACTTTTGTGACATTTCTTATTTAACTTAAGTTTCACAGAATAATTTTGCGACACCTCTTAATAAAGTTTTTTTTTATGTATATGTTGTTTTTATTTCGGAGGAATTTATTTTATGGTCTAATTTTTTACAAAGTATATTTATATACCATCAATTCGAAGAAAATATTTCATTCAATAAAATATTACGGTTTAATTAACTGAAAACAGTAAAATTTTATAGATTTTGATGAAATATTCAGATTTAATAAATCTTTTCGCTAAACTTAACAAGCTTATTAATGAGAATTAAAAATAGCTTTAATTAGTTAAGGGGAAAAAAAGGTCTATAGCTTTACATGAAAAATTCCGTTTAATAAATATTTTCGCTAAAAAACGCTTTCACTATAAAAGCGAGCTGCAAATGTAAAGTTTATTTATAATAAAAATTGAAAATTTGATTATAAATAAGCTTTACATTTACTTCAAATATTCAGCTACTGATTCAGTTTTTCCTAAAAGGAAATTTGATTTAAATTGCTAATGGGCAAGAAGATTCTATCTTAATTACCTGACCAAAGTTCGAAAATTAGGGCATACTTTTATTTAAATCCAGTGGTTCTCAAACTATGAATCGCAGTGTCTTGAGTGGCTTACGGAGCAGCCGCGAAATATTCTAGAATTATTATAGAAATCATATCTAATCTATGAATTTTTAGGATCGGACCAGCAATGCACTGATGTTGTGATAGTAAGAACATCTAAAAGACACTTTACAATCACATTTTTGAAAAGAAATAAGAGTTTATAGACTGATCGGAAAATTATTCTCAAGGCTATAACGTCGACAAATTACCATAGATTCAAGGTCTTTTCAGAATGAAAGCTTCTTCCGAATTTACACTGGCAGAGAAGGAAATCTCAGCTATCTATCCTGCAACAATACATCGAAGATAAACTTCGACAACAAGGAAATTTACTGACTTTTAGAGATCCTTAAAAGCAAATAAATATGCCAGTATAGGACGCCTTGTTTGGACAAACTGGGATTTCATCGGATTTCAGAAAAAACTATCGTAGAATAAGAATGAAGCAATTATGTCCAATATAAAACCAAGATTTCAAAAGATGTGTCTTGTATGGAAGGGGAAAAAAGAACCCCTCGGTAACCAGAATTCATTTTTTAAAATTTTAACCACACTAAATGCATCAGCTGCTGTCATAATTTTCAAGTAGGCCTATTTTTTGATAATGGGCACGATAAAAAAATTTTTGATATCCAAGGCCGTCTCAAACCAAAAAATGCTTGAAAACCGCTGTTTTAACTAAAAAAAAAAAAGCGTGAGACATACTTTATATGAATTTGAATTTTTACTATAAGAGTGTAGAAAACATAAGAGTAATGTAGAAAACGTTATATAAGAGTGTAGAAAACATTGGGTTTCTTGGAGCATGACATGTGAAAAATTAACTTTGCCCTCGCCAGGATTCGAGCCATGGATCTTACAACTGATAGCTATTCATAATTACTGCCCAAAAGAAGGTTGGGAAAATGCGATAATCTTTTACAAGATAAAATATTATAAACTATAAATTTACAAGAAACGCGTACATCTCCTTGCATAACATTTAGCTGTTTCCGTGAACATCTGTATCTAGGAAGTCTTCCAGTTAGAAATACATCTGTCTAGGAACAACTAATAGAAAATAAAGGTAGTCCCATTTTTCCGAGCTGCCTGGTGTACTATTTTTCTTTTATCGGAATGAAGTTTTGTACTTTGCTGAAATCCTCTTTTCTCTAAGCGAATCGATCTTCAAACGTTAAAAGCAAGTGGTAGAGTGGTCTTAAACTGAGTACTTGGTAACATCACTTTGTCGGTGACAGTATGAAGGATAGAAGTTGATCCAAGCGACCTTCAAAGAAAAAAGTGCAGATGATCGTCCAATCGATTTTATCTGTCTCGCGCAATATTTGTTTTAAAAATAGAAACCGTAAAGAAATAAGGAAAAACAATAGAAAATAATGTTTGTTCAAGTCTGAAAGCCCGGGATGTTATTACATCACACAAACGTGAAATTATTCTATAAAACAGAAATTCTGAAATGTAGCATTTCGAACTTCTAGCCTTAAAAAGTAATTATTTATTAGATCGTTAAAATATATATGCAGATAAAGATATATGCAGTCACAGCCACAAGGCAGCTAATAGTAAAATAAGTAAAAATGAACCAAAATGCATTCGTTATTCGTAAACTTCCTCATTATGGCAATGTAAAGAAAATGAAATGAATGCAAATGTAAGCTGTGTTAGTGGACAGAAACGCAGTTACTGATTTAATAAATTTGTACTGTATATATCGTATTTAGTTGAAAATAAGAACCTCCGAATATAACAGCCTTACGTTTTAGGATGAATTTTAAGAATTAAAAATACAGGTGAGTTTAGTTCGTAGTAATTCCAAGAAAGAGAATTTTGGTTATCATTCTTCATTCTGAATTTCCTTAAAGTAACAACACCATTAGCTATGCGCCGTCAAATAAAGAAATGGTAAGGTATATTTTCTTGTCTATTCATTCTCAAGCATAACAATATAATGGATATAAACTGAAATCATACAGCTGGACGTGGTTATTATAAGTAGCGGTAATTGTGCATTTATATATGCTGTAATTATCTGTAGGCAATTTCTCTCTTTCCATTTATTTTGCTATTTGACTTGTAAGGTCCTTTTCCCCTCCTTACCACGGGCCTTGGCAATGTAATTGGAAGCACTTTTGGCTAGCAATCTTGAGGTCCAGAGTTCAAATATTGGCGACGGGATTGTGGCTTTCTTTATTATCTTAGCTTTCAAAAATTTTAAATAGCTAAGTGGAGCCCAGTTTAAAAAGATGACGACGATAATTCGCCACCACCAGGATTTGGCGAGTGGATCTTCTCTGCCCCACTGGCCCTTTAAGTGGGCAGAATGTAAGGTGTTTCTCCCTCTTTACCGCATGCCTTCTTGGTATAATTGAAAGCACATCTAATTAGCAATCGGAAGGTCTGGAGTTCAATTCCCAGCGAGGGCAGGGATGATTTATATGATTTATACTATTCCTCGGCTTCAATCAATAAATGGTAAATTCTATAGTAAAAAGAATGTTGTGGACGATAATTCGTCACCACCAGAACATGGTGATTTGATCTAAGTAGTCATCATGTGAGGCAAAATGTTAAGATCTTTTCGCCCTCCTTACAGTGTACCTTCGTGGTTTAATTGGAAGCACGTCCGGCTAGCAATCCTCAGATCCGATGTTCCGATTCTGGGGACGACATTGCATTTATAACAACAAAAATATTATAAAAGAGAGAGTTTTACTTTCAAGTAAATGCGTTGTAAAACCTTGCATGCAGAGAATCAGTTCTTTCAAATTCAGTTAAAGATAGGTAATCATTATAAAACAAATATGAAAACTGAATTAGAAAACTTTAAATGAAGCTTCTGCATGCAAAATACATTCTGCAGGGAAGATCAGACAAATGCTCTATTTCGAAGTACGTATTATGGGGCGTTAAAATCAACTTTTACTAATTACATTAATGCCGAAACCGTTGATAAAAATCATCAGTTATATATATTATAAATTATATCAATTAAAAAAATTAATGTATAAACTATTCAGAAGCACGGTAACTACTTTTAAATCATTAAAAGTACAGGAAACGTATGCTAAAATTTGAAATATAAAATTAAGATTTAAGGTTTCGAGCGCAGCCAACAATTGCCAGGTTGCGTGAGTGACTTGGTAGAATAATAGACTGGATATTTGGAAATACTCTCTCTACATTGCTTTTATAACGTCAAAAGAGTTCAAACAAACGTGAATGGAAATAAATTTTTATAGAAATTTTGAAAAAATATGCAAGATGTCTATCAAATAACTTTATACTAGTCTCCAGCGACTGTACAGCTCAACGAATGGAAATGGAACTGCAGAAATAAAAATTGCAAGGTATGCATTCGAAAATAATGTGGGTAACAATAATTAAACTCTCACGGTTATAGTAACAGCACATAAATTTCGAAAATTTTCCACTTTCTCGCGTCACAGTATGATCGATAATGAAACACCAACAAATGCTTTGGAATGGTATGTGTATCTCGATAAACGATGGTGTGAGAACTTAAAAGAAAAAAAAAAAAAAAAAAAAAAAAGAGGAGGAGTAAGAACGCGGGGAAAACATTAGGCTTCCCACCCCTTTTTTTTTTGGTTTTGTTTTTGTAAACACTCGTAATTTGCATTATTGCAGCTTAACTGCAGCATAATGAGCATTTTAACGTACTGTTGATTTTCTTTCTAATGACAATTCAGTACTTGTAATAAACACCTCCTTGTCGATGGGTGGAAGCAGCAAAAACGAAATACATTTAATCAAATATTATAAAATTTTTACGCGTGATGCGTTTTCGGCAAAAGAATGCAGACCGCGAAAATTAAGCGAATGTTCAACATATCCATTCAAAATAGCGTTTTACATCCTTGTACGAAGTAAAGGAAGTATTGTGATCGCGAAATGTTTTGGGTATTGTATATCAATAGAGATATCCATTTTGACCACTCTCGAATCCATTTAAACGATTTTTTCGCATGACGTCTGTATCTACGGATAGAATAAAGAATATTAAAAAGAAACTGGATTGTAAAATAGATTTAAAATGGATTCAGAAGGGATTTTTTCAGTGACGTCTGTACGTACGTATGTATGTATACATTTCGTACAATTTGAAAACGATTAGACATAGAACGTTGAAATTTTGTGTATGGGATTGCCATAACATCTAGTTGTGTAACTCCGTTTTTTTAACGTGTTTAAAACATCCCCAAACGTTTTTATTTATGTTTACTAGCCACTAATCAAATGGCGCTGAAATGCGAATGAGAAGTTTTGTTTTTGATATGATTTTAATGAATTCAAATACTTATAGTAAATCAGATCACAAAGCTATTAATAGTTAAACAGCTGTACAAGCATCTAATAATAATCCGATAAAAAAGTTCGATTAAGTCAGCTTCATTCTAGTAACCCAAATCCATAGCGACGATATTCGTGTGATGCCAACTCAGGAACTGTTCGTATGCTGCCAACTGCGACCCAATTCCATAGCGATGATACTCGAAAGTGTACTGCCAACTCAGGAAAACGAATAAATATAAATAATTGAGATAAGCATGAAACTAAGCAATATATATATATATACCACCCACTTATCAGGCTTGGTGGTCTGTTTTTTTTATTCTTATATGTTGTTAAATTGTGCATCTTTTGCTTTAAAAGTGATTGAATTACGTTGTTCATATATTCTGGTTAAGGTTTTTATGCCTTTAGTTACTTGCATGCGGTAATTTTAGAATTATCAACAATTTAAAAATCTAAGCGGAGCTACGCTTAACGTACTGTGGATTTTCTTACACTTGAAATTTTTAGTAGTAAGTAATTTAAGTCAGTTCGTGCACCAGATGTGGTGTCGTTTTACCCAGCGGGGTAAAAAATTAGTTTTAAATTTTGATGAACCGAAAATTTTTTCTCTCTAACCCCGCAGGGAAAATTGCTTGTTTTGGTGTAGAAATTCTATTTTTAATTGTAAAAATTGATATTTTAACTGTATTCGGTATTTTAGAGGTTTTTTTTTTGGGGGGGGGGAGATGGTTATTTTACAACTTTTAATGAACCACCGTACCGAACACACTACAACAAGAAAAGTAGGGTGTTCCTGTTGGAAATTTCGGAATTTGCTTACAGTGACCATAAACGTGAAAGCTCGATTGCTGTTATTCACATCAATCTCCTTTCCATCCTTTTATCTTGGGTTTCACATCGATTTATTAAAATGTGCGGTCACTTTGGAGATCATATAAAGAGAAAGTTATTTTATGGCCACCCGGCACTTCTGGATGCATTTAAGACGGACACAGAAAAGAGTTATTATTTCGAATATAAGAATCTTCTGCAGAGTGAGTTAATTCGGTCTACATTGATTTTAGATGGCTACAATTGACTTTAGATTCAAGGAATTAAACCTATGTTTGTAGGTAAGAAAATAGTTGAAAGATACCTTTTTGTTGACTTCCGTAAACAAACTGCTATGAATTTTCGTAGCCTGTCTTCGTATCTTCAATAAATCCACCAAAGGTTTGATGGTAGCTCCCTGTAAAAAATATTCAAATTATAATAAATATTTAAAATATAAGCTAAGGAAAAAACTGCTTTCTTTCCCTTGCCGCACAGAAGCTCAGAATATATGATACTCTTTCAAAGGCAATGTGAATAATTCTGTGCTTTGTTTAAAAGATAATTGTTTAATCATAGACACCGTCTGACTATTGTGCAAATGCAAGCTTGCCTGACTTTGATATATCTGATAAATTTAATTAATACGAACGCCATGTCACAGCATCATATAAGCATAGTTTCATTATTATTGGCTTTAATGTAGTTTGGCTCTTTATTTCTGCTGTTGGCGGACAAACGCTGCCACGAGGCGATATAGTATGAAAAAAAAAAATGTAATTCAAAAGGTGTAAGAAGAGTTTTGTTTATAGTTTTCTGTATGTTGATAATACGCTGTTTCATGGCTATCTCTCACCCTTCTTTACGTGGTAGAATTTGTAGCTATACATTACGATTATATACTCCAAATGCTACTTTGGACATTTAAAAATAAAAGTATACTATTTCAGAAAAAAAAATGCCAGCTTTAGAGTTAATCTAAACACGATTTTCATATATCATGGAAAACGCATGCCTCTTTCGATAAACACATGCGTTTTCCATGATATATGAAATTTTGGCAACTTTATAGGTAGATCGCTTTTTTTCTTAAACAGCAAGAACAACAAATTCACCATGCATCATTTAAGTTTTGGATATTCAAGAGTGATATAATAATACGGAAGGAAAATCTATCAAAGCAAAAAGATCTCATAATCGTGTCGTATATTCCGGACATCTGGTCGTCAGGTAATCAGAATTCTACGAATATCTAATATTAGTTGAATATTTTTCAATCGCTACAAGATTCCTGATACGATATTTAATTTATAAATCGAGACGTGAGAATATATATTACACACATGTTTAAAACTCAAGAATCAATGTCACGGTGCAAAGTTATCGCGGCAGATTTCCACGAATCATCTTGTGATTTGCTTTCTTAAAATATACGCAGTAAAAATATCGGTGAATATTCGGATTTCCGATTCTTTCATTTAGGGATTATGTATTCACTGGAAATTATACGAAAAGGAAGTTAGCACAACTTACGAAGCCTTTTTTCAAAAATTCAGAATAAATCTACAAACATGAAATTTTCGTAAAGCCATTGTCTCGATTATTTTAAACACAGAAAGATAGCGGGAAAGTTAGAGAAGGCTCACACTCAAGTTGCAGTGCAATTTAGAATCAAGCTAAGGGTTGTCTCTAGGCTTCGTCCAGGTTTTAAACGTGAGATATGATATTCTGTAGAGCGTCTGGGAATCACTACAGAATATTATTTCCCATCTACGATTGTTCAAAATTAATATTTAGCATCATCATCTAAGTGTAATTAATGTTTCAGATTAGCCGGTGGGCAAATCTGATACTTTTTGCAACAAAAGAAAGAGATTATTCCGCCAAATTGGGATTCGGCATTTCCAACTACGGAGGGCTGTATGTTCCGAGGCTGACCGTTTGTGTAATGCTACCCAGACAGTACCGTTGAAGGTATTTAAATTGACCGATACAGCAATAGGCCAATTTCCAGTGGCGGTCAGTTCAGTTTATAACTCGACGCCTGCTTAAGACGACTGCGTGCGTATAGTAGCGGTGTTTGTCTCAGACAGGTAAAATTCGCCGTCAATGTTTGTTTACTTTCGCAGAAACATTGGTCAGTTTCAGAAATGGTTATTTTAAGAAGATGGTCCTCCCGATAGAGTTTATTGTATTTTGAATATGAAGACTAATGGGTACAGTAATAGTTAAAATGCTCAGTTGAATTTATGAAAGTAGGATAAAGGGGGAAAGTCAAAATGATCTCACAATAATAAATAAATAATTTTAAAAAAATGATGGGTGTCATAAAAATAATAATAATGAATTAAAACATTTTATTTTAAATAAAGCACAAGACCGGCAAAAACAGGACACTTTTTATTTTGCTAAAATTACTTTTATTTTTACATTTTTTATTTATCCTTTTGAAATGATATCATAATCCGCTTTAGAATATTAAATATGAATATATAGTTTTGGAATAAAGGGCATAATATTTCATGCTTGTACATATGAGAACATTTGAAGTAGACCTAGCTTTCGTCAATATTTTTGTGTCTTTTCAAATTATATTATCCCTAAAAATGTGATAGACGAGCGATGAGACGGTGGGCTTGTGATATTTGACAAGAGATGAGCGTGTTGTCATAAGACGGCATCAGAGATTTCTTGCTCGTGCTCTGTAATTATTTATTATGAGAGGACTAGATTTTCGTACCGCTTCCCTCTCAATAGTTGAAGTTCGGAATTACTGTTTCCCTATATCTTATTTCGTATTATTTCATGTATCATACGAACGCTTTCATAAAGGTGAATTAAAATATAGTTCTAAAAGTTAAATGATTGATAAGAGAATTAAAATAACTTACTACCTATCGCCAGTAGTTAGCGAAACCTGGCTACTTTCGAATGGCGCACGGTCTCAAAAGAGGTAAAATGATGTTCCTTTTAATGCCTTTGCAAAAACAATATAGTTAATATGTTATGTTAGGTAAAAATATACTTCGAAGTGTTTAGTGGTAATGCCTACAACGTAAGGGGATTAGCCTAGTTTGCCTAGTCCCTCGAAGGCCAGCCATTGGGATTGTCAGTTTATTAAAGGGACGGAGAGGAGATAACATGATAGATTGAACCCAATGACATACTCATCAGCGATCACTAGTGTAGATATATTACTGAGCGTTTCGCTCGCTTATTCTGTGACGTCATCCATTGACGAGGCATTTTTTTCATGTATGGTAATGCTACGTTTAATCGAACCACTGCTGTGAATGATCTCGAGATCGATGATATCTATCCAATTGACTGGTGTACATGCCACCCAGAATTCAACACCTTTCAGCACATATGGGACATTATGGGACGACGTACTCCAACTGGTAAGCCTTTGCGGGAGAACGACTATCCATGTTTAAAACAGAAAAGGAAAACTTCAGTCCTAGGAGTTGCTAAATCAATTGGTTAAGAGAGAACCATGGCGTTGTGATTGCTGCATCACAATTCGAGTAAGACATATTCCCTATATAAAAATCAAATTACTTGGGCATTAGTAAATATTTTTCAATCAACTGTTAACTATGTCCAACTCCCAGGTTTAACCTTTACATAAAATACTGCTACTGCTACTTTCATAGGTTATTTCGAAATTGTTTTTATTATCATATTGTGTCAGATACTGAAAAATAAACAGTTTGCTATATTTGTCTCTATTCGTGTGTATTTGCTCCATACATGCAGAAATCTTACCAATCTTTGAGTTCTGGACATATAAGTTACAGGCACATATGAAATATAAAGGACTATAACAATAGAGAAAGAGTAGAAACGATAGGTAGACGTGGAAAACATAGATCTACATTGTTAAATTTTAAAAACTCTCTTCGTGTAAATTAGAATCTGAAGAATTTGGCTGATATATTTGTTTGTTATTCATGTATTCTTATGTTAACATTATTTACCCTTATGCTTAGACGCATGATTTTAATTTTATGCAAGTTGTAGATAGCATTAGGAGAAACGAGTACCTAAAGAGAGAAAACTTTAGATTGGTTCAAAAATATTCCTCATTACCTTATAGTTTAAAATTAAGGCAAGGAAAAAATGATAATTTCTCTCATTTATGTGCACACGTGAAATTGTGACTCCATCTGACTGCCTTTTTACTTATTTTACATACATTAAGGACAGAAATATCTCGTTAGCTTATATACCTGCTGATCACAATCAGTTAAACAATGATCCAATAATGAAGAAGAAGGCGAAATACTGCCATTCATGGTCTGAAGTCTAATGCCATCTGCAGTACTATCACCAATATTCTAATTCCTGGATTTTGTCAAAAGTAGTTTCATAATATCAACAGAGAAGACATACGCAAATGCATTCTTCAATAGCCACTGCAATGAAATTTAGAGATGAAGAAAACTTTCCATTTACCTGAATGAAAACTGTGAAAAGGATGATAAACAGGGTGGCTGTTGTGAAAAGATTTTTATGTTCTATATCGTCAAGCATAATAACCAAAGAAAAAGCTACAGCTCCTCTCAGACCTCCATATGCCTAAGAAAAAATATAATTAAAAAAGTGGCGTTCTTTCTAAAAATAAAAAGTAAATAAAAATAAAAGGTATTTCCTTTTAACTTTCAAAATTCTTTTTATGTAAAATAAATGCGTTTTGTTAATATGATTGCATTACTAGCTTAAGATACTGAACAATTAAATTCCATGAAATTTTTTATCTAAAAATTTGCATGGAGAAAAACGTTCATAAGAAATTTTCCAAAAATAGATGTGGTTTAAAAATATGAAGTAACATTACTTAAGTTAGTGTATCAATCAATATACACACAAAAATCACCCACATAATTCACAACAATCATCTGAATACTATATTGCATCAATTCTATGAAGCATTCTTTAATTTTAATACCATAAATGCGGAAAAAAAAGATGCTTTAACAAGTAAATAAAATACAAAACTGTATCAAACAATTATTTACATTATAAAATTCGATAAAAAAGTTATAGTATCTATTTATCAGAGGATAAGGCATTCATTATTTTCCATTGAACTAATATTAGAAGATTATTATAAGCTGTAGATAATCTATCTGCATCTTAATCATCATTTACTTCATACTCAGAATCTAATTACTTTCCAGCTGTCTATATTATCCCATAATATATTATTTTTTTAACATCACCAGCGATGGTGACGAAATATTTTTTATATAAATATTGCGGTATTCTAGCTGGAAATTAACTTCTAAGCCATTGATACACATTTCATAAACTTTTATTCCGACCTCTTTTCTACCACAAAGGGGCAATGGAAAGTAGTCAGTCAACAGCAAAGATCTAAACTCCTTCCTTCAACACTGCCACTTAGAATGTCTAAGGAATAATCATCAGACATGTGAATACGTCTTCATTTGGAAACCCCTTTATTTATTTACGTTGTATTTACTAGAAATGAACATTTAATTTTTCAGTCACTTGCATACAAACCATTATAAACTGTTCCTCTTCATTGATGCGATGAGTTCTCTCCAGTTTATTCGCACAATACGTCAATAGAAAAACACCTACAAGTTAGATATTACAATAAATTTCTGTTATATAGTGTAACATAATATCTGTACATAATTCTTTTGTAACTGTTAGGAAAAGACAAAGAATTTTAAAAAAATCATAATAGCTGAAGTTTTCTAATTCAACAAATGTTCGGGTCATTTCTAGGAGATTCTACAAAATCCCTGAGATAATTCTATATTTTTGGCATAGAAATACATATAACAAAAATGTTTTCTTCTTGAAATGTAGTCAAATATTTCTAAAACAGTATATATTCGTGTATATACACATACTCTTGAGAATAGTCATTATTGAAGTTTTAAAAATTAAAAAAGCGAAGAGACGAATCTGCGTTTGGGCTGTTAAATTGAAAATGATAAAAATCAAAAAGTAAAAGTCGGAACGAAAATAAATGAACCTAACCTTTCCTCTCCGGTAAGAGTTACAAAACTGAATAAACACAAATTAATGAAAATTTCAAAAACAGATTCGTTAAATGAAAATTAAAACGAAAAAAAAAATTTTTTTAAAATTACAGAACATGATATATAACAAAATAAAATAATTTTTTATCAATCTCCTCTGTTTAGCGCTTCAAACAGAACTTGTCAAGGGAAAAGTGTTTTGAAGCCTTAAACCAAGTTCTAAGCCTAAAACCAAGACTAGTGAGTTCCGAATACATGTTTAGTTCTTCTGAACCATCTGAGACATAAAACCGCTTTTCAGTACCAAACTTTCACTTAAAAATAATTTTAAATAGTTCACAAATGTTCAGATCTTTTCCCTAGATGCATTCATACTCAAATTGGAGTAATAATTATATACAAATGCTTAAAAGTAGTGAAAAACCTAAAAATAACCTACAAAGGCAAAAACAAACTAATAACATAAACTAAATTAAATCAATAAGAAAGATTCTAAAATAACATTTAATTAATTAAAATTTTATACAAATTTGGACAAAACTGTTCAGTCGAATTATATAAAGCCTATTACATTTACTCGAAAAATGATATATATATTCGTGCGTGTGTGAGAAAAATAATAAATATGTAAAAGATAACTTATAATTTAAATCAGCAGCGTAATTTACTTAGCAGCGTAAATTAATTTCCCTGCTCTGCTCTAAAAATAGTAATTTCTCTTTGCACCGCGCCATTTCGGGACTAATCCATGCCACATTATTCTTACATAATTCTGATGATGTAAATGGAATTAAAACTCAAGCAACCAATAAACATTTTACAACAGTATTAATTATCCAATTAAAATGCACTGAAAACCAAACTCGGGATGTGTGTAAGCGCTACATAGCCGATAGATTTCTAGTGCGGGGGCATTATCCTAATATACCGTGACAGCGAACAGTGGAGCCTTCGCGCTAGTCGAATAAGACTTAACACTACCACCTTTTTTCCCTGAGGTCTTATAGTAGTGTCATAAGAAAATTGGCCTATTTACCTTAAAAGTGTGTTATTTCACAATTACATCAAATTTAGTAATGCTATTTACAGACAGGTTAACGAAATCCCTATGGGCTCTAACTCATCTTCGACGCTATGTAACTTATATACTGCGGAAAAAAAAATTTGGACAGTTCTATATCTTTCCTTCTACTGGGCCGATTGACAAAATTCAAATTGCGTTTTTGGAAAGGGCGACTTAGGATATATATTAGATTTATACATAGCAGTGTTCTAACATAGGTATTTTAACACAAAATCGGACTTTTCTGAAGTGATATGCCATTTTTTCTCATATTTCGATTCTACGATTCAAATTATGCCAAAATATAAAATTTTATAAAATTTGGTGTGAAATTTACCGAGAAATTCAAAAATTTATCTTGGCGCATTTTTTTCAGTTTGCGCCAAGAACAATTCTCTTGGCAAACTTCTTAATTTATAGGAAACTGTTTTTCTACTTTAAGATTATGTTACAAATTTTATACGTCATAATACAAAAAAGTTTTCGAAAAATTTTTTTAAAATGTTTAAAAGTACAAATTTTAAAAATAAATTATGAAAAAGGTGCAAATTATATTTGGATTAAGCCTAAATTTCGAATTCTGGAAGAAGGAATCAAGTAAGTTTAATATAAAAAAGAGAGCTATTAATATATATATATCAAATTCAATTAACACTGAAGAGCTAAAATTTTGAAAGCTAATGTTTTAAAAACTACTCGTGCGATTTTTAGAAAACTTGGCAGTTTGGCATAATTTGAGTCGTAAAATAGAAACATGGAAAACAATTGGCATGTCACTTCAGAAAAATCCAATTTTATGTCAAAATACCTACATTAGAACACTGCTATGTATAAATCTAACACATATCTAAGTCGCGCTTTGAGACATGAAAAACGCAAGTTAAATTTCGTCAATCGGCCCAGTAGAAAGGGAGGTATAGAACTGCCTTTTTTTTTTAGCAGTGTACCTCTTTGAATTTCATTTCCAAAAAGAGCTTAATCATGACCAACGGATCTATTTTTCAAAATTTTTACAGATATGTGGATGACATCTTAGCAATTAATAATTGAGAAAATCGAAGAAGCTAGTGTCTATCCACCTTGTCTGAAATTTAAAAAACAAACCATCAAAAAGATTATATAAATTACTTATTTACAAATACTAGAATACAAAAACTAAAAAAGAAGAGCTTTTCAAAAAGAAGTCTGACAATTAATCTACTCATAGAAAGCAGAACCCCCAAATTTAAAATTTGCGAAACATTAAAAAAATAGGCATTAACTACAGTTTTTAAATTACATGCATACAGCGATATACGTATATATTTTGCTCTCAAACGAGATGCGGGTGAAGTAGGATGGCTATTAGAAAGTAATTTAATGTTCATTTGTAATTAATTTTGCGTAATACAGTGTAGTTATTCTCTTGTAAAACATGTATGTACTACCTCAGTTTTTAGTTTAGAAGAAACTAATCTGACAGCTTCTGTTAAAGCTGTAGATTTAAAAGTGATCAGATGTTAATCTCGTCTGAAAGACATTGTTTAGGTGGATGACTGCCAGATGTGATCGATGTGCCAGGCGATAACTGCCAGATGTGATAGAATCGATCAGCAGATCAAACACAAATGGACATATCTAGAAAGGTGAATATTCCCCAACATAATTTCGAGAATTCAGTACCGCTTTCTAAGCATAGGAAACAATTATCTTTCTGTTTAAGGTTCTGGTCTTCATATGACTGTAGCGTATGAAGACCGTTATCTGTCACCGCTATCTATGAAGACATAGTTAAGCTGTCGGAATGGAATTTCATTGTTACTCAAATAACCACTAAATAACATCATTTCTGGTAATGTGAGACTCTTGTACCTTGCCCCAGGGTATTCTTCATCAAAACTGGGACGCAGCTGCACAGTTGGTGCTATGGAATTATGCCTGTATGGCAAATGGTGAAACTCTGGTGGAACCATTATACCTATTACCGATAGCATATTTCACAAGTGCACATCTGTGTAGCTACCGAAGGAGTGGCTTCTAGGATGAACCAATGAGCATCCAGTAATATTTCTGTCATGTCACATGACGTTTCGCGTGCTTTAAGATTTAAGCAAAAGGGTTGAAAATATTCTGCCACGCAATTTTATGTGAAAAATAATTAAAGCATCGTCGATTGCTTCTGAAACTTTTCATTGCGAAGTTAAATCAATTACAGGAAATTTTGAAGATTTTACTACTTGGTTGAAATAAATACACATGTTGGATACTTCGCAAAAAAATCGGTGTGAAATATTACTTAATAAGTGGTAAATAAGATGAAGAAAGAAATATGTGATAAACATCTGAGCCCAAATGCTATCTTTACAGAAAATTATGCGTATGAGAAAAATATTTACACCAGTTATATATGTAAATAGAAGTCAGCACTTTTTATTGCAGTCTATATGAAAAAGATGTTCTATAATAATAACCAATGCAGAATTTTATTCAAAGTGAACTTTACTAATTTGCAATCGAATACATTTAGTGTGTTAAATTTCACATTTAATAATTACTCACTCTTAAATGTACTGTCTACACAAGAAATACTCATGAAACAGAGTGAATTTATTGTGTTCACAACGAGCATATTCAAATTATTCACATATAATTTTTAATGTTAACTATGGATATAATCAGATCAGATATATATTCTGAATCTCACCCTTTAAAATCAAAAGAATACAAGCACTGAAATAATAAATAATAAATTCATTGTAATACTTTCAGTCATTCTCAGCTCTATTTAAAAAAAAGAAAAAAAATAAAAAAAATAAAAAAAAAAAAATACACTTGAGTTCTTTTAATCCACATAATATGCCCAATCCTAACATTAATACATGACAAAAATAGCGAAAGTGAAATGTCAGCGATTAATCAAACTCAGAAAACGAAAGCACTACGAGGCCATAGAATTTATAACTGCGAAACAAATGCAAATTAAAACGCTCACATGCACGAAGATTTAGCGTCACAAGAGCAATAGCAGCTCATTGGTCCATTTTCGAAACTCCTCCCTCAGTAGCTACGCTGATGTGCACTTGTGAAACATGCTTACCGATATGGTAATTATACACGCTGGTAATCAAAATTAAAAAATAATGATAGAAATAAAACGTAACTGAACATTTAATTTTGATGACTAGTGTACATTACTGATACTGTCTATTACTTTGAGTTATCGGTAACTCGCCATGGACGGTTTGGAGACCACATTTAAACGTTTGTATTCGCTAACAAAGCAAAACGTTGAATGAATTTTGGAAAAGCTACTAAAGAGTATTTGCTGATTCTCCCCCTTCCAAAATATACGGAGACCACGGAGACCATAGGGAGCATAATGATGTTTGTACAATAAACATTTAATTATGATACATGTAATGAGCGATTATATTTTGCAAAGAAGCTCTTAAACCCTTAAATATTACAGGAAAATTTGTAAAATCTTTTATTCACAGTATCTGTATCTATGTCCAGTTTGTGAATTTGTTTCAGTTTTGCAAATTTAAGTATCACGTACGTTGAATCAAAAAAGTGCTTTTTAAGTGCTAATTCTTTCCTTGTTTTTAAGAGTTGTAATTACTTTGCATTTTAATACAAATATCGCATTGCTCTCTGAAGACAGATTCTACTTAGAATTAGAATAAAAGATCATTGGCTTTCATTTTGTCATAACACTCCCAATTTGATGAGGTATGTGTAAAAAATCTTTAATTCAATCATTTTGAACATAGGACTCTTTTTTTTTTTTACTAACATGTGACCCATCAGCGGGCATATGATTCAGACCGTTGAATGCTGGGAATGTGACCCGGGTTCGATCCCATTCGGATAGGCTGCAAGGTTGGTTTTCGGGGTTTCTTAATGTGTAACGCTAATATAAACCAGTTCCCTTAGCGAGTCCTCCTCAAAGGTACTCCTCCCCTTAGGTAGACAGCCTTCGGGTGCTAAATAACCTAACCTAACCTACTAGCATGTAGGTTAATATCTAATAAATGTATGTTTCATTCAACAGAGAAATTCATTTCGTCTAGATCAGTGATTCTCAACCTTTTCGAAGCTGCCGCCCTTCTAAGGAGCGAAACATTTTTCAACGTCTCCCTTTGTGAAAATCCTGTAATTTAAGTACGGGAAAAGGGTTTCCTGAATTATAAAAAGCAAAGATTCTAAGTGACTTCTTTCCAGTTGACTTATGCACCAAATTTGCTTGATTTAACTCGATAGTTTTGCCTAGACGGTTGTAGAGACATTAGGTATATTTTTGGAAGCAGGCAAGATGATAAATATGCAACGCCTTCGCCAGGAATCGAAACGCGGATCTCTCAATTACACGCTGAGGGTGCAGACCACTACACCACGAAGGCTCGTTAATAAGGCGGGAGAAATACCTTATAAGCTAATTACATTCCTTTTGTTATATTGAAATGAATAATCCCAGAAAAAATTGCCTAAGCGATGTTTTATATTTAAAAATTCCTTATTCTTAATTAAATAATTAAGAAAGAACAGAAAAAAAAAAAAAAAAAAAAAACTAAAAGAGTAATATCAATGGACCAATCAAGTATGATGAATGGGATGTCTGTGCTTAATGGTTCGGAGCCAGCTTCTGAACGTTCGGTTCAGTATTTTTAAAGAGATGAAGGCACAAGTCCTCTCTTTCCCCGATTTGGAGTCGACTTCCCTTTTCTGTAATTAGATCAGCCACAGCGCTTGTTCCTCGCTCGACAAAGTAGAAGAAAGGGAAATCAATTAAAAATTTTTTGACGGTATATTCCACAATCCTGGGTAGAGGTGACTGATTTTTTTCTTTTAAGCCAAAATTTAGTGAGATGATCACCATTTTGGAAGCTGGCTTTCAAAGTTTCATTAGTTGAAAATTCGACCAGTTCTTCCTCTGCTGTCTCAGTATTCATAAAAGGGTTCATGACCCTTTTATGAACTTTCAGGAGTTTCTGAGGAAACTCGTGAACTTTTTCTGAGGAACTTTCAGGGAGAAAATATCCCCAATCCGCTCAAAAGTTCTGGTGCAAAGACTAAAGGTGTTGACAGTAAACATGTTTTTCATCGAACGATGAAGATCAGACAAGATTGGAAACTGGGTGAACTCGTTGCGACTAAATTTTTGCTATTTCTGCTTTCCTAAAAAAGTGAGTTTTTTTAGGAAGGCAGAAATAACAGAATTTGCTGTGATCAAATTGAGCTCTTCACCTTGAAGCTGCAAATTAATTCCAATGAATTTTGCAAATAAATCGGTCATGCAAGCAGCATTAACCTGTAATTGTAGTAATTTGTCTTTCAGATCTCCATTTTTCTCTTCGAGGAACTCAAGTACAGAGTCGAAAAGATCCCAGAACTTACTGAGGCAGGTGCCTTTGGAAAGCCAGCGAACCTCGGTGTGATTGAAGCAAACGACTGAATTCTTCATTGTTGTCCTTACACAGTTGCCCAAATAATCGATCTTTGAGAGCATTACTGCGAATTTCATTCACTATAGATGTGGAATATTGTAACGAGTGATGCAAACGGTAACTGAGGTTTTTGTAACTAATTACTGTCTATGAATCATGCCGTGAACAGCTAAAATACTGGGTACCTCTTTCTTCAAAAGAGCAACGAACCCATTGATGATGACCTTACCATTGCAGGATCTCCATCGGTGGCAGCAGACATAATATTCGCAAGAGGAATATTTTTCTCATTAAAATAATTTTTGACAGTATTAGAAATAGATTCACTTTTAGTACCTGCAATCAAATTTTTTGCAACAAAGCATCTCTTGAATAATTTTTCCTTCCTTCACAACCCGGACATACGCTAACAGTGAAGCCTCATTAGTACCTGGCATGGTTGAGTCATCATCCTGAAGAGAAAATTAGGTGGGTAATAAAAAGTTTGCATAACGAAGCTTCAACATATTCCGCCATGACATCAATTCGTCGCCGCACTGTATCATTACTTAATAGGACATTTTTTATAACACTGGATGCGGGTGGATGGTGTAAAACCGTTTTTAAAACTTCCTTGACAGCCAGCAGTATTAACTTTTCGCTCATGGTATGACTTTCCCCAACTTAGCAATTAATTTTGATATATTATAAAAGGCTATCAAACCACCGTCGAAATTTTTTTGATGA
This sequence comes from Stegodyphus dumicola, assembly GCF_044657685.1. Classification (NCBI taxonomy): domain Eukaryota; kingdom Metazoa; phylum Arthropoda; class Arachnida; order Araneae; family Eresidae; genus Stegodyphus; species Stegodyphus dumicola. Next base: position 56,182,722 of record NC_140771.1, on the reverse strand, counting down.
GGTTGCTAGTACAGCTTGGAACAGACGGTGTTTTCAGAAACTCGGCTCTGATGTTCGAGAAAAACGACAAACTTTTATTTTGTTTGTCAGGATGAATTTTTTTGCAGATTCGTCTCACCATTCGTAGAAATGCATAAGGGGAGCCGTCGCGTAAGTTCGTTTTATTGCTGATACAAATGGTGTAAATCGAATAATCGATTTAATAAATTTTTTGGGGAGTTTTAAAATTAAGTTAGAATGCCAAAAAAACATGCTCATCGCCTCGCCCTCTTGCTGCCCAAAACATGTTCATCGCCCCTCAGCATTCTTCCACTGTCCGCTTGGGGACGGTGCTGCCTCCGTTGAGAACCAACGGTCTAAATTATGCTGAATAATAATTATTATTTTTAGCAATAGCATTTGAACATACAATTCACTCACTAGAGTGTGACACGTACACTCAACACAAACACATGAAAAAGATGATGCTGAATTATATTTCTAGGCTTTCGCTAAGTCTTATCTGAGATTTCTGTTATGAGCTATGTTAAGGGAAACAGCTCTCAAATCAGTTCTACAGATTTAAAATTTACAGAAGAGACAAAATCTAGATTTTTAAGAGTTTATATTTAACAAGAAAAATACTCACTCGCGAATCGGACGATTAAGCAGAGACCTGCCGACCACAGAACGAATCCTGTGTGCCAGACGTGTTGATCGTCCACGAGAACCATTCCCAAGAATAGGAAAATGACCGTGTCACATACTGCACTGCGAAAAATACAATTATATTACAGTCTGTTTCATGACATTAGTTTAAGTGTAAATATCTATCCTAACTCCTTGAAATAATCCAAATCCTGATGTACATTAACAGACAGAAACGTATAATAGGATCATTAAACGTTAGAAAAATATTATTAATATTGTGTGTTATTTTTAATGCAACTCAGTTTAAAGTTCAAACATAATTTGTAAAATGATCAAGAAAATCATTGCTTATCAAACCCAAAATCAATACTATAAGAAACTTTTACACGTCCAGAAGATTGTAAAATACTTTCTTTTGCTTAACCATTTTCTTATGCGGACTGTTAGTTATTAGGTTTACTTTTCTTAGTTTATTTTGTGTATTTTATATGCGCACTTTGTAAATACGCAAGTAAAGAATGAAATAAAATGATTTAAGAGCAAATGTTAGTTAATTGTTAATCGCGATCTTAAACAGGATAATCATACCTAAGGACTCCCGAGGCTAGGAGAAACGAGCTAACTATTCCGAGAAACGAACTAGTCCATCGCCTATGTTTCGTTGAAACTTGTGTCTCGCCTAGCTATGCTGCGGTTTTGGAAACTGAATTAAAAATGTTCCGTTTGAAGCTCTTTCCCTCATATGATATCTCCAAAGAACTGGTTTTTTGCTTAAATCAACGCATCAGATATGGCGGAAATAAAAATTCTGGGTAATTTGTTTTTGACGCGCTGTATAGGATAGGTGTGATATCGGTAGTTGTGCCCTGAGCGTGCCTTTTTTTCCAGCAAAAATGAGCCGTGAACAGTTGTAATTTTAAAGGTCTCAGGTCCACCCAGGGATTTAAATCTCACAAAAGGTTTCAAGGATATAAGTTTAGTTTAATGTTCAGTTACTTGAATTAGAGAATGGAACACTAGGAGAGTCGTATCGAACTTTATAAATGAATTAAGAACAGAAGTAAAACATAACCAGATACTAATTTACTATCTTTTATCAAAAGCATATTATCAACATTTTTAATAGCTATATATTGCCAAAGAATATTATTTTGTTTTCGGCTTTTGAAAAATGTTATACTTTCTTCATTGCAAATACATTTACTCTTTTCTCACCTATGCTAGTGCAAATTTCCATCGTTTTGCTAGCGTTTAACTTCGCTTTTACGAAAGATCTAAATCAACATTCTTTTCGGTTATGGAATCTTAAGAGATTTTCATTCAAATTAAAAATAGAAACCATGGGTTAGTGTTAGTCCTAAACAATGATCGTAAAAGTATCAATCGTAGTAGGATTAGATCTTAGTAGTATCGATCGTAGTAGGACGTAGATCGTAGTAGCATTTTAAAATAGGGCCCTAGGCAGAGTGTTTTCTCAGGGCCTCTCACTCTCCTTTTTCTTAACTTTCCTAAAGCAAAAATAAGACAGGACAGTAATGAGCGTACAGAGCATCAGATTTTATCATATGGGATGATAAGGGGTACTGTCCCATGACTGGTACTTCTAATCCAATGAAGCATCCTAAAGAGGCTCCATGCCGAAAAACATCGCGGAGAAACAATGCAAGGCGGAAACGTCGTGGTACAAAGCATCGTGGGAGAAAAGAAAGCAAAGAGAAAACATCGCAGTTAAAGCATCGTGTTATAAAATATAGTCGTCGAATATATCATGGTAAAAAATAAATACCTACAAATCGTCCCATGACGATAACATTGCAGACATGCGTTTTTCGGGTTTTAAAAGCTGTAAATGCATATTCGCATGATGATTTGTGAACGCAAGAAGGAAAGAGGACTATTTTTATTTCATAATTTTGAATTTACTAATACATTTTTGCTGAAAAAGTAAGAAAAAAATTTAAGCATTTAAAAGCTGTAAATGAGTAGAAATTTAGTGCAACTTATAGCAATTAATAGACTTTAAAACTTACTTAGTTAACTAATAAACGTCATAGATAAACTGATCTTTTTTATAAACTTCTACTGATAATATTTCATGAAAAGTTTAGAGAAAGGAAGATAAGTAACTGCTTGAGATTACCTGAGTCGTTTAATTAATTGTCAAATTATTTTCTTTCACATTTGTTAATTTGATATTCTTTTAGTAAAAATTATATGATTATGAATTTCGTGGAAAATTATTTTAAAAAATTCGTTTATTCTTAAAGTGCCGTTAACATTTTCATGTATAGCGTGCAGTCAATTATTTGGATGTCGATTTATTAATTATAACGAATATCAGCTACATATTAGTTCAGTAGAGCATTCATTTGGATTTATTGGATTATGCAAAAGAACACCATTACTATCTGTTTAAAGGAAAGAACATCTTTTTGGAGTACTTTCTCAAGAGATGGTTCATATCAATGTTGCTAGAAAATTTAAACGGAGTTTGATTTTAGAAATTATATATAATTACAGTGAGCTCTCTTAGAAAGACTTGTATCTCCCTAAGACGACTAGTGCTTCTGGGAACAGAAATAAACATAGGTTTTAATCATTACGCAAGATGACCGCATCTACCCAAGACTGGAAAGATATGGTATTCTGAATGGTCGCTTTAAGAGGATTCTTAATATTTAACTTTAAGTTTACAGATTTCTTATAAGCACTTTAAAACAGTTATTTAATTTTGAGGATATACTTTATTCGAAAATGTTTTAGTTATTTACTGAACTTTTATAATGTACAGCGAACTATTTTTTTAGGACGAACACCTGTGTAAGTGACCAGTATAGTTATGAAACTTTGGCATTAAATCTCATCTTTCTAAGACGACTAGCTTCATAGAAGAATAAATCACTTCGAACCATTAATGGTAGCATTAGAGAGAGGAAGAGAACCATTATATTTATGTTCTCTAAAAACATTTAATTTTTGATTCCTTTTTGTGAAAAAAGTTGAATTATTTGTCGTTTCTTTTTAAGACATAGTGAATCATTTCGTAGCAAGTAGAAGTAACTAGTAATCGGTTTAGGGTGAAAGATTATTCGAAATGTTGATAGGTAGGTATTTTATCATGGCTGCCGCTAAACTGTTGTAAAATTATCCCTTAGGTTTGGTTTGGTTTAGTTTGTAACAGACTAAGGTTATCTGCCTAAGGGAAGGAATGCTTTCGTGGAGGTCTTTCTAAGGGAAACTGGTTCGTATATTCGTTACACATGGAGAAAATCACGAAAATGCCCATTCGCCTGGATTCGAACTCAGGTCGGGACTACCAGTGTTCAGCGAGTTTACCGCTCGGTCGTTGGTGGGCTCATCACTTTAGAAATCCAACTCAGGTAAGAGCATTTTAAAGGAAACTGGATTACAGTTAGTATTCAGAGCAAAAGTACTGATAGATGTCTTTTAGTTTTTAAAGTCATGCTTTTGCTCGGTGTATCTTAATCTTCAAATATATTAATTTTTTATAGTAAAATTACATTCAGTTTCTGAGTGAGATTTTATTTTTGCGGCGACTCTTTGTCTACGGAATTTTTTAACTAGAAAATCTGAAGTGTAAAATGTAAAATACTCGTAAGAGCTTCATCAGTCTGGCGTTAAAGTGCCCTTACAGCAGACAGTTTTCAAGGATAAAAACTTCATATATTTTACTCTTTGAACTTTTATTTTGAATGCATGAAATGTTTCAATGTTTTTTTTAATTTAAATAGCCAATTCTTTGGAATAAGAAAAGAAAATGTCATTGTTTTTATGTATCATTTGAAATGTTTTATAAGCATATGATTTTGAATGTCAATCATAACTAAAAATTACCATCTGAGATCACTTCTCGCATGATTGATTATTTTTTAATAAAGGTAATCAGAAAGAATCCTTTTTCAGTAAAATGAAACTATTTAATGCTTCTGCTCACTAAACTAAAAACATCTAAGATACTTTAAAAAAAGACATTTTAAAGAAGACATGTTGTTTTTTATAGTCTACATTTTAAACCGAACAAAAAAAATTTTTTTTTTAAAGTAAACTTACAAATTTTACGGTTATTTTTCTTATCTGTAATTAACTGTACTTTCAGTTTCTCAATTCATAATAAGAAAGAAAGATACGCTCTGAAGCTGAATCATTACAAGATCTACTACTAGGGTAAATGCAGAATTCTTATTTTTTCTAATTACCCTACCGTGAACAACAAACATATGTTTTGTTTAAATGATTTTTTTTATTTCACCAAACCAGTGCATGGCAAAACATTTTCTTCAGTTGTACTTAACAGGAAAAAAAGGCTTCTGTACCTCTTTTTCCCATCATAAAAACTCTGCAATGTTCATTATTGCATCTGCATGTAATAAGAGCGACAAAATTTTGCATATAAATTTATAACTTTATGAAGTAATTCATTTTCACACTTCGATATGCGTTCTCTTTAATATTCATGGAAGGCTTAATTAGTATGTTGGTTGTGATTCATAATATTGTTGCGTTCTACGCGTTCGTCGATTTGGAGTGATTGATGGCAACACTTGATGAAGAATCAAAACACAATTTATTCGTCAGTATTCTACAGGACAGTTCCAAAGATGCGTTAAAGCCCTCGAAAAACTACGATAAACACGCTGAAACAGATATCAGGTTGTAAACTCTGAACTCAATGTGCTCAAGATAAAACTGCAAGTCCGCGTACAGGCAGGATATTTATAGCTTTTGACACCGCCTTCGAAAACATTCTCTGGAAGCCCGGTAAGAATTCGTTCTAGAATGTTCTCGCTCTGTCTACGGTATATCTCCAATTCGGTCGCCAAATGAACAATTTTGCCAAATCTGGCAACCCTGTCTTTTCTTTCCATTTTCTGGCAAGCCTAAACCGGCTTTGCAGGAAAGCTACCTTACCACAGTTGGACATTTCGCAGCACTGCCCCTGTAAGGATCTTAAGTTTTACTAACGTTTATTTTATTTTAAATCTTTACTATCACTTCTTATTTTCTACTTCCGGCCAGAATTATAAGCGTGAAGGATTTTATGCAAAGTTTGTCTGGCGAACGCCAAGTACTTAAGTTGTAGCTTTTTGCCAAGCAAGAGAGAGAGGAAGCAGTAAGTCAACGCAGGCCGCTTACCTTAGACGTTACGCAGTTGCTGATTGCCTTCCAGGCCACAGGTTTTAATCCTCTTGATAAATTAAAACGTATTGTAGTGTTCACAGTCTCTATGCTACATACGCTTCCTGTTATTATAAGGCCAATCTTCCACGTGCATTATTCTAAAGTTGAATTAGAGTTTAGTTTTATTTTTATACTTTTACGTTAGACCCCGAGTGGCGGGTCATTGTATTCCGAAGTACGGAAGTTATTGTATATAGAGAAAAATAAAGGGTTTTGTATACCCTTCGTCTGTATCCTGTCTACTTACTACAATTAGTGAACATAGCTTTAGTAAGCTCTCTGTTCCTAGTCAGGTCCTTGTATGTTCCCGAAGAAGGTTAGAAGGAACGTTGAACCTGATAGTGGCGCCCAACGTGGGGCGAATAACCATGCCCGAGTTTCAAGAAGAACCTGTGCTGCCTGCAGAAACGGCTCAGAATCCAGAAATGCCAGCTGCCGCCCTGGAAGGATTCGGTTACATCGTCCAGACCATGCGCGCTTCGATGAAACCAGAAGCAACGTTTAACGGAAACTCACCGGTAACCAGTTTTTTGGAAAAATTGGAGGACCACTTCATGCTCTACCCCGTGCACGAGTTTCAAAAAGTTACCTTAGCTACCAGCGCTTTGAGGGGCCAAGCGCTTAACTGGTTCAAATGTATCGGCAGAATTCTCTTGGGTCAAGCAGGAAGTCCCACCTATACTTACGAGAATTTCAAGACTGCCCTACTAAAAGCCTTCCCTGTTGTAACGGATCGTGCGAAATTAGAAACGGAACTTTTTAGTATATATCAACAAAGAATCGAAAACCTCTCGAGCTTTATTTTAAGAAAAATTCACGTTTTCAAGCTCTTGTATGGAAACCGTCCGGATCCTGAAATAATTCAAGTGATTTTGCCGAGGTTACTGCCCCAAGGGCAAGACTTTATTGAATTAAGAAATCCGACTACACTGGAAAAGTTATTTGAGCTAGCAATCCAGTTTGAAAGTAGAAGAACGGCGGACGTCGAAAGAAGACGCCAATATCAACAGCGAAACCAATTTGGTACGCCAAGACTACAGCAAACTCAAGCATACGGCTACGGAGAAAAAGCGAATCAGTGGGCAAGGAAACCCGAGCATTCAAAAACAGCCGGCGAACGTCGACAGTTCAATAGCAACCCAGGAAAAAAGTCTCAAGGCCAGTGGAAAAAGAAGGAAAGCACGGAAAGGAAAAATAATTTAAACTAAAACGGATTTCTGCTGACGAGAGGGTGCGGAAATCCGAAGGCCACGAAAACCCCTCTTCCTACAAGTTAAATACAGTAATGGTGAAAAATTTGACTCTTCCGAAGATTGAAGTCTTGGTGAATAATATCCCAGCCACCGCACTCCTGGATACCGGCGCGCAGTGTTCCTGTGTGGCAGAGGAGTTTTTTAGAAAGTATTTTCGCAAATACCGCATATATAATGCGGATAATACAACAGTGTTAGCGGCGCAAGGGGAAAAATGTAAGTGCGTAGGTAAAGTACCTTTGTATATCCGTATCAAGGACGAACAAATAAAGGTGATGTTTTTTATAGTAAAGAATCTGCAAGCACATTTAATCTTGGGGATAGATTTTCTTTCAGACGCACAAGCTACACTGGATTTTAATGAAGCGTCCCTTAAGCTGACAATGAAACCAGTGCGTGTAGAAAAGGCTGAACCGCCAAGGTTAAATCTTGACCACCTGCCTAATGACGAGCAAGATAGAATCCGACAAGTGGTAAGTGAATTTGCTTCGTTATTTAGTGATATTCCAGGATTTACTCAGGTTACTAACCATAGTATTGACACCGGAGATGCATTGCCAGTTCGTCAAAAACCATACCGGTATGATAAGAATAAGGAAAAAATTATAGAATGGCATATTACCGATATGCTACGTAAAAAAATCATAACGCCCATCTCAAGTAGTTATGCTAGCCCGGTGGTTTTATGTAAGAAAAATAATGACTATCCTTTGGAGCATCCAAAAAGGTGGAGATTCGCAATTGATTACCGTAAATTAAATTCCATAACGAAATATCCGGTATATCCGTTACCGATCATAGAAGAAATTTTAAGGAACATAAAATCAACCAAATTTATGACGACTTTAGACTTAACGACTGGTTATTTTCAAATAGGGGTGAGGCCTGAGGACGTGCCTAAGACTGCGTTTATAACCAAGTCTTGCACTTATGCATTTTTGCGTATGCCGTTTGGCCTTTCAGGCGCCCCGGCAACATTTCAGCGATGCATGGACATTGTGTTAAGACCTGTTCTTGGAAAGTCCACATTTATCTATTTAGACGATATCATTATTTCTAGTGATAATCTCGACCAGCATGTACAGGATTTAAGACAGGTGTTTTCTTTATTAAATGAGGCCGGTCTAAAAGTTAATGTCGAAAAGTGCAAATTTGCAGCCCCTGAATTAAAATATTTAGGTTATAAAATATCTCGAAAAGGGATCGAGACAGATGAATCAAAAATAATCGCTGTACAAAAGTATCCGACTCCAAACACGGCAAAGAAGCTCTCTTCTTTTCTAGGACTTTGTTCATATTATAGGTCCTTTATAAAAGATTTTGCGGCTATCGCTGAGCCATTGTTAAAATTAAAAAGGAAAAAGGCAAGATTCTCGTGGACGGCCGAAGCCAATAGTGCTTTCGAAAAATTAAAACAAGCATTAACGCAAGCCCCTGTGTTGAAATTTCCTGAAAAGGATGAAAATTTAGAAATTTCAGCGGATGCTTCGGATTATGCGGTAGGAGCGGTACTTTCGCAAAATCAGCAGCCCGTGGCATTTTTTAGCCGAACTTTAAATCAAACACAAAGAAACTATTCCGCGACCGAGAGAGAGGCACTTGCAGTTCTGTTAGCAGTGCAAAAGTTCCGAGTCTATTTTGGAAAGGCGCCGATAACAGTATACTCTGATCATGCGGCGGTAACTAGAATAGTACCTCAGGGTTTAGAGTTGAAATTAGAGTGTGTTAAGAGGTCTCGTTATGTTGAATTTTAACACGTTAGTGTTTTGATTGTAGGAGGAAGTGTGGCACACGTAGACAGAAACACATTCGTGTTTGGTGTTCTTTTACAACACATGTCAGAGAGCACGGGGAGAGATAATTAAAATAGTCATGAATGAAATAAGAATGTTAAGAGAAGTATATTCTATATGTTATTTGCAATGTCATTGTGTAACATTTCATTAAACTAGTTTTCCTTCCAGATCTCTGGAAGGAACCAGAATTGAATAAGAGCTCCTGTTTAGATGCAGTACAGATGAAAAAAAGTTTGTTGTATATCCTGGGAGCTGCTATTGTAACAAATTTCTTTCTTTTAAATTTTCTAGTTTCTAGAGAAGTTATGTTGTAAAAGATTGGCCTCGCGTTAGTTTCTAGAGCTAAAAGTTTTCAACAAGGTCGTTTTAGACCTCGGTTTCAAACTAATTAACTCTGGCGGGAAGTATGTAAGGATCTTAAGTTTTACTAACGTTTATTTTATTTTAAATCTTTACTATCACTTCTTATTTTCTACTTCCGGCCAGAATTATAAGCGTGAAGGATTTTATGCAAAGTTTGTCTGGCGAACGCCAAGTACTTAAGTTGTAGCTTTTTGCCAAGCAAGAGAGAGAGGAAGCAGTAAGTCAACGCAGGCCGCTTACCTTAGACGTTACGCAGTTGCTGATTGCCTTCCAGGCCAGAGGTTTTAATCCTCTTGATAAATTAAAACGTATTGTAGTGTTCACAGTCTCTGTGCTACATACGCTTCCTGTTATTATAAGGCCAATCTTCCACGTGCATTATTCTAAAGTTGAATTAGAGTTTAGTTTTATTTTTATACTTTTACGTTAGACCCCGAGTGGCGGGTCATTGTATTCCGAAGTACGGAAGTTATTGTATATAGAGAAAAATAAAGGGTTTTGTATACCCTTCGTCTGTATCCTGTCTACTTACTACAATTAGTGAACATAGCTTTAGTAAGCTCTCTGTTCCTAGTCAGGTCCTTGTATGTTCCCGAAGAAGGTTAGAAGGAACGTTGAACCTGATAGTGGCGCCCAACGTGGGGCGAATAACCATGCCCGAGTTTCAAGAAGAACCTGTGCTGCCTGCAGAAACGGCTCAGAATCCAGAAATGCCAGCTGCCGCCCTGGAAGGATTCGGTTACATCGTCCAGACCATGCGCGCTTCGATGAAACCAGAAGCAACGTTTAACGGAAACTCACCGGTAACCAGTTTTTTGGAAAAATTGGAGGACCACTTCATGCTCTACCCCGTGCACGAGTTTCAAAAAGTTACCTTAGCTACCAGCGCTTTGAGGGGCCAAGCGCTTAACTGGTTCAAATGTATCGGCAGAATTCTCTTGGGTCAAGCAGGAAGTCCCACCTATACTTACGAGAATTTCAAGACTGCCCTACTAAAAGCCTTCCCTGTTGTAACGGATCGTGCGAAATTAGAAACGGAACTTTTTAGTATATATCAACAAAGAATCGAAAACCTCTCGAGCTTTATTTTAAGAAAAATTCACGTTTTCAAGCTCTTGTATGGAAACCGTCCGGATCCTGAAATAATTCAAGTGATTTTGCCGAGGTTACTGCCCCAAGGGCAAGACTTTATTGAATTAAGAAATCCGACTACACTGGAAAAGTTATTTGAGCTAGCAATCCAGTTTGAAAGTAGAAGAACGGCGGACGTCGAAAGAAGACGCCAATATCAACAGCGAAACCAATTTGGTACGCCAAGACTACAGCAAACTCAAGCATACGGCTACGGAGAAAAAGCGAATCAGTGGGCAAGGAAACCCGAGCATTCAAAAACAGCCGGCGAACGTCGACAGTTCAATAGCAACCCAGGAAAAAAGTCTCAAGGCCAGTGGAAAAAGAAGGAAAGCACGGAAAGGAAAAATAATTTAAACTAAAACGGATTTCTGCTGACGAGAGGGTGCGGAAATCCGAAGGCCACGAAAAGCCCTCTTCCTACAAGTTAAATACAGTAATGGTGAAAAATTTGACTCTTCCGAAGATTGAAGTCTTGGTGAATAATATCCCAGCCACCGCACTCCTGGATACCGGCGCGCAGTGTTCCTGTGTGGCAGAGGAGTTTTTTAGAAAGTATTTTCGCAAATACCGCATATATAATGCGGATAATACAACAGTGTTAGCGGCGCAAGGGGAAAAATGTAAGTGCGTAGGTAAAGTACCTTTGTATATCCGTATCAAGGACGAACAAATAAAGGTGATGTTTTTTATAGTAAAGAATCTGCAAGCACATTTAATCTTGGGGATAGATTTTCTTTCAGACGCACAAGCTACACTGGATTTTAATGAAGCGTCCCTTAAGCTGACAATGAAACCAGTGCGTGTAGAAAAGGCTGAACCGCCAAGGTTAAATCTTGACCACCTGCCTAATGACGAGCAAGATAGAATCCGACAAGTGGTAAGTGAATTTGCTTCGTTATTTAGTGATATTCCAGGATTTACTCAGGTTACTAACCATAGTATTGACACCGGAGATGCATTGCCAGTTCGTCAAAAACCATACCGGTATGATAAGAATAAGGAAAAAATTATAGAATGGCATATTACCGATATGCTACGTAAAAAAATCATAACGCCCATCTCAAGTAGTTATGCTAGCCCGGTGGTTTTATGTAAGAAAAATAATGACTATCCTTTGGAGCATCCAAAAAGGTGGAGATTCGCAATTGATTACCGTAAATTAAATTCCATAACGAAATATCCGGTATATCCGTTACCGATCATAGAAGAAATTTTAAGGAACATAAAATCAACCAAATTTATGACGACTTTAGACTTAACGACTGGTTATTTTCAAATAGGGGTGAGGCCTGAGGACGTGCCTAAGACTGCGTTTATAACCAAGTCTTGCACTTATGCATTTTTGCGTATGCCGTTTGGCCTTTCAGGCGCCCCGGCAACATTTCAGCGATGCATGGACATTGTGTTAAGACCTGTTCTTGGAAAGTCCACATTTATCTATTTAGACGATATCATTATTTCTAGTGATAATCTCGACCAGCATGTACAGGATTTAAGACAGGTGTTTTCTTTATTAAATGAGGCCGGTCTAAAAGTTAATGTCGAAAAGTGCAAATTTGCAGCCCCTGAATTAAAATATTTAGGTTATAAAATATCTCGAAAAGGGATCGAGACAGATGAATCAAAAATAATCGCTGTACAAAAGTATCCGACTCCAAACACGGCAAAGAAGCTCTCTTCTTTTCTAGGACTTTGTTCATATTATAGGTCCTTTATAAAAGATTTTGCGGCTATCGCTGAGCCATTGTTAAAATTAAAAAGGAAAAAGGCAAGATTCTCGTGGACGGCCGAAGCCAATAGTGCTTTCGAAAAATTAAAACAAGCATTAACGCAAGCCCCTGTGTTGAAATTTCCTGAAAAGGATGAAAATTTAGAAATTTCAGCGGATGCTTCGGATTATGCGGTAGGAGCGGTACTTTCGCAAAATCAGCAGCCCGTGGCATTTTTTAGCCGAACTTTAAATCAAACACAAAGAAACTATTCCGCGACCGAGAGAGAGGCACTTGCAGTTCTGTTAGCAGTGCAAAAGTTCCGAGTCTATTTTGGAAAGGCGCCGATAACAGTATACTCTGATCATGCGGCGGTAACTAGAATAGTACCTCAGGGTTTAGAGTTGAAATTAGAGTGTGTTAAGAGGTCTCGTTATGTTGAATTTTAACACGTTAGTGTTTTGATTGTAGGAGGAAGTGTGGCACACGTAGACAGAAACACATTCGTGTTTGGTGTTCTTTTACAACACATGTCAGAGAGCACGGGGAGAGATAATTAAAATAGTCATGAATGAAATAAGAATGTTAAGAGAAGTATATTCTATATGTTATTTGCAATGTCATTGTGTAACATTTCATTAAACTAGTTTTCCTTCCAGATCTCTGGAAGGAACCAGAATTGAATAAGAGCTCCTGTTTAGATGCAGTACAGATGAAAAAAAGTTTGTTGTATATCCTGGGAGCTGCTATTGTAACAAATTTCTTTCTTTTAAATTTTCTAGTTTCTAGAGAAGTTATGTTGTAAAAGATTGGCCTCGCGTTAGTTTCTAGAGCTAAAAGTTTTCAACAAGGTCGTTTTAGACCTCGGTTTCAAACTAATTAACTCTGGCGGGAAGTATGTAAGGATCTTAAGTTTTACTAACGTTTATTTTATTTTAAATCTTTACTATCACTTCTTATTTTCTACTTCCGGCCAGAATTATAAGCGTGAAGGATTTTATGCAAAGTTTGTCTGGCGAACGCCAAGTACTTAAGTTGTAGCTTTTTGCCAAGCAAGAGAGAGAGGAAGCAGTAAGTCAACGCAGGCCGCTTACCTTAGACGTTACGCAGTTGCTGATTGCCTTCCAGGCCAGAGGTTTTAATCCTCTTGATAAATTAAAACGTATTGTAGTGTTCACAGTCTCTGTGCTACATACGCTTCCTGTTATTATAAGGCCAATCTTCCACGTGCATTATTCTAAAGTTGAATTAGAGTTTAGTTTTATTTTTATACTTTTACGTTAGACCCCGAGTGGCGGGTCATTGTATTCCGAAGTACGGAAGTTATTGTATATAGAGAAAAATAAAGGGTTTTGTATACCCTTCGTCTGTATCCTGTCTACTTACTACAATTAGTGAACATAGCTTTAGTAAGCTCTCTGTTCCTAGTCAGGTCCTTGTATGTTCCCGAAGAAGGTTAGAAGGAACGTTGAACCTGATAGTGGCGCCCAACGTGGGGCGAATAACCATGCCCGAGTTTCAAGAAGAACCTGTGCTGCCTGCAGAAACGGCTCAGAATCCAGAAATGCCAGCTGCCGCCCTGGAAGGATTCGGTTACATCGTCCAGACCATGCGCGCTTCGATGAAACCAGAAGCAACGTTTAACGGAAACTCACCGGTAACCAGTTTTTTGGAAAAATTGGAGGACCACTTCATGCTCTACCCCGTGCACGAGTTTCAAAAAGTTACCTTAGCTACCAGCGCTTTGAGGGGCCAAGCGCTTAACTGGTTCAAATGTATCGGCAGAATTCTCTTGGGTCAAGCAGGAAGTCCCACCTATACTTACGAGAATTTCAAGACTGCCCTACTAAAAGCCTTCCCTGTTGTAACGGATCGTGCGAAATTAGAAACGGAACTTTTTAGTATATATCAACAAAGAATCGAAAACCTCTCGAGCTTTATTTTAAGAAAAATTCACGTTTTCAAGCTCTTGTATGGAAACCGTCCGGATCCTGAAATAATTCAAGTGATTTTGCCGAGGTTACTGCCCCAAGGGCAAGACTTTATTGAATTAAGAAATCCGACTACACTGGAAAAGTTATTTGAGCTAGCAATCCAGTTTGAAAGTAGAAGAACGGCGGACGTCGAAAGAAGACGCCAATATCAACAGCGAAACCAATTTGGTACGCCAAGACTACAGCAAACTCAAGCATACGGCTACGGAGAAAAAGCGAATCAGTGGGCAAGGAAACCCGAGCATTCAAAAACAGCCGGCGAACGTCGACAGTTCAATAGCAACCCAGGAAAAAAGTCTCAAGGCCAGTGGAAAAAGAAGGAAAGCACGGAAAGGAAAAATAATTTAAACTAAAACGGATTTCTGCTGACGAGAGGGTGCGGAAATCCGAAGGCCACGAAAAGCCCTCTTCCTACAAGTTAAATACAGTAATGGTGAAAAATTTGACTCTTCCGAAGATTGAAGTCTTGGTGAATAATATCCCAGCCACCGCACTCCTGGATACCGGCGCGCAGTGTTCCTGTGTGGCAGAGGAGTTTTTTAGAAAGTATTTTCGCAAATACCGCATATATAATGCGGATAATACAACAGTGTTAGCGGCGCAAGGGGAAAAATGTAAGTGCGTAGGTAAAGTACCTTTGTATATCCGTATCAAGGACGAACAAATAAAGGTGATGTTTTTTATAGTAAAGAATCTGCAAGCACATTTAATCTTGGGGATAGATTTTCTTTCAGACGCACAAGCTACACTGGATTTTAATGAAGCGTCCCTTAAGCTGACAATGAAACCAGTGCGTGTAGAAAAGGCTGAACCGCCAAGGTTAAATCTTGACCACCTGCCTAATGACGAGCAAGATAGAATCCGACAAGTGGTAAGTGAATTTGCTTCGTTATTTAGTGATATTCCAGGATTTACTCAGGTTACTAACCATAGTATTGACACCGGAGATGCATTGCCAGTTCGTCAAAAACCATACCGGTATGATAAGAATAAGGAAAAAATTATAGAATGGCATATTACCGATATGCTACGTAAAAAAATCATAACGCCCATCTCAAGTAGTTATGCTAGCCCGGTGGTTTTATGTAAGAAAAATAATGACTATCCTTTGGAGCATCCAAAAAGGTGGAGATTCGCAATTGATTACCGTAAATTAAATTCCATAACGAAATATCCGGTATATCCGTTACCGATCATAGAAGAAATTTTAAGGAACATAAAATCAACCAAATTTATGACGACTTTAGACTTAACGACTGGTTATTTTCAAATAGGGGTGAGGCCTGAGGACGTGCCTAAGACTGCGTTTATAACCAAGTCTTGCACTTATGCATTTTTGCGTATGCCGTTTGGCCTTTCAGGCGCCCCGGCAACATTTCAGCGATGCATGGACATTGTGTTAAGACCTGTTCTTGGAAAGTCCACATTTATCTATTTAGACGATATCATTATTTCTAGTGATAATCTCGACCAGCATGTACAGGATTTAAGACAGGTGTTTTCTTTATTAAATGAGGCCGGTCTAAAAGTTAATGTCGAAAAGTGCAAATTTGCAGCCCCTGAATTAAAATATTTAGGTTATAAAATATCTCGAAAAGGGATCGAGACAGATGAATCAAAAATAATCGCTGTACAAAAGTATCCGACTCCAAACACGGCAAAGAAGCTCTCTTCTTTTCTAGGACTTTGTTCATATTATAGGTCCTTTATAAAAGATTTTGCGGCTATCGCTGAGCCATTGTTAAAATTAAAAAGGAAAAAGGCAAGATTCTCGTGGACGGCCGAAGCCAATAGTGCTTTCGAAAAATTAAAACAAGCATTAACGCAAGCCCCTGTGTTGAAATTTCCTGAAAAGGATGAAAATTTAGAAATTTCAGCGGATGCTTCGGATTATGCGGTAGGAGCGGTACTTTCGCAAAATCAGCAGCCCGTGGCATTTTTTAGCCGAACTTTAAATCAAACACAAAGAAACTATTCCGCGACCGAGAGAGAGGCACTTGCAGTTCTGTTAGCAGTGCAAAAGTTCCGAGTCTATTTTGGAAAGGCGCCGATAACAGTATACTCTGATCATGCGGCGGTAACTAGAATAGTACCTCAGGGTTTAGAGTTGAAATTAGAGTGTGTTAAGAGGTCTCGTTATGTTGAATTTTAACACGTTAGTGTTTTGATTGTAGGAGGAAGTGTGGCACACGTAGACAGAAACACATTCGTGTTTGGTGTTCTTTTACAACACATGTCAGAGAGCACGGGGAGAGATAATTAAAATAGTCATGAATGAAATAAGAATGTTAAGAGAAGTATATTCTATATGTTATTTGCAATGTCATTGTGTAACATTTCATTAAACTAGTTTTCCTTCCAGATCTCTGGAAGGAACCAGAATTGAATAAGAGCTCCTGTTTAGATGCAGTACAGATGAAAAAAAGTTTGTTGTATATCCTGGGAGCTGCTATTGTAACAAATTTCTTTCTTTTAAATTTTCTAGTTTCTAGAGAAGTTATGTTGTAAAAGATTGGCCTCGCGTTAGTTTCTAGAGCTAAAAGTTTTCAACAAGGTCGTTTTAGACCTCGGTTTCAAACTAATTAACTCTGGCGGGAAGTATGTAAGGATCTTAAGTTTTACTAACGTTTATTTTATTTTAAATCTTTACTATCACTTCTTATTTTCTACTTCCGGCCAGAATTATAAGCGTGAAGGATTTTATGCAAAGTTTGTCTGGCGAACGCCAAGTACTTAAGTTGTAGCTTTTTGCCAAGCAAGAGAGAGAGGAAGCAGTAAGTCAACGCAGGCCGCTTACCTTAGACGTTACGCAGTTGCTGATTGCCTTCCAGGCCAGAGGTTTTAATCCTCTTGATAAATTAAAACGTATTGTAGTGTTCACAGTCTCTGTGCTACATACGCTTCCTGTTATTATAAGGCCAATCTTCCACGTGCATTATTCTAAAGTTGAATTAGAGTTTAGTTTTATTTTTATACTTTTACGTTAGACCCCGAGTGGCGGGTCATTGTATTCCGAAGTACGGAAGTTATTGTATATAGAGAAAAATAAAGGGTTTTGTATACCCTTCGTCTGTATCCTGTCTACTTACTACAATTAGTGAACATAGCTTTAGTAAGCTCTCTGTTCCTAGTCAGGTCCTTGTATGTTCCCGAAGAAGGTTAGAAGGAACGTTGAACCTGATAGTGGCGCCCAACGTGGGGCGAATAACCATGCCCGAGTTTCAAGAAGAACCTGTGCTGCCTGCAGAAACGGCTCAGAATCCAGAAATGCCAGCTGCCGCCCTGGAAGGATTCGGTTACATCGTCCAGACCATGCGCGCTTCGATGAAACCAGAAGCAACGTTTAACGGAAACTCACCGGTAACCAGTTTTTTGGAAAAATTGGAGGACCACTTCATGCTCTACCCCGTGCACGAGTTTCAAAAAGTTACCTTAGCTACCAGCGCTTTGAGGGGCCAAGCGCTTAACTGGTTCAAATGTATCGGCAGAATTCTCTTGGGTCAAGCAGGAAGTCCCACCTATACTTACGAGAATTTCAAGACTGCCCTACTAAAAGCCTTCCCTGTTGTAACGGATCGTGCGAAATTAGAAACGGAACTTTTTAGTATATATCAACAAAGAATCGAAAACCTCTCGAGCTTTATTTTAAGAAAAATTCACGTTTTCAAGCTCTTGTATGGAAACCGTCCGGATCCTGAAATAATTCAAGTGATTTTGCCGAGGTTACTGCCCCAAGGGCAAGACTTTATTGAATTAAGAAATCCGACTACACTGGAAAAGTTATTTGAGCTAGCAATCCAGTTTGAAAGTAGAAGAACGGCGGACGTCGAAAGAAGACGCCAATATCAACAGCGAAACCAATTTGGTACGCCAAGACTACAGCAAACTCAAGCATACGGCTACGGAGAAAAAGCGAATCAGTGGGCAAGGAAACCCGAGCATTCAAAAACAGCCGGCGAACGTCGACAGTTCAATAGCAACCCAGGAAAAAAGTCTCAAGGCCAGTGGAAAAAGAAGGAAAGCACGGAAAGGAAAAATAATTTAAACTAAAACGGATTTCTGCTGACGAGAGGGTGCGGAAATCCGAAGGCCACGAAAAGCCCTCTTCCTACAAGTTAAATACAGTAATGGTGAAAAATTTGACTCTTCCGAAGATTGAAGTCTTGGTGAATAATATCCCAGCCACCGCACTCCTGGATACCGGCGCGCAGTGTTCCTGTGTGGCAGAGGAGTTTTTTAGAAAGTATTTTCGCAAATACCGCATATATAATGCGGATAATACAACAGTGTTAGCGGCGCAAGGGGAAAAATGTAAGTGCGTAGGTAAAGTACCTTTGTATATCCGTATCAAGGACGAACAAATAAAGGTGATGTTTTTTATAGTAAAGAATCTGCAAGCACATTTAATCTTGGGGATAGATTTTCTTTCAGACGCACAAGCTACACTGGATTTTAATGAAGCGTCCCTTAAGCTGACAATGAAACCAGTGCGTGTAGAAAAGGCTGAACCGCCAAGGTTAAATCTTGACCACCTGCCTAATGACGAGCAAGATAGAATCCGACAAGTGGTAAGTGAATTTGCTTCGTTATTTAGTGATATTCCAGGATTTACTCAGGTTACTAACCATAGTATTGACACCGGAGATGCATTGCCAGTTCGTCAAAAACCATACCGGTATGATAAGAATAAGGAAAAAATTATAGAATGGCATATTACCGATATGCTACGTAAAAAAATCATAACGCCCATCTCAAGTAGTTATGCTAGCCCGGTGGTTTTATGTAAGAAAAATAATGACTATCCTTTGGAGCATCCAAAAAGGTGGAGATTCGCAATTGATTACCGTAAATTAAATTCCATAACGAAATATCCGGTATATCCGTTACCGATCATAGAAGAAATTTTAAGGAACATAAAATCAACCAAATTTATGACGACTTTAGACTTAACGACTGGTTATTTTCAAATAGGGGTGAGGCCTGAGGACGTGCCTAAGACTGCGTTTATAACCAAGTCTTGCACTTATGCATTTTTGCGTATGCCGTTTGGCCTTTCAGGCGCCCCGGCAACATTTCAGCGATGCATGGACATTGTGTTAAGACCTGTTCTTGGAAAGTCCACATTTATCTATTTAGACGATATCATTATTTCTAGTGATAATCTCGACCAGCATGTACAGGATTTAAGACAGGTGTTTTCTTTATTAAATGAGGCCGGTCTAAAAGTTAATGTCGAAAAGTGCAAATTTGCAGCCCCTGAATTAAAATATTTAGGTTATAAAATATCTCGAAAAGGGATCGAGACAGATGAATCAAAAATAATCGCTGTACAAAAGTATCCGACTCCAAACACGGCAAAGAAGCTCTCTTCTTTTCTAGGACTTTGTTCATATTATAGGTCCTTTATAAAAGATTTTGCGGCTATCGCTGAGCCATTGTTAAAATTAAAAAGGAAAAAGGCAAGATTCTCGTGGACGGCCGAAGCCAATAGTGCTTTCGAAAAATTAAAACAAGCATTAACGCAAGCCCCTGTGTTGAAATTTCCTGAAAAGGATGAAAATTTAGAAATTTCAGCGGATGCTTCGGATTATGCGGTAGGAGCGGTACTTTCGCAAAATCAGCAGCCCGTGGCATTTTTTAGCCGAACTTTAAATCAAACACAAAGAAACTATTCCGCGACCGAGAGAGAGGCACTTGCAGTTCTGTTAGCAGTGCAAAAGTTCCGAGTCTATTTTGGAAAGGCGCCGATAACAGTATACTCTGATCATGCGGCGGTAACTAGAATAGTACCTCAGGGTTTAGAGTTGAAATTAGAGTGTGTTAAGAGGTCTCGTTATGTTGAATTTTAACACGTTAGTGTTTTGATTGTAGGAGGAAGTGTGGCACACGTAGACAGAAACACATTCGTGTTTGGTGTTCTTTTACAACACATGTCAGAGAGCACGGGGAGAGATAATTAAAATAGTCATGAATGAAATAAGAATGTTAAGAGAAGTATATTCTATATGTTATTTGCAATGTCATTGTGTAACATTTCATTAAACTAGTTTTCCTTCCAGATCTCTGGAAGGAACCAGAATTGAATAAGAGCTCCTGTTTAGATGCAGTACAGATGAAAAAAAGTTTGTTGTATATCCTGGGAGCTGCTATTGTAACAAATTTCTTTCTTTTAAATTTTCTAGTTTCTAGAGAAGTTATGTTGTAAAAGATTGGCCTCGCGTTAGTTTCTAGAGCTAAAAGTTTTCAACAAGGTCGTTTTAGACCTCGGTTTCAAACTAATTAACTCTGGCGGGAAGTATGTAAGGATCTTAAGTTTTACTAACGTTTATTTTATTTTAAATCTTTACTATCACTTCTTATTTTCTACTTCCGGCCAGAATTATAAGCGTGAAGGATTTTATGCAAAGTTTGTCTGGCGAACGCCAAGTACTTAAGTTGTAGCTTTTTGCCAAGCAAGAGAGAGAGGAAGCAGTAAGTCAACGCAGGCCGCTTACCTTAGACGTTACGCAGTTGCTGATTGCCTTCCAGGCCAGAGGTTTTAATCCTCTTGATAAATTAAAACGTATTGTAGTGTTCACAGTCTCTGTGCTACATACGCTTCCTGTTATTATAAGGCCAATCTTCCACGTGCATTATTCTAAAGTTGAATTAGAGTTTAGTTTTATTTTTATACTTTTACGTTAGACCCCGAGTGGCGGGTCATTGTATTCCGAAGTACGGAAGTTATTGTATATAGAGAAAAATAAAGGGTTTTGTATACCCTTCGTCTGTATCCTGTCTACTTACTACAATTAGTGAACATAGCTTTAGTAAGCTCTCTGTTCCTAGTCAGGTCCTTGTATGTTCCCGAAGAAGGTTAGAAGGAACGTTGAACCTGATAGTGGCGCCCAACGTGGGGCGAATAACCATGCCCGAGTTTCAAGAAGAACCTGTGCTGCCTGCAGAAACGGCTCAGAATCCAGAAATGCCAGCTGCCGCCCTGGAAGGATTCGGTTACATCGTCCAGACCATGCGCGCTTCGATGAAACCAGAAGCAACGTTTAACGGAAACTCACCGGTAACCAGTTTTTTGGAAAAATTGGAGGACCACTTCATGCTCTACCCCGTGCACGAGTTTCAAAAAGTTACCTTAGCTACCAGCGCTTTGAGGGGCCAAGCGCTTAACTGGTTCAAATGTATCGGCAGAATTCTCTTGGGTCAAGCAGGAAGTCCCACCTATACTTACGAGAATTTCAAGACTGCCCTACTAAAAGCCTTCCCTGTTGTAACGGATCGTGCGAAATTAGAAACGGAACTTTTTAGTATATATCAACAAAGAATCGAAAACCTCTCGAGCTTTATTTTAAGAAAAATTCACGTTTTCAAGCTCTTGTATGGAAACCGTCCGGATCCTGAAATAATTCAAGTGATTTTGCCGAGGTTACTGCCCCAAGGGCAAGACTTTATTGAATTAAGAAATCCGACTACACTGGAAAAGTTATTTGAGCTAGCAATCCAGTTTGAAAGTAGAAGAACGGCGGACGTCGAAAGAAGACGCCAATATCAACAGCGAAACCAATTTGGTACGCCAAGACTACAGCAAACTCAAGCATACGGCTACGGAGAAAAAGCGAATCAGTGGGCAAGGAAACCCGAGCATTCAAAAACAGCCGGCGAACGTCGACAGTTCAATAGCAACCCAGGAAAAAAGTCTCAAGGCCAGTGGAAAAAGAAGGAAAGCACGGAAAGGAAAAATAATTTAAACTAAAACGGATTTCTGCTGACGAGAGGGTGCGGAAATCCGAAGGCCACGAAAAGCCCTCTTCCTACAAGTTAAATACAGTAATGGTGAAAAATTTGACTCTTCCGAAGATTGAAGTCTTGGTGAATAATATCCCAGCCACCGCACTCCTGGATACCGGCGCGCAGTGTTCCTGTGTGGCAGAGGAGTTTTTTAGAAAGTATTTTCGCAAATACCGCATATATAATGCGGATAATACAACAGTGTTAGCGGCGCAAGGGGAAAAATGTAAGTGCGTAGGTAAAGTACCTTTGTATATCCGTATCAAGGACGAACAAATAAAGGTGATGTTTTTTATAGTAAAGAATCTGCAAGCACATTTAATCTTGGGGATAGATTTTCTTTCAGACGCACAAGCTACACTGGATTTTAATGAAGCGTCCCTTAAGCTGACAATGAAACCAGTGCGTGTAGAAAAGGCTGAACCGCCAAGGTTAAATCTTGACCACCTGCCTAATGACGAGCAAGATAGAATCCGACAAGTGGTAAGTGAATTTGCTTCGTTATTTAGTGATATTCCAGGATTTACTCAGGTTACTAACCATAGTATTGACACCGGAGATGCATTGCCAGTTCGTCAAAAACCATACCGGTATGATAAGAATAAGGAAAAAATTATAGAATGGCATATTACCGATATGCTACGTAAAAAAATCATAACGCCCATCTCAAGTAGTTATGCTAGCCCGGTGGTTTTATGTAAGAAAAATAATGACTATCCTTTGGAGCATCCAAAAAGGTGGAGATTCGCAATTGATTACCGTAAATTAAATTCCATAACGAAATATCCGGTATATCCGTTACCGATCATAGAAGAAATTTTAAGGAACATAAAATCAACCAAATTTATGACGACTTTAGACTTAACGACTGGTTATTTTCAAATAGGGGTGAGGCCTGAGGACGTGCCTAAGACTGCGTTTATAACCAAGTCTTGCACTTATGCATTTTTGCGTATGCCGTTTGGCCTTTCAGGCGCCCCGGCAACATTTCAGCGATGCATGGACATTGTGTTAAGACCTGTTCTTGGAAAGTCCACATTTATCTATTTAGACGATATCATTATTTCTAGTGATAATCTCGACCAGCATGTACAGGATTTAAGACAGGTGTTTTCTTTATTAAATGAGGCCGGTCTAAAAGTTAATGTCGAAAAGTGCAAATTTGCAGCCCCTGAATTAAAATATTTAGGTTATAAAATATCTCGAAAAGGGATCGAGACAGATGAATCAAAAATAATCGCTGTACAAAAGTATCCGACTCCAAACACGGCAAAGAAGCTCTCTTCTTTTCTAGGACTTTGTTCATATTATAGGTCCTTTATAAAAGA